>NC_090989.1:223788842-225038842 GCF_041146395.1 Eulemur rufifrons | reverse complement strand
GAAAATGGCAGAAACAAAATAACTGGGCGAGAGAAAGAAATTTGCTATCTTCCCTGCCCTCAGTTCTAAGCTAAACTATATTGGCTTCATTTTCTTTTACCTCCCCTAAGAAATACCACCAGTCGTAAATATTGTAGCCGTCCCCTAGACTTTGGCTGACATTTCATGCAAAATTCATTTTAGAGAACATCCACCTTTTAGTGATTTATAGCCAAAGTGTTAGGGATTTCAGAAAGCAAAAGATTTGAAATACAACCAAACAAAGACCTCACCTTGTCAGTCACTGTGCACTCTTTTTCCGGTGGGTGGTGGTGCCTTGGAGACTTATTGTTCTGAAATTAGAAACAGAACAGAACAAAACCTCTGTGTTCTTGTGGAAGGGATTTCACGGTCATTACATGAAAGATAAAAAGGAAAACGCCTGCTGCCATGCTATCAACCTGAAGGATGAATATTTCAGTGTGGGGGAAACACTATCTCTTAAGGCGACCCCAAGTATAACTGGAGACAAGACACAACTACAGCAAACCTAGTGGAAATTTGCCTGAGAGTTGTTTAAATAGACAGAGTCAAGGTGGAAGGGCAGGGCTGAAAAACAGACACAGGGCATAGAAATTAGACTCTAAGGATTTCTTGTTTCCAGTTTGGATGGTAAACCAAGTATAAGAACTTCTGGCCTGTCAGCCTCCCTGGACCGCAGATCATCAAATTAACCTATCTTGTGCTGCATAGCATAGGTTTTTAAAAAGAAGAAAAGGCAGAAACATCCAAAAACCCATAGAAAGAGGCTCTGGCATGTGAGGAAGCTCCACAGTGCTAACACAAACTTCAAGAGTCATTTACGATGTAATGAGAACAATTATATTTTCATACACACATACACACCCACAGCCTCACCCTTTATAGAGAGCCAGAAGAGCTATATTTAGGATGTTCCGAAACCACTGGCTATGAATGTACTCTCATAGAACCTTCTTAACCTTGACTTGACTGTCGCTTTAAATATTGAGCTATTAAAAAAAGCACTTGAACACCTGCGGTACAAAGAAAACGTTTCATTTCCCTACTAGAAAAACAATCAAGCAAATTTAAATAAATTACCTCCATGCATCTCCAGCAATGGCCCAGCTGCCTGGTTATTTGTCCCTGACTTGCCATGAGATGTAACTTACCCTTGCCTGGTCGATTTAGCTAACAAAGCGCAATGTGTTGTTGACATTCTTTGGAGTAAAGAGAATACGGAAACGCCATTCAAGGATGGGAAAAGGAGAAGAGGGGAAAGTGACTTCTGCTGTAGCTAAGAGGGACTCTTTGTTTATACCAATTCCCAGTGTGTTCCTCCACCCGACCTAGCCACATCCCTGTCTCTACACCCTTTCCTCTCCCCCACGTACTTAGGAGGACGCTGCTGCACCACGCTTCTCTAGGTGAGGTCCCCAAACAAGGAACAGCAGCATCACCTGAGAACTTGCTAGAAATGTAAGTTCTCAGACCCCACCCAAGACCTTCTAAATCAAAAACTGTGGATGGAATCAGGAAATCTGTGGTGTAACCATCCTTCCAGGTGACCCTAATGCACACTCAAGTTTGGGAACCACTGCTGAAGTGAAAGAGAATCACACCTGTCTCCCATTGTCTTTCCAGAAAGCTCACTATTCAGTTCACCGCCCCAGGTCACCTCAGTTTGGGGAAATTTGTTTGCATTTCTAAAGCAGTTATGAACCTGCCCAGAAATCTAAAGCTGTTCGAGTTATACAGGGTTTGGGGGTTTTTCCCCTGCTTTTATAATTTAACCAACCCATATACTACACGGAGACATCAGCATCCCCTATCAAAAGAAAGGAGCTGCCTGAGATTATCACATGCTGAGCATAGGCACAAAAGAATTTCTTTGGGATCCTGCCACTTAAGCATCTTCTAGCCAAGATGTGGGCCTGGGAAGGAAGGAAGTGAGGAAGGCTAGCGTGCTGGAGAGCCTGTCCCATTCACAGGCGTCACCTAGTGGGCACTGCTGAGAGGAAAGTGGCCTGGGAGGCATTCACCACATGCCTCACGTCCAGCGTCACAGCTACGACTGCTGAGACCTCACTTTGCAGCAAAACGTCACAGGACAGAGAGAACAAGCCAGTCTGGCTATACAGGGAGGCTGGGGGATCTAATCAAATGGTGCCAAGTTGCTCTGATGTCAGCTAGGAAGATGAAAAAGTATCTTTAAGTAGGAACATACTAAAAATATCATATTTAAAAGCAAAATCTGAGAAGTTTATCATATCCCAACTTTTGGGTTTCAGAGGCAAGAACTATCAAAATAAATTAAAACACGTATCTCTGGTCTGGATTCAACCAAATGAGACAGCCCTGGCTTCAGTGCAGTGTCCTGTAAAAAATGCCAGATTTGTCCGCTTTGTTCTTGAGTTTTGGGCAGATGCTGTGATTCCCCAGGGTGCCCCGATGTGGCTATTAATCCATGACTCCTAAACTTGCATGACCCCTAAGCCGTGGTCTCCACCTTCTGCCTTCTTCTAGGTTCTGACGCGGGCTCCAGCTGCTGCCCAGACCTCTCTGTCCCGGTGACTCATCAGCGCTATACACTCGGTTTTACTGTACCGCTCAGACTCAGCTCCAGTCCTGTGAGGGAGGGCGGAACATTCTTGGGTGACACAGCACTGTTTTATATGAAACCCTGGGGTGACTCTCACTCACAAAGGTGAAGAGGGGACTTACACACGGTGAGATGCGAGCCTGATGAACCAGGATGTTCTCCTGTGTGCACTGCAGCTGTGTCACCGGGGACAGTCCTGTTGAATGTAAGGGTGACATGTCATACAAACAAATTTAATTTTCAGGGCTTGCAAAAGTCTGCTCTCCCTCCTCCAGATTTTCAGGTTAGAATAGAAAGTGAATCTTGACATCTTAATGATTTGAGAATTTTTTAATATTTGAAAAAACACAATTTCTAAAACTTTCCAAAAGAGGTGGTTGAATGTTAGCAGACTAGAATATAAGAGGTATAAGAATCCATCACTGGGAGACAGGGTGACTGCCTGCATGGGCATAGAACTCCAGAGTAGATCAGGAGGAAACCTGGAAAACAAACTGTGGCCCAAACTGCCTCACCCTTTACTGGAAAGAGTAGGCCTTGTAGATAGATGAAACTGAGTTCAGGTTCTAATTCTGTACCTACTTGGGCAAATGACTGTCTCCCTCTCTCTCTCTCAGCTTCCATTTCCTTATTTCTAAAATGAGGAGAAAATCTACCTTGGAGCACTTTTGCTAGGAATAGTAGATGCTCAATTAACACTATCTTTTATCCTTTTTAAAATTGTTAAATATTGAATATTACAGAAGAATATAAATTATCTAAGCATTAAAATAGGAATAAAATAAATGATTGAATTAACAGCATACAGAAAAGAATATTAGCAATACCTCTGAAATGCCCTGCACCCTTCCCCAGCCCTCCCTACAGATAACTATTAGTGGTTCTTTTTATGCCCTGAAGTCTGTGCGATCAGCCAGATGAACCATTTTAGCACTTTAAGGAGAGGCACCTGTCTTGTTCATCATCCTGCAGAAGTTGTATCAGGGGCTTCAAGGATAGGCCTCCCTTCAGTTTTGAGCTCTCCCATTCCTGGACACCCCATCCCTAGTGTTTTCCCAACCTTTCACCTGGTTTCTGACCCACCGCCTCATTGTGAGCACAAGGGTCATTGTGTTCCCTGCTTTCTAACTGATGGCTTCTGGGCACTTCCTGGCCCAACCCCTTCCAGCATCTGGCCTCAGCCTTTCATTCCCAGCCTTGCCTCCATTCTCCACATGCTGCATCCAATCACTATCTCTGTATCTCTGTCCAGAGTCCCAGTAGGATACGTATCAGGGGTGCATAAGCTGTGTCCTTATGCTGAAGGGACAGGAGACAACAAAGGATCAGGCGGAGAAAGAACCCTTAGAGAGAAGAGCAAGATTATGACGCCAAGCACATAGGGTGTAAATCTCCCTTCTTTGTGGCCTGCTAGTGTGATGACAATGAAAAGTTAACCTGACTCCAACCCTAATAATAAGACAGCACATTATGTTGGGAATCTACCATTCCAGACTAAAACACTGTCCATTTATTTTAGAAAGTGCAAAGCTGCACACAGGTGTGTTGAGTTTTCAGGACACCATGGGGGGTGTCTTAAGCACAACAAAAATGGCTGTTTCTTTTCTTTCCACATTGAATCGCCCCATCTCTCCCCTCTCTCCATCAATCTCCCCCAGCCAACAACTCACTCATATGCCCTTGGAGCCATTTATATGGTGCCAAGTCCACATGGTCAAATGAAACCATCTGGTCTGCAGTAATGAAAGAGGCCTGTTCTCAGCACTGCAGGACACAACAAGGGAAGAAGGAGACCTGGCCTATACCCAAGAGATGTTTGCAACATACCAGAGATATATTATCAGCTTAATTAAATATGAGTGGGAGCGCAAACTGTGGTGCTAATACTTTATATGAGACCAATTACGGTTGTGTAGCTATTAAACCGTGTGGCAATTGTTCTCCAAGTGTGGCCCCCAGACCAGCAGCAGCAGCAACACCTAAGAACTAGTTAGAAAGGCAAATTCAGCCTCCTCCCAGACCCACTAAAGCAGAAATTGGAGGAAGGGAGAGAAGGAGAGATGAGCAATCTGTGTTTTAACAGGTGATTCTGATGACCACTAAAGTTTGAAACTCAATGCTCTACAGCAAGGTTTCTCAACCTTGTCACTATTGACATTTGGGGCCAGATTATTGTTGTGGATGCTGTCCTGTGCATTGTAGGATGTTTGGCAGCATCCCCGACCTCTACTGACTAGATGACAGTAGCCACCCACCCCCCAGTTGTGACAAGAAAAAAATGTCTCCAGACATTACAAAATGTCCTTTGGAGGACAAAATTGCCCCTAGTTGAGGACTATTGCTTTATGGTAAAGTGTTTCCTGGTGATTGGAATTATTACAGGCAATGTAATGGTACAGAGTATTAATAATGGTACACAACACAAAAGCACAGAGTTATGCTTTTCTCTAATAATCAAGGGAGACAAAACCATGCAGACCCACTCAAAGGACACCACATGAACCCACACTCCTCAAAAAGCTCTAGTTCCTGGTTATCTTTAAATTATAAGATTATAGGTGATTGTTATTTCCTTCCCTGTAAGCTTTTGGTTTTATTTTCCAAATGTTCCACTCCATATGTGTATCATTAATATGATCATACCAGAACAGAGAACTTAAAAGAAATAGAAGAAAAATGACTGGGATAAACATTGGAATTTTTTTCATCTAAATATTTCTTCCTCTAATTTATCAAGGAAAGGATGAGCCCCAAATGACACTGGTGTTTTCTTGCCAAATCTGCTCTCACCCAACATCTAAAAAGATAACATTTATACATAGCACTTTATAAATTACCCAGTTCTTTCACATATATCCTCTTGTTTATCAGAACAATCCTTTAAAAGAGCCTGATCGCCAAGTTCCCTCCACTAGTAAGTTTCAGATCTTTAAACTAATTTCAGATCATTTCAACTATTTTCAATGCCTAAAACCAGAACCATTTTCTCCATTTTAACAACTAAAAAACTTTGTTGTTCTTGGTTTCCCAGCCCCTAGAATAGACCAAGAGTCTAGACCCCTGCTAAACAAAGCCTGGTTCCCAGGCCAACAGCATCATGTCACCTGAGAACTGGTTAGAAATGCAGACTCTCAGGGCCACCCTGGACCTACTTAATCCGAATCTGTATTTTAGCAAGCTCCCTCAGGTGACTTATGTGCACATTAAAGTCTGAAGATCACTGACTTGGACCGCTAAGCTGGTTATCATGTAAAGGCTAGTATTGATACTTTATTCATCTTTATGTTTCCTAATCTATTGCACCACTTGGTATGTGTTGGTATTAGTTCCTCATTGCTGCTGTAACAAATTGCCACATGCTTAGTGGTTTAAAACAAAACAAAATTATTGCCTTAGAGTTCTGGAGGTCATAAATCCAAAGTGGGTTTCACTGGGCTAAAATCAAGGTGTCATCAGGGCTGTATTCCTCATGGAGGCTGTAGGAGAGAACCCATTCTCTTTCTCTTTTAGCTTCCAGAAGCCATAGGCGTGCCTAGGCTTGTGGCCTCTTTCTCCAATTTCAAAGCCAGTAGTATGGCATCTTCAAATCAAATCTCCTGCTCTCTTTCTCCCTCCCTCTCTTTCTCTCCTGCCTCCCTCTTTCACTTATAATTACCTTATAATTACCATGGACCCACCTGGATAATCCAAAGTAAACTCCTTCTCTCAAGAACACTAGTTTAATCGCATCCTCAAAGTCCCTTTTGCCATATAAGGTAGATTCCAGGGATTAGGGCATGGATATCTTGATCTTGGGGGCAGGGAGTCACTATTCTATCTATCACACTCAATAAGTGTTTGCTGAGTTATATTCAAATGGGATAAACTGGTCTATGTGTTTTACTTCTCTCCAGGCTCCTACTTTCTTAGGGACATCATTTCCCTTCTAGGCACTCAGTGCTTCCTGCTAGTCAGTCTCCCTGTCCTTGTCTACTTTACCATTTTCCTCTCTAAACCACAGCACCCAGAGCTGGCCTCCTTCTCCTGCCTGCCATTCACATCTGTATTGCTATATTTTTAGCAAGGCTATTAGTGTCGGCTGTCATTTCCTACCACTCTCATCTCATCGGCCCAGACATGTCTACTACCCACTGCCTATATCCTCCACTTCTACTCTCTTCTTTCCACTGGCTTCCCCTATGCCTGAGGCCACCTGCCTGCCACCAGCCTGTTGGCCCATACCACCCTTCTTTCAAATCTTCCTGAATATGCACTTTTTCAAAAAGACTTTTAATGTTTACCTCATGGAAAGACATCATTTATTTTTTCACACCCTCTCAAATTCATAAGAAAGAATGAAAAAGAGAAACCACAAATAAATATACTATTTTGTGTTGTCAAAGCACATTTCCAGATTCTCAAGAATGTACAAGCTGGACTTCATTAGTGCCTCTATGTCGTGGTGAGTAGATTAAGAGGCTAAGGAAATCATTAACCCCTGGTTGAGAACACAGACTGAAAATTTTTCCATACAGTGACAGCCTAGGTTTATTTTCAAGTTTAATGTCTTAATGTGCTCTTTCCATGAATCAGTCTGTCTGATTTGCTGAGCATCACATAGTGGCTAGAGGCAATGGGACATAGGAAAGGCTGGGATTTTGACTAGGAAATTTGAACAGCAGGCCATATTTGGGGAAGGACCAAAATGTGGTGACAGGCTACAGAGACTTAGGGGATAACATGGTAGGATTCAAAAGAGATACAAAGGAAAGGGGACCACTATTCCCATGCCTACAAAACAGGGCTAAAACTACCCCTCAAGGAGACTCAGAGAAACAACAGAGCTAATATGAGCAGAAGCACTCCAAAGCTTCAATCTGCCATACATGTTAAAATACTAATGATGGCATTAGCTAAAAAAAAAAAAAGAAAGGAAGGAAGAAAAAAAGAACATTCAATCATATAAGAATAAGAGAATTCAGAAAGACTAACGGTTTTGCCCATGGTCACCTCACTACCTGACTCTGAAATCACTAGGTGCAGGAAAATAATTATGAAGCTGGGGCAGACTGTAGCCCCATTGCATCTGACTAACATAATGCTAATTTAGTTTGCAATAGCAAGGTACTCAAATGAAATCTTTCTTACCCATGCTTAAAGCTAGGAGTGACTAAGAGAGAGTTCTGGACATGAAGGCACAAGCAGAAAACTGCTGAGAATTACTGGGAAAGGTTTGTTTTCCTAACTTAGACACTGGCTTTTACTCTTTGTCTTTTTCTCCTTACACCCTCCAGGAAAACAAGGAAAGCAGACGTAATGGCTGGACCTGCAGCAACCATGTTGTACACATGAAAGGTCAAGAAACTTCAGACCTCAGTACTAAATCCTTGAGCCATTGAATTAATACCAGTAACTTTCTACCTCTAGGATTCTTGTTGCATGAGGAAAAAAACAAAAGACCTTAATTGTTTACGTAGGTCTTATTATGTCTGTTCATTGGGTTTTCCCTTCCTTGCAGCTGAACAAAAGTCCTTTCTGAAGACTCAAAGAGGAATTAGAACTGTTCCTGGGCAAACTTGTGCGTTAAGTAAAATAAGTTTTTGACACCTGCCCAGTTTTACTCCCAAAGTCCGTCTCCTTCTTTTGATAGTCTCTCCTCATTGCCTGACTTTTCAGAACACTCAAGTCTCAAAGATCTTAGTGCATTACTGAAAAGTACTGCCTTATTGGATTTCACTGCCTATCTTAGGAAGACTTCTCTTACCTCGCATGATTAAATTAATCTCTAGCATTTCAAAGTGCTTAACAATTGTATGAAAGTATTTAACTTACATTACCTCACTCCTAAAATAAGTCTGTAGACTGGTGATTTTCAAAATATGGTCCCTGGGCTAGTAACATCCGCAGCATTTATAGATAGGCAATGCTCAAGGCCCACCAAAGACCCTTGAATCAGAAACTCTGAGGTGAGTGCAGCAATATTTGCTTTCATAAGCTCTACAGGTGACTCAGATGTGCACTAAAGTTTGAGAACCAATGCTGCATAGTGTATATTGTCCAATGTACAGTGTATAGTGTACATTGTCCAGATATAGAAATTGAAGCATTTATGGATTGTATTAATTTATTGAAGGCTTCATAGTAATGTGTTGGAGACAGGCCTCTGGCTCAAAGCTCAGGGCTATTTTTACCACACACAAGTACTTTCCATCTAGTCACACCTGTTAACTATCATTTTTAGGGGAAAAAAAAAGAAAATCTTACAAACTCATTGAAAGTAGAGTATTGATAAGTGATAACATTTCTGTTTTCCTTCTCAAGGGAATTTGCATTTAAAAGAAATACAAAACATAAGATACCACCTCACACCCATTAGGATGGCTGCTATCAAAAAAGGAAAGAAAGAAAACATAAAATAACAAGTGTTGGTGAGCATGTGGAAAAATTAGGACCTTTGTGCACTGCTGGTGGTGGGAATGTAAAATGGTGCAACTGCTATAGAAAATAGTATGATGGTTCCTCAAAATTTAGAAATAGAATTATATCATCTAGCAATTCCACTTTTGGATATATACCCAGAACAACTGAAGACAAGAATGCAAACATATTTGTATACCAATGTTCATAGCAGCACTATTCACAGTAGCCAAAAGGGATACCCAAATGTCCACCAACAGATGAACAGATAAACAAAGTGTGATATGTACATACAATGGAATATTATTTAGCCTTAAACAGGAATGAAATTAGGATGTATGCTCCAACATGGATGAACTTTAAGGACATTATGCTAAGGTGAAATAAACAAGTAACAAAAGCATAAATACTGTGTTATTCTACTTATATGTGGTACCTGTAACTATAGTAGTAAAATCCATAGAGTCACAAAATACAACAGTGGTTGTCAGGGGCTAGAGGAAGGAGAATTGGAGAGTTACTGTTTAATGGGTACAGAGTTTCAGTTTTGCAATATGAATAGTTCTTTGAATGGATGGTAGTGATGGTAGCACAACAATATTAATGTACTTAATGCCACTGAACTATACAGTTGATCTTTGAACAATGCAGAGTTTCTGGGCATTGACCACCGGCCACTGTACCCCACAGTTGAAAATCCATGTAATAACTTTTTTAAATTTGTTTGACACATAATAATGGTATATATTTATGGGGCACAGTGATGTTATGAGACATATAATGTGTAATGATCAGATCAGGGTGATTATCATACCCATCATCTCAAAGATGCATCATTTCTTTGTGTTGGAGAACATTCAATATCCTCTTTCTAGCTATTTGAAACCATATAGTTTATTATCATTAACTAAAATCATCCTACAGTGCTACAGAACACTAGAACTTATGCCTTCTATCTAGCATTGACCACCGGCCACTGTACCCCACAGTTGAAAATCCATGTAATAACTTTTTTAAATTTGTTTGACACATAATAATGGTATATATTTATGGGGCACAGTGATGTTATGAGACATATAATGTGTAATGATCAGATCAGGGTGATTATCATACCCATCATCTCAAAGATGCATCATTTCTTTGTGTTGGAGAACATTCAATATCCTCTTTCTAGCTATTTGAAACCATATAGTTTATTATCATTAACTATAATCATCCTACAGTGCTACAGAACACTAGAACTTATGCCTTCTATCTAGCTGTAATTTTGTATCCTTTAACAAATCTCTCCCTATCCTCCTCTTCCCTCTACCTTTCCCAGATTCTAATATACTCTGTTCTACTTTTTACGTCTATGAAATCAACATTTTTTTTAGCTTCCATATATGAGTGAGAACATGCAGTGTTTAACTTTCTGTTCCTGGATCATTTCACTTAACATAATGTCTTCTAGTACCATCCATGTTGCCATGAATAATAGGATTTAATTCTTTTTGTGCTGAATAGTATTCCATTGTGTATATATGCCATATTTTCTTTGCCCATTCATCTGTTGCTGGACACCTAGGTGGATTCTACATCTTGGCTATTGTGAATAGTGCTGCAGTAAACATGAGGATGCAGATGTCTCTTTGATACACTGATTTCCTTTCCTTTGGATAAATGCCTAGCTGTGGAATTGCTGGATCATAGGGAAGTTCCTTTTGTAGTTTTCTGAGGAACCTCTATACTGCTCTCCATAGTGGCTGTACTAATTTACATACCCACTAACAGTGTATAAGAGTTTCCTTTTCTCTGCAGCCTCATCAGCATTTGTTTTTTTTTTTTTAATCTTTTTGATAATAGCCATCCTAACTAGGGTAAAATAATATCTCATTGTGGTTTTGACTTGAATCTCCCTGATGATTAGTGATGTTGAACATTTTTTCATATACTTATTGGTCATTTGTATGTCTTCTTTTGAGAAATGTCTGTGTAGATCATTTGCCCATTTTTTAATCAGATTATTTGGTTTTTTGCTGTTGGGATGTTTGAGTTCATAGTATATTCTGGATATTAATCTCCTGCCAAACCTCTACAAGGAAAATTACAAAACCCTGATGAATTAAATTGAAGAGAATACAAACAAATGGAAAAACATCTCATGCTCATGGATCAGAAGAATTAATATTGTTAAAATTACCATACTGCCCAAAGCAATCTATAGATTCAATGTAATCCCTATCAAAATACCAATAACATTCTTCACAGAATCAGAAAAAAATTCTAAAATTTGTATGGAACTACAAAAGACCCCAAATAGCCAAAGTATCATGAGCAAAAAGAACAAAGCTGGAGGCATCACACTACCAGACTTCAAAATATACTACAAAGCTTTAGTAACCAAAACTGCATGGCACTGGCACAAAAACAGAAACATAGACCAATGGAACAGAATAGAGAACACCAGAATTAATCCTTACATCTAGAGCCAACTGATTTTTGATCCAAGAACATGCATTGGGGAAAGGGCAGTCTCTTTAATAAATAGTGCTGGGGAAACTGGATATCTATATTCAGAAAAATAGAACTAGACCCCCACCTCCTATCCTATACAAAAATCAACTCAAAATGGATCAAAAACATAAACGTAAGACCCAAAACTATGAAACTACTTTAAAAAATCATAGGGGAAATGTGTCAGGATATTGATCTGGGAAAAGATTTTATAAGTAAGACCTCAAAAGCACAGGCAACAAAAGCAAAAATAAACAAATGGGATTATTTCAAGCTAAAAAGCATCTGCACAGCAAAAGAGACAACAGAGTGCAAAGACAATCTACAGAATAGAAGAAAATATTTGCAAACCATTCATCCAACAGATGACTGATATCCAGAACATACAAGGAACTCAAACATCTCAATAGCATATAACTTTTGACTCACCAAAAACTTACCTATTGATAGCTTAATGTTGACCAGAATCCTTATCCATAACATAAACACAGTCTGTTAACTCATATTTTGTACATTATGTATATTATATACTATGTACTTATAATAAAGTAATCTAGAGAAAAGAAAATGTTATTAATAAAATCGTAAGGAAGAGAAAATACTTCCACAGTTCTGCACTGTATTTATCAATATCATAAATTTATGTCATCTGTTTACAAAATGAATCGTCATCTGTCTGAAATGGTGGGCAACCACAGCTGCAGACCTCAATGTACTATACGTAAACAATTCAGGTTTTTCTCGTAATGTCATGACATTTTTCTGCTTCTTGGGAGCACTTCCAGCATCATTAGTGGTACTTTGTATCAGTCCCATGGTGTTATTCAAGGTTTACGGTATTGCAATAAACACAAAGAAAAATACACGAGAACTGAGAGAGATCACTTTTTACTATTAATATGATAAGCAACTTACTAGAGAGATGAACTGCTCAGGCAGAGATGATTAAGCTCATGGTGCATTTTAAGCGAATACTTGCAACACTCCAGCTCACTGCAATAGCAACAGGAGGTGGCTACAAAATTATTATAGTACAGTATTACTACAGTTGATTTTATGCAGCTATGATTTAATACTGCATCTTTACGTTTGTTTACATTTCTCTATACTGTAAATGGCACCATGTAGAGTCTGTGTGTGCTTAAGTTTTGATAAATTTTAACTTTTTATAATAGATTTGTATATATTTTATGGTAGCAAATGAAAAAAATATACTAGTATCTACAAATATTTTATGTATTCATGACATACGTAACTTTTTCTTAATTTTTTCAGTATTTCTACACTACACAGTTTGTCTAAGTTTTTTCAAATTATCACAGATCTCCAAAAAATTTTCCAATATATTTATGCAAAAAAAATCTACATATGAGTAGACACATGCAGTTCAAACCTATGATGTTCAAGGGTCAACAGTACAATTAAAATGGGTTAAGGTGGTAAATTTTATATGTAATTTACCACAATTTTTCAAATGTGTTTTAAACAAACAAAAAAAATGCAACTCAACTTGTGACATTCCTATTCACTTCTGATAGGCAAAGTATTAGAAATAATACAATCAGTGTGACTTCGTTGGTACCACTCAAACCATATCTCAAAAGTAACTCTGAACTCCATACAGAGTTTTGGAACACAGTTGGAGATTAAAACAAAGATCAAGTGTTTTTCAGTCCCCAAAGGTAGGTGCAGAATGTCATAGGAGGGTGATTTCTTAAAGAATATTATTATAAATATATCATGTTGGCAAATGGAGATGTGAGAGTGTTGGCAAAATTGAAATTGTTAGGCTTGGCATACCCTATTTTGAGTAAGGATAAAAATAAAACCCTCCATTCCCCAACAAATGCCTCCTTTTCTTCTAATTGGTGCTGCTAAACGTACAAGAAAGTGAAGAAAATTAAGCCAACAAGAAGGACGCCTCTGCTCCGCCTGATGAGCAAGTCTTGGGGACAAACATGCCCTTCAGGAGTGCTAGTAATCATTCTCCTGGGGAAACAGAGATGCGAGGGGTCAAATGCTGATTGCCAAAGTTCCATCAGCATTTTTGACAAATGGCCATGTTTACTAAATTTCTCCACAATTTTTTTCAATTCTGAAATAATTTCATACTTACTGAAAAGATGTAAAAATCATACAGGGAACTTTCATATACCTTCTATTCAATTTTACTAATTTTTCCTATATTGCCCTATTTGCTTTCTCCTTCTTCTACCTATATACATCTTACTATCTGTTTATTTTCTTAACCATTTGAGAACACCCATTTTCTCCTTAATACTTCAGTATGTATCTCTTGAGAACAAGGATACTCTTTTCCAGTGCTTCAGTAGTTATCCAAATCAGGAAATTTGAAACAGATATAATAGTTTTATCTAATCTACAGCCCATAATCCAGTTTTGTCGATGGTACCAATAACATCTTTTAGAATATGTCTCTCTCTAGTACAGGATACTGTCGAGAAGCATATATTAAATTGTATATGTCATATTTTTTAATCTCTTTAAATCTGGAACTGCTCCTCAATCTTTCAGTATTCTATAGAACATTCCTCAATTTGAGTTTGGCTGGCTCACGTTTCCTTATGATTAGATTCAGATTATGGACGTTTGACCAGACTACTACATAAAGTGGTGTTTTGTCCTTCTCAAAGTATCCTATCTGGAGACACACGAGTCCATCATTAGTGATATTAATTTTTATTACTTAGTCAAGGTGCTGTCCAGTTTCTCCACTGTACATTTTACTAGTTTCCTCCTTGCACCTAATAATCAATGGGTAAACATTTTGAGACCATGAACATATCATGGTCTGAATCAAAATTTACACCCTAGATATAACATTCATTCATGATGCAAGCCTACGCCAATCTTTTACTATTGCAAAATAGTGATTTTTCCAACTACCCCACTCCCTCCATATTTACAGGTTGGCATTCTCCCTCAGTTAAGAATCTTCTTTTCTTCCGTATTTTTATTTATCTATTTATTAGCAGTGGATTAGACTTGTGGATTCTTATTCTATTCAATGGAGTTGAAAGAATTACTGTTCTTATTTCTTTTGATGCTCAAAGTTTTCCAGCTTTGGCCAAATGGAGCCTGTTCAAGCTGGTTCCTATATCCTTTTGACAGGTCCTGCTCACTTTTTATGAGGACTTTTTTGCTTTCTGGCATAATAACATGTTCCAAGCTTATCTTGTACTTTCTCTGTTCTAGTCCTGGAATCACTCATTTCTCAAAGGAGCGCTGGTTCATTTTCTTTTTCCCCAAATTTGTATACATTGAAATGGAACTGTTTTATTTTGGTTTTGATGACTGACTAGGTTTCATTTTCACATCTCTTTTGTATTGTCATTAGAAATCTTTTAAGGAACATAGTATGCATGTGAGAAAGACCTGAGCTTTGGAAAAAGACCTGAGCTTGAACACTAGCTTTATCACTTTCTACCTGCTAAAACCTGGGCAAGTTATTTAACTCCTTTAAGCCTTTGTTTCCTCATTTTTAAAACAGGGGAAATAATGTCCACATCACAGGGTTGTCATGAAGCTTAAGGGCTATAACAGGTTTAAAACTGCCCAACTTGGAATCTGATATACACATATAGTAAATACTCGATAAATTTAGGATACTTTTTTCTTTTAATCATAGCATTTTATAATTTTAATGTGATTATTTCACAACCCCTTCCACTGTTTCCTATGAAACCCTAAAGAACCACAGATGACCTGTTCCTGGTATTGTTCATTGAAATTTGCCCATAATCCCCAATTCTCACTGCATCCCCTCAGGACTCCTTTGCACTGGACAGATGCTTAATGGTCCCTCCTTCTTTTCCCTTCCTTTTGTTCCTTACAGTGGGAGGCAATATGGTATGGAGGACAAAAATCACTTGATTATAATAACATGCAGACAAAGCATTTGACAAAGTTTAATGACTCCAGAGAATAATGAATATTAGGTAATGTCCTAAATAGGCTACGTACCAAAAAACCTACATTAAACATCACATATAAGGGAGTAACTTATTCCCAGTAATATTGGACACAAGACAAAAATTCTTGTTATCACTTCCCCATTTAACATAGTACAAGAAGAATGGAACAATGCTATAGGCAAAAAAAAGAAAGAAAAAAGACAGAGGAAGTGCAAGGATTAGATGGGAAAGGTAAAACTTATTATTTTCAGACAACAGTATTATCCACATAGAAAATTCAAGAGAATCAACAAACTATTAGAACTAATAAGAGTTTAGCAAAGTTGTTGTATTATAAGATAAATTTATAAAACAACAATATTCCTCTACATGAGCAAAAATGACCTCAAAAATAAGATACCATTTACAATAGTAACAGAAATAACTAATCTAGAAATTAACCAAAAATATCTTTGGCCTTTATAGAATAAAAACTAAAAAGGGCCTATTAAAGGACATAAAGTAAATTCTGAATACATGGAGAGACATCGATTGTTTATGTAAAGGATGACATATCGAAGTAAAGGTATCAGTGCTCCCCAAATTAATCTATATGTTCAAGGCAATCCCATCAAATTTCCAAAGGTATGTTTTTAAGGAGCTGCACAAATTCATTCTAAAATCTATATGGAAAAGTAAAATTCTACAAATAGCTAAGGCCATTTTGAAATAGGTACACAAGAAAAGGAACACTCACTTCACCAGACGTTGAGACCTATGACTGAGCCATAGAAACAGAGTGGCACTGAATCTGGACCAGGCAAATGGACCACTTGGGAAAGAACGGACTTCTTAGAAGCAGTGCACATATTCAGGAACTTCATATAAGATAAAGCTGGCACCACAAAACAATGGGAAAGGATGGATTGTTTGTAAATTGCGATGAGAAAGTGGATCACTATGACAAGGCAAAATAAGGCTGGACCTAATAGTTTATGAAATGATGAGAAGAGCACTTCAGATGGATCAGAGGCATAAATGTGAGAGATAAAGTCATAAAGAAAATAAAGAACTATAAAGAAACTAAAATAAGTGTAAAGAAAATTTTAAAGAACATATAGAACAGTATGTTTTTTATTTAGGGGTAAGGAAAAGACTTCTGGAACAAGATACTAAAACCACAAACTCTAAGATTTAAAAAAATAATAATAATGGATTTGGTTCTGCCAAATAAAGAACACCATAGACAAAATAACAAATAGATGAGTTTGGGGGAAAATATTTGTAACATTCAAAACCAGCAAGAAGCTAACACCTATGGTATACAAACAACTCCGAAAAATCAACAAGAAATAAAATGTGAAACCCAATTCTAAAATGAGCAAAGTATTGAATAGGCAATTCCCAGAAAAATAAGTTCAGGTCACTAACAAGAGTATTAAGAATGCTCAAACTCTTCAGTAATCTAAGAAACTCAAATGAAAATAAGAGTACTTAGAATGGAAAAAAATTAAAACATAGATAATTCCAGAGATGGCAGAATGTAACAAGTTGGAAAATCTAGTATACAAATTCTTGCACCCCTTCATAAGGGGATCAGTCTGGGGTCATGGGTTGTAGTGTGGTTTGTGATACTGGGTCTTGAAGACAATCTAGACGTCCATCAGCTGGGGATAGTAAAACACAGTGGATGCAATGGTGATTGCCAAGGACTGGGGGTAAGGAGGAATGAGGAGTCAGTCTTTAATAGTTAGAGTTGCACTTGGGAAGATGAAAAAGTTCTGGAGATGGACAGTGGTGATGATTGCAGAACAATGGGAATGCATCTAATGCCACAGAACTGTACACGTTAAAATGGTTAAAATCGTAAAAATTTTTATCATGCATATTTTACCACAATTTTTTAAAGATAAAAAAAATAGAGTGAATGCACACTAAGGAATACCTTACAGGACTTAAAAATAATGAGCAAACTATAGCTATAGCAACATCGATCTTAAAAACAGGATTGTATGAGAAATCAAAAACAGAAACATGTTCCAAACAATACTCCATATTTTACTATGATACATGCATTTTTAAAGATTCATTATCAACATATTAGTTTGAAAACTTATTGAGGAGAGGAGACTAGAAATGGAGATTGAGGATTAAAGAGAAAAAATAATTGAATAAGAAAGGTGTTACATGGACTAATGATGAACGACAATAAGGTATTATAAACTGAGAAGTTTGTACCTTCAGTTAAAAAGAAATGACATCATACACATGAAAATCCTTTGAAGGAATATAAAGTTTTACAGTTTATAGTTTATTTCCTTCATTTGAAGAGGCAGGAAATGAACCAAAATAGATATGATTCCTAATTTTTTGGATCTTCAGTGTATTCTACTAAATGTTGATTTACACATTGGCTAAGCATCACACTTTGGAAGTTCATCAGTATTTTACGAGTTTTTAAATATCTCCAGTGATCTCTCATTACCACAAATTCCTTCTTTCCTCTATTTTATACTCTATTCCATGCAGAGCCAGAATAAGAGGCGAGTCAGACAGGAGTTGCCTGGGGTGCTAGTATTTAAGAGGTGCTAAAAATATCGCTAGAATTATGGCAAGATGGAAAAAATTATTTTCCTAGCACTCCTGTTACTCCTACACTTTGAAAGGCTAGAAAGAATCAGTTATAAATTGTGTGGGGTGGGGCTGTGTGTGGCCTCTCTCACAGGAAAATGTATGAATAATAATGGGAGTTATTTAAACTCAGGGCTTCAAGGCCACGATGTAGAATAGTACACAGCTCCAGCAGATATCATTTGCATATGACCTGCAAAAGTGTCCATGCTGTCCCTATTTAACTGCCTCCTTAGTAGGGTGATTTAACCATTTGAGTGAACAAATAGCCCACTAAATCTGAATGCAGGGCTTTTGTTTCACACGCTGCATAATCACGCTTGGGTCTGGAATTGCATTGTTTAGGAAAAGCAAAGCTGAGCGCCACTGCTAGTGGTCTTTCTTCCCCTCCCTTCCCCCTTGCAGCCTAAATAAATACAGGGTGCATACTTAAAAACTATCAAGGCACCAGGACATTAGGCTGCCTGGGGACCCACTTATTTCTGACTGGCTCTCCTTCAAAAAGAGAAAGTACAGAATTACAGAAGTGGCTCCATTTTAGACATTGAAGCCCGAATGTCACTCTCATCTTGTGGCAGGAGTTTGGAGTCTAACTGTGCTCTTCCTCTGGCCATCCTACTTTAAGTGGCAGAAAGAGGTAGAAGTGGGAGAGGGGTTCTCTGTGGATTCCATTTGCTGTGGGAAAGTAAAAGCAGGCCAGGAATCTTGGCCTGACCCTATTTGGAGAAGGGGAACAAATGCCTTTATTTGATCTTAATTCCAACAGTATTTTTATACAACAGCAGTTTTCCTTACCATATCCCAATGTTTTTTTGGCTTAGTTCACATATTAAGCTATTGAATATCTTGTGTCATGCATTAAGCAGTTCGCAATATTATGTTCATTGACTCTTCAGAAAAGCTTAGAAGAGGAAACACAAAGCGAAAAATGATATATTCTGGTGACATGCCTAGCATCCTCGGGTTTCATTCGCCAACTGAATGAATCCTTAGTGCCAGGCACCATAGCAGGTGACGGATACTCCGTGGGGGTCCTGCTCTGGTGGCACTGGAGTCTGGTAGTAGTATGGTTTCAAAGAAGAAACGCTGGACTACGATTGGAACATCCATACATTCCGAGCTACTGTGCCCATCATCTCCTGGGGAAAGCCACTGCCCGGCTCCTAGTGAGATCGTCAGACCACATGGCTTCATAGTCCTTTCCAGCTTTTGGATTTGAAATTTCGAATGATATTTTAATAAATACTTTACCATCTTTATTATCTGTAATGAGTTCTTGTTTTTTAATAGACACCTACATTGCAGCCCTTGAACTATGCATTTTACACACACTATTTTCTCATCCACCTTCCCAACAGCCCTCTGAAGTCAGCACTTAATATTTCCAGTTTTCAGAGCAGAAAACTGTTAAGTATCTTCCCTAAGGCCACATAACTAGCAAGAGGTGGGGCGGAACACAACCCCGGTCTTCTGGGACAGAACTCCAGACCTTACAGCGTCTTTGCCTGATTGAACTGCCTCTGAGTTTGTGGCTCCTTATCAGCCGTGTCTCTTCCAGGCCCTGCCTGCGCTCTACCAGCAGCCAAGCCTTGGTGGTACCGTTCTGCGCGGTTCAACCACTGATTTCCTCCCCGGGAAACGAGCAGCCTCCTTAAGAGGACTCCTTCGTACCAAGCTCAGGCAACTGAGCCAGCCAGCGTGGAGCAGTTGTTCCCCAAGATGGGCGGAATGCAGGGTGACTGACAGCCCCCCGCGCATGCTCCTGGAGGCTCTGCCCACTGAGCCGAGAGGCGTTCCCATAATTTACATGCTCCATTTGAAATATAGATGCTGAAGCACCAGAATTATACATCTGTTCCCTTGACTTTTTAACCAAAGAGTGCTAGTTTATTGCTGAGCTTAAGGATAAAAGAAGCAAGAAATGAAAGTTGGGTTGGGGTTTTTTTAAGTTTCCTCCCCGCTAAGTACAATCAGATGTTGGGTTCTCAGCCCGATGCTGGGTGGATGCTAACTTCGCTTTGCTCAGTTTATCAGCTCGTTTTTTGAGGTAACACTTTTCATCACAAAAGAAAATCGAAGGGCCCTATACACACATTTTTAGTTAAATGCATCAAACAGCCCCAATGTTGTGGTGCCAGGGAGAGGGGAAAAAAAAGGAATGATATCGAAACTGATGCGAGGCTTCATGGGGAAACAACTGTCCTTTCATCTCTGAATACACAGTTTATCTTTGACCCTGGAGAACTCACTGGAATTCTTGGCGAAGGGCATCTATTCAGAAATAATCTAAGACCCGAGGAGCTCCATTACGAACCCAAGATCAAACGCCTTTTATGTTCCTTCTGGTCCAAGATTAAAACTTCAGACCTATTATATTTTAATGTACAAATAAAGAATCAATCAGGGGAATCTGCTGCCTCAGCAAATACTTTCATCCAAAAGAACAAGTGATTTGTGTGATAAAACTCAGTGAGTGTCTCTACTGAGTATCTGAAAGATGGAGAAATGAGATATGTCTTTTTGACGAGTAGTAAGGTAAATGAATGAGTTACCAGTTTGACATGTCTTTTCATTGGAAGAAGAAAATGTCAAAGTTCTCATGTTCATCTCAAGCTCTATGAAATATGTGTTCCTTTGGGATACCTGGCACAAAAAATATCTCTACATCTTTCCCACACTTTCTCCTTTGGCCGAGAGAATCTTTTCCCCTGGGCCAGAGATTTATATGTCTTCAGGTGTATCACCCAGATTCCCCCAGGTGCAGGTACTTGGAGATCAGCACAGAGCAACTCAGATCGGGGTATTTTTTTAGGAAGTGAAAAGAGATGCCTGAGTACCTGGGGATAACTAGGACCAGAACACTATGGTAGGCACCAAATGGGAGTCTACCTCTGGCTCAAGGTCTTTTTTTC
Source organism: Eulemur rufifrons (assembly GCF_041146395.1). Lineage (NCBI taxonomy): Eukaryota > Metazoa > Chordata > Mammalia > Primates > Lemuridae > Eulemur > Eulemur rufifrons. The sequence goes on along the minus strand of NC_090989.1, from coordinate 225,017,891 downwards.
TGTTCTCCAGTAGCCTTACCTATGCCTCATGCCTTCATCTTACTGGCCAAGGATGCCTGGTCCAAGGATGATACTTTACCCATGTCTGACCAATCAGAATTCTTTCCCTGGATTTCTAACAGGCACAAGAGCAGGAATTCAGTATTCTCAAGGGGAGAGTGCTATTAAATATGAGGCTGGGGAGGGACCTGGTCTGCAATGAGAGAGAATGACAAAGAAATGCAATAAGATGAACAGAGGACAGATGATAGACTAGAGAGAATCCTGCACAGAAATAAACGTCCTGGTTCCAGTTGTTTCTGAGACTCAGATGTTCCTTACTTTTTCTGAGATTTTACTTCCAGATACTTCTTTAATTATATAAGGAATCCTGGTATTCCCAAAATTCCCTATTTTTGCTTAAGCTAAATGCTTAAGGGTTAGATTTCTGTCGCTTACAACCCAAAGTATTTTAACATAGCACCTAATACAGAATCCTATAAGCAAGAGATGAAGTGTGGATATTCTTTTCCCCAGCTCATATCAGCTTGTAAAGAGTGTTATGTTTCTGCAAACCTGAACTTTCAACCTACACTATGGTAGTAAGTAAAGTTTCCCTAAATCTACAGGACACACAGTCAAAAATATTCAAGATAGACTGAGTTTTGAGGACAAGGATGAATATGGATGATGGATCATGAATATGCCTTCCTCACACCCTGCCCCCACCCTCAATTCAGTATCCTAGCTTATTCTATATTATTAGGGTTTGGGTCATTCCATAAATAAAAGACATAAAGATTACAGTAGCAGTCTAGATAAGAGGTACATTTCCATCTTGTCCTGATTTGGCAACATCTAATATCTGGCATTCTTATCTTCAGTAGGCTCTGCCTTGAGTGTAACTCATTTTCAATCATTAACTCATTAGCAGAAAGTTAAGTACTGAAAAAATAGTTTTCTTCTGTTCTTAGAGATCTAAGATTTTCTAGTGATGAATTATTGAAAAGTGCATTCTACATTTTTCAGGAAGAATGCTGGGTTCTGATTAAGTATTTTAAAATAGTATAGTCTGGGAAAATATGTCTTGTTTTAAAATCAGTAGTAGGTTTGAAAGCAAGTTAGGAAGCTAATAGTTATGGACATCCATGTTGCAAAAATCTCCCTTGATCAAAAAAGTGAGTTACAAGCTAAAAGACCTTTCTACAAACAGGAAATGCACATTACAATATAGAATATAACTGCCAGCGAAATCCCTTTTTGGAAAATTACAGACATGGAAAATAGTAACTATTCAAAATTAGCTAATATTTATTGAGCACATGCAATACAAGACTTAATTTAATCTATGCAACATCCCAGTGGTGTGTATGTAAGTATTTCCACTTTATGGACAAGAACTAAAAGGCATGAAATATTAGTAGCTTGCACAAAATTATACAGGAACTGTGTGTATCCCAAGGACAGGGAACAGCATATGCAAAGTCCCTATAAAATGAAAAAGAAAGGAAAAGCTTTCTTCAAGACCCTGAAGGTTTCCCAAAGGTCTGAAACCCCAGCCACACTTCTCAGAATGATTTTTGGACTTAAACAAAAGTTTAGGAAATGTTAGTGCTACTCAAACTTAAAGAAAATTGATGTGGTCAAAGCAATGAATGATAACAAAGTTTTATAAAACTTTTCCCTAGGTGTTTGTGTTTCTTAAAATCTTGTTCATCTTTGAAATTGCATTAGTAAATTATTTATTTTAAAAATAAAGTAAAAAAAAAAGTATACATCCATGAAATCATCTATGCCATAAACCTATCCATCACCTACAAGTTTCCTCCTGTTTTCTTACTTATTGTTATATTTCTTGTGATCAAAACACTTAAGAGAAGATCTACTCTCAGGAAATTTTTAAATATACAATACAGTATTATCAACTATAGGCACTATGCCATACAGTAGATCTCTAGGACTTATTCATCTTGAATAAATGAAACTTTGTGCCTTTTAACTAATACCTCTTCATTTCCCTCTCTCTCCAGCCCCTGCCAAATATATACAGTTTTACAGCCACTATCGCAATCATCATATACATTTTTCCATCACACTGAAAACGTCCTTCTTGTTCCTGGCAATCACTGATCTGTTTTCTGTCACTATAGTTTCAATCTGCCCTATTATTTCAGAAAGACTATTTTTTTTTTCAGTTTAGTTAATAATGAAGCCCGTGTTGAACCTCTGTCTACATCTTTATTCCTAAAATAGCTAATGACCATAAACATGTGATATCGATTCCCAGTGTGGAACACAAGAACACCAACAATTGGAAATCAATCCTGTTATTGAGCAATGTATTGGTTATCCAGCAAGATAATTCCAACAATCTATATTTCCATCAATAGTAGACCATTTAAGTAAGTCATAGTATTTCCAAATAAAAGAGAATACGCTTTATATACTACTATGAATCTTCTCAAAGATATATTGTTAAATGGAAAAACAAGATGTAGGAGGGAGAATCATTTTCCATCTTTATTAAAAAGGAAAAAGATGAATATATGTATTTTATGTGTATACTTAAAATTGCTCTGGAGGAATACACTGATTGCACTTGGGGAGGTAAACTGGGTGGCCAAGGGAGCGGCTAGGAAGGTGAATTCTTATTGTATACGTGTTCATATGCTTTGGAATTTGAACCATGGAACTATATTACATGCTCAAAAAAATTAATTAAATAAAAAACAAAAGAATGTATTGATTATCTGCAATGTACCAAGTCTTGGCCTAGAACTTGTTAGGGTGGAGGATGGTCTGTTTGAATAATCTATTATTTTATCTCTGTTCTCTCAATTTCTATACCACTTGTTGTCTCTACTATTTATTTGGCTATTGATCATGTTTTCTCTCATATTTTATCTTTAGTTGTCCAGAAGTGTTTAGAGAATTTTATTTTTTTAGATTTTATGTCTTATCTATTAAAATAACATATTGGTTTCTAGAAATTAATGTTATTTTGCTATTTAAATTTTTGTCTTTTGATTTGGGTCGAAACTGCATCTATATTTTTAAAAGAAAAGTTAGCTTTAAATTATACAAATAATATGCTAATATTTGCCCCTTATAAAACAAAATGATATGTTACAGTCAAGGTTAAAATTCCCCTTTACAACTTTGCTCACCTTCCCCCTGATTGAGATGAGGTAACTCTCAGGTTAAGGGTGTCTTTCCAGACCTATTTATGTGCTTTTACATCCATATTGATGTACCCTAGCAAATGCATAGCATTATGTGGGTGTGGTTTTTTCTTTTCACCTATATATCGTAATTTATGTCTTGTTCTGCATTATTTTTACTCAGTGGTATCTTTCCATGTTTGCACACATATGCGAAGATCAATTTTTAAAAGTTCACACAGTATCTCATAGTTTGGATAAACTATATTTTATCCGTTTCTTATTTATGGACGGTGGATTTTTCTCAATTTTTTTGCTTTTGTGAATAATGCTGCATAAGCATCTTAAACATGCCTCCTTGTGCCCATGTATACATTTCTCTTTATACCCCACAATACCTACGCTAATGCCACCTACAGAGTAGAGTCTCAATATACATATTCATTCATTGCTGACATATCTCTGATACATTCGTCTGAACTTAGGTATAAAACAAGTAGCCAATAACTGTGTTACATAATGATATATTTTCATTTCAGTATCACTCTGCACTTTATGAGGTGTTAGTGTGCTATATGATCTCAGTTATATACTAACATTTCTCCTGAAAAAATAAAACTTTGCGTAAAGGTAGTTTACATGTTGAATATTAACCATAATATTAACTGGTGGAACAGGTTCTATTTTGCTCACATCATTCCTAATAACTGATATCATTGCTTTGAAAATTCCTCATGGAGTTTCATCAAAACACTTTCAACCAGACTCCTAACTAGGACGCCTAATTCAGAATATATTTTCCTTGAACCCAAGTGTCTACTGCCAGAATGTCCCCAAAGCCCTCCAGCATTTGCATTCGTCTGCAAATAAACTGGTTCACACCCCTAACCCTCATTTTCCCAGAGTGTGGTCTGCAAGCATCTATATCAGAATCAGCCAAGGTACTCTTTAAAAATGCAGATTCCTGGGCCATGTCCAGACCTGCTGAATCAGATCTCAAGAAACAGTATCCTAGAAACTGCATTATAAACACAAACACCAGGTGATTTTTATATACCTGTAAGTCTGAGCACCTCTAATCTAAGGACCTCAGTGGGGTTAAAGGATGGGATGGAGAGTTTCATTTTGCAGTCATAGGGAATGGCATCATCATTGTAGCATGAGGACTAACCTAGATGGAGTGTGCAGTACAACACAGCAACATTTTGGGCTGCTACTAGGTTGTCGTAGCTCTTGAATTCATTCATAAGGAGCCCAAGTCTCCCCTTCACCTGGAGGAAAGCTTGCTTCCTGAGCTGCAATGCTAAGGTAACTCTTCCCGCAGCTCAGAGGAGGAATCAAGACCAATATTTGGGACAGCACCTCATTTTGGTGGCACCTCCCAAGTTTCCCGACTCTCAGCCTCAGTACCTTCATTCACTGTAGTCTGAGGCATACGTAACTCAGACACTTATCAGAATCAGCAGGAGTCTTTTCAGAAAGACACTTAGTCTCTGATCCACTACATCAGAATCTCCAGGAATGAATCCCAGGAGTGTGAGTTTTGAAAAGCTTCTTAAGCAGTTCTGATGATTGGCAAGGTTAAGGACTGACTTCCCTCCCAGAGCAAGAATCCTAGCCTAGCATGCACCTGTGGCAACTTCCTTTGACCTGTCCATTCCATTTTTGAACAGAGTCAAGATCAGAAAGGCTTCCTAAAACTAAGCTTCCCTGGAACTTCTACCCAACCCTGTGAATTCCATTCTCTGATGCCATAGAGAGAAAAGCTAATTCTGCTTCCAGAGAAAGTCTTTAGATAATCAAAAGATTGTTGTTATGTTCTTGCTCTATTGCAACAAGATTTCTAGGTCTTTGCCATAGCTGTATTTGTCCTCCAGATATGCCCCATCGGCCAGTGTTCCCCTTTAAAGTGTTGTGTCCAGTACAAAATGCTGTCTTGAAAAATACAGAGTATGGTGGAGAGTCACAAGTATTACTCCTCCTAAGGATACTTACTCTGTACCAGAGCTAGTGGTAGAAGTTCAGGAATTAGCCAGGAAAAAAGGAAAACTTGAGGATGAGTTTGACCTTCCTAGTGCTTCTTCAAGTCATACAGGACTGGGAGGGTGACGCTGCCTGTGCCAATACAGGCCCTAGGGTAACTGTCCCCCTTCTTGGGGGCCTCAGCTCTTCTCTGTGTTCATGACAAGAAACGAAAAGTCACATTAAGGCAACTCAGTAGACGTTCTTCACTGTGCCTCCAGAATACCTAGAACGAAGCACATCTCCTCCACAAGTCACAAGTCAAGAGAGACGGGGACCTTCCCCAGATAGACCTTTTTCTAAACAGACACAGGAGGAAAACAGCAGATCCTCCGGTTGGTCATGAAAGGCAAAGGAGAAGAGACTCTACCTCAACCACTGAGAGGCTCACCTTCTGCCCCTGGCCGCGGCAGCACTTGATGGCCTACGGCAGCTCCATGCCTGCTCTAATTCCCACACACTCTCCTGGAGAAAGGCCACCAATCACTCTCTGATATCTAAAGTTGTTAGACAATATCTTCAGTTCAAGAGGCAAGTAAATTAAAAACAAGTAGCCCACCCTACAAATACAGGAGAGAAATGCAATGATGTTTTCCTCAGATCAGGGCTGCCTGAAGATGGCTCAAATGACTTTTTCCTCCAAGGTCGGATAAACAGAATGATTTCCTGAAGAAAGTGGGGAGGCTGCACAACAAGCCAAGAATTCACAGTGAAACTGGGTCCGTGTTCCATGGTTTCAAAGGAGGAAGCGGGATGCTGGCTAAGCTGGCTGGCAAGTTTGGTCCTTATGGAAGCAAAGCCAGTCGGCATGTTACTCATGCCTGGGCCTGCATTACGAAGCCACGATGTTCTCACCACACCTGCAGGCAGCTTTGACCCACAGCCCCTAATGAGCAATCCCCCCAGCTGCCCCACCCCTGCCAACACACCACACTGTGCCTTTCCATCAAGACAGTCAACAAAGTCATTTGTTTTATTGTAAGTACTTTAATTAACACCCACTCGTTTTTTCTTCACCAGTTCTCATCTTTGTCCTCACTTTCCCAATCCTGCCCCTTCTAGATGGAGAGAAGAAGTAGAATACAGTATACAAGGGCATAGGTTTTGAAGTCAGGGAGAACAACAAACCTCGGGCAAATTATTTAATCAAGCCTCACTCTTCTCATTTGTGTTTAACTCGTGATGACTTCTAAATGAAATTTAGTATATTATAAGCACTAAATAAATATTAGCTAACTCACAGGCCCAATAGTCTCACACACACACATACATGTGCACACACCTGACTCATACTCAGCATGGTGACGTGGAAAGCTCATTGGAAGGAAAATCAAAGGATCTGAAACCTTGAGCTATTTATATCCCTTCTATGGGCCACAGTGTTCTCATCTTCACAATGAAAGGTTGTACTAGGAACTCTAGTATACTAAGGAACTCTAAGAATCCATCCAAGATTAGACGTCAAAAATCTGAGTCAACATTAAAGCAGGTGTGCATGAACTGGTATGGAATGCTCTCCAAGATACACTACTAAGTGGGGAAAAAAAGATACAGAACTATGCACGCAGTATGCTCTCATTGATGCAAAAAGAAAAGGCTAAATATTCTCACACGTTCATAGACTGTCTCTGGAGAGCTATATAAGAGGTTGGCAACAGTGGTTGCCTCTGGACAGGGAATTTGGAGGACAGGAAGAGGGAGATTTACTTTGCACTGGATTCACTCTGTAGTCTCATACAATGTGCATCCTTCACCTTTTTTTAAAGTAATAATTTAAAATCCAAAAAAAAGGCCCACATTATAAGTGGGTACGAAATGGCTAATTTTTATTATATTTCCACCTACATGTAATTTGCTTTTATAATAATTTTATATTTATTATAATATTGATAATATAAGTTAAATGACACAGACTGCTGTTCTGTAGAATCTTGAGGCGGAATTTTTCCACTTTAATAATTAGTCCTTAAAGCCACTCAATTTTCCTTGTAGGCTGTGAATTTACTGGCTCTCAGTAAGAAGGAAACATCTGCTAGGGAAGGCCACGGGTCAAAGATGGGGAGAGGAACTTAATTATGGATCAGGTACTTCATACACATTATCTTATGTAATCCTTAAAACAATTCTCTGTGTTGTTAATTTCTTCATTGTACAGATCAAAAAAGGAAGCTCAAAGTGGTAGGATAATTTGCCAAGGAGGAGCTGAATTTTAAATCCAGGCTAAACTTAACCACAAGCCCATATGCGTTCTAGTTTGCCACAATGCCTTCTGGAAGTAATCTAAGGGAACAGGTTCATATTAATAATTAATTAAGAATATTAGGCCAGGCGCGGTGGCTCACCCCTGTAATCCTAGCACTTTGGGAGGCCGAGGCGGGCGGATCATTTGAGCTCAGGAGTTCGAGACTAACCTAAGCAAAAGCGAGACCCTGTCTCTACTAAAAAAAAACAGAAAGAAATTAACTGGACAACTAAAAACATATATAAAAAATTAGCCGGGCATGGTGGCGCATGCCTGTAGTCCCAGCTACTCAGGAGGCTGAGGCAGGAGGATTGCTTGAGCCCAGGAGTTTGAGGTTGTTGTGAGCTAGGCTGACGCCACAGCACTCTAGCCTGGGCAACAGAGCAGACTCTGTCTCAAAAAAAAGAATTAAAAATATTATTCATTTGGGCAAGGAACAGTACCTCACACCTGTAATCCCAGCTATTCAGGAGGCTGCAGCTGGAGGATTATTTGAGACCAGGAGTTCTAGACCAGCCTGACCAACATAGCAAGATCCCATCACTAAAAAAAAAAAAAAATTTTTTCAATTAGCCAGGTATTGTAGGGCACACCTGTAGTCCCAGCTACTCCAGAAGCTAAGGCAAGAGGATTACTTGAGCCCAGGAGTTCAAGGCTGCAGTGAGCTATGATCATGCCACTGCACTTCAGCCTGGGTGACAGGGAAAGACCTCTGTCTCTTAAAAAATAAAGAAAGAATATTGTTCATTTGAGTAGGTGGGGAAAGGAAAGGAAATGCCATGTAAAAGGTAGATAAGAGCTGACTTAGTTACTATGAGCCATGTCTGTGTCCTTTGTAGGCTTTTTAGCATCAGAGTAAGCTTCGTAAAACACACCCTCTGGTTCATGCCTCAGATGTACCCCAGGACAATTTTCCTTTACTATTTGCAAAGTGGCTTTTTTAAAGAGTCTCTTCCAAGAGGATTAATGCTACTGATGGAGCCCAGGCTGAATAGACTGGCCAGAGCAGCTACACCTGGTTGGTTCTGCTGCATCTTTCTAATGTGTGACAAGTAGGTGGCCCATCAGGACTCAAACTCAGACCTTTCAACAGCCAAGTCTTTAATGCCCATTCTTCTATTCCTCTTATTTTACAGATGGAAAAAATCTGATATCCAGAGAAGCAAAAGGGCAGACAAAGGAAGCAGTGGGTCAGAATGCAGATCTGCACCCCTCCGATCCAGTGCCCTTCCTCCTGCACCAAGATGTTGCCTTGAAAATGAGTCATTTTTCATTTCTGAGAGATAGTGTGGGACACTGGTTAGGAGGATGAACTCTGAATTCCAATAACCTGGAATTTTTCTCCACTCTTTCACTTCCCAGATGTATCATACTGGGCAAGGTGCTTCACTTCCCTAAGCCTATGTCATTATATGTATTACAAAATGAGGATAACAATTATACCTACTTCACAAGTTAAATTTTGCATGGATTAAGTGAAATAAGGCATGCAAAGTTTAGACAAAAAAAAATGAAGACCACAATAAATGTCAACCATTATTATTATCATCTGACTTATAGTTGGAAATACATTCTGCAAAAACAAACCTTCAACATGTGCATGATTTTCCTTTGGTAGGCTCTGAGCTCTTAGAATTCAGGGACCATGTCTTACTCATCTTTGAAACTAATTTGGGAGGGGAATTTATTATATTCCAAGAGCTTACTACATCCAGGCCTCCAGTGAGGGGTTTCATATGGGAGATTGTGATGGCTTGTAACACATGACTCCCCACAAAGACCAAGAACAGCCACCTTATCTGTAAGGCCTGGCCCAAAGAAGACAACAGGATCCCACTTTTAGGTTTGAAGAAAGACTTACAGTACGAGAGGACAGCATATGGCAGAGACAGAAGCCAAAAGATGCACACAGAGAAAACAGTAAAGAGAAGCTACAAGGGGAAGGAAAACAGAGGAGTGAGTGGGAACCACAGAAAAAGCAGATAGTAGATGCTTCATCAGAGTAGAGTCCTCCTTTTATCAGGAGAAATTACATTCAGCTGTTTGTAACTGAGACCCAGTGACAATGGCTTATGCACATAAAGAGTTATTATCTCCCATAAAACATGAATGAGCAGAGGGAAGCAATCTGGGGCTGGTATGGCAGACCCTCAAAGTGAGCAGGCATCCCGGCTGCTTTGATTTCTCTGCTCCCACCTCCTTTGAACATGGCTGCCAGTCTCAACGTCGTAAGATGCTAGAGGAAGTCCAAATTCCAGGAAGAAAGAAAGTAAAGGGGAAAAAACTCAAAAGGTGCTCCTCCCTATAGTTTCAGCCCTTTACAGAGATTTCCTGAAGTCCCACCTCTGGCTGGCCACCTGCATGTCGATGGCCACACCTAGATGCAAACTAGACTGGGAAACGCAGCCTTTTAGCTGGGCGCATCGCCAATCCAAATAAAACCAGGGCTCTGTTACTAGAGAAGAGTGGATACTGAAGAGGCAATTAGCAGTTTCTGATATTCTCCCTAGGTCAAGCATTTAGCTGCCAAAAGAACAAGGACCGGAGGTTGCTGGCCCTGGGCTGGGCTTCCTTTCAGTGCTTAGACCGTGTTCCAGTCTCTGAGAGGCCTGCTGAGTGCTGAGATTCCTATCTTCCTTTTTTCCTTCTCTCTCCTTAAAAACTGAAGTGGGCTTCTGTCCTCTCCACTTAAAAGAACCTAAATAACACATAGGCCCATGGTGTTTTATTACAAAAATAGGATAAAAACTTCTAAAACAAAACAATCCTTTCTAATTTCATGAAAAATTTGTTATTTTTTAAAGTTTTCTGTGTTTTCTTCAAAAAAAGGAATATAAAAACTTGAAAATTAGTAATGTAAAAAATAATGAAATAACTTCAAAAATAGTTCATAAGGGTAAAGTGTTTTTCTTGACTTGTCACGCTTTAGTGTAATTTAAATGTAAACATAAATAGAAAAATGAAATGTATTGACTTCTATTCATTTAATCCACTTTTTTAGAATTCAATTGTCAGTATTAAGTATAACAATAAGAACATCAACAAGTAAGGTTTTCATGAACCAACTGCAGAGTTTTGCCCAGGTTTTGCTTCATGAGGCCCCAGGCTCAAAACTAGCATGAGGTAAATACAATTCACGTGGCAATTAATGTGCTAAACTGAACTGAATTCCATGAACAGTCACACAGCTCTATCTCTTACCCACCCAATCTCTGCTTCGCCTGAGTCTTCGGACACATTACCTCAGAAGACAGTGCTGGGGGTTTCGTGGCTGTTTTTCCTGGGATTTTCTAAATGTTTCTGCAAAAGTATCAATAGCAAGCGTTTAGGTGCTTTCTGGCTTGTGGATCACACTGGGTCCCTGGTTGATTTAGTGTGATGGTTGAAGAATGATGGTCCTTTGTTGATTTCAATTGCCACTGTCATCAACCTTGAGTTTTATAGCAAATTGGAGCAACTGAGGCTACACCTACTACTTTCCTGCAGGGAACTCCTGAATCTACAAGTTTTGTTTTAAAAGCTCTGATTGGCTGGGCGCGGTGGCTCACTCCTATAATCCCAGCACTTGGGGAGGCTGAGGCAGGAAGATCACTTGAGTCCAGGAGTTCAAGGTTGCAGTAAGCTATGATCCTACCACTGCATTCCAGCCCAGGCAAAAAAGTGAGACCCTATCTTTTTTCTAAAAAAAAAGTTCTGATCTCAGTAAAACATGGAGAGGGGGGAATGAAAAAGAGCTAAGTCACATCCAAACAACCCATGTCTGAAATGATAGGAAATGACTGTGGTCTGTCTACAAGCAGGAGGTAGAGGAAGTTGGGAGGCAGAGGCTGCCTGTATTCACAAAGTATATGGAGAGAAAAATAATGAGTGCAATCTACAGTAACCTTCCAGATTATAATTTTCTTTTCTTTTTTTTTTTTTTCTTTTTTGAAACAGAGTCTCACTCTGTCTCCCAGGTGGCGTCATCATAGCTCACTGCAACCTCAAACCCCTGGGCTCAAACAATCCTCCTGCCTCAGCCTCCCGAGTAGCTGGGACTATAGGTGAAGCCACCATGTCCTGGTGAATTTTTCCATTTTCGGTAGAGACAGAGTCTTGAACTCCTGAGCTCAAGAAATCCTTCTGCCTTGGCCTCCCAGAATACTAGGATTACAGGCGTGAATCACCTTGCCCAGCCCTGACTATAAATTTTTGAAGGCCATATCTTAGTTGTCACTACCTTTCAGAGCTGAACATTGCCTAACCCACAGTAGGTGCTTAATAAATGTTGAATTAAATAAAAACAGTAACTCAAATCTAAAAAATCATATTTACAGATTTATCTAAACTGCAAGTAGAACTGAAGTTCAACTTCATTATGCTTGACTAAACTCAGACTTTACCTAAATTAGTAACCTCAATTAAATCTATTTTGGTTTTCTTAACCATATTAAATAAAAGCTATTAAGGTGGCCAAAACAGAGGAGAAGGCATTTTCAGAATTCAGTATTTATCATATAGACAACAATCTGAATCTAATTAATCCCAAGAATTCATACATAAAATTAATTTTACAGTTGACCCTTGAACAATATGGTATGAACTGCAAGGATCCACTTATACATAGATTTTCTTCTGTCTCTGCAACCCTCAAGACAACAAGATCAATCCCTCATCTACCTCTCCCTCAGCCAACTCCATGTGTGGATGACAAGGATAGAGACCTTTATGATGATGATTCACTTCCACTTAATGAATAGTAAATATATTTTCTCTTCCTTATGATTATCTTAATAACATTTTCCTTTCTCTAGCCTACTTTATTGAATGAATAGTTATCAATTATGTAAGTTAATTCATATATATGTAACACCACTTTATTATATAATACATATAACATGAAAATGTGTGTTAATCAACTGTTTATGTTATCTGTAAAACTTCCAGTCAACAGTAGGCTATTAGCAGTTGAGTTTGGGGGGAGTCAAAAGTTATAAGAGGGTTTTCTACTGCACAGGGGGTTGGTGCCCTTAACCCTGCAATTCTTCAAGGGTCAACTGCATTCAAAAGCAAACCAACTGCCTTTATATAATTGGACATTTCATACCATTGAACCTCAAAGAACACCACAATGGGAAAAATCAACAAAGTTAGGGCATTTGTCCATTAGTCAGTTGGGGGAATTTCATTTCTAAAATTGGGAATTGTACACAATAAAGGTGCAATGTTCTTATTCACAGTGATGTCTGATTTAAGACTTTAAGCAAGTTTGGTTTTATGTCATCTTTTAAATTAAAAGAATAAACTTGGTGGTAAGAGCACCTAAAATCTACTGTCTTAGCAAATTTCCAGTATACAATTCAATATTATTAACTATAGTCCTCATGCTACACATTAGATCTCTGGATTTGTTCATCCTACATAACTTCAACTTTGACCTGTTGATCTACATTGCCCCATCTCCCCACTCTCTGCTCTAGAAACCACCATTCCACTCTCTGTTTCTATGTATTAGCTTTTTTTTTTTAAGATTCCACATATAAGTAAGATCTATATGATAAAATGAATATGTTAATTTTCTTAACAGTAGTAATCATTTCACTATGTATATCAAAATATGCTGTATATTTTAAATATATATAGTTTTTTAAGTAAACATAAAAAGAACTAGTTGGTGGTGTGATTTTCTAAAGAGTTTGTCTGGGAGGAAAAATTATTTCATCTAATCCTTCACACAGGTAATTTGTCATAAAATCAGAAATTATCAAAGTTGAAGAAGATTCTCTTCATTCAGCAAACATCTCTTGACATCAGTTGTGTGATAGGACCTGGGATATGAAGATAAATGAAGCAGTCTCTGCTTTTTAATTCAATCTCATGCCCAAGGCAAGATTTCTTTCCTTGTTCCACATGAAGACCTCCAAATGCATCCTTCCACAAGGCAGACCCGTCCATTTATGGATAAGCCAAACTGAAAGATGGTTTCTTTTTCCTGCACTGTATCTGACCCCCTGCAACATCCTGTACTTAGCCCTGATTGTTTCTTCTGGAGACTCCCAAGGGACCTTAATTCCCTCTTCAAAATGACAACATTTCAAATATGTGAAGACACAAATCAAGCCCTATCCCTTAAGATATCTCTTCTCCAGGCCACATCCCCAGTGCCCTTAACTGTCTATAGTTAGACAAGACTTGCCACTCCTTTCACCATCCTCATCAGCAAGTCCATCAATGTTCCCATTAAAAATGCAATGCTCAGAGCTGGGCACAAATTCCCAGATTTGATCTGGCTGGGGAGAAGGAAGGAAATGCACCATAATTAGCATTTCCCTTGATCTGGAGGCACTACTTATGGAATCCAAGTTTGTATTAACAATCTCTTATAGTCATGGTTCATCCCTGGTTATTGGTTACTTTTAAGCTTTCCAGTCTCCTATGACTCTCAGACCATTTTTACATAAATGGTCTTCACACATCAAGTTAACTCTCCCTCAACATATAGTTTCATAATCAGATGATGGTTGTTCTTAAAATCCAAATACCAAATTTTTCCTTTGAGCTATTTTCCTAGTCTAACCCAATTCTACCACCAACAACAGTGGCCAGATCTCCCAACTTAATGTCATCTACAGATTTGATAAGCACATATTTTATGTTTTCATTTGCCAGCCAGGATGTGGTCCAAAACAAGAGGACTCATGAGCCATGAGACTACTTTCCTGAAAATTGACATTGATTTATTACTCATGCCTTTTGAAGGTAGCTGTTCAAACAGCTACAAATCCTCCTAACTTAACTGTTATCCATCCCAAAATTCCCTATCATGAAAGACTTTGTTAAATGCTTTGCTAAATTGAGATATAACTTGTCTGTGGCATTCCCCTGATACCTCCATAGTAAGTATCAAAAGCAGAAATATTAGTTTGGCTTCAAATCTTCACAACACCTCAGGTACCTTCCTGTGATAACCTTTTATGATGACATTCCATGAAAACAATGTGTGGTTAATAGAAGCAGAATACCCCTAATAATATCAAATGATGTACTCATCAGTAAAATGAGACTTCACTGCTTGCCAGCATGCTACACTGAATGTGCTAGTTCCATCTGGGATAAATGAAGTTATTTCTTCAGTTCTCTTTTTGTTCTAAAACAAAAATGCACATAGTCTTTTGTCTGGTTAGCACATACAAAGTAATTATACCATTCCTTGTCCCCCAACTTGTATCTTCAGCAATGACTTAAACTTTGTAGACATCAAATCCAAGTGTATATGGTCTTTTTGGATTGCTCTCCATTCAAAACAAAGAAAATAATAACAAAATTATGTTAAATCAAAAGATGAAAGGAGAGTAACTTACCCGATTGGTAAGTTTGGGCATGGGTAGCTCTTCTAATTCCTCTCCCCTTCCTTTCACAAGCCGACCTGCATGGAGAGATTATAGACTTTCAATCACTTCCCACATGCAGGGGAGGTGTGGAGGGCCACTGCTGACTGTTTTCAGGTGAGTAGTCTGTAATTCTGGAGTTGAGTATTATGAAGCCCCCTTTCTCCTGGATATAAGTCACATTCTCCAATGTAATTATAATCAGTAGTAAAGGTAGGTAAGAATATTCTAATCTCCAAATGCCAACTCCTAGGGTCAGGCACGTTGCCTCACGCCTGAAATTCCAGCACTTTGGAAAGCTGAGGTGGGAGGATCACTTGAGGTCAGGATTTCAAGACCAAATGCCAACTCTTTTGTCTTATTTCTTGATTGGTTCAGAACTCCAGGCATGGAATGGAGATGCTAGTTTTTAGGCTCTTGAAACATCTGTAACAACATACTTGAATGAGGAGTTCCCCAGCTAAGGATGTCTGTTAGAGGAGTCCCATGACAGGGCAAAAAATGTTCCTTTCCAGCAACCCTGCTGTATGCAGTTATATATGGGAAGCAGCCTAGGGAAAGTGTGGCCTTGGCACGAATGCCACACTGGATCGAAAGGTGTGACAGCTGAAGCCATCAGTCCCTGTGCTTCCCCAGCAGGTTCTCGTTCTCATTCCTTGTATCAATTGGTCTCACAACCCCCATGAGACTGGGGTGGATGGGTGTGTGTGGCGGGGGGGGGGTGTCACTTAATGAAGGTAGAATGAGTATGCAGATGTTTCTACACAGAGATATATGTAGTCATGCATGTAAAAATATACATGCATAATGTATCATATATATTACATATAAACATTAGAGGCACTTAACATTTATATACAAAAGTTTAGAGATAGATTATGCTATATAAAGTCATGTTGTATATTGGAAAAATCCTCAAATTTGTGTACACAGACAGAGATGTTGATTCAACTCTTGATATGGCCACTTACCAAATTTCTATAGAATTTATGTGAGGAAATATAAGAGACAATAAATGTGAATGTGCTCTGCAAATTGGTAGGCTCTAAATACGTGTTAGTTATGATTATTGCACATTTACCATTACACCAGATGCCAACCTATTTGCAGATATCTATGTCCAGCATGCTCTAAATGTATTTGGACATGACAAAAGAAACAAAAAGAACTAAGGTGGTGAAGCATAATAAAAGCTTGATATAATCATCAAAATAAATATAAGTGGATGCCACAGGCCCAAGTTTATAAATGCAGGTTCTAGCCATTTCAAGAACTATAGGCCTTACAAACTATACCCTAGCTATGGGGATAAGCCTAAGTTTATAGACCTAGAATAAATGAATTAAATCAGGGCCAGTAAGAATTCTAGACCCAATTGGAAACTGAACCTTGACACTGTCATGTCTTTACCATTCTACAGGGAATTGTGGACTCTCCTTATTTCTTCTTGACCTTCAGCCACTTCTTTGCTCTTTAGCACTTTGGAAAGTTTGCAAAAGGAATTCTAGAAGGTTTCTTAATATTAGTTACAGTCTTTTATTATGCAATTGGAATTAAGCTCGTAAGTCCATGTATCCGATAACACACTCACTTAAACTCATATTAAAAGTAGCACTACTGATATTGGAGACTTTCTGGGAAACAGTAGTGTTGAGTGGAAATGGTCCGCACACTGGGGGAGAAAGGATAGTATGGGAAGAACACATGCCTAGAAAACTCAGTTTCTAAAGGCAGGAAGAGAGTGAAATTTGGAAGAGAGGATTGGATGAAGAGGCACATATATCCAAACGAGTTGAAAGCAAGGTTTCAAAGAAATATTTGCACACCCATGTCCATAGTAGTAATATTTTTATCATTATTACTATTTTTTTAGAGACAAGCTCTTGCTCTGCCACCCAGGCTGGAGTGCAGTGGCACAATCATAGCTCATTGCAGCCTCAAAATCCTGGGTTTAGGTGATCCTCTTGCCTGAGCCTCCTGAGTAGCTAGACTACAGATGCATGCCACCACACCCGGCTAACTTTTTAATTTTTTTGTAAAGACAGGGTCTCACTATGTTGCCCAGACTGGTCTCAAACTCCTGACCTCATGCAATCCTCCCACCTCAGCCTCCCAAAGTGCTAGGATTAGAGGCATGGGCCACCATGCCGAGCCCATAGCAGTATTATTTACAATAGCCAAAAGTTGGAAGCATCTTTCTAATGACAGATGACTAGATAAGCAAAATCTGGTACACACACATACACAGAGTGGAATACTCTTCAGCTTTAAAAAGGAAGGAAATTCTGACACACGCTAGAACATAATGAACCTTGAGGACGTTATACTAAGTGAAATAAGCTAGTCACAAAAAGACAAACACTGCATGATTCCCCTTATATGAGGTACTTAGAGTAGTCAAATTCGTAGAGACAGAAAGTAGAATGGTGTTTGCCAAGGGCTGTGAGGGGAGGGAGTTATTGTTAATGGGTTCAGAGTTTCAGTTTTGCAAGTGAAAAGGATTATGGGGATGGCTGGTGGCAGTGGTTGTACAACAATACTTAATACCACTAAACTGCACACTTGAAAATGGTTAAGATGGTAAATTTTATGCGTATTCTCTCACAATTAAAAATAAAAATATATATTATATTCTTAACCAAAGTAAAACAACCTCTAGGTTTGAGGGAAAAAAGCGAAAGAAGGGAACAGACCTTGTCTAGCATATGACTTGCCTAGGTCTTGTCCTAATTCCGCCACCAAAGGGTTAGTAGAAAGGAAAATTTTTTTAACTATTCACGTATATCAAATTATTTATGCTAGCAATATAACTATTATTGCATTGGAACCCAAAATCCACAGCAGATTGTATTAAATGTACATTGAAATAACAGAAGTGCTGTAAACATTTGCTACTCAAACTGTGGCCTGAACACCAGCAGCATCAGCATCCTGGAGTTAGTTAGAAATGCAGAATTTCAGGCCCATCCGGCCCTACAGAATCAAAATATGCATTTTATCAAGATTTCCAGGTGGCTCAATGATCTACTAAAGTTTGAGAAGTACTGTTGTAAACTTTGATTATTGCAAATTGAACAAAAATAACATTTGATCAGTTGAGATAGAAGGAAAACATGTCATTAGTGTACTATGAGTTAAACGGAGGAAAAACTCCATGTTTTACTACTCTCAAAATTTACCAGTCTCAAAAATTATTAAAGCCATATCCATTTATTACCTTTAACACAGAAAATGTTCAAATTGAACCACAAGTTGATTCAATATGTCAATGACAACACCCTTTGAACACTCTATATGGTAGTTTTCATGGAAGTGAAATGATTTTTTTTAAACAAAAGCAAGAGCCCAGCACAAAACTCTTAATAAGTGGCCGGTGGTAGATTCAAAGAACTCATCATTACAGCAGAACTAATGCACAGTATAATAATAAATTTTCCAGGGAAAGTACTGACCCTCATAAATGTTCAAGAACAATAAAATTCTGGTCACTGGTAATATGAGGAAAAACCACTAATACCCACAGCCAACTGGATTCACTTAATGAGATTAAAACGATATGGAGAGAAGACAGAAAAGAAGTCCCGATACGTTCACTGGAAAAGGAGAAAATTTGATAAATACAAGTATTCAAAATACAAAAATAGAGTAAGAAAGAGAAAATCCATTTTTGGATTAAGAAGGCCTTCTCATTAAGATTTTTTTTATATGGTTTTATTCTAATGTGTTTCCCCTCATTACCTCTGAAGCCATTTAATTCAATGGTAAGTATACATTTAACGCTAGACAAAAAAAATAAATTTCTGAGAGGAATACAAAAATTAGTGACTCTAGAGATAAAGCAGAGATGACTGGGAGGAAAAACTGGAGTTAGATTCTGTCTCTGACACCAGAGCATACTTGGCTGGAAAACATTTTTTCCACTTAATGATAATCTTTAACAGTTATTGGAAACTCAGCCTGCTTTCATTTTCTTTTCCTTTGGCAAACTTCCATTCACTCTGGCTTTGACAATAGTAAAAATAAGTAAATTTGACTCAACAAAACCAAATGTTATTTTACAAGTACAAACTGAAAATCAACCTAAGGTTTGGCTGGTTGTTTTTGAAATTGATGCTAATTTTAAGCAACAATTCAGAGACTCCCTGGAGGATAACATGAGCTCATCAGTAGCAAAATAATTTTTAAATAAAGTGTTTTCAAGAACAAGAACAAAACTCTTTAAACTGCTGAACGCTTGGTACATTCCACATGCCCACCTAGTGTTCTTATTACCCGGAAAAGAGGAGAGCTGCAAATAAAACCTCGCTCCATGGTAGTATTAAAGGTGAAATATCTGGTTCTTGATTTTCTGTATTGAGAAAACTATGACATCTTAGAACTTGATTTGGGATGCACAAGTAAGGTCTTAAGAGATGAATTTAATACTCTCATAAAAACCTTACTCTAATTTTATCAATATATGGAACAACAGTTAACATTTTGTTGAGCAAAACAAGACAGTAACAAGGAACTTAAAAACAAAAGAAAGGGTATTAAAAATCAAGAAGCCACCCTCATGTTGTGATAAATATCTGCAGGCTTCAGCAACTGTCAGTTGAAGCAATTTGAATAGTAAATGTTTTCATGTCAGAAGAGAGCTGCACTGAAAGTCTTTGACACTGGTACAGATGTGGGAGGCATAAAGCTAATACTCAGGGACCAGCTGAGAGTTGCCACTGGGCCTGTATCCCAATGCCTGCTGTCTCCAGTACTTCTCCAACAGGGGACTAACACAAGAGCTGAGAGGAGGTCTGGGCCCCACCTTGGGCTTAAATGATGCACCTTGCAAGGGAATCTGATTTGTGGCCCCTAGGAACATAAAATCATAGAATGTTCAAAGAAACTAGAAATGTGCAAAGGAATGTTCCTTTCCTAGAAAGGATGCTTAAGGCCTCCCATGCACACTCCCACTAGGGAAGGAAACTGGGCCCCAGGGAGTCAAAAGAAATCCATCCCAAGAACCCACAGCATCATATAAATGAGACATTATATTTGATTTCCCTTCAAATTAATTCAGCTTCATCCAAGCACATGAAATCAAGATATTATAAACATGCAAACAGCCTCATGTTCTCCTTAAAGTTATTTTTGCCTCAGTCTTAAACAGCTGAATTAACGTGCCCTCCAAAATGCAAAACTAAAGCATTTTAAGCGTTTTCCTGTGGCCCCCAGTGGCCATTAAGAGTGCATGAAAATATACAGAATCATATTTTAATAGCAAAATAAAAAACACATTTCAAGGACACCAGCTTTTCATCTAGATAGAGATAGCTATTTGCTTCAGCAAATACTGGGTCTTTTAGGTGACAGTGTCAATTTTATTGCTTTATGAAATGCTGTGTAAAGCATGAAACTTTACAATTTGCACATTAGGCAATTTCCATCTTTAAGTTTAAATATATTTATGTGATAAGAAAAAGTACATGCATATGAATATATAGAATTTTTAGAAATCATCACTTTTTACATTAGAAATTTCTTTATACAAACATCTTGACTTTTTAAAAAAATAGCGAATGACAAGAACCCTCTAAGACGGCAGAAAATCCAGTTTTCTGTATAAGCAGTTTCACTGAGAGACATGAGTGATGGCAGACGAAGGCCTCTTAAGAATAGATTCAACAGAAAATGACAGCGGCTCACTCACTGAGAGTTTTGTTCCAACTTGTTTGGCTACGAAAAGGTCTTTTGCACATCTATCTATTGTAAATGTGTACTTCTGGTTTTCTTTGACTAAACACTCTCTGTGTTTCTTCGAGGTCTCTTCAAAGGCATCTTTGACAAATGGTGTTTTCAACTCAGGAGCTGATGCATCGTTAAGCGTTTGCTGGAATAATGAGTGGAATGGATTATGTTTAAGTGGCAGAGGGTGCTTGGTGTTTTCTTTGCTGATCTTGGTTAAGACGTGCCCTTGAGCTGCCAGGGAGTCTGTGTCAACAATGGGAGAAAAATTCCGTCGAGGTGGGGAGAATGCAGACCTCTCAGGGACAGCCTGATGACCCTGAAGGTCACTTCTAGAGGTCTGGACCTCAGGAGTGTGAGGCAGCATCAGGGAACCTTCCAATTTCGGTGGCATCATGTCATGCTCAACACTGAGTACATCCTGGACTCGTGCTCCCTTCAAGTCCCAGCTGGCCCCAGGCTTCAGGGCTTGAACAGAGGTGGTGGCATTTAGCAGGCATTGCTGGTAGAGGAGGGTGTCACTAATGGGGCCACACTTGGGCCAAACTAAAAATCTCGAGGACAAGGGATATTGTCTGTAAGTCGTGGCCACACTGACATTGGAAGAAATTAGTTCCATATTCCCAGACCCCGAATACTGCATGGTTAGATCAAGGCACGTAGGCAAAAAATTGCAGAAATCCTCGCTTGGTGGTTCCACTGGGCTGGGGCTGTAGGCAGTTTTGTAGGAGCTATATTCAGGTCCAGGCACCATGCGGTTGGGCAGGAACAAGGCAGCAGCAGCTTGGGAAGTTTCCAACATCTCCCTCTCTTTATATTCCCTCTCCAGCATAATGTTCTCCAACTCTTTATCAGCAAAGGCTCTTCTTTTCCTCATCCTGTCACTAACTGGGGGAGGTAGAGGGAAGGTCCCTCCTATATAAGTGTCCGCTGGAATGGGGCGATAACCTAAAATAAGCAAACATTGCACATGAAAGTGATTAACATCTAGGGAACAAAAACCTGGAAATCCAGAAGGCAAGAGAAACACTACAAATCAGTAACAATTATTTACAGTTCCATATCAGAAAGCGAAAGTGTAAGTTCGATTTAAAATAGTTTCCTTTGGGGAGAAGGATATCCACGTTTAAACTTTTTGTTATTGTTGTTTTTATTGTTATAGGTTTGTTTGCTTGCTTGCTTTGACAGGCACACTTTATTGACTGAAATATTAATATTCTTCCCAGGCCCTCATACATTAAGAGACAAAGCTACTCATCTTGCTTCAATTAATGTTTTATTATTATCCATGTCATCTTTTTTCATTATTAAAAAAGATATCTATACCTAGGGCTGATGTCACTTTTATTTTCTAAAGATGGCTCATTATGTACACATTGTTACAGTTGTAGAATAATCCAAGGAGAACTAGGAAAAAAGAGAAAGAAAGTTAAAGGAGATTAGTGAATAGAAAAAGAAAAAAAAAGACTCAGGAAATAGAGAAGCATAGAAAATTGAAAAGAGCTGTTAACTAGTCAAACACACTCTGCAGTGAACAATTTCACCAGGCCCCTTCCCTGACTACCAGTGCAAACAAAACAAAAAATAGGGTTAGGGGGATGGTATTCCCTGCTATACCAAAAATATAAGACATGTTTCCCAAGCTCTAATCATGTTGGCCAGAAACCAAAATGGTTAAACAAGCAATCATTAGAACACAGATTAAGTTATCACATGAATAGAGACAAAGTTAAAAACAAAGATTAGTGTAACATAAATGGAATTCCTGGCTGCATAAAATACTTTGAGTATTTCATCATCCCCAAGCACTCACCTCTATCAAATTTGTTTGAAGGATCCATTGTTATATTTGTGTTTACATAGTGACAAACCTATCGTACTCATTTGCAAATAAAATAAAATTTGAAAATTAATGTTTCCATCTCTATGGTGAGTTTTGCCAGGAAGTTATTTACTTGAATTTACTCTTCCATTTAGTCCTCCCACTTCTCAAGTTGCTTTGGCACAATTTCAGTTTATCAATGTGGTCCCTATTGTTATAAATCTGTTTATCCAGTATGTAACCAAATTCATTTTTAATTCATGAGAAAGAAACCACTCTAAAGTCAGAAGTACGAAACACAGGATGAGACAAGAAGGAACTTCAAAACCTGCCCAGAACCAACTAAAGTCAGAAGCCATACAAGGAAAAAACAGAATTCAAATGTCTACTTTTTTAAAAAATCTACTTTTAACCTGAATTTCATGAAATGGCAGTGATTAAAGCAAATATAAACTTTCCTTTAAATTTAAAGAAATATGTGAAAGATAGTAATATTATTAAGCAGGTCAATAAATAAATTCCACACCCAAATAGAGATACTTAAAAAAAATCAGTAATATTTTCAGAAAAATTAATGTATCCCCAAGCTTTAGTGAAAGTGAAAACACGGAGAGAGAAAGAGATTTCACTGTACAAATTCGACCTCTACTTTCCTTGTTTGATTCAAAACCTTTTCCAGACTCTATAACCTCGACTGTCAAAAATGGTAAAATGAAGTGTGAAATAACAGCAATTACCTAGATAATCCAGGGAGGAAAATAGTACAGTGAAAAAGAGTGGAATCTGAGGTTGAACTTCCAAACTAGAGGTCTTTATAGGGCAAGGATAAGCTGTTAAACTCCTCACTTGACTTACTCTAGCTATTCACCAAACACTCTGCTACAACTAAGTGTTTGGTCATTTTGTTTTGTTTTGTTAATTTACTTATTTCCTTCCAGGACATCTGCTCCAGGATCATTTGGCAGTGTATCTTTGCATGTCCTTCACACTGTGGCAAATTTCACATGCACTCCATGTTAACTCATTAATCATTAAGCAGACAACAAAATTATCAGGATTCTTAAACTGATAGTGACAAAAACCTCAGCAGGTATGTGAGATTCATTTTCCCAGGTCATGGTTGCCTTCCTAGAGGAAAGCTCTCTTCCACAGGGGCCATGCTAATTTTCTCTGTATCCTTCTGGTTTTAGTATACATCCCGCCAAAGAGAGCACCTAGAGGAAAACTCTCTAATAGAAAGTAGCTTCCTCTCACATAGCACCTTCACAGGCTAATAAATATGCCTGAAAAAATAAATACGCTTGAATCATGAGAGTCATTCAACTCAGTTTAAAAGGCTAAAGGATAATTTTGCATTGTTTTACCTTCTAAAATGCTTTTGGCCAGCAAACTGGGTGCCCTGACTTGCCTCTGGTACACAGCTTTGCGCTCGAAATTATTCTGTTTCCCAGAAAGCCCCTTCTTGTCCTGTAAACACAAGAAACATAATCAACAATGCCCTGAAAGAAAATGTGAGAGAGAAGGGAGAAGGCAGGGGCATCAGCAAATCTTCTAGAAACTCTTACCAATCTAAATGTATTTATTTTCACATTCTGTGTGAAAAATGATTCCACACAAATTCATATCAGCAAACCTTAATCCTAGGGCAATGAGCTGGAGGCTGTCTGAAGATGTCAACTGCTGAGCTGGGCCCCTGGCATTCTCTAGCAAAGAGAACTTTTCTTTCACAGAAGATCTGTGGCCAGAGAGGAGGGATATCCCATAGAAAGTGAAATCCATAGTGGGGGAGACAATAGGAGCCTGTCCTGGAGAGAGTGTTGTGCCCAATGGCTTGATCGTGAACACTCACTGGACTGAATGAAGGTGCCCAAAGCCTGTTGTTGGGCAGTGATTCAGGGCAGGTTTCTCCTTGTTGGAAGGCGAGTAAGATGAAGTGCTGGAGGGTGAGGGGAAGATATGAGAGTCTCCTGGGTCTGGCCACAAACTCCTGATTGTTCACTGGACATGAAAGTGAACAAAACATCTTGGAGGCCTCAGGGAACACAAAACAAGGATATTCCCCGCCCTTACCTCCTGATTCCGGGCCCTTCCACACCTCTCTCCCACCCAGCAGGCTGGGAGAATGCTTAAGAACGCAGGGCCGGCGAGAACCCATGCGGGACAGATGCGGGAGGAAGCCAAGCCCAGAACTGGGACCAGGTCCATTGCACTCTTGGGGGCCCTCAGGAGGCTTTCCCACTGGGGGTCACTGCCTTTAGCACGTCTGGGGATCCACTGTTCAGCTCCTCTGCGTCAAAAAGCAAAATCAAAAATCCTCCCTTGTCCTAAGTCTGGGAGGAGGCCCCTAAAGTCTCGCTCTCCACGTGCAGGCACACAAGGAGGTATCAACTCTGAGGTTGATGAGCCTCCCTCGCAAAGAAAACCCGGGCTCTCATCACAGCTGGAGTCCCACAGTGGGAGGCAGCAAAGACCCCTGTATGGGCTCTTAGAAAGTTTGCCGGGATAGTAGCTTCGGGCTGTATGACCTTGGGCTATAGGCACCTAACTTCCCAGGCACTTTTTTGTCTCAGCCATAAAATAGGTAGCATGTTAACATATTCCGAATATTTCAAAGGGCCAGGTGACAACAGAAGCACTGCGTGCACCACCAACTGCGTGGTTCTTCCCCCCTCTCCCCCCCATCAGCAGGAGTACTGCAGTGAAGAGCCTCCAGCTGGACGCCGCGTCCTGGATCAACAACTCTCCTCCCCGCCTCGCCCCCAACACCCCCAAATCATACTTTTAAATATAAAAAATACGTAAGATTATTTTCTCATCATGTCCCAAATGGGCCTCCCTGCCTTCTTTTTCATACAAAAACTTTTCTGCCAAGTTCCCCAGAGATGCGAGGCCCACGGCTTTCTCCCTCCCGACCCTGCAAGCCAGGGCAGGCAGAGAAGCGTCCTCACCGCCCTTCCGAGGAAGTGCCAGGCGCCGCAAGGCCCCGGGCCAGGGAGTGTGGATAGCTGCCCGTCCCCTCCAGCTCCCCAACCTCCACGGTGGCCCGGGACGCCTCGGCGAGGCGCGCCCCAGGGCCAGGCGGTACGCACCTCCGTGGCCTGCTGCCTCCGGAGCGCCACCTGGGCGGCCATGACTCGCTGCCGCTCCACCACCAGCAGGCAGTTGGCGCACTGGCAGTCGCGCCAGCGACAGAAGCGCTTGTGGCCCTTGAGGCAGGACACCACGCCGTGGTTGCGGCAGCGCGCGCACTTGGGCGTGCGGCTCAGCTTGCGCGGCTCTGCGCCGCCGCCTGCGTTCGTGCCGCGCTCCGGGGGCCCGGCCCGGGCCGGCAAGGCCTGAGGCGCTGGCGGCGGCCTGGGCGGCAGTCCACCCTGCAGCTCCTGCTGGCCTGGCACCCCCGGGGACGCGCTCGTCTCCTCGCCGTCGCCCTCTTCCTCCGCGTCTTCGTCCTCCTCGTCGTCCTCCTCGTCGTCCTCGCCGTCCCCTTCGGCCGGCGGCAGGCTGGGCCCGGGCGGCGTTGACGGTGGCGCCCCGCAACCGTCCTCCTCCAGCTCCAGGCTCTCGACGTCGATCTCCCAGTCCCCGGCAGCCGAGCCAGCCTGCCGCTCGGCCATGGCGCTGGGGCCTCTCTCGGGCCTGCGCTCAGCCACCCGCACTCTGGGGACACACAAAGAGACCCAAGGACTCACCGGTCGCCGTCAGGGACCTTTCCGGAGCCTCAGGCCCAAAGCTCTTGGTCAGCCCGCCTCAGGCCCCTTGAGTTACCCTGCTCTCTACACGTTCCTCACATCCGGGCCACACGTGCCTTTCTTGTTATCTCTAGGGCTCCCAGGGATCCACAACCCAACAAGGGTTTTATTTTATTAATTCTAAGTGCTCTGTGAGCACCTGACCTTTAACCGCAGCCTTCTCTGGCTTTACACAGACAAGTCCCTGGTAACTTTCTGATCACACACACAAAGTACTGTGTCCAACCAGGCTGACCCAGGCCACTTGTCGGGCTTCCGCATACCCATCATAGTATGGCCAAAATGAATATTAAAATGTCGCTGGAAGAATTCTTTTTGATTACAAGGGCCACTTCAGACCTGGTACCACTCCATGCTTCCCAAATGCCTCTCATCATCCTACACCACCACAAGGACTTCTCCTTGGGCTTGAAGAGGTCCTTTCGTCCCTCCTCCCCAAAATAATCAACTGGAAACCAAAGTTGCTTTGGATCATTAGGATCCCATAGGGACACTGGGTACAAAGCTGCAGATGGCAGTCCAGCATCAAAAGCACTTGGACTGCACAGGACTGCTGGTTCACATCTTTAAGGCAAGGCATCCAAGTAAAACAGAAAAGATAAGGAAATATGATTCATGCCCTTTGCCCTCCCTGACACCCCGAGAGGCATCACAGCACTCACCAAGACTTTGAGGCCCGGGCTAGAGGCCGAGTCAAAAGATATCCAGCTTTGGGATCTGGCTCTCAGGCTGCTGGCTGTGCATGCAAACAGAAATCGGGGTCGCCACCCCCAGACACGAAATCGGGGGCTGACAGGCTGGAGGCCCCGAGGGAGCCCACTGGACGGTGGGGGCGGGAAGGGAGGAGACGGTACGGAAGTGGGGAGAAGGTGAGTCAAGTCCTCAGTGACCTCGCCTTGTACATCCCGAACTCTGCAAAGTTCTGATCGGTCCTCTGCAGCCTCGGGCGCTTCACCTCGCTGAGGCCGCTTTCTGCTTCCTCCGACCCAAGCTGGACGGGAAAGGTCGGGCCGCCCCAGCCTGGCGCAGACCGCGGGTTCAATGGGCCGCACGCAGCTGCGTTCA
This sequence comes from Eulemur rufifrons, assembly GCF_041146395.1. NCBI lineage: Eukaryota > Metazoa > Chordata > Mammalia > Primates > Lemuridae > Eulemur > Eulemur rufifrons. The sequence continues at coordinate 224,990,763 of NC_090989.1, read as the reverse complement.
GCTCAGCCGCACTACTTGCAGTCTCCAGTCACCGCTCCCCTTCCTAGTATTATCCGCCCCGGCCCCTGAGCTTTGCGCCCTCTGATTGGCCAGTTGTCAGGCGGTGTGTACGCTGATTGGCCCAAGCACGCCGGCTGCGGTCGGCGCGCTCCTCCCCGCCGCGCTCAGCCAGAGTCTGCTCGCGGCGCCTTTCGGTGCAGCAGGGTTGCTGGTCCAGAAGCTAAAACCGAACTGTGACGGTGTCTGCGGGGGAGAAGTCGCCATTTACCTCGCGGACTAAGAAACAAGCCGCGACACGCTCTTAGGAATCGCTTTGTTCACTAGACAAGGTAATAATCAAGGAGGCAGAGATCAGAAACGCTAGCATTGGTCGCACCACCAGTGTTTCTGCGACTCAATCATTAACCCAGAGTTGAGCGCAGAAATGGACCTCTGTAACCGGGCGCATGACAGCATCTTTCTTTCCCCTGCAAGAATAAATCAAGGGTTACCTTGCACCACAGCGCCTAGTTAGCATACAAATGACCTGCAGGTATTTTTGTGTTTAGCCCCGCTTAGCCTCGAAGTGCAAAATAGTTCCTCACTAACCTTTACCCAGCCCAGGAGACAGGTGGCCACGTCAACTACAAGTCACTACATTTTTCTACTATGTCCATTGCTATTAATTTGAGGGAGAACGGAAATGCATGCCATTAAGAGATTTAGATACAATACGTTTTCTCTAACCATGCATTTAAACAAAGATCTTAAAAAAAAAAAAAGACTGCTTTTTAGTGTGCATGAATGTATTTATAAAGAAAAGGGACTTTCTACCGTCTCCCTCAAAAATCCTTCACAAAGATGTTTAATAACAAAATAAATTTCCAACATATTGAAAGAATGAGTTTCCCAATGCTCCTTCTCCTTGAACTAAATTTTAAATAAAATAGACGCTTTGCTAGTTGCACCTGTAAATAATTAAGTCCTCTCAAGCAGGATCGGTTTAGGAGACAGATTAGAAAACTGGGTGTCATTGCACTGAGCACATAGTAGGCCCGGAATATTTGTTGAAGAGAGGAAATTGCTGAACTAATTCCACGTTACTTTTTTCCGAGCCTGTCAGAGTTAGAAGTTAGCCTGGCTCCGCGAAGTGGGAACAAAGAAAGTTTAGGAATTACTCTGAAAACTAACGCGACCCTCTGGAAGCACAGGTATTCTCAAGCCCTTAGCGACATTGGAAAGTTCTTCCCTGGCGACTGGGATTCCCATTTGTGCGGGTGCTTCTCCCCAGAGCCTCTTGTGAAGCCTAGTGAAGGAAGTAGAGACACAGTCCTGTTTATTCCCGTCTGCTCTACCGTCGCTCTAGCGTGTCAGGGGATGACTTGGGAGCGGTGCACGCTAGGACGTGGGACGAAGGGTCAAACAGACCGTTAGTGCCTCTCTCCCTTGGCACCACCTAATAACACCAGTGAGTTTTTATCTTTTGTATAGTTTCTTATACACGTCAAAGCACTTCTTAAAAAATTTATGTTGGAGCGTTTGAATGAGAAATGTGTTCTTATGCCTTTTTTTTTTTTTTTTAACTGAAACTGAGGTTCGGAGAGGACCCAGTAATTTCGGGGAGAGCGGCAGACTGCCGAGCACCTTGGTCCTAGGTCGGCGTCTTCTCTGAAGAATCTGAAACTTCGTGGAGCACCTCGCTCCCGAGCAGAAAGACTCACAGTGGGTTTGCAGCTTTGGGTTGTTTTTATTATTATTATTATTATTTTACTTGCTCCTTCTCATTCCGTCTGATTTAGTGCCTAGCATTACTAGCAGTCCTCCTGTAACAAGACCCAGCACGTTTTTATCTAATCATTCTGGTCTTCTCAGCGTCTTCTCCTGCTAGCTACATTTCTGTCTTTACAAACAAGCTTTTCAGTGCTTCTGCCCCGCAACGTGTGCGCAAGCTACTGGCCAGTGTGTGCACGCGGTTGGCTGGCTGGGATTTTATTCTATTTATTGCTTTTATGGCAGGGGTGAGGGGTAAGGAGATGAAATCATTAGGCCTTCACCAGTTATTTCAAATATTAAGAAACAAAATCAAGAAAGTATTTTTGCTAACTTTGAGTAACTAGACTTGAGGGAGAGGGGAACCAAGAGGGAACAGGAGGAGGAAGGAGTTTAAACCGCGGTTCTCTAAACTGAAAGTAAACAAGGACCTGAGCAGCTCTTGAACTAGACTAATCTTTTAAACTGCTATATAAGGAGGAAACAAGTTGGATTTGTGTACAATCAACCACCCGGCTTAATCCAAGACGGAAGAAGAGAGTGGGAGAGGGGGAACGGTGAAGCTGGCTCCTGGAACCCGGAGCCTATGGCGAGGACAAGGCCCTCGGAATGTTCTGGAAGAGGCTGGCAGGTCTTCCCCCTCTCCCCCTGCGTGCTCATCGCCCCGACGTGGGAAAAGCAAAGCCCCAGTGCTTGCTAGAAGACCTGGGCCTGCGGGTCCCTGGTGGGTGGACTGAGGACCGGTTCCTCCCCGGCACTTTCCCCTCACCACTAGCAAAAATCGTGCACAATCCCACTGCTTTCTCCAGACATCCCGTTCATCTCCACGTACCCGCCTGTCCTACCCCTCCCTACACACTCATCTGCTGTTCTTGGGGACGTGCTGTAATCGGGATCCAGTACCCTCCATCCCTGGGCTGGGAGTGCCTCCAGGGAATCACGATCCTACCAATTGCTGGGAAGTGAGGTAGTGTAGGGGGAGGAGGGTCTTCATCCTGGGACGAACTTCAGGAAGTCCGAGAAGCCCTGATATTTATGCGAAATTCTGTGCTTGGAGGGCGTGCGGGGTCGGGGGGAGGGGGGGAGAGATGATCCTAGCTTTGATCGGATTGCGAAAGGAATCTATGGCTGCTCACACTGTTCAGTACACTAAATATTCAGAGGGAATAGCAGCCAGAGAGCCTGGGTTCGAACAGGTTGTTGCACTGGCTACATGACCTTGGCCAATTATTTTTCCTCGACTCACTTGCCTCATCTCAAAAGGGGAAGAGGGGCTTTCCTTGGCTCGGCTCGTTGTGAAGACTCGGTAGTGAGGATGGACCGTCTTCACATCGTAGGAGCTCGATATAGACGTTCGTTTCCTCCGGAGGCGCCCCGCCGCCGCGTGCCTCGCAAGCTTGACTGAAAGGCAAGGGCGCTGGGAATCCTGCTGCCGCATCGAGGTCCCTCTCTTAAAAGAGGTCAGGCGGTGACTGAAGACCTGGTGAGGTGAAGAAACAGAAGTCCTTTTGGCTTGTAAACCGACACCGAATTACAAAGTACAATTCCGAGTCCCTCTTGTAAATTACAAAGCAGCGGGGCCGCTGTTGACTCAGCCCGAGTCGCTCGGTGGGGGCGACCGGCGGGGTTTGCTTCTCTCCGAGATGGCTGGAGCGGGGCCGCTACCCGCTCTGCCTTTACCCCAGATCTCTCACTCTGTACCCCTTTCCCTCCCGGCGCTGCTCTGACCCACCTGGTGAGAAGCCCCCTTTTAGCAAGTAACACAAGCGAACCTGAACAAAAAAGCAGGAGGGGGCGTAGTTCCTTTTTTTTTCTCCCTTGATGAGGGTGGCTATTTTTCTCCAAACACCCCTCCAAAAATTAAATTAAATTAAATAAACAAAGGAGGGAAGCGTGTTTCAAATTGGCTCCCGCTCACCGTCCATTCCTTGCGCCATTCCCACCTGGTTCTCCCCGGAGCCTGGCGTTGCCTGTCTGGCGCTTGGCACAGAGGCTGGGATCCCGCTCAAGGGCCCTGGGCTTCTGCAGCCTGGCCCTGCCACCTCCCACCCCGCTCATTGAGCTGGTCGCGGGAGTTAAGCCTTCCCTGAGCCCTTCTCTCCGCTAGGGCTCTGCGCGGACAATCCAGCTTGAGGACGGAGCCCGAGCTCCTCAGAGCCTAACAGATGCGAGTTTGAACGGCCAATCTGCCACTCCTTGGCTGGGTGATAGTAGGGAGGATCCTTAACCTTCCTCCGTGCCTCACTTTCTTCAACTGCAAAATGGACTTAACCTTAAAGGCGATGATCCTGTAGACAGCCTGCCACGGTGACCCGCCCATGCCGAGCATTCAGTACTCGGGAGTTATTTGTATTATTTCTGTTTTGTTCTGTTTTTAGAGACAGGGTTTCTCTCTGTTGCCCGGGCTAGAGTGCATTGGTGTCATCATAGCTCCCTGCAGCCTCAAACTCCTGGGCTCAAGCAATCCTCCTGCCTCAGCCTCCCGAGTAGCTGGGACTACAGGCGCATGCTACCGTACCCGGCTAATTTTTGTTATTTTTTTGTAGAGATGCGGTCGCTATGTTGCTGAGGCTGGTTTGGAACTCTGGCCTCAAAGAATCCTATCGCCTCCGCCTCCCAGAGTGTTGGGATTACAGGCGTGAGCCACTGCCCCCAAGTCTATTTTTATCATTTTAACTCTGTGAACTGCAGAGAGCCCAAGGCTGAGTAAAATTCGAGGCCCGGCTTCCTCCTGACTTGGCCCGTCCCTCCACTTTCGGCTTCAGAGGCCTCCAGATGAGGATGGGGGGGGGGGTAGGAGCCCTCTCCCTCCAGCACCAGCCTAAACGCCTTGTTAAATCAACCTGCTGCCAGCGCCAGGGGCTGGTGACTGATGTTTGGAAACTTCTGGGCATCTCAGTAGAAGTGCTTTGCTGTGGCCGGCTGTGGCTTTGGTTTCTCCAGAGATGACCTCGAATCCATCTCCTCCTGTGGAAAGCTACTCTCGAAACATTGTACCATTTCACGACTTTGGCTGCGGACTCGGTGAAATAAATAATCCCAGATGGGATTGCGGAGATATGATTTCCCAATTTACTTTGCGTAATCAAATATATGACCCGTCACAAACTACGGGGGTGGGAGAGGGGAGCTTACAGGAGATAACTGCTCTCCACCAAGCCATTAGAATTCTCCCTTTCTTTGCTTTGCGTGTCCAAAAAACTGAACAAAAAGACGATGGGATCTGGGCTCTCATCCCTGCTCCGTAGGAAGCAGAGTTTAAATCATAGACATTTAAGACCGAAAGGGACGCTCTTAGTCCACGCCCTGGTTTACAGATGGAAAGGAATTTGAGGCTCAGAGAAGTTAATGTCACTTGCTAAGGGGACACACAGCTAAATAGTGGCTGTGGAGAACCAAAGAAGACACAGTAACTTCCCTTCCAGCTCAATGTTTCATGCAGTTTTTGTTTGTTCATTTGTTTGTTTGTTTATGTGCCCTTTGCAGCGGAATACGGAGTCAGATGCTGGATTGTGAAGCAATCGTGCCTTCCTAGCATATCTATCTGGAGGATTTGCCAGCCTGCCTGCCCCAATTCCCGGGCAGCTTCCAACCTCCATGCTGGGAAACATGGCTCAATTCACTAGGGGGTCATGTAGCAGGGAGGAGATGAGGCAACTGTAGACTCCCTTGACTTCTCAGCCCCCATTCCAAATGGTGCTCAGGGGAGGTAGAGACTCCGGGTGCGGTGGGGCCTGGGTTCCTCGGTGGTGGCCTTGCTATGGAAGGCAGCCCTGAGTGGGCATGTGGTCTCCTGCCACATCAGGAGGCAAAATGCTCTGCTCTGAGCGCCTCCTTGCACCCCTAGGGGCCTCAGGACTAACTGAAACAGTAAACCCTTAACCCTGAGAACTTTCCACCCCCTACTCCCATTCCTTATTGGAGTTTAACATTTCAAGGGGGCAGATTTGATCTACACTCAAATCACTCTCCATATTTTCCCAACAGTCCAAAAACCAGGTAGAGAGGAATCCAAGCCCGGGAGGAGGGAGCAAAGTATTGGTGGGGTATGTGCTACGGTGAAAATGTAACTTCTTCCATGTGTATGAACCACTGGGCAAATCTTTTCACCTTCCTGATCCTCAGGTTCCTTGACTGTAATGTGAAGAAGTAAAATTCATTGATTTCTAAGTTCTCTCTCAAACATTAAAAACTGTAACAAATTTTAACTCCCATTCAATGTACTGCTTCCTCAGGTAGCAAGATCAAGGGCAGGCATGAAGAAAGTCTAAAAAAAGGAGGAGGAGGAGGAGGAGGAGGAGGAAAAGGAGGTGGGCAGGAAAGGAAAAAGAATTAGAAACAAGCTCTGGCATTTATTTTGACATTTTGGTGACATTTCTACTCCTCACTTCTGCTATTGATCCTATCTGGTCAAAAATGTGGGAAAAAAAAAAAAGAGAGAGAGAGAGAAAACAATCAGATAGGGAAAGGATGGGGACATGGAGTAGTTTCACAAAAGATCCAGTTCCCTAGAGCCCAGACCCAATGAGGATTCATTCAAGTGACAAAGAGGGATACCACAAGTCACAAAGCTTCCATGATCCTGTGGCTTCTACATTAGATCCAATCTGGCTAGATTTTAAGCCAAAAATCACCAGGCCTTCATAGCCTTGTCCTATGTTGTGTTCATTCTCTGAGTTTGGGTTCTGTGGAAGGTCAAAATCATTCCTTTGCTGTTAGCCCCAGGAAATCTGAAAAGTGTTCTTGCTGGGAGGAGGGACGCCTCCCAGTGTCTGGCGGAAACATCCCTACGCTCAAGTTTTAATTCAGCCTGGGAGAAGACTTGCACAAGACAGATGCTCCATGGTGTTTGTCATGATAGAGTGGGATTGAGGAGGGAGTGTCTAGGAGTAGAGGATCAAACTGTACTTAGCTCTGTCTTTGGATAGCAAGTGACTCTCCATGATATCCAAGGGACTGAAGTGTGATCCTGCGTCTTGCAGCCAATTGGCAAAAACACAGTCACAATTAAAGAATACTTGACCTGCCTAAGAGAGCGTTCTTTCTGTCCGTGAAATAGCGGGGGGTGGGGGGGGGGGCCGGGGAACGAGTGCGATTAGAGATTCTCCTGTTCTGCTCCTGGTTTTGCCAACTAATCCTTGACCTTAGGCCACTGCCCTCACCATCACCCATTTAGGCTTCTGCAAAACGACGCTGTTAAGATGGAACCAAATCATCTCTAAAGTCCCTTCCCATGCTTTTTGTAGTGCTAGGGGGAATGGGAAGATGGAAAAACCTTGCTTCAGAGTTTCCCCACGGGGATGTGTGGCGAGGAGAAAGAAGAGACAAGGAAAGACCAAAGTCAGCTCGAGAGCGAGCGCGCGCCCCTTATAACCTGGCGCTTCGTAAACTCTAAGGGCGTGGAGGAAATCTCTTTGAAATCGCTGACCCCAGAGAGCAGTCGGTTTCCTAAAGGGGGGAGATGGGCAGTTCGTAGGGGCGGGCAAGGGGAAAATGTCACTTGCTTCCCACTGATTTAACTGCGGCGGGAGCGCAGGTGCAAAAGAACTCCTGGCCCCTCCTGCCGGCCACAAGGCCCTACCCTCCACCCCTGAGCCTTCCACTCTGCCCCTTCTTTCGCCGAAAATTTATTGGCGAGGTGAGGCCAGGCTAACAAAACTGCAACCCCAGGCGCTTCGGGCCCCACAAGAATGCTTTGATCCTCCCCAGTGCTAGTGGTCCCCAGCCAATTGCGTAGCCAACGCCGGGGATCCCCGCGGCGGGCCGCCATCCGGGGCCGCGCGGGGGCGCTGTGGGGAGGCCGCGCCATCCCGCGCCCGACCGCCGAGCGCTACACCAGCGGCCCCGGGTCCACGGCTCGGAACCGAGCAGGGCCCGCGCTCCAGCTGCGCCAAGTCCTCGCCCCCTGCGTCCTCTTTCCAGCGGGGTCCGCGGTCGTGGCGAACAGTGATCGACTGGGAAGTTCGGAGGGTCATCGCTGGGGCAAGGGGAGGTGGAGGGGGTCCTCTGCCTGTCGGGTTCTGATCGCTGCTCCTCCAAGCCTTTAAGCGGCTACTCGGAAGAATGAGGAACGGCCCTTCCAGCGTTGATTCTTGGGATGATTTTGCCAAGAAGGAAAAGGGGAAGAAGGAATTACAATTATTGAGGGCCCACCGTTGGTCACATTCCGTGCTAGGCCCTTCCAGCTTGGCGTTATTGACTCTTCACAACATTTCACAGTTTCGGAAACAGGTTCTTGAGAGGCTGCCCTGTCCAGGGCACAGGCCTAGGCACAACAGAACCCAGCTCTGAATTCGAAGCCGTCCCATTCCAGCACATTTCCCAGCAGGAGTTAGCTACAGAGGCCCTGATGAAAATGAATCTAGGTCCCAGCTGCTTCTGAAAGAAACCAATCCTGGATCTTCCCCAAGCCTCCAGATTTTCCCTCAGAAGCAGCCAACTTGACCTCTCTGAACACAAATTCAGCAGGCTCTCTTCTCAGCACTGCCCCCACCTCACCCCATACCTTTCTCTTCAGTCCTGGGCATTTTCTCCAACCACACCCTCCACTCCTCCAACTTTGCAAATCTTTCCACCCAGATACTGCCCTTCAGAGCAGAGGACATTTTCAGTGGGGAACAGATTTTCAGAATTTCACTTTCTAGGCTGTGAAGAAGACTAAAGGTCTCCAGTAGGAAATGACCCACAGGCAAATCAGTACAATGCATAGAGCACAAGAAACTGCTTTAACCTCGCTAAGCCTCAGTTTCCCTGTTTGTAAAATGAGGGTAACAAATATTTTTCCTTGCCTATATCGATGGTTTTCTAAGTTCAAAAAGTGATTGGAATTCTTTGAAAATTAGAAAGCATTTTAAGCAGAAGGTATTAATGAGGTTTCCCTGGTCTTATTTTGTTCACTTTCAAATCAGGAACATCTTGCCCTGGATAGCAAGTTGGTAAGATCAAGTCAGACAAGTCTGTGAAAGGCCACAGAGGGAAATAAGGGTGCTGGTTTATTAATGATTGTTCAAGCAATGCCTTTCTCTCCAATGAAGCTGCCATTATGTTCTTTCATCAGCTAAATAAAAAATCCAGGGCCTTACTTCCTTGTGGCCAATGGGGAACAAAGCTCTGGAATGTTTACGTAGATTTCTTTATCTCCCTGGAAGTATTGGAAAGGAAATGTCATTCCTACTTTGAAGAGGAGGGGGGATGCACCAACATAATAAAAATCTTTCTAAATAAGCAGGTTGATGCAAATGCTTTTCATTTACCTTCCACAGAAACTTTGTATTATTGGGTGGGAAAGGACGGGTCTGGCTTCAACTCTTACCTCAGTCAGCTGAGGCTGGTTTCCAGCTGGAACTATAAGCTAGGTTGTCTTCTTGTCCTTTCTTTTCCCTATACTTTTAACTATGGAAATTTTTAACAGTGTATAAAAGTGAGCCCAATATTAATGGTATGATATCCATTAATATAATCTAGTAGAATAATATCTGTAATATCTATATATCCATGTGATATCTACTATCTATATATTTACTACCCAGATTCAACCGTTTTCATGGGTCCTTTCTGCCCCTCCCAGCTCAGAAGAATGCTTCAGAAAGTCCACTGCACGTCTGCCGAAATTTAGAGCACCATTGGCTGAGTTAGTAAGATTACATTTTACTAACTGAATGGAATTTCTGGGGCCTCAGATCTAATACTTTCTAGAATCCACAACCTTGCTATAAATCATTTGGGCAAGATTTTCATTGAGAACCCAGCTTGATGCCAGTGGATGAGGGACAGAGACATAAGTAACAGACATAAATCATGACTTTAGATTCTAGTCTGGAAACTAAATTCTGTGCAGCCTACTTTTCTAACCAATGTGGGAGATTTCTTCTATAACACAGTAATTACTCCTTCCAAGGGCTTTGGATTCTTACGCTGTAAGAGTCTAGAACTGGTTCCTTTAGCAGAGTTTATCTCAGCTCTGCTTTAGAACTATAAACCTATTGGACTCCTCCCCACTCAGAGACTTTCACATTTTGCCCAGGAGTAAAAACACCTCTTGAGCCCAGCCTAAATCCTCTTCAACTCTATCACATTCATATCAAAAGACAACCTCCAAGAATCTCAAAAGACAGGATTTTAGTGTTGTTTCGTTTTTTACAGTTTTTCTTCATCCCAGTTTGCACAATGCATGCAGACATCTGTCCACTTAACTTTCATCCACTTAAGAATTACAAAGTCAGTAGACTTGGCTTATCTTTTCCAAAAGAACTAGATCTGGCCTCAGTATCCAGTCCAGTATATGAAAGCACATAATCAAGTCTCTAGTCATGGCATTCTCTATCGTATTCCCAGATGCTCTGTGTTGTTTGGCAAATCTATAATGTAATAAATATTGATGGCTTCCTTACATGTGGTGGTGAGATTTGCTCAGCCAAAATTCTTTTTTCTGCACTTTCTTAAAAATATGTCACTAAGAGTTGTTGTCTTGAAATTAGTTTGTACTCTGGCAGCTTTATTTAAATGTTAACCAGATGCAGAATTTCATTATAATGTTTACCTTTTTTCTTTTTTAATTTGTCCCTGTGGATTGTTGGTGTTTTAAAACATTTTTTTGAACATCTCTGTCTGTTCCTGACTGAAAGTAAAATATTTTAAAAGTCAATAAACTTCCTCGCTTAACATATGTTTTAATTTTCCTTTCTGGCTACAGGATCACGGTTCCTAAATTTCAAACATTTTTTCAAGTCAAGACACAAGTAGAGTAACTGCCTAATTGAGTGTAGCTTAATGTTACTGCAATGGTGACTTTTGTACCACAGAAAGAACCCGTCAATTAGTCTTTTTGCCGTCCATTTATAGTTACACACACGCTTCCATTCAAAGCTCCTGTTTTCACTCTTTCCAAAAATATTATCCTTCTGGGGCAAAATTTTTCATGCATAAACTCAGCTCACTGACAGCTTTTTTTTTTTTAAAGAAGGTTTGAGAAAACTAATTCTTAAGTTATTTTAGGGAGTTAACACGTACACTGGTTTTAAAACCTAGATTTAACACATGTTGATAATTAAAAATTGAAAGAGGAGAAGAATCTATGCATTTAGCCTGCAATGAGAAAGATTCTTGGGTCCTTTGGAAGTTACCAAATGCTTTGTAAAGGCAAAAGTGGTTTAAAAATCACTTTAGATCACAGATTCTACAACATTTATTAAATATTTATCATGACAGAATTATTTCCATTTCTCTGAGTTCCCACAATTATAATAAGCATTTATTGCTGCAGGGATATATGTATTTGGTAGGCTTAGATAAACAACTGTAATTTTATTATCACAGCCACAGGAAAGGTTTTTGTTGGTAATGTTGTTTTTTAAACAACCCCCTCTATTAAAAAAAAAAAAAAGAAGAAGAAGAAAGCACAGGGAAATAAACGAAACTCTGATTATTCTGTGTTGTGGACAGAAATACAAAATAAGAATGCAAACATTTTAGAATATTCACCTAAAAATTCACATTGTGCCTAAATGGCATTTTTAGGAAGATATTCTTAAATGTTGGAATTTTATCTAGAAATTTTGATAAATTTACAGCGTAATGAGATTGATCTCATTTGCTTTTGTTTGTATGTTTAAAGCATTAAAGTTTTATTAGCCAGATTTTTCTATACTTGATACATATCAGAAATAGAACTTAAAAGTTTTTTTTAAAAGTACCATTATCTTTCACTTCTGTTGTAAAATTAGTTTTCCCAAATATATAAAACTGATTAAATTGATATGAAAAATACTAAATCTGTGGTACCTAGTTTTGGGAAGGAAACATCTCAGCAGTGTCAAACATTTAACTTCTTTTTCTTATTAATTGTTGGCAAAATTTTAAATGAAGACAGCCAAAATAGACTATTTTTAAATGATTCAATACTTACAACATTCTAACAAAGAAATTTGGGGATGTAATTTATCATGTGCACTAGATTATTCAGGAGTGACAGGCAAGGGATGTTTCATGTGATGCCACTTGCTTTATGCTGCTGTGTTATTTGATAACCATCCTCAGGGACTCTGGTCCCAGTCTTACCTTTGTCGTGCACCTCATCCAACCAAGAAGTAATTAATCTCTATCCAAGTCAGGCCCACTAAGCTTCAGTAGAGTCATGTTAAAATTTGGGGCAGCTGCTTACAGAAAAACCAGAATGGAGAGAAAGGCTACACATAATATGCTACCATTCATTTCCTCCGTGAAAACAGATCCTAAAGAGCTTTAAAAGGCATTTCTGTGAATGCATTTCTTTTCACTCTTACTTGTGTTCTTATCACCTCAATCTACTTAATAGTGAAAAATACTGAACGAGCTTCCTTCTTTTGTATGCAATGGAGTGGGTTTTTTTTAATTCAACTGTCAACAAAATTATAAGAAAAAATTTAAGTCCATATTTGATGGTGATCCAAGATTCCAAGTCATAAATAAATCATTCTAATGTATTTTTAGGTTGTTACCGGAACACTCAGAAGTCAATTGAGGCAACAAGCTAAGTAATTCAGAGACTCAACTGCTCTGCCTCTATCACTTGGGTTTGGAGAATTGGGGAGTAGGTCACATCTCCAAACAGACATGAAGAGACAATTCTTACAATCATAAGCAGTAGTCCATTGACCTGATTAGGCCTCGGAGACCAGCAAAACATTTGCTGAACTCTATTGTTATGCCTTCTCAATAGAGCAGTTTCTAAGCAAAACACACCCATGAGCACTGCAGTAAGACAGCAGAAACAATCTACTGGCTAGAGCCCTTATCTCTGTATCTGGGGACTGGGGACTAGGGACTGGGATAGGCAGGTAATTTGCACTAAGCTTGCTAACCATGTAGCTCACTGTAATTAATGTTTATAAAGCATTATAAAATTTTACAAAACATTAAAAGCAATGTTTATTTTTTAAACATTTATAAACACCTGGACCCCACTCTCTGCCCCTCTGCAAACCGATCTTAAAACGAGGGTTGAGAAAAGTTTTTAAAAGACTAGGTTTCACTCTTCTCATCTGGTTAAAGGTAACAATGATCTATGAAATGACCAAAAGACCAAATGTTAATATAAGAAAGATAAAATATCTGGATAAGTTTCCAACTCCCTAACCAGCCCCTGCGTGATCCAGTTTATTCTCAAGCCTCACAGCCTTCCTCCCTGGCATGTGGCTCAGTCTCGCAGGCCCTCAGCCTGGTCTGTCTCCAGAGCCTCCCCTGTTAGCAAGCCGCTCCAAACTCTGCTGTCCTGTACCTAACAGCCGATGCATCATCGAAGACGTCACTGCAATCCACCCTCCATCCGCCTTCCCAGTGCCACCAGCCCAAACTCTTGCCAGCCTTCAAAGCCATCCACAACCTCATTTCCTACTTTTACCTGTAAGAACCCACCCCTGCTGGGCTAGGCTGCCTCTATCATCCCTGCAGGTGTTTACGGACACCTTTTCTACATCCTTCCACTGCTGCCAGCCCCCAAGTTCTCCACCAGCCACAATTTGCCATCTCTTAATGGGATGTGGGATTGTTCAGAGCCCACATTGTATAAAAAACCTTCTCTGCCCATCCCATCCAAGAAATATCTTCCTCCTTCGACCTCTGTTTATCTTAACTAACGTCTGTGCTCTTTATAATTCCTACCACTTTATATTTTTAGTTATTTTTATATTGTTTTATTTAGTTTTTGTCACTTTGGCAAGGCATTTTTTTCCCCAAATCTAGGCTGTAAGCTCCTTAAGGATAGGGACCATGTCTTAAAACTTTTCATGTTCCCAATAGTATCTAGAACAAAAACTGAAAGAAAATATGTGGTCAGTGAATATTTGCTGATTAAATGATTGATTAAGTCTGTGGTCCCCAACCCCTGGTCCAAGGCCTGGGACCAATCCATGTCCTGTTAGGGACTAGGCCACACATCACAGCCTGAGGTCTGCCTCCCACCGCCACCCCACCCTGTCCATGGAAAAATTGTCTTCCATGAAACTTGGGAAGCAGACTGCACAATAGGAAGTGAGAGGTGGGCCAGCGAGCAAAGCTTCACCTGTATTTACAGCCGCTCCCCCTCACTCGCATCACCACGCGAGCTCCACCTCACCACCACCACCTCCCTACCCCTGCCGTCCGTGGAAAAATTGTCCTCTATGAAATCGGTTCCTGGTTCCAAAAAGGTTGGGGACCACTGGATTAAGTCATTGATTTGCGAGTGGCAAATAAAGATCTTTTGTTCATTAACACAATAGACATTTGTTGAGCACTTATTATGTGTTGAGTCCAGTTCTAAGCTCTGGACATAACAGTGAACAAAACAAAGTCCTCTGGTCTCATGGGGGCCAATTAACATATAAACAAGAAAGTATACGATATGTCAGATGTTAAGTACCATGAAGAAAAACCTGAATGAGAGAGATAGGAGTGGCTGGATAGAGGGGTTATTTTATAGAGAGTGGCTTCACTGATGAGGGGATATTTATACAGAGACTTAAAGAAGGTGTTGTATCTGATAGAAAAACATACCAGCTGGAGAATACAGCAGGTGCAAAGGCCCTGAGGTAGGAATGTGCCTGGCATGTTTAAGGAACAATAAGTGGCAAGTGCAGCTGGATTACAGTGAGCAAGGGAGATGGTGGTGGTGAATGGGTGTTTGGGGTTGAGGAAGGGGAGACCATAAGGAGCCTTGAGAACCTGGGCTTTCACTTTGAGGAAGATGGGACACTTTTCAGGCATTAGAGCAGAGTGAGATAATGTCATTTACTTTGCATATAAATAAACAGAAACATAAAGCATTAAAGCAGTTTTTACCATTCATATCTATCAGTGTCTAAGATCAAACCAGCACTCAAGCTATTTGTGCAAAACAAAAACATGACTATATTTATGGAGCACTCACCTTGGCCAGATGAACATATTATCTAATTCGTTTCTGAAAACAATGCTCTGAGTTAAGCATTATGGCCATTTTGTAGACGAATGAATAGACTTACAGAGGTTAAGAAACTTGGCCAAGGTCACACATCTGATTAGTGGTAGACCTGAAACTCAAACCCAAGTAGATCTAATTCCAAAGCCCACTCTCTTAATTACTGCCCATGGAAATGGCAGAAATCTCAAACATATACTACACTTGAGCATATGTGCTTGAGTACAGATGACTTATGTATATAAAATAGTCGATATCATCTTTATGAGTGTACCCTTCAGTATCACTATCATTTGAGAATCTGGACATAGATTATTGGCAAGTGGCACTGCATAGATAAGTGGTAAGTTAACTGCCATTAACTTGTTTCTAGCAATTTTCTCACGGAGCTAAGTTGTATGGAGGCCTGAGAGCAACAGTTCAGTACTTAACAACTGCTCAGCATCTGGCTACAGCAACCTGTTACTGTGGCTTCTCCATTAGCCTCAACAATACTCAAAGGAGCAAATACTGCACCTACCCGCCGCCCCAGGGCAGGGGCTCTCAACTCCTGGAAAACATGGAAGTCACCTACAAAATTTTGGTCCCCTTTTCCCCAAAAAAATCTGAATCAGCAGATCTGAAGTGAGAACCAGGTACTTTGACGTCCACCTAAGATCAAAAACCATGAACCTAGTGGGCCTAGAAGTCTGTCAATGCCATGCTTTCCAGAGAATTTGCCCAGCTCTGACTTAATAACTGAAGGGCTCACTGGGTAAATATATATCTAACAATTTTTTTTCTTTTTTCACTTTAGAATCATAAAACATTTCATCAGTCGGATGAGCTTTGAGACTCAATATTTGGGTCTGGATGTGTGAAAAGAGGAGACATCGATAGATACTCTAATAAACAAAAAGTGAGCAGGAAGTGTTGTCATTGAAAAGAGAGGGACCCAGTGGCAGTCGGGGTCAGAAGTAGGATGGCAAATTGGCTTGTTTTGTGGCTGCCAGGAGCGCTACATGGTGGAAAGGATTCTGAGGCTGGGCAGGAAAGATGGAGTGAGTGATTGGCAACATCTAAAGATGTGCGACATACTTTTAGAGTTAAATGGGAGAATGTCGTGTCAGAGAAAGGCATCCTACATGATTAAAAAAAGAAATTAAATTGTAAGAAACATCAAAATTTATATTTAGCAAGTAAAAATCCATCTATTCTCTATCAACCATAGAAGCTCTCAGATGGAGATCTCAATAGAAAGCCTAGCCTTTACAATATTATTGGTTAATTTACCTAATAATGCTAATATTTAAGAGGAAAGATAAATTTAATTATCATGTGATATATCAAACATATCATGGTTAATGGAGCTGTATTTCAGTGTAACCCTGCAGCTGATTCAAGGCCATCAATAATTAGCTAATTATTAATTGTCATGTACTGACACTGTTACTCTAAAGTGTTGTTTATTTAACTGCTGGCTACTGTCTCTATTGTGGGCTTTTAGCTTCTTCCTCTGATGGTTTTTGAGCCTGGTAATATAACATTGTTTTTTTTGTCTTTGTTCCCAAGGCTTACTGTTGGTTTGTTTTAATATTCTTTTGATGTGCCTATTTATGAGACAGTTAAATAAACACTCAGGCTGAGAATATGTGAAAAAGAAGCCATCATCTACCTGATCTTTAAAAATATTTAGGTAGGGGAGGACACAAACAAACGATTTTTAGATCATCTTTCTCTCACCAAGCAATACAGTTCTTTTTTTTTTAATATCCAACACGTAAATGAACTTTTAATTTTTATTACCAGTGAAGGACAGAAATTTACAGTTTTAATAAGCATCCCATGTGATTCTTGTAACAACTCTTAAAACTATTTTGATTTTTCCCCTATTTGTCATATATAATTTTTGAAATAATATCCTAGATTATGCATAGCTATTATTTCCTAATTCATATAACTTTTTAGCATATGATTTTTTTAAGTATTGCAATATCTTACGATACCCATAGCTATAACTCTTTCCTACTTTGTATGTTAGGCACACTTCAACATCAAAAGATTTGTGATTCTGGAAAGATAATGAATGTCTCACATGATAATGTGTACTTATGCAAACACCTCCTAACGATGCTACAGAATGAAAGATACATAAAATTGAGGGCGGGAAGGGACGTTAGAGATCATTTACTCATGTGATTTTCAAATATATTTTAGCTCAAAAACGCTTTCTACAAAAGAGAGCAACACAGAAGGCCTCAATATGAAACAGTTAAATTCTGAGCCCCCTAATTGCAACAGGAGTGGGGATCCTGAGTCACTCAGCTTCTGTTTCCCTCAACCCAGCCCAGTGCTGTCATCCCTAATTTATGGAAACTGATTTAGGAAAGTGAGGCTTAGTGGGATGCTACATTGTGCAAGATTTTTTTGCTGAGTGTTTCAACACCAGACTAGGGATGCTTTATCATGTTTCCCTTAGATCGCCCCTCTATGAGCAGCCTCTAAAGCAGGAATTTTTAATATGTTATTATATATACCAACCATTGCTAGACCATGATGCACCAGCATGAATGGGCTTTGAACACACACTTCCTTTTTGTAAAACATAATTTCTAAGTTTACATCCATAATCGTGTACATTAAAGAGAATAATGTCATTAAAGAACAATGACCACAAAATTTGCCATACAGGGTTATGGGTGTCCTATTAGCCTCAGCATCATTGCTATATCTCAGTTTTGATTTTAAGGCATTCAGAAACTACTGGTTTGTTAAGAAGAGTAGCTGCAGGGGGTAATTTTCAAACTTTTTTACTGAGGAAAAATATATAAACAGTGATATTAAGTATGCAGTAATTTTTGATAAATATATATGCCCCCATAACCAACATCCCAGTCAAGACATAGAGCACTGATTTCTGTTTGGCTGACAGTGGGATGAGGGATGAATACTTTTTGCCGTGTGCAGGTAAGCCGGTTCTCATCTGGACAGAAAGTCTTCCTGAGAGGTTCACTTAAGACCTGAAATCCCAATGGTAACAGTAGCCCAGGGTGTTAGATGCTCCCGACTCCCACCCAGGCACGGCCAGGGAGCCACGCTTTCAGGCTGCCCACCTGCTGCTCTGCGAACTCAGACCCCCTCCCACAGCAGAAACAACAAGTGGACAGTGGGCGCCCACGTTATAATGATACACAGAAGCATTATTTTTTTTTTTTATTTGATGGGGCAGGTCGAGCCAGGGAGAAGGGGCTGGAGCTCCTGTTCCCAACGTGTGCTCTCGCTGGGGCAACAGCGAGATTGTTACGAGAGCGAAACCTGAGCTGGGTAATCTGTGTAGGATCTGTGGCTTTATTGTGTCCCTGCTATGTTAATTAGTATTAGGAGCATGATGGATTGGCAACACGTGTGCGCTCTGAGTCTTAAACCAGCCCTGAGAGTTTAGCACTCCATTAGTTACACATCACAGAAACCCAGGGGATGTTTACTCAAAAAGCGGATCACTTACAGGAGGGAAACATGCTAATTCATTCCTGATACCGTCTGGGAGAGGGGACACCCCACCCACCAGTGCGCGGTGTAACCCGTCATCCAAGACAGAGGTGGAATTAGAGGCTGGCGGGAAACTACAGAAAACCTCGGCCCCCAGCCTGGGAACCTTGAAATCCCAAATCCTCAGTTGTTCCTTCGTGAATCCCTGCGAGACAGAAGTTCAGAGAAGGCTCTGTGTTGACATTTCAATTCATTCCCTGTTCCAGAAGCAAGGGAGCCTGGACCCCACCTCTCCCAGCCCCTGGCCAGGCCACAGAGAAGGGAACCCGCACTCTGCCATCCTTCTCACCACATTGCCCAGCAGCTGCTGCCGCTCAGGCCCGGACCAGCTGCATCCACCGCCATCTCAGCACAGGGGCTCCAAGAGGGCCCACGAGGGGGTGTCTGAAATCCTGGAACTCCTCAGAGGCAGGCAATTATTAATGACCTTATTTTTTATTAACAATTAAAAATTATTAAAATTATTTTATTTCGTATTAACTCAGAGGGCTTCGGAGATGATACGCTCCAAGCTCCCTTCTGACTCTAAGGTTCTGGAGTCTGAATGTTGTCAAAGCAATTTTGTAGACATGAGCGAATATAGGTGTGGCTAAAATATTAATGAATCCATGAATGGTGCTTGCTTTAAATAAGCTGCCATGATTGGTATGTAATATCTACTAGGGACATATAACATATACAGCTATATATGGCACGTACATTTAGGCAGTGTCGTATTGGTTGAGGGGTTGGAGGGAGGGGAGGCGGGTCCTGATTTGCACTATTTGCCAGTTTCCGTGGTATAAATACTCCCCATGGCCAACTGCAAGTTTCCAAGCTGTCATTACTGAACACAGAATCGGGAAGAGAAGATACTCACAAGTGGCCCACACAAGCCGGTAGGAGCAGGTTCCGCACACCATTACAAGTTAGATAAACAGATTAGAATAAAGATCGTCCCTGTTCCTCATTATCTGCAAAGTTTGTCTTCCTCCTCCCCTCTGATCTGGGTTCAAATCCCAGCTTTGCTGGTGTGGAATCTTGAGAGTATTCCCTAGATTCCTCACCTACCAAATTGAGGCTTTTAAAAATAGGTTCTACTCACAGAGTAGAAAAGCGGTTACCAGTGGACAAGGGGCAGGGGCAGGTGACAGGGGAGAATGGGGAGATGTTAGTCAAAGGGTACAAACTTTCAATTATAAGATGAATAGGGTCTGGGGATCTAACGTACAGCATGGTGACTACAGTTAAGAGTACTGTATTGTATACTGGAAATTCTCTGGGACAGTAGATCTTAAGCATTCGCACACACACCAAAAAAGGTAGCCATGTGAGGTGATAGATGTATTCATTAACTTGATCGTGCTTATCATTTCATAATGTATAAATATATCAAATCATCACATTGTACACTTTAAACATATATAATTTTATTTGTCAATTATACCCAAATAGAGCTGAAAAACTTTAAATAGGTTCTACTCTACATGGATGTTGTAATGACTCGATACTTCCTTAGCATGCCATGAAACAGCGACACACTTGAGTGTGCATCAGGACGGCTAGACCACTTGCTAAAAAACACAGCTGCTGCCCCCCAGCCCCAGAGTTTCTGATTCAGCAGGTCTGGGGGTGGGGCCTGAGCAATTGCATTTCTAACACGTTTCCAGGTGAGTGCTGAGTTTGCATTTCTAACAAATTCCAGGTGATGATGATATGGCTGGTCCAGAGCCCACACTTGGAGAACCACTATCCTGAAGATTTCAGGATGGTGCTTAGAATCCATTAAATATTGGCTATATTATTATCAATGCTAAGAAGTCAGAGCCATCGCCTCTAAATGAAGACCATACCACAAAGACCCCAGGCCCTGCCTAAATGATGGTCCGATCCTAGATGGCCCTCTCTGGATCTGTGAAAACCTCTGCTGCCCTCGGACAAGAAATTGTAGAGAGAGCTGTCACTCTTCTGTTGCTGTTCCCTCCATCAGTCAGTCAACAAATCAGTCCCAACTGAGTGTCCACCATGTGTGCCAGCTCTAAGAGAGGTGAAGATCACGTAAGGTTAAAAGGCACATACATCAAAGAGGCAGGGATCAAAAAGGGATCCGTTTCTGAGGACACCAGCCCAAAGGAGAAATCCCCAAAGGGCAGCTGTCCTTACATCAGGCATTCAAGTTTGCTTGGCTGTTTGTTTTCAGTAGTTGATCATATGTATGCCTGGACAGCAAGAATATTCATTCCCCACAGTAGGGGTTGATGGATAGAGTCTGCTCTTAGCATCAGATATGACTCTTTCTTGAGAGAAGCACATGGACTGAATTCATATTCTGTGTCACTAATCCTTCCTAAGTACCCCATTTTGTATTTCACACTACATTTAAACAGCTCCAAAGTATGTAACTTCATATATTTACGTCTTATTACAATTACAAATTGCCCCAAACCCACCGCATTTGCTGCAGCACCAAGAGGGGAGCTAGGAATGGTTAAACATTAACGATGTTTTGGGTCAACTATGCCGTGATATCAAGTAATTATCTTTCACTAAAACACATCACACAAGCCACATCCTGGGGTCAGGCCATAGGTAGTGGTAGCTTAATGCTTAAACTAACACAAGGGAAAGTAGGGCTCACCAACTGAGAAACAGACTTTTCATGCCCCCCTCATTCCCACGTGAATGGCCTGGGTAGCAGTTCCCGGCAGTTGGGGAGTTGGGACGCATGCTCTGTTGGATTACAAACAACTGGCACCGTCCCTGCTGGCGCACAGTGACCACAGGAAACACTGCAGAGTATTGAAAACCCAGATGGGAAACCCTGGGGAGGCAGGCCCTTCAGATCTTCCACGGACCTTAGCCTTTTAAAGGCTCAATATTCTGATTTTCAGATATACCCAGAAAAGGACTGGCCTAACATTTCCATCTTACTTTAATGGCTAACTTTCTTCCCTTTCATGTAATACAGTCGCACGCTGGTGCCAGCACAAACATTCCCCCTATATACGACCCTCTAACTTAACCCTCTTAGGCCAGCTATACCAGAGCCAAGAAACACTGACTCCATCCTTCCTCTCTTCCATAGTTTTCATTTAGAAGGTGGTTGGTTCCTCCAAACACATTTCATTATAATAATCCTCTTCCTTCCTGCAACACTCAAGCCAGCTGCCTTTCTCCTCTCCTGCCATCTTCAGGGTCTCCACAAGGAGAGTGTGGGGAGAGGAAGAAGAAAAGCGAGCCTTCTGCCTGTGTGTTCATCAGTCCCGTAGAACAAAGGCACGATGCCAAAATGTTGGAACTATATCATACCCTTCACACGATGAACTCATCATACTCCCAGAAAATTCCTAAAGTAAATATGGAGTGAGGTGGAAACCAGCCAGCAATTGAAAACTGGAGAAATTTTTCCACCTCGTGTACTAAGTGCCCATCTTTCCCTTCTGTTACTGGTATTCACATTCTTGTGGTTTATAAACAAAAGTCACAGGAAAGATCAACAAGGTTGACTACATGAACATTTAAACAACAGAAGGAAAAAAGAAGGAAGGAAAGAAAGGAGGGAAGAAGCAAGGGAGAGAGGGAGGGAGGGAAAAGATAAGAAAAAAGGGGAAAATAACAGACTAGATAAAACATTTGTAGCAAATAGGATAAATGTTTAATATCCTAACTAGGTAAGTGTTAGTCAATTGATAATAGAAAACAAAAATGAATAGAGTTCACAAAATAATAAATATAGCTAGTAATCAGATACAGAAAGTCTCACAGGGAATCAAAGAAATGTAGAATTAAAATATTGAGATACCAGTACTGACCTAATAAAGTAGCAAAAAAGAATTTTATGTTAACACCCAAACCCAGTAAAAGTAGTGTAAAACTGGCACTCAGATACTGCTGGGAGCAACAGAAATTGGTACAATCTATGGGCAAAGCAGTTTAGAAATATATATCAAATGCCACAAATTGTTCATACGCTTTGACCCAGAAATCGTACTTCTAAAAGAGGAAATAACCCAAAAGAAAGAAGCTAGACACATAAGTTTATTAAAAGTAACATTATTTGTAATTTTTTAAAAACTGAAGCAACCTAAATGTCCAACAATAGGGAACAGCTAAGAAAACTGTGGTACATTCATCCATTCATATATTCAGCAAACATTTAATATTCACCTTCCATGTGCTAGTCACTCCTTCTAAGGGTAATTCATAGCAGGTAAATGAGATAGACTATACATTTACATTTTTCCATTCAAATCAAGACCTACCAGCCTTCAGTGGAACATCAGCATGTGTATCACTCCCAAATCATCAGAGAATAAAATGCCCAGCGTAAATATCAAGGAAATTGAAGGTAATTGGCCTTGAAGCCTACTTAACTATTTAAGGCATCTGGAAAATCATGACAGACAGCTACGGAAAGGACTCTCTGTAGCCCAGAACTCACAGTCCACTGCTTTAAGAGACTTGAACTCAAGTGTACTGGAGCCCCTGAGCCTGAGCAATCAGTTTGCCTTCAAAGAGCCCTGTAAATGTTTACAGGACGCCTGGGCTCTGGGGCAGTGGAGGTGATGGGCAGAAGCAGGTGATAAATCAAAGCCTCGCTCCCCAGTGGGGCTCCTTTCCTACAAACACGTTCCCTGAGTCCTACTCTGTGCCCAACACTGTACCTCCAGTGCTCCTGAGGCCCCCTGACCGTCCAGGAAGAGAGGCAGGCAGAACTGAGCGTGGTGGGAGGCGCAGCACACACGCAGTCACAGTCACGAAGCTGGCCTGCCTTGGGACCAGTGGCTGCTTGGGATCACCTGCCAGAGAGACCCCTGGGGCTGCACCACTCGCCACTCACTTCCGAGGGCGACACCCACCTCCCAGGAAGAGCAGGCTGCCCGCGACAGATGGGGGCACCTGCCTCCAGGCTACGAACCAAATCAGGCTATCAGCTAAGATGCCTCCCTCTAAAGAAGTCTCTTACCCCCTTTTCCCTAAAACCTAAGATTTTTTTTTCAGTAGGGGATAGCCCTTCATTTCATAATCAGAAATAAGGCTTAAAATCAATTCCCCTTGGCAGAGATAAGAATAATAATAATAACAATTAAGTATAATACTTGCTATGTACCAGATATTATTCTAAGTGCATTATATATAGCAATTCATTTAATTCTTACAACAAATCTGGAAGGAAAGTAGTATTATTATCAATCCCATTTTACACAGGAGAAACTGATATCCAGTAGTTTACCAAGGTCACATACTAGCAGGGAACATTTTGACCCAGTAATCCCACTTCTGAGAATAAACCAACCCAAAAGAGTAAAAAATCTCTATATACAAATATATTTGTGAGGGCATTATTTAACATAGG
The DNA here is from genome assembly GCF_041146395.1 of Eulemur rufifrons. Lineage (NCBI taxonomy): Eukaryota > Metazoa > Chordata > Mammalia > Primates > Lemuridae > Eulemur > Eulemur rufifrons. Next base: position 224,967,238 of record NC_090989.1, on the reverse strand, counting down.
AAAAAGTTGGAAGCAACCTAAAAAGAATAAGTAGAAAATAGCTAAGTAAATGCATTCATTTATTTACGGGATTTGTACTCAGGCAGGCTGGCTCTAGTACCCTAAACCACTCTACCTCTTTAGAAAGAGAAAAACTTTACCAAAATTTACACTATGGGGTAAATGGCTGATATACAGATCCCTTTCTGTGGGCAGTTTGGGGATGGGGGTGAAACTAACACCTGAAAGATCGGGGACGTGGAGGTGCTGGTTAGGATCAGGGCTCAGGCAACACATTTTGCTAAGCTCATGGTTTTGCCTATACTGGGTCTAGATACTCCATTCCTTCCCAGAATCAAACTCCTTACATTTCCCTCCTCCTCTTCTTCAAAATCAGAAACAAGGTACTAATCTAGGTACTGACCTGATTTAAAAAAAAAAAAAAAGGGAAATAATTGTGCTTTTATTCTCCCCAAAAGCCCTAGAACCACTAGCTAATCTAAACCAAACCAAAACCTCCATCCTCTGTTTAGTCCTCTGTTGAGTTATGGTAAAGGAACATGTTAGCAGCTTCTGCTATGGGCTTTCATCAAAAGCCTGAAGCAAGGCTACCCAGGAGCCGAGCAGATTCCCGTGCTACCAGGCTCTGAGCAATGCCCTGCAGTGGGTTTGCTCAAGTTTAACCTTGTCAGTCATTCCAGGGGCCAGGCCAGGGCACAGAGCACAGATAGGGCTGGCTTGCCATCTGCAGCGGCCCCCCAACACACACCACCTCCCACCCCACAGACACACTTGTGTGTGAACTTGCCTGCACATGCACATATACACACTCTCTCTCTCTCTCTCTCTCCTCTCCAGTTTATTCCCCTCCTGCCTTCTCCACAATTCTCAGTGCTAAAAAGCACTGAGGAAATATATCCTTAGTGCAGGTGGAGATGAGGAACTTGGTTCCGTGAGCTGTGTTCACAGTACAGCCTGCAAGTTTCAGTCAGTAAATCAGCACATAGATGATGTAGGGTCCCCAAACCAGGATTCCTCAATACAGAAATTCTGTCCTAAGCAAAGGAGTTGGAAAAGCAATAGGCCTCATCCCTTCCTCTGAGAACTTGTGGGATCAGCATAGAAAAGGCAATCAGAAAAACAAAAGAAAGCGTAAGATAACAATGACTAACTCCTTGATTCAAAGAGAGATATGGGGCCACACTTGTCTGTAGGGAAAAGTTTACGTACAGTTTATGTTACAGTATCTCAAAGCACAGCTTTCATGACAGACATGGGTTAATGCCCCAGCCCTGCCATTATTAGTTATAATATCTCTCTAGGCCTTACCTGAAAATGAGGACTAATAAAAGCACCTTCGTCACTGAGTCATTATGTGGTCTCAATGAAAAGATGTGTGTGAACTGTTTAGCACAGTACCTGGCAACTAGTAAGTGCTCAATTAACATTAAATAGCGATTTTACGATTTAGTGCCTGTTAGAGAATGATGGGAATTAGAAATTTCCTGGCTGCCTAAAGCACCACTTTCTCCTTCAGTCCTTTTGGTTTAGAGGTTTATTTTCCCTGTCTAATAAATGCCTCTGGGGTTCTACTCCCCTGAAGCCACAGGGACCTTCTTCATCCAGTCCCTCCTTTAAGCCTGTAACAATAGACAAGACCTACTTTGTGGGTATTGGATAACTTTACTCTTTGCTGAGAGGGAACTGAAAGGCCAGGGGGGGCCCATCTGGACAGACAGCCTGTTAATAAAAGCCAGGACACTGCAAAAGAAAGAAACAACGTTTCAGAAATGTGATGGACCCCCTCTTGCAATGGATAAGACATCTGTTTGTTCCATCTTACAGATTTGGGAATGCTAGGTCTGGGAGCTGTTTGTTCTGACAGCATCAGATGGAACGCTGTTTCTATGCTCACACAGGGTGTCTTTTCAACTCCAAATGTAAACATTTAGCTCCAAGAGCAGAAGAAATACTAGATTGCAGGAGCAAGCAATTACATGGTGTTTCTTTAAAGCCTCCCCCAGTTTGGGACCACTGGATGGTAAGTTAACTTTTTTTTTTTTTTGTAAGTTAACTCTTGCTCAACATCCCATATAGTCTAAAAGGAGCCAGGGCTCTAAAAACCAGACCAGTCTGCCTGGAATAAAATAATCAAAATACATATATTTGGCAAAGGACTTGTAACCAGAATATATAAAGAATTTTTGCAACTCAATAATAAAGATGCAAGCAATCTCATTTTTTATGAGTAAAAGATTTTAATAGATACTTCATCAAATAAGAGATACAAATTGATAATAGGTCCCTAAAAAGATGCTTAACTGGACTAGTTGTCTGTGAAATGCAAATTAAAACTATAGTGAGGCAGTACTATTAGAATGGCTAAGGTTTTTTTTTTTTTTAAGTGCTAACAATATCAAGTGTTGGTGATGATGTGGAGCAACTGGAACTCTTTATTCATTGTTGGTGAGAATGAAAAATGGTACCACTACTTTAGAAAACATTTTGGAAGTTGCCTATAAAGTAAAACATACACTGACCATATGACCCAGTAATCCCACTTGCAGGTATTAACACAAAAGAAATAAAACCATATGTCTACATAAGGACTTCATGAATGCTCATAGCAAATTTATTCATAATAGCCTGAAACTGGAAATAAAACAAATACCCTTCAACAGACTAATGCATAAACAAATTGTGATATGGATATGCTCTTGCTATGGAATACTATTCAGCAAAAAAAAAAAGGAAAATGAACTAATAATATATACAACAACATAGTAGAATCTTAAAAACATTATGCTGAGCAAAATAAGCCAGATATAAAAAACTAGAGATTGTATACTTCTATTTATATGACACCCTAGAAAGACAAATCTAATGTAGTGACACTGGTTGCATGTGGGTAGGTGGGGGAAGATTGGGAAGGAGCATAAAAAATTTAGTGATTGTCAATACATGTATTTCTTTAGCTTAGAATATATGTTTAGATTTCCTTATCAAAACACTTCTGACCAAGTTATAAATAGAAAAAAGTTATAATGAGAATTTAGTCTAAGAAGAGATTTTTCCTATTATCCAAAGTGAAATAAAAGTAGGGAAAACTTATATGATACTTATTCTGTTCCAGGACCCTTTCTAGACACTTCAGGCATTTAATCCCCGCTATAAGCCACACATTGTTAATATCCTCAGAGTTGAGGAAACTGAGGTACAAAGAGGCTGCCTCAAGTGGTACGTGCCTCAGCTAATAAATTGCAGAATTAGGATTTGGACCCAGGCAGTATAGCTCTAGGAATCTGCTTCCTTAACCACTTTACTGTGCTTCTTCTCTCGGGGTGGATGATATTTTGGTCTCAGAGACTTTAAATTCCCAAAATTAAAGAGTTCTCCTAGGAACAAAAGCAACGCTAAGAATAGCTCTAAATGGCAGAAGGGGGCACTTCCCAGAGAGGATAAGTAGAGTTTCCTGCAGAGACAATTTTTGAAAGGGAATGGGCAACTCCTTGCACAGGCCATTTTTTTCTGGAGGCTGGAGAATGGATTGAAATAACATCTGAAAGGTCCTACCCATCCCTTGCCTTTGCTGGCATTTGTAAGAAGGTTTATTTGTGTGCTGAGTAAAGGAAACATACTCCTCAGCCAATGTACCGAGTCCCAACCTTGTTAATCCAAGAAGAGCCAGAAAATAAACTTGAGAAAAAACAGTAGAAAGGAAGAGTCCACCAAATCCCCTAGGATAAACAAAAGAGCCCATAAGAGAGAGGCGGCATCTGAGGACTCTTCCGTGTGCAGTCAGGGATTAAGTGGGAAGATGAGAAAATAAAATCTCAAAACTGACTTTTGCAAAAGCACACAAAGCTTCTCTTTGGCTAATTCCTCAGGGCAGGGATCAAGGGAGGTGAACCTCACTGCCAGGCATCATTAATGATATCCAGTAAAATCATCTGACCGTGGAAATCCTCCTAAATAGGCCATACGTGAAGACATATCAGTGCCTTCCCAAAGCAAACAAATAAGCAGGAGGACCTCCTGGGACCCCTATTTCCTAAAAGTCACAACTGCCAAATCACACTTCAGAGCAGCGCCCCCTGCTCTGAAATACTTTTCTACAACCTTGGGATGCTTTTCAGATTCTGTCTTGCACATTTTATGTTTTTTTATTTTCCACTAGAATGAAAACCCCATGAAGGCAGAGCCTATGCTTAAACATCTGTGTATCCACCTCAGCATCTACTACATACTAGCTAATGGAACATATTTGACAAGAGGAAAGGAGGGAGGGAAGGTGGGAGAGAGGAAGGAAGGAAGAAAGAAAAGAAATAAATGAATGCATCCATATTTTCTTAAAACTCTAATGATAGTAACCAGTAATATGAAGAAGCAAATTTCCCCAGCCTACCAAGGCCTCAGGCTTCATGATGTTAAAACATCCCTGATGGCTTTATGCCTTCTAGAGGCCTCGTTGCTTCAGAACCAAATGACGACTTGTGTTCCTGCGTTGTTAGTCTGCCATCCCAACCCTGGCTAATAGACAACTCCTTGGATTGTCATCAGTGAGTAATATTTTCCAGGTGCCCAATGTTGGATAAATACATTTGTCTTACTAGAAAGCTCAGGAGTTTGTTGAAAATGGGAAACCATAAAACTCCAAATGGTTTTGCTTCTACCGGGTGCATCCTCCTGGACCATCCTTATCCCAGTTTGAGTAACAAGATCCAGATGAACTGTAACGTTAGTTAATTTCTCTCTGGACCCCGATTTCCTATGAGAAAGGAAGGTGAATGACATTTCAAAAGAGCTTGCCGTGATTTATGTTTTTGTATCCGTGGAGGTCTTTCAAGAGCCCGGTATTTTCTCATAACCTGTGGAAGCTTCTTTTGTCTGCCCTTCGACCTATTTATTAGCCCAGCAATTTTCTTAGGTGAATTGAAAAAAGAAATAGTCTTCAAGCAGAAATACAGAGAGGTCAGGAAAAAGAATAAATTATTTATGCATTTCCAATGGTAAGAAATGGTCTCACTTAAAACATTTATATATATATATATATATATCTCCACACACTGCATATATATGTTTGTGTGTGTGTGTGTGCATATATATATATATATATATATATGTATGTGCATGTTTGTGTGTATGAAGAGAATGCCATTTATCCATTTGGTACACTAAAATAACCCTATTTTCCCCATATTATGTTTCAGGGAACACCAATATGCTATTTTTATCTGGTGCAATCAAACAAACCTTTGAACCAAAAATGAATTCCTATGAATACGTGAATCGTCATCAGAACACACCCTGCCAGGCCCTTATGATACACACAGCACACTGTTGGCTCTGTGAGGCTTATAAAGAAACATAAGGCCCTGGCCCTGCTTTAAAGAGTTTATTGTCTTCATGGAGACACTCAGGATATGCATATAAAATCTGATCATATCATTCCCCCACTGAAAACCCTAGAATGGTTTCCCACTGTACTTAGGATAGAAAGTCAAAACACTTAGCTCAGCCTTGCTAAGTTTTTTATTCTCAACTCATGGCTCTCTGCATGTTCACCCAGGCACAGTGGCTTCTTCAATTCCTCAAATGTACCAAGCTCTTTCTGACCCCAGGACCTTGGCACCTACTGCTCTCTCTTCCTCCCACTCTTCCCCCTTCCAGTCTATGCTTAAATGTTGCATACTCAGAAAAGCCTTCCCCCAGTGAAACAAGGCCTTTGCTAACTTTATCTTATCACACCCCTTTAATTATTTTTCCTTCCGAGTAGTTACCCGTTTGTAGTTTATCTCTATTTATATTTACTTCCAGGTTTCCCCACTGAACTATAAGCTCATGACTCCTGAACTCTTTGGTTCTTTGCTATCTCAGGTTCCTAGCACCATGCCTGGCCCATGGTAGGTGCATAATAAATATCTGCTGATTAAATTAATAACTCAATGAATGCAGAGGGTCACTGGCCATTCAAGACAAATTCCCTAAAAGGTACAGTTTAGTCACATTTTCTCAACTTGTTGCACATGTTCTATCTAAATTTCTTATTATTTTTCCTTTTGTGTTCTTCAGCAACACAACAACATGGGACATACGCCCTTCCTGCTTGGGTCACATGCCTGATGCAGGTCTGGGCCTTCAGATTAGCGAAGACTGTTGCCCAGAAAGTCTTCCCTCTGGTGGCTAAACACTCCCTCCTAGTGCCTGTTCTGCTTTCTGCTTTTTTAACACAGGAGAGTGTAATAGGAGAGTAGATGAGGGAGCACCTTCCTAATCAGCGAGAGTTTTTATGAATCTTCTAGAGGAAAAGCTATTACAGTTATAAATGATTGCTGAAACATGAGCCCAGGAAAGACACTTGTGGGCACATTGTTCTTCATATTCATTAGGGCAGTAGTATTTCTGTATTAATTCTTAAAGATAAAGACTAATTTACAGAAAAAGAAATAGAAGTGACATGCTCAGAGTTACGTGAAATGTTCTAAGAAGTATTAAAAAGCAGTTCTGCTGGGAGATGGGCGTTTGACACCCAGGAAATCTTCAGGCAGTTGGCTGCATTCATGACATCTCCTTTTTCAAAAGAAAATGTCATTTTCCTTTAATGATCATAGTGAAAGAGCCAGGAGCCCATCAGAACCCATAACGGGGGAACAGGCTCAGAAGCCAGGGCTTCGGTGGAAGGAGCAGTCATTGGTCTGCTGACCACCAGACCATGTGTTTTCTTCTGCCACAGAAAATTGAGGGCCTTCAGGGTCTTTTGCATGACCACTTCCCACCCCCAGTTTTCCACAAAATCCCATATAGTCCATAGCAAACTCTTACACCCCTTACTTTGTAGTAAGTCATGAAGAGAGCAATACATACCATGACCAAAATCCTTGAGTGAAGTGTATTCCTAATCTACTCCAAGTCCTGCAGAAGAATGGGTAAGAGCCACTTGTACCACAAGGGAAATGTCCCAGAGGGCAGCATTCCATGGCCAAGCTTGAGGTCACATAGGATTAAGGGTCCTGGGCTCATTGAGGAGAGTGTGATGAGGGGACTGTCTAAAAGATGTGGGACAGGTAGTGCTGAGACAACTGGATATTCATACACGAATGAATGAAATGGGACCCCTCTCTTATACTATACAAAAAATTAACTTCAAGGGATCAGAGACCTAAGTGTAAGAGCTAAAATTATAAAATTCTTAGAAGAAAACACAGGTGTAAACCTTGGTGATCTTGGGTTAGGCAAAGCCTTCCTAGGTAGAACACCAAAAGTACAAGCAATAAAAGGAAAAATAAATATACTGGACTTCATTAAAATCAAAAGCTTTCATGCTACAAACAAAGCCATTACAGAGGTGAAAAGATAACCCACAGAATGGAAGAAAGTATTCACAAATTGTATATCTGATAAGGGATTGGTATCCAGAATATATAAAGAACTCTTACAACACAATAATGAAAAAAACAAATAACACAATTTTAAAATAGACAAATAAATAAATAAAATAGACAAACGATCTGAATAGACATTTCTCCAAAGAACCTATACAAATGGCTAATCAGCACATGAAAAGATGCTCAACAGCATCAGCCATAAATAAATGAAAATCAAAGTGACAATGAGATACCACTTCACACTAAGATATCTATAAAAAATAAATTTTAAAAAATAAAAGGAAGCAAAGATTTCTAGAGTTGAGATTCAAGAAAGAGGAGAGAGACAGAGGTGATCCTCACATCCCCTCCTTTTCCCCTCAAGCACTTTCCATTACATGATTGGCGACTGAGAGGCTGAAAAACAAAGCAGAGTTTTTGGAGCTGGGGTGACAAAACTGGGATTTTGGAGTAGAAGCCCTGTGAAACACCCCAGGTTTTCTGTCAGGACCCCTGAAAGCCTCTATTCTAGGATTAAGGACAAGGAACAGCACTCACAAGTACAGAAATCCAGCTCCTAACTGGCTCCATCCAGACTGGATAAAGTAACCCACACCCAGCCCACCTGCCTGCCAGAATCGGACAACACATTGTGGAAATAAGAAACCCAGAAAAATCAACAGATAAACTATTACAATTAATAAGTGAATTTAGCAAGATCACTAGATAAAAGGGCAAGGTAAAAAAAATCAACTGTGTTTCTATACATCAATAAAAAAAATTTTTTAATGAAAATTTTAGAACTGTACCATTTTACAATAGCATCAAAAAATCAAGTATCTAGGAATTATTTCCAATAAAAGATATGCAGGCCTTCTCTATATCTCTGCATGAAAGTACAAAATATCAATGAACATAATTAAAGAGGACTTAAATAAATGAACAGACAGACACACCCTGAGTTGGAGGACTCAATACTATAAAGATTTAAGTTTCCCCCAAATTGATCTATAGATTCAATTTAGCCACAATTGAAACCCCAGTAGGCTTTTTTCCGGCTCTGTTGAAATTGATAATCTAAATCTAAAATTTATATGAAAAAGCAAATGACCAAAAAGTCAAAATCTTAAGTAACAAAACTTAAGGACTTATATGGCAAGACATCAAGACTGATTACAAAGCTACAGGGAGTAAGACAACGTGACATTGGCAGAGGGATACACACATCAACCAATGGCAATAGTCCAGAAACAAACCTCCACACAGCCACTTGATTTATGATGGAAATGAAGGAGGAAAGATGGTCTTTTCAATAAGTGGTGCTGAGTCCATTGGAAATCTATATGGAGAAAAAATGAATCTTCACCCCTACCTCACCCCACACACAAAAATCAATTCCAGATGGATTGCAAATCTAAACGTGAAATGTAAAACAATAATGCTTCTAGAGGAGAACATAGAAGAATACCTTCATAACCTTGGATTTCATTAAAATTAAGAACTTCTGTTATTTATACAGCCAACAATAGACTTGAATTCACAATATATAAAAACTTCTACAAATCAATAAAAGATAAGCCAACTTTAATGGGAAAAAATGTGAATATACACTACATAAAAGAGAATATCCAAATGGCTAATAAACCTATGAAACAGTGCTCAACATCATTAGCCTTCAGGGAAATGCACATAAAATTACACTGAGATAATCACTGAACACCCACCATTATGGCTAAAATTAAAAAGACTGACAGTACCAACTGTTGGCAAGGATATGGAACATCTGCAATTTTCATGCACTGCTGGTGAAAGTATAAATTGCTACAAACTTTCAGATAACTGTTTGGCAGCATCTATTTAAACTGAACATATGTATACTCTGCCTGAGAAATTTTACTTCTACAAATATACATAACAGATATATGTACATATGTTCGCCAAAAGACATGTGTAAGAATGTTCACAGAAGCACCGTTTGTAGTAGCCAACTCTTTTCTATATGTATGTTATACTCAAAATCTATTTTTAAATTGTTGCTAATCCGAATTTTATTGGTTTTGTTTGTATTTACTTTGCATAAGAACTATAATGATATGAATATTTAGTTTTTAGTACATAATTAAATCATATTATAATTAAAATAATTTAAGAACTTTAAGGGGGAAAAATATTAGGATATTAGAGTCATTTTTTAACTCCTTAGTTGAATTTTAGATTTTGCAGAGTGATACCAGATGTAAAAATCAGAAAATTAAACTTCTCAAACTTCTTCCCACCTCCCTCTCCCAAACTTCTGTTTTTATTGTTGTTGTTAGTTTTGTTATTATCTTACTTTGCTGTCTTATAACATTAACGTCCTATTCAGTGATCATAAATTTCATGGTTGTTTTTTCTTACTCCTGATTTACACTATTCATTTCTCACCACCCATCTTTTTATTTTAATTCAACTTTGTCATTCCTGAATTTGTCAGATGAGATCCCATTTAATATCTGAAATAAAAAAACAAAACTAGGCAGGGCGCGGTGGCTCACGCCTGTAATCCTAGCACTCTGGGAGGCCGAGGCGGGCGGATTGTTTGAGCTCAGGAGTTCGAGACCAGCCTGAACAAGAGCAAGACCCCGTCTCTACTAAAAATAGAAAGAAATTATATGGACAGCTAAAAATATATACATAGAAAAAATTAGCCGGGCATGGTGGCACATGCCTGTAGTCCCAGCTACTTGGGAGGCTGAGGCAGGAGGATTGCTCGAGCCCAGGAGTTTGAGGTTGCTGTGAGCTAGGCTGATGCCACGGCACTCTAGCCCAGGCAACAGAGTGAGACTCTGTCTCAAAAAGAAAACAAAAACAAAAACAAAACTAGAGGGCCTGCTTTATAAGGGAGAACTGTGCTAGTCAGCAGAGCAGACTGTAGATCTCCCCTAGGGTTTGGGGAAGGTGGGGGTTAGAGACAGGAGGATTTTCAGGTGCCTACCTGGGCTGACGTCATCAATGAGACTGTTGTTGATTGGTTGGCACACAGAGACATATATCTAATTGGTTGGCTTCAAAAGCTTGTTCACTCAGTCGCTGCTCTGTGGGGGTGGGGGAACTCTGGCCTTCTTATTTCGAGATTGTTCTTTTTTAAGCACCAAAGGAGGCAAGAAAAGCTTCATCTTTCTCTGCTGCACCCCTTTTAATAAAAGGATTTGTTCTGTAATATTTGGATTCAGCCAAAAGGCCACACTCAAGGATCCAGAAGGCTACATGTGCCCCCCACCCTTAATTTTTATCGTTTGTTTGTTTTTGAGACAGGATCTCACTCTGTTGCCTGGGCTACAGTGCAGTGGCGACCTCACAGCTCACTGCAACCTCAAATTCCTGGGCTCAAAAGGTCCTCCTCCCTCAGCCTCCCATGTGGCTGGGACTACAGGCATGTGCCATCACATCCAGCATATTTTCTATTTTTTGTAGAGAGGGGGCCTCGCTCTTGCTCAGGCTGGTCTTCTCATTTTTGAGCTCTCTTTTCCTTTGAGTGTATTTTCCTCCTACACTGGATTGCTCATCTATCTTTGCATGCTCTGTTCCTCTCCTTTCTTTCCCAGAGTATTTTATACGTTTGCCCTGTCCTTCATCCTTTTCTTGCTTAATATGGGCAATGCCAATCAGATGATCTACATCAAACGTCACAAAATTGTCACCCTGTGAAACAAACATTTATTTTGTTTGATCTATACATTTTGTTTGTTGTTTTTACAAAATGCAAATTTGTTGCCAACATTTAAAACTTGGGAGTTTCCACATAAAACTCCAGAATTACAGCTTCTCTTGAAAAAAATCAGAAGGTATAACAGTACTCACCTGACATTCCCAAATAGCAACAGTCAGCTGGAAACTTTATAACATTGACAGTTTTCAGACTTTAGGGAGCACCAGGATCTTGTTAAAACACAATTTTTCCTCGGTTCCACCCCCAGAGTTTCCTTGAGAAATTTGCATTGCTAACAGATTCCCAGGTGATGCTAATGTAGCTGATCTACATCAGCTTGAGATGCAGCTTTTACTCTCTTATTTACCATGGACCCCACCACTCCCTATTATCTCATCTGTCAGCTTATGTACAGCACCTGCCTGGCCTCAGCAGGTAATGGTACTGATATCACCTGCGATCTGTTAATAGTTGATCTGAATTTCCCTTGACCAGAGACCTGATCATCTACAGTCCATGCTGCTGTTTGAAAGCTATGTAGAGTATATTGCCCACTTTTCTTGGGCTAAAGGCACAGAGAGCTCTGCTGGGGCTGTGCATGTCTTTGTTGAAGGTCTTGGGCTCCCCTGTAGACACCAAATTTTATACATAGCCCATGTGGGGAAATGAATCTCGTTCCCATGGGAGAATATCTTCAGGGATATTCAACCAGTTCTGATGGACCCCGGGGAAAACAGCCAGATCTGTTGGTTTTCTTGCTTCTGCTGAGGTCTCAAGAATTCACAACACCCTAACCTTTCCTAGAGGCTGCCTATTTACCCTCTAGGTTTTCTTTTCTTTACATTAGTGGATATTAGCAGGAATTCTCAGAATTTTGTAACAATCTTCTTTCTTTAAAACGCCTTCAGGTGAGCAGGATGAGGAAGGTAGATGAAGATGAGGACCTCTCTGGTCCACACCAGAATCCGTTTATTTTCTCAGCCACCAGGTTTTAAAGTTTCTAGCAAGAATTTGTACCTCTTTGCTAGCTTGTTTATTACTAAAGAATTATTGCTGGGTTTTGCCACTTTTTGTTGCTTTTGTGAGAGCTTCAGGAGGGATCTATGGTCCAACTTCCCTGCACCATCATTATGGTAAAGTCCAGCTCTGAGTAATTAGCCTTAGTCTGAGTGGCTACCCCAGAGATTCCAGTGAAATCACCTAGGGTGAGGCCTGGGTATCAAGATCTTTAGAAGCTCTCTGGATTATTCTAATACACAGCCAAAGTTGAGAATCACTGTTACAGCTCGGAGCTTTTCACATTGTAATGTGCATGCCGACCACTGGGGTCTAGCTGAAGTTCAGTTTCTGAGTCAGCAGGTCTAGGGTGTGTCTCCAGAGTCTGCATTCCTAACCAGCTCCCAGGCACCGCGCAGCTGCGGGTCCTTGGACCACACTTGGTAGCAAGGTTCTGAGTCAACCTGGCTAATAACTGTGCCCGGTATTCTTGCTTGCTCGTGTCCTCAGACTCAGTGTGGCAGACGCCCTGCCTAACGCATACAAGGTCATGTCTATGGACTGCACTTTTTGAAAATGGCTCAGGAGTTACGTGGCGCGAAATCGGGTCATCACAGAGTAAAATAAAATCACACATCGGCTCCTGAGGTTAGCCAGTTCTAATCACAGAGACTGGAAACTCACACGTCTTTAGGGTTCCAGGAAAGACAGGGAAAAGATAGACATCCCTCAAATCCTACTTCAGAACAGACTTAAATTATTTTTACCCAAGCACCTGGCATTTGTCATCACTTCTCCCAAGCATAAACAGGGCCAAAGAGAATGGCATTGGCAGCGTGGCACCCGCGTGCCACAGTGAGAGGCACAGGAGTGAGACAGAGCCAGAAGGAACGGACCAGTGAGCAACGTTGCCACCATGTGAGGAGCAAGGCAGGAAGCCATCACTGAAACGGGTTCTCGGGAACACTGGGGTAAGGAACCGAGAGCGGCCGCAAAACCGGGGACCGGCGCCAAACTGTGTTAGCGAAGTAGCACCACGAGATGGCGCCGTTGGCTCGAGAACAGAGCGTCAGCAACGCGGCTGACGAGAATGTTCCCTTCGTTCGGGAACAATCCTTAGACCGGTGGGATGAAAATGATAGGAGTGAAAATCAGGGTTACTAGAAGCTGCTTTACCTCGGGCCAGGAACATATGACATTCGGCACAGCCTGCCAATGCCTAAAGGGCATGCCCCTGCTGGGGGCTCAGCAGGCCAACTCTCGTTCGCACGGCAGAGAATCCCGGGCGGAGTTGTGTGCTCACTGGATGAGTGAAGATAGAATCTTTTTCTACAAACACGAGTAAAATCCTTTTGCAAAGTGAAAACACACGTCCATTCTTTGGTTTTACTCTTTCAAAGGTATTATATAGTGAGGGCTGTGTGAATGGATATGTGTTAACTGCTTTAAATCCATGATTTCACTTAGTCTTCACAACAGCCCTGTGGCTTATTACCCATTTTACAGGTGAAGAAACTGAGGGCTGAAGGGATTAAAGCAGTTTACCCAAATGATGAAGGCAAGACGTGAACCCAGTTTAATCTGTCTCCAAAGACTGTGAACGTAACCACTGCCCTATATTACCTCTCAATCAATATTTATTCACAAATACACCTGTCCATACAGTGGTCTTTTTTAGTCTGATATTGTGTGATTTGCAGCAAAAGTACCTTATATGATACAGTGGGGTAAGGGAAGAATGGGTACTTCAGGTGCCCACAACAGGGTGCCTAACACATCCTTGAGCAGTAAAAATTTTCCAGAACATCTTTCTCTCTCTCCCTCCTCCTCCTTAGTACCTCTTTATAGCATGAAATGCCGTCAGATGCCTCTACTAACCCAAAAATTAGCCTTCTCACAACCACCTAGACAGCACCCTGCACAGGGTGATTAAATTCCCTCTGTTCACTGCTTCCTTCCCATGTGTTTTTCCCACCAACTCCCAAACAAATTTATTTTTCCTCAGTAAACTAACCTGTGAAATGAAAAGAAAATTGGTTACATTAATTCTCACTAAAGTGTGCATGACTGACAGTCACTGCAATGTTTTCCAAATATCCAAATAAGAGGTGTTTGGCTTTAGATCTAAAGGAATCTTCAGTGATGATATTTCTATCCACATGCTTGCTTATAGCTTAATACTTTGCTTATTCAAAGAGGCAGACCCTGGGGATAAAGATAAAAGATAGGGGAAAAGGATAAGACCTGCAGTTAAAAAAATTAATTACTATTATGAAATTACACACACCTGGTGCTGAATAGTAAATGATAATGAGTAAAGCTAAGAAGAAAGCTATTTCTTTCCTAGGTTAATTCCATGATATGGTCCTCTTGTAAAAAAGAAATTTTTTTTTTTTCTTATTTGGAAAAGGACAAACTAGTTAAGAAACAAAGAGACCTAAGGAAACCCAGGGTGACCAAGTAACCCTAGTTTTCTTTATATGTAGAAAAAAATTCAGCTAATAAATGTAGAAGGAATGATAGCACTAGAAATTTTCCATTTTTCAACCCCTAATGCAATAACTGATTCAGGCAACACAGTCAGTAGATGAAACTGTTATGTGAAAGGCTGAAGAGGAAAGATTGAAGGGGGAATTTGCAATGGAGGGGTCTTGTGGACATTTCTGACCCTCACTGATCTTGCCTCATGGGACAAAAGACCCACCGTTCCCCTCTGAAGTGATGCAGTAGGCAGTGGCCAGCATCTCCTATGAAGGACTCTCACTTAAACATTTGAACCCACATCAAATAAGCTTCTAGATCTACCTTCCACCCTGCAGGAAACATAGGGGATACAGGAACAAATTAAGTGGCTCCAAGAGGAAGTGAACATACAAATTCAGAATGGCTAGCATTCTACACAGCTCAGCTTCCTCACAGGGACAGAGAGATTCTTCTCTGAAATAAGAGACTTAAGAAACGTAGCACCAAACACAACATGTGGACCCCAAACCAAACAAACCAGTGTGAAAGGTAGAGAGATACTCAAAATAATTAGGGAATTTATGTGGACTAGGTATTTGATGGTACCAAGGAATTACTTTCGATTTTGTCAGATATGGTAATGGCATTGTAGTCATATATGAATATGTCTGGTTTTTAGAGATGTTTACTGAAGTACATAAGAGTGAAAATGACATTATTCGCCCTATTGCCTCAACCAAAGGGAAGAAAGAGGAAATGGGATAGGTGGATCAAGTGTGGCATAGTCGTCACAATTGCTTAATGTTGGTGAGGTGTATACTAGGGTTCATTTTACTATTCTATGTGTGGTTTGAATTTTTTAATAATATAAATGGTAATAATCTAAAAGAAGACATGCTTCTTTCAGTGATATTAAGTAGGCCAGTAGGTCGATGAGATTATTTTCAGCTTTGATGGAGAACATCCACAGCCCTTACATAGTAGAGCCTCATCAGTGTTAGGTCCCAAATGTCCCCCTTATTAAATGGCATTGCATTCCATTTATCCATCTCAGGAAGATAGATGGCGCCATCAGCCTGGTTAGGATTGGATTCAGTGACTAAGTTTTTCAAATGGGAATGCACTACAGAAAACAACTTCCTTGCTTAAGACACTCAGCTGCAGACCCTGGTGGTTAGCCGCAATGGGCTCTGCCAACATTGAGTTTAGGTCAGGGACCTGTTCAAAGCCCAAGTGTTCTTCCAGAACCCCAATAAAGAAATGCTTGCTGATGCAGATGGCTCTAAAGCATATGAAAAGATGCTCACCCTCATTCATAATAAGAGAATGAAAATTAAAACATACTGAGATTTTCAGGCTGTGAGAAATCAGAACAACTCAAAACACACACACACTGGAGATATGGGGAAGGGACATTCTCATACTTTGTTGGTGGGAGTATAAACTGGAACAATATCTATAAGAAGACCACTTGGCAGCATCTAGGAAAATTGTTAATACCAATGCATATGCCCTTTAAGCAGAAATTCCTTTTACAAATTTATGCAGCTTATTCTTGTGCCTACCTCAGATCATACTTGTCCAAGGTTATTCATTATCATATTGTTTATAATAGTAGATGGCTTGAAAACATACTTATCAGAAGGAGACTGCTAAATAAAATATGGAACAGCCAAACACAATGGAATATCATGTAACTTTTTTAAAATGAACAATATCTTTATAATTATATCAAACTATTTCCAAGACATAGTAAGTAGAGGGAGGGAAAAAGGCAAGATAGTATAATATCTTTTATATTATAGGATATAATTATAGTACATATACTATATATAGTAAATAGTATATAATTATAGTATAATATACAAAAATTTGTGAAACAAAGGAGAAAGAATACTTACACTTGCATACACATAAAATATTTCTGGAAGGATCTCCAACATACTGATAACATTGGTTGCCTTCAGGTAGCTGGGAGGAAGGAGAAACCCCTTTCATGTCTTTTGACTTTGGAACAGTATAAACATATGACCTGTCCAAAAAATAAAAATAATTGCTTAACAACAAAAAACAAAAAGGAGTCAGTTAACTTTCACATTGAGCTTGAAGGGAAAATGTCATTTTTTAATCAGGGGCTGGGCTGGGACAGGGTACTGGAAACTGTCGGCTGGAATGGAGGCCACTGGCCGCAAAAAGAACAAGACACAGTTAAAGCTCCTTGTAGGGGAAAATAGATTCCCTTTTACATTCAGTTGAAACCAAGTTACTGTAGCTGGTCAAATTAATGCTATTAATAGTTTCATCTTCCACTCTTAACTCTCCGGATGAAATGGTCTATGAGATCCTGAAAGCCAGGCACATCAGAGGCCCTGAGCCTAGTGACTCAGTGTCAGCAATGGCAAAGCCATCAAGAGCCCAGCTCTGGTACACAATTCTCAAGGGGAGAGAGGGAGTCCAGATCTCCACCAACCACCTGCGTGACCCTGAAGAAGTGATTCAGTGACTCTGTGACTTCTGCTGGGGAAATGCACATATAAAGAATGAATCACTGAAACGTTGTGAAGTGATATCAAGTTCATTTTTCAAATATGTCATTTCAAATGAAGACAGAGCCTGTTCCTTAAATCTATGAAACAGTTCCTGTTTAAAAAAATAAATAGTATGGGGCAGGGGAGCGGGGGAGTGGGGAATACCTACCTTGTAGGACTGTTGCAAAGATAAATGAGTCAATACATGCACGAGTAAGAGTTAAAATAAAGGTAAGCTGTCGTTATCAGGAAGAAAAGGATGGACTTGGAAACCCTTAAGGGTCAGTATATCTGCAGCATCTGTTCTGCTTGATGGCTGTCAGTCAACATAACGGGCGAGCCAGGGTATCTACAGACCACATCAGAGGACCACTCTGAAGAATGACAGAATGCAGGATTTTGGAACAGCAAGGGACCCCATCGGTCATCTCATGTCCCTGTGGTGGCGCCTCTTAGCGTTCACTATTATCCTCTTCTCCACTCCTTCCGAGGCAGGCAGAAAACTCTGCTTCCCAGCCCCTTGCCCTTAAGTGAAGCCACGTGACTGGACCCTGCCAGTGAAACGTGAGCAGAGGTGAGGCCCTGAAAAACCCTCCAGCAACCTAACAAGTGCCAGAAAAGCCACATTTTGAGAAGGTCAAGTCACAGGAGAGAAGGACAGTGAATTCTTGTGTCACTACCTAGAGAGCAGCCAAACCTGTGATTTTGCATGGGCTGAAAATAAACTTTTATTTGTTAAACCACTGAAATTTTGGAGTTTGTTACTGAAGCATAGTCTAGACCCAGGTGGGGAAGCTTTTCATGTTGGAAGGCCACATTAAACTAGCTGTAATCAAATAAGGCCATATTCAAGAAACTTCAATTAGATATGCTTAAAATGTACATTATTTTGTAAAAATATAACTGCTATGTACTTAATAATTTCAAAACATGAAAATGATGTGTTAAGTTTAAAGTTAAGTAACCTTTTAATGACTTTGTTGTGTCTGCTTTTTGTTGGAAAGCATTTGAATATTTGATTGCAGCATGGAGGTCTGCAGTTTCAGTTGATCCTCTAGATGGGTATCAGTCACTTGTGACCTTAAGTGTATCTTGATTTGAGTTAGGTAGGACAATGTAAATTAGCAGCAATAATTGAAAAGCAAGAGAGCATTTTTTGGGCATGTTGCCAAAGGTGTGGGTATTCTACTGCATTTTTCCATATTTCAATTGGATCTTTCTTAATATAAATAATGACTTTAAAGTGTTATCTACTGAGAGCTCAACCAATTCCATCTGTAGTTCTTTAGATGCCTTGGTGATATCAACTAGGTGAGGCTGAAATGCTAATTTGAGTGTGATGTCATGATTCTCAAAGTTAGTGAACCTTTCATTGTATTCTCCAATTAATAGGTCTATAACAGCTGCATATTGTACAAATGATTTGCATATATCATCCTGCTCATCAATAAGCTTTGCTAACTGGGGAAAATGTTAATCTGAAATTTGCTTTTGAAGAAGAAGTGTTTTGAAAATAGATAGCTTTTTTTCAAAATGCTTGGATTTATTTTGGTCAAATATCATATATAGACTTAGTTGTATCTTGCGAAGAAGTATTCAAGTTGTTTTGATTTGACATGATATCACACAGAAATGCTGCATTACTATAGAAATCTTTAAATAATTCACAGTGCTGATTTGTTCTTCATAAAATTTAACTATCTGTTCTCACAGAGATAAAAGTTTGTCTAAAACTTGTCCCTGAGATAGCCAATGTACTTCAGAATGATACTGTAAACCCACACCTCATCCTTCAACATTAGCATGTCACAAAACTGACAATGTCTTGTTGCATTTGCACAAATGTAGTTAACAATACTTATAACTTGATGCAAAGTGTCACTTAAAATAGTAGCTTTAGCACAGAGATTTTGCTGATGCAAGATACAATGAAAAGAAATGAGAGCATCTGGATCTGTTAACACTTTTTTTTATCTGTGCAATAGACCCTTCATGTATTCCAGTCACGGAAGGTGCACCCTCTGTACATACACTCACTAAATTTACCAAATTCAGTCCAACTTCATGACATTTATCTTGAAAGTTGTTGAAGGTATCTATTCCCCTTGTTCTGTTTGCAAGAATGCTCAAAGCCAGTAACTCTTTGGAGCAAAGAAAATCCTTTATTATGACCCAAATAAAGTATAAAACCTGCACCAAGTCAGTAGTATCAGTTGATTCATCCAAAGCAATTGAATAACATATATTTTCCTTTTGAAGTATGGCATGAAGTTGTTCGGTTAAGTTTAAGGCTAATTCATGCTGCCAATAAGTTATGGTTCTCCTTGAAAGAGGCAGTTGTTTGTACTTTGAAATGTTGTTGGAGTCTAAGAATCCTGCAACTTCAACAATGCACCCTTTCACAATTTCTACATCACTGAATGGCTTCCTTTTTTTCTTGAATATATAAGCTACTTTATAAGTTGCTTCAGTGGCATTATTTCCAGATCTTATTGCTCCCTGAAAGAATTGTCTTTGCTTTTGTTTTTCATCTTCTAATTTCTACAATACAACCTTTAGTGCCTCTCCAATTTAAAATATTTGTGGTCCTTATGAGTGTGAGAATGCTGATAAGCATTGAATTTCTTTAATGTTGATATTGCAGTGTCACAAAGCAAGCAAATTGTCTTATCTTTAGCAGAAACAAGATAATATTGCAATTCCCAATTCTCATTAAAAAAATCTGTTTTCTTCCTTCAGCGTTCTCTTGGTCTTCTTTGACATGATGGGCTGTTAAGCAGACAGAATTTAAAAAATACTGTCAACTGTGCAACTATTCACAAATTCCACTTCAAACAGAAACACAGTGCACTGATGTCAAAAGCTGATAACAGACTGATGTACTGGACCTCCACAAACTCTCATCAGCCAGCCTTATGTGGTAGCGTTGCCAGTCAGGTGGGGGAAGTTAGAACTAAATCATGAGCGTAGCAGCCGTCAATTTAGCCCTTACGGCTTAACTAATGTTCTAATTATGCCAGTCAATCTGGGGGGATTATTTTGTTGAAACTTATTTTATTCATTCATTTTAAAATAAAATACATTCATTTTTAAAATAAAATTAAAAATGTAAAAGACAGACAAATATGTATTAATAAAAGGATTTGTTCTGTAAAATTTGCATTCAGTCAAAAGGGCAAAATTAGGAACCTAGAAGGCCACATGAGGCCTTAAGGCTGCAGGTTCCCCATCCCTGGGCTAGACTGGCCTGACTGATATGGCCCCAGCCCTTAGCGGCTCTAAAGATCACAGTGGGGTACGTGAAAGTATTTTCAGTAAGGTTGCATGAGCTCAAAAATGTTTTTGCTTTTAGAGGGAATTTTATACACGTTTTATACATGTGATATCAGTTAGCTTTCAGGATGGTCAGAATTCACAGGCTGTTTGTAGTATATGTCATTTGCTTGGGTAGACAGACCTTTCAAAACATTGGCTCCACAGTGGCATGAGGTTGATAGAACTTGAGGCACAGAAAAAAAGCTGGGAAACATAGATAGTTGCCCCCTCATTTTAGGGATGAAAATAGAGAACCTGAGAGAGAAGGTAGGGACAAATCCCAGGTCACATCTAACCCTTATGAAGACAGAGCAAATCACCAGGTCAGAAGTCAAGGGTCAGGGGTAAGATGCCCTCACACCTTAGTTCAGCCTAATCAGGGTCAACAGTCACTCAGGGATTTCAGCTCCAAAAAACGTTACTCCCTGTTTTGGGGCAAATTTTAGGAAATCAATTGCTCCACATGGGTCTGTCCCAAATTCAGCTACAATAACCAGGCACAAATGAGACCAAGGCAGGCACTAGCTAGTGTGTTTCCATGTGATAATTGCCAGATCGTCCACTTTTTCCAGAAAAGCCTAAAAACTTGGTGTACATATGAGATCTCTGTATTTTTAAATGTTGGCAATCATTTGAAAATGAAAACAAAAATTCTACACTGGTCAAACAAAATGTGTCTGAGGGCTGGATTAGACCTTCAGCCGATCTAGCTACCACCTGGGCTCCTTTGTTTACTTGAACTGCAGGGATATGACCATGTCCACAGCCAGTCAGGCCACAGAAATGTCACCACTACCCCCGATAGAGTTACCAGATTTAGCAAATAAAAACACAGGATGCCCAGTGAAATTGAACTTCAGATAAGGAATGAATAAGTTTTTTAGTATAAGTATGAACAGGCAATACTGTATAAATATTATATATATTGGTATTATATATATTATATTATGTGTTATATATTATACTTATGTAATATTCCCTGGTCATACTCTAAAAATACTTATATACATATAAGTACATAAATCATATATATATACTTATACAAATATTGCCTGGGAAATGCTTGTACTAAAAAAAATGATTCATTGTTTATCTGAAATTCAAGTTTAACTGTTATCTTGCATCTGTCTTCTTTCTTTGGCTTCAAATAACCTGGAAATCTGGAAAACAAAGGTTTTGGGGGCCACCTCAGAGCAAATCCCCGCAGCTCTGCAGTGTGAATGGCCGCCTGGGACGGTGTAGGAAGGACTTAATCCCACCTACAGAGCAGCTTCTCCCCTGGACCCGCGGCCACGGGAACTGGCTGATCTGTAAGGCTTCCCTGGTTTCCTCCAGATGGCAGCCCTTTAAGGCCACACAGGCACACATTTCACTCTCCCCACCCCGTCCATCCGCTGAGGGAACGGACCCTCCGCGGGCCGCACCGGCTTCTGTGGGGCCCTGTACCGTCTCCGCCGGGAGGGCCGCCGCGGATGCCGGATCCCAGCGCGCAGGCGCGCTCGCCTCCACTGCCCTCTGAATGCGCCTCCGCAGGTCCTAGTAGGGAACAAAGATGTGGCGCTAAACTGACGTGGCTCCAGGAGTCCCCCCAGCTCCTGGGAGAGGGAAGCCAGCTCAGAAACCACAGTTCTCCCGCCTTCCCGTAGACTTAACTATCTCACCTTGTCTGCCCTGCTCCCAGGCGGAGCTGCGGAGGAGATTCCTGCTGACCGGGCAGCCGGGCAGAAATCCCAGATGCTACCACCCGCCCACCCCACACCCTTATGGTGGCACAGGTCATTCCCACGATGGGACAGGGTCAGAACTGCACAACTGAACATGCTAGAAGCCCCGTTCTGCCCCAGAGTCCCTTGTCTTCGCTGCCTCCTTCCTTCCCCTCTTCCTCCTCCTGCCTCAAAGGAGGCCCCTGTAAGGTAACTGGGTCCTCTATGGGTCCTCTACCTGTATTTCCAAATGCTTACTGACTGGGTCTCACTCTACGTTTTTTGTTGTTGTTGTTGTTGTTGTTTTGTTTTGTTTTTTGAGACAGAGACTCACTCTGTTGCCAGGGCTAGAGTGCCGTGGCGTCAGCCTAGCTCACAGCAACCTCAAACTCCTGAGCTCAAGCAATCCTCCTGCCTCAGCCTCCCAAGTAGCTGGGACTACAGACATGCGCCACCATTCCCGGCTAATTTTTTCTCTATATTTTTAGTTGTCCAGCTAATTTCTTTCTATTTTTAGTAAAGAGGGGGGTCTCGCTCTTGCTCAGACTGGTCTTGAACTCATGAGCTCAAATGATTCTCCCGCCTCGGCCTCCTAGAGTGCTACGATTACAGGCATGAGCCACTGTGCCAGCCTCACTCTACGTTGTTTTAAAAAATTCTCTTTGGGTATTTTTTCTTTTAATTGATCAAATCAGTCCCTAACTGTGAAAGAAAAATAATTGTCCTCGCACCCCAACCCCTGTGGGAATGATTTAATTAACATTATTAGTTGCCTCTGAACACTGGTGTTACCCCCCCCCCCAGGAGCCTTTTAAAAGGTTTTGGACAGATTCAAATGTGCATTTATCCTGAGAGAGCATATTTTATTCACCTGGGTGGGTAATTTAAAGATGAGCAATATGCTTCAAATATTATGACTAGTGGGTTTGTCTTTTTCTCCCCTCATGGGAGGTCTGGATTGGGCTTCCTAAGGCTGCTCCTTGGACAAGAGTGGACTTCAGCACTTCTCACTGTCATTGTGGATTCCTGGGAGGGAGGGGGATAGCCACCACCCCCCTCCCCACCCCAGAGGTTCTGATTGAGGTTTACAGGCAGATCTGGAATCTAGATTGTTAAAAGACACCTTAGGGGATTCCAAATCCAGTGAGTCATAGACTACTCTTTAAGAACTTTGGATGAAATGGTCTTTCTGGCTTTCCATTATTTGTCTAGCAGTTTTAATAAAGTTGTGACTTAAAATTACATTTCTTCCCTAGCGGCAATAGAGAGCATATATTTGAGTTTAATCCAGGAGCCATTTTACTGTAGCTTACTTGGGAATCTCTGTGATCAACACGTAGATACATAAGTGAGACAGAAGCTCACTAGGTGGGTCTGTTCACTGCCAATGGCCTGGGGCTTCTCAGGAATACCCTTTGAGTCCTGTGCTGTGGGGCTGGGGTGTGTGAATGCCATGGTCTGTAGTTACAGCAGTCCTGGGAGAGAGATCTTTGGATTTGAGTGAAATAGAATACAGCAAAGATGTCTACAGCCATACCACCCTGAACGCGCCCCATCTCATCTGATCTCGGAAGCTAAGCAGGATCGGGGCTGGTTAGTACATGGATGGGAGAATACAGCAAAGATGCCTTTGAAATAGCCTCACCCTTTCTATTTGGTCAAGGGATTAGCTATGGCCACCTAGCAGAGGGAAAATGCTGATTTCACCCATCTACCCCCACTGACCTCCAGGGGGCAGCAGAGCCAGGGAGAACATTAATTTAGGCGGCCTGGCGGGGTCCTGCCAGTGGTTCTTGACTGGCTGATGCACAGGGAGGGTTCTGGTTGCTCCAATGTCCAGGATTCTACAGCCACACCTTCTCAGGCCCCCACGGGCTGCCCTCAACAGCCACGGTCGCAATTCCCACCTGTGATGGAGGTGTCTCCAGGCCCAGGAGAAAGCCAGGTGGCTGGGCAAAAGCCTGGAGCTCCAAAAAGCCCGGTGAACTCCAAGCCCATAGACTGGATCCAGACTGCTGAAACTGAAGCCCACCTCCACCACTTCCAGGTACTTGACCTTGGGCAAGTTACTTCTTTGTTTCCTCATCTATCAAATGGGAATATTAATCTACTGACCTCATGTGGTTGTTGAGAGGATTAAATGAGTGAAGAGATATGAGTCACTTAGACCAATGGCTGGCACAGAATAAGTGCCTTAGAAGTACCTGTCCCTGCGTCATACATAACTCCAAACCATTTTTGGAAAATGAGGGAATCTTCGTAGAATTGATTTTTAATAAATTAATTGCATTTGGATTGGATTTAGATTATTAGAGGTTTTAAAATAATACCTCACAGGTGCTTTGAATTGCTAAATTGAATACATCTGTGTTGAATTAATATGATTTTTCTCTGTGGGTATAAACAGTGGTATACAGAGCATGATTCCAATTTTCAAAGCTCTAGATATATCTTTAATACTAAGCTGCATGAAACATAATATTTCTTGAAGATTCAGGGTCTACACTGAATCTCGGATATTACTGTATTAAAGATATGCAGACAGGCTGGTTCACAGGGCTCTCTTGAAGATAGGAAACTGCATAAGTCAGTGTTTGCTGCGGGCATTTTCATTCATTCACCTGCTTTGTTTCCCATACGCTGTTGTCTACTCAGGCAGCCCCAAATGATATCTGCCCTCCTGGTTGCTGGTGGCCTGAGCTGATTTAAGACAAGCCTTAGAGACAAACAGGTCAGAATGGAGGGCTGACCTAACAGATGCCAATAGTAGGTGCTCAATAAAGGCTGGTTATCCTACCTCCCTCAAATCCAGTGAGTGAGATTTTTTGAAACTCTAAGTGAACTAAAATAACTTCCTATTTTCCCAAAGGGGACAGGCCAGAGGAGATGGGGTGACAAAGATTTATTTATCAATGGCTTTTATAGCTATTTATTTCAATACTCAAGCTGTTCTCTTGCAACTCATTCCTTCTTTTTCTTTCTCCCTATCTTTCCCTAAGGCGTACCTTAAGGGAAAGGGTACTAGACTTTAGTGTACCTTTGTGCAAAGTGGAAAAAGGCTTCTCCCAAAACAGCACCTTTTCTGGTCTGACAAATTTGTCAAGGGCACCCACTCTGGATCTGAGCTCCCACTTGCTCCCTTGGCTGGACCCCTTGGTGCCATACACAAAATGCACAACCACCACAGTAGCCCGTGTCACCCGGTGCTCCCTGCAGGCAGAAGCAATGAGGAAGGCCAGGGACTGTGTGGGAGCCAGCAGTCTGCTGGTGAAGACAGCAACCAATCATATTGCCATAGCAGCCCCTGGGGCTGAGAAAGGTCCCCTGCCAAACTCACCTGCCCTCCCTCCACAGAAGCCATCACATATCTGGTTCTGCCATATTTAGCTAGGAGACAGAGATTCCTTCTTTTTCTTCAAAGAACTTTCCAGAGACCTTTGGAGTCTTTCATTTAAAGTGCAATGTAAGTGTGAGGTTGTGGACTAAAACCACCAAGCAGTGACTCAAGTCCACTGGAGGGATAATTTTTCTCAATAACTGCTGAGTTTACTTTTGGTTAGTTAAGTCCAGTGGCTTTGCTCATGGGATAAATGAAATTCTTGACCCAGCCTAACAACCCCAGAAAACTCTCAGAACCCAATTAGTAAATAAACTCCATTGTAATTTAAGGAAAAACCACTACCCTTGCTATTTACCTTTCACACTGAAATAGTAAATGATACTGTGGGAACATTGAAGAATATCTCCTGACTAGAGCATCAGCGCGAGGTAAGATTGCCTCTTCTGAGAGTCCTCTGTCCTCTAAGATTGGAATTTGGGGAGGATGCATTCGTAAATGATTTTTCCCCAGTAATGACAACGTTCAGTACCACATAAGAAATGAAATTGAAGCATTGATCTTATTCTTCAAATATAGGATAGCTTCAATATTAAAATTAACATATAAATTTAGCATCCATCTTATTTTCGACTCACTTCTGCTGAGTAAATGCACATATAAAGAATGAATCACTGAAACAGTATGCAGTGAAATAAAGTTCATTTTTCAAATATGTCAGTTCAAATGCAGTCAGAGCCTGTTTTCTGGGCACCCAACAAATGTTCCCAAGATGCTCCCTCTCTCACCACCTCCCACCCGATCTATCCTTAGGGCAAGCAGGGGACCTTGGGAGTTGAGTCCCTAAAGAGCAAATCCGGTAATCTATGTGCCTGCTACACCTCTCACCCCCTTCTCTAGTCCTTTTTCTTTTTAGAAATTTTAAATGTTCTTATAAGCCTGTTGATTTAACTTAGCCTGGAGCAGTGGTTTAGAATCACTGCCCCTTTTCCCTGGTTTCTGTCGCCTCTCCAGATTGTTCTGCTGTTAATGCAATCACAGCCGTATACCTAACAAATACCTGGTTTCTCAATTCATCCTTAAAACTACTCCCCCCACCCCCACCATCAAGAGTGTTGAGATGTCTTGAAATTCAAAGCTCCAGGGCAAAACCTGTTCCCAGATGTGAACTGGGAATCATGCAGCAGGAAAGGAAAGGGCCAAAAATCTTGGCCCTCCCCTTGGGGAAAGGGTAGCACATTGATGCTGTTATTGGGTCTTCACCAACCTGGCATTTCCAGAAACAGGCATTTTTAATCCAAAATGTGTACTCAAACTAGTAATTGACATTAATGCCAAAATTATTTGAACTAGATCTAGCACATGTACTAAGGCTGCTCACATGTTAAAGGTTACCCTTGCCATGGCAAAGCAGCTGGGAATGCAGGGGATTTAAAAATCTCAGCACAAAGCCTTCATATTCTTCCGCCTTTTACTTGGCACAGATCTAAGAAGAAAATTCACGGATGTGATGAAGGGAGGTCATTCCCAAATCTTAGTGAGTTTACCTAGAGAGGATGATTAAAAATATACTGCTTAGGCCACCAGGGATTCTGACTCAACAAATCGGGCCCAGGAATCTACATGAGAGACAAGCATCTGGGTGCAGGGACCACTCTGAGAGAGAGTGCTCTAGAACAGTGTGACTAACCCACTCACACTCACAAGCAACTCAGATGAACAAAGCATTTACACAAAGACTGGGAGTTGGCAGATCCTCACCAGAAAGGGAAGAGAAGCGCTGCGGCTTAATGTGAATTAACTTTCTCTAAGACTGGATTGACTAATAGGTCAAACATCAGCTGATAAAAGCTGAAAGTGTTCAGCCATGCATCCAGATATGCTGCCTGTGTGACAGAGGGAACTCAAGCAGAAGTTGGTTGACTGCTTTTCTCTTTTCATCCAGATGTTCGTTTTCACGTGAAAGAGGAACTGAGAGCCCATAAGCAAATGAGCGTTCATTTCCCCTGAATTCTACATGCTGCGGCTGGATGGTCTTTGAGAGCTTAGAATCTAAGAGGTTTTGCCACTTTAACCAGTCAGGGCACAGCCATCAGGACTGCAGAGGGAACAAATGCTGGAAGGATGTCGGATCTCAACAACCAATTTCTCATTTCTGACCCCTGACCACACTTACCCCACTGAAGCATACATTTCTTTCTTCAGAAGATTATACTGAGGATCAAACATGCCTGCGCTAGCCCACAGATAAACTGCCTTACAGGTAATTCTGTTTTGCTGGCTGCTGTAAAATGAGGTCAATGATATTGACAATTTGTAAGCAAAATCAAGCTATAAGGACACTGTATCAGCGAAGTTTTGTTCAATTTGGGTGGTTCAACCTGAAGTAGTAACATCTGGGGACAGACTTTGTAGCATCTTGGCTTATGTGGCACATTATCATTGTTGCTTATTAAATAAATGCGGGTAAACTTTTGTAATGAAGATGCCTTTTATAGTACATTTGTCCTAGGTAGGTCCAGACATTAGCATACCACTGTCACATAAAATGTCCTAGACATGTGTTTTTAGAATCAGGGCAAATTATTCTCCTTTCCACTCCCTCACTTTCTTATCTAAACATAAATGTTTAAATATAACTCTAATAAAATATATATATAACCCTAATAAATCATATTTAAACACTCTGGTATGTAACTGTCAACTAAATACATATTAGTCCAACTAATATAAGAAATTTTCCCCCTCAAAATTTTTCATTTCAAAAGTGCCCAATGGAATAAAATAAAAATGAGAAGATTCTTTTGTTTTCAACACCCCCTTTCCCTGGGAACACTTCCAAGGATGGGGAGCATCTCGAGCTGAGAGGACTTGTCTTTTTCCTTCCCAGGACTAAAGAGCCCTTCAAAACTTATTCCTGCATTTGGGAACTCTCCCTGCATCCTTGTCATGTAGAGACTTTTATTTATATGCTTACTTACTTTCTCTTCCACATTCATAAGTTCATTACCTGACCTGAGCAGTCATCTTACCTTTCAAGCACTTTGAAGAATGGAAACAGAGAAGAGGATGGTGTGGGCATCGCTGAATATTACTGTTTTGAAAATTCTCTCTTAAAAAAATATCTGAGCAAGAAGTTTGCCATGTACAGCACCCCCAAGAATGCTGTTCAAATGAAGGAACAAAGCCTTTATTTCCAATGTTTTGCCTCAAAGCAGAATGGCATCTTCTCCAAGTGAACAAGGGAATGCATGTCTATATTCTGAACGCAAAGCTGCTGAACTGACTTAATAGGAGCAATAGTTCTCATTTATGTCAAGTACTGTGCCATGTTCAACTGTACATTGTTGGTGGGTTTTTATTTTTCCTGGTTTTCATGGGATTCTCCATTATAATCCTTGCTTATCTTGGACTCATGGATAGGTAACTTGGACAACAACATAGAAAGCATATTATCTTACACACAGTAGGCACTCAATAAGTATCTGCTGAAGAATTGAGTGGATGGAGGGAATGAATTAACTGTATTGTTAAACAAATTCTGTCTTTCTGAACGCAGCCCTAAACTTTGCCACTCCTATTTCTCAAGGAATGTCTCATTTAAGTGATACCTTGATTCCTGACTCACATAGTAGGAAGTAGCTTTTACATCAAGTTTCTATTTTTAGAGATCCTCTTTCCACAAGTAGTAATGACATAAACCAAGATCATCTCCTTAGTTTATTTTTTCTAGAGTTCTTAGCATGCTACATTAACCTGACAAAGCTTAATCTTGTGTTCATTTCACAATACATTTCATGCAGTTCACAGCTGTGATTGGTTTTACATTGACATTACACATGTTTCGATTCAGCCATGTGAAAAGAATATAATTCTTAATGGGTTTTGTCTCTGAAAACTGTCCAAGCTTAAATAAGCATATGAGCAGTTTATTCTTAAGTGTATCTCTCTTTAAAATGCAAGAAGGATTTTTAGCATAAGAATATAATGTCCCTGTTTATAGTCCATTTGCAACTGAACCACTTCCTTTAGGTTTCACATATCCTGAGGAATCCTCTTTTACAAAACTGCATTCAAGTATACTATTTTATTTCACATTCCAGATTGAGTTTAGGTGCAAGGCTGACCTTCAGCTTTACATCCCCAAATAAATCTTCCATGGGCCTAGCCTTCCCAAGACTATTCTTAGCATTAGACTCTCTTTTACAATAAACATTCAGCACTAAAGCCACAGAGCAGAGCTATTTGGCATTTTCCAGTGAAGTGCAAGAAGTTAAATAAGTTATGTTTTTATTGCTAATGTATAGAATCAAGCACAGTCACTTTGTCAGACAGAAGGAAAGGGTATACACGAGTTGTGGCCTCTCCTCGGGCGCCCCAGGGTCCAAATGCACAGAAATTGTCACCTGGCCACCACCCATCTGGTACCACTTTAAGATGATGTGTTGAGTATTCTAGAGTCTGAGGAGTCAGACCTCTCGTCAAAGTCGTCCTCGGTGTAAATGGACTGCTTTGACACAATTGGACACCCATCATCAGGGATGGAGATCCGAGGGTCTTCTGTGGCACGGGCGGGGAGGACAGGCGAGCTCCGGAAGACGCTGGTAGAGTTACTGGGGAAAGGACTGACATACTGGGACCTCAGCTGATACTGCTGCTGCAGCGTCATGGTGTTCCACAGGGTGACATCGTTGGGCAAAAAGGGGCTCGACTGGTTTCTCGCCAAAGTATTCCTCAGCATCAGCGGGTACCGGGGCGGCTGCGGGAAAGGGTGCTGCAGAGGCACAGCCAGGGGATTGGGGACGACATTACTAGAGTCAGCAGAAAACCTCAACGTGTCTGGGACCCGAAAGGCCGACCCCACAGACCATTTGGAAGAGGAGATGGGGTAGGAGCTCAGGGTGTGTTCAAAGATGTGCCCATTGGAGGGCAACACAAGACTCTCGGGTTCTGCTGCAGTTCGCTCTGCTCCCGGGACTGAAGACCGGCTGGACAGAAGGACTTCCACGGCACTCACCAGGTCCCCGCCACAGCCCTTGAGGATGAGCTCCAGCACTGTTGGCTTCTGGTTGGGGAATATTTTTTTTAACACTTCCAGCGGTGGCCTGTTGGCTTTCAAGCTGAAGGGCAGAGAAACAGTCCCGGATGGGCCCTCAATCAGGAGGTGATTCTGCTCTGCGTGGTACTTGGGGCTGTCGGGGTGGCTCTCGGGGTTGCCTCCGTTTTTCTGGACAGCATAGCCCCCTTCGTCCACGGACACTATCTCGGGGCTCTCAGGGGTGAAGCAGCTCTTACTCTTAACTACATCTGGGGAGCTCCTCTGGTCAGTGTCTTTGTCGCTGAAGGCCTCTGTATTGTCTCCTGAGCTGCTGTCCCCAAGTCGTTCTTCAGTCAAATCTGAAAAACAGAACAGCTGGGTTAATCCTTTCCTGGTGTGCATAAAGAGGAACAGATGTGCTCCGAAGAGAGCTGTATGCAGGCTTCTTGGAAGAGAAAATACATCCCAGTGAGTTATAATATACTGCATGCCTTAAAAAAAAAACCAAACTATGTTATTGGCAAGTGGCAATAAAAACACAAAACCTATAAATAAAGATCTAGAAATCAGAGTGATTTCCGAGAACGTTGTGTGGTACAAGGAAGCTTGCCTTAAACACACAACGGTTACATGAACCTGTAACCATGGAAGACATGGCTTTCATAGCAGTAACATCTAAACAGGGAACCTCTGCGGGGCTGGAGGAGACACGTGGAAAAGCCCAGGAAAAAGCCGTAAGTGAGCTCAGGCTTGTCTTCTAGCTCATCTTCTGCGGATGAGGTACCCAGCTGTAATCTAGGGTTGTCACCAGCTGGTGCACCAGATACACATAGGGAATTTAAATATTTTAAATCCATTTTCCCATAAGCTGATTTTGTATTAAATGTCTTGTGAACCCAGTCAGTATTGTCATCAGATTACCATGTACAATAACTAGCTGATACAATTGCTGATGTGAAAGAAAGACACCTCTGTACATTGAAATATTTCATAGAAAGTCACTCAAGGGATTCCCAAACTTGGTTGCCTGTAACTTGCACTAGAGGGCAAACAAAACCAGCTGCGAATTCTGGATGGTGGAACAGGTTGCTAGAGAGGAACAAGGACATGGCTGAAAAAAGTTTGTGAAACTGCATGGGAACATGATCCATCAGTGTAAAAATGCACCCACAACTACAGGACCAGGGTGGCAAGAGGTGCATGACTGTTTTGTTAGTAAACGACTTTTTGAATTATATTAAAAGAAGAAGAAGGGGGAGAAAATGCTTCCCAAATAAAACAGAGACTTGCTATGAAGTAAACTAGTTGCAAATTTGACATTTTGACCTAAGAATATTTTGACCTCAGACCCCAAAAGGGCTGGTGGTATTGCAGTGCTACACAGGCAGAAAGGAGTAGGTCAGAGCGGCTGGTTTTACAGTTGTACATTCTAAAAGACGTTTACAATAAGGGAACATAGTTTTTATTAGCAAGCTATATGAAAATAGATTTTTATTCTTTTTAAAAACACAGTACTGGCTGTGGCTACTCAAAGCCAGGGTAACTGATGTAAAGATAAGAATTCTTAACAACTCAGTTGTTGGGTTGTAAACAATTGGGTTGCCTGTGTTTTCTACCACCCTGCCTGAATAGCCTCATTGTCACCCTCTCTGTGGGTACACCTGATAATGTGCAGATAGCCAGCCGGTGAAATTTCATCAAAGCAGCTTCCAGAAACCCTCTCCTCCTACTTGTTGTTGTTTATTTTAAAAACCTTAAACAAAGGCCCATTTATGAACATTCTTCTAGCACGGGATGTATCACAAGTACAATTGGCAAACAAAACTTTGGTTCTTCACAAAGCACTAAATATGTGCCAAGCATAAATACATTTAAAAATATTCTCAAATTACATCAGTGCAACTTGCAATCTTGAATCTGATACAAATTCTTACTTAAACTGCTTTTTTTCAATGCAAAATATATAAGGTTTCCAATATGGAGTTCATTTGCAGCCCATACCTATGAAGCCATTTTTGCTTCCTATAACGACTCTGGGATGCATAAAAGACCTATTTTTGTAAAAGAAACTTGACATATTCTCTCTTACAACTTCCTAGGACAGGGGAGCCAGCTTTTACCACCACCCCCCACCCAAGTTAACGTAGGTATTTGAACTCTGTGTCCTTGATCCAGAAGAGAAAAACAGCAACAAAAAACCTTCTATAGATTCCCATTCCAATCAGCAAGACCTATTTAAATTTTCCTGACTTATGACCCCATATATACCTCTTGGCTGTTACTCTATTATTAAACACCTGAGAGTGGGTAACTCAGCACTGAAGTCAACACACAACTGGATTTTGGCCCCTCCTCAGTGGAGCTTGGGAAAACAAGTCAAATACCCTCCCTATATAAATATGGACATAAAATAATATTTTAAATACTATGCACCTCTAAACAGTTTTCTTATTTAGCTTTAGCCTACATTATCTATTATCAGCATCAAATACCTCAATCCCTGAAATATGCAAGATACTGACAGAAACAGAATAAAGGGTGGAAAATAGCAGGAAGTGTAACACTTGCCCCTACCTTGCAGACCTGATTATGGAGTTGGGGAAATAAGAAGCATGGCGCAGGGGAAAAGCAAACAGGGTCAGGCAGGATTTGCAAAGCATCAGATATGACACACATTGTACACCAATGTTCATTGCAGCACTGTCTCGGTAGCCAAAGGTAGAAGCAACCCAAATGTCCATTGAGGGACAAATGATAAATAAAATGTGGACAAATGATAAATAAAATCTGGCCTCTAAAAGGAATGAAATTCTGACACATGCTACAACATGGATGAACCTTGAGGACATTATGCTAAGTGAAGTAAGCCAGACACAAAAGGACAAATATGGTATGATTCCACATACATGAGATACAAGAACGGGCAAATTCACAGAGACAGAAAGCAGAATGGTGGTTACCAGCAGCTGGGGGTAGGGGGAATGGGGAGTTATTGTTTAATGGATATGGAGCTTCAGTTTGTAACGATAAAAACGTTTTGGAGATGGACAGTGATGATGGCTGCACAACATTGTGAATGCACTTAATGCTACTGAACTGCACACCTAAAAATGGTTAAAATGGTGAACTTTGGGTTGTATATATTTTATCACAATAAGAAAAAATATGACATTGTCATATATAGAGGATGCTGAGATTTTCTTTAAGCAAGAAATAACTAGTTCTTCTTACGAACTAAGGATATATAAGCACAGCCAGAAGGCTAAAAACTCGGCTAATTTTAAAATGTGAGAACCTAAAAATAGCTTGGTATTGTTTTTCTTTTTTAGAGGTGGGCTCTTGCTATGTTGCACAGACTGGTCTCGAACTCCTGGGCTCAAAGGATCTTCCCGCCTCAGCCTCCCAAGTTACTGGGATTACAGGCATGACCTACTGCACCTAGCTAACTTTGTGTTTTAAAAAGTAAACTTTCCTCACCTTGGATGAGTTTTAAACACTAAAAACATATCAGAAAATTTTTTTCAGGTCTGTCAACCAAATTCACTCTTTCACAGCACACTTCAGTCTCCAGAGTTAAAGGGGAACTGGGGAATGAAGTTCTGACTAAGCTAAAGAATCTACCATTATAAAAATGGAGTTTTTTTTCAAGGTGGCAACAGATATACTGTCCCAATCAACTGGACACTGGAAGGCAGGATTATAAGTCTGACAATACCAAATTCCACTTTTGTACCTATTTTCCTAAGTTCTGAAGAACAGACAGAAACTGTGAACCCCTAGACTGGAAAGGCTCATTTTTTTGTGTTGCCCTTTGCGTCTGCTGCTGGGACAAGCCAGTGCGACATGCACTTCTGGTTAATTGTCAAGAAGTGGTGAGAGATTGTGCTGAATCACTATACTCTCTCTACAGGCTTCTGGGCTGATCAGCATCTCCACCTGGGTGTCCAGGCGATGGCCCAAAAAGTGAAAAAAGCTAACAGTATGTTACAGGAATCAAATCTACAAATTCAGGGCATTCCAACCAACTGAGCTCAGCACTGTTTATACAGTGTTCAGAGAGAAGACAGAAGATGATTAAAAAAAAAAAAAAGCAACATGTGGGACACACCTGTGGGGTTCATGCACCTGAGCCGCACATAAAATCCTGTTAAAGGATGTTGGGTGAGCAGAATCCCCACCGATATCCAAGGTTGTTGGAGTTTCAAAACTAGACCTTGCAACCAAGAATAACTCCTCACCCAACAATAATTTCTGAAGGGCAGAATATACAGTCCCTACAATTTTGTGGCACTATGGTGTCTAGAATTGGTTATTTTTCTACCTAAACTAAACGTATTGTAAATTATTCTATTATAAATACAGACTTTCACAAGTAATTATAGAGGGTGAGTTTTGAGCCCAGTGACAAAGTGTAATGTAGTAACAGGTGTTTCTTTACATCTCCAAATTTTTTCTTAAATGAACTTTACAAATTGTTCAAGT
The DNA here is from genome assembly GCF_041146395.1 of Eulemur rufifrons. Lineage (NCBI taxonomy): Eukaryota > Metazoa > Chordata > Mammalia > Primates > Lemuridae > Eulemur > Eulemur rufifrons. Next base: position 224,932,345 of record NC_090989.1, on the reverse strand, counting down.
TGGTTTAAAACACAAAGGCCTTTCTAGATGCAGAAAGGTGAAACTGCCAACTAACAAAATGAAACAGGAAATACTCCCGAAATACTTTACACTCTCTCTTCTTGAAACTGAGACCCTAATTCCTAGAACATAAAGAGTAAGAATATATTTCAACTGATAATAATTTACCTCTATTATATAGGTGCAAAAAGTCAAAACTACTAAGATCAAAAAGGGGGAAAATAAATTTTATCTGATATTACAAACCAGTTATTGAAAGTGATAGAGTCTGCTGTTTCTATTGCTAAATGTATAGATATTTTTTAAATCTTACTAAACGTTCATTCTCCAGTTTCATATTTGATGAGCAGAAACACTCATAGTCATCCCTGAAATAAAGGGTAAAGATTTTTCAAAGAAGTAGATATTGAATTAAGAAAATTTTTTCTGTGGATAACAGTGCTACCAACTTCAAAATATATATGCCATAAGATAGCTACAAGACTTTCTTTTGCTACAAGACTTTTAACTAAGGAGAGAATGAACACTCACAAGAGTGACTTCCAATATAAAATTAATTTACAAAATGTAACTTTCTTTAGAGGATTTTTTTCATATCAAAATACAGCTCAATAAAAAAGTCTATGTATTCATTTAGAATATTTTGAGATATCATACCACAATATGCGAAACATTCTGACACATAAAAATGGAAAATGTTTCTGACTTAGATGTCATGGGTTTTATCCATTCTATGGAAATACATCTATCAAAGCAAAATATGTCTTACATACAGAATGAAAATACAAAAGCATTGGCATGGAGAGGAACATTTCCTAGCTCAAAAATCACTGGACACTTTTTTCATTCACATGATGCATTCTGAAACACAGACTGTCAGGTCCTCATCTGTTCACTTGAGCTTTGAGGAACACACCTCTAAATAATAGGTCTCTGATGGGTAGCTTTCAAAACACACAAATCTTATAGCAATGGCAGGGAGGGAGCCCAGGCAGGATGGGACTTCCAGAAGAGACCATTTCTCAGAATTCTAACAGGAGACAAGCTTTTTACACTTTCTGTTATCTTTATCTCACAAAGTGATGAATCATAAAAATGTGAAGTACACCAGGGAATGAATCTCTGTTGGAAAAACTTTCCTTTTCTTTCTGGGGGGACAATTGTGAAAAGTTAAAAAAAAAAATGCTTTGCTTTTTAAAAATCCTTAACAACACTAGCTTGATAACATATGAAGGAATGAGGATGGTTCCTTGGGACCAATATTTTGGGAAGACATTGGTATAGAAAGGGCTGGGTTTAAGGAAATATGGTCTGCAAATGTGGACTTTGCATATCTTGCAAAAATTTAGTTTTGATCTCTTTCTTGACTCAGAAGGGAGCACTTTTCAAGAAGCAGAGGGGAAATTACCTATAAATCTACATGTTTATCTGGTATTTAACAACAATGCAGCTGGCTACTCATGCATTTAACAAATACACTTAAACCCTTACTATGCACCTAGGTTCTGTGCTAGATAAGATTATGCAGAGATGATCAAAGCATTGCCTCTTGGACATTGAGAAGCTTACAGTTTACTAACTAGTTTTTTGCAAAATTCCAAGTTATCTGCACAGTTGGTCATATTTTATAGAAAAACACAGCAAGTAACTCAAAGGACAGCAGCTGGGCAGACTAAGATGTCTTCATAGGAGGGAATATGGTAAACATTCCCATATACAAAGTAATAATCAGTGGAAAAAATTAGAACATTGTTCCCAGCTTTGTAAAATTTATGTCTAACTAGTCATTGTAATCAAGAGATTGGAGATTCTGTAAAGAATTGATGTACTGAGTGTTAAGGTTTTTCATAATACATTACTGTTACTTGACACTTGATTGTGCTTTTTCATAGCTGTTTAACTATAAACTGCAAAAGAAATAAAAAGAAAATCCATCTAGTTATTTTAGTTTCCTTTCTAAGAACAGTAGTATGCATTGCCCCTAGAGGGGGTGACTCACTACAGCAATGTGGAACTCTTAGGAGTGACATGACACAATCCCAAGGTGGTGGACCTGTGATGACCAGCTGTTCTACCACTGAGTCCTCCACCTCTGCCACGAGTGCTCATGTATATGTCATCAGAGCCACAGAGGCCTAGACTAGGGGGTCCAAAGACCTGAGAAGCTAATGGCTAAGGGACAGCAACAGGTTAAAAGGAGAAAGAGAGGAAGAAAGCAAGAAGAGGAAAGGAAGAAGAGGAAAGAGCAGGCAGGCAGACAGGCAAATGGATTTTCACTGGGCTCTGTCCTCCTCCCTGTCAGGAAGAAGTGCAACATTTCCAGAAAGGGGCTCCAAGTCCTCCAGGGACTTTGATTTATGAAGATTTACTCCCTTTCCCTCTGTAAAGCTGTTAGCAGAAAGTGCTGACTGGCTGCAGCAAAGAATTTCTCATCAATGCTCTTTGATTGTATTTTGCAAACAAAATGCCTGTTGCTTGGTAACATTTCACTTGAGCCTGACCTTCTCCGAAAGTTATTGCTATCAGATTCGATTTACACTGTCCTCCTGTGATTACTGTAATCTTTTAAACCCGGGAGTTCATCCATCAGGGAAAAGAAAAGTTGGTTGTGTAAGTCGAGAGCACAGCTATCTGCCAGATTTATAACACCAGGGAGCGTGTTGGGAGGAGGGGGAGTCTTTCCCGGGTGGCAGTGGAACTCCGGTTCCTAGACGTGGGTCACACTCATTTTTTTTTTCCTGCCAACTCGGTTCCCATATCCACAAGATGGACACCAACGCCTCCCCGACGCCCGTCCTGGACAGCTGGGGCTCTGCAGAGAGAAGGAAGCGGAGAGACAAGCACGAGCGACCCCCACAAGCGACCCCCCCCAAGCCAAGAGTCGTCCTGCGGGGCGACTGGAGCTGGGTGGGGAAGCCTTGGCTGAGGGTTGCCAGATAAAGTAACCGGATGTCCAGTTGAATTTGAACTTCAGATAAATAATGAGTAATTTTCAGTATGAGTATGTTCCATGCAATATTTGGCATCCTGTTTTTTGTTTGCATGTTTGTTGCTAATTTTGGCAACTTGCCCCAGGACTCCTGCCTTTTAAAGGAGAGGGTAGGAAAGCTCCGGACAATCGGAGAGGGAGCAGTGGCCCAAAAGGCGGGACACGGGAAAGGCGCGGGAGGCGGGAGGCGGCCGGCGCCTCCTCCATGCGCCGCCGGGAGGTTCCAGAGTTGCCAAGAGCGAGCGAGGAAGGAGCCGCCCGGCAGCCCCCAGAGCCGGCACACGGGGACGACTGTCCAGTACCACTGCCCGGGGAGAGGAGAGTCACCCCGTCCCCGAGCCCACCTCGGCCAGGGGCCCGGTCCGCCGCTCTCCCCACCCCCGCACACACCCAGTCCACACCGCACCGCACAAATCCACGGGGTTGAGAGCGGGAAGATCCATGCCCGGTGGCGTCCCATCTCCAAGAGCCAGCCCAGGGGGAAGATTTGGAAGAGACCAGCAGTGCCAGTATACTTTTTCCTTTTTATTTGATTAGGTTTTGCTTTTTAAAGAGTAACTCTTGAGTCAGGCCCCTTGCCTCATCAAGCCGTCTTAAAACCAGATCCTGTTTTAAAATTAATAGGTACATTTCATAAGTAGCTTTTAAGTCTTTCCCGCTTTTTCGTTTGCTCCTAGTCTACAGTTACGGAGGGTTTCCCATCCTGGCCTGCATGAGTGTTCTCTGATACCCATTAACACTTGCAGGAGCTTCTCTTTGGGGGACAAAAGTAAGAGTAAAAAATAAGCAGACCCAGCGGGACCTAATCAAGCTGGAGCTAAAAAGCCCAGAGCAAGCATAAAAATCTAGGCGTGCCGGGCAAGAGGTAAACTAAAATCAAGACAGTTTTCCAAAATCTCCTCATTTCTCCCCTATAGTTATCTCGTTCATTCTCTTTCACAAGAAATAAACACGAAAGAAGATCTTACTTTCCTATTTGATCTTGCTCCTCTCTTATTCCTAACCAAATGTTTTTGATTTCTTTTTCCTCTAAAAGCATTTAAAAGAATTTGTGTATACATTTATTTTGATAGCAGATACAGACCTAGGAAAAATCTACAGCCACAGATCTTTCCTCTCCAGGCACCACAGCCTGAGGTGACCCAGGACACTGTACTGGAGGAAAAGCTGGGGGTGGGGAAGGGAGTCACAACACAGGAATGTAACTTCAGCTTTTCACCTTGGCCTTGACCCTTAACTTCCCTCAGCTTTTGAGCCCAGGTCCTGAAAGGCTGGCTTGGCTGATTGAGACTGCTGATTCAGATACACGAATAGCTGAAAGATGTTCATGCTTCCTATGCTATTTTCATGGGGAGAAGTATGAAGACGATATAGAGGGAATTTAGGAGAAGAATAATTTCATTCAGTAGTGTGTATGTCTGTGTATATATGTGTGTGTGTACATATCTATAAGCTTAAATTAGAATTTTAGATTTCAATCAAAATCTAATAATTCCAGGTTGATCACGGATTGTAATAAAAAAAGCAGGAGAAATCTACATTCAAAAAGAAAAAAGAATACTTCACTCCATAGCTAGAAGTAATAACCATTAGAATATGAAAATTCTCCTTAAAACCACCACTACACTGAAAAGGATGTTCAACATACTAGATCATCAGATAAAATTACCTCCATTCCTTTAAAGAATCTGAAGCAGAATTTTAGGAAGATTTCTTCCAGTTACAAAACTTGAGTTTTGGTGTTTATGTGTCACTCCCTGAACTGGGTGATTTTCCTCCAATGGTGCCCAGCAAACATATTCTTCATTAAGGCATGTGCTTTTCTCAAAGATTACTGGAGAGAAAAAAGACTCCATGTGCTTTTGTATTTAAGGGAAAAAAAAAAAAATTTCTCCACAGCTATGTACTAAAGAGGCCCTTTGCCCTGCAAAAAGACCAACCACATTTTTAAATCAAAGTTCACAAAGAAACAGATCTACATGATTTGCCAGCAGATATTTAGAGATTCCTGATGGTCTGTGTACTTACTGTACATCTGGACCTACTATTCCAATAGAGCTTCACTTACTCTCTACATACAATGAGCTACTTATCCAGGAGTATCTGATATGCTTCTAAACACCCATGGTGTATTACATACAAATATATTATCAGAACAACTGCAAAAAAGGTATAATGCATATAGCAACAGGCAGTCTCATTTAACAGTTTTCTCCAACTTAAACCGCAAATGGAATTTCTCCCTGCAAGACTGCATAGAACAGATCCATTTGTATGCTCCTCTTCTTAATGGAAAACAATAATCTGTTCTATTTCTGCCCTCCTCTCACATCTCCATCGGGTTTTTTTTTTTTTTAAAGAATGGAATTATGGGGTCAAATCAGTTGAAAGAAGAAAACAAAAGTTGTGTAAATGGATGTGCAAGGTAAGTGGGGTGATGGGCTGGAAACTGAGCTGTTGGTCCCTGATGGCTCAGTCCCCGCAGTCATCACTCTCACCTTTCATCGTGATAAATCCCATTCTCCTTTGCAACGATCCCTGAATACTTGGTTGGAGGTAAAAGAGAGATCACCAGGGTCTGGTTTGTCCAGTTGAAATCCTCTCTCTTTTGTATTCTCCCAAAGCATGTATCCTGCTTCTGCTGCTGCTGCAGCTGCTACTCCACCTTCCTGCCCTTCCTCACTTCTCCTTCTCCTGGGTTGTTTTGGTTTTGTGACTCTTTATAAATCATGAACTTTGGCTATCCCAAACAACAGTCTGAAGAGCTCAGGATATGAAAGGATTCCCTTCTTGGGCAAGCACCTCAGAACCCAATGCCCCATTACAGGGGTGCTGCTGGGCAGGTGGTCACTGCAAAATGCTACCTCTGACATTAACTCAGACTCCTGTCCTGGTCCTGGAAGAAACAAACTAGGGAAACTGGAAATGGAAACATTAAGAAAAGATATTGGCTCGGATCCACTTCTAGAGCCGAGACCAAACTCTCCTAGTTGCCTGTTCTAAGCTAAGGGAGAAAAACAAAAGTCCCTCTTTCTCCCCCTCCCAATTCTCTATGGCAAATCCATAAATATAAAGAGGTGAGACAAAAGAGAGACAACTGGGGGGCATTCCTCAGAGAAATGCTTATATGCTACCTTGGATTAAAGATTAACAAAAATCCATGTTCAGCAAACTCTCATCTGTTTTTAAAATACTCAGTTCTGCTCTTCACTTACGGTTGTTCTCAGAGCTTCTGGCCTGAAGAGCACCACTGAGGACAGGGCAGCGGAACTGGACCTACCAGGCTGCCTATCAACTCCCTACAAAACCATCGGAGTCTGCCATCACATCCGCAGTGCCACACAACAGCCCCATGGTCCTGAAGCCAGGGATACTTTTTGGGGGGGGGTGGGTGTAGGCACTAGCTCTAACACAGTCCTACTTACAGTAGCTTTCTAGACCTTCCCACTCCTAACTCCAGCATACTCCTCTCCCTGAAAAGATGGGCTTTTTTTCCTTTGTACATTTGTCCCAGTAAAAGAGAAATCCCAAACACATGTCCATTGAATTTCAAAAGCCATCAAAGTAGCTCTTAGGCTGGACAGGACCGCAGGCTAAAAACTCCCCAGGAGGAAAAGAGACTAAGAAACTCAACTCTTGGGACTGCCAAACTCAGGAAGCTTGCAGAAGAAAAACGGATGGGGGACGGGGTCTGCCCACTTCCAGAGCTCAGAGCAGATCCACCCTTCTTAAAGCACAGCAGAGGAGGAAAGAAAAGGGGAGGGGAGAAGAGCCTAGAATGCCCTTGCTCCTAACAGAAGGCTCAGCAGCCTGAGGCCCAAGCCTGCCTATGACCAGGGAAAGGGCTTGCCAGAGATGACCTTCCTCACTGTAGGTCAAATTTTGTTTTTATTTCTCTATACCACAAAGACAGCTGAGGACAGCTTAGGGTTAAAGGACCTAAGCGATTCTGTAAAGGAGTTGATTCTGGGCACACCAGATTCTCTATCAGGTCCCCAGACTTCTGGGACCTTTTTACTATTGTTCCTCAATGGAACTTCTTTCACCAAATTGGAAGAGTCTGGAGGTCACACAGCGAAGCTAGAAAGGCTATGAGTTACCCCAAGTTGGAGATACTTGTCCTCGCTCCAATTCCCCTGGGCCGGGCGGAGAAGCACACCCAGCTTGGCTCCTTCCCTGCGTCTACCCATTCCAACTCACAAATGCAAGGCTATCTAAAGCCTGCAGCCAGGAAAGCCCGGCCGCACCGTGGTGATTGTGAGGGCATGGGTTTTAATTCGCTTCTGTCTCGCTCCCTTTATCTACCCGCTAAATTTGGCATGTTCCCCTTCAACCTGGAAGAAGCAACTAGCGATCCGGACGCACAGTCTCGCCGTTTGGGTCGCAGGAGGCACCTTTCCGGCGGGTGCCTGGGTTCCACTCGCGCTAAGTCCAGACTCAGGATGGCTTCTCACGGGCCAGTAAGATCCGGACTGGTGGGGCTTGAGGACGAAGGCCCGGCCACGCCAACTTCCTGAAAACTTGCCTTCGGGCCTCCCAAGCAGAGCTGCAGCAGGCACTCCAAAGTTGTCCCCTCGCCCAGCCCAAGTCCCACACCGCAGACACTCTTACCTGGCTTGGCGAGCTGCGCCTGCAGTGCTCCGGGCTGAGACTCGGTGGCCCAACGCAGCGCGGCGGCCGCGGCCAACTCCGCAGCAGGGCGCGGTGGCGGCGGCGGCGGCGGCGGCTGAGGCTGCTGCGAGGTCGGCGGTGGCTGCGGAGCGGCGGTGCCGTCCGCGGGCGGCGGGGGCCCGGGCAGAGCGCGCAGCGAGTCGGGGATGAGGCTCTCCAGGCTCTCGTTGGCCTGCTGCCGGCGCAGCGCCACCTGCGCCGCCATGACCCGCTGCCGCTCGATTATGAGGATGCACTTCTCGCAGGTGCAGTCCTTGAAACGGCAGTAGCGCTTGTGGCCCTTGAGCCAGGACAGCACGCCGTGGTTGCGGCAGCGCGCGCACTTGGGCGTGCGCTGCAGGGGCGCCCGCGGCGGCTGCGACACCGGGCCGCCCATGTACAGGTAGGGGGAGCCGTAGCCGTTCATGCCCCGGGCTCCCGGATGAGTTGGCGGGCTGGCAGCAGGAGGAGGCCAGGGGGCGCTGGACGGCGGGGCTGCGCGGCCCGCTCAGGGGCGGCCTCCGGGCGGCGCGGCCCTGGGTCCCGCAGCCCCGGTGACCGCGTGTGTTCCGAGGAGTCTGGAGGTGCAGCAGCCGTCTCTCCAGCTCCCGGGGCGCTCACAGGCTCGGCCTCCCGACTCGTACCCGGCCAATCCCCAGGCCCGCGGCGTCTCCGCCGGCCGCTGCCTTTGGGCGCGCAGCCGGGTAGGCACGTCCTTCCTCGCCGAGGCGCTGCGGTGGCTGCAAGGAGCCGGCGAGAGCTCTGATTAAGGTCTGAGCCAGCTCGTCTGCAGCTCCCTCGCGCGCTGGCGGGACCCAGCACCTCCTCCGCCGCCCTCCCCCAACCCCTCCTCCCTCCCACCGCCACCCCCACCCCTGGGGTCTCTGTCTCCTTGTACTCCCCACGCCTTCCTTCTTTCTTGCGCCCCTCTGGTCCCTGCACTTCACCTTCCTTGCCACCTGCAGCCAGGCCACTCTCGCGGGGGCGCTCACGGCCCCCTCCTCCAAGCCCTCTCTGCCGCTGGAGAGACTGCGGCGCTCCGGAGAGTGGCGGTGCACTTGGGGAAGAGAAGGGGAGGACCAGCAGGGGTGAGGGTGGGGGTGCCCGTTAGCGAGTGAGGTGGACGCTCCCCTCCGCTCTCTTCCCCTCCCTCCAGGCCTGATCTGGCCGCACCGAGCCCAAGGCCGCTTTTATCCTGACAATTGGCCGCAGAAACTCGGCTCTCTGAGAACCCCCGACCCTACCGGCACCCGGGACTCGGTTGGGAGTGGGGGATGGGAGTGATGTTGATTCGGGAAAATTTTGGCGCTTTTCTTGATTTTCTTTTGCGACGTATTTTTTATCTTTTGTTGCTGTAGAAGAAAATGAATGTTTCTGAAAACCTGCTGACCCAAGGATGACAACTCATTTTACAGGCTAATTTTTATTTTTCTATCTTCCTCCTATGTTTTAATAAAAAACGGTCTGAAAGGCCAGGGAAGTGCTCCCGTAGAGGATTTGCTTGAGCGGTGGGTCTAAACTTTAAAGAAAGCGAACTCAGAAGCCACATTAGCGCCCCAACAGATATCATCGCCCCTCTCTCCTAGCAGGCATTGGAGGCAAACGGATGTCTCGAGTCCCCCAGTTCAAATCCTCGCGTGCTGTTAGTTATGGATAAGGAATGGGGCCACTTTCCCCCTGTTACCCCGTAGACGCCACCCATAGACGGGACGGAGGGGTGGGGAACCTGTAGCCTTGGAACCACATGTGGCCTTCTGGGTCTTTGAGTGAGGCTTTTTTACCGAATTCAAATTTTAGGATTTGTTCTGTGAAGTTTGGATTCGGTGGAGGGGCCGCACTTGGGGATCTGGAGGACCACATGAGGCCTTGAGGCCGCAGGTTACCCACACCATTATTTGCGTGTTTGCAATCTCCGGCTTTGGAATGTAAACTACACTACAAATGCACGGGGACGGCTAACACCCCTCCCCCCATCAGCAAACAAACAAAAACTCAAAAACAAGTGGATACAATCGGAGCAGGGCAGCACAGTAGCTCTGTGAGAGGGAGGGAGGTGGCAATCCCAGAGCCGTCGGTCCGTATTCTCCCGAGAGCGTACACTAAGCTCATCCCCTGGTGATGTGGGCTAGTCGAATGTTAGATGAGAGCTGCTATGCCCGACACTTCCAGGGCACAGAGACCCTTGTCTCCTGGGGAGGCCAGTTTTCTCTGCAGGGTCCTGGAAGAAAGGAAGCAACCCGAAAACGTCCCTCTGTGTTTGTTGTGAATTCAAGTAAAGCGGCACTAGGCGTTCAAGCAGCCTACCCTTGATTCACGGAGGGGAGGAGGGTTAAAAAGGAATCGCGGTTGTGTGCGTTTCCCCTGAAGCCCTTAGCCATTCGGTTTCATACACGTCTGGGAGTTGGGGATCGTGGGAGGCTAACCTGGTGGGCGTGGGCAGGAAGCCCTTGCACGCGAGTACTGGCCCTGGGAGGCCTTCCTTTAAAGCCACGTCGGGTGCGGACCCCTTGGCCTTGCCCCTTCCTCCACCACCTTAATCCCGCCTCTCCTTCCAGCCTTCAGGAAAACAGCCCTAAAACACTACAACTGCAAGGAATTTCGTAAGCTCTCAGGACGAGACGCGGTCATTTGTAGCCCAGTGGGCCGGAGGCTGAGAAGTGGGGAGCTGGCAGCGAGTCCCTTCACGTGATGAGAGATATATAGAGGGCCTAGAATGACACCGTATTTGGGAATTTTCGCGCTGAAATCTCAGGGTCTCTTGGAACGCGGGACGAAGGACTTTTTTCAAAGCCAAATTTCTTACAATTTCTCCAAATGGTCAGCGAAACGGGGCAGTGTAAGGAATTTGAGAATAAAGAAAAATTTAAAAGGAAAGCAGCATGGCTCTGTACCAGGCTTGTAGGGGCGTTCTCACTACCAAGGCGACCCCCTTTCCTCCCTGGGTCACCTAGCCACCCTATCTCGTTGCCACTCAAACAGTCTGGCATTATTTGGTCCCGGGGGCCCCGTTTCACTCCGGTGCACATCGGGGGCTGAGATCTAAATACTCATTTGATATAGCGCAGTAATCCTTTTCTCATATTTGATGGGAATGTTTTCCATATCCCAGTATTTGACAACATCTCCCTATAGGGACAGGTTTGTATTTATGTTGGTAAAATGTCCCCTGCCTCAAAGTCTATTGTAACCCAACACCTGACAACCCCGAGTCCCATTTCTGTTTGCAGAAAGGGTTTATTCAAGCACATAATGGGATCCCAGCAGAAAGCCTTTCAGAACAAGGGGCTATGGTAAACTTCACCACATGAACTCCGTTTCCAGGGCTATTAAGCTTTTAATTGGAAAATAGCAGAGGAAATTTCAAGGTGACTATAACGTGTTAGCAGTTAGTGCGGAGAAGAAAAGCCGGAGCGGGAATGAATGTAGAAAGCATATGGTCCGAATCACATTTAGGAGGAGCAGCCTGCTTCTACTAAGTCCCGTCAGTTTATACACTTATGGGAAAAATCATCAAAGAAATCGGAAAGGGAGGGGGGAGGATTACAATTAAATGTAACCTCACTAAACTAGATCCACTCGTGCTCGCCTCTGGGTGGGGTGTGTGTGTTTTCAAACCACAATAACTGAGTAGAATTGTGGCAGATAATAGTGAAAGGTTGAAAAATAATGTGTGTATATGGTTCTTTCTCGGCACACATAAAATCGCAGGGTGTGTGTATATCTAAAAGCTCAGAATGCAGGTGCCCTTGCTGAGAAAGGATGTTCTGACCCCAACTCTTAAAAGTCCGGGTAGCTGCTCCTCATCCCAGCCAACGCTTAATCAAGAGTACAGTTTCATACTGTCCCGGGTTATAACACAGGAAATTTTCTGCTTTGCTGGATTCTCGTGGAAAGTCAGGGTTCCTATTTTGCTGTTTTAATCGTGACCACGGTGACGTCGGCATGGGCAAACGCTGAGAGGCAGGGCGTGCAGAAACCTCTATAAAGGCATTACAACGTGTCCCCTCTCCCTGTGTCTGAATTTCTCAGCAGGAACTTCAGCTCAAATTGAAACGGGCGGGGGGTATGTCTAGCATAGCGGTGGGGAAACCAGCAATCGATTTGAGTTGGCAATAATGTCCTTGTTCTCCAGTTGGTTGGGGACAGACTCGTGCATACCCCCATAGGATCCCCGAAGCCGCCTTCTGGGGCGCGAGGTGGAGGGCAGAGGCCGCGTGAGGCCCGGGTGGGCGTGGGTGCAACTGAACCCGCGTAGAGCGGACCCGGGGACACCAGTGAACAGAAGGAAGGTCCTGAATGATCATATCCCCACACCATTTTGGAAGGGAAGGAGACGGGTCGCAGGGGGAAGCCTACTCCAGCTCCATAAGGGCAGAGGCCTTTTGGAGAAAACCGGGGAGCAAAACAGCCTGTGACCCCGCTGGCCCTTTGCAGACCGTACAGACGCTGCTCCATTCTTCATGTTCTCGAACTTTCGAAACCAGCAGATCACGCCTGGGACCCAGCACTCCCCGCCCCTGCAGATTCCTCAGGCCCAGCTGAGACACAAAACCGCGTCCACTCCCACCTTTTGTGGGACGAGGGTGCGCTACATTATGGCTTCATCGTTTCACCCCAGGGGCCTACCGAGCGGCGACCTCAGCCCCGCAGTTTCGAAGGAACTGGGAAAGCGCGCGTCTCCTCTCGGGGCGCTTCCCCGCTGGGCTGCGGCCCCGGGAGGCCCCGAGCGCAGCCCTTCACTCCCCGCTTCGACCCCGGGCCCGCAGGGAGCTCCCGCCGTCTCGGCCGGCCGGTCCGCTCGGGCCAGACACACCCTACCGGGAGCAGGAGGGCGTGGGGCGGGCTGAGGGCGCCGTCGTGTCCCCACAGCGTTTGGAAGGGAGAGGGTCGCAGACCCTGTCTGCCGTCCGAGCAAAAGAAAAGGAAAAAACACGTCTCCAAGGTAAAATGAGCAGCGCTGATTTTAAATTTTAAGATACTCTCTCCTGCGACTTTAAAACAAAAACGGCTGAGGAAATCATTTTAGGTAATTTTAGCAACATTCAAGGGACAGGTAAAGAAAGTTTCTTTTCCCAAGCGTGTTCGCTCTTCGGGCGCTGGAGCACTTCTTCCTAGGACAAGCCACTTTTCCAGAACACTCTCTCCCGCCTTCCTCTTTCTCCTCGGCAGTCCTTGGACAAAGCCCCGCCGCGAGGGAAGCGGGAGGTTGTGCGCGCTTCAGGCAAAGAAATCCCCGTTCGGTTTCAGGGGTTCAGGAATAATTGGGGAAATGGCGCCGAAAAGGGGCGCTACCAGCACCCCGGGGAAAGTGGGTGCGAACTCGACGCCAGGAGGCCACACCGAGGCGGGAGAGCTACACCGCAAGGCCGAGGAGCTACGAGATTTGGGGTGGGGGGCTTGAGGGGCGTCCCACCCCGGAAGAATGCAGGCCGAGACACTCGCGTCTCTTTCTCAGCTCAAGAACCTTGGGGCAGGACGACTTCCGGAGTGCTCGGGGCCCCGCCCACCCGATACGCCCCGCCCACCCCAGTCGTCTCGGCCGCGGCTTTGAACTGTACAAAAAGTTTGCTGGTCGCCTGGGCCGTGGGGGCGGGATGCGGGTGAGGGGGAAGAACTAATGAATCAAGTGGCTTAGTAAAGACCGTCCGCGCTTCCGTGAGGAGGCTGGTCAGCCGGAGGGGGAGGGTAAGGAGGCGTCTTTAGGCGAGAGTCGCATAGTCGTTGGCAGCGGCCGGTCTCAAAGGCGCAGGGCCGAGCAGGCTGCAGGTCTCAGGCCCGCTCGGCGTGTGCGCCGAGGGCGAAGGGAGAACCAGGGCCCCGCGCCAGCTTCCTGGGCAAACTTCCCAGGGGGGCGGCGGCGCGCGGGCAGGCAGTCACGACCTAACTAGCTGGGCGGATAGGGCCAAGCCAGGGGAGTCAAAGAATACTCAAAGCCCCTCGACAGGCGTCCTTTCGCGTTTCTTTGTAACGCGTGGCACATTCTAAAAAGGCACCGCTAATGTGACTCTTAAAGCGTCAAGATGCCATGCAATATATGTGAACGTGGGAAACCAGCTCAGCGCTAAATGTTCAAATGAGACGGGGTGGGGGGCGCTCGGCTTTTATGTGTGGGCAGGAGTCTTGTTTTTAAAAGTGCAAGGGAAACAGCAGTGTAGACTGGGTGGGTCTGGCTCCCACCCCTGTCCCGGATTGCGGTCTCCGTGCGTGGATAGTGGAAGGGGGCCAGATTGCGGGTATGACCATGGTTGTAGCGAGAAGGCAAGTGTCGCCAAGGTCGTCCTGGGCCCCAGTTCAGTGGCACGGGGTTTGCAGGACACTAATGGGTGAGAACCAGGGGCCCAGGGCGGAGGTGTAAACCCAGAGGCCTGTTTGTAGGATGGGGTCCCGCCCAAGGGCTGCGTCTACTGAAGAGGGGAGGTCACTCGCGCCCCTAGCCACTGCTGGAACTGGCGGTGGCCCTGGAGAAAGGCATGCGCTCCCCTTGCCTCCAGCTCCTCCTTGCGTGGCGGGAGCTTGCCAAGCGTCCAGGAGAAGGCGGCCTGGCGAGCCTGCCTCGGTTTCCCCGAGCCACAGCAGCGGAACACCTGCAAAAGCTCAGTAAAAGCTGTCCCGGCAGCCCGCATAGTCCGCCCGGCGCGCACGCCACGCCAGACACGCCCACACGTGCACACACCACGGATCCCGCCTGCGAGAGGAAGCAGTCTTCCTTGTTACGGGCCTCGATTAAGGGGACAGAGCTTTGAGAAACTGACCGCCCCTCGAATGTGTTTATTAAAAGACAGTTAAAGTCCAGCCGTCAAGATTTACTGTCTGCGCTCTACCTCGTGTTCAGAATTGTGTTAAGTTCTTAACGCAACACCCCTGGGCCAGGCCTTCCTCGGGCCTGTCTTGCACCTTCCTCCTGTATGTCAAAAATAAAACATGAGCCTTGCTCCACCGCATTGGGCATGCAAGGAATGTCCCAGATACATGCGTCTTCTAGCGGGGGGGGGGGGAGGGGGGGAGAACTGGACAGGAGAGAAAAGTCGGGATTTTCCAGTCAGCCTGCGGCCCTACGAGGGGCCCGCTGAGGTCCTGAGGCCCCTCCCTCCCGCTGGGAGTGGCCCTTCCTGAGTCTGATCCCTGACAAGGGTTCTGCGAAGCCGCTCGATGCTGCACCAAACTTGGCGTCAGGCAAGGCAGGTGGACTTATACGCCTTTTTGAAAGGCGGATGCTACCCACTGGACAAGCCTGGTTCCCAGAGCGCAGGCGGCGGGACGCGCCCGGCCTGCGCAGCCCACGCCCGCGGGGAGCACCGGGGCCCAAGGGGCGCTCAATCTAGGTTGAGAGGACGCTGGTACGCCTACCCCGGCTCTGCCTCGCATTCCAGAAGTTCAGGGGCACTGAAGGGGGCAAGTGCTGGGACAGCGCGTTCTCCTGTTGAGGGGGCGTGCCCTGCTTTTCCAACAACCCTCCCACCCCGCTGGGCAAAATTAGTGTGGTGGGGTCACCTACTGAGGGACGGGAGCTGCAAGACTCTTGGTTCTTCAGAAGCCAGAATTACTCAAAAGAAATGGGGGGCGGGGGGAGAGGCCTGGACAGTGGGCAGGGGTCCCTGCGAGCGCGCGGGTGAATGAGGGATCTTCATTCCTAGAATGCCACCAGTGATGCCTCGGAGGTAGTGTCTCCGCGGCCCGGTTCTCTTCCCCGCGCGCCCCGCATCTTCCCGCCGCCTCCGTCACAATAGCTACTGCTACAGCCGCCGAAGGGCACATGGCTGCAGTAGCAGCAGCCTGACAAGTGTGATAAAATGATCTTCCTTAACTAAACTCGTAAAGCACTGGGCAATAAAACTCAATCTTCTGTAAAATCCAATTAAGTCATTATCTGACTGATTGTATCTTTAATTGAAAACAGAAGTGACAGTAAATTTCTGTGATATATCAGGATCAATCGATACCGCTATACGATTCAGCCCCAAGAAGTGATTTATAATGTCAAACCTATATAGGTAACTCCACATTATTCTCTCTAAAACCACTGGTGGATGAAATTAAGAGTAAGTGCATTTAATAAAAAACAAGATGGTCAGGTTATTGATTACAACAGATGGGGGTGAAATCAAATAGATGTTTTCAAAGCACAGAGCGAAGAAAATACAAGTAATTTCTTTTTTCCTGTTTAATACCGCTCACCAAATATACACACAAGAAAATTCAGTCATCAATAACATTTTTATTTCAGGTACAGCTGCAACTATGCAGAACAATGAATTTTTTTAAGACTAGTTTCATTTCAGGATGGCTTCTGTTACATAAGGAAGTACTTCATGAGCAATTTTTAAAAAAATAATGAACTCAAGAATCTGTAGTAACTTTTAAAGATGTACTTATTTCCAAATCAGATTATAACCTAACGTTACAAAATAGTCTAGATAGCATCCATTTTCTCCTGTAGTAGAAAGAATGTGTATGACAAACTCATTCAAGAAACAACACCCAGGAACTCGGCATCACTGAGGTTACTTTAAATTGTACTGTATTCAAATTACCCTTTACAGAAAAGTAGCAATTCTTGCTGGCTTTAATTTTTTTTCTGAATATATTTCAGTCATGTTTTGGACTGAGGGCTTGTGGTGAGGCTACACACATAGTAACACACACAGCATATCCATTTACTTTAATCTTATGCAGATTTCTAAAAATCACTAATTTGCCTGCTCTTTTCTTCTCACCGGTCAGGTACTTGACTAAATTTATATTTTTGCAGTTTTATTAAAATACTAATTAAAAAAAAAACCCTACGGCACCTAAGATTTCATTTTAAAACTAAAGTAACATCTAATTATGACTCATTTAGATGCACACATACGGCTTTACTTAAGTGTATTGTTATTTCTTAAAAACTACATGAAACCAGTGTCATAAAAAAAAAATGAGGACTACTATTATTTAAACTCCGTGAAAAAGCACTTAATTCTTGCGGATGGTAGTCATGGGCCCTAAACTATTACAAATGTGTTTTCGCCTTTGGACGAAAACTCTAAGGAGTATAAACCAAACACGTTTTCAACAGTTAAGTCGGCATGAGTCAACCCAAAATATTAACAAACCCCGTGGAAAATGGAATAAGCCTGGCCTTCCAAGTGAACCGCCCTCCGCAGCGGGCGCCGCTCACTCGTCCTCCTCGATGACGGGAGTGACCGTGAAGCTGCTGGGCTCCGCCGCAGGCTCGCATTCGAGCACTCCCTTTGTGCTCTCGTTACTAATGGGAGAGTTGCTCGAGAGGGAAACCAAGCCAGAATCTTGACTGCTGGGAGGCGAGAATACTGGGAAGTGGGGGGAGAGAAAGGGAGAAGAGAACGTTATAAGTGGCTAGTCTTTCTACGCTCAGGATTCAATTAGGTTCCAACAAAGAAAGTGGCACTCACCATTTCTATTCTGAGTTGAAAGTGTTTTTACAGACACTCATTAAACCGCCCCCCCAACCCCAAGCTTCTTTAGAATAAAAAAAGTATTCTGCACAGTATATTTATATAACTAAAGGAGAAAGCTAGGCAGCCCAGTTCCAGTTTAATGTTCATTAAAAAGACAAAAAAGTTTGCTCCACCCTCTTTGGGAAAACTATTTCCACCCTTCACTGAGTCCCTCCCCTTTATGTGAAGGATGCTAAAGTAACTTGTCAAGTGATTTGTCCAACAAATTAGCCCTAGGCAAGACTCCACCCATCTATTTCCACCATTTGACAGGTAACCTTAGTTTTTTTTTTTCTTTTTTCAATATATAGCAGGTGAAGTTGGATAGCATATCAACTTTCCTATTATTTCTCTTGACTATGGAAGGACAAACACGAGGGGAAGGCCGTGTCAGCGTACATAACTTCTAAAAAGTAAAATGCAGTAAACAAGAGGGAATTTAAAAAAAAATAGTAAAAACATGGAATTATACCACACGAAAATAGAAGTCAGGTAAAGTTTTTGAAAGGAAACCTATTAACATAGAACTTCACTGGAAAATCTACATTAAATATGAAGAATGCAAAAGTAATAATGCGTTAAACAATTTTTGCAACCTTACAAGCCACAGTAGATACAAAATTTAAGCAAAAGGGTCTCTGACCTTCTTAACCTTAGCCAAGTTTAGATCCACCCCCAGAACTCCCTTCCTGCCTAGTGTGAATGTAATTAAGGGGAAGCTGCAGTGGTAATTTCTCTCCTCATTAACTTCCTGATTGGTTTCAGCCTCAGGATTCTGCCGGGCAGTAGTTTGTCACCAATTCCAAATGGCCAATCGTTAATACTAATGTTTGTGTAACTAACTGCCAGCATCTGCCACGGCTTCTTGTACAACAATAATGGTGAAAGGGTACATTAGTGCTCCTGTGTTAATTCAGCTTGTGTTCATCAATAGGGAAATCTATGATGTAATTAGCAAAATGCATTGGGAGCTGAGTGCTGAAGTCATTTGTAGAGAACTAAATCATAGTAGAAGCTGTACTGGGTCCTGATGTGTTTGCCATCAATACTTATTATGTTTGGAATTTAATAAGGTATATTACCATCCTGAAAAGAGACCTTTTTACAAGAGAACACTATTTACACTTGTTATGGGTTTGGAAAAGGTTTGCAGCAGCTAGTGGAACCACACAGAAATAAAAGAACAGTGCTGGGATTTAAGAAGCAGACCTTTAACCACTCCACTGGACCAAATTATTCCAGAAAGCCCTCTTCCTCCAATGACATATGGATAGACGGACAGATGGACACTTTTGTATAGCTACCTCAATATCCAATAAGGAAAGAGATGATGTGAAAACTTACAAAGTGCATAAATTTGAAAAGCAATTTAGGCAATTTCCTGACAACCAATTACTTTGTATTGATGGTATTTGTTTAGTCTTTAGTAGCTTAAATAAAAAGCAAGAGAGGAGTTTGTAAGCTTTAAAAAGAAGAGGGGGGAATAAAATTTTTTTAAAAAAATTCAGAGGAAGTCATTAACTATTACTTTATAGATGCCAAAAAACAGGTACATGCAAATATATAAATATAGTAACCAAAAAAACGGGGAACCTAGGAAATCTGAAGCTTTCATCTTAAAGTTCATAAAGGCTTCTTACTAAATTTGTATTGTTATATGGCTTTAAAATTCTCTGAATATCCAAGGTGATTTATGAATTTTGTGTACACACAGCTGGTTGTTATATACATGTACAGAGAAATATTTTCCAAAGGCAGTAGTAGATTTTGTGCTGAGATCTTGTTACTAAACAGATCTGGAGATCTAAGAGCTTCCTGAATAGTCTGTAAATTAATCTGCCTACCCCTATCCCCACCCTCCACCCCAAACTAGTAACAGAAGTTTCTACGTATAGAAGCTATAGGGAAGACAGTAAACATCTACTGACTCCTACCTGTATGCCACATACTTTAATAAGGTATTTTACCCTCAAACCATTCACTGAGAGAATTCCTTTCCCCATTTTACATAGGAAGTTGTCAAGGGCAGTGCAGCACTGGTTAGCCTGACTCTCTGGCACGTTCTGGCCTTTGCACCAACCTATCCTTGGGCATCATATTTAGGAACAGGCCACTGAACCCAACCTTCCCAATGCCTGTGTGAGTTGAAGGAGCCAAAATAACTGACCTTTGTCAGGCTGATGCAGAGGCTAGAAAGGAATACTAAGTGTTCTCCCAACAAGTCCTGAGCCCTGGGCCTGCCTTCTGCCTGCCGTTAGCAGCTGACCTAAGAGATGCCCCCTCCTCATTTTGTCAACTTGGGACTAAATTGAAAATGGAAAGAGTGGGAATTTTCTTGGAAAGTATTCTTATGACTAGGGGCTGCAAAAACATGCAGAATATGGTTACCTGTATTGACTATCAACTGGGGAGGCTGGAAGCATACTTAACGCATGACTGCACTCCAGAGAAGATGTAAACAAATGAACTCAACCTGCTTTGAAAAACACCTGTATTTTTTAAAGTGTTTCTCCACTCAAAATTTAAATGTTATTTTTACATTTGTCCAAGTTTTCGCATTGTCTTTGAATAATAGGCTGTTGAAGTTAGGGACAGTATCTGTTTAACTCATTTTGTATAGCACCTCATAAAAGTTCCAAGTACATAAAAAGATTTTGTGGTTTTTTTTCTTAGTGACTAATGTCCAAAATCTATTTTACTACCATCCTTAAACAGTCCCCTCAAGGTACCATCTCCACTTTAATGCAGCTTCCTTAAGCTTTTGGAAGGGAGAAGAGTAATAATTGACCATTGCAAATTATTTTATACCAATTCAAAATTCAAAAACCCAAATGATCCTATTTGCTTTCTAAGTTGATTCTAAGGTGTCCTGCACAAGGCTAATTTCAACCCCAAAGGTTTCTCTTAATCATTCTGTAAAAATGCTAACTCTTAGTGTTGTGGCACTACTGGGGAACAGATAGTATTGGTAGCACTAGAAATTGGCTCAATCTTTCTGGACAGCAATCTAGTGACATGTAATAAGAACCATAAAACTGTTCGGCCTCTCTGACCTGGTAATTCCACTCTTGGGAATAACCCCAAAGAAAGAAAGCATAATTGGCCCTGAGATGCTCAACACACCACTATTTGCATCAGTGAGGATGCACAGTGCGCTGCTCCTGTGCTGGGGGAAGGGAGGGCAGGAAGCGTTCACAGGCAATAAACAATTAAGGATTATGCTGCCCTATAATCACTGATAGCCTTCCAGCATTTACAGAAATGGAAGAAATGACTTCTAGAAACCAAAGTAGAGACCGAAAAGTAAGGAAAAGAAAAAAAGGAAAACTTGCCCATCTGATCTTTTTTTGTGTTATAATGAAAGGTGGGTAAACCTCCAATGCTGACCCTTGTTTGAACCAGCAAGTCTAGTATCTGTTTTCTCTCAAGAAGCCATTTGTCTACTGCAGCTATAGGGCCTTTCTTTCATTATTATTTAAAAACAAACAAAAACCTTACACATAATCATTCTTACCAATGCAGGAGGGGAAAAAAAAAAACACTTTAAGATGATTTTGGTGATGCCATCTAACCGTCAGTATTCTTTTTGAAAAAATATTATATACTGCCAAAAAGAAAAATCCCTCTGAAAAACAAAACAAAAACCACTCTAAGTGCTAAATCTTTTGACATTGCAAAGACCCCTGACTTTTAACTTGAGTGATCTGTTGGAAGTCAATGGACTGGAACGAATAATTCTCTTCCAGTGATGTGAGAAAATAGGATATTCATGCTTGAAAACAATTTTTTCTTCCTCTATATGTTAAATACTATTAAACCCCCACTAAGAAACCATTTAAAAATAAAATGCAAGTGGCATTCTTCAATTGTTAGCAACTCTTCGCCTAGATGCTGACTGCCAAGGAAGACAAAAGTGCTGGCCTCTTCGGTTTCCTAGAGTTTGCAGGCGTTAAATAAGAGTCTCATGAAAAGCTGGTGAAAATTTCTTAAACAACAAATTCTTCCGCTTCATGATAACCATAGTGTTTGGAAATAAAATCATGTTCAATCAATACCACTTAGCAGATATTTAATGTTTTACAATAGAACTCTTTTCCAGAGTGGGACTGCTGCCCTTCTCACTAACATTTAAAATAATTAGGATTATCTTAGCTGTCCGAAGCTTGGCAGGTTCAGTTTGTACTTTCAAACAGCATTAATTCCTGGCACTCAGAACAAGGGATAAAAGGTAAAGATATGAATGGAGATCTTTATTCCACCTGATCTATCCTGGATTAGCTCATTCTTTTCCAGTTCATGCCTGCACTCTAGTTAAGAGGAAGCCTGAGCTGTAACTGATGTAATTAGAAACCACAAGCTGAGAAAAAATAGCCCTTTAGTAATCTCCCCCCATTTACTATAAACTCACTAAAAAAGTAATAATCTTTGAAACAATTAAATGTGTTTTTCCCCCTGAGTGGAGAGGAGCATAGGATTATGCTGTCTTTAAACCGTATCTTAATTATCAGTTGGAAAATCTAACACCAGTTTCTAAGGGGGCTAGCCCTGCCCTTTGCATGTATGGGAGAGAGAAGGAACCAATCTGTGGTAAATGAGAGTTCCTGTAGGTGGAAGCAGGTGAATTACCACTGCTTCCTCCTTAATTCAACTATCACAACCTTTGCCAGCACTGGGAAACAGTGGACTTTAAAAACCAGCTGAACTGAGACTAGAAAGTACATATTTGTGCAACATTAACAGTACCTCTTTCCTTCTAAATTTCATGTATAACACACAGATACACAATTCACAAAATAATAATGGAACAATGGCACATTCAGCCCCCACCCCACCTGGGACCCAAGCAGAACAGCTCAGGGCCAGACATGCCTTTTCTATGCCCCACGACAGCAATGCTGACAGACCCTCCTGGTCCACAGCATGGCAGCTGCTGCGCCCCACAATCCCTGCTTGTTTCATAGAGGGGGCACCACAATCACTTGAGTCTCAAAGATGAATCATTCACGTGTCCATGGCCCTGCCCTGATGGGGGCTCAGCACCCTTAAAAGCACCTGTGCACTCCTCACCTCCCAAAAAACCTCCTGCCCATCAGTGGTGGCCATGCTCCTGACTGCTCCCTTGCCCCCAAACTGTTACCACCAGTTACGGGAACTTTCCTCTCACTGACATTTCTTCTAAACCCTCTCAGAAGGGAGCAAGAGGCAAAACAACCTTTTCTTCACTTGAGCAGGTCCTTTGTTAACATAAGCTCTGCTTTTTTTCATTTTTTTGAGGGTGGTGAAAAGAGGGCTGGTGTCAAATCAAATCCAAACAGCAGGTGTCAAGCTTTATAAGCCATACAGAAGATAGTAGTATTATCCAGTGATCAAGCAAACTGTTGCTTCAGACTAGTATTTGGAGGAAGGAGGAATCTGTGGTTTTTTCATCACAAGCTTGTCCTGAAAAGTTGGGAACTCTGGAAAGTACTGAGCATGGGCTTCAACATCCCAGAAGAAGTAGGGGCTCATCAGTTCCTAATCTGCAATTACTGGGCACTTAGAACCCTGCCAGAATACGGCTCACTGGGGTACGAGCTGTCCCTTGGTCAAAATGCAACAAAGCGGAGTGGTTAGGCGCATGGGTTCTGGAAGCAGACCTTCGGTCTCTTACAGCCTGAAGACCTTGGACAAGTCCCTAATCCCTCCATGCCTCAGCTTCCTTATCTAAAAATGGGGACAGAGTAGAGCACTTAGGCTGTTCTGCATAAGGCATGGAGCCAGAGTAATGCAAAGTTTCCCCATTTGGTCACCCACACGTGTGGCCTGGCAACTACAGAATCTCAGCATGGGAGACTGTTTGAACTGAGCCCTGTCCCTAGCATCACTTCCCAGCATTTGTTGCCCCCCCTTCCCCCATCTACATCCTCCCCACCCCACCCTGCTTCATGTCTCTTGAGCTTGAGGGGGCAGCAGTCAGAAAAGGAGGCTCCTTTCTGGGAGATCATTTTCCCACTACACTCAGTGCACTGACGGGGTAGGAGGGCTGAGGGGAGTCCTGCTCCAGGCCGAGCTTCTCTCACTTCGGAGGATCCGTTAGGCTGCTAACCCTTAGCCAGGAACCATGGCCACCTGAGAATCGTCAAAGAAAGACCACGAGCTCTGCCATCAGACACTGGCCCCTCAATAAATACCCTTAGCCTCAATTTCCTGAATTGCAAAAGGAGGATTATCACTACTTATCTCACAAAGTTACTTTGAGGATCCAGACAAAATAGTTTGTAAACTGTAACGCTCAACACACTTGTTAGTCATTATTTTCTCTATTTTCTCTCCTGTGGCATAAACATACTCTTCTCTAGGGAAGAACTGTGAGTTAGTGTCTATACTCCACTGCGTAAGACAGAATCAAGAAATTAATAGGATTTTTATTAAACATTGGTTGAGAAAAAAAAAAAATAATGACAACACACTCAAAAATCCCCGAATGTGCTCAGATTTTAAACTGTGTTTTAATTCCGCCTGTATTTACCGCACAGTGACGCTATGCAAAGCCTGGGCACCAAGGCCAACAGAAAAGCAGCATGAAACACAGGCTGTGACAAGTGATGAAACCAGGACTTCAGCCTATGCCAGGGGCCAAAGACCCAGGCTTTTAATGAGCATGCAGGACCATGCTCCTTGGGGACTCTGCAATGCAAATGAATCCTCAGGTCCATGTACATGTGCTATGACTGGGTTGGTCACAAATGTGCAACTGCATCTGAAAATATTGCAAATGCAACTACATATGCAAACACACGTGATTATCTCAGAAACTAAGGCAGACTGGGCAAAGAAGTTGCTCTACAAGTCGTCTCCGGAATAAACTTGTCACTTGATTCTGGGAAAGCTCTTTTCTCAGGTAAAGAAGAAATCAAACCCATAAAGCAACTGTGACACTTGCTATTCTACAAACTAGGTTTACTCTGTCCACATATTCTGTAGTAAAAAAATTTTAAACAAGCCTTGCAGAAGAAAGAATCACAGATGCTTCAACCTTAAAGGGTAAGATATGATGGAAACCCCTACCTTGATGGCATCTTGATAAGTCTAAGAAAAAGGATTAAAGTTGTTTTTTTTTATTTCATCTTATTGTTATGGGGGATACAGAATTGCAGGTTACACACGTTGCCCATGTACCGCCTTTCCCCCCAAATCAGAGCTCCAGGCATGTCTGTTGCCAGATAGTTCGCGTTGCACCCATCATGTAGGTATATATCCCTCCCCTCCCCACCCCCCCTTCCCGAGTCAGCACCTTCAAGCGTTACCATTCCCCATACAGTGCGCAATGCACTCATTGTGTAGGCATACACCCATCCCCTCCCCCACCCCCCAGGATTAAAGTTTTGAAGTCACCACCACCACCAGGGTAGCTGGTCACAATGACGTGAGCACTGCCTTCCACCTAGGGCCCCAAATGAGCTCAGCTTCACATCTAATCCACAAGCCTGCAGTTAGCCTTCACTTTGGATTTATATCATCTCTGATAAAACAAACTGTTCAACAAAATATGTATATTTAAGATGTACAACTTTAGCTGCATAATTTTTAGGAAGTCTTTCATTTAAAAATATCCTGACACTTTGCAATTAAGTGGATATGGGAGAAAGTTCACAAGCCATTTCTCAAGTAGAATTTCCAGTTTGTAATTTGAAGATAAATATTGTGGCCCAAATGCTATGCTAGAAGCTGGGTAGAGGACTGCATGAGGCAAATTATTTTATCTTTACTACCCAGGAGACTCTGTCTTCTTCAAAAAGCAAATACTGTTTCTGGTGGATGCTACATGTAAGATGCAAATCTTCAGTGTTGGCTTATCATACACACTATGCCAACTGTTTCCTTCTGTTTCTTTCTAACTAGCATTACTGGAAATTTAAGACTAGTAGATTATTAACATTTTTTCTCTAATACAGAAGAAGGAAGCAAACACCAGGACATATCTAAATAGAACATATACCAGTTGAAAACAATCAGGATAGAAAATTGCAGGCATTTCCAGACAGGAGAACACATGCCTATTCAAAGTTGTACATATTAATTTACCACTTAAATACAACACAGCCATGGTGAATGGATAAGGTAAGTTCAGATTACAGCAGCAAGCACACACTATTTTGGAAGGTTCACGTTAAAGTCTGAAAGCAATAAGAAAATAACGACATAGACTGTACATTTTTCCAAAAGACTATTTCTATACTTTGTATAAGTCTCCAATTCCTAAAATATTTTAATATATATATTTCTTAAAACATTTTGTGGTTTAAAATGCCTTCTGTCCAATTAGCCCTCGAGAAAGGACCTCAACCCCAAAGAGGTTTAATCTCTGGGCAATCTCTCCAGTGTTTATGATATTTCTAATTGTTTCAGGAGAGGAAAGCTCATGCTCATGTTTTGACAGGTATTTTAGTTTGCCTTCAAGAAGAGCTTTTCCCTTTTCTCCCCAACTGCAGCTCACTTCAAGCCAAACTTAGCTGCAGCCTTTCTTTAGGGGCTTCTGAGAACCACCACCTACGGTCCCTTTGGGGGAGAAGCTCCTGGACAGGCCTCCTGGTGCTGGGTCACAGCGCTTGGCTCTAAACTGAAGGAAAGAAACCAAGACCGGCAGGTGTTTTCCAAAGCATGAGACAAATTTTAACATAATTCTTCCTTCCATTGGTCAACAAATTGGTTTCCCTTTCAGGATTTAGTTTTCTGGGTTTTTTATTCTTAGCATTTTTTATTGTGGTAAAATATACATATCATAAAATTTACCATTTTAACCATTTTTTAAGTGTAGAGTTCAGTGACATTAAGTACATTCATATTGTGCAAGCATCACCACCATCCACCTCTAGAACTTTTTCATCGTCCAAAACAAAAACTCTGTACCCATTAAACAGTAACTCTCTATCCTCTCCTCCCTGCAGCCCCTGGCAACCACCATTCTACTCTGCCTCTACGATTTTGACTATTCTAGGTACCTCATATAAATGGAATCATACAATATTTGTCCTTTTATGTCTGACTTATTCATTTAACATCCATGTTGTAGCATGGGCCAGCATTTCCTTCTTTTTAAAGACATACCACATTTTGTTTATCCATCATCCACTGGTCACCTGGGTTATATCCACCTTTTGGCTATTGTGAATAATGTTGTGAACATGGGTGTACAAATATCTAGAGAGTCTGCTTTCAATTATTTTGGGTATATACTCGAGGCAGAACTGCTGGATCACATGGTGGGTCTCTGTTTAAGTTTTTCAAGGAACTGCCATACAGTTTTTCATAATGGCTGCACCATTTTACACTCCCACCAACAGTGCTCAGGGGTGCCAACTTCCCCACATCCTCAGCAACGCTTGTTATTTTGTGTTTGTTGTTTTTTTGTTTTTAAATAATAGCCATTGTGGCTGGGTGAGGTCACACCCGTAATCTTAGCACTCTGGGAGGCCAAGGCAGAAAGATTGCTTGAGCTCACCCAGGAGACCAGCCCAAGCAAGAGCGAGACACTGTCTCTGCTAAAAAAAAAAAAAAAAAAAAAAAAAAAAAAGCCAGATGTGGTTCATGCCTGTAGTCCCAGCTCCTTGGGAGGCTAAGGCAGGAGGATTGCTTGAGCCCAGGAGTTTGAGGTTGCTGTGAGCTGTGATGACACCACAACACTCTACCCAGGGCAATAGAGGGAGACTCTGTCTCAAAAAAAATAAAAATAAAGTAATAATAATAAAATAGCCATTGTAATGGGTATGAAATGTGCGATTTATTTTTTTTATCCTTTTGTATCAATTTTTTCTTCCCTTCTTCCCACTCTCCCCTAATCCTGACCTACTCTCCTATCTCTTATTTTGTTATCACCAAATTTAACTAACGAGTCAGTCTCATTGCCCATCGCAATCCATAATGCCTGGCAAACTGGCTGCTGTCTTATTCCAGAAAAGTATTCTTGAGCTCACCCATGACCTGCTGATCACCAAAGCCAAGGCCTGCTCTGGTCTTTCCTTCCCTCCCATGTGCCTGTGCTCTCTCCTCTCCCTCCTCCCCAGTCCTCTGGCCATGTGCCTCCCTTCTCCACGATCTCTCTCCCCACCCCAGCCTCTTCTCTAACCCAACCCTAAGCACAGACTTTCTCCAAGCTGCTGGCCTTGTCCTCTCTTGTCATGCAAGGCTTTAAATATTACCTCCTCGCAAATGAATTCACAATTTATATCTCCTGCCCACTTCTCACTGAGCACTACTTCTGTATTTTGAATATCTAATGGGCATCTCCACCTGGATGAGCCTCCTGCGGTGCAAACGCACTGAGTCTAAAACTGAACCTAACCATCTTCTCCAACAACAAACTGACCGTCCCTGTCTCTTGGGTCTTGAGTGCACTCACTTCACCAGCCTGCTCAGGCTGCAAGCCTCAGGCATTATCTTAGACCACCCCACCTCCCTCCTATATCCAAAGCAGCTGCTAAGTCCTGCTGTCTTGAACTCTGCATTTCCCTCCTTTCCAGTTACCCTCTCCCACCAACCCTTATCCAAATCCTGGACCTCATCACCTTTCACCTACTCTGCTAGCTTCTGGTGCCCTATCCGGTCCCTTCTCCCTCTGCTTCACTTTACCCAGGTGGCTGCTATGCTTCCAAAAGCATGTCTCTGACATCTTTCCTAAATAAGCACCTTTGGTGGCTTCTGCAAAGGTTCAAGCTTCCTGTCCTGGCATTTGAGGAGCAACCGGATTCCAAACTTCTCCCTGCACCTAAGTCAAGTTCTACCCTTGCTCCTGCTCTAGATCCCAGCACAGGCCCCTAAGTCCCATGCTTTTGACACCAAGTTCATGCTGGTCCCGCTGTTTCCTCAAAATCCAACTCAAATGTCAACCTCCTCTAATCTTTTTAAGCAGAAACAACCGCCCCCTTCTCTAATTCCCAGAGTACTGTACCTTTCTTGTGCCACTATCACTTCCCTGATCCATTATAGATCTAATTACTCCCCTACAGACCTGGGTAGCGTCCAAGTCATATTTACTTTTTTTTTTTTTTTTTTTTTTAGAGACAGGGTCTCTCTCTCTCTCTCACTCTGTCGCCCAGGCTGGAGTACAGTGGCATGATCGATCACAGCTCACTGCAGCCTCAAACTCCCGGGCTCATGCAATCCTCCTACCTCAACCTTCTGAGTAGCTGGGATTACAAGTGTGTGCCACCATGCCCGGCTAATTTTTAAAATTTTTTTGCTGAGACGAGGTTGGTCTTGAACTCCTGGGCTCAAGCAATCCTCCCACCTTGGCCTCCCAAAGTGCTGGAACTACAGGCATGAGTCAGCACACTCAGTCCATATTTATCTTTAAAACTTTTTGGTGGCCACCAGTTAAAAGGCTTACATGTGGCCAGCACTCAACAAGTAGTAGTTGATGAATAAAGTGAAAGATAACTCTCACGGGACAAATCCAGCTGATGTGTTTCCTAGACCAATCATGACCAGCACACTAGATGGGTGTGCACACAAAGAATGATGGAGAGGCAGCTGTGACGAGAGAAGTGACAGCTGCCAGCCCCACGTGAAGGAAGGGGCGAGGAAAACTCAGAAGCACCTGGAAGCAGCAGAGGAGTACAACAGATGTGACAATGAACCTGAAGCTTCACAAAGGGTCAGCATCCTGCAAGTGAGAAAGAAGAGAACCCACTTAATAAACACGCCTGTCATCGAAAGTTGGAAGGCAGGGCCCTCTGGCAATTGCAGGAGAAAGTTTTAGTGATTTAGAAAACTCATTTAATCGAAACAGAACATTTCTCAATGACTGTGAGTTCATGAGGCACCCTGAATCTACCCCTAAACTCAATCCTTGGATGGATGTAACTACACTCTGGAAGCTAACAGAAATATCACAATGCCTGAAGCCAGAAGGCTCAAAGGATATACAGACACTTTTTTCTCCATAATAAATAAGGCTTATTAAAGTTACTACCTTAAAAACATGGGTAATGTTGTGACCATCAGATAGTTTTTGGATAGACTGCTTTTATTATTGACTGATGGGAGATATGAACACCACAATAAATAAGCTTGACTCAACAGACATATATAGAACTCTGTACCCAACAATGAGCAAATCTCCATACTTCACAAGCACATGTGAAACTTTTATACCAAATGACCATGTGCCAGTCCACAGAGTAAGTCTCTATAAATTTCAAAGATGTGTATCTTTCAACACCATCAAAATCTTGGAGATAGTCTATATATAGTCTATCAGAATATTTCCTAATGAAAAAACCTTTCAGCTCTAAAAAATCATCAAGAAGAAGAACATAAATTTCACTGACTCTGACTAACAGGACAGCATTTGGTCACAATATAATTAATTTCACCTTCAATGCTACTGTTGAAAGTATTTAAATGTCCGGACACTGACTCCAACCCACACACTCCTCCCCGATCCCATATTCTGAGTAGATCAGGTATTTTCACACTTGGTTCATCTTCAGTGAAGACTGTAATTAAATCTTTAATTTGAAAACAAGAGTGAAAGTCCAACACTTACTGCATTATTGGCTGCCCTCGAGGCTCAGGGCGAAGAACAATCACATAATAAATGGCAACCTCAGCGCCTTCAAGCTTAAGTAATCTGCTAATTTCAGAAAGTTCAGCTCATCTCAAAAGTGGTCAATTTACATGTGGAAATGCTTTCCACAGTTATCTGCAAGCTTCCTGGGAATAAAAAATGTTATTTAAACTGTACGGTTCAAGTTTATGTGCTGCCTGACCTTTTGATTGCATCATAACTTTTAAAGTATAAATTTAAGAATACGTTTTATTTCATGTTCAAGGTGTTGGAAGAAGCCTCTTCAGGAGCTGAGTACTCTCTGGAACACGATGACTACTGTTTATTTCTTAATCTATCTCCAGAACTAGGTACAACTCAAGCATAGAAGAAGGCAGGGTGGTGCTAATTTGGTTACTTAGTATTTCCTGAGCAACTGCTCTGTGCCCAGCACTGTTCTAGATACGGGCATAGAGCTGTGAATAAAACAAGGCTCTGTTTTCATAAGGAAAACACCTGTGATCAGACACACCTGGGATCAAATTCTGGCTCGGTGACCCGGGGCAATCATTTAACAGCTCTGAACCTCAATTCCTCATCCATTAAAGGAAAACAGCAATGTTAAAGGCTGTTGTAATTAAAAATACAGCATACCAAGCCCCTTGGCTCAAAATAGACATTCAATTGACACTAGTCGGCTCCTCTCACTGTCCCTTCCCATATGAGAAAGCAGATAATCGGCAAGTGCTTCTAATATACGCCAGGGACCCCTGAAACAAAATCAGGAGGAAGGTGAAGCATTTTCTCTATGATGTGTTTGCCTGGTTCTTTCCATCATACTCGCCTCTGCACTTCTTTTCTGTTCTTGGATACCCTGTTGCCCTCTGGTCCACTCCCAGGATCTCCCCGCTGCCAAATTACACCTTACCCCTCCCCTCAACCCGATTCAGAAACAGTTCTATTCTCTAAATATACTGCTGCTTGGAGCTCTTTGAAGAAAAGCATCCAATTAAACTAATTCACCCAAGAGGCACATGCAGGCTTCATGCTGCTAACCCCCTCCTGCTGACGTTTTCATTTTAAAGAGGAGGATTCTAGACATTGCAAAGATGTCATATTTAGGGGCAGGACAAGTATCTAAAACGTCATCTATACCACTCAGTATGCAGAACGCGCTGCTAGTAAGTGGATAAATCCTCTAGTTTCACTTTTACTACATCAGGTTTTCATAATGTACAGAAAACACACATTCTTGCCGAGTGAGCAAGATACTGTCCACGCCTGGTCTGTGTCTCCAGCCGACGACAGAGAGTCACAGCCCTTCAAAGTAATTTACCAGTGAGATGATCTCAAACTGATAATCAACTTCCCTAACTCTGCCTTCCAGGAGCTTAAGTAGAATGTAGTCCTTCTGGCCCAAAAGAAAATGACGGGTATTTAAAGAAGAATATACACTAAAATAAATTAATTTTTCTGCTAACAGTAACTCTCACACTGTCTAGGTGCTTCAATGAGGCTCTAAGATTCTAATTCAGTATCTGTCAGAAAACTGAATAAAATGAACTCTTAATTATTTCCATTAGGAAATATTACTAGTGGTAACACTGAAGCATATAAAATTGAGAGAAAAGAAAAAGACACAAATATTAGCATTAGCTAACTAATTAATGTGCCTGGCAGTTAAGCAAGGGAAATTTTTATAATGCTAAAACCAAGGTCGTCCATTTATTTCAAAAGCAGTCAGAAACTTCCATGTCAAAACAAACTATCAAATTACAGGGAAAAAACATGTATTATTTTTGTAGTAACAAGTGATATAAAAAGGCAGAAAGGAAGGACAAAAGGAAACCAAAGAAAACAGTCACTGCTGGGAGCACTGTGCTCTTTACTTGAACTGTAGGAGTGAACTGCTGTCTTTAATGAGTGGGGGCTGGTAGATGCCAGAGAAATGAAACAGGAATTCTTAGGAAGGCTAGACTACTAGCCTAAGTCAGGAGCTGGTAAGTGCTGACTTGGGTAAGCAGGCTTGTGAAATGAAGTTTGGCCCATATCATTTATTAGCATAATATTAATAATTGCCATCATTCATTGAGCCCCTATCGTATTCCAGGCATTGTACTTTACCCTATCATCTTCACAAAAACCCTCTGGGAAGGTGGGTATTAATATCCTCATTTGACAGATTTTAAAAACTGAGGCTCAGAGAATGTGACTACCATGCCCAAGGTCACACAACTGCTGAGTGTCAGGGCCAGAATCTGTACTCAGGACTTGAATCTGGGACTGTCCACCAGAGGCCACAACAGGCTGCAGCAGGCTGGCTGGTTTTATTCCTCTCACTGCTTGCTGCTGGCCCACAGAGCCCTCTGCAATGAGCCCTCTTCTTCACATTCACACAGTTGTTGCCCAAAGTACCTCTCTAGATAGCTACGATTTTGCTGCAAAAAGACAGCTCTGAAGTCTAAGGCATCACCTGAGTTGCAGGCTTGCCTTCTAAAAATGAATAAAGGAACTGCCCAAGAGAGCCCAATTCCCCCATCTTTCAAATCCACTTTCCAAGGAGAAGAGACTTCAGGAATAGAACTATCATATGGCCCAGGAATGCCACTTATGGGTATATATCCAAACGAACTGAAATCAGGATCTTGAAGAGACGTTTGCACACCCATGTTCACTGCAGCATTATTCACAACAGCCAAGTCACGGAAGCACCTAGGCCAACTCATAGAAGCAGAGAGTATAATGGTGGCTGCCAGGGGCTGGGGGAAGGGGACCTGGGGAAGTGTTCAAACGCTACAAAGTTTCAGTTATGCAACATGAGTAAGTCCTAGAGATCTACTGAACAGCATTGTGCCTACAGTTAACAGTACTATACTGTATACTTAAAAATTTGCTAAGAGGGTAGATCTTATGTCAAGTGTTCTTATCACAAAGTAGGAAATAAGTACTACATAAATAAAGAGGGCAGGAGGAAACTTTTAGAGGTGATAGATGTTTACAGCATTGGCCATGGTGATGGTTTTAGGGTGTGTACATATCTCCAAACTCACCAAATTGTACACATTAAATAGATATGGCTTTTTGTATGTCAGTCATATCTCAGTAAAGTGGTTTTTATTTTTTCAAAAAGGAAGTGACTTTAATGATCACATGATTTGGTGGAGCAAAGTGTTGGGGGCTCCTTTTCTGTTTGCTGCCTATCAGACTCCGAATGGTTCAGAGAATACAGAAGTTGCTTGGTAGAACCCTGCATTTTCTTTTTAAAGCAACCTCTTGCTGCAGAGCCTTCTGAGCCCCCAAACAGTAGTGCACAGAGGAGGGATGATCTGTCCATCCCAGGGAGGGTGGCAAGGGGCCATGGGCAGGATGCTGACTGCTGCAGAGACTTCAGAACCTCTGGTCTGGAGAGTCTGAAATGGAACTGCAGGAGCTGGGAGTCTGAGAGCTACCAGACACCGAGATGTCAGAAAGAGTGTCCCAGGAATCTTATTTTTCCTAGTAGTTACACGTCCCTGTGGACAGAAGAGAACAAGGAAACAAACACCCTTCTTGATGTAAAAGCTCTGCTTTTCCCTTCATGCAAGTTGAGATAAGGATGAGGAAAACTGTTTGGCACAGCACACATCGCACACAAGGTGGGCTGGCACCAGGGTAGGCTCCACCCCACGGTCTCAAGCTCCCCACTGTCTTCCCAGAGCACAGAGCAGCACAGAGGACTGAATTCCCTGTAAATCCCCACAGGTGTGTTTTCAAAGATAAGTAATTACCCAGTTCCACCTCGTGTGACCTTCCACGAAGTCAGGGTGGAGACAATGACAAATGAACCGATTCACCCGAGTGAGCTCCAGCACCTCCTGGTCAGCGGCGTCAAGGGCCCTGATACATCTAACTTTCAGAAACGCCGCAGTGGCTGACCCCAGGTCCGCTACTGGGAGAAACCTACTGATCGATGAAGCTAACGCAGTCCAGCTCTGCTCACATCTAAAGCCCGAGCAGCAGGAAATGGTTAGTAGTACAGTAATAAAATCTTAAATTCAGATAGTGTTTGTCTTTAAGGACTACTGTCCCTTTG
This sequence comes from Eulemur rufifrons, assembly GCF_041146395.1. Classification (NCBI taxonomy): domain Eukaryota; kingdom Metazoa; phylum Chordata; class Mammalia; order Primates; family Lemuridae; genus Eulemur; species Eulemur rufifrons. The sequence continues at coordinate 224,898,653 of NC_090989.1, read as the reverse complement.
GGCAAGGCATCTTTGGGGCTTCTGTTTCCACGTCTGTAACACAAGGGAAGAGGCTAAGCTCAGTGACCTCTAACTTCTCTTCCAGAATTTAAATTCTATCATTGTGTTATGACTTCTCACATCGCCATTTTTCGTAAGGTCTGAAGGTTTGGTGCCTGCTCAAACTCAGAATTAATGGAGTACAAAGCAAGAGTTGAGTAATTTAACATCAAGTGATTACTCCCAAAGCAAGAAATTAAGACCTTTCTATCCTTAATAGAGACAACATTTTCTGTCAATAATGGACTAAGCTCTTTCCAATCCTTGGCATTTGGCCACTGAATGGGACAGGTTCACTTCCTCCTTAGCCACTGCAGAGGAGCTACTTCAAGTGACATAATGGCAGCCCTCGCCTCATAATCAAATGCCAACCATGTAACAACCTGGTTGAAACTGGATCATTAGCTACCTCTGCACAATGAATTTCCCAACACTATAGCTTCTTAGGCATCTTGATGGGCTCAGTCCACGAATCCAGTCCTTGCAGCACTGAGAGTCAAACACTGCTCTTTTGTGTGAATCTCAACTACTGCCTACTGTAACCAGACTTGGAATCCCACTCACATTAGCACAGAAAGGATATATCCCCAACCTTTCCTACACAGGAGACAACACATTTTTAGTTCTAGTGGAAAGCTGTCCCCATGCCATGTCAGCAGGAGACCAAGGTGGAATTACCTTCTTCTCCTTTCTGGTTTTTTTGGCGGGGAGCAGGTAGGGAGACTGTCTATTAGACTAGATCATCTAGTAATGAGAAAGCAGCTACAAGAGAGGAAAATCACTAGGCTCTTTCCCAGCACCTCTGCTTGCACTAGAGCCAGCATTTTTATGTGGAGATTGATTGGGATTCAGTGCAAGGTGGCTGTTAGGCAGAGATGGACTGTGCTGGGGCTTGTATTATGACCCGCGACCCCCCTTCTTGTACTTTTCTTGCAGGGAGAGGAGGGAGCAGCAATAGACAAAATGGTCCAGTTCCTTGGCACCTTAGGCACTGCCCAGATGCTGCATGAGGCATCTTCCTGACCACGCTGGCTCTGATGGAATAGAAATAAAAGCCCCCATGAGACTCTATTTTCCACCCACCAGACAGAAAAAAATGTAGATGTCAGATACAACACCACATTGTCAGGAATACAAGGTTGCTAGGAATGTAAACTGGTGCAGCCAGTCTCGGGGTTCATTTGGCAGTATTCCACACAACCTAACATGCAGGCTTTCTTTGAAATGCCCCTGCTTAGCATCTCTCCAGAAAAACACCAGCACATTTGCAAAAGGAAAGGACAGCATTTGTTCGTCATATCAAAAAACAGAACAAAACATGATGGTCAATAAATAATGAAATTAACCAATACACTAGGATCTACCCAAACTGTGGAACAGCATATGACAGTTAAAAAGAATAAAGTAGATCTTCGTATACTAACATGTAAAATCTCTAAGACCAAGTGATAATTGAAAAAAAAAAACGAAAGGGTTGAGGTACAATATGTTCACTATACTACTTATGTTAAAAAGCTAAGCAAACTATGTATTTTCTATAGAGACACATAACTGCATGTGATTTCACAGCAAAAGGTCTAGAATGATATACATCAAGAGTTTAGCTCTGGAGGCAAATGTTAAATAAAATGAGGGAAAAGTAGGCCGTAACACAGTATTACACCAAGATCACAAATGGCAAAAAAAAAAAAAAAAAAAAAGTATATATTTTTAAAAAAGCAACTTCTCAGGAACTGTAGAGAAAATAAAAACAGTAGTGCTCTGTTCATTTAAGAAAAAAATAAAATTGTCTTAACTGTACATTCAGACATATGTTCTGAAAAGCCAGTTTTCCAGAGTTGTTTTTGACCACTCTTTTAAGTCTCTGATTTAAAAGGTACTTTTTAGATGAATAAAGTATGAAAGATAGCTGTGTAGCAAGTTTCATATCGATGGAAGTATAAAATGGCTGATTGCAAACTATTAAGAAAGAAAAAACATTAGCGTCCAGCTATGTTGTTAAGATGAAGCACTTTAAACTATTTTGATTTTTGAAAATGCTATTTTGCAAAATATTTAACTTGATAAAACGCAGTAAATTTCATTATTATTTCCAATTAATTTTCATACAGCAGCTCTTTATCCAACAGAGGTCTGGACATTTCCTCAGATTAACTGTTTTGGGACGTGCACATTAGGCAACTAGATTTACTAATTATCTTCTTAGTAAGTGGTCATATACTTTCCAAAGCAAACAACTGACAACCAGAATAAAAATATACTGTAATGTCTATGTTTGAAACACCATAGAATAGTAATATTTTATGACACATAGCCTTTTATTATAAGCATGTGACATTATCATAGGGGCACAAATATAGTATTTCGAATAAAGCACTTCAAAAACCAAGAATCAGGCTTGGCTCCATGTACACAAAACAGGTTGTTACTTACAAACGAGTGATTTGAAAATAGGGGGCAAGAGAGTCTGTCCTCAAAATGTGCCTGCCACGCAAGGACCAAAATATCTGAAATTCCACCATTAAAGAGTCATTCCTTCAAAATAAATACCGATCTCCTTTTAAAATGCAAATAATCGGGAGGACTAAGACATAAGAATCAATATTATTTTACCATGTTATTTATCAAACTGTTTTCTCTCAAAGGAGGGAGGGACCAGAGGCTGCCGAATATAAGAAAAAGTTGTGCATGTGTAGTGTGCTTATTGGGTGAGAATGTTGGAAGAGAAATGACAACAGTTCAACCCTGCTAAGCATTCTGTTTCTTTCCTGGAATTGGTCTTAACTGGAACACTTTCAACTGTAATCTTTCTAAAAATTTTGGCAGGCTCAAACTCAATCAGGAACACACAATTAAGGAGATCACGAAATTTCTGGACAACCAACAGAAGCAATTACAATTTACTGAGCACTACTCATGTGCCAGGTGCAGTGTTAAGCCCTTTACAAAACTACTCCACCTGATCCACACAAGAACTAAATGAAATGCTTATTATCACCTCCAACTTACAGTCAAGAAACTAAGGGTCAGACAGGGGAAGAAATGTGCCCAAGGTCATGAGGCCACTAAGTGAGACCGAGGTCTGAGAGACCCTCAACTCAGTACTCTGAAACATAATGCAATGCTGCCTCACTCGAACAAATACAAAGGAGAATTAAGTAATATGGCCAAAATCAGTGCTTAAGCCCCAAAGCCAACCACATTCTCCAAAGGGTCACCAATACCTTTAAATTCATCTTTTCTTTAAATACTATATTTTGGCTAAGAAAAGTAAAAATAACTTCTTTCCCATGGTGCTTTTTCTGCTTTTCTTACCAAAATAAATTCTCTCCAGAACGGGGTACTGCATCAGTAAACGGGAATCTGTTGGCAGAGCTTCAACATATTACTTCCAACCAATCCTCCCTGCCCCTTGCCCCAGCTGATGTTCCTAGTGGAAAGGGAAGTCCATCTGGCAATGGACCACATATCCTGCCATTCCGTGACCTTCAGACTTTAAGGAAATAAAAATGATTCACGCCGCTCAAAATCCTGGACGTAAGTTAAATGTTAGGTAGCTGCGCGTCACTTTTATGGAAAACAGTGAGGTCAATGTCCTGTCACATGCGAGTCCCAATGAACTCCTGTGAACACACTGTACTAGATGCCCCTGGGGTCCAGCTCTTATCCTCTTGCCAACACCTCTGTGGAAGCATCGCCTCACCTCCATGTGACAGCGCTCTGCATCAAGGGTAGACCAGGGATCACTTAGTTCCCGTACCAGGCTCCTCTTATCACCACTCTTCAAGCACACAGGAGCCACTCAAAGTAAGGGGAATAACGCCTCAGTCAAATGGGGCCCATGGAGGTAAATACTGCTTTACCCTCACGTGGGCAACTTTGAGAGGCTTTCCAGCAGCTCTGCAGAGGGTCCCAAACCTAACATCCATTGCTTTCACAACTTTATGTTGGCTTTTCTTCCTTATCTTGGTCCTTCATTCTAGTTCCTTGGATTTGTCATCTAATACGCTACCTGCACACAAGTCCTTGTTGTCCTTGCTTCTGCTTTTGTGAAGAACCCAAGCTAAGACACACACACGTTCTATACCTCACCAAGCAGAATACTACGGGGAGGTGGAGGAATAAGGGGAGGCTTAAAGTCAGCTCTGGGTTTAAATTCTCTCTGCCATTTATTTGCCACATTCTTTGGGGAGGAATAACTTCTTTGAACCAGTTATCTCAACACCTGATTTTTTGTGGGCATTGAAAGAAAAATGTAGAAATACAGAATTTCAAAAGTCTCTTTAAAAAAAAACAAACACCTTTTATAGCCTCCAGAACTGTGACAAATAAATTCCTATTGTTTCTTTTAAAAAATAAAAAACAACTGTAAATTTTATCAACCAAAATCTACACATGAACAAATAAACTCCTATGATGGTGCTACAAAATACCAATAAAACCTACAAACCTTTGGAAAATCTACACATGAATGCATGAAAATAAACATACAAAAGAAAAGCAGTAAACATGAGAAAGTGTGTACCCTCAGAACAGCAGGTATGGTGTTCTTAAAAATTTAAGAGACCACCACTACAATTTTGTAACATTAAATTTAAAAATAGAAATAAAACAGATATTTCTCTTCAAATAAAGACAAATTGCCAAAACTGAGGAAGAAAGCTCATTTTAAAAAGATTAAGCCCCAGTGGCATAACGGATAAGGCACTGGCCTCCTAAAAAGATTAGCCTCCTAAAAGAAACTGAAAAGTTAATCAAAACATTTACTCCCCATCTGTAAAAGGACCCAGGTCTAGACGGTTTCACGGGAAATTTTATTCAAACACCAAGATGTGATCATTCCTATGTCACTTAAACTTTCCTAGAGAAAAAAGTAAGACAAATGGCTTCTGTTTTATCCCATAAGCTCATTATAGCCAGGATATAAAAACATGACAAAGACGCCACAAACTAGATTGAAGGCTAAGCTCACTTATGGATATAAGTACAAAAGTCCTCAATAAATACAGGTAAATGGAATCCAGCAATGTACCAAGAGGATAATGCCCTGTCACTAGGTAGGATTTATTCCAGGAATACAAGAATGATTCCACATGAGAAAATTCATTAATGCGACTTACTACATTAATAAAGAGAAAAATGTAGTAATTTTGATAGAAACAAAAGAAACATTTGCTACAAATATAATATCCATACCTTTTTTCTTTTCTTCCTACTTTTAAAATTGTGGTAAAATACATATAACACAAAATACACCATCTTAACCATTTTAAATACACCATCTTAACCACTTTTAACCTTGCTCAATGGCAGTAAATACAGTCATGTTGTTGTATAACCATCACCATCTCTGGAACTTTTGTATCTTCCCAAACTGAAACTCTGTACCCATAAAACAAACAAAAAAACCTCTTTATTCTCTCCTTCCCCCAGTGCCCGGCAACCACTATTCTACTCTCTGTCTATAAGATTTTGATTATTCTCAGTATCTCACATAAGTGGAATCGTAACAGTGTCTTTTTGTGAATGGCATATTTCACTTAGCATAATGTCCTCAAGGTTCACCCATGTTGTAAATAACATATGTCAGAATTTCCTTCCTTTTTAAAGCTAATATTTCATTGTATGTATTATACTGCATTTTGCTTGTCCACTGGTCTCTATGTCTGTGTTTACTATGTCAGTATAATGTCCACTCTTATAAGTATTATTGGGTATTATAACAGACACAGGGGAAGGAGGGAAAACAAAACATGTAATATCTGTATGGAAGGAATTATAAAACTTCACTATAAAACTTCTAGTTCTATTTTATATATTTCTACATTTTTTTCACCAATGAGCTCATATTGCTTTTGGTAAAAATAATGATAAAAATAACCTTGCATGAAGCACTGAAATAGGGGTTAAACAGAGAATAATGCAAAGCCTTCTTTAGGCAGCTGCAGTCCGCATTAAGTGCCAAAAAGAAATAATAAAGCCCAGAGAACAAAAGAAGAGAAAGAATATATAATAGAGAACGGAACAAAATATTTTCAGCATGTGTGTGGAAGCTTCATATTTCAAAACAACAAGACCAACCAGGGAAAATTAAACCTGTTCTTGTCATTCATTTTGGAAAATATCCTGATACAGGAGTTTTAAGAGATGAGCATTGTAATTAAAGAAGAGGACTTGACGAATGAAGGAAGTTGGGAGCAACAGGTAGGAAGTTAAGATTGTTCCTGGCTTCTTCTGGAAAGAGACTTCTTGCCATTAAAAAAAAAAAAAAAAGATTGTTCCCAGCATATGGTGCAATAGGAAATGAACAGACAGTTAAAAGGAGGTCCTTTGTGGCCTGGTGAGTGGTCCCTGGAGCAGAGGACAGGCACTGTGGTCAGAGCACCTCAAAAGGAAGAAGCTGAACTATCCAGGACAGACATTAGATGAGCAGAGGTTACACAGGATCCAGTATTCATGTAAACAAAGAGGATTCTTAGGGGAAAGGATGAATATGGGATGAATGGGGTGTCACTGGTACACTGGAGGTAGCCCTAGAATGCTGTGGGGTGGGGCTACTCTACTCAACCAGTGAGAGAAAGGGGTGAGTTAGAAGACAAGCCTGTAGTTGACAACCGTATCACCCACCTCTCACAGATCAGTGATTGCCTTAAAACAAGGAAATAAGGCTATTAGTGCTCAACATGATAAAGGCCATATATGAAAACTCACAGCTACCATCATATTCAATGGTGAAACCATCAGGAGCAAAACGAGGATGCTCACTTTCGCCACCTCTATTCAACATAGTACTGGAAATTCCAGCCAGACCAAATAGGAAAGAAAGAATAACATCCAAATTGGAAAGGAAGAAATAAAACGATCTTTGTTTACAGAGGACATAAACTTATATGTAGAAAATCCTAAAGACTCTACAAAAAAACTGATAAGGGTAATAAATTTAGCACAGCTACAGAATACAAAAATCAACACACAAATATCAGTTATATTTCTGTGCACTATTATCCTAAAAGCAAGTTAAGAAAACAATTTCATTTACAACAGTACCAAAAATAATACTGATTTATAAATTTAACCAAGGAGGTGACAGACACAGAAAACTATAAAACAATGCTGAAAGAAATTATAAAAGACTTAAATAAATGGAAAGACATCCCATATTCATGGGTTGGAAGTCTTAATATTGCTAAGATGATAGCAGTTCTCAAAGGTACAGATTCAATTCAATTTCTATCAAAATCTGTTTTTTGCAGAAATGGAAAAACCCATTATAAAATTCATATGGAATTCTAAGGGATCCCAAATAGCCAAAATAATCTTGAAAAGGAAGAACAAAGCTGGAGAAATCACACTTTCTGATTTCAAAACTTGCCACAGAGCTACAGTATAAACCTTTACATAGATGGTCAACTGATTTTTAACAACGACGTTAAGACCACCCACTGGGGAAAGGAGTCTTTTCTATAAATGGTGCTGGGAAAACGGTATCCACGTGCCAAAGAATGGAGTTGGACCCTTACACTATATACAAAAATCAACTTAAAATGGATCAAAAACCTTAATTTAAGAACTATAACTCTAAAACTCTTAGAAGAAAATGGAGAAATCTTCGTAATCTTGGATTTGGCAGTGGTTTCTTAAATATGACACCAAAAGCACAGGCAACAAAATAAAAAAATGGATAACTTGGGCTTCATCAAATTGGAACCACTGCTGACTGGAATGTAAAATCGTGCAGATGCCGTGGAAACCAGTTTGGCAGTGCTGCAAAAACTTAACCATAAAAGTACTATGACAGCGATTCTACTCCTATGTATATACCCAGAAGAACTGAAACTAGGGACTCAAACAGATACTTGTACACCAACATTCACAGCAGCATTATTTCACAATAGCCAAAAAGTAGAAACCAAGTGCCCATCAACAGAAGAATGGATAAACAAAATGAGGTGTATACATACAATGCAATGTTATTCATCCATAAAGAGGAATGAAGTTCTAATACATGTAGCAACATGGATAAATCCTGAAAGCATTACACTAACTGAAATAAACCAGATGCAAAAGGACAAATATAATTCCTTTTATATGAGATATCCAAAATGGACAAATTCATAAAGACAGAAAGTAGAACAGAGATTACTAGGGGCTAGAGGAAGTGGAAAATGGACAGTTAACTGCTCACCAGCTGAGGAGTTTCTGTTTGGGATGATGATGAAGTTCTGCAAATAGACAGTAGTAATGGTTACACAACATTGTGAATGTATTTAACGCCACTGAATTGTATACTTAAAAATGGTTAAAATGGCAAATTGTATGTCATGTATACTTAGCACAGTAAGAAAAAGTGATTATCAGCACTTCACTGAGGGAGACACTGTTAATATGGCCCAGCAAGCCTTGTGGAAAAAGGTAAGTAGAAGAAAACAGCCCATTCAAAAAAAATAAAAAGAAAAAGAAAAAAAGAAAAAAACAGCAGGAGCAAAAAAGAAAAGAAAATCGTGAGACAGTTCAACTAGTATAAAACGTGAAACAGGTATTTCACAGTAACAGAGCCACCACAATCGAACTCTGCAGTATCTCTGTCCCACCAAGAAGGGTCAGACCGCTGGTCAGTCTAATTTGCATAAGAAATGCAGCCATTTCAACAGTTCTCTCTCAACTCCCAAAGTAAATAAACCAAGCAGCACACATCCTTCATAAAGAAGGAGAGCCAAGCAATCCAAAGATGGAGAAACACACCTTCCAAAATGTAGTTTTCTTTGCTTAGAAATGACTGGGACAAAAACAGTGCTCTCTTTTTAGAGCTCTGTGCATTGTTGCCACATATTCAGTAGTGGTTAGAGACAGGCTGACACCCAGAAAGTGTCTCCAGTCTTGACAATGTCTTTGGGATAATTTCAGGTACAGGGGGTGGGGGTTGGGGCAGCACTTTTCTACCTAACAATACACAGAATTTCCTCTCTGGTTTAACAGCAGCAAAGTGCTATTCACGGGGGAAAAAAAAAAAAAAAAAAAAAAAAACAACAAACGAACAAATCATTTGCCTCCATTTCCTAGAGACAAACATTTGGTTTGATAAGTAAACAAAAAGTCATTTATACTCAAAAGACCACTTGGATGGATATAAACAGGTCTGATTTACTCCAATGGGTCTGGAGGCAGTGTAATTTATTACAGTCCACTTAGCACTGTAACAACTGCTTTTCAAAAACCGACATTGATTCATGAAAATGAACATACGGACTCTCTTTGCAGCATAAACCCTCACAGCCTCAGGCAAGTGCTGATAGAAATGTAGTACAAGGCACTGCAAGACTGGTATGCGGAAGCAAGCAATTACGCTGGTATTTAACCCAATCTATTGCTCATCAGAAAAGTGCTTAGCACTGGAGTCAGACCCAGACAGGCTGACAAGGAGCACAGCCACTTAACTGTCCCCTCCAGCGATTACACTCTCTAAACCCAAGAGTGTGTCAAATTAAAACAACTACACATTGACTTTTCACTTCTGTAAACATTAAGAGGTGATTGACAATCTCAGGCTGCAACCAGACAGGCATTATCATCGGTCCCTGTTTGCTTATCTGCTCCTAGCTCTGGCAGTCTGTTGTTTCCTTAGGAATATTCCTACAGGACACCAAAGGATAGCAGGCTTTTCCCCTGGAGCTCACTGAAGGAGGTTCTGCCATCTCTTGCATATAAGCAGCTACAGATAGGACCCTTAATAACTGGAAATAAAAATTAACATTTGTCACTTTCAAGTAGAAAAATCTACCATTTTGAGCTAGAAAAATGGAAAATTTTCTAGCCACAGTCTTCTACATGCACTACTATTCTCGCTGCTCTCCCATAAATCCTGATGCTAGACGGGTTCCCTTCTCTTGTTATCCCATTTGCCTTTATTTCAGAACTGTAAAGAGCAGAGAAAAGACACAGTAGTTGAGACAGTGGTGAGAGACAAGTCAACAAAAGTAAAAGATGATGGAGAAAATATTCACCAGAGATCACCACAGAGATCTGGATGAATCATCAACTGGCAAGTGACAGGCTTGTGCTTCGGATTGTACATTCAATGTCTGATATTCTCTGAGGCTCACAGAAAAAGGCCACAGGAAAGTGTCAAATTTTAACCCTGCTGCCACTTTCCCCACTTGGTGCCAAGTTCATTCAACAGGGAAAGGAGAATCCGTTTAACAAATGGTGCTGGGGAAACTGGCTATCCACGTACAAAAGAATAAAGTTGGACCCTTACCTTACACTATATACAAAAATTGAAAATTGTTCAAAGACCTAGATTAAATGGAAGAGCCAAAACCATAAAACTGGTAGAAGACAACGTTGAGGAAAAGCTTCATGACATTGTATTTGGCAATGATTTCTTAGATATGATATCAAAAGCACAGGCAACAGATGAAAAAACAAGACAAATTAGACTTCATCATAATTAAAAACTTTTGTGCATCAAAGGACACATGGACAGCAAAGAGACAACCCATGGGATGGGAGAAAGTATGTACAAATCATGTATCTGATGAGGGATGAATGCCACTTTCCCCCTCTTGGTTTTAATACAAGCAATCCTTGCCAAATCCCCAAGCCGGTAAGACAAGTTCTCCATCCTGTACCACTTTTGGACTGAGATCAACCAAGTTCTAGTTTAGTAACTCACTCCCATCTGCTATTTAAGAAAAAAAAAAAGTGTGCATCACAGGATAGGTCTAAGGATCAGCTAATATTTGTCAGCATTCACTCAATGGCTCCATCAGTAACACCCCCTCAACCTGACAGGTTTTTTGAACAAGGGCTGATGTTCCCACAAAGTTAGACTTTTAAATGGTGTTCGCTGAATATATGGTACTTGTGTCACTCCTTTGTTCTCCGGTTTAAACACTGCACTGCCCCTTACTGTCACTGTAAAAGTCCAAAAAAGCTGTCAAATAGAACTTCCTATGATGAGGGAAATGTTCTATTTCTGCACTATCCAATATGCTAGTCACCAGGCACATGCAGCCACTGAGCATTTGAAATGGGGCTCGTGTGACAGAGGAACTAGATTCATGATTGTAACTAACTACAATTTAAATAGCCCTGTGTGGCTGGTAGCTGCTGCAATGGATGGTGCAGGTCTGTGACATCAAGCTGAAGACAAGAGTCCTACCACTGGTATGACAGCCTGAGGTTGAAAAGTGTCCCAGAAAGACACCCAAGTCAGGAAAGATAAGGTCATCCAACTTCACTCCCAGCTACGTTACCTATTCTCTCTACTCAGCAATTGGCTTGTCACTGAATAGGGTCAATGATTTTTGCTCTACCTACCTGTGGCATCACAGAAAGATATTTGGTCTTTGTCCCTGGTTCCTGGCACAGAGCTCCCAAAACCCTTGGGACCTAAGTGGTACAGTGTGATAGGAGCCTCTTCTGTCCTAACGAGGTGACTCCTGGTGGGCCCCTACATGGTTTCAGAATGGCGGCTGGTGGCCACAAGGACCAAGCCTTGATGAGAAGCTTGGAACTCTCAGAGGGTGTGGAGGCTCTGTGTACCACCACCCTCGCTCCAATACCTTGCCCTATGCCTGTCTTCCATTTGGCTGTTCCTGAGTTGTATCCTTTATAAAAAACCAGTAATACTGTAAAGCACTTTCTGAGTTCTGTGAGTCATTCTAGAGAATTATCAAACCTCTGGGGGGTTGTAAGAACCCCCGCATTTGAAGTCAGGCAGGCAGAAAAGTGAATAGCTTGGGCACTCCAGTTTTGGCTGGTGCCTGAAATGGGGACAGTTTTGTGGAACTGAGCCCTTTATCTGTGGGGTCTGGGTAACTTCAGAAAGTTAGTATCAGAATTGAACTGAACTGTAGGATGCCCAGTTGGTGAGAGAATCGGCTGGTGTCAGGAGGAAAAGCCCCTCAAGATCTAGCAAGACTATCGTTAGGAATGAAGAAAACAATCTATGTCAAAATGTTTCATAGAATAAGATCATTTTTCATATTTGGCTGATCCACAACAGACATTAGATAACTCATGAATGTTTACCATGATAACTTTGCTGTGACATTACCTTTATCATGTAAGGCATTGCTCTCTCATCCATGTCCCTACCTGTGGAGGCCCAAATTCCCTGCCATTTTGCCAGGAAAACTGGCAAAGACTCCCATTTTAGCATTATATCAGAGTTAAGTTGTTTAAGGTTATGCAGAACATTGATGGCAAGGAATTAGAAATTCTTTTGCAAAATTCAGAAGTAGGAAAAAAATGAAACCAAATTCTAGGGGGGAAAATGAGGAAGATAAGAGCAACAATCTGGAAAAGAAGTGTTGCAGTTGAGTGGAGTGTGCATGACTGTTGAGTTCTCCATGTCTGCGAACCACCCCCAGCTCTGAGGACGCGACCTGCAGGTAAAGGCCCAACTAGGGCCGGGCTCCACATAACAGGGAACTTGGAGGTAAGAGGTCAGCAAAGACCAGACAAGGGGCAGTGAGACTAGGAAATATACTCTTCATTTTGCGCACATTCGCCCTCCAAATCTCAGCATCTTTCTCTCATTTCCCAAGCACCAAGTGCAGATGTAAGAGACTGAACTGTGTCCCCACCAAAACTGCTGAAGCTTCAGCCTGCAATGTAACTGCATTTGGAGATAGGGTCTGCAGGGAGACATCTGGGGTTTAATGAAGTCATAGTCAGACAAGACTAGGGTCCTTATAAGAGCAACCAGAACTTGCATTTGCTCCCTCTCCCTCACTCTCCACATGCACACAGAGGAAAGGCCATGTGAGGACACAGTAAGACAGAGGTTTACTACTCACGCGAGAGGCCTAACCAGTAGCCAACCCGGACAGCACCTTGACCTTGGACTTCCAGCCTCCAGAACTGTGAGAAAATAAATTCCTGTTGTAAACAAGCCACCCAGTCTGTGGCATTTTGTTAGGGCGGCCCGAGCAGACTAATACAAATAGTATTAGCATGAAACAGAAAAATAACGCAACCTGGCTTGCTCTACATCCATATACACCACATTCCTCTCACTGCATACAGCAGGTTGTCCTCATTCCAGACACTCATGTGTTGAGTTGAGAAATCTGAAGACTTAATGAAATGAGATACAATACACATTTCACTTTGAAAATCTTGTGGTTTAACAGTTTTTCTAGATCCTGCAATAGTCTTTGAACTTATAATAAACCAAGCGTCTCCGTGCAACGGAATGTCATTCGGCCACAAAAAGGAACGATGCTCTGATGCATGCTACAACGTGGATGGACCTTGAAAACATTATGCTAAATGAAAGAAATCAGACACAACACACCACATATCATATGATTCCTTTTATATAAAAAGTCCAGAAGAGGCAAATCCATAGAGACAGAAAGTAGACTAGCACTTGCCAGGGACTGGGAGGGAGGTAGAATGGGGACTGACAGCTAATGGATATGGGAGTCCCTTTTTGGGTGATGGAGATGTTCCAGAATCAGATAGTGGTGATGGCTGCACAACTTTGTCAATATACTAAAAACCACAGAATTGTACATCTTAAAAGGGTGAATTTTACAGTATGTGAATTGTATCTCAACAAAGCTCTTATAAACAAGCAAATAAATTAAGCTCCATCCTACCCCTTATAGCCATGGAAGCAACAAAAGTAAAGTGGGCCTGGAAAAGACTGCATATTTGGAGCATTTATTCACAGAGTCTGACTCTAATCCTCGTTGCTCTAACTTAAAAAGGAAGCTCTCCCTTAGGTTTACGGGGAAGACCTCCATCAAGTCTTGAATAAGATCAAGACAGCGGGACACTAAAGCTACTCAATTCCACACCCTACAGAGGCTTAAGGCAAGGCTGTTCTTCTGTAGACGGGACGGGAGGGGATGTGTCCCTAAGACTGGATGTGTCCCTAAGACTTTGCTGACATTTAGGGATCCGTGCAGCCACACCTCTGCTGTGGTTCATCTCCTAGAGCATAAAGTTAGGCCCACAGACACGTAATTGGCACTCAACAGGTTTTTTACTTGTTTACTGACTGAGCCATCAGTCTATGCCCTGGGTGGATTAAGGAAAGAGACACTGAGGAACTGGCCCTGCAGAAGAGCGTCAAGAGTCACTGTTAGGACTGCCAAAACTACAGGGGACAATTGAACAACATGCATGAGAAGTATAAATCTTCATTTTCATTCTGAGGAGCAGTGGATTAACATATTTGCTGTTATACTAATGTGCCTAACCTATAAAATATGAGGGAAGAAATAAGATTCTCTTGACCTTTTGGGACCTATGACTTATCTAAACAGAAGAAGAAATAACACAATAATATATTCAAGGCCAAATTACAATCCAGAAACTTTTCACAGAGAAACCCAGGAAATGGCTTTAACCCAAACAGGAAACTGTTCCAAGTGATCAGCACCACCTCTTGTACTATTATTGCAGAAATAAAAATGAAACAACCATTAAAATTCATGAAAATACTTAAAGAAGGTACCATTCTTCTTAATCCACTTTCCAGTTTTATCTTCTACCCTGGGTGGTTCAGAGAAGACACGGATGAAGTACAAGGTTGTCAGATTTAGCAAATAAAAATACAGGATACCAAGTTAAATTTAAATTTCAGAAACAACAAATAATTTAATATAATAAAATATTCAGAACATGCTTATACTAAAGATTTTGTTGTTGTTTATCTAAAATTTGAACACGGGGTGTCCTGTGTTTTATTTTGAAATCTTAATGGAGTGATTGTACGCGTGGGGCCAACCACCTGAGCAAAAGCGGGCACTGGGCTGATTTTGAGCTATTCTCTCCTTCCCCAGGAGTGAAAGCCAATAGAAGGCTTCTGGCTCCTCTACTGCCCCTAGAGGCCAGCATCATGCACCTGCAATTGTTTCCTGTGCTGCTTTAGGGAGCTCAGATGTGGCACCATTCATCAATCTTGAGTAAGACATTGCAACTAAGAGAAAACATAGCCAGAAAGGAGCAAAGCACATAGCCAGGAGGGACTATGTTTACCTCTGCATTTAAAGAGAGGAAGAAACCTTTAACCTTACATCTTCATGCAGGTGTAAATGGGGGAGAGACCCTGAATTCAATGTAGTGCCAGGTAGGTAAAGACCACAAAATGATTCTCCCAACAATCCTTCATGGGACTGCAGAGGCTGCTGTTATCTCCAAATATTATTTTTTTATGGAGCTCATTTTTTAATATCAGTGCTTTTAGGGTGAATGTAAATAAACCTGATCATGCAATAAATTCAGTGTGCTCTTTTATTTTGCAGATTCAAGCTAAAACACTATAAATCTCTTGGAAGCAGCATCTTTCAAGATAACACTAGGCAGCATTAAGAGTTTGATACCTACTAAAAAAATAATAAATAAGCAACTGACTTCAGGGACCTCCCCATGTGGATGTGCTCAACAGGACAGGCAAGGTGTTCAACAATGGGTGGCAACAGTTGTTTGGGGTTTCTTCTCTTTGCCCTCGTATTTAAGGGATCGTTCCAGGGTACCACAATAATCCCAGGAGAAAGTGTTCTGAGTTTTTGTAAGAAAGCATAGTAAATGCGATCATTTTACACACAGCAAAATCAAACCTACTTCTACAATTAAGTAACCATCTACTCTAGTTCCCCCCAAAGATTCCATTTATGCCAATTTCAAGGAACAACAGTTTGGAAGGTACATAAAATCTGGTCACCATTCTTTATACCAGAAGCCCATTTGGAACCTGACCTCAGCATATACTGTATACCCTGTGTATATGTGTGAGATGGGAAGTATATGCCTATATATAAATATAAATACATATAAAGCTAACTTTCAGTGTTCAGAAAACAAAAGCTATCCCCATATAACAGCCAAATTCTGACATAACTCAATTTGGACACCTCATCTGGTGTGCACTGCACTCATTCCTAGTGTAAACCCCACCGCGCCGGGCAATGATATACTGTAATGTCACATCGCAATCTGGATTTACTATAAAGGGCCGCTGACGAGCTTCAGAGCAGTAAACATTGCAGCGAGGTGTATTTCACACTGAGCTGGTTTTTATGAAGAACACTTCACCGCCCAGGCACGGCACCTGGATGATGAATGGTGAAAGATGCATGACAAGCTTCATCATTGTTTGTAAATCTTAACTGTTCCTGCTCACTAACTCTGGAGGCAATTTTCAAAGACAGCGGCCGACAGAAGGACAGCACAGCTTTCCTGAAGGTTATTCAAGTTGTACTTGGCCTGGGCCGCGCCTCTGAAGAGCCAAGCAGGGAAAATAAACTCCTGACTTACTCCACACCACGCACGGAGAAAACCCGCTAAGGCTCAGTGGATTCGAGTCAGATTCAAATGAAGAAATCTTATGGGTGATGGTGCTGGATGCTCTGACCCCAGTGGCTACTGTCACATCCAAGGAA
Organism: Eulemur rufifrons; assembly: GCF_041146395.1. NCBI lineage: Eukaryota > Metazoa > Chordata > Mammalia > Primates > Lemuridae > Eulemur > Eulemur rufifrons. The sequence goes on along the minus strand of NC_090989.1, from coordinate 224,882,214 downwards.
GGCCCAGTGGAAGCTGGCTCTCCGGGATTTTTAAATACAGATCCTGAATGAACAGCAGAAACTGGCAAACCTGATGATGTGTAATGTGCCCACAAAAGACTAGGGTCTCACCACGGAGCAGGCAGGCGGGGGACTCACTTTCACACCTGAATCCATGAGGATGACGCTAGCATGAAAACATGGGCAGGCAGTGTTTTCTTGTAATGAATCTGGTTATGTCAGAACATTGAGGAATTCCTAAAAATACAGTTTCCAGAGCTAGCTCTCTCTCCCCTGGTGTCTTGGCTAATGTAATCTTTAGCCAAAATGAACACCTCCGCATAGTTGTTCTGTATACTGAATTTATGGCTTTTAAAGAGTAAGTCAAAGATGTAAAAGCAATCTCATAAGCCACCGACAGACTAGGTAGAGAGTAAAATAATAAAATTATCTGGGGAAAATTAGCAGCCCTTTTACTCACACTAATTTAAAAACAAAATAACATGTAGAATATGTGACCACTTAGCAGCTTATGCCCACAGGGGAAAAAAATAACTATTTTTAAAAAGTAGTTGACTGTATACTTATTTGCACTTATAATTTCAGAGCTAGTAACTAGTTATTTAATTTTATAATAGCTGCTCTCATGAAATAGTAATCCTTCCACTTGACTCTCTCCTGTTAAACCAAAAAAATTCAAATATAAGCACAAAATTAAAAATGACTTTACTTGACTCAAACTGCACAAAAGCAAATCATGTAACCATAACGTTTGTACCCCCATAATATCCTGAAATAAAAAATTTTTCTATTAGAAACACGCAACACATATGGTATCTAATGTTGAAATACTGTACACATTCTCATTAAAATCAGAAAGAAAGCAAAAAAAAAGTGACTTTACTGTGCTCACCAAGTCATAAAGGTGTCCTGAAGTTTACATTGAGCACTGGGAATAGCAATGTAAAGAGAAATACCACACCTGATATGCCAGTGGGTTTAAGGCTGTTTTTGAGGTTTTCACTGTGACCGTAACATCTAGGACACCCCTACGTGGGGGCATTTCTGCATGAGGCTTGTGCTAATGGAGCAGGTTTTGGAATTTTATCATTAGAGCAAAAGAAGTACTATTGCATTCATGCTTCTAACACCAGCAGAGAGAACATTTCCAAGTATCCTCTGATCCCCCAGTCACCGCCATCATTTCCTCAAGAACATTCGAAACAGGAGAGTGCCCAGCCGTAGCCCAGTGAAGGCTTACACAAACTACACCATCACCAAGCCTCCGTTCCTCCACCTGCCACGTGGAAACAGCACCCCTGCCTCACAGGCATTGTCTCTAGCCTCAGTGTCCTCATCTGTAAAATGGGGATAATATTAAGAGAATTGAATACCCATAAAATGCCCAGAACACTGTCCCTGCAGACACTGGAGGAGCTACACAAGTGTTTGTAAGGAAAGGAAAAAGGAAAGGAAAAGAAAAACACAGGATATACCAACATAAAGAACACCCAGGAAAGTATTAGTAATTCAGAGATCTGAGTTCTTACACCTTCCCGTAAACACTAGCAACAAGGCTGAGATGAAGCCACAGCCTTCTGCCTGCACCCGACCCTCTCTGTGAAGTGTGACTATTGATTAAGTGCCTCCCGACTCTCTTGCAGGGCTGTGTTCTTAATGGAAAACCAGTCACACATAAAGAATTAAGTCCTTAAAATCTGAATTTTACAAAAGGAAGAGTCTATATGGTATAAACCCAGGATGTCTGTGGCCTGGGGGCTGTGCCCCATATTTGCTCGTGTCTGATTTGTTTCACCGAGTGCTTTACTAGAATGTCTAACTCCCCGTCAATGAAACACGAGCAGAAAGGATCCAACAGTTGGTTTCTTACTCATTCAAGAAACCGTGAACCATCCCAGGAGCACTCTCAGAATACAGCACGATGCTAGGCACCTGGAGGAACACAAAGCGGATCCTCCATGTGCAAGAACATACCCTGATCATTCTTGCTCACGTGCTGCAGTGAATGACCCTTTTCCTTACAGGAGTGAGCCTGACCTCACTGGGGTGGGCCCCTGGGAAGTGCCTGCCATTCCCAGACTGCAGCCTGGTGGGGCCTTGTCAGATGGCTGAGTTTTACCCAGAGGACATGTTAGGGGCCCACAGCTCTCAGTCTTGCCCACAGTTTGCTTTGGGACGTGCTCTTTCCCTGGAGGGGAAAAAAAAAAAGATTTGAAGAAATGACAGAACCCTGCTTGTCCTCATCACCTTGCTTCTATCCCATTCTTTTGGTATAAGGGGACCTGTGCTGGTGTCCTCACACACTCCTCCTCGCTGGTTGTTTTCCTTTACATTCTCTGTAAAACACCAGTGTGGTTTACTTGGCAAACATATCATATGTGTGATATATTAAAAATAAACCTTTAAAGCTGCCATTTCCAAATGTTTATTATATGCTTAAAACTAGTATGTTCCATCTTCCCCACTCAGCAGACCATGATGTCTAGCTAATTCCAAGAAGCACAATACACACATGCTTAGCCCTTCTTAATGACAGTAATCATTTTCATTTGTACAGCCCACGGCCAGGCACCTGGTGAACTAGAAAGATAGGTAACCCATGGCGACGGGTCTTCATATGCGACTAGGAGAGTTGGCAGATTCTGCCATGCTTTAACATAATTCCTTATGCGATGCACATTTAACAATAGATAAATCTGTTGTTACTGTTTTCAACTTTCCAGTTGAGGGAAACTGAAGCTTTAAGAGGTTAAGTGAGCATCTCACTGTTGGGGCCAGAGCTGAGGATCTGAGCCAGACCTCCTCTCCTGGGTGAAATCCACTTCCTTCTACACACTGGCCTTGTTGCCACTGAATGCCCCACTTACTTTCTGCTCAAAGATAAAGCTGAGAATTAAAAGGTCACACCAGGAAAATAGGTTTACCAGCTGAGTGCTCTTTTCTTTGAAATTTAGCAAATGATAAGTCATTTCCTAAAATGCCAAGTTTAAATTAAACTCAACATTTTCTAAATGTTGCATAAAACACATTCGGCTTTCCTTAGACCAGGGAGAGACAAGGGTCAATGTTTTACTCTCCTATAGGCTTGCCATACAACTCGGGGTAGAACCAACACACATACATACACACACACACACACACACACACACACACAGAAAGCAGCCCTCAGATTTCTTGGCCCACTCTCCTGCCTGTCTTAGGCAGACATTAAACCATTTCTAGAACATCTTTCACCCTTACAAGCACTGCCTGAAATACCAACACAGCCCTTGCAGGAAGGAAGGGTGGAAAGTCATGAGAATGCCTGTCATCGCTTATTGCGTTTTGTAATTTATTGAGCTTGTTTACACATTGGACACCATTTCATCCTCACAACATCGGTATGGTCTCCTCAGAGCCAATAACCTCAGCCTTCCTTTAACAGGTGAGGAAACCGAGGCTCCCAGAGAAGTGTGTGGTACTCCTAATACTACAGAGCTACTGAGTCATGGGTCCATTCAGAGTCTAAGCACAGAATGTTCTACCAACCCACACAGCCACTTTCCACAGAATGTCACCTCACCTCACATAAAAGGCAGCTTTGCCATTCTGGATCATGAGCAAGGAGCTCTGAGGGTGCTCCCAACACAGAGCAGAACCTCACTGTTCTCACCTGCAAAACGAAGAGGTTCAGCAATGTGACCTTTTCCTAAAAGTCCAACTCTAACGTGCTACATTAAGCAAGTCCATTCACTGGGGTGAAAGCGTAACCATTTTGCATATGGTCATGACAACTGTGCAGAAGCATATGGTATCAGTGAAATCAGGCACTTCTAGACTCATTGGTCCACAAAACTGCAAGTGCTGAACGGACAAAAAGCCATGTTTGGGAGCGCACAGGCCTCTGCAAGCTGCTCCACATCCCAGAGGAACACGAGGCCTTCAGCTCAGAGAGGCCCTTCTACTGGCCCTTGCCACCTGACCTTCGGGTAAAATGCAAAAGCTCTGCACCTGCTTCACAGAGCTGCTGACATCCTATGTGTGTTGCTGAATAATACAGGAACACTTCGTGATCTGCAGAAACACCTAGAATGTCTCCTTCTCCTGGAAAGAGTGCTGGCTGAACGTGAAGGAAGGCTGAGGTTGCAAGGGAGCCTTCCACTGTATCTGAGTTGGAAGAAGCCAAACAACCAAAAGAAACGAGGCACCATTTCTAACTTCTAAACTGAGATCACAAAGTAAATAGACAAAAGGATCTAATTATGTTCAATGGCACCATCTTAAACCTAAACCTTTTTGTAGCTGTTAACTAGCCTTATACTCAAGCACCCAACATGTAGAGAAGATGCCTATTCACAGATATGAAATGCCACCCACCTGCAGACAACTGTGCATCTGTTAAAACAGGCACTGCTGTGGAGATCAGCCTCTTCATCACCAGCTGAGGCGGCATCATTTCCAGCATGTTCCCACTACCACTTCCCGAACAGGTTGCATCTGTTACTATGAAGTGGCCACACTCTTACATAAGCCAACCCTCCTGGGCACTAGGTAAGTGACTTTCAAACTATCTGTGGGGAGGAATCTGTTTTTTTTTTTTTTCCTTCAGTTTCCAACCCATCATGGTCTGATGCTTTTGTAAATGACAAAAGAAATGAATTACTAATTAGCTGGGTGTGATGGTGCACACTTATAGTCCCAGCTACTTGGGAGGCTGAGGTAGGAGGATGGCTCAAGCCTAGGAGTTTGAATTTACAGTGAGCTATGACGACGGCCACTGAATTCTGGCCCAGGAGACAAAGCAAGACTCTGTCTCAAAAAAAAAAAAAAAACCAAGAAAGAAAGAAAGAAAGAAGGAAGAAAAAAGAATTACTGGAGCCGATTTTTTTTTTTTAAATGGAAAACAAATGTTAGCAAGGATGTGGAGAAATTGGAATCCTTATACATTATAGTGAGAGTATAAACTGATGCAACTGCTGTGGAAAACAGGGCATTCCTCAAAAAATTAAATATAGAATTACCATATGACCCAGCAATTTCATTCCCAAGTATATGACCAGAAAAAGGGAAAACAGGCATTCAACCAAAGACTTGTTCACAAATGTTCACAGCGGCACTGTTTACAATAGCCAAATAGTACAAACAACACGGATGTCCATCAACTGATGAATGGATAAACAAAATGTGGTATATCCATACTATGGAATGATATTCAGTCATAAAAAGGAATGAAGTATTGATCCATGCGACAATGTAGATGAACCATGAAAACATTAGGTTAAGTGAAAGAAGTCAGACACAAAAGGCCACAAATTATATGATTCCATTTACATGAAAAAGCCAGAATAGGCAAATCCACAGAGACAGAAAGCAGATTAGCAGTTACCGGGGGCTGGGGCTAAGGAAAGAGAGAACGGGGAGTGACTGCTTAATGGGTAGCTGGTTTCCTCTTGGGGTGCTGAAAATGCCGTGGAATTAGATAGAGGTGACGGCTGCCCAATTTTGTGAATATACTAAATGCCGCTAAAATTGACATTTTAATTATGGTTAATGGTTAATTTTGTTAGGTGATTTTTACCTCAATAAAAAAATGCACTACTAGAAAAATGAAAGACAGAAAATACAAGCTCCAATACTTTATTAGAGTCAACAGGAAAAACTGCTCTGTCAAATTGCTATGCAGTTTCTGTCTCCCCTCAATTCCTTTACTTATTTCTCCTCCTAGACCAGTGGCAAAGCATCTCAGACCCACATCAGTCTACGGCCCCTATGCTGGAGACCCCTGACCTAGATCCCACCCTGTCTTGTGTACTCAGGGATGCTGCTACAGCAACTGTGCCCTACGCACATCCCGTATCAGCAAATTTTCCCCTACTGCATCAGTCCCATCAGCACACAAACCTATTACAGTATCTCCCTTCTTTGAAACAAAAGAGCCAAGGCCCTTCCTTGAACTCATCTCCCCGCTGGTTACTGCTCCCATCACTATTCCCCTGATAGCAAAACTCTTTGAAGAGTCATCTGTACTCACTGCCCCAATTCTTCTCTCCCTTGCACCCCTAACAATGCTTTGTCTCCCATCTCCCCACCCAAGTGGCCACTCAGCAAGGTCATTGATCATTTCTGCCTTGCAACAGCCCACGGTCAATTCCAGTCCTCATCTCATTTGACCTATCAGCGTTATTTGGCTCTGTTCACTGAAATACTTTTAACTTGGCTTCCAAACACCACTCACCTGCAGTTTTTCCACTTCACAGGCTGCTCTTCCTTCCTCTTTCTCTGGTCCTCCTCATCTACAGAGCTCTTAAACACTGGAGGTCTCTAGGCCTCAGTCCTTGGCTCTTTATTCTCCATTTACATACATTCCTCTAGGTGATCTCATCATACTTACTTCAAATGACACCTATGCACTGAAATCCCGACTTTAATTTCCAGCAGGCAAATTTCCCCTCAACTTCAGACTTCATACATCCAACAATCCATTGACAATCCATTGAGATGACTCACGAACATCTCAAACATGTGCAAAGTTAACTCCTAATCCTCACAAACCTATTTTTCCCATAGTCTTCTTTACCTCAATAAATGGAAACTCCAATCCTCTACTTGGTCAGGTAAAATATTATGGAGTCAACCTTCATTCCTCTTTTCCTATCACATATCAAACTCATCATAAATCTTGTGGTTTCTGTCTTTAAAATATCTCCAGGATCTGACCACCTGTGATCACCACCATGCTCCTCCCGACTGTCCTCTTTTGCCAGAATCACTGCCATCACCTTCCAACCAGGATCATGCTTCTACCCTTGCCTCCCTACGTTCTATTCTTAAATCATCAACAGAGTGATCATTTAAAACCGTAAGACCACGTTACCTTGTGCTTGAAACCCTCCAATGGCTTCCCATCTCCCTTGAAATAAAAGCCAAAAAGCCAAGTGTCTGCAATAGCTTACAGTCCTACATGTTCCCCTCATCTCTCCGATCTACGCCCCCAACATTTTTCAGTATAAAGAAATAAGAAGGAATGGCTCCTACTCTTTTTCATTATAGAACGAAAAACATTAAATGGCAGCAACATGGCAAAAGGAAACCTTTCTCTGATTCTTTTCCCCTCAACATTTTATTTTCATGTTGCAATCTTCAGCAAACTCAAAAGAAAACACTGAACCTGGACTCACTTTTTTTTAGATGGTAAAGAAGCTAAGCTTAAATTTATCTTTACAGAAACTGAAGAAACATGCATTTAATGGACAAATTTATACTTAAATAAAAATTTAAATAAAATATTAAACCTACTGAAAACTGTTTTTTAAATCATTTAGAAGTCCCCAATTAGAATAATCAATATCCTGTTTACAAATTGTAACTTTATCATGGATCTGCTAAACATTAACAGGTCATCAGCCAGCCTTTGCCAACTTTGCACAGATATACTTACGTCCTCATTCCCACCCACTGCATCCTGTTCCTAGCCTCAGCCCAACTTACCAGAGGAGCCTAACATCCCCCAAAGAGCTCCCCACTGTGTCAATGCAGATGATAAAGTTCAGGACCCAATGTCCTGTGAGATGACCTCTGGGGTGTTTACTGACCTCCAAACACAGTTTTTCCTTTCCCTTCCCACTTGTTTTGTAAAAATTTTGTGCAACATGAAAACCCCCAAGATAGGCCAGACACAGTGGCTCATGCCTGTAATTTCAGCAATTTGGGAGACTAAGGCAGGAGGATCGCTTAAAGCTAGGACTTTGAAACCAGCCTGGGCAACACAGCAAGACCCCTTTTCTAAAAAAATAAAAAATCAGCCAGGTGTGGTGGTGGGCACCTGTAGTCCTAGCTACTCTGGAGGCTGAGGCTTGGGCCCAGGAGTTTGAGGATGCAGTGAGCTACGGTAGGTTGGTCGCGCCACTGCATTCCAGCCTTGGCAACAGAGTGTGACCTTGTCTCTTTAAAACAAAAAAAAGAAAAAAAAAAAAAACCAACATAGCACACATTTGGAAGTCATAAAGCCTCATTCCTTTAAAAACTTAGCCGGGATATGGATTTTCTATTAATTCATACACACTTCCTAGATCCAAAGCAGATAGTATTGAGATTTCACCATAGATCTTCCTGGCTAATTCTCTCATTTCTGAAGTATGAACCTCCTGATTAATTACTGGTGAGTTATAGGAGTGCCAGGAAGTTAAGCCTGGGACCTTCTCCCACACTACTCTTTCAAAAGCAGGCATCGTCAGGTAAGTTCTAAGAAGTTGTAGTTATTCACCCAGTCTTTCCCTGTGAACACTGGTACAACTGGTCTTTTCTTCCCGCCCCCACCCCCCCACTGTAACCTCTTTCCTTCCGAGTGCTTCCTTTTCCACTATGCATTCAAATGCCTACTGCTCCTCTCCAAATCCCCTCCTCTCTGCTCTAATAAATTGCCTCCTGTATTTTTGTCTTACTGCCCTGCTCTGAATTTATACCTTTGTCTCAAGAATGCCAGTGCTTCTAAAGATATTCCATTATTCCTGGAGTAAGCAGCTCAGGCAATTTCTTCCTGAAAGTGGGTTTCATTCCTAATTTTCTGTATGAGCAAATGTTCCTTTAACTGCTTCATTCCAAAATTGTGCGCTGGCTCCATTAGACAAATAATAGGTTAGGAATCTGAGCTTGCATGCCTGTGTTCCCTTACAGGGAGAACTCACTTAAAAATAGTACCAGATTCATTCATTCATTCATACACTCAACTAACAAATAACAAATAAAAGGCATCATAGCAGGTAAAAAGGTATATAAAATGTGTTCTCCATCCTTAAGGAGCTTATACTCCAGATAAATAGGTAGACTCCAAAGCAATATGGAAGGAGGACCATATGGGCTTATTTACATCACTAACATTTATAAAACAGAGTTGTTCTTATCCACTCAGTACAGAAAGTGATTATTAACAAAAGTAAAAATGGAATCAACAATGTGTACTTCAGTCTCTACAGTTCAAACTATATAGGTTCCCATGACCTATATAATCCATATTAACAGTAGTCTTTTATTTTAGCATGATAAATAAAGTATTACTTTCCCAGCTTTTTTAGACTTTACTGTTCTGAATCTGGAAATCAATGCATGATTTTGATTCTCTTTCTCTAAACATTTGCTTTGCCAAGAAACAAGTTCTCTTAAGAGTCTAGTTATTTAGAAAATCAGCTTCTCTTTTTATTTAGCACAGGGTAAGTTCTACTAGATCTGTTTCTCTGATTTCCATCTACTGCCTTGATTGCATTAATACATGCTTCTCATTTTCCTAAATCAAAAGATGATGCTTAAATATAAAGAACTTAAACACAGGATCTGGAAACACAGCAGCCATAAAACACCTGCCTATCTTTGCAGTGTAAATGTTGGGGAGAAGGTTAAAATTGAAGTTGAGGAACTGTGTATTTCAAAGTGCTTTGGTTCATTAAACAGTCATTTTTTATTTTAAAGCCATTATATCAGAGTTATTTGCATTGCTACTGCATAAACTCTGAGATCTATTGTATTCAAAAATGTTTTATTATGTTATTTTATTTTTCCCCCAAAAGATAAATACACCTTCAATTTTAAAATGAAAATCTTTGGGAAATGAGTTTTCAATATACAGAAATTCACTTCACAAAAAATAGCAGGACTTGAACCACATTTAAAGTGCCCCTGTATTTCACATTGATCCTCCAGAAAATACATTTTCAGCTTCCGAATGGGAGTCTCTCATCCAATTGTTGTCACTCTAGGTATCCAAAAAGTGAAATACACGGTATTAGGAATCAAGCAAAGCAAAATCACTCTATAAGTAAATAAAGGATACTTACCTAAGTTTCACACATCAATAAATTTTACAATAGCTCCTAACAGATAAACCTTTAAAGAGGGCTAATGACCCAGTATTGGATATTCATCCTCTCACCACCCCAAATCAGGTCTGTGTGACCAGACACCTACTGCTCGCCTTGGCTTCCGAGTAGGAGGGGCCGTCCTCAAAAGTGAAGATCTGGGACATGCTCTGGCCCAGGTAGGAGGGCGGCGGATAGTAGGAGTGCATCCTGTACTGGGAACTCACTGCGTGGCGGTTCTCCGGGTTCTTCATCTGCTTGAGAAAAAAGAAGAAATGCATTGAGACCAAAGTTGCATTTTACCATTATTACAAGCATTGTCTATTTTTGTAAATTTAGAGAATAGCCTATTAAAGTTGGGTATCTTCTACCACAAGTATGTTCCTCCAGTGCACTGGGCCTTAGAAATACTATTGCTGTGTGTCTTGAAGGTGCCCTCTCTATCTTGGGGTCTCTTCTAAAGCACCCCTAAAATTTCCTCTGGTGACATGGTGCTAGACTAACCAGTACTAAAGAAGACAGGGCAGTGGAGAGGGGACAGTGCTGGTTAGGTGCCAACACGGTTTGCTGTAACACTGACTAGCCTCTTTGACCAGGAGCAAGCTGTTGACCCTCTTCCCATGTTTCCTTGTGTAAAACTGGCACCTTATACCTTGGTTACCTTACAGTGTTCATATAAAGAGAATATTTTTAAAAGACTGAAAAAAGCAACATGCAAACCATGTGTAATGGTAAGCTGTTGTCATTAGCACTATGCCGTGCTGGATCCTGTCACTCAGCGCCCATTCCTACCTCCTTCTATAGCAGGGAACAGAAGTCCGGGATCTAGATTCTGCTAATTGGATACATGGAGTGAGATGGGGAAGGCAGCAGGGAAGCACAGCTGTCCCTCTGGCAGCGGCAGCAGCTGCACGTGGGCTTGGCAGTCATTTGTTTTTCTGGCAGCCAGACCCTGCCTTTGGAGCCATGGGGCAGCTTTTATGAAAGGAGCAGTTAGTTCCCTGTAGCTTCTTGACCTCTTATTCAAAGCCAAGGAGATGTGACCTGATGGCTTAGGAGGGGCCCCCACTTCCACCTTCCTGGCCCTGCTGCTGACTGTGTAAGGGCCCACTTCCCTGAACACCCAGAACTGTTTCTTACGTGGACCCTGGAACAGATACCAAGTATTCCACTCACGATCATATCTTCATGACAAGAACAGAGCAAGACTTCAATTATTCATGATGTCTTTAACAACTTAAATTGAGAGGGTATTCACTTTTAAATAGAAGTGAGTCCTAAGGAATGTTCGAGATAAACCAATTCTGTCCAGGATTAAGGAATAATTTCACAATTATGCCTTTCAATCAAATGTTTTGAATGCTACTTGATAAAGAAAATAGTGCTAATTTGACAGCCTCGTAAGGTAAAACGAGGTCCTGGGCTTTCTCAAGATTCTCTATGAACATCTAAATTCTGGATAATTTCCCAAATAACCACTGGCCAAAGTGCACTTTGACTATTATGGCATTGCTTGGTTTCCGGAAAGGCCTAAGTCCTGATCCCTATATATGCTTAGAGAAACTTAAAGGATTCACTTTTGATCATCCTACTGCTCCCCAGCTCCAATCTATCCTCTAATGGGTGGATGATTTCCTCTTGGAGAAACAAAGAAGATTCCATTACAGGTCATTCTTTCCTTTCTAGTGAAGTTTATCTGGGCAAGTTTCCTTTATCCTTTCTTATTTATCTTTCTAGTTTGTCTTTCTGAAGTATACAAACTAGCGTCTCTTCTAGGTCAATCACCCCTTTTTCATTCTCTACCATCACATAAATCTTTACTAAATAAGAGGTCAAGGAAGCTGTACTTAGAAAATGGCCAAAGGGGAACTGGCTACTGCCCTATGAGAGAGCCCATTAAGGAGCCGTGAAATCATGGAAGAGGGAAGGGGTGATCAGTGGTAGCAGCTTACTACACAGACCCAGTGCCCAGTTAGACCAGTGCTCCCAGCATTCTCAGTGTGCACACAAATGGCCCGGGGTCCTGTCAAAATGCAGATTCTGAAGCAGTACGTCTGAGGTGGAGACACTGATTCTGCTGGCCCTCAAACCTGGCTCTGGTGACAAGGAGCTGGAACAAATGATCTTGTCTCTCATCCTTAGCTCCTCTAGGAGCCCAGATTAAAAGGAGGATCTTCTAAACAAACAAACAAACAAACAAACAAACAAAAACCCTCTTTTTACCAATTGTTTACAACCATCAAGTCTCCACCTGAATTAAGGGAAGGTAGAAATATGTAAATAGCAATTTTTAATTTTCATTATTTTTCTTTTTGTACATAAAGATTCTCCACTCAGGGGTCTGTGAGAATTACGAGAACCATCTAGAATTGCTGCAGTGGTAATAACAAACTCGGGCACACTTTGAATTGAAGAGCCATTTCTGCCTCCGTAGATTTCCCTCAAGTCAATTACACAGTCTGAGTAATGAACATTGAATTAGAAGCAAGGTGCCGACTTTTGAGTACAGAATGCCTAATATAAATAACGGAGCCTCCCCGGTCTGAGTGCTGAGTTAGTCACATCTCCTTCAGGTTTGACAATATCTGCAAGTCAGTTCTTCAAGGAAAATGCTTTTCAATTTTCCCTGTGTACAAGAAAACTGACAGGGTTTGAGCCTGCAGGCTCTGCAAAATGCTGGATTTTTTTTCTTTTACTATGGAAGTTTATACAAAGCTGCTTTTCAAAATGTTTGAAAAATGTTCACCATGAGCCTATAGCTGAGGTCAGCAAATTTTTTATTGTAAATGGTCAAACTAAGAATTTTAGGTTTTGCAAGCCATAAGATCTCTAGGCAATAAGTAAATGAACGGACATGGTTGTGTTCCAATAAAACTTTATTTATAAAAATCTGCACTGGTTCTCAACCTTCACTCCCATTAAGGGGGAGGCGGGGACCCAGTTATAATGACTGGCAGCCACTCCTACAGAATCTGATTTAATGGGTCTGGGATATGTGGCCTGGGCCTTAGAGCTTTTCAAAGCTCCCAGGTGATTCTAATATGACACCAAGATTAAGAACAAGTGCTACAGTTTCCAACATATCTTCCATAGACCTGGGAAGTATGAGTCCCAACCTCCCCCTATTAACTAAAAAATGCAAAAGATTAAGTCTGACTAATAGACTGTTCAAACACTGCCAATCCCAACGTATATATTATTTGAAAAGAGATTCAGGTAAGCAGTTAATTTCTTTTTTTAACTAAAGCTTACTGGAAAATAAACACAATTTCAAATCTATGTATATGCTTATTTTCCCCCTTACTCCCTTTTTCATGTTTTTAGAAAGCATCAAATTATAAAGATAATTTGGAAATACTGGAAATAGAGTTGAATTATTTGTACCCCAATATATCCCTAATGAATCCCTCAAATCACTGAGCTATAAAAGACTTCCAGCAAAAGAAGAAAAAGATACAAAGAGTCAGACAACACGTGAGGTTACTAAAATGTGAGTTTAGTGTGGTCATCAATCACTTCAGCTATATCCGCACCCCCCCACAAAGAATAATCCACACATAACCACTCACGTGACAACCTGTACATGAGAGAGAAAGACGGCCCTGTGTTTCTAAGTGCGTTATGTAAACCTCTGAAACATGAAGTTAAAACTGAATGGCAATTCACCCAGACAAAGGTATGGCAGCATGTGATTTCAAAGTCTAAATCACTTTCTGCTCTCTTTTAAATTGAGGGGAAAAAAAATCACTATCCTGGTACTTTTGGCTCAGACAAAATGGGAAAATAATGAAGCCTTTGAAATCCGCTGTTTTATTTTAAACCAGTAGTTCTCAACTGGGGGCAATCTGGTCCTCCAAAGCCTCGGTCCCCAACCCCCAGGCCGTGGACTGATACCGATCCACCCTCTGTGGCCTGTTAGGCACTGGGCCGCACAGCAGGAGGTGAATGGCAGGCAGGGAGAGAAGCTTCATCTGTATTGACAGCTCCCCATCTCTCTCATCACCACTTAAGCTTGGCCCCCTGTCACAGCAGGGTGGTATCACATTCTCACAGGAGCAAGAACCCTACTGTACACTGAGCATGCGAGGGATCTAGGTTGTGGCTCCTTGTGAGAATCTAATGCCTGATGATCTGAGGTGGAGCTGAGGCTGTGACGCTAGCGCTGGGGAGCGGCTGCAAATACAGATTATCATTAGCAGAGAGGTCTGCATGATAAACGTAATGCGCTTGGTTGTCCTGAAACCATCCCCACCCCCTGCCCCATCCATGGAAAAATCATGTTCCATGAAACCAGTCCCTGGTGCCAAAAAGGTTGGTGACTGCTGCTCCACGGGACATTTAGGGACATCTGGAGACACTTTTGTCACAATGGGTGGGGCGGCAGCAGTGCTGCTGGCATCCAGTGGGTAGAGGCCAGAAATGCTGCTGCCTGTCCTACAACGCACAGGGCAGTCCCCAGACAACAAAGAACTATCTGGGCCAACATCTCAACAGTGCCAGGCCGAGAAGCCCTGCTTTAAACTAACCTAACATCCCCCGTGTGGCCGGCCCTTGCCTCCAGCTAAAAGAAAAAAGCAAAGTCCTGAGGGACAGAAGTGGCGAACAAAGCCCAGGAACTGTTCACTTCTGTTAAAGGGACATATATTTTTCCCTTTATGCAACTGCACCTTGTTTCTTCCAAAGGTTTTATCTTCATTCCTTTAAGTTAAACAAATAAACCAAGCAAAACCTAAAAACCCAGGATTTCAGTGAATTATGACTACTATTATTATTAGCAGTGGTAGCTGGCAAGCAAGAGGCATGTTTTATATGTTATTACCCACCCCAAGTCTCTGAACCAGAATATGACCCACAGATAGGAGTTGGGCTGACAGAGAATGCTTACGGCATGAATATTAACCCCTGAAGGAACCTCATGGGTTGGGGTTTTGTTTTATTAAATTGTTCAGAGTATGCATCATAATAAATCTGAACCATAGATTTCCTTCTATACACTTCAGCCACCCTATTTTATAGTAACAATATCCCAACAAAACATAAAAATATTTGACCTTACTTCTTTTTAAAAAAAATTCCTAAATACGTTCATTGGTTGTCTATTATCACTTCAGATTAGGAAGACTGTCTGGTATTATATCAAACTGAATACTCCATCCAGGTGAATGGTTACAAGAAATTTGTGGTCTAGTTGTTTACTAAGCATGGTTTAGCTGCATAAAATTGGAATTGACATAAGGGAACAGTCTTCATGAGAAGAATTATTCTATAGGGTAACACTCCTAATTGCAAACTCTGATATTAAACAAATAGGGTAGAGATTCCCTTGGCACTGATATGTGGCTTACAGTATTTTTTTTTTTTTGAGACAGAGTCTCCCTCTGTCTCCCAGGCTGGAGTGCAGTGGTGTCATCATAGCTCACTGCAACCTCAAACTCTTGGGCTCAAGCGATCCTCCTACCTCAGCCTCCAGAGTAGCTGGGACTACAGGTGCACACCACCACACCTGGCTAATTTTTCTATTTTTACTAGAGACACGATCTTGCTCTTGCTCAGGCTGGTCTTGAACTCCTGAACTAAAGTGGTCCTCCCATCTCCCACAGTGCTGGAAATACAGGTGTGAGCCACTGTGCCTGGCTGATATGTGGCTTATAGTCTTTTAAATTTTAAAAGCCATATTTGGAGTAAGCCTTTAGTTTTCTGACCAGAAATCTTTTTATAAAAGAAGGCAGGACTCTTTACAGGCTGTGGAATTCTAGGTCCCCTGGAGATGCTCAGAGTGAAGACTGGGACAGACTTTTGCCCTCATTACATGGTGTCTTTAGTTTTAAGACTCTTCTTTTCAAACCGTCTGCATGGGATGCCAGTTCCCACGCTCACCTAACCACACACACTGTGAGCTGTCCCAGCCCACAGACCGTGCCTGTGCAAGGTGCTTCACTCGAAAGCCTCATTTGCCTCCTGAAATACACACCCATTCATTCTCTGGCATTCCACACTTCACAGCTGGAAAGAATTATTTTTAACATACGGGCTAAAACGGTTGCTTGTATGCGCACATTTCAGAGAGTACTGAAACACCAACAGGTCAGATGCCGAGTCACGTGAGGCAGGCAGAGTCCTCACTGCTAAAACCTGCCCCTTCACCTTCTTTGCCTATGGCTCCCAGTCCTCTGCAGACTACTGTTCTCCACCACCCTCACCTTGCCTCTCTCTTAGGTGGTCACGCTATGGAATGCCTTCTACTCCCCACCCTAGAGGGAGGAAGAGAAAAGGAGAAAGACAAAGAGAAAGGCCTCTGTGAGGACTCCAGCTCTTGTGAGTGGCTCTGCAAACCCCAGGGGGCTCCTTCTACTTGCCAAGGGAGAAGGTGCTGTGCTGAGGCTGAGGCTCCACACTCGACCCTGAAGAACCTAAGAGCCCTTTTGTCCAAAAATGCAAAGGAGGTGCCTCCTCCCCAGATGAGGTAGAAGGGGAAAACAGAGGAGGGAGGAGAGGGGAGAAAGAGGATGCTCACACAATATGGCAGAGAGGAGAAATCATTTAAGAAGTGATACACCTAGGATGTTTCAGGTTGTAAACTCCAAGTTTCCCAAAGCTTTAGAAGGTTTTTGATACATGCAAAAACAAAAGAAAACGTGTGTGGGTAGGGCTTTTCAAAAAGAACTGAAGGAAAGTTTGGACTGTATCAGAGTAAATTAAAAATTAAAAACACAGCCATAAGATGGACCATGGAAAAATAAACAAGTCATTTGGAAGACCAGAACCAAAACTGACCATGAGAACAAAAAGCAAGCCCACCCCTAATTCCTAGAAATCCTGGAGAGGCCATGGAACAGGAATTCACACCAGCCTTGAATAAGCGTTAAGGACAGAAACCCTACAGGATATCAGGATCATACCTGTATTTATTAGTGGTCCATTCGTCTTGTCTTTATCAAAAATGCAAGATGTGAACATTTCTCCATTTTACAAAAGCCAAATTAATTTTTTTAACTTGTGTTGCTCAGTTTTTTTCACCATCTGCATCAGTGGTACTGACAGAACGAAAGTACTTCCAGAGACCCTATCTTCCAAAATGCAGAGGTGCTACCCCTTACAGGGCCCTCAAACAATTCAGTCTGCAGTCAGCATATTGTTTAAAAGAATGCTATGGAAATGAACAGAATGGAATAGAATAGAATAAAAGGCAATAAAAAATTGAGAATCACTGCATATACAATATGGGTAAGAGCTGTTTTATGAAACTTTTCATTTTTTGTGTGTGCTAGAATATAGTTTCTTACTGTAGGTCTCCATCTAAAATGTTTTGAAATCATTGACGTATAAATCAAGTAAACAGAGGCAACTACCTTTAAAAAGAGGGACATAGTAATAAGAGAAAGCCAAATTAAAAAGGTTTCCTTTTCCTAAAACCTGGAAAAGTCCTGGTGCATTTCAGGAGGTTCATAAAAGAGAGAGGGACAGTCAATTTGGAACAATGTCTGGCCAGAACTAGCTCAATGCCTTCCTCATCTTTACAAAACTATGCTAGATTTTCTAACTCCTGGGTCAAAAATTTATATTTGTCTGATTCACAAATCTAGTTACAGACCCTGATTTACTAACTGAACTCACGTACAGCCACGCAAAAATTCAAGTATCATTTACATAACAGCCAACAGGAAATAGAGCTTCAGTAAAATAGCTGGAAGAAAAGGACATGAAAAAGTTTTTATTTTGAGAATTTGGTTAATAACGATCAAGACCTAGGACTCTTCACTTTCTAAAATGGCCAGTCTCCGAAAGCACTACATAACACCTCCTAAGACTGGCAGAGTGGCTTGTAGTGGTGATGTTCTTAATGCAATTTTCCTGAGAAACTGCTGGATACTGACTATGGGACTAATGGAATTTCAGAGGGAGAAAAGGAGCATGTATTGAGAGATACTATAGAGACCTATTGTATTATCTAGTCCTCATAATTTAATAATCATTAACACAGGAAGAAACTGCTCAGAGAGATCAGATAACCTGGTTCTGCTCACAAGGGATTAACTAGAGAAGTCAAGAGTCAAAGCAAGTCACCTCAGAAGCTCATGGTATTTCTCTATTAAATCAAGCCAGCTTTCCAATTTTAAATAAAGACACATGCTTACTATAAAGACCAACTCGTTGCCTTTAGCTTTTAACAACTCTTCATGTCTCTCTGCTTCTAAAGCAAATGAGAAACTTTTTTTTTTTTTTTCATAGTTTGAAAATGAGAAAAGAAGTCCATAACCGCACATTCAGGAACTCTGATCTTCTAACCAGAAATTTCAGAGGCACCCTTATCTGTTCCCACCATGATGGACAAACTTAATTAACCTTTGCTACTCTGTTCCAACCTACTGTTTTAGACAAAACTAGTGACCCAGAAACAATATGTTACCATCACAATCTCCACGGCTGTGACATCAAGAGATATAGCCCCATCAGCAGTATAGGAAAATAAGCCACTTGGATTAGCTGCGCTAAGAAATATGGATTATATTCATGTCACACATGAGCTGTCAGAAACATTAGGATACTTTTAGCATAAATCAGCAGTGTGAAGGGTATCTTACGAGCGCTGAACATGATAGCCTGCCGGGAGGGCAAGGTGAGACAGTCTGGGGCCACCTTCTAAGTGTAAGCACATGTGCACACTCACATGCTTTACCCAGACTGGTATTCAAGATCTGAACACAGGCTGGTGACCTCTGACGGGCACACCCAACTTGTGGGTGGCATGAAAAGGCCCTTCCCACTCTAAGGCCATGATGGAGACAGTCCACCTCTAAGTCATCAAAACGACACAAGAATGACTAAAAGCAACATATTATCCCTAAAATGTGTGTGTGTGTGTCTGTGAAGACACAGAACCATGCTTGAGAGCCAGCATGCTTAGTGCTTCTCCAGAATTTCAAGGTGTTATACAAGGAAGACCAGCAAATGTACACTGCCCCATGAGGAAGGCAGAGAGATCACGGGAACAATGTGACCTATGCAGTCAGGCAGACCCAGTGCAAACTTCAGCACCCCCAGTGTGATCCTGGCAAGTTACTTCTTCTAAGCGTTCAGTTTCCTCACCCACTAAAGGGCACTAACACTCCCTGACAGGGCTGTTGTTTAAGGATGAAAGGGTATGAGATACCAAGTGTCTAGCACCATAATGCTGCTTGACAATACTCTTGCTGGCACTGTCCCCTTCCCCCCTGGGACCACTGTGTTTTTGGAGGGGCATCAATGGGAGGGTGGGTCGTCACACTCAAGCACCCCTCTTCTGGGTTTGCTACCAAATAACTCTCATACCAAAAAACCCATCCCATTACATATTTCAAATATTATTTTAAGTACATAAATTTTTTTATTTCAGAATATTATGGGGTACAAACGTTTTGATTACATAAATTACTTTTATACCGTTTGAGTCAAAGTTATAAGTGTTCCCATCCCCCAGATACTGTGCAATGTACGCCTTAAGTGTGAATTCATACATAAACATTTTGTTTAATACTTGAAAGAAAAGTCCATTCTCTGAAATTTTTCTTCTTTTCAAATTTAAAAAGGTTGAAAAACCAACTCACAATCCAACACTGACACTATCAAACACACACAGGAAAGAGGGGGAGAAAATTCATGCCTTCACATTTTTCGGTTTTATATGAATGCTCAAAACATGGAATTATGATGTCTGCCTTCCTTCTCCCAGAATTAGTTAGTAGTAAGTGAAAATTGCCAAAAACAATGTTTATGAGAAGGAACATGATTTTTTAAGAAAAGTTGTGAAACAAATAAAAGAATATAATACCTTTTCCCCTGTTTCTCAATCTACTTACGAACCCCTTCCCAGGAGGCTATGGTAATGCCACAAGGCCAATGGTACGCCAAGGAGGGAGCACTGAAAGCAACCCGTCCTGGATACACGCAGTAGTAGGAGGGCTCATTCTCTGCAGAGAATTTTTAGAAAACAAAGCCCACTAAGTCAATCTGCTTTTAATTATCACCAAACATGGCAATTCTCAACAATAGCAGTGATAAAATACAACTCTCCACCCTGCCTTTTGAAATGCTATGCATGCACAGGGCCCCTCTTTCCATAAGGCATCACAGTGCTCCCAGGAAACCCCCAAACTCTGATTGCAATAGCAATAACAGAATTATTTGTGTCCTTTGATTCTTCTTCCTCATCTGCTCCCGTGAGCCAGTACTTGAGAGTCTAGCCCAGTGCAGGCACAGAGCAGCACTGCGTAAGAATGACCAATGAATGCATGAACGAAGGAGTATCTTACGCACACTTTAATATGGTGGCACTGTTTTTGTAACCTTATTCTTTTTATTTTTCTATCATATTTCTAATATGGTATTTTACAAACAGGGCAAACCTGTCTGTTATGCATTCCTTTGATTTTCATCTTTATTCAAATAATGAGGAACACTTAACAGAACACAGAAATACGGACTCCCAAGAAATTTGAGAATCACTTATCCATGCACTTAAACATTCCGAAAAGCAACTAACTTTATATCATATTCACGTCTACTTAACAGGAAAAAAGTAAGCTAAAAGGGTAAACAAATGGATACGATTTTGGCTAATAGAACAACCAAATTGAATCTTAAAGCTTTCAAAAATTGTGATCTAATTATCTAATTTCCAAGGGGATTACAGAATCCCCAAAGGACTGTGTTATTTACTAACCTGATGCTATTGTGTCAGAGAATAGGTAATGTAACAAACTCGCAAAAGACTAATATATTTCTGCCTACAATTCAGTTGTGGAGTAGTCCCTGGGGTACATCAACACCTTATGAGGGTTTCCAACTCAGTCCAGATCAAATGGAACTCATATAAAAATGCAGATTAATCTGTAGGACAGCCCAGGGTTTACGCAAGTCCCCCAAAGGCTCCTGAAAATCTCAGGTTACACTCTATGTGGATTTCCTGGGATGCCACTGGACCACTTCAACCAGGCTGAGAAAACAAGCCCTTAGGCTTGTCCAAGGCCGAGCTCCTTCTAGATATCCTGAGTCAGAGCTGCCTGTTCCCTAGTCCCCAGGTTTCCAGTCGCTAGTTCTAATTTCTTCTGGAATCCACATGGTTTTAACCAAAACACTCTGCAAAAATGTCTCCACCGTGTACTACTGAAGATCTTCCCCAGCCCATGTCTTACCATCTGTCTGGGTTCAGCACCTAAAATGCCCGCCACCACCCTTGCTGAGCTTTGGTTCCAAAGAGCCACCCAAAACACTGTCATCACAGCACCAATTCTTACAACAGCTGCCTTCACTGAGGGACTGAAAGCGTGCAGGCCATTAAGCTTTCATCATCTGTGAAACAAAACAGCAATTCCTTAAAGGAAAGGTGTAATAAAAATCAGATGACTGTTGTGATCATCACTTGTCATCAGCTAAAATGAGACAACACAGCAATTCCTTAGTGAAGGCGCATGTAGGCAAAGTGACAGTGTGAAAACAGAAAGCCAGGACTGCACTCATCCAGGCTGCAAGGCTTGGGAGCAGTGACAGGATGGCCCAAAGACTACTGTGCTGCTCCCTGCAGGGCCATCTGAGGGATGGAAGCTTTTCTCCCTGCAGGAGTAAGAATATGTTGTAAAGGCTCAAGATAACTGAGTTTATTATTTCTCTTTAAAAGAGAGGAACTAATGAGAAATTATGTTTTGGACAAGAACATTATAGGCATGGCTAACACACGACGGGCAATTTAAGAGCAAGTTTACAGTAGAGGCAATGGAATGCCCTCCACCCCCCGGACCCTCACACCTTCCATGTCACTGGCTTTCAACTACCATGACCTTTGAGTTGAGTTTCTTTAAAAGGAAGATGCTCTAAGGCTGGCCTACTGACCTGGCAGGCCCAATCATTACATCCCCACTATGTACCAGATGGCAGGACCTACTTGGGGTGCGTTGTGAAGGAGTCCCCCAAGATGCTGGACTAGCATGAGGGTGTTCACAGGGCTGCCATAAAAAAGAAGATGGGGGAGGCAGGCACAATGGCACACGTCTCTGGTCCCAGCTACTTGGGAGGCTAAGGCAGGAGGATGGCTTGAGCCCACGAGTTCAGGGCTGTAGTGTGCTTTGATTACAGCTGGGAATAGTTGCTGTACTCCAGCCTGGGCAACATAGAAAGTCCCATCTCAAAAAAAGAAAAAAAAAAAAAAAGAAAGGGGGGCATAGGAGGTGGGAGATAGTGGGTGCCAACTTTTTATATTGCTGAGTAAGAGCATTTGCAAAAACAAAAAATCCCATGATCTAATAGGATCGTCCTTTTATTTTTTTTAAAAAAGTTCAAAGAAGCGAGGAGGAGGGGATGGGTATATACAAACATAATGAGTATGTAATCACGCCTGTAATCCCAACACTTTGGGAGGCCAAGTGGGGAGGATCGCTTCAGACCAGGAGTTCAAGACCAGACTGGGCAACATAGTGAGACCTTGAATCTATAAAAAATTTTAAAAATTAGCTGGGAATGGTGGCACACACCTGTAGTCCTGAATAATCAGAAGGCTGAGGCAGGAGGATCACCTGAGCCTAACAGTTCAAGGTTACAGTGAGTTATCATTGTGCCAGGGCACTCCAGCCTGGGCAACAAAGCGACACACTGTCTCTTTAAAAAAAAACAAAAAAAAAAAAGAGGAGGCAGTGTGAATACAAGGTCCTGTCTGGTAGCTCATTACACTGGCAGACTGGCATGTAAGCAGTGAAAACGCAGTGGCTTTTCTGGGTGCCCTGTCCAACCCTCTGGCCCCTGCAGGCAGAAGGTACTAGAGCGCCATCCCAAGAGTGCTCACAAGAAAGTGCATCTTTCTGTGCTCCAAGCCTCAGACAGCAGAAAGTGGTTTCCTTCCTACCTGTCCCTCAGTTTCAAACACAGGACTACTACTTAGGTGATCCCCAACTTCCTTTATCCTTTTCTACGAGATAATAGCAACCTTCTCCCAAGACTTGCTTTTCTCAGTCTTTGTCTGTTTTATTCAGTAGTCAATCCTTAGCAAACAGTAGGCCCTCCATGCATGTTAATTTAACATATGAATACATTCCAACGAGGTGCATAATTGCCAATGGGCAATCATATCATGAAACACATCATGGAGACCAAAATAGCCCAGAAAGAATGAAATCACTAACGTTGTCATTAGACCACACCCTAACTATGGCTGGAATGTAAGTCTATATATCTGGTGGCACAAGCTTCGCAAAAGCAATCAAGAGGGCGCCTGCCAGAGGGACGGAAAGGAGATCCTAGGTACAGCTCGGAGTCCTCCCATATTTATTTCTGCTCACTTGATATGCACCTCTCCCTTGTCAGCCTGGTACAACATGTTTATTTAAGAGATAATGTTGCCGTGGAGGAGTGCACAAGGCAATAAACAGCTTTTGCAGGCAATTAAATGCAGAAGTGAAATTGAGCTGCTGGTCAGCGGAACCAGCCATTCATCCTGAGTTTGTTCCAGTGTCACAAATGTTATTCCTGTTTCACAACAGGACAGGAATCTCTGATTGGGCCACAAATCTCCACAGGCTGGAGACAGACCAAAAGCGATTAAAGCAGCTCTGAGCGTGCAGGGCATTTAGACAAAAGAACCTTGGGATTCTGGAATGTTGACTAGGAGATTGCTGTATTTTTTTTAATCAGGTTTTGCACTTAGTAGGTGTTCCGTAACTGTGGCTCACTTGATTTTATAGGGAGACTTGCAGTAAGTCTCAACTGTACAACAGAGTCAATGGATTCTTTATGCAAATAATCCAATACCCTTTCTGTACTCATCTCTAAGAATTCTAGTTTAAAAAAGTTATGATGATTTCCATTAGAGTCAGGTTTTTTCCCAGGAATCAGAAAGGAGGTCTTGATTTCTTTCTTATTTCTGATACAAATTGTTTTGATTCTTTTCTTTTAACTTTTTGAATAATAATTTGAATCTTTTCTTTCTTCATTCTGATATAGATCAGAAAGCAGTTATCCCACAGGACACAAAAATCAGTATACAGAAGTCAATACCATTCCTACACATTAATAGTGAACTATCTCAAAAAGATATCAAGAAGACAATCCCATTTACAATAGCTACAAAAATAATACTTGGAATAAATTTACCAAGGAGATGAAATATCTCTACACTAAAAATCATATAACACTAATGAATACTCAGGAGGCTTAGGCAGGAGGATCACTTGAGCCCAAGAGTTCAAGGTTATAGTGACGTTGACAGTGGCGCCACTGCACTCCCTCTGCAGCCTGGGCAACAGAGTCGGAGACCCTGTGAGAAAGACATAAATAAACAAAAAGATATTCCATGTTCATGGATTGGAAGAAAAAATGTCATACTACCCATATGTGGTTCAGAATCAAGAGAGAAAAAAAGATTTTTGTATCCCAAATCAAGTATTTTGTATCCTAGCAGGATAACTTACAAAAAGATGGCTCCATCTCACAAAGTCAGGAGGAAAGCCAGGTCTTAATAACAGCAGCAAGAAAGTAGATGGAGGAGACTCAGCCTCAGATTCTGGCCCTAGATGTTGAGCCAGTTTTAGACCATGGGAGAGAATAGCACAGGTGCTCTCCGGATGCAGCTGTGGAGCATCTTCCACAAAGGAGCTAGAAAAGTCCCTACCCTACTCTCCCCTGGGAAGCTGCCACCAGGAGGGGCAAGGCATTGTCCACAGAGCAGAGTCAGGCTGCCTTGCAGGAAGAGCAGAAAGAGCAAGGTTAGGAAAAGGCTCTCCCATCCCACATCCCTGTTCCAGACACCTCTGCTATAAACAACTCTGGTTAAAAAGTGAGTGTTCCAGTTCCTCTCCCATCAACATTAGCTGAAAGTATCATCTGTAGGTTTTTTTCACTATTTAGTGAATATTTCTTTATAACATCAATTTCTTAATGAACACATTTTGCACCATTATAATCTTTATGCATTATGTTTTATTTCCTAAATAGACCAAATTCTTCCCCAATGATATAGAAATCTTTCTGTGTACATTCATACTTGGTCCATATTCATGTGTCAGTTTTTTAACAATAAATAAAATGTGCATTATTTATATCCTAGCTTGTTATGAAAGGGATTCAAAGTCGATAACTAAAATATATATGAACAAATGGTGAAGAATTAAATAGATTTTTTGAAAGCAGGGTTAAGTAGCAATAACGATAACCAAAATAAAGTCACTGCAGTTAATATCAGCATAGCACTTCTGGTTTGCACATAAACCCCCACATACACTCATCATCTCACTTCAGTTATCACACTGCTTTATGTATTCATGCAAATGTTCAATGAAGATTTGCCCACTATACCCACTTTACGGGGAAGAAAACAGAGATTCAAAGAGTTAAGTATCTTAATAGCTCAGGATTACAGAGTTAAACTGCAAGTTCGAATATGGATCTTCTAGTGCCAGAACCCATGTTCCTTAAAGCATACTCTGTTGTTCCCCTAATCCACTCGGTCACCAGCTAGCTGTGGTGCTGGGCAAATCCCTTCAGCTCTGGACTTGTTTTCTCTGAAGCAGAATTGGGTGGACTAGAACTCTTTAAGGTCCATTTCAGCTCTGAAAGGCACTATACTGATTTTCATCTGTCATTGTGCAAATTGATGGATATCTATGTTGCTTTTTGTACTTTTGATGTAAGAGTTTAACTCCAATAGAGATAATTTTAGTGGGCACGACTAAAAAACTGTAAGCCAAGCTTGTGTTCACATTTGGTTACAAGATTAATCCACAGACTCATAAAATGTCAGAGAGGTTATATGATGGAGGCCCTTCAGCCAAACCGTTACGATCGTTTTTTATGCTACACAAACACACACACACACACACACACTGCAGACATGCCGAGATTGCATATTTCAGGAAAGCACCAGGACTCTATCCTCAGCCACATGCATCAGCACTGTTGTAGAAGTTTCTGCATATTTCTCATCTCCACAAGTGAAGACAGAAAATCAGAACAGAGTTACAAGAAAGTCCCCAATGGAAAACAAAAGAATTTTCAAGCCCTAAAGAACTAAAGAGAGCCTCTGTATTCGTACTTAATTGATACTACAGTTAAGCTTCACCTGCAGAGACATTCTGCACATTCCCCAGGGGTGTCAGCTCACAGACGGCTCCCGGGACGTGGTTTCCATAGCCCTGAGTTTGCTGCAGACCCAGTGATAACCAGGCAGTGTGGAAACACACATGCTAGAGCCAGACAGAAACGGACTTGAACCCTGGCCCTCCCACTTGGTGGCTGTGTGACGCTGGCTAAGTCAGCCTCTGAGACTCAACGTACTCACCTATAAAAAGGACAGTATCATTTGCCTCCTAGGACATTAATTGCTCAGTCTACGATAGCTCTCATTTCTGATGTTATTCTTTACTAAGAAAGGGACTCAACCGCAGTGAGAGAGAAATAATTTGTTATATAAGATATATCACTGACAGTGATTGTCTAGGAAATAAGAAGGCTTAAGCCCAGGCCGCTGAGAAAACAAACTCACATATTAAATGATGCCTGAGTGTCTCTCCTAGGGCTCTAACCAGTGATGCCTCTCTCTAGTCTAGTAAATCTCAGGGAAGAGGCTAAGCATCAAAACCGCACAACCCCCACAGGACTAAGAAAGTTAGCCAAGATATGCCACCCCACCCCTCCACAGTGTCAGTAGGTAGACACTATCTGAGTTGAGCTTCTCACTCAGCAGAACTTGCCCCCAGGGGAAGCTCTCCTGGGCACGCAGCTAAGGCAGCTCTCCAAGACCAGCAGTGGTGCTGCTCAAGAAAGCCCGTCTCCTTGGGCTGTTCCTGGGAGCGTAGACCTTGGTAAGAGACGTCCAAGGAAATCCAAGACCTGCCATACCTTTCCAGGTTTTCCAGGTAGAGCAAGAATAAACAGTAATATTTCAGACATCATCTGCCATCTGAAAAGTTTTGACAAAATGGGAGGATCAATTAATTTAGCAGATTTCTGACTGCTATAAAGTTGATGCTGCGCTGGCTATCTTTCTTTCAGAAAAATACTTAGATTTTTCTTTCTAATCTTTTATCACCTATGCCAAGACCCTCCTATTCACAGACCCTCCCAGCTACTTTATCCTCAAAGCCTAGGAGCAGCCCCAAAACCAGGACACTCCAATAGCAGCTCCTGGTTCCCAGGAATCTCCAGGATGAGCTGTTTCTTAAAAACTGTGAGATGCTTCTTTCTCCCTGCAGGGCGGAGAGTCTCCAATAGCAGTCAATCTCAATCCTACCCAAAGCACAAAATCCACAGGTCTGAAGGGACCCAGTTTAAAGTTTCATAAATCATCACATTTTCTTTACATACCTATCACCTCTCAATTCTATTTTTAAAAATTATTTTTAAAATCTTTTTATTTTTTGTAGAGAAGGGGTCTTGCTGTGTTGCCTAGGCTGGTCTTGAACTCCCGGCCTCAAGCGATTCTCCTGCCTCAGCCTCCCAAAATTCTGGGATTAAAGGCGCGAGCCTGAGATTAATTTTAATACCAACGTACTTTAAGTTCCCTTCAAAAAGTATAACTCTAAAAATAAAACGTATGGAAACTTGGGAAAATTTGTAGCTCAGGGGGTTAAAACCGACATTTTAATAAGCCCAAGAAGTCAGATTCCTGAGGGTAGCAAGAGAATCGAAAAAGTGGGATAACTTGACTATTAACAACTTCCCCACAGCTAAAAAGCAGAGGCAAAATGGAAAAGACTTGCTCAGAGGAAAACTTCAGTTCACATTTTTGATGTCGGCTTAAGAAAGTCAAGGACTTCTAAGAAAGTCAAACTCACACAATCAGAGAGAACAGTGGTTGCCAGGGGCTGGAGGGTGGGGGCAATGGGGAGATGCTGACCAGAGAGTACAAACTTTCAGTTATAAGATGAATAAGTTCTGGGAATCTAAGGTACATAATGATGACTATAGTTAATAACGTATCATAAAAGAGACTAGATCTTAAGTCTTATCACCACATACACAAAAATGGTACTATGTGAGGTGATGGATGTATTTGTTAATTAGCTTGATTGTGGTACTCATTACAGAAGGTATACATACATCAAATCATCACGTTGTATACCTTAAATACATATAATTTTTGTTTGTCAGTTATACCTCAAAAAAGCTGGGAAAACAAAAAAGAAAGAAAGGTCAAACACTAGTAATGAACACCCAAATAAATACGTTGCATTGTCTTGGAATCAAATGCCAGCTGAGGAAGCCTGAGCATGGTAAATGCATCCAAAATGAGAACAGTTCTTGCAAAATCCTAACATTTTTCAGTTGGAAGGGGGCTTGGAAGTGTTGAGTCTAACCTCAGGCGTACCCATTCCCACAATGTATGTAAACATGGCAATCGAGCCTCTGAATGCTTTTGGTGCCTTGAATCTGCTGTGAATATACTGGTATGATGGAAATGGCTACAACTGAGGAAGCAGAACAGCTCTAGATAAATGCCCTTTTCTGATAAAGCAAAATGCTTTGTTTTACCCCAAATATTAAAAGCTTCTGATTGCATACTATTTTAAAAATACATACTTAAGAGTATGAAAGACTGACCTCCATTCCCAGCTAGAAGTGCACCCACATTAGGTCCAGCTCACAGCGACCTAATTCCTTTTCTTACCTTTCTTCCATGGAAACATACAGATTATAACACTTTTCCTTCCCAGGGTGCAAATTCATCATGAAGATTACTGGCACCTAGAAGGCTGCACCCAGCATTTTCTAAACTGCTCAAGAAAAGTGGTGGACAAAGCTGGAAGAGGTGGGGTCTCAACCGGCAAGCTATTTCTGAATCTGACTCTGGCCAACTGGGTATTTGTGCAAAACAACATTGAAAAAAAGGAGATAAAACTTGAAAAACAAAATAAATAGGGTTTTGGCATTACTAGGGTTAAATGGCATTACTAGCAAAGTGAAAAATCCTTTACACATTTTGCATACTGTGCCTACATATGTGTGCTTCACTGAGCACACACAGATGTGTGTACATATGTGTACGTCACCTGTGTCTGTGCATATGTGCGCACGCTTTTCACATATCCACTTCACTCTCTGGTAGTATCATACCTGCCACTGGTTTCCTGCCTGGCCAGGCACATACGGTGCTGGGAGGCTCCGAAGGCTATTCTTCACAGGAGATCCTCCGAGGGGAACTCCCACATCCCCAGAAGACGAATCAGCAGCCAAGGCCATGGAGTACTGCGGATAGTTGTACAGATTGTTGTAGTAAGGAAACAGAGACGGCTGGTAAAAGCTGCTATAGTAGGTGGAGTCTGAAACTAGGTCAGGTGCGTTCTCCACATGCCCTCTGCTGGTGACAGCAGGAATATCCTGGATGATCATGCGTCCCTCTAAAAAGGAAAAAAGAAAAAGACATGTTATTAATGTGCGGGACCACAAAACTTTGCCTGTAAACCTTGGCAACGCATCACCTGCCTTGTCCAGATCTGCAGAGCAAAGTACCTGAATGTGCACAAGGCAACACCATCTGCTGCTGCTTCTGTGGCCAAAATAAAGGAGGGTTTCTAAGGTTAGCTTCAGTCTGGGGGCACAGTTGATTATGTTTACTGAGATGTTTACTGATTATGTTTACTGAGATGACCAAAAACATTTTAGAAGTGATTTTAATTACATAAAGCCTGACAATGTAACTTCTACCCAGAAATTCCTATGCTAACGTCAAGAAACTGAAGAGCAAATCTAGTTTGACTGCATTCTTACAACAAAATCAATTGTATTTAAATAAAATAAGTAAGTATCTTAGCACCGTAACTATGGCAGCCACATAGCTATGTCAGAAAGTCAAAGCCAGAGGTTAAGAGTTTAAGCAAACATTGTTTCCTTAACTTCCTTCCACAGCTGATACTGTATCCTTCAGTAGTTTGGACAATGGTATGGTCCAGAGGTAGATAAACTTCTGTAAAAGGTCAGTCTGGTAACTATTTTAGGTTTTGCGGACCATTCAGTCTCCGCTGCAGTATGCTTGCATTGCAATAAAACTTTATTCACAAAAACAGGTAGTGGGCTGATTTGGCCCAAAGGCTGCAGTTTGCCACCCCCCGGCATAGACTTTAAACTGTTATAGTCAATTCTGATAAACTGAATGAACTCCTACATCAACCACTCAATGGACATTTAACTAAGCAATGTTCTAAGAGCTCGTCGTGCTGCCTGAGATGGCTGCATGGTCTCAGGCTGTCCTGCCTAAGGAGTCCACGGTGGAGGGTGAAAGGTACAAAGGGATTACAAGTACTACCATCACCCATCATCACCCAGGAGTACCCATGAACTCTCATGGAAATCAGAGGAAGAAGCAATGACTTGGCAGTCTAGGAAAGGAATTCATGAAATAAACTGCATCCGACTCACACCTTAAAAGAGAAGCAGAAAATAGGTGAAAAATGAGCAAAGGAGAGAAGGAGAAAGGGGCAGCAAGGACAAAGGCGTGGAAGCAGGGAAGTGGGGGGAGAGTGTAGAGTCATGGGCGGGACAGTGAGCCTGAAGAGCCACATGTGAAAGGGAAGAAGGGGTCCCGATTGAAAGGTGGCTAGGGCGAGCTGAGGGGCCTCCGTCCAGCTCTCTGGACTCTCTTCGGGAGGTAGCAGGAACCACTCAGGAGTTCTGAGCAGGAGGTTACACGCCAGAGCTGTATTTGAGGAGATTTATCCAACGGCAATCCTTAAGGTAAGTGAAGGAGGGAGAGGACGGAGGCAGGGAGACCCACTAGGGAGCCACGGAAGTAGTTCACCGAGAGACCTCAGAAGCCTGCGAATGTATGAGAGGGGCCTGTTTTGGGGACATGTGTGGGATGAGACTCACCAGAACTGGAGGGCTGGGGACTGTCAGGAATGAAGATGTGGGGGGTGGAGGGTGCACAGAGCAGAAGACTGGTGTGGCAGAGGACAGGCAGGGCACACAGGTGGAGGGCCAGATGAGGGCGAGAACTTGGAGCCTGTGCCCATGGGAGAGGCTGAGGCTGGCAGCCAAGACCCAGGAGTCACCACCGGAGGCACTAGCTGCATCTGGGGAGGTAAGGGGGGAGCTGTTACGGGAGAAAAGAGAGCCAAGGCCAGAATCGAGGACAACTCAATGTCACAGAGACCAAAGCTGACCTGGATCGAGGAGGAGGCAGGCTGTGGTGTCAACTGCTGCTAAGAGATCAAGAAAACTTAATTCTGGAAAAGACCAACAGACAACGAGGTCCTTAGGGCCTGTAGTTTTAGCATGATGGAAGGAGCATAAGCCAGCAAGGAGCAAGCGAGCAACAAGGATCAGAAGAGATGAATCCAGGGAATGGCCATCTCTCCCACCGAGATGTGAGACGCAGCAAGAAGGCACCCTGTATCCCCTGTGCTCAGCACACTGCCAGACACGGGGTGGTACACACGCAGGGTGGTAGATATTTGCCCGAGGGATCAATCAATATTTCAAATCCCTTGGCATAAAAAATAATGTAAGTTAAAAATAAAAGTTCCCGGGAGTCATAAGATCTTGTTCTTTCACTTTTAAAACACAGACAAGGTTTAAGCATCCCTAGACAGAGAGAGGGGGGACTCATGAAGAAAAATTCCAGCATAAAGCATGGCCCCAGGAAGCCCATCAGAGAGTGTCCACTGGCTGAGTGTGCGGAAGGAGAAAGAAATCATGCGAGGGAGGGCATAACTAAAGTGCAAGCTCTGGAAGGTCTGGGTGAGACCTACAACAAAATACATTATTAAAGCATCATTTTAAAGTCAGCACCAGAGTCTCTTTTCTCTGAAAGGATACTAAACCCACCCATCTTAAGCTCCTGTAAATGCACTGCCAAGCCACTATTTTATTCTTTCCTTTTTTCTCTCTTCCACTTCCCAGCCAGGGAGATGGGACACGCCAGTTTCATTACTCCACACCCCCAACTCAGAGAGTCTGGAGAGGGTATATGTTCATCCTCTCCTCCTGCCCTTCTCCACTGGTCCTTTCTCTTATTCTGAACACCAATTTGGTGGCATAATTGGTATTTCTCAGTATCTAATTCTTTTGTTTTCAATGTTCTACCTCCATTGTTAATTTGACAACAAAAAAACACAAGTTTCTCAAAATTGATAAATTACATAGACATCTGAATCAGAGAAAGAATGAACAACATATTCCTACCCTCCCAGGAATAAGCAATAAGTATGTGGTTCATTCCTGTACGATTTTAGGAAGGCATTCTAGATGCTTGTTCCTGTCCCTGAAGTGGAAAACACTGACTACCCCTTAGGGCCTGCCCTTTCAAAGTAAAGTTTCTAATAAAGAAAGCAAAATACACCAACAGGCAAAGAATTAAATAGAAACACAAAGACTCCAGCGTTCTAGGATCAGGGCACAGCACAGGTTCCTAAGTTTCTGCAGCAGAACCTTAATCAGCCTCAGTTTATCAAGCACCAAAATGATGGCAGCAATAACTCTCAAGGTAACAAGAGAATGGCTTCAATAAACTGCACAGTAAAGCTCAAATAAAACGCTATGTCAGGTCAAAGCAATGATTTGTTTTGCTACAGCTGACTGTAATTAGTTAACACCATCACTTTTCCACTTACCCATATTTTATTTCCTCTTTCAAATTATACTAAGCTTTAAGAATAAATATCAGACACATGCTGGAAAAGTTGTTTCACACAAGCATGTAAATAATAAAACCATTTGACCTTTGTAAGAATAGATACCGATTTTATACTCTTA
The DNA here is from genome assembly GCF_041146395.1 of Eulemur rufifrons. NCBI lineage: Eukaryota > Metazoa > Chordata > Mammalia > Primates > Lemuridae > Eulemur > Eulemur rufifrons. Next base: position 224,849,680 of record NC_090989.1, on the reverse strand, counting down.
AAATGTTTAAGCATTCTTAAAAAGTGAGATTTTAAAAAGTACAATGTTTATAAACTACCAACGTCTCTATGTTAAAGTTGCAAATTAACACTTTTGGTCAATGTTAGAAACAGCTTTTTGATTCCCAGCCCTTAAGTGCATGCTATTGGTACATGGAAATTTCCCCAAGTTGAAATAAATGTCCATCAAACTACATGTGTCTAATCCAGTGGTTAGCAAGGTGTGGTTCCTGAATCAGCAGCATCAGCATCACCTGGGAACCTGTAGAAATGCAAATTCTTGGGCTCTACCTCAGACCCACTAAATCTGATATTCTGAAGGTGGAGACCAGTAATCTGAGTTTTTAACAAGCTCTCAGGAGATTCTGATGCGCTCCAAAGGTTGAGAACCACTGGTTCACTCTAAAGATTTAAAGCAACTGCTCCATACATTATCCCTAAAAATATGGGATGCCAGCCCATGCCCTTGGCTGCATTATTGTGACAGTTCTATCAAGTTAGAGTACACAAATGAATTAGACCACACAAGCTGCACGTACCATGTCTATGTTGATGCCAAACGGTTCTGATATTCACGGCTTAGATCCAGGTTTTCTTCATTATTCTAATCAGAAAAACTTAATTAATCTATTCAAGCACTTATTCTACTTGGCAAACACTTACTAGGCACCTACTATGTGCCAGGCACTCAGGTACAACACTGCAGAATCAAACTTTAGTATTCCTCATAAGGTTTCTGGACAATCTGGAGAAGCAGGTAACATAAAAATCACTTATTCTTGAACTGAAGTTATATTTTATATTTGATTCATTCACTTGTTATCATAGAACAACTATGTCCAAAGCTTTGCTTTAGCTGTTGTCACAGGCAAAAAGAAATATTATACTTTCTTTTTTCTTTTTTTTTTTTTTTTGAGACAGAGTCTCACTCTGTTGCCCAGGCTAGAGTGAGTGCCGTGGCGTCAGCTTAGCTCACAGCAACCTCAAACTTCTGGGCTCAAGGGATCCTCCTGTCTCAGCCTCCCGAGTAGTTGGGACTACAGGCATGCGCCACCATGCCCGGCTAATTTTTTCTACATATATTTTTAGCTGTCCATATAATTTCTTTCTATTTTTAGTAGAGATGGGGTCTCGCTCTTGCTCAGGCTGGTCTCGAACTCCTGAGCTCAAACAATCCACCCACCTCGGCCTCCCAGAGTGCTAGGATTACAGGCGTGAGCCACTGCGCCCGGCCGGAAATATTATACTTTAAACATTTCATTTCTTCTTAAGAATCTACAATCTATTTGTAGATTCTAAGTATAGACCAAGAAACCTACAAAATAATCTAAGTGCCACAATGACAACATAGGTAGATGTCACCAAATGATTCTGTATAACGGAGTGTCAACAAAGGCCTCGGTGAGTTATGACTACGATGGGGGTCACTTAGAGGGTGGTGGATAAACACTCCAAAGAGGAGACTATCAACAGAGTCATAAAGGTCAACAGAGTAACAAAGGAGAAAAGTGACAAGACATGCTCCAGGGACAGCGACCAGATGAACGTAGCTGGAGTGCAGAGTTCACATTAAGAGATAATGGTGAATGGGAATGGAAATTACATTGGGTCAGTTGCGGAAGGACTTGAATAGCAATGCCAGGCCAAGAAGCTCTGGTTTCTCCTCCAGGGAAATCAATGAAGGTTTGCAGAGCAAGTGAGTAACATAAAAATGTTTAGGAAAATTAATCTGATCCGAATATAAAGACAGATCTAGGAGAATAAGGAGGCAAGGGGAATAGACAGGCCTTTTAAATACTCCAGGCAAGACGAGGTCATTATGGGTTTGCACAGGAAGCTATGGTAATGGAAGGAATCTCATGAAACTCACTGGCATGTCCAGTGTTGTACGAATTCCCTTCAAACAACCAAGTTGCACTTTTGAATACCTGTCATCCAGAGACCAGCAAAACCACCCAGCTTCCCTTTTGACCCTTGTTCAGCTGCTGAGCAATCATGCCACACTCACTCCAGCCTGAGAAGGAACATACACCTCCTCACCCAGAGTAACAGGGAGTAGGAACACGAGCAGAGTATGCCCCCTCCGACTCTTACAGCAGGGATCGTGGCAGAACTCCCCAGAGGAGCTTGCTACATTCTCTTCAACACTGTGATGTCGGCAAAACTGGTACATCAGGTTAAGTGTGCCTCATTAATTGGTGATAAATGGGAAAGTAAAATTTCCAACTTATAAGCCACAAAATATATAAACCAACTATATAAGTGTGTGTGTATATATGTGTCTGTGTATATTTATATATACATAATTTTCAAAAAGTGGTTTGTATATCCCAGCCATGCCCATTTTGAATCACACGCACAAAAAAATCACAGTAAGAACTGACAGTTGGCCCTGTAACTGTGAGCTGAACATATCGATATCTATCAGGTCCCTTGGTCTGAATGTGAGTTTCTCCTGCCAGTCCCAACCCTCAAGTGCACCGTTACAACGACCTTTATAAAACTGCATGGCCAATATGGCTAAGTATAAAGACTACAGAAGTATACTGGAAAGGAAGCATCTTGAGTGTGCTGGAAATTCTCTATAAATTGGCCAGAATTGCTTAATGATGATACTAATAGTCACAGAAAGCACAACAGCATTGTTCCCAACACAATGTGGGACCACTAGTCCCTTACAGAATTATCAACTTGTAGATCCTCTGCCAAGATGCAAATGGAAATATGAAGTTAGATGTTGAGTATTGTTGTTATGGTATACAGTCCTAATCTGTGAAATATGGAAGAACATCAGGACTGGATTCAACAGCTAGAAAAGGCAGCAGGAACTGAAGAAGCAGATATCTGGAAAAACTCACTGTCTCCCCTCGGTCATGCCTGCAGAGATGCTGCCTGCAAATGCCATCACTTCTTATTCTATTACTTGTATGATATTTGTGGCTCTGTGCATTTACCTCCTGAACCTCCAGTCCTTTGATAGGGCTTCACAATCCCTCTGCTACTTTTTTTTTTCAACTAACATATGCACTGTGAAATATGATTCACTCGTCATGAGAGATCAATACCAACACGTGATAAATACCCTTATTGATCTTGGAGTGTTATATGCTGGTCTCTGGGTCCATGGCATATTAATAGCAGTTAACCAGTAATTCATTTGAAGGTAGGTGAAGACTTTCTCCCCTCCTCTCTAGTGTCATGATTCCCAAAGTTGTTGCACTTTGAGTCCTTTGTGTTTGAACCTGTACTCTCTTCAATGGCAAAACCAAATCCCAGTTTCCCATATGAAGTAAAAGAAGATCACAAATAAAACCATAATTTACCATTTATAAATCATGACTATTTATGATTCACAATGATCTCATGTCAATGACTAATTTTTATATATCAGGTTTTGTCTTTGTAACCCACACCTTTCATGCGCTTGTCCTATTCAACTTCTGAGCTTTAAGAGTTACCAGTCAGGCAAAGTTGTTGATCAGTTAAGTCTTAGATGTCAAAATTATCTGTCATCAACTAATATGTTCTGCTGAGTGCTCAGAAAATACAGAAAAAGTACAAGTCATTTTCCCCAGTTTTTAAAAATTAATGCCTTAGATAAAGACTATGCCATTTGGTAACATTTCATGGACTCTGGAGGATGGCACGGGGATGCTCCTCACTGGAGCAAGAAGGCTAACTCAGCTGCCCTGTTTTTAGCATCCTCTGTGGGGCAACCTTGTGTCCAGGCTAATTTCCTACATTTGGGAAAAACGGAGTCATCCAAGGGGCAGCCTCAGGACTCTCCCCTTACAAGGGAGAGACATACACAGGAAAGAGAGTTGAGTCAGCACCTGGGCCCTCTAAGCACTCATACAATTCCAAAAAGAAAGACAGTGCCATCCTGACCAAGGGAATGGGTCAGTTTTCTGAGATAATCCAAAGTTTTATCTAAATGAGGCAGTGGTGTACCTACTGTTCCATACCACTCACTGGTAACTGTGATGACAGCTACGGGAGATCACCACAAACCACCACTTGTGCCTGTTGGAAAAACAACTCATGGCCAAAGCAATAAACCTTTACTGAGCACCTACTGTGTGCAAAGCAAGTGGTTCAGGACCTTGGGGCATAGACAGAGGATGTAGCCCATGATCCCGTGGGTTCATTAGTAAGAGGGAGATTCCAAAACACACACAGAAGAAGAGACTGACCAACACTATGGGAAAACACAAGAAGCGTGTGGAGGGGAGAGAAAGATTCATTCCAACATTCAAAGTACAAGTTCTGCTGAGGGTGGCTCACTAATGTCCCTCTTGTAAAGCAAAACATAAGATGTGGTAGGAGCCTATTTCTCCTTTTTCCCAGGGAGGGTTTTCTGGTTTTGTTTTTTAATGTAATTTGGTCCCGGATGAATCTGTCAGTTCCCCTTTGTTCTTAGGGTGAAGGCTTTTCATAACTAAGCGAGCCTGAAGCTTTTAAAGACAGGAGCGCTTGGTTCAGAGGGGTGTGGACCATCGATGTGGGGGAGATGGCAGGCTATGCACATGGGATCTGATGACAGGGAGAGAGAGAAAGAGAGAAAGAACGCACATGGGAGTGTATAACCAGATCAAACAAATCAAGCAGGAGACAGGGGGAAGACGGGGAAAACACAAACCTGAGGAAAAGCAAACACATGCCTTCAAGGTAAGCACGTCTTGATTTGAAATGGGCTGCCCTCGGGCCACTAAAAAGCCCAGTGAGTCACAGCCCATCCACTGTGCAGTGACTCCCAACTGCTGAGAGAGAGGAATGCAAAGAGTAAGTTCAGGCAATCCCTGGCCCCAAGGAGCTTACTCTCTTGTGGTGATGGAGAGTGCAAAGGAGAACTCAAGGGATCAGAAAAGGTTTCACGGTAGAAGAGACCTTTCAGCAAGAGAAGTTCCTGGGTGCATAAAGAATGAGTTAAGGAAAGAGGAAACAGCAAAAAAGTTTTGGGGCACAAGTAAATTTAAGAGAACAGCCTTCAGACCAGAGCAGGTGGAGCACAGGGTCCGTGGCAGGATGAGAATGGAGTGCTGCAGGCATGGTAGTATGGAATTTGCGATTACCCCAAACCCCAGGAAAGCTTAACTGGGCCTGGAAAGATTGGCGTGGGAGGCAGGGGCTCAGCTGCACGCTAGTGCTATGGCATCCCACGTCTGCCTGCCATGGGTTTCTGCCTCTCCCTTCCCTGACTCCTGCTCTCTCCTTCTTCCACCCCTCTTCCCCCTTCTTCCACCCCTCTGCCTGTGTCTCAGAATTTCCCTAGGTCGCCCAGGCAAACTGTTAATCCTACAGGAGTCAGATTTGGAGAAAATGCCATTCCTCTGACCCTCCTAGAAAATGGCTCATGTCCATGAAAACCAATCTCATGGACAAAAAAGGTTTTCTCTCTTTGGGCCAATTCAGAATGTCCTATCATTGGTAAGATACCAAGACAGTTTGGTACTCTGTCAACACCTCCCTGCAGACTGGAGGAGCAGGCAGTGCCACAAACAGGCCAGTGTCCAGGCCTGAGTTTGGGGTGGGTGAGAGAAGAAAGAGAAGATTCCTAGCATGGTTTTCTTTATCAAGTGCCATGTTCTAAGAGATCTTACAGAGAGTCCCTTGCTGAACCTTTTTAATATTCCTTAAACTGGGGGTGTTTTAAATTAGAAGGATTTTTGACTGACTGTAAATGTATTTAGGTCTCCACAGAAAAGGTCTGCTCTGAACTGTAATCAGACAACTTAAAACACAGGGGGTAGGCCAGGCACAGTGGCTCATGCCTGTAATCCCAGCACTTGGGGAGGCTGAAGCAAGAGGATCATTTGAGGCCAGGAGTTCAAGACCAGCCAGAGCAACAAAGCAAGATCCAGACTCTACAAAAAACAGGAAAATTAGCTGGGCACAGTGGCAGGCACCTGTAGTCCCAGCTACTTGAGAGACTGAAGCAGGAGGATCACTTGAGCCCAGGAGTTCAAGGTTGCGGTGAGCTAGGCTCACACCACTGCACTCCAGCCTGGGCAACAGAGTGAGACCATATCTAAAAAAAAAAAAAAAAAAAAAGTAAAGACTTAATTTGTCAGGGTCTTTTATTTAGGGCATGAAGGGAACTGAATAGACAGGTGTCAAGGACACATGTTTAAGCTTGTTCATGGCCAGCACCATGCAGATTTAGATTTTAGGTCCTGCTTTCATAAATTTCTTTAAAAAATAAGATCATACATGTTTGCCTTTTTTCCTGCAGGTCTCAGAGGGTGGTCTGAAGTGAAAGAGTAGACCCCCACATAAATGTGAAGAGACAAAAAACCAACCATACCTCATTATATTGTTTCATACAGCTTTTGTTCAACTCAAGATTATACCAGTTCAATTTAATATTGCCAGTTTTCAATCAGGCATTTGTCTTATAAAATGTTTCAGGGTGTCATGAACAATAACTTATCCAATTGCTGAGAAGGACTGGAGGGCTTCCCGAGAACGTTCTAGAACCTGCCTCTAAACCAGGAGCTCTCAACCTTGGCAATATAGGAGCGCTTGGGGGAAAGTGGGGCTGCCACCCCCAGACCACCCTACACAAGAGCCCCTGGTGAGGGGACCCAGGCCTCAGAACGGTTCAGCACTCCCAGGCAGACCCCAGCACGCATCAGGTTTAACTGCTTTAAACCCATCAGATTGGTGCTCTGACGGCACGAAGTCACACCCTCACATCTTACCGCGGCAGCTGGCAAAGTGTGGTTGGAGGCAGTCCACAACTCCTTTCTGAGGGCCCATGAGGTCAAAAGTATTTTCACAATAATGCGAAAATGTTATTTGCCTTTTCCACTGTGTTGATGTTTGCACGGCTGATGCAGAAACAAGCGGAGGGGAACACTGCTGGTGCTCAGCACGAACCGAGGCCTCAAACTGCACTAACGGTCTTATACTCCTTATCACTATGAAGCAAGACATTAAACAATTTTTTAAATTCCTTTTAAATCTTGCTTAAGATATTCTTGATGCAACTGAAAAAAACAGTCACTTGATTAAACCTCTACCTGAATACACGCACATCTTTTTTTAAATTGTGTGACTCAATGGGAAGGACTCATACTACAGGGCACTTGGACAATTGTTTAAGAACCACCCTCAGGGCTTTTTCTTAAAGGAATGCCGTAGCCTTGAAACAATGATGACAAAATTGTGGTCACTGAGACTCAGGTATTTGGCAGACTTTAAAAAAAAAGAAAAGAAACAAAGCCTGTCACTTCAAGGAAAACAACCAACAGTATTTATTGTCAAAATTTGAGCTTTCAAGTAAAATTCAGAATTTAGGAAAATTTATGGCCACTGCTTATGTGCTTGACAGTCTCTCGAACACAAAGACTCATCTGACGAGATCGGCAATGACATTAATAAATGGGATTTTCTGATATATTGTAATGAAATATGTCAACATTTGGGAGACCTGCATAACTCAGTGAAGGGGTATCTTCCAAATGACCGATGCATGATGCATGACATCACGGTCATGCACAGATGAAACCACCATTCAAAATGCAAGACAGACCAACAGATTTTAATTAAACAGGGTACAAAAAGTTCATTAGCATGGATTCAGCTTCCACACTACAATTAATCTTTAAGAAATTACCACTTGTCAAGTTTTGGTCTAGTATCAAAGAATAGTCACAGTTATCTGAAAAGGCCATTAAAATACCTCTCTCCTTGTTCGCACTTTACCTATGTGAAGCTGAATTTTCTTCATGTATTTCAATCCAAACAACAGACTGACTGAAGCAGCAGCTATGCAAACTCAGCTGCATCTTATAAATTCAACATAAAAGAGATTTGCAAAAATGTAAAAAATGCCACTCCCATTTTTTGTGTTTTAGAAAAATATATATTTTTTCACTAAAATATGTTACTTATGGGAACAAGTAATGGGTTTATTATTATTTTAAAGGCATTACTAAATATTTTTTCATTTCTCAATTTAATTTCTAATATGATATCGATAGCTATAGTCTACATAAACAAAAGCTCTTGAGGTCCTCAATAATTTTTAAGACTGTAAAAGTTTCTGCAACCAAAAAGTTTGAGAACTTCTTTCAGGCTCCTCTCTTTCTACGAGGATTGATTTCAGAGCATTTAGAGCCTAGTGTCTCATTCTGAGCTGGCTCTCTGAGTTATATATATAGTAGTCAGCAATGAAGTCCCAACTAGGCATCTCTGGCTGTATCCTGAAGCCTGAAACGCTTCTTTCAATAAAACAGGCATTAACAACTACACAGTACAACCAGGCAGCAAAACCTGGAGTGGAAAGCACTGGCTCTCAAGTCAAACTGATTGATCAGGTCTGGAATCTACTGCCATGTGACCACGGGATAAATTACTTAATATTTGCATGTTCCAGCATCTATACATAAAATGAAAACAATACTATTATTGAGGATGAAGTAACAGGATACTTGTAAAGTACTTAGAAAGGCTTTGCCACAGCTGTAAGTTACTGAATAAATGTCAGCTATTATTGTAGTTATAACGTTTTCTGCCATCAAGCAAGAGAGCCACCAAATAACTCTAGGGCAAAAACTTCTCCTTGCTCCAAATGCTCATTAGGGTCCTGCAAGAGGGGTGGGCTGCACCTGGCAGGGCTTCCCAAATGCAACTGAACTTGGAAAGGAGCAGAATCCTTTGCTCCTGGCCGTCTCTGAGGTCAGACAGTAGCCTTGAGTGCAGTCGGTGTGATAGCACTCCCTAAAGTCATAATCAGGAAATGCGGGAACAATGTGTTTCTCCCACGAGGCAATCATGACAGGGCTATTTTAAACGTCAAACACAAACCTAGCGCCAGGAAAGCAACAAACACTTACTGTGCACCCTCTGCGAGCCAGGAACCACCTCTACTTAGCGCGGTAAATGCAGCCAGGTGGAATAGAGTTCACCATTCTTTCCCTTTGCAAAATTCTGTCTCCCCCCAGCCCCACCTGCTCCTCTATTCAATTCTGCTTTTGAGAAGTGTGGCCACCAGGGTGCTTTCCTTGAGTAAGACAGAGATTTTATTTATTTGGGGGGTTGCTGCAGGTCCAGGGCTGAACTTTTAGCTTGCTATAAAGTTAATGTGCTATTCAGTGTTCATTCCAGGCAAGATTGTGGGGCTGTGTATTTTCTGCCACCCCCGGAAGGCCATTATCTGTAATTGCCCATTACCATGCATAATTATTTCTCCTAGCTTGGTCTATGACCTCCAGGGTGGCACGCTGTAACAGCTAACTGCTCCATCTGACCACATTTGTGAAGGAAGCTTTTCTGACCTTTACTACTTTAATGGTATTGTCCAACAGATCATTTTACAAGCACACATATCCAGAATCAGGAATATTTCAGATCTCTTCCAGACATACCTTGCTCACCTCAATGGAGTTTTACCTCCCCTAAAATAAAGGAAAAATAATCAACTCTCCATTATGTGGGAGCTGATAACCCAAACTGAGAATTATCTGGTGCCCTTTATACTCCCTTTTCTTTGATTTTGCTGTTTAAGTGTATCGTCCTTTTTAAAGATTACTACTGGGAAAAAGTGGAGACAGGAAAGAGAACACAGACAGAGTGAAACTTTAAATCTTAAATTCAATATATATGCTCCTACATTTAGTGCTTTTTTTTTTTTTTTTTGAGTGGGAGGAGAAATTATGTCCAAATTATGATTAAAATGAGATTTGGGGATTCCCTGTGGATTCAAAATATTAATTCTAGAACCAACATCCAGTGCCACATCCCAAAGTGTAGCTTTACATGTAGCTCGCCTTTCAACATTAGGAAGGAAAGAAAAGGGGGGATCAGGGTTGCTGGCCATACATACACATGGGCTCAGCCACTGCCTGGCATTTCTTTGTCTCCTCTGCCATCGCCTCCTTCAGAAGCCCCACTGCACCCCACAGGGGTGTGATGGACCTCGACGGTATCACAGGGCTCAGAGACAGCCCAAAAGACTGTATGCTCCTGAAAAATAAGGCCACTCAATTTTTGTGTGGTCCCCCTAAAGTCTTTATTTTTCCTTCTGTCTTCCTTGTCTTTGGAATAAAACTACTCTGAAATTAAAAGGTGATTCTATAAATAAAAACTCATGCATCCTTTCAACCATCATTTTTACTAAAGTAAGGTAAGGTGAACCAGAGAGAATTAAACCTAATAGCTTTTCACAGAATATGACCACAGGGAGGGCCTTCGAGGTAATGTTAGCCCTTCTCCGAACACTCAGAGAAGTTCAAGTCTAAGGACATGCATGTAACTGGCAATGGGAGCACAGCTCAGGCCTCCAGGTCTGAGGCTTCACGCTTGTGTCCACCAAGCTGTGTCAGAAAGGGAAAAGAGAGCCATTGAGACATAACTGATGAGCATTGTCAGTGACAAGACATCAGGCTGGCACAGTGGCTCACACCTGTAACCCCAGTGCTTTGGGAGGCTAAGGTGGGAGGCAAGAGTATCACTCGAGGCTAGGAATTTGAGACCAGCCTGGGAAACATCAAGACCCTATCTCCACAAAAAATAGAAAAATTAGCTGGGTGTGGTGGCTCACACCTGTAGTCTCAACTACTTGGGAGGCTGAGGCAGGAGGATCACTTGAGCCCACCAGTTTGAGACTGCAATGGCCCATGATGATGCCACTGCTCTCCAGCTTGGGTGACAGAATGAGGCCCTGTCTCAAAAATACATGTATATTTTTAAAAATTTGCTCTGACAAGTTGCTACTGGCAAGGAGTCAACCTGACAGTTTTCTAGAAAAGAATATAAATGACTACTATTTAAGCACTGACACAAAAGTGTTTCAAACACAGAGATCAAGTTCTCAAGCTCCAGAGACAGACTGATGGTCAGGGCTTTCTCCTCCTCAGTGGGGAATGTCAGCCATGCTCAGAGTTGTGGTTTGGTCCCAACACATTTCACAATGGTCCAAGGCTCCTGACTGTAGCTCTTCTGGTGTATCCTTGAAGCAGCTCCCTCCAACTCTGGCTCCTTCCTTAGCTCTGCACTTTGCAACTACAGCCTCGTTTGCCAGCTGCTGCCAACCCGACTGTGTTGTGCTGTTCTCAAATGGTGTAACTAAGCTGCTCTGAATCATGTAAGATGACCTGTCAGCCAACTCTCACTTGTGTTGTCACAGCTAACTATTCCATCAAACACATCACTAACCACAGGGATAGGTGGGCATAGCAAAAAAATGTCATATTGTGACAATTCCTGGCTTCCCGATGCAGGGGCTGGGACTCTAAGTCCCAGCCAGGCATGTGAGGGGGCTCTGCCAATCACAAGTGTCACCCTTTTGTTGGCTGGAGTCAGAGGCTTCTGGCTTTTAAACTGTGGCAGAGGCAGCTATGTTCCAACAGCTGAAAGGTCCTAAAGGCTTTGGCAACTTGTGATGTGAGTGTCTCTATATAGATGTGCCCATGAAACACACACCCATGTACAGACACACAGATCTCCAAATCTTAACCGGAAAGAAAACCAAATCTTAACTGGAAGAAGTGATTCCCAAGAGTGATGCTGGGCTTGTCAACTAAAATGTTACTATGGCAACCAAGAAACAAAGAGCATGACAGAAGCTATCTAACTGGCCAACAACTACCATCATACCTGCCTCACACCTATATTTATTTTCCTCATCTAGTGATCTGTGTTGTACAGGTTTTGTACATCTGCATCAGTGGAAACCTAATACGCTTTCAGAAATCGCACTTCACAAAAAGGCCACAAGTGTAAGAACTATTTGATAGTACTCAGAGTAGATCTAGAACCTAGGAAAATCTCTGTCGGGGCAAAGGGTACAGTAGTACGCTTGTGTTGGAGGAGGACAGACTAAAATCACCCGGCCCAGGCATAAAGGGAGCCCTGTCTGTGGCAAAGGAGTTTGCAAAGTCTGTGGGCAGCACCTGGTATCACCTGGAACTGCAGCAACACTCACCTCCCCCGAGATTCTCAAGGTTTATTCCACCACAGAAACAATACTGGTTTGAAGGGGAAGAGAATAAAGATATACTTTCTTAAACTAACAATGAGGCAAGGGTCATGATCTGAACAACAAAAAAGTGCATGCTCCTACAGCCACACAGGTCTTACGATTAGGTTGTTGGTTTGCTCAGTTATAAAAATAAAGGGTTGTGAATCCCAGGAAAGAGAGAAAGGGATGCTGAGACAGACAGCCGAAAAGGAAGTTCCCTTTGTGTCCACAGAAGGAATGTATGCTGAAATTTCACTCAAGAAATTAACCCTCCAAGATTTGACTAAAGGGATGCTGCTTTGTTACAAATTGCTTTTTGGCACCATGGTCCTTTTGGTCATTAGGAACAGGGAGTCTATGGGCAGCTGCCATCACTAACAAGAATGTCTGTTTAAATACACACAGATGTGTTTAAGGCTTGTGTGTGTCACACACACTCATTGGATACATTCAGATTGTGTGTAATAAAAAAGAACTTAGGTAAAAAAGGTTAACAAAGGGTTGTGAAAATGATACTAAGGGCCAAACAAAGCAAGACCTATATCTGGATTTAAAAATGGACCCAATCTATAATATCTCAACTATTTAAAGGTTAGATGGAGGTTTTAACATCCTTCTGAAAAACTACTCAAATGATTCTGGTATTCTTATCCTCTAAGCAGAAGTTGTAGAATCTCAAGACTGGAAAAAAACTTCAAGACTGGTTCAGTTTCCCCATGCATTGCCGTCAGATAGAATCAAATACTCAAGGAGAGATCAGATTCCATCCCCTATTCAAAGCTGAGGGAGCCAATGCTAAACTCTCAGCTACCAGGAGGACTACATTTTACACTTGTTTCCTCATTTAATCTTAGAGAAATAGAAAATGCATGGTCACCATACTGTGTAAGAATAGTTTACTTCCTAGTAAACTTTTAGGTATTTGCCACCTGAAGGATAAATATGCCCACTTCCTATGACATTTCTTTCCTCCCAATAATTGAATCACTATTTGTGAGTCCCAGAAAGTGAACTTATTCTCTTGTTCTTTTACAGTATTTCGGAGGCATTAGAAGGTCATTCCCCATGTATTTATTTATGTATTTATTTATTTAGAGACAGGGTCTCGCTCTGTCACCCAGGCTGGAGTACAGTGGCACGATAATACATCACTTTAACCTTGAACTCCTGGGAACTCCTGGGCTCAAGCTATCCTCTTGTCTCAGCCTTCCAAGTACCTAGGTCAGGACTACAAACATGCACCACCGCACCCGGCTAATTTTTTTATTTTTTTGTAGAGATGGGATCTCAGTATGTTGTCCAGGCTGGTCTTGAACCCCTGGCCTCAAGAGATCCTCCAGCCTCAGCCTCCCAAAGTGCTGGGATTACAGATGTGAGCCACTGCACCTGGCCATTCCCCCATTTATTAACAGGTTCCTGCTGCCTTTCACCTTACCTTTTCCACTGCTTCCACTGCCAAGCCGATGTGCTCCCTCTCCTTTATTTCACTTGCTCAGTTTGCCTGAACAAGTTGGCATACGTTAAAGCACACAGCACAGAACCTGGTACCAGTCCTCTCTCATAGGACATAGCCATTCCTGAGGACATTAAATGTTTACAGAATTGTTCAAAAACTCAAAAACAAAAAGACAAAAAAAAAAAGCCCAACTTAAAAATGGGCAAAGGATTCGAATAGCAATTTTCTCCAAAGAAAATATACATATGGCCAATGAACACATGAGAAATGCTCGACATCACTAGCCAACAGTGAAAGGCAAATCAAACCACAATGTGACGCCACTTCACACCCACTAGGATGATGTAATGGTTAGTTTTGGGTGTCAAGTTGACTGGATTGAGGGTCACTAGCTGTGTCTGTGAAGATGTTTCCAGAGGAGACTGGCATGAGTCAGTGGACAGAGTAGGGCCTCAATGAGGGTGGGCACCATCCAATCAGCTGGTGGCCTGGATAGAACCAAAAGGCAATTTCCCCTCTGTCCTGCAGCTGGGACACCCACTCCTTCCCCTGCCCACCGTGGACATCAGAACTCCAGCTGCTGGACTCCAGGAACTACACCAGAGACTTCTTGGGTTCTCAGGCCTCCCTATAACCTCAAACTGAAAGTTACACCCTCAGCTTCATGGTTCTGAGGCTTTGGGACTTGGATTGAGCTGCTACCAGCAACCCAGGGTCTGCAGCTTGCAGACGGCCTGTTACATGCCTTCTCAGTCTCCATAATCACAGTGGGAGCCAATTCCCTTAATAAACTCCTTCTCTCCTCTCTCTCTCTCTATATAGAAATGTATGTTTTGGTTCTGTCTATCTAGAGAACACTAATACAGATGGCTATCATCAGAAAGGTAGATAACAAGTGTTTCCATGGATGAGAAGAAATTATTGAGCCCTCCATTTCCATTGCTAGTAGAAATGTAAAATAGTACAGCCACTTTTGAAAAACAGTCTAGTAGTCCCTCAAAATGTCAAACAGAGTTACCATATGACCCAGCAATTCCACTTTTGTACTTTCGTACTTTCAGGTACGTACCCAAAAGAATAAATTTATACATTTAAACAGAAACTTGTCCATGAATATTCTCCATTAACCTATGAATAAACAAAGTATTGTATATTCATACAAAGAAATATTAATAAAAAGGAATGAAGTACTGATATATGCTACAACATGGATGAGCCTCGAAAACATGCAAAGTAAAAGAAGTTAGACACAAGAGGTCCCATACTGTATGATTCCACTTATATGAAATGTCCAGAATGGACAAATCTATAGAGATAGAAAGTAGCTTAGTGGTTGCTAGAGGACAGAAGGGGGAAATGGGAAGTAATTGCCAATGGGTATGGGTTTTGGGGGGAGAGGTGTGAAATTGTTTTATTAGAATTTGATTATTGTACTGTCTGGCCAACTCTGTAAATATATTAAAAACCACTTTAAGATAGTGAATTTTATGATATATAAATTATACCTCAATAAGCTGGTTTTTTATTTTTTATTTATTTTTTTTCGAGACAAGGTCTCACTCTGTCACCCAGGCTGGAGTGCAGTGGCACAATCATGGCTCACTGCAGCCTTGAACTCCTGGGCTCAAGTGATCCTCCTGCTTCAGCCTCCCAAGTAGCCAGGACTACAGGTATGCACACTCTAATACCCGACTAATTTTTTAAATTTTTTTGTGTTTTTGTAAAGACAGGATCTAGCTATGTTTCCCAGGTTGGTCTCTACTTCCTGGCCTCAAGTGATCCTCCCACCTCAGCCTTCTAAAACGCTGGGATTACAGGTTCGAGCCACCCACCATATCCAGCAAGTAAAGCTGCGATTTTTAGAAGTACACCAAATAATAGAATTTCTGCTTTCTACTTATTCAGAAATTGATTTTAAAAAGGCAAATAGGCACAGAGAGTTGAAGGAAATATAATGAGACGAGAAATGGTGTTTTTTGGAAAAAGGCTATTGGTTTAAACTTAAAGCAGTTCTTAATATGAATATGTCCATGTCACAGACTCTTCGAACAATCAGATGAAAGTGCTGGACCATCCTCTAAGAGAAATGCAGATTTAAGACTGCAGACACCTCCTGAAGCCCACCATGAACTCAAGTTTAAAAAGCCTGTAACAAGTCAAAAAGAATATGAACAACTTGGGGTCCTAAGAACAAAATAGGCAGAGCCTCATGACTCACCGGGGGTTCATTCCTGGATCACACAGGGACCAGAAAAGTGGCAGAAAGCTTTATCTTCTGAGAGGAGACTTCAATGCTATGGCTGACAGGATTTCAGAGCTGAAGAGCTGGCTTGGTGACAAGATTATTATGGATGCTGTCACAGGAAGGATTCACCAAAATGTCAACCACAGAAGAGGTAACAGAGCTCTTCTTTCTTACATGTTGAATAATCACGGTAATTTGCCCCAGAAAGGCCAACTTGTGAGCAAAAAGCTCTGAAAACTCAACAAACTCGTTCACTTATTCAAATTCATTTATTCAATACAAACTGAGTGCTCAGCTGTTTGCCCCCAGAGCCATTTTCTCACAACATCATCATACATAGACATACAGGTGTCTCCGGGTTCAGCTGTATCTGTAACCAGTGAGCCCACCAGTTCCACAGAATGTGCAGGACTTTGTTCATCACCAGACAAAATACAGACACAATGCAGATTTGTATTAATAGCTAAAATAAAGCAAACGGGAAGACAAGGAGAAAAGACTATTAATAGTGCCACAGAGAATGTGATAACTTAAGAAAAATTAGAAAATAATGAGAAACAGACTATTAAATTCTCAGGGATGGAAAAAGCAAAAATAGGGAGGAGAAACAAAGTCACTGCAGATTAAATATAGAGAGTTTTAAGCCAATTATAACAGATCAAAGAGAGCAAGGGAGGGGAGGAGTAGTCTTACAAGTAACCGAGATAGGAGACCTTGGGAGAAATATGGCCAGAGTGAAATCATTACAGTTTACAGTAAAAGGAATCTAGGGACGGCTCTGGAGAGGAATTCACTAGGGACTACTACTGGGAGCAACAGCACAGAGGCAGCAATCAAAAAAGCTCTTTTATTTTAAAAAGGCACACTACTCCTAAGGGAAAGCCATTCCTATCTCCACCAGCAAGCAAGATTGGCAAATTGAAAAGTGTAGATGAAAAATGCCAGGGCCCTGAGCCAGGTTTTGGATGTCCATGTCATCCACCCCTGACTAGATTAAGCATGGTTTTCATGGCATACCACCATAATTAAAGGGGAGGAAGGGACAAAGACTGTGGTGTTAGCAAAATATCGTTAAAACTCACTGGGCACTTTCTGTTCTGTCCCTAATAAAAACCTGATGCTGCCCTTTGAATAATGTCAACTTCCCTAAAACTTCAGCCATTCCTAGCTATATGGGATTTTTACCAAGAGGAGTGACACTAAGAAAGAGCTGCTAATACCAATGATGCTAACCTTTAACCTTAATGTCTTCCATTTATATAATTTACATATTTTACATGTATATAATTTATATATTTGTACATAATACTCTGCAATCCATAAACAGCATTTTACATATATTCTTTCAGTTGCTACCCACAAACACCTTATGAAGTTCAGAAACCACGGACTGTGATTCCCCCAGAGGAGCTGGCAGTGCTTAGAAAGCAGTAGCTAGAGTCTGAATTAAACCCAGGCCTTCTTGTTTCCAGGTGTGGTAACTTTTTGCAACGACATGAAAACCCAGACACCCAGCTCTTTGCTTTTATTCTGAGTAATGAATTCTGTGCCTTTTGTTCTTTTCTATAGCAATCATCAATACACTGGATGTTATAAATTTCAGAGACAGAAAGTCAAGGAAAGCACAGAATACAGCAAAGGGATTCCCATTACAACTAGCATGTAAGATCCAGGATAACACCTGCCTTATAAAACTTTTTCTTTCCTAAAGATTGTATAGATCACTATACAACTACAAGGATGATGAAAAGCCTATAGTGTAACAGAATTTACAGAATGAGAAAATGTAATATTTAATAACACAGCACTTAGTAATATTGAGAAAATATATCTCAAGAAAGGGGGAAAAAAGAGAGAAAAAGAAAGCAAAGGGAGCCCTGGACATTAACTATTTTAGTTACCCCTGTACCTGGATACAAACTGTTTACCTGGCCACCTAATGAGTCCCAATTTCTGTTACCACGATTGCAAGGACGGGGTAGTGGCGCCCAAGGCAGGGCACGAGAGGGAGCTGTGGGTCACAGACCTGGGTTTGAATCCCAACTCCTTCACTCAATACTCCTGGGCTCTTGAGCAAGTTACGGAACCTCAATTTTCTTATAATTGGAAAAAATAGTTCCTATCTACAGAGCTGCTGTGAAGATTAGACAAGAATATAAATAACAAAGCAGCTAAGACAATACCCGCCACAAGGCAGACACTCAGTGAATGACATCTTGTGGGGATTGTAATTATTACCAGCACCTATGAAAATGTTAACGCCGAAGAGTTGGAAATTAAGCAAACTACACGCTTACAGGGCAAGAATAAAGCACTGCCTGCTCTCCTAACCTCACAGAGAGGAACTAGGAAAACATGATTCACAGGCCTGCCTGGATCCTCAATGTGATAACAAACGCCACTTCTTCCTGCCATTCTGGCTCCTGGCAACACAAACCAATGTGAGAATTACATTTCTTTGCTTAATCACCCTTATTACACTTTTTTTTTTTCAGTCCTACCCAATTTCCTCCTGCTCCTAGATGCAAGCTTTTGTTCCCTGTCAAACTCCTCTCCACTGCTGTAAATAATCTCTCTCCCTCTTTTATATTACCTTTCAAATATTTATAGACTGTTATTCTCCTTCTCTCCAAGTCATACATCATTTTTGTTGCCCTTCCCCTGGATTCTCTCTAGTTTATCTACATCTTTTAGAGAAAAACAAACCCCAGGTGCTTCACGATGAAAACAGCACACCCAAAGCTAACAACCCTAGACCAATAAGGGCCCTTATTCAAAGCCACAAAAAAAATTCTTTGATGTGCCTTACTCCTTTTCTCCTGTAACTCATAATTCCATCTCCCAGATAAAAATTGAGAGGGTGAGTGATAAGAGGGAGAGTGCTAACGCCACCCTCATCAAGTAGAATGTTTGGAGCTCTACAAGATAGCGACTCCTGGGGTGGGATGCTGTGGGACAGTCTCACGTACGTCTCAAACTTGCTAATGAGGAATTATGCACAATATACACACATTTCTTATTCTAATTCCGTACCCATCCACTGTACCCGGCATCAGTGTATTAGCCAAACAGTGTCCTTGAGACTCCCTTCTTGCTTTCCGTTTTGCCCCTAATGAAAAATCTGACACTGTTTATTTTCAAATAAACATGGGTTTGGGAGTGTTTTTAAAAAGGAAAATCTGTAAAACTAGACACTTAAAAATACTGTCCTCATCACCAGGTAAATAAGTCCCTTTCACAGTGGGCAAGAGTGAAACACACCTAGTTCAGCTTCCCCACATTTCTTCTTGAAGGTGGCAATGTCAAAGTGTCTGAAATGTTGGGACATTCCTTTGCTTCCCAACAGGTCAGCGTTGACACCCCCCCTTTCTTAATCTGATATGCATGTCCTGATGGCTTCTAAATGTGTATTGATGCTGCGTTACCTATTTTGCTGAAGGAAGTTTCCCAATGTCAGAGTCCTGAGCATCTGTGTGGTTATACAACACTCCCCATTCTTTAGAAAGGATAACACAGATGGCTAATACTGAAGACATCTATCAGTAAAGTCAACAAAACAGAAAAAGAAGAGCAAGGTCACCAAAAGAAGAAGGAAGACCTATATTCTAACATGAGGGCATAATACATTTACTATGTTTGAGCATTAAGATGTACCGCTGGGATTTCTGGCAGCTGGAGATATACGGAAATGTGACGGGTTACATAGCCCTCACCCAATGATGGAATCCTTAGTGTATCAGACCAATGAAGTTCATCAGCTTCATTTTTGCAAAACCCAGTTTATGGCTACAGGGTAGATCACAACCAGGCTCATTCATCTGCTCCTCCTATTACTGTCTGAAACATGAGTTCTATGACATATTTATGTACTTTATCAGTTTACAAATAACTTTTTGATAAATATCTTGTATTTTAAGAAAAAATTAAACACCATAAATATCTCATGAAAAAGATGAGCACTATAAAAATTCTACAAGATATACCAGATACCATTTTATCCATTTTACAAATGAAGAAATAGACAGACAAAAAAATTAAATGAATTGCCTCAAATCAGAAAAGGAGTAAGAAACCAAGACAGGCTTTTTGACTCTAGATCTTAGGTCTTTTCAATGAGGTGGAGCTTCCTCTCAAATATAAAGTTATCAAGATAACAGCACCTCTCTTTTCGCTGGTGTCTTCAATCATGCAGACCTTTGATCAAGCTTCTACTACCATATACCATTCTCTCAGGGGAATCCTGGCTCTGCCACGCAGTAATTATAATGCTCGTTCCACATCAATGTGGAGAGTAAAATGACTTTGAGATAGTTGAAGAGTAACATGCATTCTAATTTCATGCAAACTGACCATATTGGTAACAATAAGATTCGTGTCTAGAAAACAGACTATCTGACTACGCAGTCTTTTTTCCCATTCCTCAGTCATGGCTATACCATAGTTTATTAAGCAATGAATAATAATGATGAAACTTCTAGACCATGACTGTGAAATGGTTTGGTCACTGGGGCCTTTAGCTTAACTTGAGACCTCCTGCTTATGGCTAAAACTGAACTGAGGAGTTGAAGTTGGAAGAATGCAAAGAACACACTGGCTTAGCCATTCCACAGCCATTTTCATTTGGCCTGGCCGATGGCCTACTAATAGGAACTAGAAGAGCCACAGGCTTCTGCTCTTCTGTTTGTCCTCCAAAGAGTGTGGTGACTAGGACTCAGTCCTGGGGCTCTCCTCAGCTTTGTGTCTGCCCCCAGCCAGTCTCATATACCTTCAGTCTGAAATATCAAGTAGTGGGGGAAAGATCGCAACTCACATCACAGAGAGCCAATTTTCGTAAGAAGTACGGAACTCTCCAATGTCGTGGGGGAGGGTCCAATAGAGAAATGGGCAAAGGACGTGCACAGATGGTCCACAGAATAAAATACTAAGGGCCTCAAACATATGAAAAGAAGTTCAACCTCACTAACAAGGGAAATGTGCATTATAAACTAAACCAGTTGCATTAGTTATCTTTCACTATGTTAACAAATTACCACAAATTGAGAGTGGCTGAAACACCACAAATTCATTATCTTCCAGTTCTGTGGGTCCAAAGTCTGACAATGGTGTCTCTGAAGGTGTCTGCAGGACCGCATTCCTTTCTGGAGGCCCTAGGGGAAACCGTTTCTTTGCTCAATCAGATTGTCACCAGAGTTCAGTTCTATGTGTGTCTGGAAGACATTTCCTTGCTGTCAGCTGAGGGCTGCTCCAAGCCTCTAGAGACTTCTCATATTCTTTGGCTCAGGGGCTCCCTTCCTCCATCTTCAAAGCCAACGACAGCAGTTCAAGTCTCTCCAGTTTGGAAACTGCTTCATCTCCTGTCATGGCACCTCTGGAGGCAGCGGGGAAAACATCCCCCACTGTTACGGATTCATGCCACTAGATTGGACCCACCTGGAAAGGCCAGGACCAACTCATCTCTAGATCCCTGACTGCATCTCATGTGCCAAGTCCCTTCTGCCACGTAAGGCAATATACTGACAAGCTCCAGGGAAACACAGGCTTCTTTGGGGGGCCATTATTCTGCTGACCACTCTGACGGACGGCTTCTCACCTTTAGCTGGTAAAACCCCAATGACAACCTAATACTGGCAACGCTGTGGCAGCTGCTCTCAGAAGGGACCATCACTGACAGTATCTACCAAAATTACACATAAATTTAGCTCCAAAACAGACTTCCTGTCCCGCCCCTCCTTTGCATCTCTGTAGCCACTCCCCACAGTCCAAGGAGCAATCCCCTTAGCCTGGGCGACGGCACAGCCTTTGCATCCATCTCTGCTCTCACACGACTCCCTTCAAACCACACTCCACATGGCAGCAGAGGGCTCTTTCAACAAAGTAAACCAGATCACGCCATTTACCGCTTCGACACCCCAATGACATACCATAGCACTCATTGTAAAATCCCAACTCTTTCCATGACCTACACAGCCCTAGGAGACACCGCCCTACTGATGTCACCCCGTGCTCACAGCACTCCAGCCACCTGCCTGTTTTCAGTGGCCTAAGCTTGCTGCTCCTTCCACCCGGAATGTTCTTCCCCCAAATCTTACAGGAATGGCTCCAATTTAATCTCTTTCTTTGACCACCCTATTTCAAACAGCCACTGTCCCCTTGGTCACATCCATCATATCACTTTGTTTTTCTTCATAACACCACTTTCTGAAAATATTTTATTTACTGATGTACTTGTACATCAGCTGTCTCCTCCACCCTGCAAATATAAGATGCATGAGAGACAGATGTTTTATGCACTGCTATATACTCCGTACCTAGAATAAGATCTGGTCCAATGCAGCCACACAATGAATATTTGTTGAAATGAATGAATAAATAAAATGGAAAAACAGAAGAAAGGGAAGGAGGAAGGGAGGTCATCTTGCTCAGACAACAGACTCAACAGCAGAGATGGATTCAATGCAGTTCAGCAAACATTTATTTGTATTTGATGAATCCAATCTGCTTCACTGAATTAATACATAGTCTATGTATTTTAGATAAAACTTAAAATCTCGAGATCAGAGTTAAGGAGTGGTGCAAAAATAAGTAGTGTTGTAAATACTGAAATCAATACTGAAAGTCATCTGTTGGTATACACTGACTTGAACTGACACTGGATGGCTGAAGCAGTATCTAAGAACTCTCACTGCCAGGAAACTTCAGGAAATCTGTTATTACTATCATACTGAATCAGTATTTTCCTTTGACAACAATCCAGCATTTATAGTCTACTTTAAGAGTTTCCTGTGCATTTTTTCTGGAAAGTATGTTCAGTGTTATCTGAACATACTCACAATAAAACCAGATTATCGGCCGGGCGTGGTGGCTCACGCCTGTAATCCTAGCACTCTGGGAGGCCGAGACGGGAGGATCGCTCAAGGTCAGGAGTTCGAGACCAGCCTGAGCAAGAGCGAGACCCCCGTCTCTACTAAAAATAGAAAGAAATTAGCTGGTCAACTGAAATATATATAGAAAAAATTAGCCGGGCATGGTGGCACATGCCTGTAGTCCCAGCTACCCGGGAGGCTGAGGCAGAAGGATTGCTTGAGCCCAGGAGTTTGAGGTTGCTGTGAGCTAGGCTGATGCCGCGGCACTCACTCTAGCCCAGGCAACAAAGCGAGACTCTGTCTAAAAAAAAAAAACAAAACACCCAGATTAGCAATTGAGAAGTTTGCCTACAGATGTAACAGACTAGAGTAAACTTGAAATGTAATTTGGGTCAGCAACAGGTATCAATATTTCTGTGAATTTTCACACGATACTCAAAAAGTTTCTCACTTTGGATTAAAATTTTTTTTAATCAGGTGAAAAGTAAGACACCTTCAGGCTGAGACAGAAGTGCTGATGTGCACTTTCACAGTTGCTTATGACAACTGCAGAAAGGAACCCCGAGAGGTCAGGAAGCAGTGAGACAGCAGCCAGAGCCCCGCAGGCACCCCTACCCTGCGCTCTCTGCATCACGGTACCACTGAGAGCACTCCTAGGCCCAGAGTCGAGCTTGTCCGACAGAGAATTTACAGTACCCTGCCTAAGATGTTAGCTTACATTCCCCTGCACCTCTTCCCTATTAACCTCAGTCCTTCCAGAGACTTCAGAGTTCCCATTGCCCCAGAAGCACAGACTAGACCAGCATATACAACAGAGAGAGAAGTCAGCAATACAGTAAAAATGTGGGGGCTGGGAGAAGAAAGAGAGGAAAGGATGCTGACAGAGATAAAAGGAATCATCTTGGCTCATATCAGTTCACAGGTGATTTCAAAGGCCAGGAAGCTTTGAAGAAAGCTAGGCTGGCAGAAGAGACTATCCTCAGCCAAAAACTAGGGAATGAGAGGGGCAAATGAGGAGTTACCATTTAATGGGTACAGAGTTTCAGTTCAGGAAGTTCTAGAGATGGATGGTGGTGATGGTTGCACAAAAACAACATGAATATACTTTAGTGCCACCGAACTGTGCACTTAAAAGATGGCTAAAATGGTAAATTTTAAGTTATGTATATTTTACCACAGTAAAAGAAAGTTTTAAGTTTGTTAAAACAACAGATGAGACAGAAAGGCATCCACAAGACCCAAAGAGTGTCTATGGGATGGTCAACAGGACAGTATCCCCAAACCAACAGACAACTAGGAATATGTCAGTCAAGGACTCCAAGAGGACGCTGATGAGCAGGCAAGTGAAAACCAGACACAGATGAGCTTTCTGACATTCCAGAAGTTTCCTATGGGAGCAGACGCAAGGCTGCACCACACACGGACAAAACCTAGTGTCACCATTTATAAAAGTTTTCAACGCTACAACCAGCTCTGGGCAGTAAATTCTGCGAGTCTCTGTGAATTGCCCTCACTCTCAGGTTTTTATTCACTCTCCAGAAGAGTGATGGTGGTCTTCCAATTTTTGAAATTCACAGATAAAATTTTTTCTTGCCAAGGTACTAGGGCAGAATTCCTGCTCCCTCGTTCTTAGGAAATACATGTCACCTGAGGTCTGAAAAGTTGCTTTAGCCCTTCCTAAAGATAGCCAATAATACAGCTACAACGAAGAAAGCCCAATCCCAGGTCCCTTCATGAATTGCTCTACTCCTGCAAACACTGTTCCTCTCACTACAAACTATACGTGACAATGAGACAAAAGAGACTTTTTTAAAAACCTAAATATTAACTTATTTCTAGTAATAATAAAATACAAACTTAGAAAATCCTTCACAGTCTAAACCTCTTGTCGTCAAAGAGACTCTCACCACGTTTTAACTATCTGTGGTGCTTGCCAGGATGAAGGCATCTTATCTTTCAATTTTAAAAGACTTGTTTGAATTTTCTGGAATCCTCATTTACTGTTGGTGGGAATTTAAATACTTCAGCCTCTTTGGAAAACAGTCTGGCAGTTCCTCAAAAAGTTAAGCATAGGGTTACCAAAAGACGCAGCAATTTTACTCTGGTATACCCAAGAGAATGAAACATGTGTTCATAGAAGAACTTATGCACAAATGTTCATAGTGCATTACTCATAACGGCCAAGAAGTATAAAGCACTCACATACTCATCAGCTGATGAACAGAAAAACAAAGTACGGTAGGTTTATATAATGGACTATTTAGAAATAAAAACGAATAATAATACTTAGAAATACAGACTACAACATAGATGAACCTAGCAAGCATCAGGCTAAGTTATAGAGGCAAGACACAAAAGGTCACACATCTTATCAATCATTCCAGTTATATGAAATGTACCAATACATGAAATGTCCACAATAGGCAAATTTGCAGAGACGGAAAATATAATAGTGGTTACCTGGGGCCGGAGTGGGAGCACAAGGGGAGTGACTGCTAATGGGTATAAGGTTTCTTTTAGGAGGAGACAATGTTCCAAAACCAGATTTTGGTGATTGTTGCATAACCCTGTGAATTTACTTACAAACACTGAATTGTACACTTTAAACAACGAATTACATCTTAGGCTGTTAAGAAATTACACTTGAATTTTTAACTATTTTAAACATTCAGATATATTTTTAAAATACTGTAAAACAAAAATACAAATTGAACATCAATTATTTTACTCTCTTACTCTCTGATGTCTGCAGGTAGGTTCACGATCACTTATCTAGTGTTTTTAGACAACTTCAAATTTAACCATCATTTATTCATTCATTTAGCAAAGATTTATTGACCCCCAACCATAAAGTAGGTACTGTACTATACACAGATGAATAAAATGCAAACCTTGCCCTTAAGATTTTATTTTCACAAAGGAGATGCAGATGTAAACCAATCAAATATTTGTATGTGTTTTACATATGCTGTTACAAAATTTATCTGTGACTTTTTAAACCCCATATTTACATTTTTTTATGGCTCTAGATATTTTCTAAATTTCCTTTCTAGCCAAAGGTAGACCAGGTTACTTCCTGTTATGTTGTTGCTATGATTGCTTTACTAAAATACTTATCCATGGAGAATTTCTATCAGGCCAATTAAACTGCTCTATTTGACATGTAAGCAAAGATTGCCCTTGGAATAAACAAAATTGACTAAGACACTATTTATTTATTTATTTATTTTATTTATTTATTTTTTTTTTTTTTGAGACAGAGTCTCACTCTGTTGCCCGGGCTAGAGTGCCGTGGCTTCAGCCTAGCTCACAGCAACCTCAAACTCCTGGGCTCAAGCGATCCTCCTGCCTCAGCCTCCCGAGTAGCTGGGACTACAGGCATGTGCCACCATGCCCGGCTAATTTTTTGTATATATATATTTTAGTTGTCCATATAATTTCTTTCTATTTTTAGTAGAGACGGGGTCTCACTCTTGCTCAGGCTGGTCTCGAACTCCTGACCTCGATCGAGCCACCCGCCTCGGCCTCCCAGAGTGCTAGGATTACAGGCGTGAGCCACCGCGCCCGGCCTAAGACACTATTTAAAACAACAGGCTATCAAAACAATTATCCCTGGGCCCAGTGTGGTGGCTCATGCCTGAAATCCTAGCACTTTGGGAGGCTGAGATGGGAGGATCATTTGAGGCCAGGAGTTCAAGACTAGCCTGGGCAACAGTGAGACCCTGTTTTAAAAAAAAAAAAAAAAAGAAAGAAATCAGTCCCATTAATCTGAAATATTTTCTTTCATCCAAGCTTCCAACTATTACTTTGGTTTAGGAGTTTTGTTTCACTGGAAATCCTGGAAATTTCTTTGACTCTGAAAGTAAAATTTGGAAATGTTTTTATTTGAAGACTTTTAAAAACCTAAAATCATTTCCTATTCTACTTGCAATTGAGAGCTCTAAAACCAAACAGAGCTCACCTAAATGGCCAGAATCTTTCAAAAATAAATTCCCAGTTGAATTTATCTAAAATATTTTTATTGTTCATTTGAATGAAGTGCTTCCTTCTTTATGATGTTAGGAAAGATAAAAACTGAAATGTTATTTTAAATTTAAATAACCCCACAGAGGATTTCTAGGGCAGTGGAAATACTCTACATGATACCATAATGGCAAGAACGTGTCATTATACATTTGTCCAAGCTCATCAAAAGTACATCAACAAGAGTGAACCCTACTGCAGGCTATGGACTCTGGGTGATGATGATCTGTCAATGTGGGTTCACCAATTCTAACCAATGTGCCACCCTGGTGGGGGATGTTGATAAAGGGGGAGGCTATGCATGTGTGGGGGCAGGAGGGATGTGCGAAATCTCTATACCTTCCACTCAATTTTTCTGTAAACCTAAAACTGCCCTAAAAATTTGTTTTTTATTTAAATAACTCCATACCTTCAACTGTTAATTCATCAGCCATATCTCTTACTCATGACAACTCCTGAACAGGGACACTACTCCATTTTGAAAGACCAAATTTCATGTTTATAAAGCATTTAAGCTCTCAGACATACAATGAAATGTGCTCTGCTACTGACATGTGCTCTCTTTCACTGGATGCTCTCCAGGTGGAAATACCGCTACAGAAGAGAAGTGAGGGAGGGGCCCCTCTAATATTTGGCACAAACCTGACTCATCAGTAAAAGGCACTAAAACCGGGCCATGGGCCACAGGAGAGGCTGGAGCTGCCGGAGGAGGCCCGAGAAAGCTGGAGGTAGTTTGATCCGGGGGAGGGTGAATGTGAGTGTGGATGGAAGTCCAGGGTGCTCCAGAAGGGAGGGCCCCGAAGGAGATAACATTCAGGTCCTTACAAAGGGCACACATGCAGCACCAAGTTATCTACAATGCAAGCCTTCATCTGACACTTTCTGCATAGAAAAGGAGAGGCAAAGAACTATGCAGACCTTAGTGTAAGTACTGGGTAAGACAGTATTCTACATAGGGCACACAGGAGGTTGAAGGAAAAGTAGAATATAAAATAAAACACAGAGGAGCCCAAATTTACAAAGACAAAGAATGCCTGAGATTAAAAAAAAAAAAAGGCAGCTGATAATTTTTGAAATAAAAAAGTACAATTTATGATAAAAATTGTTTAAATGAGGCTAGGCCTAGTGGCTCACGCCTATAATCCCAGAACTTTGGGAGGCCGAGGCAGGAGGATGGCTTGAGGCCAGTAGTTCAAAACCAGCCGAGGCAATAACGAGACCCCATATCTACACACAAAAAATTAACCAGGCACAGTGGTGTGTGCCTGTAGTCCCAGTTGCTAGGGAGGCTGAGGCAGGAGGACCGAGCCCAGGAGTTGGAGGCTGCAATGAGCTATGATGATGCCACTGCACTCCAGCCTGGATGACAGAGCAAAACCCTGTCTCAAAAAAAAAAAGAAACCATAGACAAAACGCTGAAATTGTTATTAATTTATTGTCATTTACAACCAAAAATACTCATCTCATTTTTTTTTTGGAGTCTCCAAAAACGGCTGAAAAGAAACTTTGCTAATCAACAGTGTACCTGCTAACATCTAATCCTGCTAGTACAAGAAACAGCAATGAACAGAGAATTTCTTCAAAAGGCTGTTTCTTTCCACATAACACCCACAATCATAGAAGAAAACAACAAAAATCTTTTATGCCCATTATTTGAGGAATATTTGTTCAATCTTTTGGTCCATTTTAACCTATCTTTGGTTAAGCATTGTAGAGACTTTCCTCTAACTTACATATCCCACTCAGAGGGTCAGTTCTTCAATAAATGAAACAAACAGCTTAGTAAATCCAATTTCCTTCTAAGTGTCCTTACAATTCTGCTGATAATCTCAGCAATAATTCTTGAGCATTTCTCACTCGCACTTTTGGCACTTTTAGGAGCCAAAAGGAGATAACTAAGAAAGTTCAAGGACATAAAAATCTATTCAATTTCACCACCCTACTAGCCTAGTGGACATTAGGCATCAGATATTAGGAAAGATTAGAAAGGAATGGGTCAGCAACTTGCTTCCAGGTGAGCCGGGTTGGTAGGCAACTCCTACAACTTTCATATCTCACTAAATAATTTCAAATACTTGCCTTCCACATCTATATAATAGAATTCTAGGCTACTAAAAATTCCAAGCTGTATTATACAGCAAAAAAAGCTAAACAATACATTCTCTTTATATTAAATGTGTGAATATTACATGTATATGAGAAGGATAAAGAGACACATAAGCCTGTACATGCATCAAGTAATCCTGGAATAACGAAGAGAACTGCAGGCTGGGGTGGGAAGAACAATTATCTTTCATTGAATACACTTTGTACTCTACCATAAATATTTACCGTTCACTTGCATAAATATAAATGTCATTTGAAATAAAATCAACCTCTGAAAAATTAATATAAGCTCTATATTTGTTAGTAGCATCTATCTAAAGACGCTGGGCTCCACCTGTTGCATAAAAGCTTCAGGACTCTCTTTGGTCAGTTTCTGGTTTTTTCTCTCTCCTCCACTGACCCTCCCTCCCTCTTTCTCTCTCTATGTGCATATTTTCATTCTACTGGCATTTCTGTCTCCCTCTTGTTCTCATCCTAACTCAGTCGGGATGGTCTCAATCCCCACCCAGGAGGTTGAACAGAAGTCCTGTGTACAACGCTGATCTGTGGCTCCTGCCCCACAGAGAATAGCTGGCTGGCGGACAACCCATCTTCCTTTGCAAGGCAAAGCCTCCCAGAGCAAATGAGCGGTTCAGGACTCCAGAATGACTCCAAGGGCTGTTGGCTCCAGAGACAAAGAAGGGAATCTGGTTACATCCTCCTTGACCCTGAACCCTCTGTCTTGCTCCCCTGGCTGCTTCTTTTTGTAACTTTCCCTATCAATGCTCTGGCCACTCTGCAATCCCCTGGGAGAACTTCTTTGTCATTCTGAACTCTGTAGAGCCTGAAGTCCTACTCTAAAGCTGCACTATCTTGGGGCATACAATCAAACTATGATGTGATACCACATCCCTTCCACCAAAAGTGGACTGAAGGACGTCAGGCAAGACCCTGAGTCCACGACCCTGGTTCCCTACACAATGCCCAGCATTGACACTGACCCCTCATGGGCCTTTCCCAGTTTAACCAGTGTCTGCAGCCGTCTGAGCCAAGGGAGAATGGCAGGGAATTTTGCCCCTAACATTGTTTCTATTTGCCCATTAGCCCTAAATCCCTCTGAAGATTAGACCACAGGCTCTAATCAATCAAAACTGTCCATTCCCTAAGGAAACATGGCAACTGACCCCTCAGCCTCTCCTCCCAGGCAAGTAGAATGGAAAATCCAAGGGCTCTGGGGACAGACAGGCCTGGAATGAACCCACCTCAGCACAACTTTTTTCTGCGGCGGTTTCCCGACCACTTACTAAACCTTGGTTTCCTTATCTGTAAATGGTGGAAAGTAATTCCTACCTCATAAGATGTGTGTGAATATTCAAGTGAGTTACTCCCCTATGTAAAAGCTAGCAGTGGGACCCCCTCTTTACTCAAATGACACATCCACAGTTCTCATCTCAGCCCTCCAGCTCAAGCCACCCTTATCATTTGGTCACTAAGCCTTAGACACATCTTAAAATCCCTAAGTGTAAAGATCCTATTTCTGATAGATATACTCCTTCCTTCCTATGAAAAGCAAAGTCTGGAAACTGTTGTAGACATATACTATGAGCAACTAATCCAAAAAAGAAAAAAGAAGAGAACCTTGCCTTCTGTTAATTATTGAATCCATAGCTCCAGCAACACACACAGACATACCTACCTGCTTTCTTTGGTGCCTGCTTACCCTCTTTCTTTATAATGGCCAAGATTCGGGTCTTCAAGACCCTCAGGAACCCTTCTCCCTTATTTTTGAGAAGAGGAAACGAAAGGCCCAGAGAGCTTAAGTGACTTGTCCAAAATTGCAAGACTAGCTAATGACATGCAGTTGAGCAACTTTAGCCAACTGGGTAAGCCCAGCAAACTGAGTAATTCCTAAAAGCTTAGTCAAGGTGGTAACCACACTGCAAGACTATTTCATGGAGCTTAGCAGCCTTTACAGACACTCTATGAATCGAAGCATGTGTATTTAATTGCCAGAAACAACAGATTGTACGGATCTTCATTTGGTGGATGTCCTAGAGCTCCTGTCATCAAATGAAATTTTCTGAGAGACAGAGATGATTATCCAATATGGTAGCCCTTAGCTATAACGTGGCTATCAAGCATGCGAAACGTGGTTGGTACAACAGAGGAAATGAATGCTTTCATTTGATTTCACTGTAATCAATTATATTTAAACAGTCACCTGTGGCTAGCCACTTCCATATTGGACAGCGTAGCCCTAGACCCCTGTGATCCTCAAGGTAATGTGGAGACCCAGTGCAGTACGCACTCTGAGCCCTGGAGGCAGAGGGACTGATTCAGATACTGTCTAGTTCAATGACTTGGCTGGTCATTTAACTTCCTCTACCCTCAGTTTTCACATGTGTAAAGAAGGACTGATAACTCCTACCTTACCGAGTTACTCTGAGAATGAAACGAGACGAATTAGCACACATACAGCCCCTGGGACAGTGCTTAGCACGCAGGAGAGAACGCAAGCCAACGCGGTATGCCTTCCTCTGTCACTTCCCAGGGCTCATTCAAATTTGACACCCAGGATTCGGCCTTTGCAGACACTTTCCCCAAATGGATGCAGTCCTGGCTGGAGAAATCAACTTTCAGTTCTAGGAAACCAGGATCTTTAGCTTCCATCAAGATGACCCAAAAATGGAAGGGTGGACCCAGATAAAATCAGAATAATCTCACTTCTCTCTGACATTCTGTGATTCTGACTCTGTCCTGATTCGCTCTTGACTAATTATCAACAGGAAAAGGAAGCTGTTCAACCTCTTTCTCTAGAATTCATGGCCACCTCCTTTGTGAGGCAGCCAAAAACAGACCGTCAGAGGGAGAGCCCTTTAACAAAATCCTCCAAGCCCTGCATGTTATACATGGCTCATGCAGATGCAGCTCTTCTTCTTCCCTCATGCCTGATCTGGATGTGAACCCCAAGCCCCCCAGGTTACCTGAAGCTGCAGTGGTCGGGGTATTGGCCGGTGGCTGAGAGGGGCTGCTGTTCTCGGTCATGAGGCACGGGTTGCTGCCATTGTTCTCTCTCTTGACAAGTATCTCGGCCGCACTGGGCAGCGGGATGGGGTGGCTGATGCCCAATTCTTCCTCCTGGGCCTGCTGCCTCCTCAGGGCCACCTGGAAGACAGGACAACAGGTCATCCTCCCGCACTTCAGAATCACGTGCACAGCTTTACCAAAGCCGCAGAAAGCTCTGCCCACCCTGATACTGTGATTCACTGCCTCTGGGGGTGAGGTCTGCCAATCTCCAATTTCTTTTAAAGCCACCCAGCTAACTATGATGTGTAGTCAAAGCTGAGAAACGGTTTAGAGCCAGAGCACTTGGCCCACAGTAGGTTCTCAAAAACTGCTTGTTAGGGCCCAGTATGGTGGCTCACACCTGTAACCCTAGCACTTTAGGAGGCTGAGGCAGGAGAATTGATTGACTCCAAGAGTTTGAGACCAGCCTGGACAACACAGCAAGACCCCATCTCTAAAAAAAAAAAAAAAGAAAGAAAGAGAAAGAAAATTAGCTGGGTGTGCTGGCACGCACCTGTAGTCCTAGCTACTTGGGAAGCTGAGGCAGGAGGATTGCTTGAGTGCATGAGTTTGAGGCAAAGGAAAGGAAAGGAAAGGAAAAGGGGAAGGGGAAAGGAAAGGAGAAAGGGGAAAAGAAAGGAAAGGAAAACTTGTTAAACAAATAAGTGTGTAGAGCATCAGGAAGTAAGGTTGGCTAGGGAAGAGCAGGTAAAACTGTACGGTCAGCCAAACAGTTCAATCTGAAGAGTAGAAAAGGTCACAAGCATTCACAGATTATAGATTAGGAAAGAAAGAGAATGGGATCACTCCTCATTCCCCAAATATGTAAAAGACCATGGTACTAAGAACAGGGAGCAGTGAGATTAGATTAGAACCTAAATTACTGTTTAAAAGGAGAAACAAGAGGCAAGCAAACATGCAACTATAACACAAGACAAAATGTAATAAAACCCATAAGAGACGTACATACCAATCCTACACAAGAAATTCAGAGATGGAAACATCTTTAAAATGTAGGAATCAGCCAGAGGTAGTATTTGAACAGAGCATCGAAGAACAGGATGAGTAGGACTTGGACCAGCAAGGATGAAGGGGTGGAACAATCTGGAACAGGGTGGGCAAATAAGGCAGGGGCTGCTTAGGAAAGCCTAGAGAGCCCTGTTTCCCAGAGGGGAACAGAGTATGTGGAGAGGCAGTGAGGGGAAGGAATTTGGTGTTGATGTCCCTGGATGAGAAAGGGAGAGGACAGGTGTGTGACATTCCAGGCAGGAGGGAGGGAAAGCCAGAACTGGGGACTGGAGAGGACCTGACCTACCTAGGACACTCCTCATGGTCCCTCTTCAATTTATCTTCTTTTAAATAACATTGTTAAAGATTGAAAAAAGGAGGTTTAAAGAACATAAATTGTATTTTTACTTACTACATGTAACAACAAAAAAAAAGAGATTTTCTTTCGAAATTGACTACAGTACTGGTGATTATGAAAGGAGAAAGTAAAAGTACCTGTCCTGTACCTCAGAAGCCCAGACACAAGCCAAAAGGTGAAATTAAAATGTTAAAAACACACCTACAAGTTATATATTATTTCAAGAAAACTGTAGTCCAAATATAGAAAGCTGATTAATTTGGAACTTTTACTCATAACCAAAAAAAGTCTTCTTCTTAGAAAAATTAACTTTAAATAATCAATTATTAAAATTCAACGATTAAGCTTAAATCTTGTATTTTCTATTATTAACCAAGAAGTTTAGAAATGGTATCAATAACTGACCAGAAGTTTAAAAAACTCTGCAAATCTCTTAAGTATGTCAATGCACACTTCCAACCCAAAATGCACATATATCTATTCCGTGAACTAAGGACATCTTTACAAGCATCTCTGAAGATTACTTAGGAAATGTCATTTAAATGGGGAACGGGTGACAAATGATTAAAAATGCAATTATTTTAAAATATTTTAATATGTATATATTTTACTACCTAAGACCAATTTCAAACTATTTTAGAATGACTAAAAGTTGTTATATGTTTTTTTAAGGCATAGAACAAGCCTATTGTGATGCATTTTAATGTTACACATGGTGTACTTTTTTCATCCACCATAGATTAAGCTAAAAAAAAAAAATCTATGAAGATACCAAGAAAAAAAAAATCTATCTTCATGACTGCACTCACAACTTGTGTAGCCAAAATATTTAAAGTACATTTTAAAAAATCCGATATACATAAAAAGCATTTAATCTTTAGGCATTTAAGCAGTCGTGTCCAATGGAAGATATTTATACGTTCTTAATCAAAAGTAGCACATCATTAGCAAGTATTTCTTTGGTATCTTTTCTTTTTAAATAACCTGCCTTAGAAAAACGGAACAACTTTTTAGCCGGAAAGAATGTATATTACTGTCTTCTAAACATCATTTTAGAATACTAACGACATTATTCCGTTAAAATGCAAAATTATTGGCCTACTTATGAAGCTTTTAAAAAATCGTGAACGATCGTCAGAACCTCAAACCCGCGCGCGCATTTTACCCCCTGCGTGTATTTCTAAAGATTCTTAAGCATGCTTTAAAATATATTCAAAATAATCTGCACTTGAGTAACTTGGATGGGCACGGCAAATGTCCAGTCCTCAAAATGGCTGAGGCGCTCAGCCTCGATCCAGTGGGGGCGAACACAAAAGTGCGCCAAGCGCACAAGGGAAGACCACGCCACGCGGGCGTCCATTGCAGAGAATTTTCTAGAAAAACAAACAAGGCTTCCCAACTGTTATCCAGGTAAGCCGCAGCCCGGGCCAAGTCTCCCTTTCACCCCACCCAGCGGCTCGCTCGTGCACCCCCCAGGAAACTCCTTAAGCGCCACTCAGCGGGGAGGCAGAGTCGGGGATCGTGGGGACGCCCGAGGAAATCGAATCCCGAAACCCTTAGCTCGGAGGGCGGGATAGGAGACCGATGGGACCCCCCCCGCCCCCCGCAAGCAGAGCGAACCCCGCAACTCTCTGCTGGGAGCGCGAGGTCAGACATGTCAGGGATTGATTCCCTTAGAGGCGAACCCCGCAACCCTCACCTTGGAGAGATCGCAGATAGTGAAGACTCCCCCAACAGAGTGTCGCCCCCAACTATCTGCTGGAGAGCGGACTCGGGGATCCCGGAGACTCCCATAGGGGCGAACCCCGCAACTCCGTGCTCCGAGCGCGGGGTCAGGAATCCCAGGGACCCTTGAGCAGAGGGAACCCCAGCAACTCTCTGCTGGGAGGCAGAGTTAGAGATTCCAAAAACTCCCCCAGAGGCGAACCCCACAATTCTGCTGGGAAGCGCGAACAGAGATCGTGGGGAACCCCAAGCGGAGCGAACTCCGCAACTTTACTTGGCGGACAAGTCTACGGACGCGTCCCCCCAACCCTCGGAGCCTGGCGTCGTCGCGTGGCTGGGAGTCCCGGACCCCGAGCGCGCCGCGGCCGACGGTGAACACCGCCGAGTCCCTCCAGACCCCAGGCCCCGCGTGGCGACAGCCCTGACATAGCGACTTTATCCAAAAAGCTCAGGGCCGAACCCAGGTTCCCAGGCTCCCGCACTCACCTGCGCGGCCATCACGCGCTGTCTCTCAGCAATCAGGTTGCACTTCTTGCACTGGCAGTCCCGCCACATGCAGAAGCGCTTGTGGCCCTTCAGCGGCGACGCGTAGCCGTGGTTCCTGCAGCGCGCGCACTTGG
Organism: Eulemur rufifrons; assembly: GCF_041146395.1. Lineage (NCBI taxonomy): Eukaryota > Metazoa > Chordata > Mammalia > Primates > Lemuridae > Eulemur > Eulemur rufifrons. Next base: position 224,814,267 of record NC_090989.1, on the reverse strand, counting down.
GCAGCCGCGGGGACTTCTTGCTCCCCGAGCCCAGGCCAGATGCCCCGGAGCCGGAGCCTCCTCCGCTGCCGCTGCTCCCGGCACCCGAACCTGCGGCTGCCCCCAGTAGCGCCCCGGCCGCTTTGCCGAAGCCCCCAGCCTTGCCCTGCGGCGGTGCCCCGGGGGCGTGCGGGGCCTCCGACGGTGCGAAAGGCTTGCTGAATGGTTCATCGTTGGGCATGGTGCCCCAAGGAGAAGTGCAAGGACTCTCCGGTCACCTCGGCCGTCTGGAGACGGCTGCGAGGGAAGAACCCAACCGACGGCTAGGTTCCCGGAGAGGAGGCGCAGGAAGCGTGTGCGCTGCAGCCGGAGGTGCAGCCAGAGTGGCGAGGTCGGGACACCCCACGCCTGGAGTAGTTGGGGGGAGGGGAGATGTTTGTGCCTTTTTTTTTTTTTTTTGGCGCGCGCGCGCGCAGCGCAGAACTTTTGGATACTTTTCAGAACGTTCCCGGGACTGCCGGGGCGGGAGAGGGCGCGAGGAAGCGCGGCCACGCCCACCGCCCCCCAACTCCGGCCGCCGGGTTCCAGCCGCGTCCAAGCTTGCACGGATTGCAAGCGCGCCGAGAGTGTTGCTGCAGAGTCGCTGCAAGCGCACCGAGAGGTGTAGAGCGGCTGGGGGATGGTGTGACCCCTCAGCTCTCCAAGGCGCGGAGACTGGGTTGCCAAAACATGTTGCACGAGGAGGCTGGGCTCCCCGGGTCAAGAGCAGGGTTGTGCATGCTGCTTGGAGGGGGTACAAACCACCCTGTGGGGTCCTCTAGCTCTCCTCCCCCTCACAAAAAGACACGTCCTCCAAGTTCAATCGAGCAAATCTTGGTAGCAGCCAACTCAGAAAACGGTTTATTTCTCTTAAGAAAATTAAGTATGAGGTTGAAAACCTGAGAAGAGAGAAGTCTCTGCATTTATATGGGCAAATAATACTCTCTGTGTGGGGCTCAAGCGCGCCAAAAATGTCAAAGGTTGGGACTTTCTGTTCTCCATTTGTCCTTTCTTGCACCTGTGTTCATTTGCTCACAAGATTTCTGCCTCCTGGCTCCAGATAACTTCACAATTTGTAGTTCCAGCCCTTGTTGCTTCTCACTTCTGGTGCATACAACTTGTTGCCTTTGAAGCAGCTTCACGACCCCGCAGGCAGGGGAAATTCAGACTTTAAAAAGTTTTTTGGGGGGTGGTTAAACGGAAGTAGACATTTACCAAAAATCATCCTACACTTCAAATCTGTACATCTTACTGTATGTAACTATACCTCTAAAAAAATAACCACTGGATCATCTTAACAGCCTTTCCCAGAGTTCCCACCCTGAATGCCCACCCTAGCCATGTCCATCTGCTCTCTACACCTGCACAGCAAATCCATCCCTAAGGCCTGCTGACTTGTTCTTCCTACACACCCACGTGTCCCCCTGGAGCAGCCTGGCTCTTCCCTCCAAGTCTGAATCTTCAGTAGTTTCCAGCTAGTCTCTCCCGGTCTTAGTCTTCTAGTATATTCCATGCAAACAGTAGGGGGGCCCTGCTGTGGCTTTTCCATGTGAAAAAAGTTAAAGACCCCAAGTTGGGTCTTAATGCACTTTGAATTGAGTCTTGCTTTCCACCAGTGTTCACCTTCCGGATTCTGGGTCCCAAACCTAGGGGATTATTTCTCCAAAGGAACATGACCACCCCGTTTGGCTTCTATCAAAATGCTTCTCTAGTGGCCCTCTCTTTCAGCATTTGGATGTTCTCAGCACTGAGCTCTGAAATTTTTTTTTTTTAAATCTTCTAATCTGCCTTTTGACTTCTAATTCTGAGACCCCTCTCACACAGGCCCTTTCCTGGATTTTCTGGATTTTGTGTGGATTTTCCCCATTAGTGTTCTCTGAAAATTATTTCCTAAATGAGCTTCAACCTTTACACAGTACCTCATACTTTACCCATGAAGCCAGTGAAGCTCTAATCTTGACAGGTGCCAGGATGCAACCATATATCCCATTCTGGAACCTCTTCAATGATAGCCATTATTTTGTTTAGGAATATCTCGTTGCTTTAAGATCTTCCATTAAAGCACACATGCCAGTTGCTATTGTCCACTATTTATTTTCTTTTTCCATATTTACATTTTAATATATAAGCTCGAGCTGACTCATTCCCAATGCCCAGTTTTAGAGAATGAAATAGATGCAGAAAGAAGCAGCTGTCACATCCCAAATGACAGGGGAATGTATGTTCCTTCTAAGCATCCCATCACTAGAATCTATGAAAGAGGGATTTGAGCCCACAGAAAATTTAGATCTAGAAATCTACGTGACCAAGGTATTGAAACGTGAAATGTTGTGATGAAGTTAATAGCCTAGTAAAATTTTTATTCACAAAACACACAGGAGGTGCCAGACAGGAGAAGAAAAGGGAGATAGGAAGGCCTCAAGAATGAACAGAGTTGTAATGGATGTTTTGAGTAGCCTGGCCCTGTTGTCTCCTTTCTTCCTTCTCTACTTTCTAGAAACCAAGGCCATAAAGACGATGATGAAGATCTGTATTTATTGACTTAGAAATATGGCCAAGACATACTCATGAGTGTGGTGGGAGGGGAATAGTTCTAAAACATGTAAGGGTTAGGCAAAGACTTCTTAGACATGGCATCAAATGCACAAGAGATAAAAGGGGAAAAATTGATAAATTAGATTTCATCAAAATTTAAAACTTTTATGCATCAAAAGACACCATTACAAAGGTGAAAAGACAAGCGACAGACTGTGAGAAAATACTTGGAAATCATATGTCTGATACAGGACTTGTATCCAGAATATATAAAGGACTCTTATAATTTAATAATAAAAAGACAAATAACCCAATTGAAAAATGGTGTCCAGGCATGGTAGCTCATGCCTGTAATCTCAGCACTTTGGGAGACCAAGATGGGAGGATCACTTGAGGCCAGGAGTTTGAGACCAGCCTGGACAATATAGCAAGACCCTATCTCTGATTTAAAAAAAAAAACAAAGAAAAGAAAAAAATGGGCAAAAGATTTGAATAGACATTTCATCAAAGAAAACATTCAAATGGCCAATAAGCACATGGAAAGATTCTAAGTATCACTAGACATTAGGGAAATACAAATCAAAACCATAATGAGGTATTCCTTCACACTCACTAGAATAGCTAATCAAAAAGATAGACAATAGCAAGTGTTTGCTAAGATGTGGAGAAACTAGAACTCTCATGTATTGCTGGTGGGAATGTAAAATTGTATAGCCATTTTGGAAAACTTACCATATGACACAACAATTCCATGCCCAGGTATCTACCTCAGAGTAATGAAAACATATGTCCACGTGGAGACTTACACATTAAAATTCCTAATAGCACTATTCACTTGAAACAATCCAAATGTCCATCAACAAGTGAATGAGTAAATACAATGGCATATTATTCTGCCATTAAAGGTATGAAGTACTGATAAAGGTTATAGCATGGGTGAACCTTGAAGATGTTATCCCATGTGAAAGAAGCCAGATTCAAAAGACCACCTATTACGTGATTCCATTTATAAGAAATGTCCAGAAGAAACAAATCAATATAGAAAGAAAATAGATTAACACCTTCAAGGGGCCAGGGGTGGGACCTGGGTGTAAGTACAAATGGATATAAAACATCTGTGTGGGGTGATGAAATGATCTAAAATTATTTTATATTAATAGTAATGGCTGCAAAACTCTCTAAATTTACTAAAATTATGTGAATAGTTAAAATAAGTGAATTTTATGATATATAAATTATACTTCAATGAAGCTGTTTAAAATTGTGAGTGAAAAGACAAAAAGAAAACTATCCATGATGTACAGTATGGTTCCATTGTTGAACTACAAACTAGTGCATGTTTACAGCTGCTTGAGTAGGTTATTTAATTTTCCCTGTGTGATAGGAATACAGGTAATACTCTCCTTCTACTGTGTTTATTGTCTGCTTTTTAAAAAAAAACACTTAGCAAGCATTACCTTCACTATTAGAGAAAAACTAATACATTACTGTATCGGTGATGCAGTGTAGTATTAAATGCTTAGCTTTGAAGCCCAGTTGTGTGACCTTAGGCAAGTTACTTAACCCTCTGTGACTCAGTCCGTCTGAGGGTAAAAGGGAAGGTAATGTTAATGCCTACCTCAAAGTGTGGCTAGGAAGACTACATTAGTTAATACTCGGGAAGTACTTAGAAAAGTATCTGACACACAGCAATATATCTGTTGTTTTTGTTGTTACTATTTCCATATTGGAAAGAAGAGAGAGAAAGCAGGGTACATATACACGTTCCACGTGTTGGAAGAGCCTGTGAGGAGGCGGAGCTATATTAGAAGGCACTGATGATAAATTCCATCTAACTTGCATTTTGTCCATGGAAGGCTGTTTTTGCCCCAGGTCTTAGAGCATCAGGGAAAATTCTCTGTGGTGTCTCTGACCATATACAAAGTGAGATGCTATATGAGTCAATACATTCAGCTCCCTGTGTCAGATGTGCTGCCCTGGGTCAGCTGGCCTGAACTGATGGTGAAGTGTGCAGCTGTGTGTGATCAGTGCCCTAGTCACCGGGTCACACAGTAGGGACAAGGGACAAGTGGGGCGGGTAGGGCCTGAAGCAGTTAATGGAGGAGGACCGCATGTGAGATGGAAGACTGAACTATCCCGAACAGGATTTGAGTAGGCAGAAAAGAGAAAACAAGACATTGTAAGTCGTGGGAATAATGGATGGAAGGCTGGGTGCTGGGAGTGAGCCTGCGGGTTGTGGGAGAGGGCACAGACATGCCAGTCTGGAACAGAGGAGTCAAGCTGGAGCCCAGCGGGAGATAAGGTTGGAAAGATAGCATGGCACCTTGCCTGCCAGTGAGGAATTTGGCTTCTATCCTATAGGCAAATGGAAAATGATGGAGGCTTTCTGTCCTTGAGGTGTTTGAGGAATGAAAGTGTGGGTTCTGCCAATCACTGTGTGATTAGAACAGACCACTTAGCATCTTTGAGCCTTCTGTCTTTTCATGGGGACAACAATATCATAGGGATCTAAGATGTTTATAACATACCAGAAAGGTGCCTGCCACAAAGAAAATGCTTCATCATTGTTGGTAGCTGATGTTGACTGTAGTTCAGACTGGAGGAACAGGAAGAATTTGAAAGCAGAAAATGCTGGCAGGGACCTTGTTGTTTAGGAAGATGGCTATGCCTGTGGTCGCAGCTGTGAAACCTAATTACCAGACAGCTTCCTCTATGCATTCAAGTTTCATAAGCTCAGAGGACAACAGCCAGAATCCCATATATCATGGCAGATAGGAGCATAGGCTTTGCAGTCAGGCTGCCTGTGTTGGAGTCCCAGCTTTGCCACTTACCACACTTACCAGCTACATCCCTGTAGGCAAGTCACTTACCCTCTTTGTGCCTAAGAATTATTGTGAAGATGCAGTGATTGATGTATTCAAAGGGTTTAAAACAGTGCCTGCGAGAAAATAAGGACCATCCAAGTATGAACCATTATTGTTTTACAATTCTGTAAAAGGAATTTTGAATCAGAGATTGAAGATGAGGCGAACTAGGAGGAAAGTTTTAGGATCTGAGCATTCTGCTAGTTCTTCCCAAGTAAGGTGTTCCCAACAAGGTCAGTATTTAGGAGCCCAGCTTGGGAACTGGAAGTAAATGACAAAGCCTCTAGGTCGAAAACACTGTCACAAAGCACATCATCCTGATATTACCTGAGCACCGGGAGCTAGTTTCAGGCTCTTTTGAAGACAGAGGTTACAATAAGGTGGCACCTCATAAATAGCACACTGGCAGGCTAGCAAAGGGGAGGATGAGGAGAGGAGACAGTGTAGCCATAAAAGCAGGAAAGCCTGGTCTGTGTTACTCAGGGCAAGGGCCATCATTAATTTATAAAACTGTACGATGATTGATTTTCACAAGTAATGCCCCTGTGGATTACCATCAAAAGATTAAATCACCTTCAGTTTATTACTCTCTGAGTATACATATTTTAGATTTTTTTCTCCCATAAAAATTGTTAAAATATAAAAGTTCTGACATATAAAAGAAAAATTTTGCTATCCAGAAAAATCACTGAACATGATACAAGTTAAAGTGACCCAGAGAAAACACTCTCATAACTCAGAGAAATTAAGAAATGTATTTTGAACATAATTTAGATCACTTTTCAGCATTAATTGCTATTTTGAAATTATCAGTAGACTGACTTCCATTAACCTAAAGAAAAAGAAATGGCTTATCATCATACATTTCACTTGTAGAATCAATTCCTTAAAACTTCAAGAAGAAATCTTTTTTAAAAAATATTTATTTGTGCTTTGGAAGGCCAAGGCGGGAGGATGACTTGAGTCTAGGAGTTCATAACTAGCCTGGCCATCACAGTGAGACCCCATCTCTACAAAAATTTTAAAATTAGCCAGGCATGGTGGGGCACATCTGTAGTCCTATCTACACAGGAAGCTGAGGTAGGGGATTACTCGAGTACAGGAGTTCGAGGCTGCAGTGAGCTGTGATGGTGCCTTTGCATTCTAGCCTAGGTGATAAAGCAAGACCCCATCTCTTTAAGAAAATTTCTTTTTTATTTTACAAAGTTGAACTTATGGGGGAAAAGTAACAATATACATTTACTGTTTGATATTTGTGAGGAGCAGACAAATGTCAAATTGCTATTTTATATTTTAACTAACAAATGCTTTATTTTAACTGACCATTTAAAAATACAGGAAATGATTGATTTTTTATTTGAATAACCCATCCAAAATTACTATCTATTTAAATACTTTCTTATACAATTGATGCTCTGATAACTTGAGCCTATCGCAAGAGTTTTTCTGTACCTTCTGCTGTTAGAGATTTAAAAGAACAGAGGAAACAGTGAAAACATATCCTGAAATAAAATTTCATTTAAGAATTTCAAGATGAATTAGAAACTACAATGTATATTACCAAAGGTGCTCAGATATATCCCCTATTGGGTTCAATAGCCACTATCTTGCTGATTTCTCAGCTTGCTAACAAAATTAAAAATAAGACAGACAGGCCGGGCGCGGTGGCTCACGCCTGTAATCCTAGCATTCTGGGAGGCCGAGGTGGGTGGATCGCTCAAGGTCAGGAGTTCGAGACCAGCCTGAGCAAGAGTGAGACCCTGTCTCTACTAAAAATAGAAAGAAATTATCTGGCCAACTAAAATATATATAGAAAAAATTAGCCGGGCATGGTGGCGCATGCCTGTAGTCTCAGCTACTTGGGAGGCTGAGGCAGTAGGATTGCTTAAGCCCAGAAGTTTGAGGTTGCTGTGAGCTAGGCTGACGCCACGGCACTCGCTCTAGCCTGGGCAACAAAGCGAGACTCTGTCTCAAAAAAAAAAGACAGACAGACTAGCAATGTTGACACTGCCAGGATAAATAACAATGTAAGTGTACCTATATTTTTACCATAGGCTACTTACATAGGGTAGAGAGTTGGGAATAGTAAAATGAATATTTTGTGACTGATTCAAAGTTTAAAAATTGAAACCTTAAGTATATGGGTATATTTTGGCTATTATGTACTTTAGCAAGCTTTTTTGTTTCCTCAAAGAAGGCCTTGTCAGCTTTTCACTTTACCAACTAACAGGAGAAAAAACTACACTGAGTTTTAGAGACACATTATAAAAATAAAAATTCACCTAATTATAGAAGAAAGAATGATGAGCCAAGAAGCAAAATAATGAGGCTGGGTATGCTATTTGATGCCTAGAGTTAGGATAACTAAAATCACTGTTAATTATTAACACAAGTTACTTAAAAACCAACTACAAATAAAAAATGACCCCAAAAAATCAATTATATTTGCTCATATAATTCTATACTATTATTGATAAATATTACCAGAGTTGATTTTATGATTGTTGTCACAGTTGTCTGCTGTGATTTGAAGGGCCAAAAGTACTCCACTTCAGGCACCCTGATTTAAAGTACGTTCCTGGCCCCTGGAAAACAAAACGAGTGAAATATTTCCCCGCAGGAAAAAAAATCAGTAACAATTCAGTTCAAGAGGTGTTGAGAGTTAGTGCAGGATTCATTGCCAAGGGTGACATTAAACATGCTGAGTTTAGAACAGAAAAACGCTGAGGACTGGAGCGGGGCGACAGGCTTCCCGCAAGAAGCAGGCTCTCAGGAGAACAGTGTTTGGGTTAATGAACCCTATCAAAAACAGGTGGTAAACTAACACAAATTAGAATCATTATTTTATTTACTTATTTATTTATATTTTGGGACAGAGTCTCACTCTGTTGCCCAGGCTAGAGTGCCATAGCATCAGCCTAGCTCACAGCAACCTCAAACCCCTGGCGATCCTCCTGTTTCAGCCTCCCCAGTAGCTGGGATTACAGGCTAGCACCACCACAGTCAGCTAATTTTTTTTCTATTTTTAGTAGAGACAGTCTGCTGTTGCTCAGACTGGTCTTGAACTCCTGAGCTCAAGTCATCCTCCCACCTGGGTCCCCCGGAGTGCTAGACAAATTAGAATTAGATCTTCCAAGAAGGGACTAGGTTTAATGGTGGGGACATTCATGTAGTCCCAACTCCTGTCTTTTGACATTTTCACCCCAGGTGTGCCCTGTTCCCCATCCCCCAACATTCTTAGCTGTCTTATTCTGTCCTTAGTGTGAGTATTCTTCGTACTTTAACAGACTCAAGAGGAATAAAAAATCCTTCCTTTGTTTCCAGGAGCCTTACTGAGACAAGGCCGGAGTATTTTTATTACTATTTACAAATACTATTAAAAGCTGGAAACAACAGAAGAAATAATCACAGAGGAAATAAAGAGTGCCACGATCAACAAGCTCTGGCCCACAAAGTACAACCTCCTAGTCCTCTTCTTGGGAGCCCCAAGAAGCAGCATTCTCAGCTGGGGCTTCCCCCGCCCACAGCCAAGAGGCCCAGGACAGCCGCCATTTAAACGCGGCCCTTAGGCTCGCCCCACGTGACTGACGCCATCTTCCTCCCGCTCCTGCAGTGTGGGGAGCGCGTCCTGGCCTCCTCCAGAATGATGGACAGGGAGTGTCGGTGTCTCACCACCCACACGGTGAGGCCAAAGGTATCTCCAAGAGGGAATATAGTTAACTCTAAGGGGGGTGGGGGTGGGGGTAAGGGGGTGGGGGTAGAGGGTGAGGTTGAAATCGTCACGCCTAGAGACTACTATAATCTTTGAATTACGGGTGTCAGATAAAATAAATATTGCATGGAACATATTAAAACCAAAAAACAAGTATTCCTTGTTTATCTGAAATTCAAATTTATCTGGGCGTTGTGTAATTTTTTTTTTTTTTTTTTGCTAAATCTGGCAATCCTACTTTTAAGGGTCCTTGGAAACACCATTTCTCCAAGGCCTCATAGAAGTAGACTGTTTATACCCCAAGCCACACACCCTTGTGCCAAATCCAGTCTCCCTTATGTGTTTGTATGGTCTGCAAGTTAAGAATGAATTTTACATATTTTAATGATTGAAAGAAAATTAAAAAAAATATTTTGTCACACATGACAATAGTATGAAATTCCAATAAAAAGTGTCCATAAAGGTTTATTGGAACACTACCACACCCATCCCATTCCTGTACTGTTTAGCTCCTTTGAAGGTACAAGGGCTGTGTTCAGTAGTTGCATCAGAGACCATATGGCCCACACATCCTAAAATATTAATTCCAGGTCCTTTACGTAAAAAGTATGTGACTCCTGCTGTAGACTTCCATTTTTTTGAGACTCCCAGTATGATTTTTTAAAATATGAAGATACGTTAAAGTGAGTTAACGCATTACAGGCATGTCCAAAGTGTTTTTTTTTTTTTTTTTTTTTTTTCCTATCTGAGCACAGAAACTTTATTGTGTTATTTTGGGGCAGGTATCCTTACATTCACATAAATATACATTTTTTCCATTTAAATACATGGAATGCATCATCTTTGAGGACAATAAGTTCCCTGTGTTTTTTTTCCCTCCTTTTACTTTTTTTTAATTTGAAAATATTACTGGAGTACAAATGTTTAGGTTACATATATTGCCTTTGCTCCTCCTGAGTCAGAGCTGCCAGCGTGTCCATCCCCCAGACAGTACGCACTGCACCCATTAGGTGTGGATATGCCCATCCCCTGCTCCCCCTCCCACCTGCCCAACACCTGATGAATGTTAGTTACTACCATATGTGCATATTTAAGTGTTGATCAATTAGTACCAATTTGATGGTGAGTACAGGTGTAGCTTGTTTTTCCATTCTTGTAATACTTAGTAGAATGGGCTCCAGCTCTATCCAGGATAGTACAAGAGGTGCTAGATCACCGTTGTTTTTTTGTGGCTGAGTAGAACTCCACGGTATACATAAACCACATTTTATTAATCCACTCATGTATTAATGGGCACTTAGGTTGTTTCCACATCTTTGCAATTGTGAATTGTGCTGCTATAAACATTTTAATGCAGATGTCTTTTTTATAGAATGTCTTTTGTTCTTTGGGTAGATGCCCAGTAATGGGATTGCTGGATTAAATGGTAGTTCTATTTGTATCTCTTTGAGGTATCTCCATAATACTTTCCACAAAGGTTGTACTAGTTTGCAGTCCCACCACCCACCAGCAGTGTATGAGTGTTCTTGTCTCTCTGCATCCACACCAACGCTTATTGTTTTGGGGATTTTTTTTTTTTTTTTTTTTTTTGAGATAGAGTCTTGCTTTGTTGCCTGGGCTAGAGTGAGTGCTATGGCGTCAGCCTAGCTCACAGCAACCTCAAACTCCTCGGCTTAAGCGATCCTTCTGCCTCAGCCTCCTGAGTAGCTGGGACTACAGGCATGTACCACCATGCCCAGCTAATTTTCTTTTCCTGTATATTTTTAGTTGTCCAGCTAATTTCTTTCTATTTTTAGGAGAGACAGGGGGTCTCGCTCTTGCTCAGGCTGGTCTTGAACTCCTGACCTCAAATGATCTGCCCGCCTCTGCCTCCCAGAGTGCTAGGATTACAGGCATGAGCCACTGCACCCTGGCCTACATTGAGCATCTTGAAGCCACAGTGAACAACATAAAGGGACTGGTAAGTAGTTGTTAAGTGTGGTGCAGACTCTAAGTGCTGTAGAAAATCAGGGAGAAGAGGAAGATGTCTGTTCATAGAGGAGTTATGACTGGTGTTGGAGGAGGAGCTGTCTTTCGAGCTGGTCTTTCGGACATACAGTAAGAAGGGGATGTGAAGTGTACAAAAGTCTTTTCGATCTTTTTTGGTCTTGTTCTCAGCTGTATTCCCAGTACCTAGACCAGGACCTGTTATGCCAAAGGGGCTCATTAATATTTGTTGGATGCATTAGTGGGCTTTTAAATATGTATTGTGTGCATTTTTGAATAGGTAGTATATTCACATAGTTCAGAAGTTAAACGGTTCAGAAAGCTAAAGAGTGAAATTCCTCCCACCACTCTCTCCAGTCACCCAGTTCTCCACAGAGGCAACTAGGTTTTACATTTTCTGAGATTTCTTGCAGTTATTGTATGCATACACAAGCAAATACGTATGTGCGTGTTTCCTCTCCACTCTCCCCCCTCATACAGCTTTTAGTACAAATGGCAGAATAGTATACACTATGCTCTGCACATGGCTCTTGTTCACTGTGTAAATCGAGATTATTCTCTATCAGTCTGTAAGGATCTTCTTCAATCTGTTTTACAGCTGAATCCCCCACATGGATATGTCACACCTTATCTGGTCTTCTACATGGTCATGTAGGTCTTGTTCTCCCTTTGCTCTTAGAAATAGTACTGCAGTGAGGAAAGTAAGGATGTTGAAGTAAAATGGTTTTAAAGCGCAGTGATCACCACTTTTTTAGATTAACCAGAAGTCCTCACCACCTGTGGATGTGAAACTCCCACTGTCAGAATCTGCCAATTTCAGAGGTGGCCCAGGCTAAGGAAAGAAAAGACAGTGGCTTTTGAGCCAGTGTCAAACTTGAATTCCAAACCTGTTCTGCTCCTTAAGGACTGCATTCCATTGGAAAAGCTATTGAGTTCCTCTTTGGTTTTTCACATCTGAATTGGGATGGTGCTGCCCCTAGACTATGATTATTAAATTAAATGAGATAATGAACAGAAATAGATTGCTTAGGTATGTGGTAGGTAGGAGGGAATTAATTCTCACCGTCATCTCATTGTGCTAGGTGCTGTAGCTCTCAGAATTCTCCTCCTCCTCCTCCCTGTCCCTTCATTCCACTTACCTTGACAAGAATGACCTGGGGAGCTATGGCATGGATGAACCTTGAGGATATTATGCTAATGTGAAAAAAGCCAGTCACAAAGGACCACCTGTTGTATGATTCCACTAATTTGAAATGTGCAGAAAAGGCAAATCTATAGATCGATGGTTTCCTAGGGCTGGGGAGGTTGGGGGAATATGGGAAGTGACTGCTAATGGGTACAGAGTTTCTTTTTGGGGTGATGAAAATGTTTTAAAATTGATGTGATTTGTATAATAGTGCATTAAAACCTGTAGAATCATATACTTTGAATGTGTAAATTTTATGACATGTGAATTAAACTTCAATAAAGTTGTAAAAAATGTTCTGGCAGGAAGGCAGGCTAGAGGCAGAAGAAGGGGTGGAAGGAATCAGGAGCAGCAGAGAAAAGACTGCACACAAAGTTCAGGTCTTGCACAGCACTGGGCATCAGAGGGCCTGAACTTTAGTCCTGGCTCAGCCCCCAACTGGCTTCATGACCTTGGAAAGCCCCTTCACCTCTCTATGCTTTGTTTGCCTCATTAAAAAATGAAATGAAAAGGAGGAGGTGGAACTTGGTGACCTAGGGTCTCTTTCCTGACTAAAAGTCTATAGTTTGCCTCCTGTCTCTGGCTGGGGGAGGATAGGTGAGGGGAAGCCAGAGATAGGAGGAGAGCAAGATACTCCTCCTGTCTTTGCTCTGCTTGCACCTTGCCCTCCCCTTGAACCCTAGGCCTTTGTTCAGCTTCCCCCAACCCTGGAAGTCGCTGCATGCAGGGGAGAGTGTGAGGGTTGGGTCAGGTGAGGGTCATCAAGGAGGCCCAGACAGGAGCTGCACTGTCAAATAAATATTCTTCCATTTTCTAGTAAAGATTACAGACCTTGGGAAGGAAGCAACTTGGACAAATGAGTGAAGAGCCAAAGCAGATTCTCCAGGCAGAGAGGTGGCTTTTCAATCTGCTTGTAAGGATACGTTTCCATCATTAGGGTTAGTTAAGTAGCATCTCTTAATATATGGTAGTGAGCTACACTCAAGTATGTGCATTTTAGTTTTTTATTGTGGTAAAAATATACATAAAAATTTCCATTTTAACCATTTTTAAGTGGCATGAAATACATTCACATGGTTGTGCAACCATCACCACCATCCACCTCTGTTTTAACATTTTTATAATGAAGTTTAACACAAAGTGCAAGAATCCCAAGTATTTGCCTCCATGAGTTTTTACCTTTGTATGTGCCCATGTAACTGCCACCCAGATTATGATATAAACCATTTGTAGCACCCCAGAAGGCTCCTTCTCATCAGTTATATTTTAAGTTTGTTTCTGCCATATTTAAGGCTTTGCTTGGGGAAAAAATAAAAAACAAAACATCGTTCTTTTGCAAGCAGCTTATGTGGTTTTGCAGATTGCATAGTCAGTATCTGAATGTTTCATTCCTTAAAGTCCCAGTTCCAGTGTACTTGGGCAGGAAGGCACTGTGCTAGCACAGCGAACACGCTGCTCTACAGATCTGCTCTCCTCCAGCCCAATGGGATACCCCTGTTGCACATCCCAGGGACAGTTCCTGGATTGAAAAATTCTCATTGGAATGTGCTCTAAATTCTCACCATAGATTGGGCAATGGTGACAACCCTTCTGCTAACAGAGTGCAGAAGACATAGTCTACTCCCTGCCAGTTAATTTGCTGGGTAAGGAATCTACACCTAAGCCCCATCAATGACTTTAAAGTATGTGCTGGTTCTGTAGCTAGATTCAAAAACAACATCTTAGCGCTATTTATCGTTCTGTAGCAGAAGCTGAAAGCTAAAAAAAGAATAGCATTAGCCTATGGTTTTTGTTTTTCTTTTCAGTGTTTAAAAATGGGCTGGTTGGGGGTGAAGGAAGTAGCATAGGAGTTAGAGTATGATTCATCAGACTAAGAAACAAGCCAATAGCAAACTAGGAAAATAGATAACAAGGGACACTTGAAGGAAAAATTGAAGAAGGATCATATCAATCCCGGAGAGGGAGAGATTACATGGTTCAATTCAGGAAATCCACAAGAAAGCAAAAACAAACCAAGAAAACCCCCGTGGATCTTCAACTCCAGCTTTTCCACCTGCAAGTTGGCTCTTAGCATTTCTTGCCTTCACCTGAAGCCCCGTAAAAGCCAGTGTGTTTTATTCACCACTGTCTCCTTAGAGCCTAACACAAGTGCCTGGCACGTGGTAAACAGTCAGGAACCAGCAAGCAAAGGACAGAGGAACCAGCTAGGTCCATTTCCTGACTGGTGAAAATAGCCAAGCCAGGAAGAATAGGAGTCAAGGAGGAAGGTCCCTAGGGAGATGGCCACCTATTCAGAGTGAAACTTCACTAATATTGGTACTTAACGGGCATAGGTAGGAAAAGAAGGAAATAAAGTTTAAGAGAAATTAAAAAAAAAAAAAGTAAGAAAAACACTTGGAATGGGGCAGAATTGCCCAGGGAATATAAGTGAAAAAACCTTTTTCTTAACTGTACAGGAATTGAGGTAAAATAGAATTTAAAAACTGAAGAAAGGGAAAGTAGTGTATTGAGATTTTAAATTCTTAGCTTTCTTAGCAGAAGTGGGGACTAAATGTAATCACACACAAAAGTGCTGACTTTATTTGGCAAATCAAAACCATGGAGACTTGAGGCAGGGAATTTTCCAAGTGAATTCTGTGGCCTTTCTGGCAACAGCAAAATGCATGTAGTTTTATTTTCCTAAGAATAAATTCTGATATTTAGAATTTTTTGAGCTTTTCTATGTGACTTAAGACACTATCAATTTGGGAGCATTGTCTATGGCAGTTTAAAAAGACTGTTGTCTCTGGTAGGTTTGGTTTTATTTGTACACAGATATAAATGGTCAGGTTCATTGTGTTTTCAGATGCTTCAGATCTTGACTTTTATACCTACTTGATTTTTTGATTTCTGAGACAAGCATGTTAAAGTGTCCCCATGAACACAGATCTGTTAATTTCATCTCTTGTATTAACTGGGTTTTGACCTATATGATTTGAAGTCCTGCTATTGGGGTCATAAAGACTCATGATTGTATTTTTTCAGTGAAATGTCTCTCATCACTTTTAATGATTTTTCCTTAAATTTTATTTTGTCTAGATCAATATTTTTTATACTTGATTTTGTTTTTCCCATTTTCCACAGACAAGGTTTCATTTGTATTTTATAATACAAAGTGAGCTATCATCAGAAAACACAGGATTTTTAAATTTCCTTTAATTGTTAAAAACCCAGGCAAAAATTCACAAGCTAACATGGCAATTTTTTTTTTTTTTTTTTGAGAGACCAAGTCCCTTTTGTCGCCCTGACTGGAGTGGAGAGGCATGATCATAGCTCACTGCAACATCAAACTCCTGGGCTCAAACGATCCTCCCATCTCGGCCTCCCAAGGTGCTGGGATTACAGGCATAAGCCACCATGCCCAGCCTAACAGGGCAATTTTTAAAAATAACTTTACTAAGATATAATTTATAAATCATAAAATTCACCTGTTTCAAGCATACAATTGAGTAATTGTTAGTAAACATAGAAGTTGTGCAAGCATCCCTGTAGTCCAGTCTTAGAACATTTTCATCACCCCAGACAGATCCCTTATATCCATTTATAGTCACTGATCATTTCTACCACCAGCCTAAGGAAGCCACTAATCTACTTTGTCTCTGTAGATTTCTAAAGATTTGTCTGTCTTGGACATTTCATAAAAATGGAATCATGCAATATGGAATCTTTTGAACCTGCTTTCTTTTACTTAATATAATGGTTTTTGTGGTTCATCTATTCTAATGTGGAATACCACATTTTGTTTATTTATTAACCTGTCAGTAGACATTTGGATTGCTTCTACCTTTTATTATGAATGATGTGGCTACGAAAATTCATGTACGATTCTTTTTATTTTTATTTATTTATTTATTTATTTTTTTGAGACGGAGTCTCACTCTGTTGCCCAGGCTAGAGTGCCGTGGCTTCAGCCTAGCTCACAGCAACCTCAAACTCCTGGGCTCGAGCAATCCTCCTGCCTCAGCCTCCCAAGTAGCTGGGACTACAGGCATGCGCCACAATGCCCGGCCAATTTTTATATATATATATATATATATATATATATGTATGTATGTATTTAGTTGTCTATATAATTTCTTTCCAAATTTAGTAGAAACAGGGTCTCGCTCTTGCTCAGGCTGGTCTCGAACTCCTGAGCTCGAACGATCTGCCCACCTCGGCCTCCCAGAGTGCTAGGGTATAAGTCTTTTTAAAGGCATATGTTTTCATTTCTCTTGGATGGATACTTTGGAGTGGCTAGCTTATATGGTAATTTTATGTTTAATTTTTAAGAAACTACCAAATTGTTTTCCCAAATGGCTACACCATTTTACATTCCCACCAGCAGTGTATGAGGGGTCTGATTTCTCTACATCCTCCACAACACTTATTATTGCCTGTGTTTTTTATTATAGTGATCCAAGTGGTTATGAAGTGTATCTCATTGTGCTTTTAATTGAACATTTCCCTATTGACTAATGACGTTGAACATCTTTTTATGTGCTTATTATTGCTATACCTTCTTTGGTAAAATATCTATTTAAATCATTTGCTCATTTTAAAATGGTGTTGTCTTCTTTATTATTGAGCTTTAAGAGTTCTTATTCTGGATATAAGTCCTTTATCACAGCAGTCCCCAGCCTTTTTGGCACCAGGGACTGGTTTCATGGAAGACAATTTTTCCCATGGCCCTGGGTGGGGGATACAGAGCTCAGGCGGTAAAGTGTGGCCTATTTCCTAACAGGTCACAGAGCGGTACCAGGCTGTGGCCTGGGGGTTGGGGACCACAGCTTTGTCAGACACATGACTTGCAAATATTTTCTCCCAATCTGTGGCTTGTCTTTTCATTTTCTTAATATCTTTGGAAATGTAAAAGTTTTGAATTTTGATCAAGTCTAATTTGTCCAATTTTTTCTGTTATATGTTATGTTTTGGGGTATTATACCCAGGAACTCTTTGCCTAACCCAAGGAAAGACCTTGTTTTGCCAGATGTACAGTTGTAGAGAGGAAGATAAGTTCCTTCCTTTAGGAGGCAACATTTATGTGTTGATGTTGTTTTAGAACTAGCTTTCTGAATGGTTTTTGAGGTAATACTTGTGTGTATATCTGAGAAATAATTCAAATCTGGTAATCAGTTTATAATGAGAATAATAGTAGCTAACATTTATTGGATTGGCACTTGGCTGAATTGTTGGTTTTGTTTGTTTGTTTGTTTGTTTTGAGACAGGGTCTGTCTCTGTTGCCCAGGCTAGAATGCAGTGGTACAATCAGAGATCGCTGCAACCTTCCAGCCTCAAGCAATCCTCCCACTTCAGCAAGGACTACAGGTGCATACCACCACACCCAGCTAATTTTTCTACTTCTTGTAGAAATAGGGTCTTGCTCAGATTGGTCTCAAACTCCAGGCCTCAAGGGATCCTCCCACCTCAGCCTCCCAAAGTGTTAGGATTACAGGCATAAGCCACCATGCCTAGCCTAAACTGCTTAAATGAATGAATCTCACATAATCATCACACCCAACCTGTGAAGTATGCACTGTTACTATCATTGTGTTAAAGATAGATAAATTGAGGCACTGAGAGGCTAAGCAAAGTGGTGAAGTAAGGATTGTAACCCAGGCAGTCTGAATCAAGATCCCATGCTCAGTCTCTCTGATAGACTTATTCCATGATGGGTTTTACTTAAACATCTGGCTCCAGAATTCCGTGAGCCTCATCTGCTTGCTTAAGCACAAGCCTGCTGATTCTTAGCTACTCAGTGTGGGCTGACTATGAGATCAGCAAGTTTGAAGTGATTTTTAGGGGCATAGAGAAGCTCTTGTCTATACAGAAATTTTCTTCACTAACTCTCTATGGTACGTGAAATTTCTACCTTTGAGAGTCATATGTTTTGGGATGAAGCATTAGCTCTGCAAAGACCTTGGTGAAATTCATCTCAGCATAACATTTCATTGGATGTGAATGTGTGCCTTGTCTTTCTAAATGATTATAAACTCCAAGATGGCTGGAATCATGTCTGTCTTTGGCATGCATTTTGAAATTTGGGCTTCTGGGCTCACAGTCTGTGGGGCTTTATCTGTGGGAAGGGCAACCTGGGTTGTGTATATATCCCTTCAGAAATGTTTTGCATTTGTGTGTGCCAGCCACCCCCACAGGTGGTGTTAACAGCCAGAACCACCTTTTGATGTTAATATCTCTACATGGGGGATCCCAATGCTCACAGGTAGTGTAACTTCCAACCCTGGAACTCTGTGAGGACAGATTTATGTTTGCAAATTCTCATGGAAGATGTCTTCACCATGTCCTGTCCCATGCGTCCAAAGCTGAGGCCCATGCAGACAAGCTTCCTTTTTATCTTTCTTGGCCAATGGGTATGATTTTCTAGTCCACTCTTTTAATTAGGATGTATCCCTTTGAAAACCCCAGCTTTGTGTTGGTAATCAATTCTAACTCAGCTTTTAGGAGAAGTCAAAAGGCTTTGTCTCCTGGCCCTGTGAGGCCTTTAAAACTCAAACCTTTTGGTCACTAAAACGGTGCAACCCACACTAGGGTACCCAAAATGCCCATTCTCTTACCCTCAGTTTTTTAGCTGTGTCTTTGTTTTTGGCCTCTGGGCATTTCCCTTATTTTCTTATGAGATAAACTATGTATTTATAGGATATTTATAATTAGCTATAATTTCTACATCTTTTGTTGTGGAAAGTTGTTCAGTGCATCCTGCCATTTTGTTGGAAATGGAAATCAACCAGAAAACACATTTTTATAAGTCTTCGGGTAACCGAGCAATCATTGGGCTTGTTGCTTGATGCACATAGAAGCCAATACCATGGTACCAGCTTTTGAGAAAAGAACAGTTTTATTGTGAGTGGACTGGCAAAGAGACAGGAGAAAAATGCTCAGATCTGTCTTTCTAAGCTGCAGGCTGGGTTGGGTTTCATAAGCATACGGTACTCTAAGTTAGGGTTTTATGAGGCATGATCTGATTGGATCTTGCAATGAGGTGATGCTGAGAGGCATGATCTGAATGGATCCTGCTGGGGAGTGATGTCAGGGCTCAGTCTGATTGGATCATGGATACTGCCATGAGGTGTCTGCTTCTTAATTCAGTCCCTGCTCCTTAGTTTGAACACTTAGGTTCTACCCATGGTGGCATGCTTGCTTCATCTGGGCATGCTCAGGTTACTTGACCTTCAACCTGGGAGTCCATGGCAACTCACAACTTTCTTACATAAAAGGTGAGCCAGATTGGTCTGGTGTGGTTTACATTTTCTTCAATAGCCAACATATTGTATACAGATTGACTGCTTAATCATAAATAATGATTGAATGAATGTCCATGCTTTTCCCAAGGGACAACATATCACATGAAAATGGATTTGATTGTCATATTTTAATTTTGCACTGATGCCAAATTCGTTCCCCTGTGAGATACAGCACACCTAAGATAGGAGAGCTTTAATACAGAATAGGGAAGAAATGGAGGACTAGCAAGATTCAAGAACAAGAAGAGGGTTGGGTGCAGTGTCTCATGCCTATAATCCCAGCATTTGGGGAGACTGAAGTGGGAGATTTTTCTTAAGGCCAGGAGTTCAAGATCTATGTGGCAAAATAGTGAGATCCTGACTCTACAAATTATAGAAAAATTAGCTAGGAATGGTGATGCATGCCTGTAGTCCCAGCTACTCAGGAGGCTGAGGCAGGAGGATTGCTTAAGGAGTTCAAGGTTGCAGTGAGCTATGATGAGGGTGCTGCACTCTAGCATGGGTGACAGAGCGAGACCCTGTCTCTTAAAAAAACAAAACAAAACAAAACAGAAAGAGATGCTCAGGAAACCCATGCCCAGGTGGGTTCCTCTGCAGGCCCAGAGAAAGGGACAGGTTGTCAGGAGGCGGGTCACTGCAGTGTCATTCAAGGGAAGGGCTTCCAGAAACTCTGTCCCAACGTTTGCAAATTATTATGTGGAGGGCAGTTTCTTGAGTATCACTTTTCCACTGATAAAGTCTCTAAAAGTTTGATCAGAAGATGCAGCAATGTATGAATTTGCTGCAGCTTGCTCTCCTCAACTTTTTTTTTTTTTTTTTTTTTTAAAGAAAAAAGAGTCTTTGGGGGAAATTAGGAAGAGAAAATAAAGCCATGATTTTCTCTTCAAATTTGAGGGTGGTTAAGTCTTAGAAGGGACAGACATGATTATTCACCTTTTTTTTTTTTTTTTTGAGACAAGAGTCTCGCTTTGTTGCCCGGGCTAGAATGCCATGGTGTCAGCCTAGCTCACAGCAACCTCAAACTCCTGGGCTTAAGCGATTTTACTGCCTCAGCCTCCCGGGTAGCTGGGACTACAGACATGCACCACCATGCCCGGCTAATTTTTTCTATATATATTTTTAGTTGGCCAGATAATTTCTTTCTATTTTTAGTAGAGACGGAGGTCTCACTCTTGCTCAGGCTGGTCTCAAACTCCTGACCTTAAGCAATCCACCCGCCTCGGCCTCTGAGAGTGCTAGGATTACAGGCATGAGCCACCGCGCCCGGCCCAATTATTCATTTTTAATAAATATTTGTTGATCACCTACTGAGTGTCAGGCGCTGTGCTGGACACCAGGGCTACAGCGATGAGCATAGGACGAGGGCCTGGCCCTATGGAGCTTCCATTCCAGGAGCAGAGACATTTTATAAGTAATCACAGAAATAAATGTATACATACAGATTGTGAGGATTATTAGGAATGAAAGCTCATTAAAGAGTGTGCTAAGAGATTATGACCAGAAGTTGATACTAAACGGGATCAGAGAGCATCAGGGAAGGTTTCTCTGAGGAGGGAACTCTGTGCAGAGACCTGAAGGTTGGGCCCATGTTAGGCCAAGAGTGTGCAGAGGAACAAACAGCTGAGGGAAAAACCTGTGTGAAGTTTCTCATTAGTAATAAACTTATTTGCAGAAAATACTGAAGCTTTTGCTTCATTATAGTAATACTTGGTGGCATTTTGTGGCTTTCTGGTTGTTTTCCTGGAGTTGGGCAGGCTGGCATCATTATTCCCACTTTCAGGATGAAGATGCCAAGGTTCTGAGTTTGCCTGCCCAGGTCACATTTTAAAGAGCAATAGAGATTGGGGTTGTGCACTGGCTGTTTAAGTAAATTGTGTTTGAAAGGAAACTTTGAAAGGTCCCCAGAAATGAGTGGTTTTATTTCAGGCAGCAGTCTAGCAGCTTGTTGGACACCTAACGGAAATAACTAGCAGTCTCTTAAAATAAATGGCATTTTAAATAGGACAGAGGCTTGGGAGGAAGAGGTCCTAGTGGTAGATTTAACTGTAAGTCATCATCATAAGTATAACTTGTTTCATCAGAGCTGTAATAAGTTTCTTCTGGGTGGAATGAACTAAGGTGCCGCTGTGGATTGTGTTGGTTTTGCTGTCAGAAATTGAGTGATGTAGTGTTAGTGCTACAGCTATTGACAACAGAACAAATTTCTATGGAAATTACTTTTAATATTGAGTTACTACAACTTAATGGACACATTTTTTGAAGACTGGCTAAATCAAAGAACACTAACTCCTCTCATCATTCATAAAATTAAAGGTGGAACAGCAAATAGCGTTGAAAAACCAGCATAGACAATGAAAAACAGTATGCCCTACCTTTCCTTTTGTTGCTAGAGATAGTTTACGTTCTGCAAGAGGCCCTAAAGCAGTGTTTCTCATCTTTTTTGTAAGGTTTAGGACAGGGGTGGGGAACCTTTTCATGTTGGAAGGCCACATTAATTTAGCTGTAATCAAAGAAGGCTGCATTTAAGAAACTTTAATTATATATGCTTAAAAATGTACATTATTTGGAAAAAAATCTACTATGTTTCAAAATTTCAAAAAATTAAAAAAATGAAAACTATTTGTCAATTTTAAAGTTAACTAACCTTTTAATGACTTTGTTAAGTCTGCTTTTTCTTGGAAAGCATTTGAATATTTGGTTGCAGCATGGAATTCCGCACTTTCAGCTGATGCTCTAGCTAGGTATCAGTCATTTGCGACCTTAAGGGTGTCTTGATTTGGGTTATGTGGGAGAATGTAGATTCACAGCAATAAGTGGTTGAAAAGCAAGAAAGCATTTTTCAGGCATGTTGCCAAAGTCGTGGGTATTCTACTTCATTTTTCCGTATTTCACTTGGATCTTTCTTAGCATCAAACAATGACTTTAAAATGTCATCTACTGATAGCTCTATCAATTCCATCTGTAGTTCTTTAGGTGCCTTGGTGACATCAACTAGGTGAGGAGAAATGCTAATTTGAGTGTGATGTCATGATTCTCAATGTCAGTGAACCTTTTGTTGTAATCTCCAATTAATAGATCTATAACAACTGTGTATTCTTGAGATGATTCACATATATTGCCCTGCTCACCAATGACCTTTACTAACTGGGGAAAATATTCATCTGAAATTTGCTTTTGAAGAAGTGTTTTGAAAAAACATAGCTTTTTTTTCCAAAATGCTTGGATTTTTTTTGCCACATATCATACATAGACTTAGTTTTACCTTGCAAAGAAATATTCAAGTCATTTTGATATGACACGATATCACACAGAAATGCTACATTCCTGTAGAAATCTTCTTTCAGTAATTCATGTTATTGATTCTGTTCTTCACAAAATTTATCTGTTCTTGCAGAGAGAGAAGTTTGGCAAACACCTGTCCCTGCCATTGCCAATATACTTTAGAATGATACCAGTAACCTACCCTGAATGTTCAACTTTAGCATGTTAAGGAAACTGACAACCCTGTTGCATTGGTGCAATACTTATAACTTGTTGCAAAGTATCACTTAAAATAGCTTTAGCACAGAGATTTTGCTGATGCATAATACAGTGAAAAAAAAAAATGAGAGCATCTGGATTTGTTAAGACTTTTTTAGTCTGTGCAATAAACCCTTCATGTTTTCGTGTCATAGAAGGTGCACGGTCTGTACATACACTCACTAAAGTGACCAAATTCAGTTCACAACATTTATCTTGAAAGTTCTGTTCACAAGAGTGCCCAAAGCGAGTAACTCTTCATGGCAAAGAAAATCTTTTATGACCCAACTGAAGTATAGAAACTGCACTGAGTCGGTAGTGTCAGTTGATTCATCTAAAGCTATTGAATAATATGTATTTTCCTTTTGAAGTATTGCCTGAAGTTGTTCTGTTAAGTTGGCTAATTCATGCTGCCAATCAGTTATGGTTCTCCTTGAAAGAGGCAGTTGTTCATACTTTGAAACATTATTGGGGTCTAAGTAAGCATCCTATAAATTCAACAATGCATTCTTTCACAATTTCTACATCATTGAAGGGCTTCCCCTTTCCCCCAAGTATATAAGCTACTTTATAAGTTGCTTCAGTGGCATTATTTCCAGCTCTTATTGCTGCTTGAAAGAATTGGCTTTGCTTTTGCTTTTCATCTTTTAGTTTCTGTAGTACAACCTTTCATGCCTCTCCCTCTAATTTAAAATATTTATGGTCCTTATGGGTATTATAATGCTGATGAGCATTGAATTTCTTTAATGTTGATATTGCAATATCACAAAGCAAGCAAATCATCTTATCTTTAACACTAACAAGATAATATTGCAATTCCCAATCCTCATTAAAAAATCTGTTTTCTTCCTTCAGCATTCTCTTGGTCTTTTGTCTTATGATGGGTTGGTTGTTAAGCAGACAGGATTAAAAAATACTGTCAAGCTGTGCAACTTTTCACAAATTCTGCTTCAAACAGAAACACAGTGCACCAGTTTCAAAAGCTGATAACAGACTGGCATACTCGACCCCCATAAACTCTCACCAGCCAGCCTTGTGCGGTGGTGGTGCCAGTCAGGCAGGGGAAGTTTGAACTAAATTGTGAGCACAGCAGCTGTCAATTTAGCCCTTATGGCTTTACTAACGCTCTAATTGTGCCCATCATTCTGGGAGGATTATTTCGTTGAAACTTACTTTTATTCATTGGTATTTTAATACATTCATCGTTGAAACTTACTTTTATTCATTAGTATTTTAAATACATTCATTTTAAAAATAAAAACATAAAAGAACAAAAATATTAATAAAAATAAAAGGATTTGTTCTGTAAAATTTAGATTCAGTCAAAAGGCTGCACTTAAGAACCACACGTGGAGCCGGGCGTGGTGGCTCACGCCTGTAATCCTAGCACTCTGGGAGGCCGAGGTGGGCGGATCGTTTGAGCTCAGGAGTTCGAGACCAGCCTGAGCAAGAGCGAGACCCCATCTCTACTAAAAATAGAAAGAAATTATATGGACAGCTAAAAATATATATAGAAAAAAATTAGCCGGGCATGGTGGCTCATGCCTGTAGTCCCAGCTACTCGGGAGGCTGAGACAGGAGGATCGCTTGAGCTCAGGAGTTTGAGGTTGCTGTGAGCTAGGCTGACGCCATGGCACTCACTCTAGCCTGGGCAACAGAGTGAGACTCTGTCTCAAAAAAAAAAAAAAAAAAAAAAAAAAAAAGAAAGAACCACACGTGGGCTTAAGGCCTCAGGTTTCCCACCCCTAGTTTAGGATTTTAACATGTGAATTTTGAGGGGATACAAATATTTGGTCTATAACACATCCCCTCAGGAGAAAATTTGTTAATTTAATACATTTAAATGAATTAAGGTTAAATAAAGTTTTATAATGTGAAATGTATAACATATATATATAATTTAATATCTCCCTAATGAGAGAAATTTAATATTAAAGAACAAGATTTTGTCAGGTAGGATTTAACTTTGGAAGGCCACACGCCATTGTAATATGTAGGATTTTTTGGTCCCCAGGAACCAAATTTTACTTCTCATCCTGTTGAGAATTCATGGCCTAAAGGAAAAACAAAGAAAGAAAACACATACACAAACTGTAGAGCTGCATTATCTTATAGTCTTTAAAGGATTGTACTAAATGGAACCCAAATGGTCATTGTGATGGTTAATTTTATGTGTCAGTCTGGCTGGGCTATGGTGCCCTGTTGTTTGGTCAAACACTAATCTAGATGTTGCCATGAAGGTTTTTGTAGATGCCATTAATATTTACAATCAGTTTAAGTAGATTACCCCCAATAATGTGAGTGGGCCTCATCCAATCAGTTGAAGGCCTTAAGAGCAAATCAGGTTTCCAGAAGGAATGCTGCCTAAGGGCTGTAACAAAGAAATCCTGCCTGAGTTTCCAGCCTGTCAGCTTGCCCTACAGATTTAAGACTTGCCAGCCCCCACCGTTGCATTAGCCAAATTTTAACAAGTCAATCTCCCTCTCTCTCTCTCTTTCTCTCTCCATGTATATAGTTATCCCTATCTATCTGTGTATCTATTACTGTCCAACATCATCTTGGTTTAAAAAAATAAAATTGAGTATCTCTTATGTCATGGTCATTCTGCTATCTCATTTAATGACATAAAAATGCTGTGAGATAGTACAGTCACGTCCATTTCATGGATAAGGAAACTTTAAGTAAAACTTAGCCTAAGGTCATGTTAACTATGAATTGACAGAACCAAGATCGAAATCCAGGCCTCCTGACTTCAGAGCCTCTGCTTTCCGGGCCCCACTTGCATTCCCTCAGTGGCCCTCCCATGGCTCACTGATCACAGAGTAGTTTCATCTAAGCGTCACAAAACCCTGGGAACACAAACTCTTCCCTGATGGTATCCATAACTGCTAGTGTTTACTGCACACTGCCTGACAGTACGATAAGCATTTTGCTTGCATTGTTCGTTTACTCCTCATGACACCCTGTGAAGCATATACTATTATTGTTCGCCTTTTATAAATTAAGAGGCTCTGAGAGGTTAGCTCTCAGCTATTAAGTAGCAGAGCTGTGAGTCCTGCTCATCTCTGTCACCCACCCAGTACCCTGACTGTAACCACTGCAGGAGATAGCTTTCTCTGACACTGGCCTTAGTATCTCTGCAAAGTTTGTCCTTGGGGCCATTTCATCTTTCATTCCCCCCCTTCCACATCCTGGCCCACTCCCCTGTTCCTATTTCTCACTATAATACTTATTTGTCTTGGGTCAGGGTTGGAAGGCAATCTGATGAATAGTTGTTATTATTGGGATTCCTGGCATTTGCCTTTTAACAGAGGATACCTGGAAACGCATAACCATAACCTCCAAAAACTGAATGGTGGGATTTCATCAGGGAAGAGGAGTTTCAGCAGGTAGGTAAAGTATTTGGAGGCTCTATCAGTCAGGCTACTGGCAGGAGGTAGATGGTACCCTCAAGTGGGTGATAGGGAATTTAACAAAGGGATAATTTACGGAGATATGAGGAGGGTTAAGGGAAACCAGTATGGGATGGTGAAGCATCGTGAAGCTGGCAACACAGGGAGCCATTACCACATTACACCTATAGGTGCAAGGGGAAGAACAGTCAGAGGAACCCAAAAGAGGAGCTGAAGCTTTGGAGAGAGCCTCCTGGAAGAGGCTGTGGCTTTAGCAGAGATCTGCAGCCAACCTCTGGCCACCCAGCAAGGAGAAAACCAGGGAAAGAGGTACCCCTTCCTTGTTCTTTTCCTGCCCTCCCACTTGTAGGGGTACTTCCCATTGGCCATACCCAAACTGCAGCCAGAGGGCAAGGGGGCCTTTCGATGTGGTCCACAGAGGTCAGACTCCCAGGACCCAGAGCAGAGAAGAGGGGACAGGGGACCTGGAGGGCAGTGCTAAAGCCCAACTAGCATGATGGCCTTCTGTGACAAGTGAACACGGAGTCAGTTTAACAAATGCAGCACGTAAGACACCTCAGTTTTCATTGTGTGGCTAAAAGAATAGCAACAAAGGACACAGGCCATGGAGCTACATTACCTGGTTTGAAGACTGGACTGCCACTTCCTACCTTGGTGGCCTTGGACAAGTTACCTTTCCATGCCTTGATCTCCTCATCTCTGAAATAGGGATGATAACATCTACTCATAGGGCTATTATGAGGATAAGATGAGTTATAGCACTTGAACAAGGTCTGGCTGAATTAGCACCATCCTCAGGACACTCCAGGTACAAAGCAGGTGGGAGGAGGCATTGTGCCCCCAGGTACTTACACATTAGGGGGAAGACAGACACACCAGCCCTCACAACACAAGGTTGAGTATGCTGTCAACCCAAGAAGCAGGAAGGGCTGATCCTCCTGTGCCTGGGCAGGGTCCGGTAGGGTTTTGCAGAGGAGGAGCCTTGAGCATGGTCTTGCGGAATGATTTGATTTTTCAGAAGGTCCTTTTTACTAATAAAACCAGAATCTGTGCCCAGCGAGCATCAGTTAATTTTATAGTTCCATACCTTTATGGAAGAAAGGAAGTCCAGTTGGAGATTAAAAGGACTGGGGGATTTGTGGATTGTGAGAGGAGATTCCCACATGACTAAGCAGTGCAACAAGGATCCAGTAGGTGGCATAAACAGGCCATTCATTTGGAGGGACTTCCATTTGTCATTGTCTTTTTTGGATTTGAGGACTTTTCTGTTCTTTCCTTCCTTTTTTTTCTTTCCACACGCGCCCCCCCCCCCCCCGCCCCCAGTTTAACTACAAAACCAGGAAAATCCTTATCAAAAGATCCATTGAATATTTAAATACATTTTTTTTCTTCTTATCTTCCAACCCAGCCAGAGTTTTCTGGCCAAAGTTCATGGATTCCAGACATTTCTATGTGTTATACAGTCCATTTTACCAAATACATGCACTCATTTCACCTATATTGTGGTTAGAAGTTTTATGTGATCTTTATTTAATGAGGTTAGATTTGCTTTTAAATCAAAGCGAACTATTTACAATTGATATAATAACTAAGCACTTTTCAAGAAAAAAGCTTGAATGCTTTGCAGGTATGAACCCATGTGTCTTAGCTTACTTGTGCTGCTATCATAAAATACAAAATCACAGACTGGGTAATTTATAGACAAAAGAAATTTATTTCTCACAGTTCTGGAGCCTGGTAAGTCCAGGATTAAGACACTGGCAGGTTTAGTGTTTGACAAGGGTCAGTTAATATCTGTTCTATGAATAAATGAAAGTATGCTGTGTCTTCACATTGTGGAAGAGTGGAAGAAAGCGAAACCCCTCCCTCAAGCCCTTTATTAGGGCCCTAATCCCACCCATGAGGACTCTGTCCTCATGACTTAATGACCTCCTATTAATAAAAGCCCCACCTCTTAATACTGTTGCATTGGCAATTAAGCTCCAACACATGAATTTTGGGCAACATTCAGACCATAGCACCATGGTGTTTACAGAAAGATTGATTCATACTGAATGAACCATCTGAACTCAACTTTAATTGTACTGTTATCTAGAAGAAAGAGAAAAAATAAAATACTCCTAAATACTTAATGTGATCAATTTATCTTTGAATTAGATCTAAAGTTTCAAAAAGCAGATGCAAACATTCTTTCTTTCTTTGGGATCTATAGAGTTGGTTGACCAAAGTCGCAAATTATGAATTTTTCATAGTTTAGAGTATAGAGTAGGACTGTCCTTTTTATGTTCATGTGAGCATTTTGGAAAGTCAACAATTTTTTTTTCTATTATAAAAGAAAGCATAAGAAATAAAAAAAAAAAAAAAGGAAAAAAATTCACCCTTAACCCCAGTACCTTTGTAGAAAGTGCTGGCAGTTTGATGTATTGCCTGCCTTTTTCTTACACATATTTTAATTTATTCATAGAACAGATATTAACTTACCAACTTTTATTTTGGGATCTGGAGATCTAATGGTAAACAATTATCAAAGCTCCCGATATCATAGAGCAAACAAGAAAACAAATGAATAGATAAGTGAAATAAGGATAATTTCGCCCATTCACTAGCACTGTGGAGAAAATTGAACAAAGTGATAAGGAGGCTTGAGGTCTTTAGATCAGGCACTCAGGGAAAGCCTTGTGAGGACGTAATGTTGAACTGTGACTTGAATTGCTGGGAAGGAGCTAGAATGTGAAGAGAGAGAGAAGGCCATTCCAGTGCAAAGGCCCTGTGGTAGAAAGAGGCTGGGTGTGTATGCAGCACTAAAAGGGGTCTTGGGTGGCTAAGACACACTGAGAGATCAGGAAGGAGGATGAAAATGTGGTCAGAGCTGGATAGAGGGCCAGATCATGCAGGCCTGGCAAAAGTGTGGGACTTTATTGTTAATCATTCTACATAAATTTGTAAGAACACATTTATCATTCTGCTTTTTTTCCTTGACATTATTAATATACTTCATTTGTGTCATTGCATAGAATTCAAAGCCATCATTTAAAATGAATATGTACAGTTCCATCAAGTGGATCTTCAATAATTTACTTAACCATTTTCCCTATGAAAAGTATGTCCTCTTAACAAACATCCCCAAATGGCAATATGTGCTCATTGTGAAACTGTCTTCTATAAACACATTAACTGCCACACTAGGAAAAAAAATTTTTTTCTTGGGGCCACAGTGTTATGAAAATAGAATAAAAACTTAGAAAGCAAAATGATCCCTTCTAATTTAATGAAAATTGTTATTTTTTTATCATTTTCTATTGGTGAGTTATATGCAACTTGAAAAATAGTTCACAAGGCTCCCAAGGTAGGGATATGTGAGTTACATATGCTTCATGAGGCCCTGGGCTCAAAACTAGCGTGAGTTAAATACAACTCACGTGGCAGTTAATGTGTTAAACAAGTGACTTGATTGTTACTGGCTCCAACCGTTATTGATTTGATTTAGTTGAGATAGACTCTTTGTTCCTCTTTAAAAAGTTCATTTGTAGCTGGAGGATTTGGCTCATTGGCATTTTAATGACGTAAATGAGCAGCAAAGTTAGACCATTCTGTCCTATTGAGACCAGGCATAGTAATGAATGAGTGAAGCAAGAAATTCATAGTAATCTAGTCTTCATGTTTCTCCCCATCTGAGATTATATGTATTCATAAAAGGCTAAAATGTGGGACACTATTGTCACAGAGGCAGGAAGAATAACACTCTGAAGCCAGTGAGCGTTATGCGTACTCAGCATTGAAAACTAAGGAAACCAAGGCAGTCTCACAGTGCTTTTCTTAAAAAATGAAAGGGTGCAGTAAGGAGTGGTTTCTGCAGTCTGCCCATAATCTGTTAGGTGATTAAAATAATGCTGCTGGAGGTGCTGATATTTTTGTGGTCCTGTGAATAGTATTGTTTTAGAGAACAATTTTATTGGGGAACTCATTTTGTGACTTGTAAGAAAATGTGGTTTTTAGCAGTGGAATACATAAATATTTAATATTTATACCCTGTGAGAGAGCTGACTCCCTATCTTGAGAAATCACCTATGTATTTATGATTAGCTTTGATTTAGTTGTTATTTCTGACGATGGTCACCCTGGGGCTGCTTAACCCACATGGTAGCAATGTCAAAGAGTCCAGGGGAGCAAATGTGTCCATCACAGGAAGCAGAAGTCCTTGAATATTTAGGATTACTCACTGAGCAATTGTGTGCACCAGAAGTCCTTGAATACTTAAGATTACTCGCTGAGTAAGTGTGTGTGAATGATACCTGCAGACACAGGTCTGTTTGTCTCAGCAGTTATTTTTTACCCTTTTGGATATGCCTTTATTATATGACCATAAGCCCACTGTAAAACTATATTTTGCATTTTATTGTTAATATAAATTCTCCTTTGTGCTGTTTGGTCTTTAATTTTTAATACTAGAAAAGACTTTAGAGATTATCCCAAATCTTTCATTTTTATAGATAAGAAAACAGAACTCAGACAAGTGATTCACCCAAGGTCACTCAGCTAGTTAGTATTTAGAGTTTTTTGGTGTTTTTTTTTTTTTTAAACAAGTCCGATATTATTTTTCTTTATTTATAAATTAGTTTTGTGTTTGACAAAGGCCAGTTTCATGTAGGCACATTTCAATGAGACACCTAACCATTTTCCCCTAAAATAAAGAAAAGACATTTTTTCTGTATTGGTTGAATTTTATCCCCCAAGAATTTATGTTTTAAAGTCCTAACCCCCAGTGCCTCTGATGTGACCACATTTGGAAGTGGGGTCCTTGTAGCTATACTTAGTTAAGATGAGGTCATATTGGAGTAGGGTGGAGCCCCAATCCAATATGCCTGGTGTCCTTATAAACAAGGGAAAATTTGGACACAGACATGCACACAGGGAGAACATCATGTGAAGATGAAAGCAAAGATCAGAGTGACACTTCTACAAATCAAGGAACAGCAATGACTGCCAGCAAACCATTAGAAGCTAGGGGAGAGGCCTGGAACAGTTCCTTCCTTCCCTCACAGCCCTCAGAAGGAACCAACCCTGATGACACCTTGATCTTGGACTTCCAGCCTCCAGAACTGTGAGACAATAAGTTTCTGTTGTGTAAGGCACCCAGTTTGTATGAAGCCTTAGCAGACTAATACAATATCTATGCCTGCTGTATATCTAATGAATTAGGGAACCCAAAAATATGTGACTGTGCCTTTGGAAAATATGAAAAAATTAAGCACACAAATGCATGATATCAGTATGAAACCAATTTGTGGTGTGGGCTTGAGTGCCACAAATTGCCAGACTACAAATTACAAAGGTTTCCTAAAATCCAGTTACTAAAGCTCATGGAGTTTCTGGAGACCTTGAATTGCCTGGCCTTGCCCAACCATGGTGTGTTGTAGACAGATTGTGCTACCCCATGTAATGCTACTGGAGGGAGTTAGAACTGAATTTAAGCATGTTTGTACTTTTAGAGGTTTTTCATCTGACTTTTATGTGGTACAATACATAGCAGTTACTTTAAATTTTGTTCCTTTTCTGTCTTGAAAGCTATACCTTTGTATTGCGGGAAAAGTCATATTCTGGTTCAATTTTATGCTATTTTTTTATTTCTTAATTTTCTTTGCTTTTTAAGAGGCAGGGTCTCATGTGTTGCCTAGGCTGGTCTCGAATTCCTGGCCTCATGCAATCCTCCCACCTCAGCCTCTCAAAGTGCTAGGTGGGATTACTGGTGGGAGCCACTATGCCTGGCTTAGGTCTAATATTCCTGCATAAGAGTGTGCAGTGATATTACAGAGGGAGATGAGAGGCAGACACAAGGGAGACATTCTCCAGCCCTTCTGGCCTACTCATACCCGGAAGGAAGAAACCATCGCCTGAGGATCAATGGTCAAGCAGTTTGTTGGTCAGATACAACGACCCTTCCCTCCCAAAGCACTGCAAGGAGGTGCCCCTTTGGGATGACTGACACTTGGCTAGTATGATAAAATCTCCCTTCTCAGGACTCAACAGTGAAAGTACAAAGTGTCAGGACAAAATCCACTACAGTATAACCTTTCAAAGCCTTTGTCCTATTAAAGGCTATTACCTGAGTTGGCAGTTAAAATTATGGCCTGAGGATGAAAACATGTAGGGCAGCAAATGAAAGAATTAGTGCGCTGTTAAAATTAGATTTGTCGTCCGAGCAGAGAAACCTTTGCCGGTTGGGGCTGTTGGCACCTTCAAAGGTCTCGGGCCAAGGACACAGACAAGGCCAGAAAGGAGTAGGTTTTTACCGCATTTCAGCAAGGGCCCTTTCCAGCACCCACCTCCAAATTCTGCCTTGGCAATCAGAGTATGAAGGGGTGCATTCATGTGGGCACTGCATTTAAGGTCCCCCTTGCCCATCCCTTCACCGTCGTTATTTATTTTTCTTGTTTGGCTCTGACAATGATTCTGGTTATCTGAGGCCTCACGTTTTGGCCGCTGGGTTGCCTTTGCTTTTTAAAAAGCCAGAAAATGGGCAAGAAGTATAAAAAGGTGAGTCAGAACCAAAACATCTAGAAAAGAGCCATATCACTCTGCCTGGAATGGCCTCTGGAGGGGGAAAAATAATTGAATCAGTGACTCTGCATACTAAGCCGCTTTGCATGACTCATTAAACTGCCATTTTCAACACTTTTGCCTCGTGCTATAAGAATGATAGAATCCTATACAATCTATATGTTTAAATTCTTTTCTATCTGAAAAGCCTCGTGGTACAAGTGCCTTCAAATGTGAGCACAAACATCAATTGAAATACAAGACAGTCATAATGGAGCTAAATTTGATAAGCCACTCTAGCATGACCCAGGCACCCCAGGCTGTTAAATCAGGATGCACAATTAATTGCTACTCTTTTATTTATTATCTTTAATCCTTCATTGGATACAGTTGACTTGCTACTTCCTAGGATGAGCCCACAGCATAGGTGGGAATGAATAATTTTTAAATTATGAAGCAATTTCTTTGTTACAAACCTGGGCTCAGATGTAAATTCTAATCATTTCCTTTTCCCTGAACAGCGCCGTCTGAACTCAGAAGGACATTCATTTTTTTCTTCCTTCTACCCATGGTGGGCAGAAAGTCAGGCGTGTCTAGTTCTTGGAGGTCATTATTGGTTTTTTTTCACCCTCACTAAGGAATAGGAACATTCCTCTGGGGCTCCTTCTTGGCACCCTAAAGGCTCGTTGAAAACCTATCTTATGTTACAAAGAGTGAAACTCTCTCCTGGTTGAGCTAGCCCTTTCTACAACCCTCTTCCACCCTGCCTCCAGCTTGGTTTATTCATTTCCATTCATTTTATCGAGGTTTGTACCTTTCGGGAGACAAGGATTTTCTCACTTTGAACTGTGAGTGGTTTCTTAGCTGAGCCAGAATGAATGAATCAACCCAATGAACCAACAGGCTTTGATTTCAGGGGCATCAGGAAACCATTTTCTTTCCTGGTTATTCCACAGTTTCCTCCATTGTCTTGTTGTTACCTAAAATGCCAGTCTTAGGAATTCCATCCTTTGTCTTTGTTCCCTGGTAAAACATATATACTAGTGGAAGCATACTGCTTTATGCCTTAACAGCCTTTTACAGTTCAGCCTGATTAAGTGCACAGAATCCTATCCTGAGAAGAGGCCACATATGGGGGAGAGGTGGGGCAGCAGTGATGGGGGAACACATCTGGAAAGACCCAGAGTGCCGGAAACAACTGTAACCCTTGACTGGGATAACATTGACTTGTGGGGAGAAAAAGATTAGTGTGAAGGGAAGTAGTGTCATCCCTCAGTATGCATGGGGATTGGTTCCAGGCCTAGGATACAAAATCCATGGATGCTCAAGTCCCTGATATAAAAGGGTGTAGTATTTGCATATAACGTACGTACGTCACATCCCATATACTTTAAATCATCTCTAGATTACTTACAATACTAATATAACATATCTACGTATATAATACCTAATATGACATAAATGCTATGTAAATAGTTGTAACACTGTGTTTTTTAGGGAATAATGACAAGAACAGACACAACTATTCTTTTTTTTCCCTGAATATTTTCAATCTGCAGTTGGTTGAATCTACTGATTTGGAACCCATAGATACAGAAAGCCAAAGGTACATATATATCCCAAGATACTTTTTTTTATTACAAACTAAACTATTCCTGATTATAAAAGTAATTGATCCTAATTGTATAAAACCTCATAAAATATGTAAAAATATAAAAATGCTCATAATCTTGCAGTCCCAGGATATCTAATAATTTTCCCATGATGATTTTTCATGGCCACAATAGCATCCCATCATTTATTTGACCAGTTCCTTATCAATTTTTGCTGTTACAAGTGATAATAGCCAACATTTACAAAGCTTTCCAGGTTCTTTTCCAAATGGCTGACATTGATTAATTCACTCAGTCTTCACAACAGCCCAATGTGGAGGTCTAGCTATTATTCTCATTTTAGAGATGAGGAAATAGGCACTGAGAGGTAACTTGTCCAGAGTCACAGGCTAGTAAACAGTGGATTCAGGATTCACACCCTGGTGGTTTGCCTCCAGGCAAATCTGATTATTTTCTTAGGCTGTGTTGCCTAAGATAGCATCTCTGGGTCCAAGGTTCAAGAACATACCTAAGGCTCCTGAAACATTGCTAGACTGCTTTTTGCAAAATTCACTCTTCTGGCAATGACCTTCCATTTCCTTTTCTTCCTTCTTGTTTAAAAACAAAACAAAACACCTGTGTTGCTATAGCGGAATGGCTCTATCTACATTTTGTCTCCCATCCCTGAGCTGGCAGCAGAAGGAGGAACCAGGGAAACAAAAGGTTAGTCTGCACAGGAGTCCTGAAGTCCTTGAATTATGGCAGCTTTGGGGATTTCAAAAAGCACATTTAGATCAGGCGCGTCCTGGACTTGGCCTCCCTGTTCTTTGAGTTGCCTTGGATAGGAGGTGAATTATCAGTGTCGCTCTCTGTGGGCTGTTTTTTTACCCTGGGTCGGAGAGTCAATGACAGGATTCCTCCCTAACCCTGCCTTCTTCAGAGCACAGAGTGTGCACTAGGAGGCTGGCATCAGGGAGGCACCCCTCGGAGGGGCAGCAGGGACTGGATCGTAGACTGAGCTAGCAAGCCCAGAGATTTACTTGGTTAGTTGTTTGTTCATGTTTGTTTGTGATAGAAAAGTCTTCTAAATGTTTATGAATTATGGATTATCCATTCAATGCCATACTGTGAGTGAGGTAAATCAGTATGTACTGACACAGAAAGATGCTCAAGGCATTCTTTTAAGTAGAAAAAGAAAAAAATACTACAGAACTGCACCAATCATACAATCCCATTTCAAAATACGAATAGAAAAAAAATTTCCCCTAGAAACTGGAATGGGGGGAGTTTAGGACCTTTCATTTCAAATCCTGTGCATCTCTACATTCCTTGAAATTTCAGCAAACATCTGTTACTTTTAAAATTAATATAAACCCAACAGAGACTTTATAATAAAGTAGAATACTTGGCATAAAATTTAAAAATATATAAGCTCATAAATAGGGAAGATATGTATAGAAGAAAACAGGATCTCAGGGAATATAAAAAAGTGCTAATTGAACTGATATTTGGGGAATGGAAATATGTCTTTTCCGCTTGTGTTTTCTAAATGTTTGGTAATGTATAACTACTGTAAACTATTAACATACTTTAAATATAGATACAATGAAAGGAAGCATGAAATTGTATTAAGAGAAAATCCAAAAAGGCAACTCTGAAAGGAAAGGAGAGAAGGTGGCATAGCGGTGAGAGTGGAAACGGGGTCCTGACACCTGGCTTCTCCCTCAGGCTTACTGTGTGAGCTTGGGCAAGTCGCTTGGCCTTTCTGGGCTTCGCATGCTCCATCCTCATCCCTGACTACACATCAGAATCACCTGGGCGGCTTTTAAAGCAATCATTGTCCCAGCCCCTCTGAGCAGGGCCTGGAAAGGCTCCCCAGGTGAGTCTGAGGGGCAGAGCAGGCTGAGAAGGCCGAGCTGTTCTGAGCTCTGGGGGGTCATTCCCTCTTACTGGGCAGTGACCCCACCCAGAAGTGACAAGTGGTCATTTAAATAAGTAGATGTTTATGCAGCTCTTGGAGAAGGAAAGTTTTAAAGAACCATTTGGTCAGATCACCTCTTGGTTTTGAAAAGTGGCTGCTCTTTGCCTATAACAGCCACTTTCCGTTGGGATTTTCGCTCGACATTTGAGTGTAAAGAGTGTGCATTTTTAAAGCTGTCCAAATGCCTATTTATGCAGCAGACCATAACTCCTTTCTCGATAGGCTGCCATGCTTTATCAAGTAAATGATACACATTTTAAAAACTGAAGGAGCATTTACCTGAGGGACTGTTATTGTGTTTGGGTTTTTTTCTTTTGAGCCGTTATGGTTCATTGGGTAAATAATATGTTTTAACCAGTTTTTAAATAAGGCATGTCTAGCAAGATTTCATTTTATCAATCTGATACACTCTCATAACCTTCAAAGAGGGCTCCTTTAGGTTATTTTGATTTTAAATTTCACATTAAGGTATTTTACCAAAAAAGGAAAAAGAAAGGATCAAATCTTTAAAAACCGGTAGGAAGGAGGCATCTGACACCTGACTCCCTGCAACCTTCGGTAGATAAAGAGGCTTTTTCGCTGTTTCTTCTGTGATGCTACTTCAGTACTAAATCCAAGACAATTTTGCCTTTATGGCAATAGACCCTAGCCCTGTTGTTGCACAGTGTGGGGGGTGGGCATTGTTTAGATATGATTGTGAAATGGAAGAACATCTGGTAGGACAGGGTTTGTGTCAGCATGAGTCATGTGACTCCTCTAAGAAACAGGGCCAGGGATAGGGCACTGGCGCGGGGATCCCATTAAAGACAAGAGGAAGATTCAGTAGAGAGTGACAAGGATGCGTAGAGAGCATCAGTAAATAAGACCAAGGGTCTTATGTGGATCAGGGTTCTTAGTTGCAGACAGTAGAATTCACTCAAGTTAGTTTAAGCAGAAAGGGGTCTACCAAAGTCACACAGAAGAACAGTGCAGCCACAAATAGTGCACCCAGGAGAAAAGTGTAGTTTCCAAAGTGTGTTCCTTGACCAGCAGCATCAACACCACCTGGGAACTTGTACAGGTGCAAATTGTCAGGCCATACCGCAGACCTGAATGAGAAACTCTGGGGCTGGGGCCCAGCAATCTGTGTTTTAACACGTTTTCCAGGTGATTCTGATATACGGTGAAGTTTGCAAACCACTGCCTTATGATTCTAGTGGAAACACTGCTACTCCTACTCCCCACTCTTTGGCACTGGTGAAATTAGGGACTGGATGCCCAAGACTGCCACAGCTGCTGGAGAAGGACCAGCTGTGACTGCCAGTGTGTCTGCCAGAAGATCTCACTCCCCTGTATACATATGGCTGCTGCCTCACGTTGCTCACTTCCAGCTCAGGACTCCCGGAGGACATCCTCCAGGGAGAACCAGAACCACATTACATGCCTGCATCTTGCCTGAAGAGGATGCTAAGCAAGGAATTTAGCTTTCCAGACTCCGTAGTACAGAAGGAAGCTAGAAGGTGATCGGAATGGATGTTGACAGAGCCAACCTCTGTATCTGCCATTGGTGATGTCCCCTGTGATGTCCAGCGACTCCACACATAAGCCAGCCTTTTGCAGAAGGGGTGGGCCACCCATCCCTACCCCAACACAACACAGGACAGACATCACCCCACAGGCACCCCAGCTGTGTGAACTCTGCTCAGCCACAGCCTGGAATCCAAAGACTTTCCCCAGGCTTCGAGGAGGCTTAACTCAGACATAGTTAACTCAGATGGACTATATGATAGAGAGACGTAGTTATTCTTTAAATACACTTTTACAAATAATAAAAATTAAATATCCAATTTAATTCAAAAATTATATATTTATGCAAATAATTATCACATACAGGATGAAAATGGGAATGATTTGGTTGCCAAGATTGATAGTTATATAAAATATATAATTTAATTGAAGATAGTACTTTAAGGCTTTTTCTTTGAAACATATCTGAAATGATATTAAAGTGTTTAATATTATCATTTGATATAGTTTAATAGCCTTACTGTAACCATCACAGAAGAATGACAGAAGTGGCCTGTGGTTTAAATAAAATAACCTTCCTAGCTCCCTTTCTAAATTGCAAATTGAGGTAGAAGTTGTTCCCAAAGGAATGTACCTCCCCTGCCTTGATGAAGTGCATTGTTTCCCAGTATTGAACAATTAAAATTACATCCAACTATTTGCACACATTTATTCTACAATCAGAGCAAGATCTTTATACATAAATCTTTGTATTTAATTGACACTTCTGTCAAAAAACATTGCTTTAACCATACTGATTGTGAGGTATAGCAGGGCATTGATTACCAGCAGTAGAAGTCCATTTACTTGCCAGGATCTGTCCGGCCCCAAGGTCTGGGCAGGCCAGAAGGATCCATGAACTCAGTTTTGTGTCTCCTGAGGCCCTGCTTCAGCCTCACAAAGGTTACCTTCTTATAATTCAGCTCCCACACCATCTCCTTAAAGAGGCTCATCTTGACCACCTGACTCGAGTTGCCTACCCGGAGGTCATTGTCTGTCGCATCATCCTGTATCACCAGCATCTCGGTACTTATTGCTGTCTGAAGTCAGCTCATGTGTTTAATATCTGTCTCCCCGATGGAACATAAACTCCATGAAGGGTGGGACTTGTCCGTTTTGTTCACTGTGGGGCTTCCATGCCATCCTTATCCAGTGCCTAGTAGGCCCTCAGTAAATATTATGGAATGAATGACTACAACTAAATGAGTTTGGGTGGCCCCAGGGCCAAAGTGCCATTGTCCCTAGAGTGTGGTAGGAAGCTATAGCTTACCCTGCAGGTGAGAGAGAAATGATTTTAGAGAATGTGGTTCCTTTAAAATACCCAGCTGTTCATTCTCTCTGGGTAGAACTTGAGCAGGCCCACAGGGCGCAGCTGGGAGGGAGGCACCCCCTGGAAGAGGCATCTCAGACACTCAGCGTTGGACAGGATTTTATTTGTGCCAGAAGGATTGTTGGTTCCTCCTGACTGCTCCTGAAAGCAGAAACCAGAGGTTGGCTGCTCTCACAATTGAGGAAAAGGTAGATCTGGTGCGTTCTCTACGTGGTGCTCATTGCTTTTGGGAAAAAAAACCCAAATCTTATCTAACCTTGGGACTTGGTTTACATTTTCTGTGTATGACTGATTTAAAGAGATTTGTACTGTTATTTATAGGTACACTTTTGTTTTCTCATTGCTACACAGTTAAAATTATCCTGGTTAATTTGCTTTCAAATATTTTTGTTTTATTATTTTAAAAAAATTGGACATTAATGTAGTATTTCCCCATATACCATAATTTTACATTTCTTTTTTTTTTTTTTGAGATAGAGTCTCACTCTGTTGCCCAGGCTAGAGTGCTGTGGCGTCAACCTTGCTTACAGCAACCTCAAACTCCTGGGCTCAAGCAATCCTCCTGCTTCGGCCTCCCAAGTAGCTGGGATTACAGGCATGTGCCACCATGCCCGGCTAATTTTTTCTCTATATATTTTTAGTTGTCCATATAATTTTTTTCTATTTTTAGTGGAGATGGGGTCTCGCTCTTGCTCAGGCTGGTCTCGAACTCCTAAGCTCAAACGATCCACCCGTCTCGGCCTCCCAGAGTGCTAGGATTACAGGCATGAGCCACTGTGCCTGGCCAATTTTACATTTCTTAAAAATACACAAAGCAAAATAAGCAGAAAAAGGCAAACCTTGTCCAGACCTAAATGCTCCAATATCCTAGTCTACCCTGCAAGCAGCAGAGCATTCAGGTTAAAAATATAGGCACAGGCCGGGCATCATGGCTCCCATTTGTAATCCCAACATTTTGGGAGGCTGAGGCAGGAGGATCACTTGAGGCCAGGAGTTCAAGACCAGCCTGGGCAACAGAGTGAGACCCCTGTCTCTACAAAAAAAATTTTTTTTAATTAGCCAGGCTACACTTGTAGTCCCAGCTACTTGGGAGGCTGGGGCAGGAGGATCACTTGGGCCCAGGAATTTGAGGTTGCTGTGAACTATGATCACACCACTGCATTCTAGCCTGGGCAACAGAGTGATATCCTGTCTCTAAAAACAACAAAAACAGACAAAACTATGGGCCAGAGGTGGTCTGGTTCACCTGTGGGTGGCCCTCTGTAGTTCACTTCTCAGAGCCTTTCGTGTCCTTTGTCAGATGAGGATGATGAGAGTGCAGCCTTTTAGGATTTTTGTGACACTGTAATGAGCTACTGCGTGTAAAACTGCATAACGCCTGGCCCAGAGTAAGTGCTCAGCTATTACCATTACTGACCAGAGGCTAAGCTGAAGGTATGCTCCGGAGAGGCCAGCCACTTTGGAACATGTCCCCAAGCCCCACAATGTCCTGGGTTGACTGGTGCACCCCCAAAATTCATGTTTACCTGGAACCTCAATGTGGCCTAGTTTGGAAATAGGGTCTTTGCGATGGCAATTAGTCAAATTAAAGTGAGGTCATACTGAATTAGAGAGGGCTCTTATTCAATGCCTGGTACCCTTATAAGAAGAAGGAAATGTGGACCACACACACACGCACATACACACACAAAGAGAAGGCCATATGAAGACCCAGATGCAGAGAGAAGACAGCCAGGTGAAGATGGAGGCACAGATGGAGTGATACATCTACAAACCAGAAATGCCAAGAATTGCTGGCAACCACCGGAAGCTAGAAGAGACAAGGAATCCTTCTCTAGAGTCTTCAAAGAAAGCATGGTCCTGCCAACACTTTGATTTCAGATTTCCGGCCTCTAGAACTAAATAGAAATAAATTTCTGTTGTTTTATACCACCCGGTTTATGGTAATGTGTTACAGCAGCCCCAGCAAACTAAAACAGTCACTTAGGAGAGACCACACTGTATTGAGTGGGCCTTATTCCCTGCCTTCAGCTAAATCCTCGAATTACAATGTGAATGAGATTAGGAGAACAAGATTTAGGATTTTGAAAAATGGGCTTCAGCTGATACCTTATCAGGTTGTTAGGCGGGAGAGCAGATTGAGAAGGACAATAGAAATTGCATTAATTACTCTTAGACTCAGAAAAGTCTTGCAGCAGCAGTGACAGCACTGATAGCTGCTTTCCCTGTGACTTTTGGGGATCAGGATAGCACTGTGGTATTAGGCTATTTTACTGTGCGAAATGCTCACCAACAGAGAACAAATGAGAAGCCAGCACCATGCAGTGTGGTGCCAAGGTGCCAGTCACGCCAGCCTTCCCACATTAGGCCCTGTGCCCTGGCCTGCAGAGTGTGCGCAGTGAGCCAGGGAGCAGGTACACCTACCTTAGTATCCTGGCCGGACTGCAGCCCCTCACAGTGTCTGTGCATCCATTTATTTGCCCACTGCATATCTACTGAGTACCTACTAAGTGGTGACATCACATCTGGAGTAAGATCTGCTTCAGAAAGCACGATAGCGTAGCCAAATGAGAGGCAGGCAATCCAGATAGAGAAATCCAGAGATGGAGAAGGAGACAGATTTGTCAACAGAGTGTGATTGCAGGAACTCAGGAATGCAAAGCCAAGTATTTATTGTGTTTCAAGAATCACATCAAACTTACAGCCTCATTGATCAAATTCACTTGAGTGGAAGAAGTACGTCTATCCAGAAAGCTGGCTGCCTCTTTCTGGGATCTACTAAGGTCTTTTGCTTCCTGATTACAAACTTTTCTCTTTGAATTCCATGGCAGATTCCAGGGCACCTTCCCAAGGGGAATAGCCAAGGTGACCTTTGAAGAGAGTGAAGTTGTCTTTCTGGGTCAAGATAATGGCTATACTGATGCATCTACCTTGCCTAATTTCTTTGGCATCCTTGGTTATTGTGGAGCCATCACTACTGTCTTAAGTCCTCTCCCCACTTTTCCCAGCCCACTAGAATAGGTGTAAAATCATGAAACACTTGCTGACACTTGTTTTTGTTTGTCTTTTTGTTAATAGCCATTCTAATTGGAGTGAGTTGGTATCATTGTGGTTTTCATTTGCATTTCCATGTTGATTAGTGATGTTGAACATTTTTTCATGTACTTTTGGTGATTTGTCTTTGATTGAGAAATATCTACTAAGGTCTTTTGCCTATTTTTTTTAATCAGCTTATTTAGGATTTTTTGCTGTTGAGCTATTTAAGTTCCTTATGTATTAGGGATATTAATTCCTTGCCAAATGTAGATTTTTGTAAATATTTATTCCATTCTTCACTCTGTTGTTTCCTTTGCTTTGCAAAAGCTTTTTAGTTTAATGTAATCCAATTTTTCTATTTTTGCTTTTAAAAAATCCTTGCCTACCCCAAGTCTGTAAGGCATGTCCCCTATGTTTTCTTCTAGTAGTTTTATAGGGTTGTGTTTTACACTTATGTCTTCAATCCGTTTTGAGTTGATTTTTGTATAAGGTGAGAGGTAGGGGCCTAGTTTCTTTCTTCTGCATACAGATATCCAATTTTCCCAGCACCATATGTTGAAGAGACTTTCTTTTCCCCAACGTGTGTTCTTGACACCTTTGTCAAAAATCAACTGGCTGTAGGTGTGTGAATTTATTTCTGGGCTCTCTATTCTGTTCCATTGTTGTATGTGTCTGTTTTTATGCTAGCACTATATTGTGTTTTAGTCACTATAGCTTTGTAATATAATTTGAAGTTAAGTAATGTGAAGCCTCTAGCTGTGTTATTTTTGCTCAGGATCACTTTGGCTACTTGGGGTCTTTTGTGGCTCCATGTGAATTTTAGGATTGTTTTTTTCTATTTCTGTGAAGAATATAATTGATATTTTCATAGAGATTGCATTGAATCTGAAGATGACTTTGGGTAATATGGCCATTTTAACAATATGAATTATTCTAATTCATGAATATGGGATATCTTTCGATTTATTTGTGTCATCTTCCATTTCTTTCATCAGTGTTTTATAGTTTTCAGTGTAGAAACGTTTCACCTTGATTAAGTTTATTCCTAGGAATCTTTTTTTGTAGGTGTTGTAAATAGAATTGTTTTCTTGATTTCTTTTTCAAATAGTTCACTACTGGCATATAGAAATGCTACTGATTTTTGTACATTGGATTTTGTAGCTTATAACTTTACTGAATTTGTTTGTTGTAACAGCTTTTGGTGGAGTCTGGGATTTTTTATACATAAGATCATGTCATCTGCGAACAGGGAACATTTTAATTCCCCCTTTCCAGTTTGTATGCATTTTATTTCTTTCTCTTGTCTAATTGCTCTGGTTAGGACTTCCAGTACTATATTGGCTGGGAGTGATAAAAGTGAGCATCCTTGTCTTGTTCCTGATTTTAGAGGAAAAACTTTCATCTTTTCCCTATTCAGTAAGATGTTAGCTATGGGTTTATTACATACAGCCTTTATTGTTTTGAGGTACATACCTTCTATACCTAATGTTTTGAGAGTTTTTATCATGAAGGGATGGCAGATTTTATCAAATGCTATTTCTGTGTCTATCGAAGTGATCATATGATTTTTGTCTTTTCATTAATGTGATGTATCACATTTACTGATTTGAGTATGTTGAGCTATCTTGCATCCCTGAGAAGAATCTCACTTGGTCATAGTGAATGATCTTTTTATGGTACTATTGAATTCCATTTGCTAGTATCTTGTTGAGAATTTTTGCATCTATGTTCATCAGGGTTATTGGCCTGTAGTTTTCTTTTTTGTTTTGCCCTTGTCTGTTTTGGAATCATGGTAACACTGACCTTGTAAAATGAGTTTGGAAGTATTCCCTCCTCTTCAGTTTTCTGGAATAGTTTGAGGAGAATTGATATTAATTCTCCTTTAAATGTACAGTAGAATTCAGCAATGAAGCCATCGTGTCCTGGACTTTTCTTCTTCTCCTCCTCCTCCTCTTCTCCTTCCCCTCCCCTTCCCCCTTCTCTTCCTTCCCTTCCTCTCCTCTCCTTCTTTCCTTTTTTTTTTTTTTGAACAGATGACTTCATATTTC
Organism: Eulemur rufifrons; assembly: GCF_041146395.1. Lineage (NCBI taxonomy): Eukaryota > Metazoa > Chordata > Mammalia > Primates > Lemuridae > Eulemur > Eulemur rufifrons. Next base: position 224,769,685 of record NC_090989.1, on the reverse strand, counting down.
CTCAGTAATTATTGATCTGTTCATGGTTTTTTTTTGCGGGGTGGGGGGGGTCTTGCTCTGCTAATTTTTAAATTTTTTTAGGGATAGAGTCTTGCTGTGTTGCCCAGGCTGGTCTCAAACTCCTAGCTTCAAACAATCCTCCTGCTTTGGCCTCCCAAAGTGCTGGGATTACAGGTGTGAGCCACCATGCCAGGCCTAGAATTGCTTTTTTAGTCTACATTTTGTTTATTTCTTCTCTTCCATTATTTCCTTCTACCAATTTTGGGGTTAGCTTTTTCTTGTTTTCTAGTTCCTTGAGGTGTCTAGTTAGGTCATTTATTAGAATCTTTCTCCTTTTTTGATATATGAACTTACTGCTATGATCTTCCCTCTCTTACTACTGTTTTTACTGTGTCCCATAGGTTTTGATATAATGTGTTTCCATTCTCATTTGTCTCAAAGAATTTTAAATTTCCCTTTTAATTACTTCATTGACCCATTGGTTATTTAGGAGAATGTTGTTTAATTTCTATTTATTTGTAGTGTCTCTGAAGTTTTCCTTGTTGTTCATTTCTAGTCTTTGAACACCATTGTGGTTCAAAAAGATACTTGATATGATCTCTCTTCTTGAATTTGTTAACATTTGTTTTGTGGCATAACATGATCTATCCTGGAGAATGTTCCATATGCATTTGAGAAGAATGTGTACTCTGCAGCTGCTGGATTGAATGTTCTGTAAATGTCTGCTAGGTCCTTTCCGTCTATGGTGTAGTTTAAGTCCTGTTTTTTTTTTTTTTTGGTTGTTGATTTTCTGTCCAGATGATCTGTCCATTCTTGAAAGTGGCATGTTGAAGTTCCTTACTTTTATTGTATTGTAGTCTGTCTCTCCCTTTAGGTCTAATAATATTTGCTTTATATATTTGAATACTTTGGTGTTGGGTACATATGTATTTATAATTTTTATATCCTCTTGTTGAATTGATCCCTTTATCATTATATAATGACCTTTGTCTATTTTTGCAGTTTTTGACTTAAAGTCCATTTAACTGATACAAGTATTGCTACTCTTGCTCACTTTTGGTTTCTGTTTGCATGGAATATCTTTTTCCATCCCTTCACTTTCAGTCTATTTGTCTTTAACAGTGAGGTGAGTCTCTTGTAGGTAGCATACAGTTGGGTCTTGTTTTTTAAAATCTACTCAGCCACTCTGTCTCTTTTAATAGAATTTTAATCAATTTTCCTTCAAGATTATCGTTGATAGGTAAGGACTTATTCCTACCATTTTATTACTTATTTTCTGGGTATTTTACAGATCCTTTGTTCCTTTCTTCCTTTCTTGTTTTCTTCTGTGGTTTGATGATTTTCCATAGTGCTAAGTCCTTTCTCATTCCCAGTTGTACATATGCTGTAATTTCTTTCTTTGTGGTTTCTTTCTTTACTAACATAAAGAGTCTTGTAGTTATAATAAACTATTTTAAGCTGGTAACAACTTAACTTTGGTTGCACAGAAATCCACCACCACACACACAATTTGTATCTTGGTTGCATAATTTACATATTTATCTCTTGTATGATCCTTAGGGACTAATTGTAGCTATTGACATTTTTGATCTTTTTTACTTTAAACCTTCATACTAGAGGATTGAAAGATTTATAAAACACCATTACAACACTGAGGTATTCTGAGTATGATTATGGAATTTTCTACACTAATAATTTTTATGCTTTCATGTGTTTTCATGAAAGTAGTTATTGTCCTTTTGTTTCTAGTTGTACTCGCTCAAGCATTTTCTTGTAAGGCCAGCCTTATGAGAATTCCCGAAGTTTTTGTCGGGAAAGATCTTAATGTCACCTTCATTTCTGAAGAATAGCTTTGCTGCACATAGTATTCTTGGCTTATAGGGTTTTTTTTTTTTTTTTTTTTCCTTTCAGCACTTTGCATATATTATCCCATTCTCTTTGTCTTCAAGGTTTCTCCTGAGAAATCTGCCAATAGTCTAACAGAGATTCTCTTATATGATTTGACATTTTTCTCTTACAGCTTTAGAATCCTCCTCTTGTGTTTGACTTTTGAGGGTTCGATTATAATTTGCCTCAAAAAGGATTTTGGGGGGTTGAATCTCATTGGGGACTTTAGAGCTCCCTGAATCTAGATATCCATAACTCTCCCAAGACTTGGGAAGTTTTTGACTATTGTTTTCTTAAATAGGTTTTATGGCCTTTCTCCATTTTTCTCTCCCTCTGAGATTTCTATAATACAAATATTTGTTTACTTAATGGTGTCCCATAAATCCCTTATGCTTTCTTCATTCTTTTTTATTTTTCTTTTTTTCCTATCGATTGGGTTATTTCAAAAGACTTGTCTTCAAGATCAGAAATTCCTTCTTCTGCTTGATCTAGGCTGCTGTTGGAGCTCTCAATTGTCTTTTTTATTTCACTCATTGAATTCTTCAGCTCTTAAGATTTCTTTTGGTTCTTTTTTATGGTATCTATCTCTTTGTTGAATTTCTCATTCAGATCATAAATTGTTTTCCTGGCTTCATTGAATTGTTTGTCTGTATTCTCTTGTATCTTGCTGAGTTTCTTTAAGCTCATTATTTGGAATTCCTTTTGAGGCATTTTGTAAATATATTTTTCTTTGGGGTCTGCTACTGGAGTCTCATTGTGTTCCTTTGGGTGTGTCATGTTTTCTTGCTTTTTCATGTTTCTTACGTCCTTATGTTGACACCTATGCATCTAGTGGAACAGTCACTTTTTCCAATTTTATGAAGTAGCTTTTGTAGGAAGGGGCTATTTCCTGTAAATGGATTCTAGGATGTTGGTTAGGAATGGTGCATTGGATTTGGTTATTTGTGGACTCATTAATGTGGTCTTTGTACAGATTCTTCAGCTGTAGTCCTCATCTATGATGTTTGCAATTGTCTCAGTGGTCTAGACTAGGGAAGTTTATGATGATGGTGGTGGTGCAGTTTTGCTGGAGATGGGAGTGCTGGGTTGGTTGTTGGGTCAAGTGTGTGGGTGCAGTGAACTGGTAGGCTGTGCGGTGGGGCTTTCTCTAGGGTGGTGGGGCCACTTCCTCTGGCCTGGCTATTGGGCTGAGGGCTGGTGCATGCAAGCTGGGCAGTTGTGTAAGGATCTCTCCAGGAGGGTGAGACTGCCTCCAGGCCAGCTGTCGTGCTAGGGCTGTTGAGGCACATGGCTTCCCCACTATGCAGGTCCTCCTGTTTCCCTAGAGGTAGAGTGTTTCGTGGGTTCAGACGTTGGAGTTTTGGTCATTCCTTGGGGCCTAGGCTTCAGGCATTGGATTTGGGGTATTGGTGCTACTGGCACCTGTGTGAACATAGTGGAACGATGGCAGGGTCTCAGGGATGGAGGAGGTCAGTGGCTTCTGGCCCTCAGGAAAGGACATACTCCAAATCTAGGATTTCAAGAGGTGCCATGCCATAGCATTGTAGGTTGCCAGGTTGGGGGATTGCCAAGAGGGTTGCTGCTCTGGGGCAGTACAGCCACATAGATTCCTGGCAACTGTCTGCACTGGGAGACCCTGCTGTAGCAATGACTGCAGTGATGGGAACCACCAAGGGTCCCTAGCTTACCTTTTTCCCATAATAAGAGGTTCCCCTGGCTCTGAGCCGATCCTAGTGGGGGAGACAGTGTGGCAGAGGCAGGATGCCTCACTCCCTTGTCTGTGGTGCTATCCTGGGCACCCATGCTCCCCAGGGATTTCTCTGCTCCACTTCTCTCCAGTATACTTCTTCAATCACTCTAGTCAAACTATAGTTGTTTATTTGTTGTTGTGGTCCCTTTTTGGGTGGGAGGGGATGAATATCATTGGCCACTGATGCCACTCCCCTCTCTAGTCAGCTTCTTGTGCCAGTAACCATACCCATATTTTTTTCTGAACGTACTTCTTAAATTTGCATTAGTTGTTGGTTTTCTTGCCCTCATATCTCTGACCTCATGTCCCTGTGGGTACCTTGAGCTTATCAGGTTTAGGTGGAAAAGGCTCACCTTTCATCTGTTTCCTCAGCCACGGTAACCAGCAGTGTTCCTGAAGGTAGTTGCTCTATCAGCTGGGTCCAGAGGGAGGACAGTGCTAATATGGAGCAGAGCTCCTGGCCAAGCCTTAAGGAAAATATAGGGGGAATGAAAAGTAAACTGCTGTGGTTTAAGTGACTGAATTTTTTTTTTTTAATTAAAAAATTTTAGGCCAGGTGCAGTGGCTCACACCTGTAATCCCAGCACTTTGGGAGGCTGAGGCGGAAGGATCACTTGAGGCCAGGAGTTTGAGACGAGCCCGCCAACATAGCAAGATCCCATCTCTACAAAAAATAAAAAATTTAGCTGAGTGTGGGGCTGTGTGCCTGTAGTCTCAGCTACTCAGGAGCCTGAGGCAAGAGAATTGCCTGATCCAGGCGTTCAAGGTTGCAATGAGCTATGATCATGATGCCACTGCACTCCAGCCTGGGTGACAGAGTGAGACCTTGTCTCATAATAATAATAATAATCTTCTAATTGTAAAATACATAATATAAAATTTATCATCTTAACCATTTTTAAGTGTATAGTTCAGTAGTGTTAAATACATTCACATTGTTGTACAACCATTCTTTTTTTTTTTTTTTGAGACAGAGTCTTGCTTTGCCACCACAGGTAGAGTGCAGTGGCATCATCATAGCACACTGCAACCTCAAACTCCTGGGCCCAAGTGATCCTCCTGCCTCAACCCCTGAGAAGCTGGGACTACAGGTGTAGGCCAGGATGCCTGGTTAGTTTTTCTATTTTTTACAGAGATGGAGTCTCCCTCTCACTCAAGCTGGTCTCGAACTCCTGAGCTCAAGTGATCCTCCCATCTTGGCCTCCCAGAGTGCTAGGATTACCGGTGTGAACCACTGTGCCCAGGTTTGTGCAATCATTCTCTAAAACTGTTTTCAACTTGCAAAATGAAACTCTGTGCCTATTAAACAATAACTCTCCCATATCTATTCTTAGCCCCTGGCAACCATCATTCTACTTAATGTATTTATGAATTTGTCTACTCTAGGTACCTCATATAAATGGAATCATGTAGTATTTGTCTTTTTGTGATTGGGTGATTTCAGTTAACCATAATGTCCTCAGAATTCATCCATATTGTAGTGTGTGTCTGTATATCGCTTCCTTTTTAAGGTTGGATGATGTTCTATTTATGTGTATACCACATTTTGTTTATCCATCCCTCTGTTGATAGACATTTGGATTGCTTCTACCTTTGGCTATTATAAATAATGCTGCTATGAACATGAGTATACAAATATCTCTTCCTGACCCTGATTTGAATCCTTTTCAGGATATACCCAGAAGATGCCACTGACATTTTTATATTTTTGTTTCTAGAGCATAAATGATCCTATCCTGATAGATGCTGCCATTAATTAGGTTAGTGTGCAGGAGTCAACGAAATTCACTTTATCTTGATATGCAAGGGTAGTTAAGGAAAGGTTGAGGAAGGATGAGTTACCCAAACCAACCCTCACCTTTGGAGCACCTGACTCAGTCCACAGAGAGGAGGTTTGGAGCCCTACAAACACGTCTCCTTAATCAGACATGCCTATCTAAAAAAAGTTTTCCTTCTTCTTCCTCTTTTCATCCTTCATGCTCTCCTTCCAGCCAAAAGGTTATTAACATTTGTGTTTATATCTTCTAGTACCTGGCAATATGGATGAAACATAACTACATTTCCCCCCCTTAATATCAAGGATTTTCCTGGGCACTAGATATAAATCTTAAATGAGGAGTGTTCTAGGCATGAGGGACATAAATATTAGGTAGCATACTGCACTGCATAGCTCCCATTTGTCAGTCCAGATCATTCTTCACTCTGTCCACCCTGCCCTCTGCCCACAAAAGTGAGCGTATGGACCACATCCATGGGCTCCTTGCCCTCTGGCATTGTTTCAGCCAATAGGGAGCCCTGGCAGAGATTGGAGGGTGAGAGGAGAGTGAGATTAGGGTACTGATTCCCCTGGCTCTGTCCCTGCATAATTGTCCTTGCCTAGCTGTGCCCTTCAAAGGAAGAAGGCTCTTTCCAGATGCCTCTCTTTTTTTGGCTTCATTAACTCTGGGTACTGGAGGATTCCTTGTGGTTTTCCAACACCTAGCCTTTATGTTTATAAGTTGTCCCTTATTTGGTCTTTCTGGAATTTCCCAATTTGAATGTGGCATCTGTTTGCTCCAGGAACTCTGACTGGTCCACAGCTCTGCCCTATCAGACCAGTGAAGAAGACAGACAAATAGACAGATATGTATGCTTTATTGTGACCATAGTTATAACACAAAAAGCTGTGGGAATTATTCTGGGTAAGAGAAAGCTTTTAAAGAAAGCTGTGCATAAACATCTACCATACCCATAGCAAGGAGCTCTGTCTAGGTAATTTCGTAGAATCCAATTGTTCAAAAAACTGTTTCTCATTGTCTGTTGTGTTCAAGGCAGTATGTGAATCAAGAATAGATTCATATCTTAAGAAATTTACAATTTTATAAAGGAAAATGAAACAAAACAGAAATGAAAGTTTATATGCATTACTCTTTTGCATGAAGGATGTGTTCCTGGATCTGGGAGTGCTATCAGCCTATAAGTGGTCTATATGGCCTAGTCTTTGAGGAGATGCAAGCTCAGCATTGCACACTGGTAGGGCCTTGTCCATTCACTTAAAAATGCCTGAAGACATGGGAAGCTTCTGGTCATGATTGTTGCCACCTGCTATCCCTGTAATTGTTGAACAGTATTCCTGGGTTGCAGTGAACTTTATAATGTGCATAATAACATCAAAGTCATTCCACCAATCCATAATTGCCTGTTGGTCTCCTTCCCCTGTTTTCTCAACCATTTCCATATATATGTATATACACTTAGAGTCACTGTCAAATTTACATTTGGACATCCAGATTGATTCTCTTTGTTTCTTTGTAGCAGATTCAGTACTATAATTGCAAACGCTTTCTCAGTCTTCATGGGCCAAAGCTAGTTGCCAAAATATAAGTAATTGCCAGAAAGAGACTTCAGCAGAGTACATAGCATACATTGCAAAGCATTCTCATCTCATAGTACAGTGTGAGCTCTTGTCAGTTGAGAGCATTTGCAGTATAACTGCTCTTGGCCAACAAGAGAGTACAGTCCACCTGGAATATGGATATATGTACTAGAATGGATTTATTTTTCTATAAGAATATTTTAATGGAAATATTTCAGAGATCATACCCAGCCTATATGACATTGTAGTTAACAGTAAAAGGGATAAGTGTATCACAGAAGTAACACAAATAAAAACGATAAAGTGATCCTAGACAGAAGCGAAATTGTTCTGGGACAGAGGGATTACTTCATTATTGAGGGTTCACGTTTGAAGTGAAATTCAAATTGGATCTTTTTTTTTTCTGTGTTGGTTAGTGGTAGACTGGTGTTTTAGTCCAGTTTGTGCTGCTATAACAAAATACCTGAGACTGGGGAATTTAGGAAGAACAGAGGTTTATCTCTTCTAGTTTTGGAGGGTGGGAAGTCCAAGGTCAAGGGGCTGTTTCTGGCCCGAGCCTTGTTGCTGCATCATCCCATGGTGGAAGGCAGAAAGGCAAGAGAGCATGCACATGCAAGAAAGGAAGGCGGCCGAACTCATCCTTTTATGAGGCATCCACTCCCATGTAACAAACCCAGTCCCATGATAAGAACATTAATCCCCCTCATGACCCAGTCACCGCTTAAGGGTCCTACGTCTCAACACTGTAGCATTGAGGATTAAGTTTCCAGCCAGAGAACTGGGGGGGAGGCTGGGTGTGGTGGCTCATGCCTGTAATCCCAGCACTTTGGGAGGCTGAGGTGGGAAGATTGCTTGAGGCTAGGAGTTACCAGTCTGGGCAACATAGTGAGACTCCATCTCTTAAAAAAAAAAAATTAAAAATTAGCCAGGTATGGTAACATGCACTTGTAGTCCCAGCTACTCAGGAGGCTGAGGTGGGAGGATTGCTTGAGCCCAGGAGTTCAAGGCTGCAGGGACCTATGATCATACTGCTGTATTCTAGCCTTGGCGACAGAGCAAGACCCTGTCTCTAAAAAAATAAATCAATAAATTAAAAATAAATATAAATAAATAAAAGATGTGGGACAAATAGTGCTGAGACAACTGGATATTCATACGCAAATGAATGAAGTTGGACCCCTTCCTTATACCATACACAAAAATTAATTCCAAAGGATCAGAGACCTAAGTGTCAAAAAAAAAAAAAAAAAGAATTTTGGGGAGGCACATAGTCAAAGTATAGCACGCGGTGAATATTTGGGTTGGGATGTGAATGGTTTTGAGGTAGTGAGGAGAATTTGGATATGTAAAAAGGGGATGGAAGGGCCTGTGCAAAGGCTGCGAGGAGGGCATAGCGGGTGGGAAGTGGTGAGTGAGTAAGAAAGGAAAATAAGGCTGCAGAGGCAGGTGGGGTCTGAATATTGAGGGCTACGTATGCCACGGTCAGGAGATTGAACTTCGTTTTATGGGCCATGGAAGGATTCTAATCCAGGCAGCCATGACTGGTGGTCTTAGCAAGGACATCCCACCCTCAGACAGCGAGAATGTCCACGGTGTAGGTGTAGACCCCCTGATAAAGAAAGTCTTTTGGGTTTCAGTAAATTCTCCCTAAGAGATTAGCAAAAAGTCCTCTGGGGCGGTAATGGAACATCAGGACTATGTGGACAAAGTAAAAGTGATCAGATATTCTGGCTAACGTCAGGCTTTCAGCAGTTTTCCCCTCTGTATGCAGCTGTAATCAGCATCCGAATGGTAATACAGAGAATGCGAGTCAAGGCCCATCCATACCGCAGATGCTGATGTCTGTTTGGGGTACTGGGAGCTAGAAGGCTCAACAGGTTTGAAAACTCTCACTTTAAAATAGTTCCATATTTTCTTTTTTAAAAAAAATTTTTATTGATATATAATAATTGTACATATTCATGGAGTACATGTTATATTTTGATACAAGCATATAACATATAATGATCAAATCAGGATGATTGGGACATGATTCACCAGAAACATTTATCATTGCTTTATGTTGGGAATGTTTGAAAACTTCTAGCTATTCTGAAATATAAAAACTTATTGTTAACTATAGTTGCCCTATTGCACGATTGAATACTAGAACTTTTTCCTTCTGTTTAACAGAATTACCCCTTCACCAACACCTCTTCATTGCCTCTTCCCACCATGCTTACCTATCTCTAGTAGCCACCATTCTATTCACTACCTCCTTGAGATCAATTTTTTTTAGGTCCCATATATGAGTGTGAACATGCAATATTTGTCTTTCTTTGCCTGGTTTATTTCACTTAATGTCCTCCAGATTGATCAGTATTTCTGCAAATGACAAAATTTCCTTCTTTTTCATGGCTGAATACTATTCCATTGTGTACATACACCACATCTTTTTTGTCCATTCATCCCTTGATAAACACTTAAGGTGATTCCATAATTTAGCCGTTGTGAATAATGCTGCAATAAACACTGAAGTGCAAATATCTTCCGATTACATTTTATGTCTTTGCCTCACCCAGGCGAGGTTTAGAGGCATGCCCTTCCCCTCTACAGTGCTCACCGTGTCTGTGACCATCAGTTGTGAGTTTACCCCCCTCCCCAAACTCCCTGATCCCTGGAGGATATTACTGCTGTGTGCATACCATAGTGTTGATCAGTTAGTACCAATTTGACTTCTCTTTTTTTTAAATATATCGGTCAACCTCGCCATTCATTCTGAACTTTGATACTTTTATTGACTGTTCTTAGATCATCCAATGGAAGTGAAGGTTTGGTAGGGGTGGGAAGAGCTATAATTTTTATTCCACATGGGGTAGGAGCCCTTGGTGGGTTCTGAGCTGGGGAGTGACGTGGTCTGACCCAGGTCTTAACGCAGTAGGCTTGGCTGCTGTGTGGAGAAGAGGCTGTAGGGGGTAAGGACAAAGCAGGAGACCACTTAGGACAGGAGAAGAGCCCGATGCTACAGGTGAGAGGGGTTGGTAGCATGGCTTATGGAAATAGTGGAGAGTGGTGACAAGTGGTTAGGCAGGCTTGGGTTATATTCAAAGCTGGAGACAATGGAATTTACTGGTGACTTGGAGGTAGGGGGTAAGGGAAAGACAAAAACAGAGGTGACTCCTAGGTTTTTGATCCGAGTAGCTGGTATGGAATAAAATAAAGTGATCCAATTTTTTTAAACTATGCATGTGTACTTAAAAATACGTATAGTGTACTGCTACATGTGTGCATTCTATGTATGTATACTACAAATGTGTAGTTTATATATTATCTGTATTGTTATAGGTATACACACATTTCTATGAAAATTAGAAAAACACATCAAATTGTTAACAGTGGTTTTCCCAGGGGGAGTGGGAGGAGAGGACAAGGTAAAGGAGGAGAGGGAGGAACTTTCCTTTTTTGACCTATGTGCTTCCATTTAACTATTATTTTTTCAATGACAACATACTAACTTTACCCAGAAAGGATATACATGAAGCTGTTAACCATGGTAATCTCTGGGTAGTGAGAATATAAAATTTTTTTGTATTTGTATAATATTATCTAATTGTATTAGTTATCTATTGCAACATAATAATATCACCATAAATGTCATGGCTTAAAACAACACACATTTATTATCCTACAGTTTCTGCAGGTCTAGGCACAGCTCAGCTGTGTCTGCTCAAGGCTGCAATCAAGGTGGTGGTTGGGGCTGTGTCTCATCTGGGCTGGAGGGGGAAGGATCCCACTTCCTTGCTCATGTGGTTGTTAGCAGCACTCGGTTTCTGTGGCTTGTCAGACTGAAGGCCTCTTTCTTGCTGGCTGTCAGCCAGAGGCCACCCTCATCTCCTTTCCTGTGGTCCTCCCAATATGACCACTTGTTTCCTCAAAGCCAACAAGGAAGAGTCTCCTCATAAGACAGGTGTTATAATCCTATGTAACATGGCATAGAACTGACATCCTATCACCTTCTCCATGTTGTATCGGTAGAAGCAAGTCCCAGGTCCCACCCGCACTCAAGAAAGGGGACATCACAAAGGCGTGAACACCAGAGGCCCAGATGATGGGAACAACCATGGAGTCTGTCTGCCACACTGATTTTCTGATAATTTACAGTGGACATATAGCTTCTGTAATAATGTACTATTTTAAAAATGTTGTATTGCTTTTTAAAAACTTTAAAAAACAGAGAAAAAGATTATAAATGACCCTATGAGGTATTCATTTCTTTGTGAAAAGAATTTTTAAGGTAGGCTTTGTTCTAATTGTGTTTCCTAAAGTTAAAATGTGTTCAAAAAGCTAATAGGAAAGAGAAGACTTTTTTTTTTTTTTTTTTTTTAAAAAGGGTGGTGGTGCAGTCATCAAGGATTAAAGAGCAGAGAAACACACACTCACTGCCCAAGGGGTCATGTCTAGACGATGATGCCCCCTGGCCAGACCGTCAAACCTTCACAGGGTTGTCCTGGAAAGCCAGGTTTCCTCTGGAGGCTGCCGTTTGCCCGGCTATGGTGCTGTCGTGGAAGGACACCTCAACCGGAATGTGGAGGACCTGGGTTCTGCCTTAGAGCAAATTATTTCTGTAACATCAACCAAGGAATCTAACTTCTCTGGGTTTCAATTTTCTTATATTTAAAGTGGGAATAAAAGAGATACTTGCACCAGTTGATTCTTTAGAGGCAAATGGATGAGATAAATCAGTCCACACCCATTTGGCTTTCTCGAAGTTCAATGTCTAGAGTCTAGAGATAGGGGCATTCTTAACCCTCACAGCAGTTCACTTCTAAGACCTAGTTCTATGACACAGAAGGGTTTCTCCCATGGACAGCCTGTTGCCACTGCTATTTCGTTCAGGTCCTCACGTGGTGTAGTAAACACCTCCCAGAATGTCAATCCAGTTCACGAGGACCAACCTCTTCTTGATCCCCTTAACTCACATAGCAGACCCCTGGTCAGTTGTCTGGACCAGAGGCCACCCCAGACCCAGCTAAGCTAATCAATTTCTTGTCTTTGTGAATGTGGACCTGCAACTCCGGAAAGACAGCCTCACCTTAGCAACCACTATTCCTGCTTCTCACCTACTGGGTTCCTCAGAAGAGGAGACTTAGGCATTGGGAAGGAAGCTGAACTAACGGCCTAAGCTGCTTTTCAAGTCTGTTCAGTCGGTTAATTCCACTCTTTCATTTGTTCATGAGGCATTCATTGATCTATGATTTGCAGGCACTTTATGATATTTCATTTAATCTATTTGGCTTTCTAGAAGTTCAGTGATCACGAATCCAGAGGCAAGCATCATTATTATCCACATTTCTACACATGTAGAAACTAAGGCTTAAAAAGGTAACGTCACTTGCCCAAAGTCTCAGCTGGTAAATGGAGGAAGCTAGAAGTCTAAGTTAGGTTTGTCTGGTTCCAGAGCTCCTGGCTTTTCCCCCGAGTAGCATGGTGGTGCTTGTTCTCCATTGCAGAGCTTTGGGGTCAATCATAATGGTAGTGGCCATATGGTGGAAAGGAGGAAGGGCTCCATCCCTCTCACACAGCACGGGATACCAAGGAGAGTGCAGTATCCAGATGTAGACACTAGGTGGCAGAGTGCCACAGGGCAGACCGCTCTCCTGGCCTGGATCTGCAGGGTATGGTTTGCACTTCTTGCTTCCTTCGTTCTTTTAAATTAAGAAAAGGGTATGTACTGCTATGGATCCTGCAGTCTTTTACATTACATATGTGCAACTATTAGATATATACACAGACTATAAATGTTTTATACTTTACTGCAAATCATAAAGGAGGAATTAAAGAATGAAAAAAATGGAAAGGGAAAAAGAGAGCAGTGATATATGTATCAATTGTGCAAAAGGCAAAGACTCCATTAAATTGCTTTTTTTTTAAGACATAGGGCAACAGAGAGAGACTCTGTCTCAAAAAAAAAAAAAAAAAAAGATACAAGGTCTTGCTCTGTCACCAGGCTGCACTGGCATCATCATAGCTCACTGCAACCTGAGTCACCATGGCTCACTTGCTATTTCAAAGTAGTCTGGAACATGCTTTCAAAAAATGAAGAGTCTTTCACTCTAATCATAACCATATGAAGTCTGAAGTATTCTTTTTTTTTTTTTCTGGAGACAGGGTCTCTGTCACCCTGGCTAGAGTACAGTGGCATCATCAGAGCTCACTGCAATTTCAAACTCCTGAGCTCAAATGATCCTCTTGTCTCAGCTTCCCCAGTAGCTAGGAGTACAGGCACATGCCACCACGCCTGGCTGATTTTTCTATTTTTCGTAGAAACAGGGTCTTGCTCTGTTGCCCAGGCTGTTCTCAAACTTCTGACCTCCTGCAGTCCTCCCACCTCCACCTTCCAAAGTGCTGGGGTTGCTACATGAGCCACGGAGCCAGCTTGAAGGATTCTATTTTGCATGCCATGACTGCTGGTCATTTAAGCTTCATTAGTGAAAAGAAACAGCAGAGCATGAGTCAAGCTTTTGGTCAAAAAAGAAATGAGAGAGAAAGTGAGGCTGTCAGCCACAGAATGGGAAAGAGGGGCACCGTGCCAAAGACAGACCACCTTCCTGCCCTAAAACTCAGAACCTTCCAGAGGAGGCTGGTGTTTTGCCTCTTTAGTCCTGTGTTAAACTGGATTTAATTTCCATATTGATCGCCTTTCTTCCAAATGGATGGATATGTTAGGAGTATATTGTCCTCGGCCAGGTGTGGTGGCTCACGCCTGTAATCCTAGCACTCTGGGAGGCCGAGGCAGGAGGATTGCTCGAGGTCAGGAGTTCGAGACCAGCCTGAGCTAGAGCGAGACCCTGTCTCTACTAAAAAATAGAAAGAAATTAGCTGGACAACTAAAAATATATAGAAAAAATTAGCTGGGCATGGTGGTGCATGCCTGTAGTCCCAGCTACTCGGGAGGCTGAGGCAGAAGGATGGCTTGAGCCCAGGAGTTTGAGGTTGCTGTGAGCTAGGCTGATGTCATGGCACTCTAGCCAGGGCAATGGAGTGAGACTCTGTCTCAAAAAAAAAAAAAAAAAAAAGAAAGAAAGAAAGAAAAGGAGTATATTGTCCTGATCAATCCCAATTGTACGTACCCACAGGTGTGGATAAAGCCATCCATCTCCTGTAACCCCTGTAGGGACCGTGCTTCTCTGAATCATGCAGACGAATTTCCGTGGCAAAGGAGACCAGTGTTTGATGTTCAAAAATGTGAGGACGCAAGGAGCCTCAGCTGTTTGTTGAACATACTGGGGAGAAGTTCTGAGTAATAAAGTGTGTGACACGAGGGGTTAAAGTCAGTGGCAGTTTGGTTTGGCTCAGTGGGAGGTGTGGGAGGAGTGAGGTGGGGTTGACCCCAGATGAAGGAGGAAGCTTCGTCATACCGGACCGAGGAGGAAGTGAGCAGAGCCAAGTGGTGTTTGACGGAATAATATGACCACAGTGAAGGGGGACGAGGCTGGCAGTGGACAAGTTTGCAGCAGTCCAGGAAAGAGATCATGGTGCATTGAAGTAAGATAGAAGCAGTGCGAGAGGGGGGTGGACATAATCGCTGTTAAGGAGGGAGGACCAGGGACTTGGCGACCCCTTAGCTAATGTGTCCCGGGAATGAGCCTTGAACATCATACAGCGCACCCAGAGGGGCTGTGGGATCCGCTCGTCCAGCTTTGAGAGGAGCAGGTGGTGCCGCCTCACAGCAGATCCTAATTCCTGGGAGGACCCTTTTCCTCCCCACAACCCACAAAGACAGCTTACAGATTCCTCAGGAAAACCTCCTCCCTGCCCAGTGGGCTGCTTTTCTTGTTCTTTGCTCCCCATCAGAGCAGCCTGCGCGGGCTCAGTGCCGCAGTGGACAGTCGATTCTGAACATCAACATCTGCAGCAAAATTGGTCCCCCATTGGCCCAGCTGTTGTTCATGCTCACAGGTAACTTGGAAGACACTTGTTTCTGTGTGAGTGCTGTGAGGAGGGATGCCAGCGAGTGAAACTAGGAATGAACAACCTAAGCACAAGAAAGCAATCACCTTACCCTTAGCAAAACAGCTAATATTAATACTTCCACAGTACCTGTGCGAGCTCATGTGATTCCCTCATCACTTGCTTCTCCAGCTATAACAGGCGTGGAGAAAGCAGCTGTGTGATACTCTTTGGCTTTTGTTCTAGATGTTTCTTTCTTCCTGGTCAATGATCCACATGACCTGAGTGTAACTAGGATAGGGTTGCTGGGTGCTTGTTGCCGTGGCTGTGCTGGGGTCTGCAGGGTGCTGTAGCCTTCGGGTTTTGCTTGTTTCCTACTTGCGTGGATTCTTTCTTGCCTTAGCCCTGGACAGGGTCCCAAGCTTCATTAGTGCTTAAGGACACTCATCTGTGAAGACTTCCAGGCAAGAGGAGTGTGATGGTTAAGGGATGCTCAGCTGGTAAAACATTATTTCTGTGTATATCTGTGAGGGTGTTTCTGAAAGGGATTAGCATTTGAACTGGTAGACTGAGTAAAGACCACCCTCACCAATGTGGGCGCGCATCATCTAGTCTGTAGCAGGCCTGGATAGAACGAAAGTGCGTGGGAAGGGCGGATTTCCTCTCTGCTCGGGCTGGGACCTCCATCTTCTCCTGCCCTCAGACATTGGCACCCCTGGTTCTCAGGCCTTTGGGTTTCGACTAAAACTACACCATTGGCTTTCGTGGCTCTCCAGCTCACAGATGGCAGAGCATGGGACTTCCTGGCCTTACTAATTGCATAAGCCAATCCCTCATAATAAATTGCTTTCCATTTACCTGTAAATATCCTGTTGGTTCTGTTCTGAAGAACCTAATACAAGGGGTATCTCAGGTATTACGTACACAGCCGAGGTTGGAAGGTGTCCTACTCAGTACCAGAGAATGGTTCTGGAACTGCAAGTCCCCAATCTGTGGCAGGCGGAACAGTCCCTGCCCCTACCCCCACCCCGTGCTGTGTCTCACCCTCAGTCCTGTGGTGCCTGCCTTCTGATGTGGGAGGTGTCGGTTAATACTGGTGGGTATGGTTGAAGAGAGAATTCTAAAATGACTAGACACATAAAATAACAGGGCATTTAAACCTTGCCTACTGTTCTAGCAGTCTGAGGCTTTCCCAGATAAAAAGGAAACAGCAGCAACAAGTGAGCTGGTTGCTTTGGAAGGGCACCTTGAGAGAGTCTTATCAAAGCTACAGCCTGAGGTCCCGTGGCAGGTAAATAAGTTCTGTTCTTATTGACCGATCAACTGAAGACTTGCTGGCTAAAACCACAACCTAGAGAACTCAGACAGCCACCCTGCAAGGACGCGGAGTCCCTCAGCTCAGACTTTCTAATAATATATTTCCTCCACAGTGCCTGGAAATTAAGCGTCCTTGTTTGTTTTACAGGAGACAGAGGCCTCCCTCCTCTTTTCCCCTTGCTTAGGGTGGGAGTGATGTCCTCAACACTTGCATTTCCAAGTATAACAGCCTTGGAGAAAGCAGCCGTGGATTCCCTATGGCTTTTGCTCTAGAAGTTTCCATCTTCCTATTCAATGCATCACATGACCTAAATGTAACTAGGGCAGGCTTCTTGGGTGCTTGTGTGATGCGTCTGGGTTTTGCAGGGTACTGGCTGAACCGTAACTTATAGTTGCCATGGCAGGCCAGAGTGTGGGACTAGTGGCACACGGAACACTGAGTAATTGTGCTGTAAGAAGCAAGGGCATCCCCCATCAGCGTCTTTAATTAAGCAGGGTCTAGAATGTGTCAGGGAACTAACTCTGGGCCTGAAGGATTTTCATGTGTCCTATTGTTCCTGTATCATCATGGTCAGAGGAAAGACTGTCTCACGAGCATCATGCAGAATTTGGGGCCGCGGATGTTTGTGTGAAAGGCAGGTGTAACTCAACTTGCAGCCCTTCCCCTGGAATAAACATGCATTTCTGAGTTAATCTCAAGTAAAGGGTACCTTAGTTTATTTCCTATCTGGAATTTGAGTTGCTTACCACTAAAAATATGTTGGCAAAGAATGCTTTTCTTTCTATGACGGGCAGTGTGGTGAAGTGATTAAGTGCAGGGACTCTGGAGCCAGATAGGCTTGGCTTTGTTACTTAATAGCCATGTGACCTTGGGCAGGTTACTTAACCTCTCTGTGCTTCTGTTTCCTCATCTACAAAAAGGGGATAGTAATGGCAACTACTTTGTAGGTTTGTGGCAAGGAGAAAATGAATTAACATGTATAAAGCACTCAGAACAATGCCTGGCACGAAGTTAATTGCTATATAAGGGTTTGTTATTTTTCACCAGAGCAGAGTGTGATTTATTTATTTATTTGCTATTTATTTATTTATTTTTTAAAGACAGGGTCTTGCTGTGTCACCCAGGCTAGAAGGAGTGGTGTCATTGTAGCTCACTGCACCTCTAACCCTGGGGTTAAGTGATCCTCTTGCTTCAGCCTCCTGAGTAGCTGGGACTACAGGTATGCATCGCTACACCCAGGTAATTTTTAAAAAAAATTTTGTAGATATGGGATCTCATTGTGTTGTCCAGGCTGGTCTTGAACTACTGGGCTCACGCAATCTTCTTGCCTCAGCCGCCCAAAGTGTTGGGATTGTAGGCATGAGCCCCCACACCCAGCCCAGAATGTGAAATATTAATAAAAGGATGTCAAGCAAAGCTAAGACTACTCTCAGTAGTCTTGGCCTAGGAGGCAGGAGGCCTGGTCTCTCTGATCATACTTCGCACTAAGTAGTGAGCTTATTCTGAGCCAGTCAGAGCCTCAGTTCCTTCATTGTAAAATGACAAGGTGATAACCCAAGTGCCCATCAACAGATGACTAGATAAATGAAAGGTGGCATATAGATACAATGCAATATTCAGCCATAAGAAGGAAGTTCTGACACATTCCACAATAGGGATGAACCTTGAAGACATTATGTTAAAGCATAGACAAAACACAAAAAGACAACTATTGCACATCCCACTTACATGAGGGATCTAGAATAGGCAAATGCATGGAGACAATAAGGAGAATTGAGGCTACTATTGCGGGGCTGGCGGAGGGGGAAATGGAAAGTCGTTGCTTGATGGTTATGGAGTTTCTTTTTTGGGCAATGAAAAAGTTTTGGACACAGATAGTGGTGAGATACAACATTGTGGATGTACTTCATGCCACTAAATTGTACATTTAAAATAGTTAAAATGACAAAGTTCATGTTATATATATATTTTACCACATGTAAAATCAAACATAATTAAAAAGGAGTATTGAAAAGTCACTTGCTACCAACTTTGAAACTTTTATAGGCCATGGGGCTACCAGGAAAAAAAAAAAAAAAATAAAGTGGTGACAACATTAGCTCACAGGTCCTGTCCAGCTCCAGCCTGCTGTGAGATCACCCCTGCTCCTCTCCAGCACTTTTGTGGCTGTTGTTTCCTTTGGACAAAGCTTGAGATCCTTCTTCCCAGGCCCCTGCCTGTCCCCATGGCACTTCTGCTGGCCCCGACTCTGCCTGCCTCAGGGGCCTGCTGTGCTGTAACTAGCTGTTCTTTACTCACATGTGGCTTATTTGTCACTCCCCCATTAGCCGCTTATGGGCAGGGGCTGGATCTTTTCCTGTGTTTGTGCCTCTCCCTCCGCCAAGTCCCTGACTCAAAATGAGTCAAAGTGGGTGCTTGAAGATGGCTCCTTCCAGCATTCCTTGCCGTGAGGAACTCTGGAGGCTCTGCTGGCAGCGTGCTCTAGGCCTGGGCTCTGCAAACATTGTAAACTTCTGCTCTGCTCCCTGTAACAAATACATCTGACTTTGTGGCCCAGAACATACATACATACATACATACACACACATACTTAAAGCTTCATGGAATGATACTAGTACTATATGTGATACAATCAAGATTTTGGATTTATTCATTTTTTTTTAAATACTCAGTTACACTGATTTTTTTTTTTTTTTTTTTTTTGAGACAGAGTCTCACTCTGTTGCCCAGGCTAGAGTGAGTGCCGTGGCGTCAGTCTAGCTCACAGCAACCTCAAACTCCTGGGCTTAAGCGATCCTACTGCCTCAGCCTCCCAAGTAGCTGGGACTACAGGCATGCGCCACCATGCCTGGCTAATTTTTTGTATATATATATTTTAGTTGTCCATATAATTTCTTTCTATTTTTAGTAGAGACGGGGTCTTGCTCTTGCTCAGGCTGGTCTCGAACTCCTGACCTCGAGCGATCCACCCGCCTCGGCCTCCCAGAGTGCTGGGATTACAGGCGTGAGCCACCGCGCCCAGCCTACACTGATTTTTGTAACCCATTATGTCCTGTTTACAAACCTTGTTATTAGGCGATAGGCTCACTTGGGTGTGCCCGCCACTGGCCGAGATGGGGAGCCCCTGGGTTGGACCACAGTGAGGAATGAAGGGGGTCCGCAGGGTTGGAGGCAGGAGTGGGCTTGGTGTCGGCTGGGAGAAGGACGCCCACCCACCCTCTCACACCCCCTAACAAGGCCCCTACAGGGGGACCGGTGGTGCTCATTCCAGGTTTATTTAGTTGAATGAACATCTGTTTAGTTAGTTTAGTTGAATAAACCTTTCATGCTGTGGTGTGCTAGTTGTTGGGTTTTGGGCTCAGCACTTGGACCCTCTTCCTCTTGGAGAGGCACAGAACTTGTCTCCTCCCTTTCTGCACAGCTGCCCTTCCGATGTGTGACTGCCTTGAAACCTGCCGTGAAGCACCTGCAGAATTTGCCTTCCTGGACAGGCTGTGACCCCCACTGTGTCAGGCAGCCCACCGCTCAACCTCAGCAAATGAGGCTGGTTCTGCTTGCCATTTTGGTTGTTGGGAAAATGGTGTCCCTAGAAGGGAGTCAAAGGAGCAAGGAGCCTGGCCCTGGTGATTCTGGAACCTGTGCACAGAGAAGACAACCTCCATGGCATTGGGAGCTGGCTGCAGTGGGGACCCCTTACCCGCCCTGGGCTCTTTCTAAAGCAGATGAGAGAAGTCACCTCTCTTGGTCTCAGTGTCTGCAAGGAGAAAGCACAGGTGTTTTGACCTTCTTCTGTGAGCACAAGGTGGGTCAGGCCGCAGGCGTCAGAAAGTGCCTGATAAGCAGCATAATTCTTGTCCTTGCTGTCCCTGTCAGTTCCACCTGTTCTCCTGAAGAGCCACTTCTCATGCTTGACCAAAGTGAGGACTGCAGTACGTGCTACCTTTCCCGTGGGACCAGGGAACACATGCCTCAGTGTGTTGAGTAGCAGATTCAGGATACAGCGTATATCCAGAGCAAGCCAGAGGAGTTGAATGTCCTTAAGCAATGAAAATCTCCCTTAACTTCGTCAGTGAGCGGTAAAGCTCTCCTCTCCGCCAGCTTCTGCACTCCAGCCGTGACACACATGCACAGCCAGTGTCTAACCCCCCTGTGACAGGTTGGGCTGGGGTCGGCCATCAGAGGGTAAGTGTGGTACACCTATTATGTACCCATAATGATTTTTTTTTTAAAGGATAAAAGCAATACCTTTTGGTAACTGCCCAGAGACTGAGTCAGAATTACTTGGTGAGACTACCTCATAGCAGTTTCACAGACGAGAATTTAGAAATGATTGTGGAGCCTTTCCCTATTGGCCACAGGAAGTAGCATGGCTTGGGGTGAAAATAATGCTCACCAGCTAAGAGCTCAAGAGGACTCTAACATGACTCATGCCAGTCCCCTCTCTGTGGAGATCAAGTTTCCCCAGTGCTCTGGGCTTTACGCTCCTTGGTGAAAACAGGCTGGAGACAGCCAGTTCTTCCCTCAGCCATGTCTCACCCCATCCGCCTCAAAAACATCATTTGAAACTGGCTCCCAAGACTCTCTTTTGACAACTTTCTCTTACAGCTGTTTTTGGGTTACTACCTCTGTAATTTCCAACAAGCTACCATTTTCTATCTCCCGCTTATGTTTGTAGTCACTGGATGGTTTGCGGCAGATGCTCCAGTTGGGCTCCCTATGGCGACAGCCACAGTCATGATCACGGTGTGGCCGAGAACATGCATAAGCCCTCCACCATGGAGAACGCTCTGCAAACATCATAGCCTCACGGGGGACCAGATTTACCGTACCCACCCTTTCCTACAGGTACTAACATGAGTTAATAGAAGTATGTCTCTTGAGCAATTCCAAAATCCTGGCCAGAACTATTACTGGGGGAGGATCCCGCTATGATAGATTTACTGCATTTTATGCCTCCAGGTCCTTTACTTCTATAGCCAAACGCTCTGGATGTGGCTTTGCAGTTCCTCCTACTGAGGGATTCATTTCTCAATCTCCTTTATCTGGGCTGGTCTTGTGACTTGCTTGGGCCGATAGAATGCCACGGAAATGACAGGGTGACAGTTCTGAGCCCAGGCCTCAAAAATCCTTGTCTACTTGCTTTCTCACATCTTTGTTATGGCCGTGATAACATGCTTGGGCTGGCCCACTGCAAGGTTAGAGTCATATGGAACAGACAACTCAATCACCTCAGGGGCCTGACCAAAGTCAGCCTAGATGGGCTGACTTCTGCGAGTGAGGCTGGCCAAGGTCAGCAGAGCCATTTCGATGGGCACCCAGACATGTGAGCAATAAATGCTTATTGTTGCATGCCACTGAGGCTCCGAGAGCTGTTGTTACATAGCACTACTGTGGCTGTAAATAACTGACATGCTCATTTAGAAAGATGCACTCCTGGGAGAATTATTAGAAGCAACTTTCACCTTCAGATAAAATAAGTCCCTGCAGATACCTTCTTCACTTGCATTGCCCCAAGCTGAGTATCCGTCATTGGTCTTCACTGATACAAAATGTGTTTAATATCTTGGTAGAAACCAGAGAATGAGCACAAGAAGAAGTGAAAGTCATTCTTTATTAGGCATCAGATGAACAGGAGGGTGAAGCAAAGTCAAGAAGAGTGATTACGTATATTTCCGTAGGCTTTGGATAGTACGCTGTCTACCCATCTGTAACAGTTAACATTTATCGTGTTGGTATCTGGATAAAACTCCTCTACATGTAGCGTAATTGTATGTACAGATCATTGGAAGATAATCTTTAGAAGACTTATTGGTGGGAAATGGCAATGTTTGGCTCCCCTAATTTTAGAATGGATTAGAAGCACAGACAGGAATCTGCCAAGAAAATTTCCTGAATCCAAGACTGTTGTGCTCTTATCATGATTATCCTCCTCAGCTGGAGTCCCTAAACTCTGACACATAAGGGTAAGTAAAAGTACTCTATTCTACCTTGTAAAATACTATACAGACCAGAATCTATAGCACGGTTTATAAGACAGACAGCAAGCTTCTGGTTATTTGGTTATATTAATATATGTGGCCATATATTCTGACAATGATTGAATGAAGCATCTGAGGAACTTCATTAATGTGCCTTTGGTCATTCAAGGCCTTCCATCAATCAGTCTCAGCAAGGGCACTTACTGAAAGTGAGTCTTGTCTCTCAGAGATTGATTTATAGACAAGAGACAATACAAACAAGTTGCCGCCTTTCCCAGCGAAACACCGATGTCTTCTCCCTCTTCTTACTTGTGTCAACTCAGCCTCTGACCTCAGAGCTGTGGACATACCCTGTGTGCCTTTAGGCAGGAGGATCCCGGTCCTGTGGGCCCCTGTGGCTTTCCCTCACCGATGCCTCTGTCTCTCAGACCTTGGCATGAGCATGCAGAATGACCACTGTCATTGTGTGCAATTGACACATCACTTCCACTAATACTTCATGGAGAAGCAAGTCACATGGCCAAATCTAACTTCAAAAGTGGGCAAGAAGTACATCCTATCTTGTGCCCAGAAAAAGAACTGGAGTATCTGAGAACAGCCCTGGAACTACTAGTCAAGGTTATGAGTTTGTCATCATGTGCAAACCTGTGTATTAACATTCACAAAACGGAGCCTGGGTCTTCAGTTTTTATATTCATTTCTTATGCGTTTGATATTATTAACCTCAAATCCATACCCTTCCTCCCAAGATTTTTTTTTTTTTTTTTTTTGGAAACAGGTTCTTGCTCTGTCACCCAGGCTAGAGTGTAGTGGCTTGATCACAGCTCACAGCTCACTGCAGCCTTGACCTCCTGGCTAAAGCTATCCTCCTGCCTCAGTGTCCCAAGTAGCTGGGACTACAGGTGCATGCCCGGCTAATTACCGCCCTCCTCCCTACTGGCACCTTGACCTTGGACCGGCTAATTTTAAAATACATTTTGTAGGTGGGGTTTTGCTACACTGCACAGGCTGGTCTCAAACTCCTGGCCTCAAGTGATCCTCCCTCCTTGGCCTCCGAAATGCTGGGATTACAGGCGTGAGCCATTGCACCCAGCCCCAAGATCTTTCTTGATCAAACTTTTTCCACTTTTTTAAAGTTAAAAAAGTTGAAGTTAATGTACATACAGAAAGAAAAGCACACAGCTCATGAGTGTGCGGCCTAGTGAATGGTCACAGAATGAATGTCACAGGGCACCTACCCCACAGCCCAGGAAATTGGCCATGACCAGGAGCTCACCCGCCCCTTGGGCCTCCTCCCAAATATCTCTTCCCCCACCCTCAGGGCAACACTCTCCTATCAGCCAGGCACCGGAACTTCTCCGTCCTGGCAGACAGTGTTACAAACTCAAGCACAAAATTTGATCCTAGTAAGCTTCCTGTCAGAAGTCAGGATTATTTGCTGGAGGGTGACATATTTTAGGCAGGGTTGGGAGTGGGTGAGCTCTCTGAACTCTCAGGGACTCAACCTAATTAATGAATATTTTCTTTAAGCACATGCAGTACCTCCTACCAGAGTTGACTGGACCATGGCGGAGTCTCTCTGCTGCCTGACATGAGAAATAAGTGGCCTGTCCCGCTGGCACTTGCTCTCCTACCACCCACCTTTACACAGCATGAAGCTGCCTGGCACCACTAGAGGCAAAGCAGCTCCGGGCCATCTGCAGCTTCTCTTCCTCTCAATCACAGAGCCTCACCCTTCCAGGTGGTTCTAAGGCTAGGTAAACTGGTTCCTTCTTGGTTGGGGAATGGGGAACAAGTGTAAAACTTGTAATATTGTGGTATTTGGTCTTAGGAACAGGAATATTCTGTATGCAGCTTCCACCACCTGAAAATGAGAGAGAGATTTCCTGTCCTCTTGCCTATTAAGTCATCAAAGGTCTTACCAGAGAGGGAGTGGGCAGCTGGGTTCCTGAAATGCCAGTTCCTCATCAAATACCCTCTAATACAGACATTTCTGTATAGGCATGCACCCACTTTAAAAAAATGGTATTTTGTTTTCTAGCTTCTTTGTGAAATCCTTACCAGATTTCAGCATAGGTACTCAAGGATGCTGTTATTAGCTTTAATTCTGTCTTTCACACCTTGAGGGCTGAGTGCAGGTGTCCAGTTCCACCCAGAGGGAATAGCCAGGGGCTTGAGCGAGCTGGGAGCTTGAGAATCGCAGCTTTGGAACATCACAGCCAGTGGGTCAGCCACATCCTTTTGTGGTAATAATATTCAACAAAGTGTACCTTAACTGTGCTTTTATAGTCAGCGGGCTTTTAAATTATAGCCATGCTGAGTGAGAGCAGAGTAAACATATGATTAGTAATTTCCTTATGCAGAAAGTAGAATTAAATAGTTACTGGCTAAGGCCCAGGGCTTTAAAAAATTGTGCTTTTTGTAAAAAAGAAAATGGAAAACTATCTTTATTCCAAAGCCAAAGCAATGGTTCATGGCCTTTTCCCTGAGCAGTAACAGTCCAGCTCCATGCGTAAGGGGGGAAGGGAAAGTGCTCCAAGAGCCGCCTGCCTGCTCAGCTGCTGTCATCTGTGTGCTAAGCTGCCCCTCTGTTCCCTGTAAGCACAGTAAAATGGATCCTAGCCTTCCAGAAAGTACTTCAGGAGATGCAGAAATGCCACTGAACATGGATAAACAACACACAAAGACTGTGCGGTATCTTCTTTTTCCTGTCCTCCGTAGGTCAGAATTTAGTGTCTTGATCAACAGCAAAAGACAAGCTCCTGATACATTAGAGATGATATATAATATTTCTTGTTTTGATACCATTCCTTTACACCACTTACTTGTTTAGAAAAAAACCAGATGTATATTGTCTCATAATTTGGGAGTAACAACTCCTCAGTGTGGACCAAAGGACACATTGAGAAACATCTGAGATGCTTGTTAACCATGCAAGGTCCCCAGAGGTAAAGAATCAGAATCCTCAGGGTAGCCTCAAAATTTGCATTTCCCCCAGCCCTCTCAAAATTCTTACAAATGCTGTGAAGGGAGTGCTTGCACAAAAGCATCATGAAAGTATTTCTACTTGCAGCAGGCTCCCCCCAAAAAGGGCATACCAAGGTTTAGAGAAAGGTTATGGCTGGTCGTTATTTCCTTTTGAGGGAGAAATAGCAGTTTTCTTCTTACCTGATTCCATCTGCAGGGATTGTCAAGTATCTGCAGTATTTCAGTACTACAAACATCAGGGGTAAAATTGTCTTCAGAGTATTGATAACTTACAGGAAAGGGCTCAACACTTCATTTATTTTGGGACCAGTGTTAGGTAGAGGGTTTCCAGTGAATTTCTCCAGAAGCACCTCCCTCAACTCCCCACCTGTGCAAGTGAAAGGTTGAGCAGTTTAGTCATCAGTTTAGTTGTAATAGTGGCAGGGCACGTTGGCGGTTTTGCTTTCTGAACATCACACTCTCAAAGGTTCCACTGCTCCATTCCTGTTGTCTTGGGGTGGATTCCAGCCTTCAGCTGCTCAACTTCCAGGGCAAGGTTTCTGGGAAACTGGCTGTCACCTAAAGGTTTAGCCTTCTATTAAGCTGGAAAATAAGATCAGGAGTCCCCAGCCCTATGCCAGCCTCACTTGGGGACTTTGCCCAAGCCGCCTGTCACAGATCCCTTGATGGATGTCACAAATAAGTCACAGCTGTACCAATGGGATAATCAGGCTTGTTTATAGAGTGTGCCAAGATCCCAAGATAAAAAGCATTCTAACTGCCCCGTGTTATTAAAGCAAACAAGGCACAAGCCAGTGTGCGTTACCCGGAGGTTAGATACATAATTGTGTAAGACCTCACTCAAAGATAAAATAAGACTCACTTTCTTTTTCAAAATTAGCCCAAGAAATCTAAAATGTAGCACTCGGCTGTAGGGATTCATTTTCTAATGCATTTATGTTAATGCCTTTCCTTTCTCCGATGGAACAAAAAAATTCCCAGGCCCACACTCTACCCGAGATACAGTCCTCTTTGCTGAAAAGGCATGTCTTGCTGTTAAGGGACAGACAACGCAGGGCTCTACTTCTCTTCAAAACACACACTGTTCCACTTGAATTTATTGTGCCATTTTGGATGTGTAGGAACTTGGGCTTGAATAACTACCTGAACTGAAATTTAGTCCGAATCCCAGAGCCAACAGATCTGTCCTGAGAGGGAAAGAGAGGCTTATGACTCCAGGTGGCTGTGACCTCATTTTCACGGTTCAGGGCAGAGGACAGTCCTTTGTGGTCCTGGGAGACCAGTCTGTCACTGCCCAGGTCTGCCTGCGTTGCTAACGCGACTCTCACTGCTGCTCCCCAAGCTTCTCTGAAAGATTCACACTTCAACTCTGTGAAAAAGACATTAAGATGAAATACCTATTGGAAAAGTCTACTCTCTGCCCTCTTTCTTGAGCTCAAATTTAAAAAAGGGAGGGAAGGAAGGAGGGAAAGAAAAGTTTCAATGCTATTTCTCTGATGCACCTGGCTTTCCCAAATGGCCTTGGTTAAAATTCATCACCAGCAACTATGCCCAAACAGTTTGAATTTTGGCTGTCATGCTTCTCCATTTTAATGAGATGGTCCCAATTCTCTTTACTCTTTAAAAAGAACTTGAAAACAGGTGCTGTTTGGCCAACAGCATGCTGAAATAAAAGGTCTGTCCAGCTGTGTCTGTCCTTTCTTGTTGCTATACATTTCAACAAGTCACCCAGCAGTCGCACCCAAAATAAGAGCCAACTCAGAGGCTGCCCTTGGAGGTTACCTGTCTTGATATAAGCTGTTTGCCTAAGAAGGTCTCAAATTTCAGCCTCCTGACCTGCAACCTGAGTCTCGAGCCAAGCTGTGGAAATGGACAAGTGCTCTCAGAAGACACCTCCTCCCCGTTGGAGCCCAGAGTCCGAGACCAGTAGGCCACACGCGTGCCCTCCCTGCTCAGTCCATCCATCAGCGTTCGCTGACACTGCTGTACATCAACAGGATCGGGGCAGACAGCTGTCAGAGATGAGTCAGAGATGAAGCAGGGACAAGGAAGACAGCTTAATGAAATTTTATTTTGGAAATATGGCAAGAGTCTAAGGCACTTCAAACATTTAAATACATATAGGACCAAAGTAAATGTGACATGGTACGAAGGAATCAATCCATAAATACAAAGAACTACACTGTGTTTCTCTAGAGGCAAAAGTAGCCAATTCCTCTAATGCAATCCAACCTTTATCAATAGATACAGGGTTGTGCCATTATTAATAAAAATATGGTAATGTTACATATAGTTCTTCATGTCTTTAATTACTATAGAATATAAAAGTTGAAAATACTGTGTCAATTTCATATAGACACCTTTTATATAAAAAGTCGTATAATACATCCACCCAGATAAAACCAATTAAAAACACTTCCTTTTGTAAGTTCTGTACTTTTTGAGAATTCCATCTTCTATTTTTAAATCCAAAACTACCAGCCCAGGCCCAAGTTGCTGATAGTCAAAGTCATCTCAACTTCCTTACTTTAAAAGAATACAGACAAAAGGAACATCACCTTGGAATGGAATTTTGGAAGAGATTTCCAATGATTCCACATTTAGTAAATATAAATATTTGTGGAAAAATTATAAAACATGATGTCAATGAGAATCTGACACTTCTTGGTGGCGGGTGGCGGGGGGTGGGGGGGAGGAGTGGAGAGAAGGTGCCCGTTCAGGTCAGGTTACGATTCCCTACGACTGTACATAACGGAGCAGAGACTCGCCAGCAACAGAGACTGGGTTAAAGTGTGCCCTACACAGAGAGAGGGTGGCCAGAAAGGAGGCGTGCGTGCCCAGGCTGGCAGTCTCTGCACTGTGAAAGCTTCAGCCTTTAGCCCTCGGCTTTATGCTTCTGTTTGCTGGTGAGCTCAGGCACAATACATATACATTCAGTATCTGTCACCCCAACAGGAACAATTAGCAGCTTAATGGTGGCGTGTAAATGGAGAGCAATTTGCATGTAATCAATCAAATGAACCTCGGTGGGTGGGACCAGGAGACGTCTTCCTTCCAAGCCTCGGCGTGCCCTAGAGACCAGGAAAGGAAAAATACTGGGGATTAGTAAGTGACCTCAGGCAGATGTGTTCCCTGTGACACAGGAGCGCGGTCCATCACAGCCAAAAACCACCTGTGAGCCAGAGCCTTGAGAGCTCTGGCCAAGAACAGGTGACAGATGTCCACAGCCCCAGGCATGGCTCCAAGGTCAGCCGGACTCAGCAGTGCCATATCCAAGTTCACTGCCCAGAGTGAACTCTGGACCTCAGGCTGCCCACCGTCTGCTTTAGGGACAAAGCCAAAACCATGCTGGTATGTATCCGTGGGCTCGGGGTGTGCCCTTTGAATAATTCTGCACAGAGTAAGAACCTCCACATGAGGATGTGAGAGTTTGTTATTCTGTGCAGACAAGCAGGGCCCAGCCTCTGGTAAACATCAGCTCTCCCGGCCTTCAGGGTGGGGCAGACACAACGAACTCTTAAGCTCCAGACTAAAACTTCCATTTTCAGAATCAACATAAAACCTGCATCTGTCAATTTCCCAAGGATGGGGGTCTGCCAGGCTGGAGGATTTCAGCCTATTTACAAACGCCAAATGTACAACACTGACCGGAGACTGGGCTTTTGCGAAGTTGACGTGGGCATAGAGGAGAACAGCGATGTCCTTGTGTCCTGCTTCCAGGGCTATCGAGAGCGCGGTGCTGCCATCCTTAAGACAAGACGGAAAGAACAAGCCAGGTTGGGTTTCTCAAACTTCCGCACAGCCAAAAGGTACCAAAACACTGTCCGGCAATTGACAAGGTTCCCCAAACATAGCCATTTGTTCACTCCTTTAGGAAGCTTCTCTGAACCTTTAAGTGTGGAGGCCTGAGGATGCAAAGATGAACGAGGCAAGCCTCCACCCTCAAGAAAGCTTAGTCAAAGAGGAGAATCGCCCCATTCCCTTTGTCTTTGCCTCATAGTAGTCAGCAGGGAGGTCTGTACACTGTGGATTTTCAAGAAGTGCAGGCTGCCCTAAGAACTCTTACTCATCCATTCTGCCCACCAGAAAGGAACAGTAGGAGAAGACAGAGGTAGAAACATAATTTAGTTACTTTTTTTCTTATAATTACAAATGACCAGGCAAATACCATGGTGTGTGTTTGGAGGCCCTGCGATTTGCCAGGGATCTCTTAACTTTCCTCTTGGAGAGGAGCTGTGATCCTAAAGCCCGAACCACCTCAGAGGTGGCTTGCATTAAGTAGGAGGGAAACACCACATATAGGAAAGAAAATTTCAGTTAAATGCTTGATTTCTATTAAATTGCAGCGATTTAGAGGAATGTAAAAGGAATACCAAGGCAAAGGCAGCACAACTTATTTTCTGTCTGGTCTTGAAATAGGGATTTCCCTCTTGTCAAAAGCAGGAGCACATAGCTGGCATGTGGTTTAATCGTATGGCCCTTCCCTCCCACACTGAGCTCTGGGAGCTGCTTTTCTTCCAAGTAAGAACCAAAACTCACCTAACACAAGCTGTCCTTAAGGAAAGAGAAGTTGGAAACTCTCTCTCCGCTCAAGGGGAATTTAAGGGCATGTGGTACAAATGCACCCCCAGTTTCAGCAATGCGGAGGTCGCTGAAACTGCTAAGACAGTGAGCCCTTCCACCCAGTACAAACCCCTGTTGGTTTGCTCTTCTTGCTGGCTTGGGCCCAGAGGTATCTGAAGTTTAGTGAAAAGAAGGATATTTTCCCCCTGTCTTTCTGGTGTTTTGAGCTGAAGGAAGCTCTGGTCTAACCTGTGCTCTGCAGAGAAAAACCTTCAAAAACAGAACCAGCCCAGCCCGACCTCTGTGACCTCAAACCCTTTCACCACCTGAATGCCCATTCTCATACGTGCCCATTAAAGTACTCTCTTCTTTTTATGAATTTTGGGGTGAGGCCTGTTTATCTTTCTGCCTTTGGCTTCAGTTAATGGGAGTATTAGCTTGCACATAACAAGCGTAGCCAAGCTGGGTGGTGAAGGGAGGTGGCCTGGAAGGCAACGCAATCCACAGAGAGTAAAGGAGAATTCATTCTCTCCCTCTTGCTAAACAGCACTCAAGGTTGAGCCCCCCAGGCCCCGGCCTGCAGGCGCGAGGGAGACAGCTTACATTGTCCTCCAGGTGGCCGTTGCAGCCTGGCTGGGCCAGCAGCAGCTTCACGATCTCCACGTGCCCGTGCTCGCTGGCACACATGAGGGCTGTGGAGCCCTCATCGTCCTGGATGTTGACGTCAGCCCCGCAGGCCAGCAGGCCCTTCACCATGTCTATCCGCCCGTGACTGACAGCCAGCATGAGGGCCGTCTGCCCCGCCTGTGGGAAGGAGTGACAGCGGACTTCAGAAGTACATACCCAGCGGCCGGGGGTGGCCTGTAGGGGGGCTGTGCTGGGGGAGGGGAAGGGAAGAGTGTGATGCCAAGAGGGGAAAAACTGGACGTGGTATTACTTGGGCGGGGCAGGGCGGGGGCAGGCAGGGAGAAACTAGTTTCTTGGAAGCTAAGGAAGATCATAAAGGAGTCAATTTTCATTTCAGTTTGGAAGGTCTGTCTCATCATAGCAATGAACTGGGGAGTTCAGAAGATGTATAAAAGTGAAGCTGTGAACACATCTGGACTTGGGACACTCTGCCTGGCATGAAGACACTTCAACAGGGAGACAGGAAACAACAGACACTGGGCATATGCTGTGGACTCCTAGTCACTCACATGCAGGCAGACAAACCACCTCTGTGCAAACTCTGCAAACAGAAGGGCAAGGCAAGGGAGGGAGAAGCTTCCAATGGGAAATTTAAGCCCATACTTCACTGGTGTGTTTGGTCAGCAAGGGCAGCACATGGACTAGGGGTGAGCTGGCGAGCAAGTGCCCTGTGGTGGCAAGTGTGGTGTCACTGTCGGCTCTGGCAGAGTGATCACAGCAGGCCTGTGTGGTACCCACCGGTCACACCTGCAATTGCGAGCACGGGAAGCAAGTGCGCTCACCTGGCTGGCTTTGGCGTTCACGTCCCCACAGCCAAAGAGTTCTTCCACAACCCGCATGTCCTTTTCTGCTTCCACGGCAGCAAGGGCCGCCAGCATGATGGGGGTGTAGCCCGCCTTGTTCTGGTGATCCACGTTACACACATCTGCAAAGAGTCGTCTATTAAGGGAGCAGCCATCTCCTAACGGCAGCTGTCCACAGGGACTGAAGGTATGTGGTTTAGCAGAGCCCAGTGAAATGGCACCAGGCAGTCAGAGAATCACTTAGGAGGAAATGTGAGAGATGATTTCATGCCAAACGGAAAAAAATTTTTTTTCTATTTCATGAAAGCAACAGAAGTGACAGTAAGCTTCTACAGCACATCTTGGTGGTTGAACTGCAACAACTTGGAGGTCTGAGAGGCTGTTCTAAGTAATGGCTTCTTTGGAGAATAAACAATATGAATTCTAGGCATTCAGCTGTATTTAGGAAATCACTGTTTTGGAGTGAGGCAAACATTGAGAGCCACAGATGAAAGAAGGGTTTGTAAAGGCTTGTGTATGAACACCGAATATGGTGTTATCTACTTATCCAACCGCTTCTCATTCTGAGATCCTGAGTTTATAACTCTGATTCGTTTGGGGTCCTTAGAAGCAGAATTCCAGTCATATAACATCTAGCTCTAGGATTTGTGGTCTGAATGAGAGCAAATGCATGAAGTCCTCTAAGAAACAGCCAGGGCTGGATGGACCCAGTAAATCAGACCTCTTCTATTCCTGTAATTCTTAAGGAGTCTTAAAGAGCTAAATTATCCTTTAGGCATTTAAAAGTTCTTTCAGCACTTTCAATGAAGTGACAGGAATGGTAAGTATTAGAAAGCAGCATTTACATGTGACCAAGTTAAAATGTTTAGAATGTTTTTATCATAAAGGAGTGAGTAGAAAATGTACCCTGAAAATTTACCTTGGGATCCCAAACAACTGCATACTAAGGACATAATGGTGTTTTCAAAAGTGCATATTTTTATGTAAAAAAGGGAAAAGAAAAGAAAGGCTGTAGAATAAATGGGCAACTACACGTGCTCTTTGAAGCTTCACAGATGGTGGAGCATCCTAGATTCACATTTTATGGAGCCAGAATCTCAGTCTATAATGGCGAGCAATAAAAAGTAAATAAAGAAGAGTGATTAAATCAAACCATCCAACAATGGAATTAAAATCATTTAATTTGCCAAGATGTTTGATCCACTCTAATTTTCCAAGAGTATATTAAATTGTTCCTTTCAGGACTAATACTGCAATCCTATTTCCAGCTTCCCTGGATATTATCCACTTCTGTTTAAACAATAACTTGGGCTGACATTATCGCCAGCTCTGTTTAATGTCTGGAAAGTCTGAAGGGAAGGAGGTTTCAAATTCCTTCCTGTAAGATGGAAACAGTTATACCCTAACACAGCCCCTAAAATAGGGAACAAGCAAACTTAGAGGAGGAAAAGAAAGGGTCAGTCTGCCTGGATTTCTTCTGAATTAATCCTAAATCCCCAAAGCAGAGTAGAAAAAACTGGACAGACAATTCAGGAAAATCAGACAGTTTTCTTGTGTATTCCAAATCAGATGTTCACACTGTATCCTCACTAACACGTTAACAGCCACGTGAGTTATATTTAACTCACACCAGCTTTGAGCCCGGGGCCTCATGAAGCATATGTAAGCACATGGTTTGTGAAAATCTTGTTGATGTTCCTATTGCTACAGTTAATATTGACAATTTAACTGCATATAATTCAGAAAGCAATAAAAAAATAAATTTTTCATTAAATCAGAAAGGATCGTTTTTGTTTTCGAAGTTTTTATTCTATTTTCATAATAAGACACTGTGGCCTTGAGGAAAACACTTTTTTTCCTAGTGTGGCAGTCAGTGTGTTAATTAGACTGAGGTACTGTGAATTCTGTATCAGTCACACATTAGAAGTAAAAATATGTATTACAAAAATAAATGAAAGTGACTTGGGGACTATGTGTATCACTGGGCTGCTCCACTTGAACAAAAAGTTGAAAGCCATTTCTCAAGGGGACCCTGCTACGTACCACTTCCTCACGTCATATGTAGTATATCCACAGGCTACATGCTGGGATAGCAAATTTCCGCTATTCTCACTATCCTCGTTCAGATATAAGAACAACACTCCCTTTCCTCTATTTTGCTTCCCCTGTAACAGCATATTTTGGCGAGAATGGTGATGATTCTACCATAATCTGCTACAGTGGCTTTGCCTGGTGTCCATCTTGAGTCCCCTACTTCCGCAAGACCACAGGATGGTGGTCATGGAGCAAGGACAGACTGAGTGGTGCACAAGCACCATCGCTATGACTCTGGGCCTAGGAGCAGCCCTCTGCCTGCTGGGAGCAAACCAGCCAAGCCGGCATGACTCGGCTCAGGAAGGAACGTGAGTCATGTTTATTACCAGGGATACACCTCACTTGAACGCAGCTGAACTGCAGCAAGAATATCCTCAAAACTTCCTTTCAAACAGATCTGGAATCTGTGTCACCCAGTTTTGTGTAAACTTCAAACCTCCCATGAATGTCTCAAGAATAATATTCTTGCCACCGCATAAGGAAAAGCAATGAAAAGGATTTTAGGGTGGTCAGAGAATTCAGGAGTGGCTCAACCAGCTTTTTTGAGATGAGTCACAACCCAAGGGCTGTTCGAGAAGAGATGGGTGCAGCCAACGTACCAGCGTCCAAAAGCAGCTTCACGATCTCAAAGTTGGAGTGGGACACGCTATAGTGGAGGGCCGTGTTGCCGTTGCCGTCGGCCATGTTGATGACGTAGCGGAGGACGTCGGGGGAGATGGCCTCAAAAGCAGCTATGTAGTCCCCGACCATGGCTGGAACGGCCGATTTCTGACTGGACACGCGGAACCACTCGTGCTGGAGGGTGTTCAGACAGAACCTCTGCCAAAACACCGATCGGCCATTAGTTCTTCTATTTATAAACATTTCTGAGACCTAGCCTGAAAGCCCAAGTAGCTAGGCCTTTTACAGTCAAAGTACACGCAGTTAGAATCTGCTCTCAGAAACAACTAATGAAACCCAGAGCCCTAAGAGAAGCTTCAAACAGCAAACTGGGACATCCCTCCTGACTTTAAGCCACATACATATTCTGATTTCTATAAAAGAGACCACATAGCACTGTGCAAGACCAGAGGGTCTGGAGCCAGCCCACCGACGCTCACATTGGGGCCCTGCTACTTATGAGCTATATGACCCTGGGGAAGTCACTTCCACCCTGTGTCAGCTTCCTCATCTGAAAACAGGGATGATGCCTTCCTTTCACAGTGTTTGTCATGAGAATGAAACAGTTAGGCCTGGCTCAATTTATTACACCAAGCTATTAATGTTATATAATTATGCTGGCCTTGCAAATGATTTTCATAGAGATCAGGAAGAAATTAATTAGCCCACACTTA
Organism: Eulemur rufifrons; assembly: GCF_041146395.1. Taxonomy (NCBI): domain Eukaryota; kingdom Metazoa; phylum Chordata; class Mammalia; order Primates; family Lemuridae; genus Eulemur; species Eulemur rufifrons. The sequence continues at coordinate 224,734,999 of NC_090989.1, read as the reverse complement.
ATTATGCCGCTTCCTTCCTATCCAGACCAACCTCAACTCCTCCACAGTCCCATGCTGGGGGACCATAAGCATGAAGCCAACCCAGTTCCCACCCCAATCCCAAATACAAATGCTCAGCCATGGAAAGGGGATAAAAAGCCCATCTGCAACTAATTTCATTTCTCATTCGGATCATCTGCCTCTGATCATCAGCCCCACTCAGACTTCCTTAGGCTGTGGCCACATGAACGTGGCACTTGTTTTGTGGAGGATCCAGTCAAATGTGGACCACATGAAGCTTCACGCTGACCAGGCACAGCAAGGGCTGGTGATGGGGATGACTGCAATGCCATTTTCTATGGGCCTCCTTTTCTGACTTTAGCATTGATTTGTGCTTTGCTTACTCTTTATCTGTTTTTCTTTTCTTCTGCGCAGTCTTTTACACATTTAGATTTCTATTTCTTTGGAGTCATCACACAGAAAAAAGGGAAATTATGTCCTCTGACTGTCCTAACTCTGGTACTGCTTAACTCATCAGTGTCCTGATACAACTATTTGGCCCTGGCATTGTGACTGCTCAGATGTCTGCTACTTTTCAAAGCACAATACCTTAAACACTTTTACACTGAATGGAAATTCAATCAACAAAAGATGTACTGGTCACAGTGTGTGTGCGTAACAACGTGCACAGCAATTTGGGGATGCAGGAATGTAAGGTCCTTCCTAAAAACCGCATAACCTAGCATTTTCAGAACCATAAAAAACAGTATACTATAGCTATAAAATCTGGGGTCCTAAAGCAACAGTTTTAAATTCAGGTTAAACCTACTGGGAAATATTGACACTGCAGTGACATTTCATAGTTTTACTATTTGTGACCAAGGTATAGCCAGGCCTTTAATTTGTACTGATGAATTTCAATATGCAGTTCTATGTTTCTCCTCAACCAGGAATTTTATTTATACAGTCGACCAACCCTCTGTATCTGCAGGTTCCATATCCACAATTCAACCAACTGTGGAGTGAAATATTTGAAAAAGTAAAAACAAGAAAAAAATAAAAAATACAAATAAAAAATACAGTGTAAGAACTATTTACATAGCATTTACAATGTACTGGGTATCTACAGATGATTTAAAGTATATGTAGGTTATATGCAAATATGCTGTTTTATATAAGGGACTTCAGCTTCTATGGAATTTGGTATCCATGGGGGTCCTCCGACTGTATTTTTCTCAAAGCACCGAAGACAGAGCTATCAACCAGAGGGTTGGTCTGGCCTACGAAAGAATCTGCACGCATAAAAACGTCAGTGCATGAGAGAGTGTCATACTTGGCAATGACATCAGATTAACCATTGCCATAGGAAATATTTATGTGTCCTATGTTGTGCCATTCATGATCGCTAAGGCAACCACAACCTCTTTGCTATTTGCTTCTGAATTTCTCAAACTGTGAGAAGATGACAAGTGCAGTTATTTTTATGTTTAAAAATAGTGGCCGCCTGCATTCCACATCAAAACATAATATACAGTTTCATAACTGAAAGGAATGCTGACCTCAGCCCAGATAGGTTTCTTTTAAAAACATATGCTAACTTAAAAAAATTCTGAGATGCTGCTCCCTGGATCGTAAGGTTCTGTAAACAGAAGTGGAATACGGAGAAAGAAGACAATTAGCCCTGCCTTCTCTCTGCAAGTGTATGCCTCACAGATGCCTCCACCCCAAGAAAAGTACAGGGTGGGTAAAGAATGTCCGGAGTTGGGCCTCAGGGAAACACTCACAGTGTGATCCGGGGAGCTAGGCAGCACGATGCTCGCTGTGCGCACTCCTGCTAGAAACCGTAAGGGGACAAGCACGCAAACAGCAGCAGCTCAGGGGCAGGCTGTGACCGCACCGACAGTGGTGCCCACCCGGGCACTTTGTACAAACTGGGGACAGTGTCTTTAAGTCAGACTCACCATATCTTTGCTGGTCAAAGCTTTGGGGTCATTTATATTATTTTTCAGTAAGTTGCATGCAGACAACATCTTTTCACTTAACTCATACCTGAAAGGGGAGAAAAATAAAGAGAGCTCATCATGACTGGCCACAAGAGGAAAGCCATTTTTTATCTTAACCCTGTGTTACTCTTTAAAAGACAAGAGGCCCCAAAGCCAGCCTAGGCAGGTGGTGATGGTGCAAGGTGCTTGGCTGAAGGTACCCTGGCATCTGCAGATGTCTGAGGATTGATGCCCCCGTGCAGAGCCAGTACCTCCAGCCAGAGCTCAAGGTCTTTTTATGAGGATACTTTCGGTTTCCCCAGTTTGTCGTTTACAACATTACAGCATAACATTTGGAAATTCTTTGCTCCTTTTGTTCTAAGTTCTTAAACATATTTTTACTCTTGAGGGGTTGAAGAGCTCCAAATTACCCTATATCTATTATGCTGACCAGTAAACCACACATCTGAACCCACATTTGGTGACTTAAGAAGTGTTTATCCCATATAAAAAATTAAACTGAAAAAATCAGATGACATATGGTACAGAAATTATATCTGAAGCTGTTAAAAAAAAAACAGATGACAAGATACTGAGCCATTTGAAAACACTTGGAAATACAAACTAAAAACACTTACCTTGTGTTAATGCAGTTAAACTTTCATTTGCCAAATTAAATGGAGATTAAGTTTTCTGAAATGTTCTATTTATATTCCACATAGTGAAAAACCACACTGAAATTTCCATCTTTTCCATTCTATTCTCTCTTGCTTTATGAGCACAAAATCCATATTTGCTAATAATAGTCTTTAAAACTTACATTTTTAGGTTCATGTTTCAGCCAACGAGTGTGTGATATTTTATTTCAGCTGCTATTTGTAATACTCCTAAATCCATTCTTGTGGTGTTCCTGAACACTCAGTGCACAACATATAGACGTGTAAGTGATGTATATCACCTTTACAGTAAAGGTAATCTGTGGTTGAGGCCAAACCGTTTCTCACATAATGATCCTGTAATAATACTGACACCCGTATCAACATAAATGGCTAAAGATAAAATCTGAAATCTTAAAAAACTGTGTGCTGGTCACCAAAAAATTCAAACATGTCTTTAAATATAAGGTGAGATGTTCAAACAATGGAAGCTTTAGTGGATGGTGGTTTCAGATGTAAAATTAGATAGCAAAAAGAGTTTCAGAGAACAAATATGATTAGATATAAAGCCATTCTCTTTGCTACCATAAAAGATCCAAGAGTTACCAGACTCTGCACTTGTATTTATTAATATCTCAATGAGATGTGCATACCTTTGAGGAACAGATAAGACCAAATAGATATAACTGCACAATCTCTCAACTGGCCAACCCTATTGCCAAAGTACATTAAGCATGGGAAGGTCGGGGAGGAAAGGGGAATGTACCACACCTCTCTCTGATCTCCACCTTCTCAGGTTCACATTCTTGAACCTGCATCTCATCTTCCACCCTGGCAGACTTGAAACCTTCAATATTAACTGCATGGTGCCCTTCTGCCATTCCCCGAGTGTCTTCATCCTCCTCTTCCTCCTCCTCTTCTTCAGGAGGATATTCAATGACATCACACTCGTCATCTGACTCGGAAGAAGAGCTTTCATCTGAGCTGGAATCATCACTTGAAGTTGTTTCATACCTAGGTGGCAATTGGGATTTCAGGAGATGCAAGGTGTGCCCATAAAGACCCAGTGACAGAAATTTTAACGCAGGGAAAGGTGCTAGCTGACTCCAGAAATTTCGCCAGTTGTTTTAGACCATGCCCTTAGAAGTTAAAAGTAAGGTCTATTTAAATGCCTAATGGTTTTGAACATATTCTAACTTAACATATTAACTGCCATGTGAGTTGTATTTAACTCACGCTAGTTTTGAGCCCAGGGCCTCGTGAAGCATATGTAACTCACATCTCCACATTGGGAGCTGCAAGAACTAATTTTCAAGTTGCATATAACTCACGCACAGAAAACTAAAAAGTAACTAATTTTTCATTAAATTAGAAAGGATCATTTTGTTTTTGAAGTTTTTATTCTATTTTAGTAATAAAACACCATGGCCCCAAGGAAAAACTTTTTCTAGTGTGGTAGTCAATGTGTTACAAGGGACAACCTGGGTTGCCAGCTGGTATCATATACCACTTGTTAAAAAAAATTATGGCATCTCTGACTTAGTATAAATCAAGAGAAAATTTACTTTACAGAAACCAGATCTGCAGGTGCTCATTTTTTATGTCTTTCCTTTTTTCCCCCATTCTTCCGATTTTGCCCTATTAATTCTCCCAGTGTCAAGGTGAATATATTACTTAAATAACCAATAGTTTCTCTGGTGCATGCCCTCCAAAATCTCCTGGGCCACATCAACCAGTAAAGCTTTTAAGATTTAGAAAATAGGTACCATCGTGGTATCTTGGTGGCACACTTTACTATAAATATTATCTCAATCAACTTTGTACTTTTGTTTTCTTGCTGATTAATACATCATTACTGATGTTGAATAATTACTAATCAATTATTTGCTTTGATTCCATTATAGGAGGACAAACAGGCTTAACTATTTACCTGGGCCAGCTGGAAGAGGAGGAACAAACAATAAACATTCTATTTAGAAAGCAAAGAACTGATGGCGTGGCTAGGTCATTCTTCAGGTGAAAGGCCCTACAACTTTGTGAACACAGAGAACTAGGCCAAACAACCCATTTTGAAGGAGTGGCTGACTATCACTGGCCCATTGAGTGATGCTCTCAGTCTCTGCTCATTTGCGATTTCTAATAGAGGTAAGTACAAGTTGTCCAACAGTGCAGGAACCCTGCTGCATTCATTGAAGACTAATTTTTTTCAGATCAGAGGTGAGGAGGTGTAAACTGCTCAGCTTCATCAGGTATCCTTAAGAGAGTGACATATCCTTAAAGATAGCAAGAAGAGAAGAGAAGCCCAAATGCACCTTTCTGAGGAGGGAATCTTCCATCATCAAGATGTGGCAGCTTCTCAGACCAGGTACCTTAAAATATGACTTAAATAGGCAAGAGGCAAAGGAGACAGACAGTGTTAAACTCTAGTACCATCTTTCCTTACCCTCCATTAATGCCAACAAACTGAAGATTCTTTTTCGTGCCATTTGAATCTTTGTTACCATCTTTCTTCTTCATGATGGACTTCAGCGTACTTTCATTATTTGTACATACTGTGAAAAAGTGAATCAAGGTGATCAAAATGAACAAAACTCATACCCATACAAGTTAAATGAATAGGTAATCTCTCTTCCTGTACAATTATTTTTTCTCACACATGTAAACATAGATCTTGGCATGTATATATGAGAAACTTGCACAAAATTCACTGGAAAAATGTGTGCATACAAAGAAAATAATTCAAAGTTCCATTAATAACAGTTTTCAAATGGGAAAAAAGTCAATCACTACTTCCAGACATAACAAAACCAGTGACAACTGGCATTTGTGCCAGGATTTACTGTTTATAAAGTGATGTCGTGTCTCCTTTGAGCCTCAGAAACCCCTTAGGCACTAAGATAGGGATTATTATTATTATTATTATTCTTTTTCTATAGCTGAGATAACCTGGAAAAAATTTATGCCTGCCAGAATGTGAAAGAGTGAACGGCTGTTTAAGATATTTAACGATTTGCAACATCAGATACGTTTTCTTAAGGGGATTGTTCAGCTCGCTTTCTTTGGTACTCTTAATTTAAAGGTATTCTAGGTCTGCCTTCTAAACAATATAATCTTTTTTTCCAGGTCAGTTTATAAAGCACACTGGTATTAAGCTGGAATGCTGACAATGCTGGTCCCAGAATCCTGATGCCCAGGACTGAGAAACGTTACCGTAGAGGCCAGCAGCTATCTGGTCATCTGTCAGGTTCACCGGGGACAGCGCACACTCCTGGGTGGGGAAGGCGTCCTGGCTGCTGAGGGCCTTTCCATCCATGGTCCCGGCTTCTTGCTCAGGCCGGGATATCTGGGTGCTTAATGGCCCTCTTGACTGAAGGCCTCCACACTTACAGGTATATTCCACATTACTTCCTATCAGGGAGGAGACGGGTATAGAGTATGTGATGCTAGGACTGAACAAAACAGGCTTAAAAAAAAACAAACAAAAAAAACCACAGATTCTTACAGCTCATCATTTAAAATGGCACTGCTACCCAAGCCCCCTAAACGGAATCCCTAATGCTTTCTTTGACTCTTAACCTTTTCCCTTGTGACCACATGTGGACCTGCCAAGGTTGTCATTCTAACTCCACAGCATGTCTTCTTTTCTCTCTGCCCTGGCTACCATGCTAGCCTTGGTGTTGGGTCACAGGCGTAGCATCCTGACAGCCCCTCTTTCATCACCATTTCCTGCCTGGCACACTGCTGCACAGTAATGTTCCTACTCAGCTCTGGTGACGGCATCATTATCCTAAAACAAAATGCAGCAAAACCTAAACAAACACCCCTCTGCTCAGTAAGCACAGTCCACACCGCACAGCCAGATATTCTATCAGTCATCCATAATCCGGCATGAGCTTACCTCCCAACTTCATTTCCAGTACTCCTGAGGTCCCTATGGGGACAGAGGCTGCATCCCAGCAGGTGGAAGCACTCTGCATACAGAGTGGGGGTCTCTCATTTCCTCTTAGCGTGCCCTGGCTCTCTCCCACCCGGAGTGCCTTTCTTCCCCATCTTCACATGGCCAACCCTCCCATCACTTCTTCCGAGCCTTCTCTGATCTCCCTTCACTAAAAGTAACATTCCTTTCTCTGAACTCTCAAATTCTATCCTCCGTACCCTTTTCCGGAATCTATGATACAAGCTATAAAGTGATTTTAGGCTCCTTTCTCGAATAAATATTTTGAGAACATGAAACAGTTCTGATCAACTCTGTTTCTCTCGTATCTATTAAAGTGATTTGCATATTTCATGACCTGAAGCAGAGAAACTGGATTCAGTATTTTGTAATATATATAAATATATCATAGAATTTTCAGTGTGTGTAACATGAAAAGATGTTATAATATATGGTTCTATGAAAAAAGCAGATAATAAAATTCCATGTCTAATATGATCCTATTAAAATACATTAATTAGTATATATATACAGACACACCTGGAAGACTCTATACCAAAATAAAACAGCTCTAGTGGTTTTATTAATAATTTTTCCCTGTACTCACATTGCCATTCTTTTCTATAGGGAGTATGGATTAACTAACTGCGTAGAAAAATCACTTTAAAAAGAATAGAAGATTCTTTGACTCAGTAATTTGATTTCTAGAAATTTTATCCTAAGGATGTACAAAAAAATATAGAAAAATGGTCATCGTTTCCACCTTTAAAACAGTAAAAAGAAGCAGACATCACAGTCTGCCCTTAAACTGGTGAATAAGCTCTGGTACACTTACACAGAGAAATTCTATGTAGCCATTTAAAATGGTGATGTAGGAGGACATTTATTAACATAGAAAGATAAGCATAATGTGTCCATGAGTATTAAAAATAGGTTATACAACAGTATGGAGAAAGTAAACCTACTTTGGTAAATAATTATATGTATACATATTAGAAAAATTCTGGAAGGATATAGGACACACCTGTTTAACATTGATTTTCTTTTTGAGAAAAGGTCTCCCTCCACCCAGGGAGAGTGCAGTAGCATCACCCCATAGCTCACTATAACCTCAAACTCCTGGGCTCAAGCGATCCTCCTGCCTCAGCCTCCCAAGTAGCTGGGACTACAGGTGCTCACCACCACACCCAGCAAATTTTTCTTTTTTTTTGGTAGAAATGAAGCCTCACTCTTGCCCAGGCTCATCTTCAACTCCTGGCCTCAAGAGATCCTCCTACCTTGACCTCCCGTGCAAAATGTTAGGATTACAGGTATGAGCCACTGCGCCTGGCTAACACTGCTTTTCTAAGGCTAAAGACTCATAGGTTGCTATATATTTTTTCTTTTTGTGTCCCTGTTATTTCCTAAATTATGCATTATAAATATGTTAAAAACAAAAATTAAAAATTTAAATCTACTTATAATAATGTTATGTGATAAGAATTTGATCACAACTTTATCCCTTTTAAAATAAAGCTTTGAAATCTCTTAGATCCTTAGAGGAAAAGCAATTTAAGTACTGATTGTATGTATTTTGAAGCAATCTGAAGAAAATGCAGCAATGCCAACCCCTGACACCATTTTCTTCCAGGTCTGTTGTTCATAAGAATCACCTGGATGTTTTGCTAAAATGCAGATTCCCAGGAACTTGCTGCTAGAAAATCATTTTGTAGGTCTGGGATGGGGGCCCCGTGATGGACATTTCTGACATTCCCCACCCACAAGAGTCATTGATGCAGGTGGCCCACTTTGAAAATTACTGATTTATAACAATAACACTATAATGAAAGAGTGGGGGTTGACAAAATATTCAAAGTGAGGCATTAGAGATCATCTAAATTTTAATTCTCATATTTCCAGCTAAGAATTCTGAAGGCCAGCTAGGTTCAATGACTTGCCTGAAACCAGAGCTGGATTACAACTGACATTTCCTAATTCTGTGAACAGTCCTTTGCCTGCTCATCAACAGCACAGTACTTCCTCCTCTAGGGTCAGGGGATGCTCTGCAGGTGATTCCTTCACAAATCCAGCTTCCTCCTTGACACGCACGCGCGCACACACACACACACACACACGCGCACGCGCACACACACGCGCACACAAAACACTGAATGCAGCCCTCCAAACAATGTTTAATGCCCCCATGACCTGATGTGTCCCCTAATTATAAATATGAAACGTTTAATGTCCTGCTGACTTTAAGCAGAGTAAACAAAGCAGGGCATTTATTGTAGTTTCTCCTTCTCTTAAGTCCACTCATCTTTACTTTGAAATTACTGTAGTAACCTCCAAAAAATGCTACTAGTTAATCCCTGAGTGCCAGAACACTCTTTCTAGAGAAATACTTTCACTAAGCATTTTCCTAGTCAAGAACCAACAATGGCTTTTTAAATGCAAATACATTAACAGTTTTTATTACTGAAACCATAAACATGTACAAAAGTAGACAACAGTATAATTAACTCCCGTGTTCTCATCACTAGCTTTGATAATGATCAGAGAGATATCTGGTTTCCTTCAAAGTTCCTCCACGCACTCACACTAGATTGTTTTGAAGCAAAAGCCAGAGAGCCTATCATTTGGATTCATAAACATTTTGGCATATGCCCCTAGGAGAAAAAACTCTTTTAAAAAACAAGCAAACCATTAAGGCTAAAACTATCAAACCTAAAAAAAAAAGATAATTGTTTATGATCATTGTATATCCAGTTGGTATTCAAATTTCTCCAATGGTTTCTTTAAAAAAAATTTTATACGGTGTTTGAATCAGAATTGCAGTCATATTTCCCTTGTTTGTTATGGTTTGAGTCTTTTAATCCTTAGGTTGTCTACCTTTCTTTTTAAATATGACTTTTAAAAAATATTTGTAAATTGAGGTATAATCAATATACAATAAAGTACAGATTTTAAGTGTAAGTTGGATGAGTTTGGGTAAATATATATGCCTGTGTAACCACCTCTCTAACAGAGATATAGAACATCATTTCTCAACCCAGTAACCACCCTGCCTCCAACCACATTTTCAGATAATTTCACCAGGAGGTACCTGGCACTATAATTCTCACCATAGCTTAGTTTTATAAAATAGGGCTTTTTAAAGTTTCTCCAATCAAGGTCCAGCCTCTCATGTAGGCATCCAAGGGTCCTTCGTAATGAATGTGATGGCTTCATCTTGCCTATGGGAATTTTACCATTCAATTACTCCCCGACTCAGTTCACTTTCTTTAGAGTTGTCTTGTGACTTAATTACTCCCAACTCTGTGCTCTTCTTTAGTAGGTTGTTCTATATGCCTGGAATTTCACCATCTTTACACCAGTTAAATTCTAACCATACTCTTTTCAAGGTTTGCCCAAATTCTACTTCCCCTGTAGTTTTTCTCCTAAAACACCATTCCGTAGAGGAGTTTTTGTTGTTGTTGTTTTGAGACAGTCTCACTCTGTTGCTTGGGCTAGTGTGCCGTGGTGTCAGCCTAGCTCACAGCAACCTCAAACTCCTGGGCTTAAGCAATCCTCCTGCCTCAGCCTCCCGAGTAGCTGGGACTACAGGCATGTGCCACCACACCTGGCTAATTTTTCCTATTTTTAGTAAGACAGGGTCTGTCTCTTGCTCAGGTGGTCTCGAACTCCTGACCTCAAGTGATCCTCTGGCCTTGGCCTCCCAGAGTGCTAGGATTACAGGCATGAGCCACTGCACCCGGCCCACAGAGATCTCTTTTATTCTATCACTGTCCTGCAGCACATACTGTTCATACTGAAATATGCCCTGTCTCTGTCTTCTGAGTTTCACGTGTGTCTCTTCAATGAGAATGTAAACTCCTTGAGTCCATTCATGCTACGTTCCTATTGGTGTCCTCTCCAGTGCTTAGAACTGTGCTGGGTAATAGAAAGCCTTTTACAAGTGCCCATGTAATTCAATTCAAAGTCATGAAGATTATGTTGAGGCTAACTAACTATTGAAGCAAAGAACATCATTAGACGTAAAACTAGCTTTCATTTGTCAAATCAGAGGGAATTTGTCACCTGTATGGCCAGAAATGTTTTTTGAATAGTGCTGAAACTCTGGCTGGTCTTGAATGGGCCATAAAGAATTATCTGAACTTGATAAGGATCCACCTGTATTTGCAGGCACCACATAGGATAACACATGCACCAGCAGTGACTCTAACAAATGACTGTTGTGTTTGAGCAAAACAAAAAAGGTGCAGCCAAGAAAGAGGAAATTAAAGAGGCCAACGAAGCAAAATTCAGTGGTCTCAGCCCTGGCTGCCCTTTAGCCTCACCTGAATTAAGGATGGGCTTTTAAACCATACAGATACAATAAAGTAAACTATCTGCAGGTGGGCCCAGGCATCAGGGTTTTTTTTTTGTTGTTTTGTTTTGTTTTTGTTTGTTTTGTTTTGTTTTTTAAACCTCTCCCCAGGTGATTCTATTGTGCAGCCAGGATTGGGAACCACTGAATTATATTAACCAATATAAAACTTGTCTGCTGAAAATAAGAGTTTAGACTCCCCTCTGGTTTCAACCCAGCCACTTAGATTCATGTGAATTCTTAAGGATTACTAGTGGTTTAATTAACAGCCCTGGACCACTAATAGAAGTCTATGAAGAACAGAACAGTAAATGCTACCCAAGCAATAGAGATAAAACAACAGCAACAATTACAAAACGCCATCGCAATTCTGGCACTCTGGTCTAGAGCCTCCAAATTCCTACCAGGTGACAGTGGTTAACATAGGCACAACTGGGGAGTGAGCAACTGTGGAAAGTTTTTCTTCATTAACTCAAATGTGTAATAGCCATAAACGCCAATAAAGCATGAGCCTCATTTTACAACTTGGCCATATCAGTGATGACTAAAAGACAGCAAGAGACAGAAACTTCAGTGTTCTGGAAAATAAGAGCAGCTTTGATGCATTAATTCTAATTCCAAAGTGCACTTAGCATTTAATATACAGATAATCATAACAGCTAAGGCAAACTATAACGAAAAACAAGTAACTTAAAATGAAAATTTTATTTTATGTCCTTGACATTAAGAATGTTAAAGCAAACTATTTTGAAGGAAAATAAAGTGAAAACTAGAGCTGGATGGGTTTTAAAGAGATCACCTACTCCAGTTTATACTGTCTGGTAGGTATCCATGCAGAATGGGTATTGTTTGTTGGTTATATAGCAATGGGTTTCTAAATTTGTTTGAAAATTTCTTTTTAAAAATATATTAAAATGGACTTTAAAAGTTGCTCTGGTCACCTATTCTAACTGTTCTGGCATGCTTACTCATATTTTTGCTAGTAATGACAAGTGCTTTCTGAAAACAGTTATGAATAGTGTAGCCACAGTAACCAAGTTGCTGTGCCAGATTTTCAACTTGACATTCTGATTTTTAAAAAACATCTACTCTAAGATTACTTGTCAAAAAATAGGGAGGACTGAAATTTCTCATTCATCATGGGGGCCATTCAGTCATTTAGGTATTTTCCCAACGTAGAACTAAGAATTCAAAGGGATCTGAAATAATGCTTCTAGTCTTTCATTAAGAAAAAGGGCCTTGGCCAGGCTCAGTGGCTCACGCCTATAATCTTAACCACTCTGGGAGGCCGAGGCAGGAGGATTGCTTGAGCTCAGGAGTTGGAGACCAGCCTGAGCAAGAGTGAAAACCTGTCCAAAAATAGAAAAATCAGCTGGGCGTCATGGCGCATGCCTGTAGTCCCAGCTACTTGGGAGGCTGAGGAAGGAGGATCTCTTGAGCCCAGGATTTGAAGTTGCAGTGAGCTATGATGACGCCACTGCACTCTAGCCTGGGCCACAGAGCAAGACTCTCTCAAAAAAAAAAAAAAAAAAAAAAAGAAAGAAAGAAAAAGAAAAAGAAAAAGGGCCCTGAACATAAATTCACCCTGTAAGCTCAAATGTTGGTTTAGGGAACAGACAGCAGAGATTATTCATGAAGGATCACCTTCTGTTTTGGTACATGTTACTTTTGGGGGAAAGTATGCAGCTTCGATGGAGGAGAAAGGACAATCCCTTTCTGTTTCTAGGCTCTCCTCTCAGGACTCTGCCTGAATGCTGGTGCCTATGGTCACCGACATAAACAATCAGCTCAGACTGGAGATAGAAACCTTAAATGGTCAGAGCTGCAGTTTCATCATTTCCAGGGCCATTTTGATATTTTCCTGGGAACACATCAGACAGCTGTCATGACTGTATCTAGAAGTGGGCACTCACTTAGAAATTAAAAAGCTAGAGTGGATTAAGAATCAGATTCTTCCTCACCACTACCCCACCCACATTTAATTACACACCATCCCAAGATTTGACCCAGAAAGCCCAAGCTGACAAGCTGCATCAAATAAAGCTGGGGTAAGAAGATGTGCTGTGTCCTTCCTGATACAGCTAAGGTCCTCCTCCCCATCCAAAACCTCAGAGAGCCTGACTGCAGCTGAACTGAGAACACTTTCTATTTGTACATTATTTGGTGCCTAAGACACACTGCTATAGGTTCTTACATTTCTGATGCACATGTCTTGGCTTCCCAATTGGATAGGTACAGACCCATCCGTGGTCTTCAAGGTATAGACCAGTTTACATCTCTCTCTGTTGCCATCCCACATTTTTGCATATAGTTGACAATTAATGTATAGCTATCAATTGACACGACTAGAACAGACTTTAAACATCTTTCCTAAAATATGACTTGCTGCTCAGAAGAATAAACAGCTGTAGTCATTTTCCAATATCAATCACTGCATTTGTCATTTAAGGCTGGACATCACTGAACTCAAAGCCATTTCAGTTCTCACGATCTAAAACCTCCAATCACCATGCTTTACCCTGAAATAAACTGCGCACTTTAGGATTCATTAAGAATAAAAGTTCAAAGTAAGCTTGCCTCATTTTCCAGAGTATATTTGCATTTCACTAATGCCCATTTAAGGTGATAAAGCATCAGTTTAAAAGAGTAGAATTTTCAAACAAGTGTCAACTGAAGGGCTCACAAAGGTAGGGGGATAGATTTTAAATCTTTTGGAAAGATTTCCTTCAGGGCTGAAGTGCCTTTTCCCAAGGTAACAGACGACCTAGGTCTGCAATTTCAAGCTTTCTGAGGGTCAACGATCCCTTTTGGAGAATCAGGTGAAAATTACGCACTTTCTTCACAAAAAGCACATGAAGCCACAGATGCCAGATTAAGCAGCTCTGCTCAAGGGTCACGTATTCCAACATTTCCCTGAAATAGGACTGGGTGTGCCTATTGGGTGGTCGTAGGAAACCCATGAATTTTAGAAAAAAAGTTCCCCAGCTGAATCTGATGGGCAGCCTGGAGAAGAGTGATTTTTATAGAAGAATCATCCTGCTGATAGGGACTCTAAGAGAAAAATCTAATGCAATTCTATCATTCGACAGAGGAGGCCCTGGGAGCCCAGATTGTCCCAAGTTACCTGCACAGCCAGTACCAGAAATCAGCTCTTCTGACTTAGGTTCAGTAAGGCCTTCACTACCCTCATGCTGTTATATTCTGCAGGGTTCCAGAAACCCTTACTTTGAGTTAGTTTAATGCTCTTGTAGCATTTATTTTTTTTTAAAGGTGATAAAAAACAGGTACTAGGATAAGTAAATGGTATATTATCTGAACTAGAAGAAAACTAACTCCAAACGGTATTTTGTAACAACTTTATTTCCTTGCTTTTGCTTTGGCTCAGATCTGTCTAAAAAACTCACTTTCACAGTTATAGGGATGACTTTAAGTTTATAGACTTTTTAACAAACCCAAGATAACTAAGAGTGTAAATAAGGCAACTGATTTTAAAAAGCAGTTGAGTATGAGAGATTAATTTTCTATAAATCATGCGGCAGGCAGCTAGATTCCACTTTATAGTTTTGTTTGCATTTGCTCATAGATAGTTATATATTTTTAGAGTATTTGCAACTGCTAGTCGTTTGGTTGGAATTTCTCTCTCCTCCTCCCTTTCTCCAGGAGGAAAAAACCCCCAAAATATCATTAACCCACTCCTCAAACCAAAACGATCCAATTGATTTACAGGAATAATAAACATTTTTTCCCAAGGTTTTTGTTACAACAGAAACTTACTTCCTCTTAACTTTTTAATTCCATGAAAGAAAATATTAAATACATTAAACTCATACTACCAGGAATTAAATATACTTTACAGAACCTTTGGTCACTATCAGATCCCAGCTGCATCAAAACCAAGACATTGTCCTCAAATCCTGGAAAAATGTCTGTGACTTTTTAGGTGAAAAAATACATAGGCAGACTACGTATGATTCAAATTTTGTTACTGAAAAGTATGTTTCTAAAATGCAGGCCTGCAGGCATGCACATCTGTACATACCAAGCACACAGGGACTACCAGGGGGGTATGTGAGGAAGGCTTTTATTTTTTATTGTATGCGCTTTTGAACTATTAACTTGTTATGAGACCAAACTCCAGTTGTAATTTTAAGAAACTGGAGTGTTGGGCATTTTGATGCTGCTAAAAATAATGCTTTTTCTGCATACTAACAAGTGACACCATCATCAAATCTTCAACTGTGGGGACAATGAACAATATGGATTGGGCACTAGTACACTTTGTTTTGAGCTTTGACACTGATTCTGAATGACTCTGGACTGAAAATTTCTTGTAGCTATTTCATATTTTCCCATTTTTATCTATACATTTATCTTGATAAAACTGTTAGTTGGAGAAGCATAATAATGGTGGAGGGGGGTGCTATTAGCCAGAAAGATGAAGATAAAAATTTGGGTTGAAAACAAAAGACCATTTGTACAATTTTTGTTTGGCAATTTGTTCTATTAATATATCTACATTTCCATTTCTGGAAGTACTCAATAACAACAGCCAGCTTTTATTGAGCATTTATCCTCTGTGCTGCAGACTACTCCAAATGCCTTACTCCTGTTGACTCACTGAATCTTCATTACAACCCTGTGAGGGAACAAAGACAACTTATCCTAGTGGCAAAGACTCTGAACCCACACTGGCTTCAGAGCCCAAATTAACAACTTCTTTAATGTAGAGTACAGTATTAGGTTCATATAAGTGATTATGTATATGCTCTTTCGGTAGGTGTCAAACCCAAATTCCCTATTATTTAGGGAAGAAAGTTTGAAATGAATACCTTTCTATACTCCAGTATACCTTTTGGTACAGAAATGCATTCTGGACTGTGAGAGCAACATTTTATCTTCTGCGGCGTGCACAGGAATCCACAGTGCGCTGTGATCTACATTCACTCTGAGATCTCTACCTCACTGTATCAAGCTTAATTTTCAGTCCATGTAACAAATACCAGATAACAAAAACTGAATACTCTGGGTTGATTTCCTAACCTAACTCTTCCTCAGTGGCTTTAAAGCAAAATGGCTAAAATACAAATGTGATGTGAATTATAGAATTAAAGTTGTTCTTATGTGCTCTGAGCAGGGTTGCCACTATGACTAAATAAGTGCTACTAAAAATATTTATTCTTTTGTTCACAAATACTGTAAGGTCTCCTGTATTTTAGCTGATTAATTAGGTGTTTGTCTGCAGGGTCGGATCTAAACAGTGATGTGTGGAATGTCAGCGTGACTGGAAATAGACCAAAAACCACTGTAACACAGCCAGACCAAACTTGCCCCCTGGTCTCCATGCTCAGGGGGTCAGGCATATTACTCCAATGTTACAGCTGAATATTTTTGGCAAGAATGTGAAATAGAAACTCTAGTTTGGGGAGGGGGGAGGAGGGAGGAAGGCTGGAAAGAAAATGCTTTTCTAATGGGTGATCCACTGTGTCATCTGTGTCTGGAGGTATTTAAGAATTTTATTTTGACTTCAACATCTGACATCATGATTTTAAAAGGATGTGGAAGCAGACATAGTATTAATTACTTCAGACTTTGCTTCAGTCCACATATTTTAATCCTGTTTATGCTAAAATGACTCTCCTGTGCATTTATTAGATTCCTTGGATTCTAAAATGCAAAAGCCCACACATCAGCTGTCATGTTCATTTTTTTACTTCCACAAAAAACTGTCTCACAGCACAGATACTATAAACTAATAGAAATTCAGGTTTGCAAGTGGAAACCCAGGAAGATATAAAAACATTTCAGTTCATTTTAATCATTGCCCTTTCAGGTTATAAAGGGAAAAAGACTGAAATTTTTGTGGATGGATTACTTGAATCTATATTGCACATAAAATTAATTTAATGCATACCCTTCCCCAGGTCATATTGGTTCATGAGGCCTGGACAGCCAGGAATGTAAGCCCAGGGGTGTGGCCCCAGGCCCAGGAGAATATATGATGTACTGTGAGACACACAGTGCAGCTGATAACAAGGGAATTCATTTTAGTGAGGCTCACAGGGAAATATTATATGTCATAAAATGGTCTCAATTATTAGCTTTAATTTACAGAGAAGCAGGGGGTGAGCAGGAATCCCAATGAATAAAGGAAAGAATGAGAAAGACAAAAATGTAAGCACTTATCAAAATGAACAATGGGAAAAGATTCCCTTCTTTTGAGTTTTTGCTCAAGGATCTCTCATCAGAGAGGCTTTCTTTGACTACTTTATCTCAACTAGCCCCTACCCCTAACCACTGCCACTTGCTATTCCCATAACTGGAGTTATTTTCTTCATAGATTTTTATCACCTCCTGACATATTACAGGTCTCTTGCCCTGTGCTCTGACTAGAATGGAAGCACCATGAGGACAGGGACTCTGTTTGGGTTTGTTCACTGCACTATCCTCAGAGCTTATGCTTGAAATTAGTAGGGATTCAATCATTATTATAATTTTTTTTTTTTTTAGGTCTCGCTATGCTGCCCAGGTTGGGCTCAAAACTCGTGGGCTCAAGTGATCCTCCTACCTTAGCCTCCCAAATAGCTGGGACTATAAGTGTGCGCGCCACTGCACCTGGCTAGAATGCAGTAATTATTTGCTGAATTAATAAATGAAGTAATGGAATGTCTCTCCCCTCATAAAAATTTTAACTAAAAACATTTTATACCAGTATCCTTAACTGATAATATACTGGTAATTGTGGGTACAAGCAGCATAAGATTTTTTTCAGACAGTTCTGTATAAAAATAAGTAAATAACTAGAAGACAAAGAATAAGGCATCATATCAAACTAGCAGCCCCAGAAGACAACTTCTAGGCTACTCAACACTAGTTTACTTTTATCCTTAGTCCTCAGAGGCCAGCGAAGCTACCAGATAATGAGAAGCAGCAGAATTACTTATGGATTTTGATTCTCGGTTTTCATTCTACCTATTACCAATCTAAAGCTTTCTCCATTTTCTCCAAAAAATGGTTCCAGCAGTTAAAAAAAATCCTTACCTCCTGGAAAGACATCCTTTCCTACCCTTCCTCATTCCCAGGTACCAGGGTACCACCTACCTGTGATTTTTCCCAGACTGGTTTTCTGGAGGTCAGGGTTCCTCAGCTCTTCGGCACTTGCAGACTTCATGACAGAGTTGATGGATGACAGGGTGCTGATGAGCTGTGAATTGAGGGAGCCAATCTGGGAGTGAGGCTCCCCAAAAGCTTCTGCCAGTTCACTATAGTTCTCAGCCAGCAGTGTTTGCTGCTCTGCCAACAGTTTCTGGACACGTTCAATGTAGTGATCCAAGCCAGTCATCATCCCAGAGGGAGCCTGGGGCTGGGGGTCCTCCAAGAACTCCCCTACAGGCTCGTCCCCAACACCCACGCTCCTCCTGCTGGCTGCTAGCCCCACAGCCAACTGTGGAGGCCCACAAGCTATGGTCCTCATTTTCAGGCCAACCAGATAGTTGTCGTTAATATTTATCTGCCCCACGCCTGACTCTTTGGTCTTCACAGCTGATGGCCTGTCAAACCCAGCGTTGCCAGAAAGCAACGTTCCAACACCAATGGACCGCATCTTGGTGGAGGAGTTGACATCCTTGACACGACCTTCTCCTACAGCCACCGTCCGCATCTCCACAGTCTGGGTGCTGGTCTGCTTGTCCAAGGTGCTTAGGGAAGTGTTGGTACAGGATTCTACGAGGGTGGCCGTCTCGGTGTTGGTGGACTGGTTCACCTGTTCCAAAACCATACTGGTGTGCTGGCTTGTGGTATGAGGCACCGCCATGACAGCAACTTCCGCCTGGCCAACAGCCTCAGTGTTCACGCTCCGGGAGGTACACTCCTTTGGAGAGCAGACAGTCACATCAACAGAACAATCTCCACAACCAATGGATCGCACTTCTTTGAGATTCAAGTTTGTCTTGAGGAGTGTCAGGTCATTCACAGACTCCTCTGTGTTGCTGCCTGTTTCACAGACGCTGACTTCCACACCCACACTCTTGTCACACGAGTCCACAGACCTCCCAGTGCAACGGTCATGCATTTCTACCCTCTCCTTAACAATCCACCAATTCATGGGCAGCTCAGGCCCCGAGACTTTCTCCTTACACTGAGGCTGGCAGGAGATGCCTACGCTATTCATTTGCACAGAGGTCCCGACACACATGTCCCCCACATCCACGTGACTGCCAACCATTTGGTCTTGGGTCTGCACCACTGCCTCCACCAGCTTGCTGAAAACAAGTGGCTGGGCCATCGTGGCTTTGTCAACCTTTTTCCTCGATCCAGCCGCCTGAAGTTCTTGTTTTAATTTCGTCATCTCCCGGTCGTGGGTGGTTTCTTTAAGCTGTACTTCCAGGCGGTAGATCTTTTCCTTTAAGGCTTCTATGGTCTGCTGTTGCAGCTCAATTTCTTTGTCAGCTTCAGTGGTCACTCCAAGCATGGCCTCTGTCACACTGACCCCGTAATTCCTCATTTCAATCATTGTCCCCACAGCTGCATCCTTACAGGACCTGGAGCTTCTGTGGTACACGACAATGTCATTCATGTCCTCCTCAGCACCCACAGCCACAGACCGGCACTCTCCATTCTCCCTGAGCTCTGGGGCGGCCTCACAGCTGCTGTCCTGGATCTTCTGCTCCAGGGCCTGCATGTCTGCTGTGAGCTGTCGGAACTCTTTTATCCTCTGCGTGCTCTGCTCCACGCTCTCCATTTCTTCTTCCTCGTAGTCAATGTACAATTCCCCGCTGCTTCTCCGGGCCCGCGAGGGAGGTTCCAGCTGGGAGGCATTCCCTGCACTGTAAGACCGCTTCCTCATACCACAGATATCATTCTGGGATGCAGCCCTTTGGTTTTTCAGCTGGGAGGCCAACTGCCTTTTCTCCTCTTGCAAGACTGAGATCTTCACCTGGAGCACGGGGATGGTTCGCACCTGCTCCTCAAGCTCCTTCAGGCGTTTCAGGGCAATAGCCATCTGCTCGCGGATGTGCTGCAGGTGCATGGGGCTCACGTTAGTCACTGGGGTGGAGATCCCCGAGCTCAGGGGACTGTGGCGGATGGAGCTCCCCATGGAGGAAGTGGTGGCAGCAGCCGGGGCATAGCCACCGTAATCCCCGTTACCATGGTATCCATTCTGAAGCTGGTGCATGGCAGGATTGTGGTTTCCAGAACCCATAAAGGAGGGGAGGGAGCTCGTGGAGCCCATGCCTCCAAAACTGGCCAGCCTGGGCCTTCTGAACTCACCCGGTGTCATCTGCATGGTGACTCTCTCCTGTTCCAGTCTTCTTCGGGTTTCCATCAGTGTCTTGGTGACATGAAGGTTATGCTTTGGGAGTTGTGGTGAGGGAGGTGGCAGCTGTCGATTTTCTGGGATGGTAAGAAAAGGGGGTGAGGTCTCCAGAGGGGCAGGTGGCCTTGGGACTGGAGTTGATGTAACTTGGCTTCTGGCTAGAAGGAAGTTGGGACACTGCTTGTTGTCATCACTGTTGGAAGATGAGAGGGATTCGGTAGAAGTCCATACACCAGGTGTGGCCCTGGGTTCTGGGCATGGCACAGATGGCTTCCGCCTCTTCTGGATGTTAAGTTTCTTGATGGTGTTTCCCTTCTGTATGTCATCCACGTATTTAAGGAAATCTAAGTCTAGTTGATAACCATAGGGTGTCTCCACAAAATACGGGTCTTTCTGTTCTTTGTCACGGTCTCCATTCAGAACGTCATCTGCTTTATCTAAGACAGAAGAGAATATTACAATAGCATGTAATACACATAATGGTAAAAACTAACATTTGTGTATGTTGCAGTGCATGAAGGTGGTTTGATTTTAAAAATTGACAGACCTATGTTCTAACCGTGAGTCTACAACCTAACAGCTAGGAGAGCAAGTTAATAAATGTCTCTGAACTTCAGTTTCTCCCTCAGTAAAAATGGAAATATAAGTATTCAACTCATAGGGTTAAACAAATGTAATGAAATAATGATTTTAAAGAGTGAAGCACATAGTAAATCCTTACTAAGTACTTTCTTTTTAAAAGAAAGCATTAAAGACTTGAAAGCATTGCCAAGTAGATCATTTGTCTTCTACAGTCCCTTGAAGTGTACACAGCAGACATTAAGATTCCTATTTTATAAAGTGTTACCCGAGAGACACAAAGTTAAATCAGCAGCAGACTAACAGACTAAGTCAGCAGCAGAACCAGGTGGCCTGGGACATGAGTTCTCCCCCTGCAGCTTTTTTGCAGACTGGGCAGCCATTCTCCACGGTGGCCAAGAAGGCTGCAGTGCCTGGACACCTCCACAAGATCAGTTTGCCTTGACACCTCCCCTGCTGAGAAAGTTGGGCCATGGGATGCTGAGTGAATAATTCCGGCAGCATGGGTACAAGAACACACTCAGAGGAGACTTCACCTCTATTTTGTGCCTTCCACTTCTCAATTTCTCTCCCCATTTAATAACAAAACAAAACCCTCTCCCAACCATAGGGAAAGTTTCTCCACCTTGACTTCTTTTGGACAGAACATTCACTGTCCTGGGAATACCTTGTTTTGTATTTGTGATGAATACAAAGAGATGCAAAGGAGAATGAAAATAAGGGCAAACCTATACTCCAACCACTGGGTCATGTGGCACTGAGTAAACGCTACTTCTGGCTAAACATTTAAAAAAAGAAACACAAGAACCTTTCAAAGCACAGACCTTGCTGCTGACCTGAGCTGTGTGTTTCAAATTTAAAAGCAAGGCTGTCTTTGTTTATTTAAATTGTAGGATCAAGTAATATGTTTTCCTAGAGCCATACTAACAAGTTCTGCATCTTTAGAGTTATGGAAGGGACCCAGAGGCAACCAGTGAAAATGTAAGCCATCTGCACCCCTGCCCTGTCTTGTCCTGGGTGTAGAAACCCACCTGACTGCTGTCAAGGTTTAAGTAACTTCCAGCAAACCCAGGTTGCTCTCTTGCCTTCCCAGCCCCCAACACTGCGGAGCATTTACATCTGACACTCTGAATAACCCTTTCACCTCCATCTGCCCGCTTGCGTCTGAAATACTGGAAAGGAAAGCACAAAAATTAGGTTTGCCAAGCAAAGAATTAAGAGTATGTAGTCTTGGGGATCTGATTTTTAGAATATCAAATTGTTCTAGCTGTTAGAATGTCGGCAATAGATTTCCATTCTAAAACGTGGGAAATGAATTCTACGTGAAAGACGCACTCAGCAGCAACTATTTTCTAGCCTAAGACTGGGAGGGCCCAACAAGAGCGCCGGTGCCAGAAACTTGCGCTCGTGCGAACAGAATGTCTTTCCTTCTTTCTTTCCTTTTTAACTTTCAACTCTACACGGAGAACGCACTCAAAACATGCAGCCAGGCCTGTTTCCAGTCCCGAACCGACTGAAATTTCATAAGCAAAGAGAAAGGGGTTCGGTGTGAGACAGGCAGACAGATCTTGCCGACCTGGGACGTTATTGGAGCCGGCGACTGCAAACTGGCCCTCTCTAGACCCTGCCGGGTTGCTGCAGTGGAGTAGAAAGGCCACAGCCTTCCTCCCCGCCCCTCGCCCAGGCCGCTGGGGGATTCAGCCCGCGGCAACGACTCTGTGCCCGCCCACCCACGGGCGCGCCCCCTCCGGCCCGCTGCGCTCACCCCGTGGCCCGCTGCGCTCCCCGCCGCTGCCCGCGCCGCACCGCACCAGCTCCGGCCCTGCCTCGGACGTCCGCGATCCTCACCCCATAAGGAAAAGAGTTTCAGCATTTGTGTAAACTTAGCCGGGCCACGCGCAAACACCATAGGCCGACTTTGCACCAATGAAGTCTCCCTCCGGCTTGGGTGACACCGCCCTGACACCAGCACACTCAGCTGTTCGGCATTCCCTGTTTTCTTAAACAGGAAACCGGGATCGTTTGAAAATGTGTTCTTCATTCCAGTTTTGCCAGGAGTTAAAATAAAGCCAGCAATTTAAGCATCTCCACAGAAAGGCTCTGTCTTTCCTATACCAGTCACTTCGTCATGAAAGGGTCTGTGTTCTCCTGTGGAAACTAAGCGCCTCAGTCACCTGAGCAAGTGCAGACGCACAATCAGCCCCAGTGTTCTAAGAGTGCCCAGCAGGACTCGCTGCTTCCACGCACTGCAGCAACTCCTCACAGCAAGCAGCAAGCGGGTAGCCTTTAACGTTAATCCCAACTGAGCCTTTGCTGCTGAGGAAAGTTTCTTTAGACAAACAAATAAAAAATTAAAAAAAAAAAACAAAAAACTTTTTCCACTTACAAAATATGCTTGTAAAAAAAATTCACATGCAGACCATTTAAAGAAGAAAAAAAAGTCACTGATAATCTCACCATGTAATGGCAAATGTTAATATTTTGGCATAACGCCTAGGTTTTTCTGTGTATTTCTTAACATAGCTACTTTTCCCACTTGAGCATTTTCAATAGGAAAGATGAACTAATTCAATGTCAGGACTCAGAACACAACAAAACAGCCCTTTTTAGCACAAGTTGACTGGCCCATCTTTAGTTATTTCTGAAGTTCAACTTACAGACATCACAAAAGGTATGGGTCACACTGAATTATCCCCAAATGAACTTTGGACTTCTAACTCCAGGAATCAGGAAAGGTTAGAATTTAACCATGGTTGGCTTGATTATTTCCTAATACTGTCTAAACCAGGCTACCTCAAGAACTTGTAATTCAAATTTCCTTCTCCAGCAACTAAAAAAGTGAGAAACGTTCTTGTTACAGCAGAGTTGACCAAGAATAAACCGAGTGGCACTTAAAGGGTACAGAAAAGCAGGTTTATTACAGGCTCAGAGGGGCCTCACCACCAAACTCTGAGCCCCAAACAGAAAGTGTAGCAGTTTTTTATACATTTCGTTTTTTTCTTTGGGAGGGTGTAGGGCACAGTTACAATGTGGTTAGCGGGGCAAGGTTTTCAACAACCTTAATTCCTAGTATAGGGTTTCTATAGAACTTTTCTTTCTGTGCTATCTTGTCATAGCAGGAAGCTGCTGCAAGTGGTTTACAGAAGCAAGAGCAGCAGCAGTTTAGCGGTTACATGGGGCCCAAGGGGGAGAGGTTTTTTTTCCTAATGGAATTTTTTAATTTCTCTATCATTTTCAAGGTGTCATTTTTACAGATAGTTATTCATGGTACAAATTATTCTACAATTAAATCTCCTGCTTTCCAGCGTAACTTTATATCATATGTTAATATAAATAAGGCACTTACAGGTCCCTGATTTATTTCCCGACTTTATCAAGACAAACAGCTTCTTTTTTGTTTTGTCTCTCTGTGCTTGTGCTAGACTGTAAGCATCCTGAAAGCACCAAATTTAATTTTTAAAATTTCTTTCATTGCTGCCCTCTCCCAACCACACATAAATCATCAAGATGCTGAGAACAAGGATGTTTTTAAATATTTACTGAAGGAATAAATAATTGAATATACAGTATAACATAAACTTTGAAAAACATCTTAATACTCTGAAGACATAAGTTAGTGTTAAGTGTTAGTGTTAAGGACATTTCTTACATGATGCCCTTTCAGTAGTTATCTTTAGGTTATGAGTTATGGGTGACTTTTATTTTGTTCTTTATATTTTATAAATTTTATAACATATCGGTATTTATCTTTTTAAAAATATTACAAATAGTAACCGTTTGGAAGGCAAAAGGAATGTATTGAAATAAACTCTGAGAAAGTTCATTTGGGAGGGGCACGAATTAGGGTAGCCATAGCAAAGACCAGATCTTCCTTAGTGTGCATTATCCCATTCTTCCACACTAATAGCACTCCTTATTTTTAGATGGGCAAATATAAAGTCTGTATTTCTCCAGCCTACTTTACTATTAGTATGGCCATAAGCAGAAATGTTAGGTAGCAACCCCCAGGAACTTCCCTTAAAAGACACAGAAATAGTTCTTTGATCTACTTTCTTCTTTGTTCCTTCCTCCATCCTGCTGCCTGGAATGCAGATGTGATGACTGGAACACTAGCTGCTACCTTGGCCCATGAGCCATACCTGGGGATGAAGGAACAATGTACTAAAAGGAATCTGGGTCTCAAAGGACTTTGTGGATCAGAGTTACTATAATATTACTGGAGAGTCTCCAGCTATACTTTTAAGTGAAAGAGAAATAAACTTCTATTTTCTTTACTTATTGTTTGTTTTGGGTCTCCATTACTTGGAGCTAAACTGAATTTTTTTTTTTTTTTTTTTTTTTTGAGATAGGGTTACTATGTTGTCCAGTCTGGTCTTCAACTCCTGGTTTCAAGCAATTATCCTGTCTCAGCCTCCTGAGAGCTGGAACTACAGGCACACGCCACTGCACTCAGCTGGAGCTAAATTGAATTCTATTAATAATAGATATGGCAGTTTCTCTCCCCACCTTCCTGCCCCAATTAAGACCAGATCTTAGAAGAAAAATGCCAAACGATAAACTGCGGAAATGTTACACTAAAACTTTTTATTACAAAAATCTGGTAAATTTAAGATTAAGTATATATAAAAACAACAATGTTAAAAAAATCTAAGTCTCTTATAAAGAGACTCCTAAGTGCCTAAGAAGCCTTTTTAGATTAAGAGAACTATGCCTGCTTTCACACAGCCAAAAATCCACTGGCTTTATCTGCAAATGGAATCCTGAAAGTAACAGCTTCCAACTAAATATTCTGGAAGTGGAGGGCTGTCTCTGGTGTTTATAATAATTTTCTGAATGTCTGGAAATCCAGTGGTGGAGACTGCTCCTGGCACTCTCTGCCCTCATTATGTAACATTTATTGAAAGCTTAATTGGGTACAGAAAATGGTCCTATTCAGTGGAAAAAGTAGGAGGAAGAATTTATAAGAAATGAGATATAGTCTAGCTGGGAGATGATTGCCAAACACCCTAAACATAACACTAATTGAGATCCGTTACAAAGGCATATTATCAACAAGACAGTACGACGGTATGTGAACAAGTGATCAAAACAGAATGGAGTTAACCAGGAGATGAGTTCTGAAGACAAGGTAAGTGATGACAGAGAAAAAGGAAAGAGAGCTAGGTGGTGGTGAAGGGCCAGGGCAGAGCCTGTTGGTGCAGATGAAGGAAAGGGAAGGTGAGACAAGGAGAAGGTGATAAGAACAAGAGAGGCCACCAGTCTCAGGGCAGTGTTGTTCACTTAAGCTAGGGGCTAAACAACATGAACAAAGATTGTCTTGACAACTGCATGGATGAGATTGAAGTAGGGAAAGAGATTAACTTCAAAGCGACCAGTTAAAATGTTATAATACCAAATGTGAAGTGTGGACCAAATAGAAAATTTATTTATATGTTCAACTTATATAATCAATATTGATAATAAGGGCATATGAATTCATATCTACCTACCTACTTTCTATCTGTCTCATTCTCTTTCTACCTATCTACACTTACTATTTACCAAGCACCATTCTAGGAGCTGGGGACACAGAACAAAAGAGACAAAACCTCCGATCTCACATGGCACAAAGGCTAGTGGGGATGGGGGTGCATGGAAGGAAAAATAATAAATAAATGAAATGAAATGAAATGCAAGGCAAAGAGCCACATAAGAGGTGGCATCGCCAGAATTTACACCACTGTGTCTCGGTAAGTGGATGGCCTAGCGGTGGGTTATACCACTTCTTAGGTTGGCATCTTTTCTGACCTGACCTACAAGTAGACACCAAGGGTCACAGAGTCCTTTTTTCTCCTCCCTCTCCCAACCCAGTCTGTACAGTCCGCAACTTGGGGTAACCAAGCACCAATGTGACAGCATCAATTACAGACAACTCTGCAAGTCCAGACCAAATTCCCATGTGTTCAAAGAGGAGGTGAAATCAACAATCTGATGGTAATGTGACTCTTCACTTATATATTTATCTCCTGTAAAACTCAGTGCTCCTGAGAGGGGCCAAGTTTATGGCCTCAAGAACAAGGTGAAATTTCCTTGCAATTCTTCTGCATTAACGAAGTGAAATGGAGATACAAATATTTCAAAAAATCATTTCATCTAGATTCATAAAGTACTATACGATTTTAACTTTTTAATGAAACCAAACTTGCTGTCCTATAAATAGTACTTGGTTTAGGAAAACATAAAAATTAACGTACTCACCAGGAAGTGGAAGATTAGATCATAGGAAATTAGTCTGGGAGTACTAACCTACTAGTAGTCATTCTCCACTGGGGGGGATTTTGTCCCCCAGGGACATCTGGCAATGTCTGGAGACATTTATGGTTGTCACTAAGGGGTGGAGGGATGCTACTGGCTTCCAGTAGAATAGAGGCCAGGGTTGCTGCTAAACATTCAACAATGCACAGGACAGCCCCTCCCTCCCCCAACAAAGAATTCTCCAGTCCATAATGTCAACAGTGCAGAGGCTGAGAAAGCCTGTGTGGAGACAGTGAGTAAAAAATTCACACACAGCAACTGAGATTTTGGCTATAGAAGCTGTAGTCTTCGATTCTTTCATTTCCTAGTGGGACCATAACAGTGTGTGCCAGCGGCAGGGTGATAAAAATGCCACTGCTGAGGAAGAAAGCACTCAATACTCTTCTACATACTCTACCACAATAAGCCGTTCTTTAATGTAAGTAAAAGGCATTGGAGGTATCTGAAGTAATGTGTCCTGGTGGACTTTTAAATGGACAAGACTTTTATATTATTACTTTATTAATTAGGACACACTGACTTCTTTGTTCTGGTTTCACTGCTGCACACTCTAGGCCCAATTACTGACTGACGGCGCCATGAAAAATAATTACACCCCATGCCACGGCTCTCACACACTGTGTGTTTTTCTTCACCAGATATTCTACCTGACTGTTGAAAGTGAGAGACTTTGCTACTTCCCATTAACGTATTGTCCCTTCTCACACGAAGCATGAAGATTTTGCCTAAAGAGCTGAGTCAGTCGAGAGAAGCACGCAATTATCACAGATTCCCACATTTGAAAGCAGCAGAGTGCAAGCATCCTGCTGTTCGAGGCCGTCAAAAAGATTCCACGTCAGCAGGAAACAAAACCAGTAGGAGGAATTCAGGTAGAGAGGCAAGTTCTCATGAAGCTAATTACTCAGAGTCTGAAAGTAATTGAGTTAGCAAATCAACTTTCCCAGGAATAGAATAGTGGTCTAAAGACGACAGCAAAGTGGAACAGCGTCCCTCTGAACAGGTTTAGCAGGAAGTATCTCCTGATGACACTGTTAGCATTAAGTTCTTTTAGGCCCAAGCAGCTTCCCTCCCCACACCAAAGCCATGTGAGGAACACCACTTGTTAGAGAACACCCAATAGAAAGAATAGCAATGTAAGTGTTCCTTATTCTGTTTTAAAAGAATGTCTCTTGCTCTTGAATTTACGAGAGAGAGAGAGAGAGAGAGAGAGAGATTGAAATAGGGTCTCACTATATTGCCCAGGCTGGTCTTGAACTCCTGGGCTCAAGTGATCTGCCGCTTCAGCCTCCCAAGTAGCTGAGACTACAGGTGCACACCTGCCCCCCCCCCCACCCCGCCCCAGCTCAGAGAGTCATTTTTAAACCTGCTCTTTTCCCTCCCAGATAAAATCCATTCATTCATCCATTCAAATGATGGGCACCTATGAAGTGTTAGACTTTGTTCCAAGAAGCCTGAATCTCTCTTCCTATAGAGTTTATACAGCCCATCTCAATTTCACCAATGCCTCCTCAGGTCATAGCTGTTTTAAATTGCTACCCAATCACTTCATGCAAATAAAATATTAATAATAACATTAAAGAGGCCAGGTGTGGTGGCTCACGCCTGTAATCCTAGCACTCTACTCTGGGAGGCCGAGGTGGGAGGATAGCTCAAGGTCAGGAGTTCGAGATCAGCCTGAGCAAGAGTGAGACCTCGTCTCTACTAAAAATAGAAAGAAATTATCTGGACAACTAAACATATATAGAGAAAAAATTAGCCGGGCATGGTGGCGCATGCCTGTAGTCCCAGCTACTTGGGAGGCTGAGGCAGGAGGATGGCTTGAGCCCAGGAGTTTGAGGTTGCTGTGAGCTAGGCTGACGCCACAGCACTCTAGCCTGGGCAACAGAATGAGACTCTGTCTCAAAAAAAAAAACCCCAATAATAATAATATCATTAAAGAAAGCAAAAGTGTATGCCAGAAGTTCACAAGAAATACTAGGCCAACTGACCCATCATATGTAGCATAACTGCAATTTTACAAGCTTGGTTTATTTATATGGCTAAATTGTAATATGGTGTTGCTTCTTATATACCTAACTCTTCGTAATTCCTTTTGGCTTCTCCCCTAAATCTTTAGATTTCCTCTGGCAGCTCATCTCATCTCTATGTTTTTTATCCCGTCCCCACAGACATTAACCTCCACACCATCCCTATATCTTCCATCGTCTCCCATCACTACACTTTCCATACCAGCCTCTGTATTCCAAGTTCACCTGCAAGGAGAATGCTGCTGTAAGGAAGATGCAGTTGTTATACTTAAAGATGGATTTATTCACTCATTCAGCAAATATTTATTAAGTGCCTACCATGGGCCAAACACTGCTAGGTGCTAAGCAAAAAAGCCTGTCTGGGTGGCACTTATGAACTAGAGGAGGAGACAGAGAAGTGGTCACATGAGTAAATAACAACTGTAATGAGTGCTGTCAAAGTAAAATACAGGCATTGTGCAAGGACAGAGCAGGGACCCCACCTGGACTGAGGGTAGGGAGCGTTCTTCAAGGGAGCCGTATTTAAGAAGTCCACTGGGCAGTGTGTGGGGGAATGGGAGAAATTTGAGGCAGACGAAATAGCATATGCAAAACCTGCCACTTTTAAGAACTGAAAAGGAGACTCTGCAAAGCCTACAGTGAGGCAGAGAGGGGACTGAGCCCCAAACCTCCAGGGCTCTGCGAGTCATGTTTTTGGGTCATTGTAAGTCATTGGTAAGCTACTTGAAGGGTTTTAAACAAGGGAGTGAAATGATCAGATTTGCATTTTAAAAGACTGCTCTGGCAGATGCTGGAGTATGTGGTAAAATTCTCTTCAGCATCCTCTGTTAGGTTTTCCATGGATTGTTCAAGTCAAGTCCCCATGAATTTTTTTCCAGGTGTCACAAATTCCTTTGCTCTGTGTGAATTTTATCTACTCAACTAGATACTAAATGCTGGCCATGGTATTAAACTACCAGAACTTAGACACTGCCTGCATTTGAGCTAGCCTGCCTGTGCCCTGTACCCTGCCCCCCGACCCCTAATATTTAGGAGGAAACTGAGAAGGCCGGACAAATTTCAGCTACTCTGGGCTGGGCTGGAGACCAGGATCAGGCCTCCGGACTTGTCTTCCAGGGCTTTATCCGTTACCTCATTCTGTTATTAAAAAAGAAAATATTTTTCTTTAAACCAATGGATTATTCACTGCAGAGAAAAATGATGGGATTTCCTTCTCTGAAGGTCATTAAAGTATGATAAATCTAATCTGGGAGGGACAGATGTGGCATAAGCAATGGCAGGAAGGAAGAAGAGAGGACGTTGTAGGGAGCCCGGCTCTGACTGCGCTGTTGAGATGCAGAATATAGGCTTGCTCCATATTTTAACCTCCAGGATGGGAACAGCAAGGACTGAAAATGGCTGTGAAGCAAAGACAACACCGACCCTTGTAGCCAACAAGCATCTTTGTGGACTCAGGTGAGAAAAGTGGGCAGCACACTGCTTCCGGCCCTTCATGGCTTCTCTACCCACGCGGACCAGGGGCCTGACTTAGCCAACAGGGAAATTTAAAAGCAGAAGACAGCGTGGGGGCACTTAAGCATACACTCTGAAAATTCAAAACTACCCACTAGGTGGTCTCCGAGAAGGCGAATTTTGGGTCAGCTCACCTCTAGAGTCACCTGCCTGCCAAGCATCCTGCTGTAGGTGGCCCATACTGCCTGAGGTACTTACAACATCTAGAAATCAGGTAACACACCCTCTGCCCACCAGTTATTATTCTTAATGGTCAACACATATCACATTAGCCAGTGTCAGGGGTCTGTTTGACTCAGAAACTCTTTTGGACTCCCACTGGCCAGATCTGGGATAATTTGAGCATCAAAATAATGTAATGAATCATAACAAATTACAATCCAGTGAATAAACTAGGTATCTGTGATGTCCATTATGGTATAATAAATAAACAGAGTGCCAACTAATAAATACACAAGGAATTATGGAAAAATCACCATGTAGCAAACATTATAATAGCGGCTGATTCAGGCAGGAATCATCACTGGATGCTAATGCTGGCAGGTAAAGATTTCCTACCAAAGATTAGGATATTGGTGTGGTCTCAGAATACCTCACCACAAAATAACATCAATCACAATGGGGAGAAATGGTGACTATGTGGTGAGAAAGCTGACACATAACCACCCCAAAAGGTGATTAAAGTTGATATCACGTGCTCTGTAAAATGCACTGAGGAGAGTAGAGCATCACTTCTGCAGCGTCCTGCTAGGAACTCTAGAGTCTGGAAACGCTGACGGACCCCGCTTGAAACACATCCTACAGAATGAAAGGTCTCTCCTTTTTTATTTTAATCTATCTATCTGTTTATTTATTCACTTATTCGAAACAGGGTTTAGCTCTGTTGCCCAGGATGGAGTGATCACAGCTCACTGCAGCTGCAAAATCCTGGGCTCAAGAGATCCTCCTGCCTCAGCTTCCCAAGTAGCTGGGACTACAGGTGCATGCCACCATGCCCAGCTAAATTATTTTTTATTTTTTGTAGAGGTGGGGTCTTGCTTTGTTGCCCAGGCTGGTCTTGAACTCTTGGGCTCAAGTGCTCCTCCTGCCTCAGTCTTCCAAAGTGCTGAGAGGACAGGTGTAAGCCACCATGGCTGGCCTTTGAGACTTTCAAGGTCATGAAAAAAAGGAAAGACTGAGAACTGTTTCAGACTGAAGGAAACTAAAGAGACATAACAATTGCATGTCTACACACACATGCACGCAAATAGAGCAAATGTGGTAAAATGTTAACCACTGGAGAACCCAAATCTGGGTATAGGAGCTATGAGAGTTCTTTTACAAATTTTCTGTAAGCTTGAAATTATTTTTAAGTCTTCCCTCCCTCTCTTCTCTGCTTCCTTCCTTCCCCTGTGCTTTGATGTCTTCAGGGTGCACAAGTGCAGGCGGCCAGTCACCAGGGAGCACAGCCAAGACTCTGCTGTTGCTCACGTTGCAAATGAAGCAGCCTGTTTTCAGGGACAGATGTCTTTGCTTTTCTGTGTTACATTCTTTGAGAACTTTTATATTTTTTTAAAGTATTCCTAGAAACTTGTAAAGCTTCTCAATTATTATTCTTGCAGATTGATGTGCTCAGAGCTCCATTATAAAGAATGACTCAAAGCTCCTTTCTGTGGCATTAAACATCCTCAACAATTTAGCCCCAATCCAGCATCTCCCACGTTCCTCCCCACCCCGGCCCTCAACATACTGAGCAACTTTCAAGCCTACCTACCTCTGCTCATTCTGTTCCCTCTACCAGCACGCTTTTCTCCATACTGTTCCATCTTAGAGGCCCAACCCAAATTTCGTCCTTTGTAAAGCCTTGCTCATTCCCAACTGCTCTGTCCTGGGAAGAACTGGTCACTTTCTTCCCTCCATTCTCCTAAAACACTTTGCCTGTGTATACTGACCTGTATTATGGTTAGCAGGCAGATGCCTGCCTGCCCCCTCAGGCTGTGTTTTGGGGAGGCAGAAGTCAAGCAGTATTTATTTTTGTATCCCCCAGTGCCCAGCATGGTGCGTGGGACACAGCATGCTTAATATCTGTTTAAATGAAAAACCCTACATCCAGGCATCTACTCACCAGTAAGTATGGTGGAAGAAGAGGTGTAGTAATTTAAAGCAGGCACTCTCAGGCCAAACTGCCTGAGTTTGAATCCTGGTTCTGCCACTTTCCAGCTGTTGGCAAGTTAGAATATACTCCAACTGTATAGTCAGGAAAATAATAGTACCTGCATCACTGTGGTGTTGTGGGGCATGAAGAACAATTTGTCTACCGTTACCACTAGTGTTACTGGATCACCCTCTGCTGTTTGGCAAAACACACATCCCTGGCACCCCAGAGACAGTCCAATACTCCTCCCCTCTACCCTGCCCCCCATCCCCATCAAGTCAGGGTTTGAGGTATTCATGCTTCTTGTTCAAGATCAAGTAGGTTTGCTAAATTCTTGGGGTCTACGTTGGTTTCTGCTTCCCAGAGTGGACGAGGGAGATGCCAGCGTAGCCCTGCCGGGGATGTGCGTGTGTACGTGTGCACGGGGGCCCAGGCAGAATGGCGTGTGCCTGTTAGGTACAGGGGAGCCCTGGTCCTACATCAGTTATACACGGGAAGGACATAAAATGAAACAAAAGCAAAAGTAGACAAACTCCCCTCAACTTTTAAAAAGTATATTATGGCGAAGTTAAAATACGTTCTTCTCAGAATAAGAGGACAAAGGTGAAGACTGATGTTTCTGAGCACTCTCATCCCTGCCTCTCTCGAAGCCCGTAGAGCAGAGACTCTTTCACACACCGCAGAGACCGTGCTTTAGAGCCGCCCAGAGCACCTCCGTGGTGATCATCGAGAATGACCAGCCTAAGCTGGGGGAAGGTACGGTTTTGTTTTCATAAAACAAGAACAGCAGCTATGACTGCCTCCTAGTTCACAGACAAGCAATGGCAGCAGGGGCCTGGAGTCGCACAACGCAGTGACAAGATTCACACACCTACAACGAGGAGTTCACTGGACTCTGTGATTTCCAAGGTTGCTTCCAGGCTACGACGAACTGTTGACTATACTTGACACAAAATTTTATAACACGGCGCGCTGTGTGATCCAGCGAAGAAAAATCAATCGCAGCAGGTGGCAGGCCAGGTGAGCGCAGGCACACGGGGCGTGTGGCCCTGCTCTCTGCACGTGCCATTTGGCAGCACCTTTCTAGTCGCATCCTAACCAGCAGGACTAGCGATCCCCAAATGCAGCGTCCCTTCGGCTGGATGGTCGGTTCTACTCTGGGCACGACTTAGGGTGAGGAGCAAGGAAGCAGACAGGGTTACTGTTCCTGAGAATGGGCTGGCATGGCCTATGTCTTCATAAAGGGCACATTGTACGAGGCAGGCACATGACAGTAGCCGGGCCTTGCGGTGTACACAGTGGCTCTCTCCCCCGGTGTCCAGCGCCAACCACAAGATGCAGCAACTCCTCACCCAAAATCTGTCTGGAAATAGCCAAGATGCCGCGGGCACCTCAGTCCCTGCTTTTTACCAACCCACGCCACGGTGCTCTCTAACACCCACTGTCTAATGTGAAGAAATCTTGCCGAAATATGGCTCAAATCTATCATGCACGCACGGAAGAGAATAAGCTTGGGAACTAACTGCTGTTTTCCAAACTTTCTTCAAAAATAACATGCTGCTCTAAGTGTAAATAGGAAATGTGCCAGTTCAAAGGGTAATTTTGTGAAAAGCCCCAAAGGAGCACAAGCTAAGACTTTGGAACTGAATGGGCTTTTCTAACAAAACAGTACGGTTTTTGAGGGGTGGTGGTAGAGGAAAGCTGTAGTATTTGTATGAATCCCAGTCCTTATTTTGTTTTATAGTGTTTATATAAGAAAAAGAAAGCAGCTTCAGTGCACAATGAGTGACTCCCTATTAGAAAAACAGAGCTGGAAACAAATGACCAAAGACAGATTTAGCAACAAGAAAGGAAATTTTGGAATTTAAGTAAACCATAAACTTAAAACCTCAAACCTTAGCATATATATACAACCCTTCACTCCTACAACAATAACATCTTTATGTTAAAGGTACAGCCAAAGCTGAAATTTTCACTGAACCAAAACATCAAGTACTGAGTTATCCTTTCCAGCTCGTAATAAAAGCAAATATTTTTTCATAACATACAGAGCTTGAGTTTATATTTTACCAACCCCCACCCAAATGTCATGCTCACCTCTCTCTTTCTTTTTTGGGCATTCCTACTTACCCACCCAGAAACAAAATAACTGTGATTTTCAGCCAGCAGGAAGCCAGGTCTCAGGCACACTTCCCTCGCATTAAAGGGACTCCACACATTAGCAGGCAAAGAGCCCAGGAGCTGTTGTAGAGAACTTATTTATACCCATTTGGAATTTCCTGACCAACTATCAGCCTGCTGGCCATGGGGTTTAATTCCAGGTCTCTCGGCGTCAGTGAGACAGCAAAAATTACCAACTAACGAAATCGCTAGTAAGGATCTTAACAACAGAAAGAGAGAAGACAGACCTCTCCCACCCCTTTCTAATTTTTCAAACAAACTATCCTCATACTCTTTAGACACATGAAATGCTGACCTAGAAGTGCAGCTGTAAACCTGTTAATTCTAGGGAGAAATTAGATAGAAAGGCAGCAAATGTTTCCTTATTCTTCCAGCTGACTTATCCCTCTCCCCGCAAGCCTGCAGTGCTGAGAAAGGCTCTCTGTTAGGATCTGAGCTCCAGCACGGCAGCTGGCTCGAGAAGGAAATGATTCAGTCTCAAGCTGAACCCAGGCTGGGCTAGAGGCCAGTGGTTCCTTTGCTTGGTTTCTTCTCATTTGATGCAACGTGCAATCTGAAGGCTAAAAACACTCACACTGGTAAACCACAGATCCCAGCCTTTCTCCAGCCCCTCACCCCAAGCCCCATCATTCCCTTAAACATTTTATACAAATTAGATCATGTGATCTTCAAAAATGCAGAACTGGTTCCCAGACAAGTGCATTCTATTTTTGGGTAATAACATCTTTGAGCAACCTTCTGTTTTTATTTCAGAAAGTTAGCAAAAATGATATATCTCCCTCTAATGGTTTAAATTCCTCACCTCAAAAAAAAAAAAAAAAAAAGGAGTTTCTTTTAAATTGCATCAGTGGCTCCTCCGTACATTAGGCACATATGGCTCTGGTGGAACAAGACTTGCTGAATTCTATCACAGGGCAAACAAGCAAAGCCAGTTCTAAACAATAAAACAGATCGGCAAAGATTAGGGATGACTCTAAATAGCCTGCTTTGTAAAACTCACGGGGGACAGCTGCGTGGAGAGAGGCACAGTATTACGAGAATCCACTGGATTTGCCCAGTTTGACCGGCTTGCTTGGTGCCTGCACCCGCCCCACCTCACAACGTCCACCTCTCCCTCCGCCCCTCCTGCGGGTGACCACACCTGCTGGCAGGACGCTTCAACAGTCACTATGTGTCAGACAGACATTTTTCTGTGTGAAGCTACAAAGATTAAACTTTTTTTTTTTTTTTTTTGAGACAGAGTCTCGCTCTGTTGCCCGGGCTAGAGTGAGTGCCGTGGCGTCAGCCTAGCTCACAGCAACCTCAAACTCCTGGGCTCAAGCAATCCTCCTGCCTCAGCCTCCCGAGTAGCTGGGACTACAGGCATGTGCCACCATGCCCGGCTAATTTTTTCTATATATATATTTAGCTGTCCATATAATTTCTTTCTATTTAGTAGAGATGGGGTCTCGATCTTGCTCAGGCTAGTCTCGAACTCCTGAGCTCAAACGATCCGACCACCTCGGCCTCCCAGAGTGCTAGGATTACAGGCGTGAGCCACCGCGCCCGGCCCAAAGATTAAACTTTTTAAGATGGTGGCACTCATTCGGCCTTGTTTTATACCACATAAACCCATATATTTATTAATAAACCCAAATATTTCTCTTTGAATAAATGGATTCAAAGAGAAATAACAGACTAAGAACAAAGTTAATCAAATGCCAGATATTTTGAAATATCAGGTCCAGATAATTCCACATTACTTTACCTAACAATACCTCCATTACAGAAGAGATTTGAGTTAGGCCTATTTTTTCCTTTTTTTTTTTTTTTTTTTTGACTTAAAAAAGAAATTGGCTGGGCACGGTGGCTCACGCCTGTAATCCTAGCACTCTGGGAGGCCGAGGCGGGTGGATTGTTAGAGCTCAGGATTTCGAGACCAGCCTGGGCAAGAGCGAGACCCTGTCTCTACTAAAAATAGAAAGAAATTATATGGACAGCTAAAAATATACATAGAAAAAATTAGCTGGGCATGGTGGCACATACCTGTAGTCCCAGCTACTCGGGAGGCTGAGGCAGGAGGATTGCTCGAGCCTAGGAGTTTGAGGTTGCTGTAAGCTAGGCTGCTGCCATGGCACTCTAGCCCGGGCAACAGAGCGAGATGCTGTCTTAAAAAAAAAAAAAAAGAAAGAAAGAAAGAAATTTATAGACCATGAGAAGATGAGAAGGTGGCTGTCTGCAAGCCAGAAAGAGAGCCCTCACTGGAAATCGACCATGCTGGCTCTCTGATCTCAGACTCTTAGCCTCCAGAACTGTGAGAAAATAAATATCTCCTCTTTATTAAAAAAAAAAAAAGAAAGAAAAAAATTATTGAGCTATTTTACAATACCACAAAATTCACCCATTTTTAAGTGCGCAGTTTGATGAATTTTATTAAGTGTAGACATATGTGCAGCCACTACCCAGTTTTAAAACACATCCACCACCCTAAAAATTCCCTTGAGCTTGTTTTATCATTTGCTTTTGACGGAGAAATTTTCTTCTACTTCTGAAAAAAATTCTGGTATTATTTAGTCACATTATTATATTCCAAACTAAGAATTCATATCAAAAGACTTATTCTTAAGAATCAAACCAATGAAAGCATCTGAATGTAGTGTTTCTTCATCTTAAAAAAAAATTCTAAATTTTTATTCATAAATATTATGTGCTGGTAAGAATACACCTTAGTACATAAAGCAGTTGAAGGTAATTATTTTGCTAAAGTAGCTTCTATCTGATCCTGTGGGTGTTTGCCTGTATGCTTCTGTGAATGTGAGGTCCAGCAGAAAAACTTGTTGTATGCAAATAAATGTCTAGTCCTTTATCAGAGGATGGCAAAGGTTGGGAAGGGAAACAATTGAAAACATGAGCTCCTTCTGCCTGGAAACCATCAGTCACAAAAGTTCCCACTGTAGAGAAAGACAGGCACACCTACCTGCCTTTACTCTCTCTTAATGTATGTATAAAGAAGCCAAACAAGATGTGGGAAGATGAAGAGGAGGTACTCAAGGCTTTTCCTCTGATAGGTGGGGGTTAGCCAGAAAAGGGGACTCCCAGTGAGAAGAGAAACCTGCTAGAGACAGAAGACTTCAGTGATGCCAGGCTGGCCGAGGGTGCACTAGCACAGTCTGTGTCCCTGAGATGGTGGCTTCAGAACTTTGGGACCGCAATCTGAAACCACAGTTCTGATGCTTAACAGGATTACTGCAGCAAGACTCCGCCCCCCCCACCACCAGGGCCTGCACCCTAGTCTAGAGATAAAACCAAAAAGGTAAATTAAGCAGCGAGTGGCTAACCTGAATCACACTGTGGACATCTCAAGATGCATGTTTCCTGGCATACACTGAATTTACCTTCCTCCCCAGATGTGCTCCTCTTCTTGTTACTGATTCCATAACTCGCTTCCAGTCTCCCAGCTACAAATGCACCTGGGTTATCAGTCTCATGACAGCCTCCCTCCCCCACCTCTGTCCCCAACACCCACTGTGCACAATTCACCTGGACCGCACTGTTCCAAGTGCTTACACATACCTGAACTCATTTAATCTTCACAACAACCCTGCACCAAGGCAGGTGTGATTATTTTGGCATTTCACAGATGCAGCTGATGTCGTCCACAAGCACACTGCCATTCTACTGCCACTACTTATTCTGCTGCTCATACTAGGCTGAAAAGCCATGAACTAGGTACAGCCTCTTCTGTAGGCCTTGTTTTAAAAAATAACAAGATCAAAACACCACTCTCGCATGCCTCCCACCATTTTTCTCTCACGTAGACTTACCTTGTAAAAACTCTACCTATGAGTATTCATCTTAAAAGAGACAGACTGAAAGGATGCTCTGCTATCCCCCTGTGAGGGCCTGGGTTATTTCTGCTATTTGGGACACTTCGCCCAAGCCCTAAAGAGTTGAAATACCTTACCGTGCGACTTTTATGCACCCTTCCCTCTCAGACTTGGGATGGGGTGTGATACTAAGTGCTGGGTGTCTGAGCACCTGCAATGAGGGGAAAAGTGGGCATGGGCCTTCCCACAGCACCCGTGCTCTTCTCCACCCACCTCTATCATAGCCATAGAGGGTGACAGGACTTAAGGGGATTAAAAGGACAAGTGGAGCAAAGGCTCCTGCTCTGCCTTTCCTCCTCCTGTTAGGCGTGTACCATGCTGGGTGTTGGGAGAGGACTTCCCCTCACATGCTGGGTCAGCAGGATCTGCTGATAGGACTTAACAAAAGGGGAGATTTGCAAAGGAGAAGCCGCCCAGAATCCCAAAGAAGGAGGGTGTGCCCCAGGGAGGTGAGTGATTCTTGTCAGGAGCATTTAGGAAGAGGACTCTATCCTCTTCCAGTCTTTTTTTTTTTTTTGAGACACAGTCTCACTCTGTTGCCCAGGCTAGAGTGAGCAACCTCAAACTCCTGGGCTCAAGCAATCCTCCTGCCTCAGCCTCCCGAGTAGCTGGGACTACAGGCATGCACCACCATGCCCGGCTAATTTTTTCTCTATATATTTTTAGCTGTCCATATAATTTCTTTCTATTTTTAGTAGAGACAGGGTCTCGCTCTTGCCCAGGCTGGTCTCGAACTCCTGAGCTCAAACGATCCACCAGCCTCGGCCTCCCAGAGTGCTAGGATTACAGGCGTGAGCCACCGTGCCCGGCCCTCTTCCAGTCTTAAAAAACAAGAAAAACTCCCTGTCTTCGTTATCCTTTACTCAACAAAGTGCGTTTCTCCAAACACATGTAAAGGCTTAAAATTGGAGTCGTGTTGTTTCTACATGTCCCATGGTTATGACCTTTATCACGTTTAAAGAGAAGACTGTCTCACAATGTATTTTCATCCAAGATTTTAAATAAACATTTAAAAGAGCACAAATGAGGGGATACAAAAGTAAATAAGGGAATTGAGACCTTAAATTAGATTAGCACAAAGACTCTATAAAGGATGTAAATAAGGAATAATAAGGATTGTTTATTTCCCCATATCTGAAGGAGGTGACAGGTCTGCAGAGATCTTCCAGAGCAAACAGCAGGAAAGAAGGCAGGCGGCCGGCTGGCCAGGCACCCGGAGGTCACTAACGTGGGTTCTTACCCACAGTGTCAACCAGCCTGCCAATCTGGACCAGATAATAGCCGGCTGGAGCTCCACCTGCTCGCTCTCTGGTGAGGTGGCTGACAAGCATTGAAAGGAGCAAGGAAAGGCCACGGCAGCCAGAACTTTCCAAAGGGCCTCTGACAATAACCCTCTCTCCCCTTGGACAACCAAGTTATACCTGGTTACCTCTTTTTGGAAGCCATTTAATAGACATTTAGGCATTTAATAGACAATATCATTTTAAGCCTGCCTTAGAGCAAGTAATGGAGAGGAAGTAGGTTCTATACAACTTCCATGAGAGGAGGCAGAACATAGGAGTGTGTATGCGACGTAGTGAAAGCCATCTGCTCACTTGGGAAAAATACCCAGGTGAACCTTCAGATATGAATTAACAGAACAATCAACCGGGAACGTAGGGGAACAGGCAAAGAATACAGCAATATCAGACTGGCCACTAGCAGGGCTCAATCCCACAAATCCTCAAGCAGATGCCTGGCCTGCTCTCTGCTCTGTACCATGCCAGCACAGAGCAGGTGCTCTGCAAACATTTGTTCGTTGAACACTGAGTCTGCTCACTCTACAAAGACCACTAAGCAAGGCATCATGGGCATATCAACAAGATGACATGATTCTTGCCAATTAAAACCTTCAAGTTTAT
Source organism: Eulemur rufifrons (assembly GCF_041146395.1). Taxonomy (NCBI): domain Eukaryota; kingdom Metazoa; phylum Chordata; class Mammalia; order Primates; family Lemuridae; genus Eulemur; species Eulemur rufifrons. Next base: position 224,694,293 of record NC_090989.1, on the reverse strand, counting down.
AGATTAGCGAGGCACATGACCATAACTCTTAATTAAAAACAAGTGTTGGCAAACTCTTTAATAGAAGCATAATTTCTAGGAATAGAGGAAGAGATGAATTCCCGTTGGGAGCATCTGAGAACACTTGTTGGGAGAGGCGAGAGAGGCCGTGAAGGATAGGAAAAGCTTATATTATCAGATATGGGAAAGACATCTAAGTCAAGAGCACAGTGCTTTGAGCAAAGCACTGACTGGGGAACAGGCCGGTTGGGACCAGGAGCAGCAGCTGGGGTGGAGCACAGGCCCCTACTTCTCACACAGCTCTTTGGACACAGCTGGGCTCTGAATACTGGAGGCTCTGGGGGGCTGGGTGGACCCATCACGATTTTTTCAGGCACCAGAACTGAAGAGACAGAAATAGACCATGAATTCTGTCCAAATGAGGCCCAAAATAAAGGTTCAGAGTTAAGAGAAGGGAATAATTAGAGATCAAAGTTTGTGAAAGTGAAAATGAAAATGTTTGGGACACAGAAAAATAACAAAAGAATATAAAGCTCAATGATCTTGCCAGACATCCTGAAGCAAACAAAACCACAAAGCAGTGAGAATGAGGCAAAGACAGACCAACTTTCACAGGCCCTCTGGGCTGGTCCATTACACATAGGAGGGAAATGGCTGCCCTTGTGCCAAATAGACCTCTGTGCAGTCATTTTAAAGTGAGAGACTGAATGAATGAAATCAATGAAGAATTTCTACTGAGTTTCATATCATTCCTCCTAGCAGTACCCAAACTACATCCCAATTTAAATTCACCACTATTTGGAAAGTCTACTTTCTCATCATCGAAGTGTCTAGGGGACACAACACCAAAGAATTATACCCCGGGGGAAAAGCCCCCATCCTAAACCCCTTTACCTTCCTGGAAGATGTCCTGCCTCAGGTTTCTTCACTTAGAATCAGCATCCGGCGGTGCTGTGAGTTCCAGCTGCTGTTTTCTAGTGCCCGTATCACTTCCTAGCGCCCTTCCTGCCTGTGTGTGTGTGTGTGTGAGACGGACAGGCTGATAGGTAAGCAACCACAGAGCCTAGGATGTGATGCCGCCGTTTCCCCTCAACATTGCCAAACAGCTGTCCCTGGGGCAGATCTGGAGGCCGTGTAAAGAGTGGTGCTAATGGAAAAATCTGGTGGCACAGGGCTTTGGTGTTTTGCAATTTTTTCCTGTAAGCAGCATTGTTGGAATGGTTTGACATGCAAACGATCCCTCCTCCCCCACCAGCCTACAGGCTACCAGGTCTCCACCCTAGTGTGTTAAAATAAAAAAAAAAATCAGCACATCGCCAGGCTGATTCACCACTTGAAGAGGTGGAGCACCGGTTAGGGTACATGCTGCCTAAGCCCAGCAGGTACTTCTGCCTCCTCTGCCAGGGCCGGGAAGACAAATCAGACTTTGTCCTCACAGTTGGAGGGGAATATGCCAAATGGAATGCCCCCAAAAACATTTCCATGGTGCATCCCTGATTTGAATAAAGCATCCCAGTCAATCAGTCTAAAATGCTGAGGAAAAAAAAATAAATCAGCTGTACCCTGATAGGTGTATGGACTTGGATGAGGAGGATACTGACAGCAGAGGAAGAAAGAACTTGTCCTAGTTCTAGCTGTAAAAAAGAGTTGATGTACATGACTAGGGCTTTAAAGATATTAAGCACTAGGCATAAATTACTGGAAATAACCTTTCTCTCTCTCTTTCATATTTCCAGTTTGGAATGTTCTCCCCACTTCCCTCCACGAGATTGGTAAATGTACCTGCTGTACAGAAGCACTCACGACGCCTTGGTCTAATGGGCAGTAGATGCAAGAGGAAAAGGCACTCAGAAAAGTGGGTGGGGATGGGGAAATTTGGCAAGATGAGCTGAAGCAATGTTTTCACAAAATTATTTGCAAAGCTGATGGGATTTATCAACTAAACCAAATATTGTGAGACCAAATTCAAGACATGTGACTGTTTTTTGATTCTACCTAACAGAGATCATGTCCAAAATATAAAAGACCCCTCAGAGAGAAAACTTTTCCAGTTAGATAAAATCACAAAAAAGGAACTAAAATAAAATTAGTACTCACGACTATGAGAAGCAAATTGCTTCCATAAAGTTACTGCAGTACTACTTCCTTTAAATAAAGGTTTACATGGTGACACTGTAACAAGTCTACAATTTCTGATCCAGCTGGGAAAATGTCAAGGGATCAGTTAAATCCGGTTTGCCACAAACCAGAGGAATAAGAGCATAAAGATTTAATTTTCAGGATAAGAACAAATCCCATGAATCCAACAACTTGTCCCTTTGCACAGCCCTCCCTCACGTCTATAGTTCTGTTTTTCTATCTGTTGACTACAAAAGCCTAATGAATATCACAGAATATTATTTAACCTGCGTTTCAGCCATGGCTTGCTCTAAGAACTGCTAGGATAAGAAATCTAGTCAGTGTATATATTTTTGAAATCCTCAAAATAGCAACATACTTATTTTTAAGTGGTGAGATCATTTGTCCGTATGAGCTGAGATCACTAACGCTATATGTACAAATGGGCTACACTTTACAAACTTCTCCTGTTTTCAGGATTCATAATGAACTGCAGTCCAGAAGCAGAACCAGGCTTGGCCTCTAGAACATGAACATACTTTTCCTAAAGCATATGGAAATGAGTAAATCAGTTAAGGCTCACTCCAAAAATATCCAACAGAGAAGCCAAGAAAGGAAAATAGAAAATCATCTTTTTTTTTTTTTTTGGACCTAGAATTTCTACAATTGTTTGAATGAATCTTATAAAATCTGATTTCCTAGTTGGTCTTCTTTAAGGTTTTTATTATAAAAATCTACTCAATGCAATTTTTAAACATTTTGCCAGAAAAAAGCAAGAATTTATTGTTTCTGTGAGCTTGAAAACTACGCTAATATTTTTCATGCCAGATCAAATCAAACAATCTCTTATAGAAAAGGAGCCAAAAACACAAACTGTGAGCTTTAGTCACTCATTTTCCTCCAAGCCCATACAAACCTTTCTCAGAAACTGCACAAAGGAGATGAACTGAAATTATCCTGGACACAGGAAGAAGGCAAACCCTGGAAAAGGAAGCAAATGAGCTATACTTCTGATGGGCTCGGCCAGCCCACCCAAAGTCATTCAAGAAAGAGGGGAAGTGCATAATCAGAAATAAATGCCAATACTCACAACGGGAAGTCTGCCGAGGAAGAGCAGAGCACAGAATATCCAAATCCTTGTAGGAAGGCTGTTTTAATCCTTTGACCGACTACCTAGTCTCTTAGAATAATAGCAACAGCTCAAGTTCTTAACATAGCGAATCTCCCTTTTGGGTGTTTATTTTGTGTTTTTTTCCTTCTTCTTGACACCTACAGAGCATCTGGACAGATATCTCCAACCAAAGAGTTCCCTGCCCAGCAGCTGGGAACAGCAAGAGCCCAGACTCTCTCCTTCCTACACCCAAATAGGCAGGTACTCCCTGGAAGATAAATCATCCTTCCTGGGCTTAGCTGGAGAGCTAATCGCCTGTCTGAAACCTGATGCTTAACCCATTATGACTCGTTCAAGGTTTGGAGCAAGACAGCTTATAAGGTGAAGCTGGCTACAGGTTAAAACAGAAGGCTGAGAGTTTGTAAAACAAGCAAGCCCCGACAAGGGAGGGACTCTTCAAAACCTCTCCGGGGGCTGGATGAATTCTGGGGTTCTGATTAATTAGACAGGCGAGACTCTGAAACCCAGGGTCTCCTATGTGTAGGTGGTCCCAGCATTTTAGCAGTTATGAAATTCAAATGTAACTACTACTTACCTAAAAAAGATTATCTTCTCAAATACCACCACTATAAAAAACACATCATTTATAAACTTCAATGTGAAATTAGCCTTCAATAGACTAACAACTACAGTTTCACTGAGAGTTAAAATGCATAATTAATTAAATCCAATTATTAAACACACTCATACTAGGATGAAACTGCAATAAACAAATATAAGGAATTAGAATATGTTTGTTGATTTGGCTTGATGGAATAATTCACACTAAGAGAAAAAATAACATAACTCCCATCACGGCGGATGTTTTATTTTTAACCACTCTACCTTGAGGTTTTATATAGTTTTCTGAAATACATACTTTTCCCTTGATCTGTTTAATCAGAACTTCAGAGACACCACACTTCTGACTTTAAGTGTCAACATAATAAATACTTGAACAAAGGAAAAAGACTCTCCATGTCCAACTTCTGGCTTAGCCATTAATGAACGGCGTGAGCTCAGCAAGTTGTGTGTTTTGACATCTGAGAGCAGGAAAGGGAGGCTGGACAACTGAAACTGGAAAGATTCACCTCTAACTCTTACCTGTGTTTTTACATTAGGCAACTTGTTTTACCCTCGCAGCTCTTCTGATGGTCCTGAACACACTACTCATGGGAGAATACGAAGTACAAATAAGGACACACATTTTAATCCTTTTGCAAATTCAATCAGGAGACCCTGGAAAATCATGGAAGCCTCCCACGACTTAAAGCAGCCCCCGTTTCTAATCAGCTCACCCTCCACCTTTGCGGTAAGGCTAACACAGACGACAGGTCTAAGACTCACCACCACGAGCGCACGGCCTCCACTGTGCTGCTGTGTCCTCTCCTTACACAGGGTCTCAGGAAACACCAGGTTGGTTCCAGCCAGACCGGTCAGTGCAAACTCGTCTTATACTTGACAAACAGCACGTAATTCCTGCTGTCAGGTTCACCGCAGTGGGCTCAGAGTTCTGTTTGAGAAATGCTCTTGCCCAGAAAAAATATTTACACAGCCGAGAGTGGGCTGCACAGTAGAGCAGCGTTCTGCCTGCTCGGCCACAGCCACGAGTCTTTGGCACTGTCTGACTGACCCAGCCTTATCAGTGGCCTTTGTACCTCATTTGAGAGTAGCATAGAGACAAAACCTGGAACCAAATAACTGACCAAAGGAACAAGATTCAAGCCCCTTAAGTTACTAGAGCTGTGAAAACAGTTGTGCCATTTAACCCCGTTTTCCTGTTTCTGTGACATTGTTATCAGGAAATAATCAAAAAGGAGGAGAAAAGTGACCAGGCAGGAGGATGTTCCCGGCATAGTTATCTACAACAGGGAAAATCTGGAAGCAGTCCAAACGTTCAAAGGAAAAAAGAGTAATTGAACTGCTAGAAATACACTGAGGAATATTACATGCTTATCAAAAATACTAATTTGAAAACTGTGTTTTCTACAAAGACTTATAAAAATGCAAAGAATGTTAAAGCCAAAAGCTGAATACCAAAACATATGAAAAACTTACTGAAACTGTGTTTATGTCTGCTAACCTGACAAGAATGAAAAAGAAATATTAAAAATAAGACCTCATGTGGATTTTGAGTAATTCTTCCCTTCTGTTTTCCTGTCACATTTTATGAATGTTAATTTAAATTAAAAAATTTTAATGTGGTTCAATAAGCACCTTAACTGAATATGTATCTGTCTGAAAAAGGACTAGCAAGAGGGGACAGCTATAATAAACTGGCAAAGGCAACTATTAGCAAAAAATGTAATTGCAGGCGTACAAAGTCACTTCATAGTGCTCACCTATTTATGTCATTAAACTGTTAAATGAGGACAGCAATACAGTTCTTGCCCCCATGTCACAGCATCCAGCAGGGCCTGACACAAGGGTGCCTGTACCTAAGCAGGTGTTTACTAGATCAGGAGCTTGTGACAGGGACAAGAGAACAAGGAGAATGGTGCCATCCCTGACATTTGACCAGCACTGTATGTTTTAAAAAGTGTTTTTACAGCTATTACTTTACTCTTTTCCTCACAACAACCTTGTGAGAAGGTAGGACAGCTATTATTATCTTCATCTGACAAATAAGCCACTTTGTTATTTGGGTTCTAAAGCAATTCTAAGCTCTAATTAAAGTTTCACAACATTAATTAGTGTTGAAAGAGGTATCAATCAGTGCATCCAGTTTATGGCATGATTCAGAAACTTGGGGATAAAGCAGAATGTCCTCATCCCTAAACCCCAGAGAAATACAGCTGTTTTCTTAACCAATGATCTCCATTTACTTCTAGATAGCTATAAGAGAACAGTTGAGAGCAATTTATGATGCTCTTATCTCATTACATTAACAAGAGACATTATGGTACTGTTAGCAATGCCATAATAAAATGTTTTAAATTAATGAAAACAAAACTGTGCCAGTCAATAGAAGTAGGATGGAGGACCTGGTTTGGTGAAAAAGAAACACTGACGAGTGACTGACAGTGACGGGGGGAGGGGGGTAAGGAGGGGATGTGATCTGGAAGGGGTACCTAGGGAGGGCTGCCAGGTTTAGCAAGTAAGAAAGTAAAACACCCAGTTAAATTGAATTGCACATAAACAATTAATACCTTTTTAGAATAAGCATGTCCTCTATTTTACCTGGCAACTGTACACAGGAGACCTGAACTTTCACTAGAATGTACAATCCTTGAGAGAAGGCATTTTGCCTATTTTGTTCACAGTTGTATTCCCAGTACCTAAAACAGTGCCTGGCACACAGTAGGCACTCATTTACTTTCCTTTTTAATTTTTTTTTTTTTTAAAATTAGTAAGTCAGAGCTTGATTTCGAATTTTTATTGAGGGACATTTGTGATTGGTATTATGCTTTTTAATTGCACAGAAGTATTTCTTGAAAATTTTCCATTTAACAGTAAATGCTGGGAAAACATTTTGTCTGTCCATAGCCATTGAGAGAGTAACAAATGTGAAGGCCTTAGTTTCCATTTCATTTCACCTAGCTCAGTTACAAAATAAATAGCTCTGTAATTATTCTGAATACAAATCCTCCTAAAACACATGACATGGTTTCCTGGCAGGGATGGGGAACCTGCAGCCTTCTGATTTTAAGATTGTCCTTTTTTGAGCATCAAAGGATGCAAGAAAAACTTCATCTTTCTCTGCTGCACCCTCAAAAGGCCACACTTAAGGACCTAGAAGGCCACAAGTGGCCTTAAGGCTGCAGGTTCCCCACCCCTGCACAGTCTAATCATTCAAGACTAATTCACTTCCGATACCTTTGCAACATTTCAATGTATGTGTATGTATATGTGTATGACTGTGTGTGTGCATATATACATAAATGTTTATGACTGAGCCTCTAATCAGATTTGCTTACAGGGGTCATGGTGACGAAAACAAGCAAAAACCTTCCTTTGCCCAGTCCAGACACCTGTCTGCAGTAATAATTTATACCTGACACCCTGCAAGTCACAAATCAGGGAGCTTTCTTTTGCTTTCAAACTCAATGCCCAGACCTGTTAGGCAGGACACCAGGTGAAAATAAAAAGTTATAGCAGGATCCTGAGACCTTTGGAACAAAGCAAAAAGGGGAGTACAGAACAAGGCAAATGGCAAAAGGAATTAGTGGCAAATGGGGTAGGTATCTAAACCCCTGAAGACAGGATTTTGCCAGAGACACCAGAGGGTCTAGGTCCTGAGGCACCAACACCCTCAAGCACCCCCTCCCCTGAGCATGTGAGTGGAAGCAAGCAGAGAAGAGGAAGGAAAACCACAGCACAGAGGGGACTGAAACACACACCCACTGCACTCAAAATTTCATGTTTTAATCTCCTCCCTTATCAACTATTCTACTAGAGAAACAAATAATCATCCTGGTTTTTCTTATTTCATTTAGGTAAATGACTGGACTTCTCTGTGCCATCACATAGGGATGATGATCATGATGATGGTAGCATAATCTCATCAGATTATCACAAGGATTAAGTAGGATAGCGCAGGCAAAGCATTTTAGGCACCATGGTGCACAGTATGTGATTGATGAATGTTAGATATCATCATTCATATTTTTATTAATGACAGCACTCCCTGAGCAGAATCTACGAGTCTTGAGAAGTTGTGTAGTAAAAAGGTACAAACAAAAGAATGGACAGGGAAAAATCAGTTTGTCTAAAAATAAACAACTGAGTTTATTTGGACTTGCATTTGGGCAAGCTATAGTGTCCTTTCCAGAGAGGATCTTGCCGTTGAGATTGCTGGAATAAAAAGTCATGTACATGGGCTGGGAATGGACATTTCAAAGGTCTCTTTCTCCTTCTGCTGTCTTTAGAAGTGCTTTATAGTGTACATGGCACCTGTAAGTACGTTTCTGGTGCTCTCATTGGTCCTACACCTGCAAGTGGATATACTTAACCAATGTTTTGCCTGTGGAGAAATAGCCCTGCCTAGTATTTCACAGTTAGTACTGGGAGTAGGACTCTAATTCAGGTATATTGGCTTTAATGTCACACTCCCTCCAGTATATAATGTTGCCATTTGAGGGTGCTCGGAGCCAGCAGAGCTAGGATCCTGGACTCAGGGCGCTTAGAAAAATTTCCACATAGACGATTACTGCTCTCATTCATTCAGCTATTTGGCAGATAGCTCAAATGAGGAATGAACACTTGGCATGCTATTTTGGACAGGATGTCACCTCTGGTCATGGACCATCTCTTAGGAGGATTTTCTCTATATTTCTTCTACAAATTTCTCCCAAATCTTACATAAGCAGTATTGGAATAGATATCCAAACTATGTCAGTCTCTAATAGAACCAAAGTAAGAATTACAATACAGGTCCTTTATGATTCATAATATGGCTTCTTGCATATTCCTCTCCGGGAGAATCAATTTACAGAATATACTTTTCTCCCCCTGACCCCCTTTCTCGTTGTTTAGCAACATCAAACAAAAGCTGCTTGGGAGTGGATACCAGGAATTGGTTTTAAGCAGCCAAACTCGTGTCCTCTTTCCTCATTCAATCCCTCAGAAAGAAGTGCAAGAGGAGTATACATTATACTTGCATCAGCATTCAGGATTTTATATTTATCTTTCAACACATCAATAAAATTGACTTAGACAATAATTTACCTGATTTCAGTACATAAAGACTCTAAGATAAAAGCAAATTTTCTGAAAGAATTAAAAAAAAAAAAACCAACAAAACTTCAATGGATAGAAAATTGCTTTGAAATGCTAGTTATCTAGGCAACTTACTATTATCCATTATTAAAAGAGAAATAAAAACTGGTTGAAGCAAAAACATACATTTAATACAGACACACACTCCAGAGCACAGTTACCTGAGGCGCAGCCGTTAACCTTTGTGGTGTGAGCCATGCCGGCTCAAATCCAATGACAGATCCAGAAAGGAGTGAGGAGTCGTGCAAATTTTATGCATCAAGTTCCCAAACGCATTCAACCTGAAACAGTAAAGAGAGCCCCATCAAAATGCATCATTTAAAAATATGTACAACAGTAAATCTTAGACTTCTGTTTACAAAGATGACTGCTAATGGAGAAAGCAAATCAGAATGGAGGGAGACCGCATTGGACCTGGCCATTCAGGATTAAGAGAGAGAACACCAGGATGTATCCGTGGAGGTGCTGAAAGAAGGTCTCGAAACGTAATACCCTATGGGAAACAAAACTGCTTCTCCAGAGATGTATCAGGACGGTGGTCTTCAAATACAAATGGCCTCCTAATGTGTACCATTCTGTAGCACTCCACAAACTAGTTATGGTTTTTAAGCTTATCTTCCTTTCCAAATGTTGGTTCAAAAGTTTCTTTTATTCAACTGCAATTTCAAAGGAATATCTTGCCCCAAATGTTTACATTTTTGAAAAGATTAACTTCATGGAAATTCTTTTGCAATATCTCAACTCTTTCTACCAACACCAGCTTTCTCACATGCAATCAGCTGTCTAAAACAAATACGATTCAGTCAGTCCTCATCTTAAAAGAAAAAAAATCTTCAGTATCTCCCACTGTCTTATGGGATAAACTTCAAATGACATAGCATGGCACACGGTTTTGAAACGTTAGGGTACATTTAGGGCAACATATTTCTGACTTTATATTGATTTGCTATTTACCTGAACTTTTAAATACCTCAAACTAATTTTTATTTCTTTTTTAATAATGGATAGATAAGAGCAAGTTGCCTAGATAACTAGGATTTCAAAGCAATTTCCTATCCATTGAAGTTTTGTTGTTTTTTTTCCAACTGAGATTACTACAATAAGACATTATGATCACGAAATTTAAAACAACAAAATAAGACCAAGAAAAAAAAAAAAAAAAACAGAAAAGAACATTGTTCCCACCTTTGCTTTTTGTAAATGTCTTCTGAAAAATATTGGCAAAAAAAGCAAACAATGGTACATATAGAGATATTCTATTTCCACTGTGACCAAATTCTAACTCTAGACCCATGAAATCAGAACAACTTGAGCTAAACAAATTCCAACCTGAGAAAGTGTCAATTCAGAAACCCACATTACCTCCTAACAACAGGAGAATTGCTAAAATATCTGTATATACTAGATTCTAATGTAGCCACTGAAATCATGTACGAGTTTTTAAATAATATGGTAAAAAACTCAATGCATGTTGATTAAAATAGAACTGTATCCTATCCTAAATCCAATTCTATTAAAAATATACATGTTTACACATTTAATTTAAACAATTACAAATAAATACACCAAAATGCTCATTGTGGTTGCCTCTGGGTGATGAAATTATGGAAGATTTTAGCTCCCTTGTTACTTTTGCAATAATTATTATTAAAAAGAAATATTTAGACCATTTCTGTCAATGTTAGTTGTATTTGCTTTAAAAGCATCGGGGAATAGAAAAGGTACTAAAAAATGTTATGCAAAAGGAAACTCCCAGGCCACAGTCATGGAGATTATTAATAATAGCGGTCAGAAATGTAAGCAAATAAAAAGGAAGGAAAAGGAAATGGCTGATCACTTTGATCACACAGGGTGAGAATTTCTTGCTGCTTAGCTAGTGAAATTTTCCTCATTGTTTAAATGGGCTTGCACCACAGTTCAAAGCTAAAGCGAACTACTGTGAAAATAACTCGGTGCAAACTCAAAAGGATCCCTTTTTTCCTCTTACAGGCTGCTTCTGACAAGCACGCTCCCCTGGACGGGTTTTTTAGCTACAGGGACTAGTACTCCTCCACCTGGAGAGACCAGATTCTAAACCTTCCACTGCCCGCTGACAGGGGCACAGATTGGCTCTAATCTCTCTGACTGTGGGGCAATCGCCTGACATTCTCTTGGAAACAGAGGTATTGCTTCAGGTCCATGGCGTGGAACTTGTGTGTTTGTACTTTAGCTTCTATATTATAGCTTGTAAATACCGCCACTTAAAATCTGGAGGGCAAACAGAAGACAAGAAGAGACAAGCTGCATGTGCTATGGATGAATGAAGTATGTGGCAAGGTATTTGGATGGAGATGTGCCCAGAATCTTCCTAGTCAGGCTTTATAAACTTTGGCCCAAGGTTCTCTACTGTTATTGAACCTCTTTCAACCTGGCAGAGGATCTTTATCTCAGATTCAAATTGGATTCTCCTACCTCCCTTCCAACTGAACAATAAAATCAAAATAAGGAAGCAGCCTAAAATTAGGAATTACAAACATATCACCAGTAAAATAACAAGACACTGACACTGGGTGTGGATCCTGGTAGTGTCTGCAAAGAGAACAGTTTTATATTCTGTATAGATTTTTCCCAGTTATTGTTCATGTCTGGCAGGTGGCCTCAAATTGTGGGGATTCATTCTTCTTAATGATATGCAGATTCTTATGTCAGTGCATTGTATAGACCAGAAAAGGTTTGGCCATGGTCCGTTCCTCTGTCACAGATCAATAAACTGCTTCTTTTCTCCCCCAGAGGACAGTGCAAACCAGTAAATCTTAAATGGTACAATGGTGGCTTAGTCCTGCTAGCTAAGAGAAAAAGCACTTTTTTGAAAGGATTTAGGAAAATCCATCAATAGAGAAAATAAATAATTCTTCTCTATTTATTTCAAGAAACTGAAGGGCAATGAAGAACATTTTAGTAGCTACCAAAGTATGGTACAGTGAATAATGCAAACGTTGCATGAATTGACCCCACAAATACTTTACATTAGCTAAAATGAAACAAATACGAAAAAAAGCTCATTAGATCTTTTTTTTTTTTTTTTTTTTGTTGAGACAGAGTCTCACTTTGTTGCCCAGGCTAGAGTGAGTGCCGTGGCGTCAGCTTTAGCTCACAGCAACCTCAGACTCCTGGGCTTAAGCGATCCTACTGCCTCAGCCTCCCGAGTAGCTGGGACTACAGGCATGCGCCACTATGCCCGGCTCATTTTTTCTATATAGATTTTTAGTTGTCCATATAATTTCTTTCTATTTTTAGTAGAGACGGGGTCTCGCTCTTGCTCAGGCTGGTCTCGAACTCCTGACCTAGAGCGATCCACCCGCCTCGGCCTCCCAGAGTGCTAGGATTACAGGCGTGAGCCACCGCGCCCGGCCTAGATCTTTTCTTAAAACATCAATAGAAACGAGTAGTTAGATGAAATTGAGATTTGATCACTTTGAGTGCTCTAGGCTAGCACTGCTAAACTATCAAATGCTACTGTCTTGGTAAGAAACAAGATGATGATAACACTGATGATAATGCTGATGATAACTAACATTAATCAGTATCTTATCTACTATTAGTTACTGAAATCTACAATGTCACCTACTATAAAGTCCATCATTATTTTAAGTACCACTGATAAAAAGATGTCACCAGCTTGGTGTGGTGGCTCATGTCTGTAATACCCCAGCACTTTGGGAGGCCAAGGCAGGAGGATCATTTGAGGACAGAAGTTTGAGACCAACTTAGGCAAGAGTGAGACCCTGTCTCTACAAAAAATTTAAAAATTAGTCAGGCATGGTGGCACACGCTTGTTAGTCCCAGCTATTCGGGAGGCTAAAGCAAGAGGATTGCTTGAGTCCAGGAGTTTGAGGATGCAGTGAGCTATGATGATGCCACTGCACTCCAGCCTGGGCAAGACAGTGAGACTCTGTCTCAAAAAACAAAATAAAACAAAACAACAACAACAACAAAAAAGTCACCAATTAAATGACAAAATGCTTATTAAAAAATTACATTAATTGTAAGACACTTCCATGCCCTCATTTCAGAGGTGTTACAATGTGAAAACCGTGCTTCTTAGAATTGATGAAATTACCTTTAGAGTACTTTTTAAAGCATTTAATAGTTATTTGTTTAAAACTCAAAACAACCCCGTGAAGTCCTAAAATCTCCTCCTCGCCATTTTATAGATAGGAAACTAAGGCACAAGGAGGTTTAAAACTTGTCCAGGTCACACAACTAGCATGGCAGAGCTGACATTTTAAACTAAGTATTAAATAATTCAGCACTAGAGTTCATGCGCTAGCCCTTGTGATTATGTAGAGTGAGGATGTTATTATTTTAACAAATGAGAACTTGCATAAATGAGTGATGTCTGTTTTAAGGTAGTCACCTTTGGGATACATAAGTCACCTTTGGGATGCATAAGCTTATTACAAGCATGCTTTCTTCAACTCCTCTTTAGATAGAAAGTGATGTCTCAGAATTTTATGAAATAATCTTTTAAAGCAATTATATTTGCAACCTTATTCCTTGGAATAATATGCATAAAACCTTGAAGGGGAACTTATATGGCATACAGGAAATGTCTCAGTACTTAACCATCACACTCTAATCTAGACTGCACATGGTATTAGCTTGATTATTAACCTTGTTCCTCAGATTTTATATGATTGTTATTTGGCTCTTTCAAATTATCAAGTATTTTTTCAGCTGAAAGAAAAACTTTCCACCGAGGACAAGGGGGAGGTTGTGAACGGAATGGTAGGAGTTTCAAAAATGGATAGAACTAGGGCAGTATATTAGAATAAGAATCCTGCCACTCAAAATGACAATTATGAGAAGAAAATGGTGATGTAGATGCAAGCTACACACTATCACTCCGAGAAAACCAAAAATGAATATACAGTGCTGAGATTATCACCAGGATTATCCCAGAACTCTAATATAAGGACGAGTTCGTTCCCAGGGCCAGCGAGAAATAAAAAAACTCCCAGAAGACAGTAAGAGAATTAGATTTTCATATCTGCAATGCCTCTCCCCCAAATCTGCCCGGCACCAAGTACACAGAAAACTTCCCCTAACCCATGGTTTCTATACTAGAAAATGTGAGATTGAGGTGGACAGGCAGCTTCTCCACCATCTTGGGTTCTTTGGCAGGAGACCTGTCCATGGCTCTCAACCCACAGGAAGCATCGTGAGTGCCAAAAGGGAGACACATCCCCGAGGCCAACCAGAGACAAGGTGTGGAGGAGGGGACAGGCATGGCTACCATCCCCAGCCCTAGAACTCTGCTTTGTAACTTGGTCAAAGGAGACGCCAAACCAGAGTGGCTGTTCAGCAGCACCATGCTATAGGAGGTACGTTCTGCAGGTTCCTAGGCATGAGCCTTTAGCCAGCCTTCCCACACTGCTCACATAATCCCTTTGGGGCCTCCCTCATTCTGGATGGGACTCACTCTAATCCTTTGCTAGAGCCAAGGCAAACCTGGCTTGTAGGTACCATCTAGTGCCACAAAGGAGGCAGTAACCTAGCAGAAAAAAAATAAAAAATTCAAGTAAATTATAGAGAATCTCTAAGCAAATATAACCAATAAAACCCAAAACAAGCCAGACAGAGAGGACTAGAATAAATAACTAATCCTTCAATGTGAAGACATAGATGTACATCCACAAGAAACAGCAGCACACAGAACCATAACCTCCCCAAATGGACAAAGTAACCACTGACTGACCCTAGTGAGACAGCAATAGATACATAGGCTTTCTGACCAAGAATTCAAAATAGCAATTTTAAGGAAACTCAGTGATCTCCAAGATAACTCAGAAAAGCAATTCAGAAATTTATCAGAGAAATTTAACAAAGAGATTGAAATGATAATAAAACAAACCCTAGAAATCTTGGAACTGAGAAATACATTTGCTGAACCGAAAAATTCATTGGAGGCTCTCAATAGCAGAGTGAATCAAGCAGAGAAAAAAAAAAAAAATCAGTGAGTTCAAAGCAGGCTAATTGAAATCACACAGAAGAGAAAAAACAAAAAGGAAAAGGAATGAAGACTGCATATAAGATATAGAAAATTACCTGAAAAGACTAAATCTAAGAATTATTGGTGTTAGCAGTGATACCACAGGAAAAGTGGGGGTAATGTAAACCAGCTCTTGGTTATTTTGCAACCAAATTACCTAATATGACCCAACACCATTTGGCTTCTGCAAATATAGCAGATAATTTTCTTGGTATAAGTGGGGTAGAAGTACAGAGGTATCTCAAATATGGATCCAGACCTAAATTAGAATCTTGGATACTGGTTTTCATTTCTGAAGTGTTAAAAAAACAAAAAAAGTTGAGATTTGTCCAGCTATGCTTACAACTTTACGCCTTGGAGTAACAGAGTTAAGAAGTTGGAGGAGGTACAAATTTATTATAGGAACAAATTAAAATGCAGGTATAGTGAAAAATATGGAAGAAACAATAGTAAATAAATTCATTCATTCAAAAAATAAGTTCCCATTATGTGCCAGGCACTGTTTTTGGCATTTAGGATACAGCAATGAGCAAAGCAGATACCCACCCACCCTCTGCCCCAAAATAATCTAACTAGAGATCTGTGCTGTGGGCCCAAAGAATATTTAGGTTCACAGTGTGCTTAACAGATTAGCTATATTAAAAGCCAATTCCTTATTCATCTTTTCTGCCTTATTTGAAAAGGGTCCTCATGATAAAATCTGCCTCCTTGTGCTCCAAAGTGGACAAGAGCATGTCCAGCCCTCCTGCAGACCCTCACTGCCTATTCACACCCACTCTACCTCATGAAAATACGACAGTGTCTTTCCAAGAGTGTGTGCAATGATTATGCTGCTGTCAGTGAACAGGTTAAAACCATCTCAGAGCCTACAAATGCTCTCAGAGCCCTGCGCTGGCTCTACTCCAGCTGGGTCGCCGGGACCCACACAGCTTCCCGAACACTTAAAGAGAACTGACGCTTGCACAGTTTCTTTCCAGGAAATTTTCTATGATGAACGTTTATGATATCATGACAACCCAGGATGAAAACCAGCTGTTCTGCTGCAAAAAAGGAGCAATAGGCGGTCTGGAGAAGAATATCCAAATGAAAACCAGAACTACTAAAGTTTCTTTTCGTTTGTTTACCCCCTTCATGTTTTTTTATTGCCTTCAAAGGAAAATAATTTTATGACTCAGTAGAGGTACAGTGAAATAGTATTTATTGATTTGCTTTGGTTTACCTGTAATAGGCTTAGGAAAAACAGACCCTAGCAGAAACCCAAACCTTGATTTTATAACTATGATCCTATCAGGGAAGTCTTGCTCTTACTGAGCAAGAATTCTTACTGGTGGTAGTTTGTAAGTTAAAATATCCGTGCTTTTGCCTATTCAGACATTAAAGAACAACAATGTAACAGCCACAGATGTAAGGGAATTAGTTTAGTGTAGTTTGAAAGGTTTTTGTTCATTTCCTATATAAATAAAATGTATGGTTCTCATTTATTTACTGCCTTAGCAGAAAATCCCCCTGTAATTTCTTCTTGGATTGGATTCTTATGTAACCTTCTCTATGATTACTCTTAAATTGATCAATACTGCTAATGACATGTTCAAGGGTACCTAGGACTGTCACTAAGTAAAAGGGACACACAATACTGTCTCTTCTTAAAAACAAACAAACAAAAACCCTGAGTTTGAGTCTTGCTTTGTTACCCGGGCTGGAGTGCAGTAATTTGATCATAACTCACCGCAGCCTTGAACTCCTGGGCTCAAGCAATCCTCCTGCCTCAGCCTCCCGAGTAAGTGAAACTACAGGTACACACCAAGCCTGGCTAATTTTTTTATTTTTTGTAGAGACAGGGTCTTGCTATGTTGCCCAGGCTGGTCTCGAACTCCTGGCCTCAAGCAATCCTGCCACCTCAGCCTCCCAAAGTGCTGGGATTATAGACGTGAGCTACTGGGCCCGGCCAGCCTCAGATTCTTAACCTTAAAAACGTGGTCCTCAAAGTGTCATCCCCAGAACAGCAGCATCAGCATTATTTTCTGGGAACTTGTTAGAAATGCAAATTCTCAGGTCCCATCCCAGACCTACCACATCAGGAACTCTGGGTTTGGAGCCCAGAAATCTGCATTTTGATAACCCTCTAGGTAACTCTGATGTAGGCCAAAAGTTTTCAAAATCACTACCTTCAAAAATGGGTTAATTAGGAAAAAAATTAAGCCCTAAGGCTCCAAGAGCCAGGAATGTCCTCTGATTATAAGAAAAGGGTACCCAGTAATTTAGAAAATATCTCCCAGGCAGCCTGACTTTGTTCCATTCATTTATTTAAAAAATATAGACTGATTAGCCGGGCATGGTGGCACATGCCTGTAGTCCCAGCTACTCGGGAGGCTGAGGCAGGAGGATTGCTTGATCCCAGGAGTTTGAGGTTGCTGTGAACTGGGCTGATGCCACGGCACTCTAGCCCAGGCCACAGAACAAGACCCTGTCTCAAAAAAAAAAAAAAAAAAAAAAAAAGACAAAAAATATAGACTGAGCACTGAGCATGCAGTAGGCACAGTGCTGGGCACTATGGTGGTAAACAAAATAAACTTGGTTCTTGTGTTTTTGAGGCTTACAGGCAGGAGTTTTACATACACACAGACTATGAATATATTATGCTAAATGCTATCAGGGAGAAAAAACGAGTGTTGAGAATAATGGAGGCACTCCTCCTTAGGGCTGAAGTTGAGGGTATGCAGATGGAAATGGTTGGTCCTTAAAGGTCTCTGTAGGGAAATAACATTGAAGCTAAGATCTGAAGGATGGGTAGGAGTTACTTAAAGGGAAGGTGGAAGATAAAGATAGTCCAGGAAACAGAATAGAGACCAGAAACAGATCCATACAACTGTACTTGTATGATTTTTGACAAAGGCATATAAAAAACAATTCAAAAAAGGAGGGAAAGTCTTTTCAACAGATAATGCTATAGCAGACACTTAGGCAAAATAATGAATCTTAACCAAGGTCTCACCTTACATAAAAATTAATTGCAAATGAATCAAAATCTTAAATCTAAAACAAAAAACTATAAAACTCTCAGAAGAAAACATAGAGGATCTTTAGGACCTAGGGCTTGGAGAAGATTTCTAGATATGACACCAAAAGTAAGAGCCATAGAAGTAAAAATTGATAAAGTGGTTTTCAAAATTAAGGTTTTATTTTTTCTGTAAAAGAGTGGTCTTGGCCGGGCGTGGTGGCTCACGCCTGTAATCCTAGCACTCTGGGAGGCCGAGGTGGGCGGATCGTTTGAGCTCAGGAGTTCGAGACCAGCCTGAGCAAGAGTGAGACCCCATCTCTACTAAAAATAGAAAGAAATTATATGGACAGCTAAAAATATATATAGAAAAAATTAGCTGGGCATGGTGGCGCATGCCTGTAGTCCCAGCTACTCGGGAGGCTGAGACAGGAGGATCGCTTGAGCTCAGGAGTTTCAGGTTGCTGTGAGCTAGGCTGACACCACGGCACTCACTCTAGCCTGGGCAACAGAGTGAGACTCTGTCTCAAAAAAAATAAATAAATAAATAAATTAAAAAAAAAAAAAAAAAAAAAAAAAAGAGTGGTCTTAAGGTTCTGTCTGGGGCAGGAAAAAGCTCCACGCACTTGAGCAACTGAGTTTATCAAGAGAGGGAGAGAGCAGATTGGGCTGAGGTGAGAGGTAAGCAGAGGTTAGGTTATAAGATACGCTTGGCCTTGTTGCCCATATTAAGGATGCTGGGTTTTAAGTGCAAAGTCATCGATGGGTCTAACACTGATTAACATAAAATAAATGATCTTACTTTTAAGTGTTTTGCTTATGCTTAGGTTTCTTACTATCTTTAAGGAAAGGTAGCTCTGGGCTTCTTTAGTTATGTTATCAGCTGGAAAGGCCATTGGGGGTTCTAGGGATGGTTTATTCAGACTTCACATAGAGGATTTCACCTTGAAGATATAATCAGCCTTTTGATTTTATAAAATTTTGTTTTCTTTTTTTTTTTTATTTTTTTATTTTAAAATTTTGTTTTCTATTATTTAAAGCAGAAAGGGCTCAGCCATGCCAAATAGAAATTTTCCAGATTTTCTTGTGTTTTCCCAAGAACATAAAAGCTCCTACTTCTTTAAGGTAAACTTTAAAGGGGTCAAGTGCCTAGCCAGGAGGTACTTCACAATTTGCTGCCTGAGGAAAGTTCTCACAATGTTAAACGGTATTACCAGTATAGAATATGCACTTCAACTATAATCGGTTATGGGAAAAGCTGTAACCAGAGATTGAATTCAGAGATTGAATTCAGAGATTAAAAGGTAGAAGTAACTCAAAACCACAATGAGGTATCACCTCACAGCCATTAGGGTAGCCACTATCAAAAAAGCAAAAAATAACAAGTGTTGGTAGTATTTAAAGAAATTGGGGATTGTAAAATGGTGCAGCAGTTGTAGAAAACAGTATAGAGGTTCCTCAAAAAATAAGAAATAGAACTACCATATGAGCCCACAACTCTATTTTGGGGTATATACCCAAAAGAACTAAAAAGAAGAACTTGAAAAGATATCTGTACCTCCACGTTTCACTAAAGAATTATTCACAACAGCCATGATGTAGAAGCAACCTAAATATCCACCGACAGACAAATGAATAAAGAAAATGTGGTATATACATCCAGTGGAATATTTTTTAGCCTTAAAAAAGGAAATCCTGTCATATGCTACAAAATGGATAAAGCTTGAGGACATTATGCTAAGTGAAATATGCCAGTCACAAAAAGCCAAAGAGTGCATGATTCCATTTGCATGAGATGTCCAAGTAATCAGACTCACAGAAACAGAAAGTAGAATGGTGGGTGTAAAGGGTAGGGGGTGGGGGAGTGGGGGTGTCGAGAGGGAAACAGGCAGTTGCTCAATGAGTACAAAGTTTCAGTCGTGCGAAATGAAAAAGTTCTAGAGATCTGTTATACAACAATGTGCATACAGTTAGTAATACTATAACATACACTTAAAAATTAAGAGGGTATATCTTTGTCACATGTTTCTCACCACAATAAAAAGAAAAAAGGCAGAGTTAGCATCCACTGGGCCCAGCCACACTCTGGGTCAAGCTGCCTTCCACATGTCATACAAGCTGTTCTAGCAAATCCTGAATGTTGCTTTCCTTTAGCCGAAATAAATCTCACTTAAGCTCTTCCCTTTTTAATACAGGGGACTCAGAACATTCCCTGCTTTTTTATCGTCACAGGCTTTCCTGCTGGGGCAAGCGCACCGCTTTCATGATGCTTTAAGTTAAGAGTTCTGCTGACGTTCATCCCCACGCTAGGCAGGCAAACACCAGGACACAGGGTGGCAGCAGGGGTGGGGGCACCTGCCCTGGAGACGCCATTTAGAAATAGGAAATGACTAAGAATCCTTGCTTCCTGCTGGCAGCGCATGCTGCTGAGGGATGCTTTGGAGAACAGAAGTAGAGTGACAGACTGACCAATGACAGGCCACGCCCAGGAGGAAGAGCCGTGTTCCTTGGTCAGCAGGACAAGGAGGCAGAAGGGGGAACCACTGGGTCATCCCCACTAATTTCAAATGGTCAGAGGCTACAGATGTGTCCTCTGAGGACCAATTCAAATGCCATCAACCACTTCTGCCGTGTTCGGCCTGGGAAATGCAACAGGAAGCAGATGCCATAGCAGGAATGTAAACGCCATCCTCTTCACGGGGAGGTCCTGCCTCTCCCTCTGGTCCTTCTGAAAGGCTCCGACAGCAGTGTCTCAACCCCACCACACTAGGAAGAGCGCCAGAGCATGGGGCCTGCCAAAGAACAGGCTTCACCCCTAACCCAGGCTGGAAAGGCTGGACTCAAGCCAGAGTCATGGGTCAAGCCATGTCACAGGAAGATTGGCTCCCCAGTATGCAACCTGACGGCACTCAGGAGCCAAGTGCCCACTGGCTCCTAAAGTGAGAGCCCTGTTCATCCTCCTGGGCAGTAACACCCCATGAGCGGGATCTGAGACAAGGAGGAAGTGAACACTAGGACCCAGGTATAGCGGGGAAAGGCTGGTTAGTGTATTTGTATCATACTAAAGCAAAACTAATTTACAAATATTTGTTTGAAGCTATGAGTAAGCAAGTAGAGAGAAACAAAAACAAAAATATCTAGCCATCAAGGAGAGGGAAATGTTGAGTAATGGCAAAATGTCTATTGTTTCTAATTCAAGGTGTTTAAAATCTCAACGGCACTGCTTTTATTTGTTCTACACTAGTTTTGTATTTTTATTTGTATGTATGTAGTTATTTATTTATGAGATAGAGTCTCGCTCTGTCACTGTGGGTAGAGTGCCGTGGCGTCAACCTAGCTCACAGCAACCTCAAACTCCTGGGCTCAAGCAATCCTCCTGCCTCAGCCTCCCGAGTAGCTGGGACTACAAGTGTGTGCCACCACGCCTGACTATTTTTTTCTATTTTTGGTAGAGAAGGGGTCTTGCTCAGGCTGGTCTCAAACTTCTGACCTCAAGTGATCCTCCCAGGCTGGCTTCCCAGAGTGCTAGGATTACAGGTGTGAGCCACTGTGCCTGGCCACTGCTCTACACTAATTTTGAAAAAACAAATATAAGAACTATGTGTTGATAGATACTTACATGGGTTTGTTATTGTCTAACCCCCTTGCTACTCAAAGTGTGGGCCCCTGTGCAACTTGCTAAAAAAGTAGAATCGTGGGCCCTAACCCAGACCATGGAATCAGAGTCTATTCTAACAAGATCTCCAGGTGATACGTATGCATATTGAAGAGTGAGAAGCACTGGCTTAGCTCTTATTTTTCCCATCGGGTCTTGAGCTTCCTAACCCCTTACCTTTTATCTGGTGGGACCTAGAGCAATGGTTCATAACCATGGATGATAATTGGAATTACTGTCCAAGCCCCACCACAGACCAATTAAATAACTCTCTGGGGGTGGGACCCAGGCAGAAGTATTTTTTAAAGCTCCCCAGGAGATTCTAAGTGCTATGTTTGGGAGTTATTGGTCTATTCCAGTGGTTCTCGAAATGTGGTCCCCAGATCAGCAGCATCACCATAACTAGGGAACTTGCTAGAAATGTACATTTCTTCTTCCTTCCTCCGTCTCTGTCTCTTTCACACCCGCCCCCTGTACATCCAAACTATGACTATGCTTATAAAAAAGTAACTCAGAAAAACTTCAGGAAATTCTCAGAAGGCAGGCGTTCCGGTATTTCTTTTGCACAATATATTTGGCACCTAGAATAAAAATATTTTTGTTTTATAAGGATGACTTCAAATTCACTTAAAATGAGGAAGCTGCTAGGGTATATGCCTCTAGGGGCTGACAGGGTCATAGGGTGAAAACATGCATAGTTTGAGTGGTAAATAAATTCTACTGTCTCATGGGTGGTTTGGAAACAAGTAATGCTCTATCAGGGCTTACTTGATAGCAATAGTATTTCCCCAAATCTGATAATAAAGCATCCCAAGACTCTCCCCAGAGATTCTGATTCAGTGAGTCTCACATGGAGTTGAAATATATGTTCTTAACATAATCTGGAAAAACACACTGCCTTGTAGGACCCTTATTCTTTAGGCCACTGTTTCTCGAAGTGTGGTCCTGGGTGTCAGCATCACCCGGGGACTATTAGAAATGCATATTCTTGAGCTCTGCCCTGGACTGCTGAATCAGAAACTCTTTAGGTGGGCCAATGGCTGGTGTGCTAAAAGAGCATCTTAGCTGATTTGAGCCCATTTTCAAAACTCTTACACCTAATTTTCAATGAGAAGCACAAAGAAACACTGGATGGCCTCAGTTTGAGTCTCAGCCTGTGTCTTTCATAGGGAAGAATTGTCCTCCTCCAAAGAACAGGATGAAGAAGCGTGATGAAGACAGTCTTTGGTCATAACCATAAAATCTCCATGTTGATAGGAACAGAGTTGCACTAACTGCAAAAACAAAAGCAATTGTGCTAATGTGGTGGGCATTATTAAAAAGCATTATAAAATTTTACTTTTATTGGAAAAACAATCTAACAGCAACAGTAAAAAAAGAAAAACACTAAGTAAGTGTCCAATGTGATGGGGCTTGTTCATCTTCCTAGTTGCTATCCTTTCTTTCTCTTTTTTTGTTTGGCAAAAAAAAACACATTTACTAAGAAAGTATGAAAACCAGGTCATAGTTCCATTATCTCCAAACACAAGAGAACTACTTGAAAACTTGGGGAGTACAAGACACAGGACGTGTACAACAGGGACAAGGTTAGAGGGTTCTTGAAACCTCCAAAATCAAAGGCCAAGCTTTAAGGTTTTCGGCCAACACCCATTGTACAAGGGAGCAGTTTGATAGCCTTTATTAGATATCCAAAAGATGCCAGACCCAAGGAAAGTCAATAACCTCTGAGTTTCCATGTATTTCAATGGACAAGATCTAGACAAAAAGACCTAACAATTCAACAAATATGATATGGAGGGAAAAAAAGTTCTCTTACCTGGAAACTTTTTCTCTGGCCTTAAAAACTGCTTGTGAGAATTGGGGCTCACCCACCACAGCAGAGCTGGGAGATGTGCAAAGTAGCAGCACTAGATAGAACAGGAGCCTGGGAACCACATTTTCATTTCAACTTGGCCTCAAACCACCTCCACCACTCTGGGAAAGTTACTTAAACGCTTTGAGCCTCAGGTTCTTTATGGCTGGACTGGGACAGCCCTAATGAAACTTCCAGGCCTGACAGACATTCTATGCTTATGCTCTTCTAAATCCTGGGCCCAAGGGGAACATAAGGTTCCCCTGGGCCAATGTTGCCAAATAAAGACAGCTCATATGGGATGCTGTGTATGGGTCAGCAGGACACAGGTCTTGCCTCACAGGCCCCAACTGCCTCCAGGAAGCTCCTCGGGCACAGCAGTGATTACTCAGAGAATTCCCACCAGTCAACACCAAAAGAGGTGCTGAAACGCCCAAGCTCTGGCTTCTTCTCTAACTCAACTCCCAGAGTGCCAGCTGTTTCTCCACCCCTTAAGTTTTCTATCTCCCCTCTATGTAAGAGTACAGAATATTCAACAATAAGGAAAAGTGTAAAAGAGAAAGTGAAAAATCAGCTAAAATTCCACTACTATCAACATTTTGGTGTGTAGCATCCCAATTCTTCCTTGTGCTTATATAAACACGTGTACGTATGTATTTTCCCCAAATACGTCATTTTGTAACTTTTAACTTTCTATTACAGTCATCTAAGACAGTAACTACATCACTTCTTAAGGCTACACAGTATTCCCTTTCATATCTGTGCCATATTTGATTACATTTAGACTGTTTCCAATTTTTTCACATTGCAAACACTTTGATAAACATACTTTTACATATAGCTTGTATACTTGTCTGATAATTCCCTATGGGTAACCCAAGAGGTGGATTTGCAAGATGAAAAAGTACAGCCTACATATTCTGACGGATGATGTCAGTTGTCTTCTAGAAAAGAGGTATCAATGTATATTCTCACCAAAACCTTGTGGGAGCGCTGGTTTAACTGGATTCCATTCTCAAATTTATTGCATTGAATACAGTAAACACATCCTCAAAACAATGTATCAAAAATCTCTGCATACTATTAGTGTGTTTTCATGAAGTTTGAATTTAATATAGCAATTTTAGTTGTTTAACATGGGATTCTATGTTTATTCTTCACCCTTGGCTCAGAGCAATTTATATTTTATAATACTCAACCCCTACATATAATATGAAATTTATCTATGGGGGTAAATTTATAGATAATTTTCAATTCTGTCATCTGCAAGTCTAAGATTTAGCAATCCTTGATTACTTAGAGTGTTTCATCATTATATTACATGGGGCATGATGTGTACCATTAGTCAGAAGAGAGATGTGAATAAATTTCAGACTTCTAAGACTGAAAAGGTTATTACATTGAAGGAACACACTTAGTAAAGAACATAGTTGGATCCAAGGTAACTTCTGGAACAGGCATTCCTTTATCCTCTCAACAGAGGATGTATCTAATACGTAGTACTCACACACACATCCAAAAAAAGCAGATGCTTAAGGAAAATGCTGGTAAATCACAGAAGAAATTTCTAGCTACTGCTGCCACTGTAAGGTCAGGTTTCTTAAATTAGTATTGTAGAAGCAGAAATTAATACCGTTAACTA
The DNA here is from genome assembly GCF_041146395.1 of Eulemur rufifrons. Taxonomy (NCBI): domain Eukaryota; kingdom Metazoa; phylum Chordata; class Mammalia; order Primates; family Lemuridae; genus Eulemur; species Eulemur rufifrons. The sequence goes on along the minus strand of NC_090989.1, from coordinate 224,669,132 downwards.
TGGATTATATAAAAAGATGGAAAATTTTCAGAAATTTTGAAGCCATGAAACAAAATAGAGTTTTTTAAAAGGAAGAGAACAAGGAATGCAGGAGAAAATATAAAATGCATCTATATTAACATGCACACTTATTTTGGCGGTGCCCTTACAGAAATAAAATCACATTCTTAAAGACTTATGTAGTACATTTAGTATTATATGATCATAAAATTCTTAGTTGCGATGCTTTAAACCATCGAAGGGGCTCTGAATATCACCTAAACCCAAATCCTTCCTTCTGCAGATGAGGATGTTTAGTGAAATAACGAAAGTTAAACAGCCAGAATATAGTCACACAAACTAGATACTGGTGGTCCTGTAGCTTTATTTAGGGGTGTAAAGAAGGCACATAACAGCTTTTTTCCTATGATGAAACCAGGAGGGAATAGAACTTTCCTTTCTAAATTTCCTCTAATTTCCTATTTTCTTTGTCTCCCACTCCCCTCCTCTCTACTCCTTTTCTCATAGCCCTTAACAGATGAAAAATGAGCCAGTTACTGGAATTCCAAACCTATGGAATATCTATTTCTTTATTTATTTCATTAGCAGAAACAACTGGGCCTCTGTAGCAGATACCTTAAGATTTTTAAAGAGACTGGGAACAATATTTAAGCCCTACCTGCCTGGGCAGTCGCTCTCACTCTAACCGTAACTGGACAGTCGAGGGTCTGTCTGTGCCACCCTAACTTGCATATGGTGCAGAAGTCAGAGCCAGTTGAAGCATATGTTTCCTGACAACCCGCTACTCAGGTTGTGGCCTGTGGTCCAGCAGCACCCGGTGGCGCCCTCTAGGCTCCCACCTCAGACCCACTCAGTCGGAATCTGCATAGCAAGATCCCACACTGAAGCGTGAGCAGCACTGTTTTAATAGAGGTCTCTACGCCACTTTTCCCTTGCTGAAGAGTAAAATGGGGATAGCACTAAAAATGTCCCATTTTATTGATTTTCCCGTATTTCTTTCCCTTTCACTTTGTAAAACTTAAATCACTTACATTTCTTTGGGGCTAAGAAGCACAGAGACCAACCCCAAACTCCAATATGGCTGTCGAGAGAGAAAGGCAGATTTATGAATTTGATTTTAAGTAAGAATAATTTGCATTGAATTTTTTGCAAACTGCCTTGCAATGAAAATATTAAGATTGTATATAATAAAATAGTAAAGTATACTCTCATTTTAATGCAGGCAGGAAGGGACAATTTTATTCTATTAATACTATATTAAGGATTGCAGGCTGTCACACAAAGTGGCACCCCCTTTGCTATGAAAAACAAAGGACTGCAGAATTTTCTCTCTTTAAGCTTTTGGACTTTTTGATCCTGCCTTCTCGATCGAAGAGGAGAGGTGGGTGAGGCAGAGATGCTGCAATGCAGGGCAGCCCCTCCAAGCTGCATCTACTCCCGTCCCCATGGGCACACCAAGGGAGCCGCACAGGTGGGGAGAGGGTGATAGACACGTGTTACAGCCCCCTTGCTTGGTGGCCATGGGTGAATGATGGTCAAAAATAGGATCAATATCAGCTTAATGCATATGCTCACACTGAATGAAAACCTTGATGGGCCTTTAAGAAGAAACGTCCATCTTCAACTTCCAACAAGCCACGCTACAGTGAAAATTGTTGAAGTGTCAAAGCTACTATTCTGTGCCAGAGCGAACAAACACATGCTTTAGTATTAACAGCCCATTAAGAAACCGGCTATAATCAGACACTACTGACTTAAATCTGTAAGTTGCATTGTAGGATATTACCAGACTAAATCCTCATTCTGTAAGTCAGCTCAGTGGCTGAGGTCAGTTATCACAGATCTTTATAATTCCACTAATTTCCTGGCTCCTTATTTAATTTTCTTCTCTGCCCTGAGCCAGGGTGACCAGATAACTTAAGGTCCAAATGGGATGCTTTTGAGAGTGTTAAAATACTAAATAGATGGGATAAGGGGACAACAGGCATGAACTAGGACTGTCCCAGGGAAACTGGGACATATAATCTCCCTATCTTTAAAGAACTGTTGGAAAAAAAGACAGGGGAGGAGTAACAATAAACAGAAATAGTGAGAGATTGCTATAAAGACACTAGAAACCAACTATAAAAACAGGCATCTTATTTATTCCCGTGCCATGAGACTCAACACATTCTTATTAATGAGCTATAGTAAAAACACACTGTGGGTGCCAAGAAAGGCTGACCATAATGTGAGATGTCAAACAAAGCTGTGTTGTTCTCAATGCCATCACCACTTAGCATAAACGCCAATGAAATGATTGCTGGAATGAGAGCAATCTCAACCATCCCCATAGGGACTTGACATTGAGGTGCACCATTTCGCTCAGTTTAACCAGAGTCTCATCCCTAATTATCTACATGGTTTCAGGATAAAAATTCTCCCAGCTGCTATTTGAAAAAAAAAAAATGACAACAGACATGTCCACAGCTTTACAATTTTACAATGTTTTCACATTCATTACCTTAGCTAAGCTCCGAAACAGCTTCATGACATACTTTCTCCCATAAAAGATAAGGAGACTGAAGCTCAGAGAACGGGGCTCCCCTTGGCATGTGACTCTGTGACAGCTCTTGCTATACTGTGCTTTTGTTCCTATCATGTTGCTCTTCCCCACTGGGCTTTAAGGTTTGCAAGTGCAATGATTGTGTCATCTTGGTTTTCTGAGTACCTAGCACTCAAAGCCTAAGATACCCAATAATCAAAATATTTTTAAACTAATTAAAAATTATTTTTTGAATGAATGGATAAAATCCATAAGAAAAGGAATTGGTACATTTCTATTTCTGTGTCTATGTTCTCACTTTATGACCCAGAGATGGAAAATCTTATAAACACACTATATATTTTTTAAAAAAAAAATTGAGATAATTCTGTTATGGACAAAAGAAGCAAGAAACTTACTACTACATAGTTAATACAGCTTAAAGGAAAAGATCACCTAGAAATGGTGGTCTCTAATCTGTAGATTACCTGTGTGTCGGGTACATAGGAAAGCAGAGTGTTCCAATGTACTGAATCACCCAGAGCCCTTCATTTTCTGATTTCCCTGGACCTTCAACAGCATCTCCATGAAAAACATGTTCCCAAAACTACCCACTGGACTGATATTTCATATCTCTGCTATAAATAAATGTGAGCCAGAAGAAGAACTGAGGTTGTTCAGTATTTGTTGTTCTGAATCAACAAGGAAAAAATAGCTTGGAATCATCTGATGCTGTGGATACTCACAACTTTATTAAAGAGTTTTCTCCTCAAGACAAACTAGAATGACTTAAAAAAAAAAAAAGAGGGGGATTAAATATATATTTGTAAAAATGAAAGAATATGGACACTAAGAAACTATACTTGTTTGCTGTAGTTTTCACTAGTTTGGAACCTGACCAAGGCTAAAGATAAATGCTATAATGGATTAAATTTCATTGAAAAGCAAAGAAAGAAACCAAAAGAGGTATAAAGTGATAATGTCTTCTTAAATTTATGTTTATTACTTATTTCTCATATTTCATAAATTAATAAAAGTACATATTTACTTACAATGCCAAGAAACAATATAGGACATCATTATATAATAATTACATATCTTATCCAGAACTTAGTTGTCTAGCCACAATAATTGGAACACTAATGAGAACAGAAAATAAGTAAGTAAACTATCCAAAAAATAATATCTATGAACTTAGCTTATACAGAAGGCCTAAGCATGGCCAATTTACATACGGTTCTATTACCTTGGGGTGTCCCCCCCTCATTCCTATCCCATAGCCCACGTGAGATTGCAAGGTCATGGGATTGCTTCAGAAAGGCATAGTAACTCAAAGGCAAATTCCTACAGCAAAGGAAATAATTTTAAAATGATGTTTAAAAAGCAGAAATGGACCTGGTGCAGTGGCTCACACCTGTAATCCCAACACTTTGGGAGGCTGAGATGGGAGAATTGCTTTAGCCCAGGAGTTTGAGACAAGCCTGGGCAATACAACGAGACCTCATTTCTATAGAAAATTGACAAAATTATCTGGGCTTCACGGCAGATACCTACAGTCCCAGCTACTCAGGAGGCTGAGAAACGAGGGTCATTTGAGCCCGGGAGTTCAAGGCTATAGTGAGCTACGATGACACCATTGCACTCCAGCCTGGGTGATAGAACAAGACACTGTCTCTAAAATCAACATAAATAAAACGTAATAATAATACAAAGTCTGTAAGTATGTAATCAATTTCAGAAAGTTTTCAAAACAAAATTACTAATGTAAGAGAAGGACAGAGAAAACATAATTAGAGAGACAAATCTTGTGCCCTTTGGAAAGGTCAGCTGTCCAGAACAACTCATTCTCTGACAGAGAAATATAATCTACATTTTTACTATAATTTACTTTTTAAATATTTTTTCCCTTCTATCTCCTTGTGGAGCCTGCTGATAGCCATACTTTCCAAAGGTCTGCATAATGTCAAAATAGGTCTCCTACACAAACTTAGAAAATCTTATGAAAGGTAACAAAGAGTGAAGCACAACTTTACTAGGTGTCTGCTCTGCTCTGAACTGTCAGCTCCATGGGTCCATCACACCTCAGACCTCCTGTTTTCCCTGCACACTGTCTAGTCTAATCCCCACACAGGGTAAACATTCAATAAATGTTTATTGAAATAAATCGTTTAATTTGTGGCTAAATCATGAAATGATTTCTTAACCCTTTACACCTTGTTTTAGTTGTATAGACCTGTGTATTAATTTTTAAACATTAGGGATTTAATTTCTTAAAAATATGACTCCACTTATTTCACTGATTGTTAAGGCATAATTCTTGAACTCCTAAAAATTTCAGAGTAGAACTTAATTCCATTTTACCCAGGTTAATGGTAATTTAATGCTTCTTCTCAAAAGAATAATGCGCACACAAAAATCGGAGGTACTTATCTTGATTGAAACCTTAGTGACCACATCGATTTAAAAATCTGTGCTTTGTTTAACTGCTTTCCCAGAAGACAATATAACTTAGTCTCCAGACCTAGAAGGCCAGGATCCACTCTACTTCTGTACCCTCTGTTACAGAGGTTAAAAAGACTGACTTTACCACATTACTGGCATTCTACTGCATGTAGAATAACAAAGGCAATGACTACGTCAGGAAGAATGATGCATGTTCTATGTAATGACATATCATACATTGCACTAGAATATATGTTTTCCTACATGCAAAACAAATCAAAGCTAAGTCCAGTTTATTTATATCAGAAGCTTTTAACTAAATCCTCATGGGAGACGGCCCCTAAAGTTTGGACCAAAATTTTGGGTGGACAATCAAACAAACAAAAAAAATGCATTGCAAAAAGTATCTTATTTTGTAAAGGAACATTTAAAGAGTTAAGTAATACTGAAAGTTGTTTTGAAATAGCAAAGAGCAGATCTTACAACAAATACAGTGAAAGTTAGTCATCAAAAAGATATTTGAAGGCAGTGGCTTTGAATAGCTTATGAAAGTTATGAACTTCCTCACCAAAACATGCAGACATACGCACACACCCAAAAAATCTGTATGAGACTTCAAAGGAAAATGGAGGTAGAGGAATGTCACTCCTCACCTTCAACAGATCCTTGATTCAAAATATAAGATCCTTCATTTTAAAGCGTATTTCCAAATTCTGATCTGTCCAGACACTTCAAAATAACCTATCCTATTTTTATGATTCCAAATAGGCTTTCTTTGTTTTTTTGGTTTATAGAAAGGTGCCTAACATATTTATTATGGAGCTACAAAGTAGAAGAAAAAAGGTAAATTTGCTCAGCAGTAAATATGCATTTTAAAAAATCTTCTAGAACACAGGGATACTTACCCTCGCCATCACTTCAACACTGGCTTTACAGAGAGGAAAGGCTGCCAGGGAAAGGCATAAAAATAAAACTCTCAAAATACCAAAAGGAAGTACTAACTTTCTTCCATCTATAGTAGAAGCTCACTAGATGGAGAGAAAAAAAAAAAGGTGACAGGCACCTATTTACTGTGAAGAACACAGAAATATAATTTGCCTTTAGAAATGCAAATAAATTTCAAATAGTAATTATTAACACCTGTTAGAAAAGTTCTTGTTTGGCTTGAGTTTTTCTCCCAAAGATGGAGAATTCTATCAATAAATAGCCAATTCATAGAAATGTAAGCCATCTCTTGGTTCCAGTGGCTGAGAATGTCCAAGAACCAAGAATTGAGTTTTTTAAAGGAAATTTACAAAAGTAAGCTTATGTACTACTGAGATTAGCAAATCAAATACTCGTTCAAAACCAGGCCTGCCAACTAAGCTCTACTCTCATTTTTGCAGTTTATAGTTTGCTCAAGTGTGAATCAATTCAGAGAAGCTGCTGTAAAAATAATTCTATCCTTTAAGGTTAAAGAAGATGAGGAAATGGCTCCTTGTACGTGACCTGCAAAGAGAAGGGCTATTCCTTTCCACTGCACGAATGGGGTGACTTAATCGTTTAGTATTCTGCAGACCCATTTATTCTAGGGCCTTTCACACTATTGTGGTACAGAGGTAACAAGTCGGAAAACACAGTGAGGTAAAAGAGGTAAAAAGTCCAACAACTGTTGTATCAGAAGTAAGGTGATTTAACCCACTGAAAAATCCAAGCCCAAAGTTCATGAGTTCAACCAACCTTCCAAACATGGCATCCTATTATTCCCAATAAAAACAAAGTCTACCCATGGAGGCAGAAAGTACATTAATGGTTGCCTAGGGTTAGGGGTGGGGAGGTTGGGAGGAAATGGGCTTATGACTGCCAAATCAATATGGATTTTCTTTTTGGGGTGATGAAAATATTCTAATACTGTTTCTGGTGACGCTTGCACAATTATGTGAATTTACTAAAAACCATTTAATTGTATACTTTAAATGGGTGGATTGTATGGCTTGTGAATTAAGGTAAAGGTAGGATGAAAAGATATTAGAAGAAATGGAAAGAAAGAAAGATGTAAGATGGGCAGAGAAAGCTTCATGGGGGCCTTTCTTACGGAATCGTTCCTCTATCAACCAAGGACACAGTGTGAGCCTCCATGCAGTTAGGATTTGAGGATGCCTCAGTTCCAAGTTCCTTAAGTACAGGGCCATATGCCTTAAAATGCTTTGGAATCCCAGTGCTTAGTACAACACCCTGAACTTTGTAACAGCTCCATTACGGTGTTGATGATGGTGGTAGAGATGACCTTACTAGCCATTTCACAAAACAAACCCATGTCTTGGAAAGGATACACAAGATACTGAGAAACAAGGAAGATTACCAACATGGAGGCTGTACTTTACTTCCAACGACCAAAGCAAACATCTGATGAGGAGGATTCTAACTCAGGAAACAACAATTAGGTAAAAGACTTTCATTTGTTTATCTGATAAAGACTATACACACACACAACCAGACTACCTTTAAACATACTGTACACATCTAATTGCATTAATTATCACTTCCATGGGGAATCTAGCTTCTTACAGCTGAATTTCTCACCATCACAGGGCTTTTCCCCACACAGGACTACATTTTTCAGGCATGAAGTATTGGTTGTAAGTGCAAAATTGGTTAGGGCTATCAACATGGCTCTTGGAAACATCTATTAAAAAACTGACATCAAAATTTAGCATTCCTTTTTAAATGTCATTGCTGCACAGGTGGATATTTAAAAATGCTGATGTGTGCCCCAAAAAAGGAGTTTCCATTCAGAGGGACTGGCCCTGCCTGAGCACTTGGGATGAGGCTGAGCAGCCAGCAATCTTTAATTTCACAAAGCATAGGATTGGGCATAAGAGCCTTTGTTTTCCTAACTCAGATGTGGAGTCACCCTAACATGGAGCTGAGTACAGTGAGATCTGGGAGACTGCTATGGTCTGAATGTTTGTGTCCCTCCCCTCCATCCCCAAATTCGTATGTTGAAACCTAACCCCCAAGGTGAAGGTATTACGGGTAGGTCCTCTGGAAGGTGACTAGGTCATGAGGGTGGAGCCCTCATCAATGGAATTAGTGCCCTTATGAAAGGATCTGAGGGAGCTTGTGAGTCCTTCTGCCCTCGTCATGTGAGGACACAGAACAGGCCCTCACCAGACACCAAATCTGCCGGCACTCTGATCTTGGACTTCCCAGCCTCCAGAACTGTGAGCAGTAAGTTTATAAATTTCCCAGTCTGTGGCATTTTGTTATAGCAGCCTGAACTAAGACAGAGACCTTACTTGGAGTCTGAGACACACACACAAACAGCAGAAGGCTGTGGCATTGTTTGGTAACTATTTCATCCAAGTCAAATCTACATGTAGAAAGAAAGTGGACTCTTGCCACATTGATTACTGCCAATGATAAGAATGAGAAAATTAAAGGGAAGGTGTATATTTAAGTGAAATAGGGGGAATGTAATCCCAGCTTAAGTGAAATGACAGCTTTGAAGAGACCTGTTGAAGCCTGGTGAGACAAAGTGTTCAGCGTCAGATCTGTAGAAGAAAAGTGTATCTTGAGAGTGTTTGTATGGGATTCCTATAGGAATGTAGAGCTTACACTTGGATGTAGTTTTTTTTTTTTTAAATGTACTATGCCTTTTATGAAGTTTCTAAGTCATTAACTTTGTTTAGGTGAATGTATTAAAGTGCACAACATAAATGTAATCAAATCCATTTGCTCAGCCTTAGGTTAAAAAGAATAAGCTGCCCCGAAGCTGTGGACATTGTTGATGTCCCTTTGCCTGTCTGGCCCTGGCAATAACACAATTAAATTGAATGGCAGAGAGAAGACTCACTCTGTAAAGGAGTCAGAAGAGAAAATTTCAACACTCACATTGATTGAGGACCAGAGGAATCTGCAGAAGAGAATTATAAGGCACCAAGTGCTGCTTCAATGGTAGAAGTCAAATTTAACAAGTTTATGAAAGACAACAAAGTCAATCTATCTCAAAAGAATGGACAACTCAGTTTGCCAGAACCTGGAGGTAAATGTGATCTTTGCCAAATATTCTGTCTATAGTTAACAAGGCACACTAGGACACTTCACAGAGCGGGGGCTAACAATGCAATTTGAGCCCCAATGGCCAGGAAATAGAGATTTATCTGAGACTCTGTTTATATGCTTATCCTGAATAAAAACAGAATAGCAGAGGGGGGCAGGTGACAGTTACCTCCTTGAAAAGTCAGACAATGACCACGAGAGGAAAACCTCAGGAAATGTACAGGAAGAGGAGAAAGCAGAAGTGGCTAATATGGTTCGACCAAGACTTCAGCCCAGGGGGCTTTACTGGCACCATGGTGAAAACACAGCAGGAGCAGAGCCCAAGTAAGTGAACTCTCTATTTCCATCTGGCTGAGTCTTATTTGTAACTAGTCTCTGACACAGATGATGGGTTCATCTGCATTTATGTGTTGTCATGTTGGACAGGCCAGAGAATTTCAGACAGTGATAGGAGATTGACATATTTCTGGACGTTACTGGTCTGCCAATAACCTACTTGAAACTGGAGAATTCTATGATGTACCCTCAATATTGAGACATTTAAGAAGTTGATGAGGCCGGGCGCAGTGGCTCAGGCCTGTAATCCTAGCACTCTGGGAGGCCGAGGCAGGTGGATCATTTGAGCTCAGGAGTTCGAGACCAGACTGAGCAAGAGTGAGACCCCGTCTCTACTAAAAATAGAAAGAAATTATCTGGACAACTAAAAATACACATAGAAAAAAATTAGCCGGGCATGGTGGCGCATGCCTGTAGTCCCAGCTACTTGGGAGGCTGAGGCAGGAGGATCACTTGAGCCCAGGAGTTTGAGGTTGCTGTGAGCTAGGCTGATGCCACAGCACTCACTCTAGCCCAGGCAACAGAGCGAGACTCTGTCTCAAAAAAAAAAAAAAAAAAAAAAAAAAAAGAAATTGATGAAAAGCCTCAAATAACGATAGACTAGGTGGAAAAAGAACCACAATAGTATGCTTTTTGAATGAGCCACGTTTAATCTACCATTAATCACGGAGAGCAGGTAGCTAAATCAACTCACCCATTGCTATGATCTGAATGTCCTGTACTAAACTCAGGTTGAAACTTAAGCCCCAGTGCAGCAGTATTGAGAAGTGGGGCCTTCAAGAGGTGACTGTCATCATGAGGGCTCATCAATGCATTAATCCACTCATGGACTACTGGGTTAATGATTAATGGGTTATCATGGGAGGGGAAATGGTGGCTTTATTAGAAGAGGAAGAGAGAGCTGGCACGTGAGCACACTCAGCCCCTTCACCGTGAGACTCCTGGCACCTCCTTGGGACTCTGCAGAGTACCCACCACAAAAAGGCTCTTACCAGATGTAGCCCTTTGACTTTGGACTTCCTCACCCTCCGTAACTGTAAGAAATAAATTTCTTTTCTTTATAAATTACCCAGTTTCAGGTATTGTTATAGGCAACAGAAAATGGACTAAGACATGACTCAATGACAGTTTTGCTAACATATCTTAATGATTATCTTTGATAAGAACTTCCAGATCTTCAATTTTACTTTCCCTCCAAGTAGTATCATAATAATGATACTATATCAGCTAGGATATTGAACAAAATATATCTGTATGTGATCTGGGTGTGATGCTTGGCACTTTTGCAGCCATTCTGTCACCAAGCCAGTCTAAGGACACACAGTACATGGTAGACGGCACAGTGGAAAGACAGTAAGAACTGGGGTCTCTGATATCACTGAGCCTCTGAATTAATCAACCCCAAGACCTGCTTTCAGTACTTTTGAAAAATATCAACTCTCCTTATGCTTAGGTAATTTCCCACCTGTCCCAATTTAAGAATTCCTTTTAAAATCTATTATATATTGAGGGTCTCACATAAAATACTCTGAGTACCCACTATTAGAAAAAGTATCTGAAAAGCACTTATCTAAAAAAATTCTAAATGTCTTAACATTAAATATTTTACCTGAAAAAAACATACATTCATTCCTGGGTTGTTTCTTGGTCCCACAGGACAGTGGCTCTCAAAGCGTGGTTCCCAGATAAAACATTACCATCATCAGGGAACTCAACTGAAACACAAATTCTCAAGCCGCACCCCAGACTTGGTAAATCTGAAATCCTTGGGGCTAGGGCCCAGCAGTCTACGTTTGAGTAAGTATTCCTAGTGATTCTGATACATGCTAAGATTTAAGAACCTCCACTGCAAGAAACATTATGACATCAGACATCAGTCATCATTAGTCACAATCAAATGAATGTCGAAGCATATAGAATAGGCTACGTAAGTACCACCGTACCCTCCAGCTTCTAAACAAAGAAAGTATTGTCATACTAATAGATGATGAAAGGGGTGGGGGGGACATTCAACAAATGCTCAAACAAAAGCTTTCACATCATTATTGTATATAGATAATGAGACTATCTGGTAGTGTATGAAGGAAATAAAAGACCTGGGAATAACAATCTTGAGAAAGAATGGGGTTGAGAAAAACAAAACTCTTCCAATTAGCTAGGAGAAGTTTTGCTGATACAGCTGAAATTAAGGAGTTATTGGAAGAGCGGAATAAAGTAGAAATCCTCAAAAAGGGGAGGGGGCACATAACTAGATGAAGTAAAGCACTAGATAAAATATTCCTGAAAGGTGCAAAGGTTTGAACAAGGGCTGGTGAAGTCATAAGTGGCTTGGTAAAAGGCTCTGAGGGAGAGCTTGGCTTTCGGGCCTAAAGGAAGGTTGTAGAAGGGTGTACAGGATAGAACGTCCAGCAAGCATGAAGTTGTCGAGTGACATTTGAGATCTGGGCAATAACTACTGTGTTGATGGGAACTGACTGAGCCTCCATGATATCCTTAATATTGTCCTGTGTGCTGTGGAGCAGAAAAGAAATGAGGATATGTGAGTATTTACAATCCAGGGTATAGAAAAGAAAACAGGGAAGGTGGATATTTAGCTTTCAAGCACCCAAGAAATCAGCACATACCTTGAATGATTAGAGGTGCTAAGGATTAGAAACAGTAAAATAGGCCAATAGTTTACAGATGAACCCTGATAAGTCTGAAATTATTCTGATAATCTCAGCAGGAAGACTTTGCATATGGAGATCCAAGAGCACAGTTCTCAATCTGGCTGCCCATTAGAATCCCTGGGAACTTTTATGAAAACACACTGGATCTTACTCTAGACCAACTGACACTGAATCTTTAATTGATGCTTGGAGAAGCATATCTTTTAATAGCTCCCTAATAATTCTGATGCATAACCATTTGTCCAAGAACATCAAAAAAGGGGGGGCAGCAAAACTAAGAAAATCTAAATGAAGAGAAACTATTAATAAATTTTGAATGCCATATTTACTTTTTATTACTCTGCTAATATGGAGTTCTTACTATTCTAATAATGGAAAGGAATCACTATTGCTCTATTTTAAGGATTAGCTCTAGTCTCAAAGGGGCTAATTATGACTAGGACATAGAACACTTCCTTCTATGGGTTATGTTAGTCTTAATAATATTTTGGGGAAAAGGTTTGCACAAATAAAGTCAGGGTTTGTGGTTCTCTGAAAAGTACACTAGGGAATACAGTGAAGTAGAGACACACCCTGAAGGACCTCAGAATCCAGTTGGAGAGATGTGACCTTCTCACAGGTGCCAAATGAGCACAACAGGCAGAGAGTGGGCAAGAAAGTTCCAGGGAGCAAGGGAAACTTGGCCGAGGACTTGGTGGGTGCCCAGGATCCAGAGGGGAAGAGTGGAGGTTTGCTGGTGGGCAGGCACAAAGCTTTGTAAGGTCACTATGAGAAATGGCTTGGGAGACAGTTGACTCTCTACCTCTGTTCCACCCAGCTGGTTACCATAGTAACCTCATTCCCTTCCCAGTGATTGGTTTAAGAAAGAACAAGTGACTCAATTCTGGCCAACAAGATGTAAAGAGCCATTCTCTAGGGTGCGGAAGTTTCCTCCTTCCTAAAAGAGATACATGATGCCCTGCCTGGATGTGATAGTTGGTACTTTCGCAGCCATTCTGCCACCATGTAGAGCCAGTCTGAGGGTATACCAGCACACAGTAGATGGCAGGGTGAGGTGACAGTAAGAACCTGGGCCTCTGATGATATCACTGAGCCAATTAACCCCAAAACTTTATCTCTGAACTTACATTATGAAAGAGATAAACTTTCCCTATTGTGAAAAACAATTTGTTTCAAGGTTTTCTTGGGGTTCTACTTGCATCTAAAATACGTTCAAACAGTAAGACTGGAAAGATGAGTCAGAATGGATTCTTGAGGGCTCATAGGCCAGGTTCGGAAGTCTAGATTTTGTGCCACGGGCAAAGAGACATTATGAAGTAGGAATTTTATGAGAAGGAGTGGTGTTGTTGGTTTTAAACTGAATGGCAAGAAAAAAAGGGTTGGGTTACTCATCAATAGCCCATAAAAGCTTTCATTCTATAATCATCTTATGGGGCACCAAAAGTGATTGTGAAAAAAGTCAAGATTGGGCAGAAAATGTACAGAATCTCATAAAATGTGGAGGGAAAGGGTCAAGTTATCTCTGCGTGTTTGCTTTGCTGCACATCCATTCTCATTATCTGCTTCGATGAGGCCTCCCTGTGATAATCAATTAGAAGTTAAATTCTCAATGTACCTCACTGGAACAGAAATATTCTTCTTCCTTCCCCCACACATAGAAGCAGTCAATGTGCAGCTACACAATTAATTTTAAAAAACCCATCCAAAAGGAAGGCCTTGCCCCATGCCCTGAAGGTTGCTAAAACTGCACATGAAAGAAGTTGTAAAAACTGCGCATAAAAGTTGTTGTAAAAAAAAAAAATTACAAGCTGCTTTATTTTGCATAAAACCCCTATCTGCACCAGTTACAGTACACGTAGTAAGTAATTATCTTCTCCATGCTCCCAACAATTATCTTCTCTAACCAGTTTTTAAAATATTTTCCATTCTACTTTCCTTTTAAGATTAACAATATAATTCCTAAACCATTGATTCCTTTAACCTCTTCTCTTAGGGCCCCAAGGTAAAGTCCAATTATTCAGACAAATAATTACATGCTGTGGATATATCATAACAGAGATCAAAATCTAGGAGCATGGAATTTCAATAATATTTTTGGCTAAGAAAATCTGTAAAAGCTAGCTGCCAATATAGGATATTAAAGGAAAATATGAATTCTGAATATGAATAGGAGTTCACTGCTACTGTCTAAGGTTTGACTATACCTAGTCAAACATCACTTTCTTTTCATTCAAACCTTTATCACGTGACTACTAAGAGCTATTCACAATCCTAGGAGACAAGGACTAATGACACAGTATTTGTACTCATGGAACACAGAGTGATGGGAGGGAAGTTATTATGACATACTATAATTTAGCTATGTGTTAAATATTTATCCTAGCGGTGTGAGCTACAGAACTACAGAGGAGCAGTAGATAACCCAAACTAGGATGTGGGGAAGGGTTATCAGAGGACACCATCTCCGAAATGAATCTTCGATGAGTAAGTTGGCCCTGAAAGACAGGAAGTACAGTCTTCAAAGAGGATGCAGAGCAGATGCACAGGGAAGAGGAGACCGCAGGATGGGGTGTGTATAGAGCAGTTATGGGAAATTAAATACGCAAGGGATGGGTGACTAACGGTTTTGTATGCCAAGCTAGAGAGCTGGCTTTGATTTTGGAAGCAATGGGAGTCACTGAAAGATACCTAAGCTCAGAAGCCACAGGACTGGGTTAGTTTTTAGGAAATACTGCTCTGACTGAAATGAGGAAAACAACTTGCCTAGAGGAGGAGGAACATGGAGGAAGGAGCCCCTTAGGGCTGCTCCAGTGAGGAGGCATACAGTAGGAATTAGGAGAGGTCGGGGCTGGAAGTACCAGATGTGTGCGTGCATGTGTGATGGTTGAGCCAAAGGGTGTAACTGATGGTCCTCAAGGAGAAGAACGAAGTCTTAAATTTTGAGGTGGAATACCATGAAGACCATGAAATTTTCCTGGTTAAGGCTGCCTACAGGTGAAGTTCCACAATTCCTGGGATGCTAATGAGGCCATACATCATTTCTTTTCTGTAAACTTGCATAGATAATTCTGTTTGCCGGGCATAGACCGTACAGCGTATTTAATCTATTTCCAACTCAATTGCAAATCCATGCCCTTTGTCTCAAAGGCAAAGGAGTAAGAAAATATTTGTGGTGCAATGCAAAACGTTAACACTGAATAGAAACAACAAAAGATACATATCACTCCTAGAACTGCTTATACCAGGGTATTTGTTTCCACCAACCAGTCATACCCTCACTTTGCCTTTTTGGTAAACAATCAACAACCAAACTTGACTAAGCTTTCTGCAGCCTCTCACCTTCCACCTGAAATGAGTCTATGCTTTTGATTATTACTTTTATTCTTACCATCATTCCCTTTGTTCTTGAGTGCTCATGTTCTACTTGTAGATGAGCTAATATATGCAAAGTGCCTAGTACAGTGCCTAACACACAGGAAGCACTCAGTAAATAAGTTATTATCACCTGCTGTTTAAAACACTTTCTTCTCTCCACATCATTGATCAGGGAGTCCATTAGTCTAATTCTCTCCACTTTGTTATACTGATTCTCTGCATATATGTATACAAGGTGCTAGATCTACAACATGTTTGCTCTGTGGATCACAACCATGAAGCACTACAACTGAGCTGTTTGGGATCTTCACTGGGAGAAGGGAGAATCAGGTATCCTTTTTTATTTGTTTTTGCTTCAGAGACTAGTACATTTTTCTCAGGACATGTGTTTAGATATTTATAATTTGTTTGTATATGATGTGCCTTACAATAGGAGGCACGAGAATAGTTAAGTTACTGAATCAGAAAATGTCATCGCTTTTCCTAGCAACTCATCTGAGCAGATGGCAAATGACTATTTGTATGGCTTGTTTCTCCATTACATGTAGAAATATTTATTAACATTGTATTTCTGTCGCATGTGTGCAACCAGCAAGAAACCAAGTTAGGCAGCTGCCCCTGTGGCTGGGGGAAGGAGAAGTGAATGGTGATCAAGTCTAGCTTTTGTCACAGCGGGTGAGCAAGCTGAGCCCCAGACTGGGGGAGGAGGAGCAAGGAAAATCTGCTTGTTCCCAATGCCAAAAGGCGCCAAGCAAGGCAACCCCATCAACAGCCAGGAGCAACTCCCGTGACATAACACCATCTTTCATCAAATCTGAGATGTCACTGACCACAAGGTGTACATTATTTTATGCACCACTGAGAGAGCAGAAGCATCCAAGATGGGGAGTTGAACAGGGAAGACCCACCTGAAGCTGGGGAACCAAAAGGCCACAAAGAAATAAACCTGCCAGGCAGAAATGGATGGCAAAGAGACGCGCACGTTTCAACCCGGGCACTGGGCAGAGGGAAGGAGGAATCTCCCCTGAAGAGTTGAACCATAAGCCAGAACTCACCTGGGTTTGCATTCTGAATCCCCTCCACCAGTTGGTCTAAAGCCCCCAGGCAGGGAATCTAAACTTCCATCTTAGTTGGGTAGTGCTCCTGGTGACTAGCAGAGGCAAACTCTCTGGAAGAAAGGGACTGCCATGGCAGCTCTCAGCTGCATCCTGATTTCAGATACATTAATGCATAAAAATATGTACATCTGGGAATAGAAATACAGGAACCCTCACGCACTGTGAGGCCAACCTGGGAGTTGCCTGGGATCTGGAGCTAAGAATATCAAAATCAAGAAGAGGGAAAGATAGAAACCAAAGTCAAAAATGCAAGACAAGGTCCAACAGGTGACCGACTGAAGGAAACAAAAGCAATGGGCGACAGGCAGAGCCAGTAGGGACTCTGCACCCAGGAGCAGGTCAGGGACAGCTAGGCCTGGGCTACAGCTCTGTCCACTTGTCTTCTGACTTTAAGAACCAAGAGAGACACTCTCCCAGCATCAACTCCTCATCAATAAAATGCAGAAAATACCTTCTCCAGGATTACTGAGGAAATGAAAAAAGCAACTATATCTTAAAAGCATTTTACATACTATAAAAGCACTGTGCCAATAAAATGATACTTATTATTCCTGATTTAAATATTCTGAATGCTCCTTTAGGTAGATCCTGTGTTTTCTCATTTTTTTTTTCCTAATTTTCACTTAGCAAAGGTTTGTACATAAATCAGGCCCTTAATACACTCTTATTAAGTGACTAACTAAATACTGCCAACATCTGGCCCCAGCCCTACTCAGCCCCAAATTCCTGAGGGCTGGTTACCACAACTGCTGAAAATAGAAAGGGAGGAGAAAAAAAAACAAGAGCCACCAATCCAAGACAGAATGTATTTGTGCTTAAACAAGTACACAGTACTCACACATCCACCCTTAGTCTCCCTAAAATCACACCTACAACAAAACCAAAATACAAGCTGGGAAGACATGATGTTTTCACAACAGCAGGCTGGAGTTACACTCCAGGAGGCAACTTTAGAGTGGATCAAACAGGATCGAAGACAGGGAACCTCAAAATGAAAGGACTGTTCATTACTGGCAAAAAGACCCTCAGTATCATGAAAGAACACCTTAGGAGAAGCGACCAAAGTCTAGGACTCCTGGAACACCTTGGTATCTGCTGCCCAAGCTTATTAACAGGGATAGCAGGGAAAGGAGGTCCTTGCCAAGACACAGTACTTCAAGTGAGAGAGGAAATGAGGTTCATGGCTGGGAGTGAGAAATTGGGGACTGTAGATTTGCAACCTGCGTAGCCCTGTGTACTCAAAGGGGGCTTCATGGTTCAGGGAGAAGAACAGGAAGGAATGGAGACTCGAGTTCTTCCAGGCTCTGCCCTCACCCATCACATGCCTCTGGGTGGACTTGTCCATACAAGAAAAAGTTGGACAGGATGATCTAAGGCAGTGTCCCCAACCTTTGTGGCACCAGGGACCAGTTTTCATGGAAGACAATTTTTTCACGGGGACAGACGAGAAGGTAGCAGGAGATAGTTTCAGGATGATTCAATCGCATTTATTGTGCAATGAAACCTCTCTGCTAAGAATAATCTGTGTTTGCAGCTGCTCCCCAGCGCTAGCATCACCACCTCAGCTCCACCTCAGATCATCAGGCATTAGATTCTCATAAGGAGCCCGCAACCTAGATCCCTCGTATGCACAGTTTACAGTAGTGTAACAGAGTGGTCGCCCCTCCTCCCATAGATATGAAAGGGAAATATCTGGAATGGGGAATATATAACAGAGGGAAAGGCCTGAAAAAAACAGCAAAAATATTTTCTGTCTCTTTAACACATCCTGCACTCCCCTTTTTGAGAACTAAAGCCTATATCCCTGCCTCAGGCCAGTGGCTGGGAGGGGCAGGGTAAGTCTTTTGTTTTTAATATTTGTGCAACAAGAGATGGCCCAGCTTGGACTTGGTAAAGGGAGGTCCTGGGTAAAGGTCATGAGATTGTCTTCAGCAGAGATGGGACCATCAGAATCATCAACTGTGGTTGAACAGCAATCGCCTGAAGCTGAGAGCCCGTCCTTTAAAGGCTCTATATTTCTGCTTACTATGAGGACTATGGCATTTCAGACAGGAGTCTCCATCTTCCTCTTTTGCTGGCAAAGTAATAAAATGTCTCTTTCCTTCCTCCTCAAAACACTTGTTCTTATTCTTCTGATGCGGCCTTGAGGACAAGTGGCCGAGTTTGCGGTAACACTAGGGTTAGAAAATCTAATGCCACTGCTGATCTGACCGGAGGCGGAGTTTATGCGGTGATGTGAGCAATGGGGAGTGCTGCAAATATAGATAAGGTTCGCTGGCTTGTCCACTGCTCATCTCCTGCTGTGCAGTCTAGTTCCTAATAGGCCACAGACCAATACCGCTCTGCAGCCCAGGCGTTGGGGGCTGCAGCAGTATCACCCCTAAGCCAACACACCCAGAGACTGGTCATTTTAAAGCAAAGGTCCATGTTTGGCCAAGGGGCCTTGTAACTTCTTCCATTCATTTCATTCTGAACATTTGTTTGAGTAACCATTTCAGAATATTTCTATGGGGGCTGTTTCAGTTAACAAACCAGAGAAAGGTAGAAACTTGTCCAAAACACAAGTTTTTAAGAAGTGGTCTCAAGTTCTGGCCTTTTCCAGACATTCCTTGCACTTTTAACAATGGGTAACTATCAGAATCCCCAACCCACAAGTTTCCTGTAGATTAAAAGAGAAAAGAAAAACAAAAACATGGAGGTCCAAGATTTGCCCAGTAATAAACAATTTTTCTGGGAAACTGGAAACGGTTTATTTCACCTCAGTCAGGATGGTAGCCAGTATTTTTGTTGGACTCAAATTCTTACAGACTTAAATATTTCCTATTTTCAATCTTTGGCTCACAGCTAAATAGTTAAGGATTCTTATCTGGGGGCCCCCACTGGATCAGGATTTTGGAAAATGTAGTTCTAAAAAAATGCTTAAACAAATCTTTCTTGTGACAGTAGCAGTCTTTTCCTTCATAAGGAAATCTGGCTGCTGGACTAGCTAATCTGCAGGAATTTGCTGCCAAAGATGACAACCTCTGTGGGTTTGTGGGGTTTGCCTTGGACGTTAACAGTCCTAACTGCTGAATGTCCCAAAGACTTTCAGACCCTGGTGCATCTTACTAACACAATTTTGTTAGGTTCCACTGCTATTTCATAATTTATAAATTAAAGAACAAAAAAGTTAAATAGCTTACTCAAGGGCATAAAGTAAGTCCCAGTCAAGATTTAAGCTTTGAACTGAAGACTGTCTTTACTCCTTTGTCCTCAGAGACAGGAGTTCATTGCTGGTTTGGTAAGGAAGCTTTCTCTTTTAGTTACGTTGTTAAAGGAGATACTGGTTTGTTTTCAACTTCATTGTTTTTTAATGCAACTTTTATGATGCCTCTAGGGTTTTTTTCCCCAGCTTTACTGAGGTATAACAGACAAATAAAAATTATACATATTCAAGGTGTACAATGTGATGATTTGATATGCATATATCAAATATATAGTGTATATCAACTACCACAATCTAATCAACACATCCATCACCATACATGGTTACCCTTTGTGTATGGGAGGGGGGGCATGAGGATGCTTAAGATTTACTCTCAGCAAATTTCAAGTAAACAATATGGTTTTATTAACTATAGTCACTATGCTATACAGATTGCCAGAATTTATTCACCGTATAACTGTGAAAGTTTGTATCATATGACCAACACCTCACCATTACCCCCATGCCCCAGCACCTGGCGACCACTGTTCTACTCTTGGCCTTTGTAAGTTCAACTTTTTTAGATTCCACATATAAAGTAAGATAATACGGTATTTGTCTTTCTGTGTCTGGCTTATTTCATTCAGCACAATGTCCTCCCAGTTCATCAAGGTTGGCATAAATGGCAGGATTTGCTTCTTTTTTAATAGCTGAATAGTATTCTATTGTGTATATATGCCACACTTTCTTTATCCATTCATCTGCTGATGGGCGATTAGGTTGATTCCATATTCTGCCTATGGTACATAATGCTTCCATGAACATGGGAGTGTAGGTATCTCTCTGACATACTGATTTCATTTCCCTTGGATATATACCCAGAAGTGGGATTGCTGGATCATATGGTAGTTCTATTTTTGAGGAAACTTCATACTGCATTCCATATTGACCATGCCATTTTTATTCCCAAACAGTGTAAAATGGATCCCTTTTCTCCATATTCTTGCCAAAATTTATCTTTTGTCCTTTTGATAACAGCCATCCTAACAGGTATAAGGTGCTATCTCGTTGTGGTTTTGATTTGCATTTCTCTAATGATTAGTGATATTCAGCATCTTTTCAATCCATTTCAAGTTAATTTTTGCATATGGTATAAGATAAGGGTGCAATTTTATTCTCTGGCATGTGGACATCCCTTTGTCCCAACACCATTTAATGAAGCGACTGTGCTTTCCCCATTGTGTATTCTTGGTGTCCTTGTCAGGATGTTTCTATGCAGCTCTCCAGGTATATACTAGAGCCATTTGACATTTAAGTGATCATTTATGCATTTACCATTTTCTCCCAGTGGATTTGAAGCTTCTTCCTAGGGCAGGGACCCCGCCTTATTTATCCTGGTAACCATCTTTTGCCACACCCAGTGTCCCAACACAGAGCCTGAGGAGAGCATGAAGTGATGAGATACACAGATTAGCTTTTTTGTGTTCCAAGGGAAGCCTTTCATAAACACTAAAAACACAAGTCATCAGTTCCAAACAAAGTTATGTAGGTTTCAGGTATTCCTTTACTGACCCAAATTAAACTACTTCCTATCCCCTATAAATTCTCATGACACAACAGAGTAACAAAAGTTCTAAAAGCAGACTATATTGTAAAAAAGACCCTCAACCTATAAGCTTAAAGAAGAGCTGGAAATTTTTATATGAAAAACAAACTTTATACAAACTTCCTTCCTTCCCAAGAGGCTTCAGCAACACCAGAGATTCCCAGGACAAAGGCCTCCTGGCGGAGCATTTGGATTTCTTCATCTCCTGTGTCTACACTATACCTCTTACAGTGGCGAGGGCAAAGTTCACGTGTGAAGGCCAACAGCAAGACGCCAGGATGAGTCACATGGGGGTTCCTGAGTAAGGGAGTGAGTAAGCAGGGCTGGAAACTGGAATTTGAGCGACATTTGTGCTAGGTTCTGCTTAGGAGATCCAAGGGCAACACATGCTCTTGCTGAGAGGAAAGGAAAGAGGAAATCACCGCTGGCTGGAGGAACGTCTATTAGTTACAGGAAAGAAAGGAATGGATTATGATGGAGTTTCAGATATTTTTTTTAATCTCCAATTGCCTAGAATCTGTTCTTTGCAGATTTAAGGACAAAACAGATACACCAGTAAAAAATGATTGAGGTCTAAGGCCTTTTAAGTTGTGTGTGTTCTTCTCCCCTAGTAATGGACCACATGGTCAGAAATCTGTGTGGACATAGACTCTTTTTCGGTAATGATGACTTGAGAATTTCCACACTTGCCAAGTCAGTATTACTTGGAACTCCAACCTGACTCACATGCACATGAAGGCTTTGCTCACAATTGTTTTACTACGGTCAGTAATGCTTCATAAGGCCCAAGTTTAATGATATAATTTTGGCAGAGCTAATATAAATAGCTCTAAATTATTAATTTATTTTTGGGTATAATTAGTAACCATTCAGCCTACTAACATGTTATCTGATACCTTTATCAGATGAGGCCCCAAAATAAAATTTTTAGCTTAATATATTAGGCTTCCCAAAGGGTCAGGTGGACTTTAGGTAAGAAGTCTGAAAACAGAGGAGATATTGGATTAAATAGCTTAGATTCGCAGTATTGGTCATTCTGAAAGCATTTTGGCAGTTTAGCCCTTAAATGAGGATTTAGACCAGATGGGATATTATAAATTAGAGAATTTTATTGAAGAGGCTTAACTCTGGTTAATCAAATGATGACTAATTTCCAATCTGGAATTTGATCAAATCAATTAGCAAAACTGGTACCCAAAAAATGGTCTAAAGTAAAATTGTTAAGAGGGGTGTAGTCATTGAAAAAAGAGGTGCTATTATATTTCTTATTCCATCAAACCTTATACTGCTAAATTCTATTCTATCCTAATATTTAATTTTTAAAAGTTATTATTATTTTTATTTATTTATTTTTTTTGCAAAGGATTACTTGTTGTTCATCTTGGCCCATGAAAGCAGGTTTTACTTAGATGATGGGTTGTTTAGGAGTTAATGTCCCATTCCAAGACAGGCCGGGAATGGAATGGGATGTGGTTAATGGCACTGAACAAGAGAAAGAGTATTTTGGAAGACACCAGTGTGCCTGAGTGAAGTTTTGTGGCCTGCCTAGACTTTGAACTAGACGACTGAAAACACAACAAAAGAATTTAAATATACTTGGAAAAATAATCCCATCCAAAGAGGAGTTTGCTTAAAGTATTTTAAAATTATAGTAAATAGTCAATATTTAATAAGTTTCAGTATTTTATTGTGGGAATATATTACAGATGAAACCCGTGAAAATTACAGGAAGACTGATTTGAGAAACTGTGTTCTGTAGTCTGTATGCACCCAGAAATCAAAGGTAAAATTACTTGTGGATCATCACATATCTTTATCCCTAGCTGAATACTGGAAAGCTATGATGATTATATAGTAGCTCATTTGATTCTAAAAAAAAATGACAGATTTAGTTATTTTGAACTAATGTCAGCTCTTCTTTTGGTAAATACATGCTTTCAAAAGATAAAGCAACTGGGCCAACCAAATCTGATGATATGCAAAGGGACAATTATGGATAGTACTTGTCCCAAAGGAGAAGACTTCAGCCTTGATTTAATACTACTGTGTTCTCTCTCAGTCCCTCTTCCATCCAACTAGATAAATTGAACAGTGGGATGCTTCTGTTATAAGTATCATATGGCTTGAAAAGTAACATTTATACACACTATTCTTCAGGCACAGATATAAGAGTCCTCTCCAAAATTCAAAAGCACCGTAAATCGCCCCTATTCCTTTGAGACAATAACTCTGAAGCAAGAACTGAAGATTCTGCCCTCCAAGGAAGCTTGCACCTGACCTGGGTCAGCATTTAAAAAGAGAGACTTACACTTAATTATGGCTATTTTTCCTCCTAAGGGTGCTGTGGGTTTTCACCAACAGGTACTGAATTTAAGTTCAGAAACTGTTAAGTCCACATTTAAAAACAACATTTTCTTAAGTCACCAGGTACCTGAATAAGCAAAGTTTGGCCAATAGTTCTCTACTGCTCTTCAACAAATTTATTCTGTGTTTTAAGGTGGCAGGTGAGTTTGCTCAAACTACTCGGAGCAGTAGATTGTACTTGGGATGATGTGGCGGAGCCAATTTTGCCTCAGGGCAGACATCAGACATCAGGAATGGGAGGAAAAAACCCTGCCTCTCCACCCGGAGTGCACAAGCTTTCTTGAAGCATCGCTTTTCACATGACTGATTTGAATGTTGTGGCTGGAGTTTTAAAAAACTGAGCAAACTCTAACATTCATCACCATTTAAAAAAATAATTTCATGGATGCCTACTGTGTGTGTAAAGCACTGAATCAGATGCCTAGGAGTGACTATAAAAGGATACAATTTTTGTTTAAAAGGAACTATGTCCTGATAAATATTTTCACGAGGAGACAGTATCTGTTTCTTGAATTTTAAAATGTGATCTGGAACTGAGAACACTACTTTTTTCTCAATGAATGCCACAGTTTTACATTACATGGGGTCTAACCTGTGTATTTTGTTCTTGGGAATACCGTGCTTTACCCAAAGGAAGCTGAATTCCACGGTTAGCATTAGGAATGATCTTCAGGATGACGCCTGGTGTGGAGGGGGATTACAGCAGGAGGCAGGTGGGCCAAACTTATTTCTTTGATAACTGCCCACAATAAGCTTGGCATCCGGAGAGCAGTTCCATAAATATTGTTGACTAACATCCAGGATTTATTTCGTCGTCCTCTCTGCCCACACCCTCTTTCCCTAAAATATTCCGTTCTATAAATAGACATTTTCTTTTTCACAGAATAGATAATCTTAAACGGAGCCTAGTCCCGTGAGAAACCTGAGCAGCAAAGAGGAAAGCAGAACAAGCCATTCGAAGAGCGCATATGCATGTGTCAGGAACTGGCCTGCTGATCTGAGTTTCTGCCAAGGAAGATAGGTGCAGAGTGTCAGCCTATCTGCCTAAGCGGATGGTGGGAAAATTTCAGCCCAGGAAGTAATTTTTCCTGCCAGCCCATTTTGGTATGCCTCTCCCCACAGCCAGCTGAAACAAGAGAAGCTGGCACCTTATCACTGTCAAGCAGCTATAAAGGTGACGCTGGGCTCTGCCTGCCAGGCTGTCTTCCGGATCAGACAAGACAGAGTAAAGCTGCGGGGTCCCAAACCTCTTTGGCCAGAGAGCAAGAGTAACTACTTCTCAGACTAAACAGATAAATTCACATGAACAAAGGCTAACATTTTTTGAGAAAATTAATAAGGAAATAAAACCTAGGATATTAGACATTTGCCACCCCTCATTCCTTCTCCCTGATCCTTCTCCTGATTCCATTTATGTTTTAAAGACAAAAGACATGTCTGGTTTTGAAAAATATATGTTTAACAACAAAGCCAGTGACAGTTGTAGAATACAAATTGTTAAAGAAATTAAGCCATTGTTAAGTAAATTGGACACAGTAAAATAAATCTAAAGACAGTTCAAATGTTAATAAGCTCTTTGTTATACTTTATTAGACATAATAGATTCCTTGGAAAGAGTGGGGGAAAAAAAAAAAATCAACCTAACTGACCCACCATTCACTTATGGTACTGTATTATAAAAAAACAAACAAAAATTATTCTTAAGACTATTAATCTTCCAGGGCAGGGATTGCATTGTAGACATGTGATAGATTACATTACTATTCATCAAAATGTCCTGCTCCTTCCCAAAGGGGATTACATAGCCCTACCCCCATGGAACTCATAAGTGGCCATGTGACTTGCTTTGGCCAATGAAATGTTAGCAGAAACGCCATGTATCACTCCCAGGAGGAAGCTTAAAGAGCTACACTGAATGTCACCTTGCTCTCTTTTCCTCCTCTGCTACGTGAAGAGTAGCTACAATGTAAATAAATAGAGGCTGCTCCATCAACAGATTGAGGTCAACACTGAGCAGAGCTGCAGCTGACCCACAATGGACATGTAGCGTGAGTGAGAAATCCGGGTTTGTTGTTGAAAGCCGCTGAGATTTTGGGTCATGTGGAATAATTACTATGTTGATTGATATTGAGTGTCTTACATAGGGCACTTAATAAAGCTTGGCTGGATGGATGATAGAAAGTATTCAGAATCCCAGTGGCGAAATCTGGTAGGTATTAAGTGAATATAAACTAAATATTTCTTTACAGGGTGTGAAGACGAGCAGTTTTTAGATTAAATGACAGCTGTGAGACATGACCAAAAAAAAAAAAAAGAGGTTTATAAACTAAGGATCTGGGTTATGCAGTTTCATAGTAATTTAAGCAGTGCCTAACGCACCTAGTCTAACAATCAGCACAAGACCTGCCATCTATAGTCCAGACATGAGTTGACAGAGTATCATCTAAACCCTGAGCAGTCATTGAACTGGCTGCCAAAATGACTTCACTCTACTCCTTGTAAATGTATCTTACAATGAGGTAGGTTCTAGGGATTGGATGAAAGTTAAAAGTCCAATAACCCAAACAAGTTCCCAGGTTTGCCTAAACCTGAAAATTCCGTCTTATGGACCAACACCCTGTAGCATTAAACAACATTTCTGTATTGAGCTTCAGCGGGGTGTGGTCCTAGCTGAAGCTGGGTGGGAAGGTGACACTGGGCTGACGGTTGCAGAAGAATCTCTGCTGATCCTTAATACGGGAAACTTTCCTTAGGCTTTTGTGCCTGAAGAGGCTTGTCTGGGCAGGCAAATGGCATCAACCCAGGTGCTGAGCATATACCATCAGCTAGCATTGCCTTTGGATCGTGGCACACCAAGGACCAGAAGTAGGCCAGCATTTTCCCACCTGGCTCCAGCAGTTGTTTTCCCTGTTCTCTCTTTCATTCCTCATGGGTCTTTAGGTAGGTCAAGTATCACTTGTGATCTCCTCTACCACTATCTTCTGTCTTAAGACGTCAACGGGAACATTTAGGAACAATTTGTTCCTCATGTCTTGGACATACTTTATGGTAACCTAACCTGTATCCAGAAGCTGGTGTTCACTGCACTAACACAAAGACTAACCAGGGAAAGTAAGTTGAGAACACGCCAATTAATCAGGTCTTTACCTATAAAGGATGTACTGTGGGACTGGCCCTGTGCTAGGTAGCATAAGAACAAACGGGAATCCTACATTCCAGCCCTTAAGCTCAAGTAGCTTTTTTAGTCTAGTTAATGAGAAAAGAAAAAGAGAAAGGAAACAAGATTATTCCTCTTGTTCTCCACTAGCACAATTTAGAAATGTGCATATGGAAACCATCACAAGTAAGGCTTCCTCCACCCAGTGAACTTTTATAGGAGGATAAAAAGGGAAGTCTGGCAAAAAAGAAGAGTGCATGACACCAGATGGACTAAAAGAGCAAAGAATACCACGCATCTCCAGGTTGTCTATTAACAGTTTCAATTAAAATGGTAATAAAAGAAACTTTATAGATCAAGAAAATGATACAAAAGTTCACAGAAGAAATAATTATAACTTTCAAAGAAAGTTATTTTAAAAGGGGAGGGGTGAGCAGGGTGGAGGAGAATGGACAACCCCAACATGAAGTGTAGGCTAAACAGATAATGGATACAAGGAAAAGTACATAAGGTTGTATAAAAAGTATACTGTAAGATTTTATATGTACAATTTTGTACTATGTAAAAACTGTGTTTATGTAGAATTAATCACAATCAGAATATACAAATAAATACAAATGAATAGAAGGTTAAGGTGATGGCTGCGGTTGTGATTTTTTTTCATATAAAGTAGATTAATGTACATTTTTTAAAAGATTATACCCACTGAATTCCTCAAGCCCCATAACTCACACCAAAACCTCTAGTCCAGCAGTTCCCAACGCTGGGCAGTGCCACCCCCTCCCCTACCCCAGGATGCAGATGGAAACGACTGGGAGTGTTACTGGGTGGTCACCGGTGAGGCGCACTTCTGGCATTTAGCAGGCAAGGGCCGGAGTTGCGGAACCCTGCAACACACGGGACAGTCACACACAACGAGGAACTCTCCTACTCAACACTCCAGCGGCACTGTTAAGAAACTGTCACTAGCAAGAGGACAAAGATCAATTTTTCTAAGACTTTTCAAGTGCTACCCAAGAAACACTATAAAAATCCTAAAACTCAACCAAATACCATTAAGTTTATATCATTTAAAATCAATTATATATGATTTTAAAATAAATCTAATTTTTTCATTTAAAAAAACTGGAAAAGTACGTAATCTCTCCTCAAAGATGGAAATGGCTAAAAGATTTTACACGGAGAGAGAAGTTGTGTTGCTTTCACGAATAGAAACAATAACTAAGCAGACACTGACTAAAAAATTTTGGACCTTATCAATACACCATTATCCCACGGCTGGTTTGTGAACTATTATCAGTAACTCCTGCCCTGGTCTGCAAGTTCAAAGAGAAAGCAGCAAGGAAAAGTGGCCTGAAATCCTGCAGCCACTGTCATGACCAAGAGCTGAGCACCCTGCTGGCAGAGTTGCTTGTGAAAAATGGCCCTCCAGTGCTTGTAGCTGCTCCCTATGGCGCCTTCCCCCTGGCCTCAAATGAAAGAGGGGAGGAAATGGAAAAATACTCTTTCATGTAGGCTGTAGCAATGAGATGCTGTATGCTCAATCAAATGGTTTTCCTACTTTCATGCATTTTCAGTACTTGAGAGTTGTGATTAACTTCCTAAAGGTTGTCGATACTGCCATCTAGTGAATACAGTCCTTTTTACAACAGGTCACAAAAATTTAAAAGCTCGTGAGCTTATTTATATTTCGAAAGCAAGTATAAATATTCTGTTTTTAATGTTATTTGCACTATCACTTATTTTAGATTGAGAAGAAGAAAAACTAATAGGAAGTTTGCACTCTGTGGATTCCCCTTAGGAATTAGCAAAACCTCAAAAATGAGTATAATAGGGGCATAGAATCAAATTCTGTTTTCCTGTCAAGGACAGAAGCTCTGCTCTGTCTGCAGCAGTGACTGCTATAGCTGTACTTACTATCAGTGTGCTGCAGACGGCATGCCCACTCCTGAGCTGCCAGCTTATCAAATCTTAGAGACCCTGTGACCTCTGTATCTGGTCACAATTCCTTCTTTGTCTTGGCTGCTGGGGATCATGGAGCCAAATTAGTGGCCTATTTCCAGAGTATTAAGAAGACCTTACACAAACATGCTATCTCTATCTTTACTCCCCCATTTCCTCTTCTTGCTGTTTTCCCTCTGTCTCAATATGTTCACTCACTAATTTTTTTTCTGTATGCTCTCTTAAGCCACCATAAATTTTTGTCTGAAACAAGGTTGGGTAATATATAAGCAAAATACATTAATGTTATCTGCTGCATGTAAGATGCTCCTGCTGGGAGCCTCATCATATATTAATAACCACAAGCGTATGGCTCCCAAATAGCACAGGCAACGGTGATTCCTGTCTTACGTGACTCTTATGGTCTCTTTCTACTTGTTAAGTCTGCATTAGCAGAGCTGCTGCTTGTCTAAACCAGGGTTCAAACTAGCGTGACCATCAACTCAGTTATAATGGCTGTCTTTTTCACATTCCAGTTTGGCCTCCTAAGATGTCTGGCTTAAATTCCTGCAGCTTCCTCAAATGAAGGGACTGCTTCTTTACTTCTCATCCCAAAATCCACGCTATCTCTCTGTTTCCATACTTTGTCCCATTCCTGGACCTAGTTGACCCATATTCTAAATTCTTTTGTATAAAACTCTTTTTTAAATATAAAGTCTTATTCAAAGGCAGAACATGAACTGTTATAGAAAAAGGCATGAAGATAACAACACTGAAACCCTGAGGACTCTCCCTCAAAAACGCAGGCTGATGTGGGATGCCTTATCACCACCTCAGCACCGTCATGCTTCTCCAAGAAGTGGGGCCCACATGCTGTACAACTGCATTCAATCATGTTTAGATAATGACGCCCAGGGAGAGTTCATCACTGGGACATCTCAGGCATTGTGTTGAAATTCCCTTGCTTATCTCCAGTAATTGGTTATTAAAAAAATACACATTGCAAAAATCACATTCTCAATCCCACACCCAAGAGCCACAACACTCGGCTCTGTGTATTTTCTCCAGAACTGCCAAAAGCACAAAACAACTGGTAGTTTCCTATTAGCAAAGTACAGTGTAGGAAGTGTGAGTGGGTTGGCGTGGGAAATACTATGGGTAATATGTGCATTCATTATGCAAATGAAAGCAGATTTTTAAATGTTTTTTTCATATGTACAGGCATGTGCACACAAGAGTTAGATGGCTGAGGTAAAGAAGATAACTGAAATATTTCTGGGAAGATAAACTATCAAAAATGCCTGGGAAACTGAACAGTATCTTCTGAAAGTTGATAATTAACATCCAATGTTCTGAATCTTATACATACTCCTATCTCATGAGATAAACTATTTTATTAAAAAGTAAAGCAAAACATAACTTCCTCCATGGCTTCCTTGTTTGGAATCCAGCTCCTGTGCAGGGAGTAGGCACTAAGACACACCTGAAAAGCATGACAGATAGGGAACATGGGTCTCGTGGTTTGTATTACAATTTCAATCATCACTCAAGACCTCCACTCCTTCCCACCTGTGTCCTACACAGAATGCTGGAGGTAAGTCTAGCCACCCAGCTTCATAAGTAGGAAACTAAGGCACAGAGTCAGTGAGGAACTTGGCCAAGCGGGCTGGACTCTTGGTTCAGTGACAACTGTCTGTGATTTACTAAAAGATTTCTTAGTTTGCCTGTTGTTTTTAGTAGAAAGCTGTGGACTGGGCCCAGTATTAGCAAATAGAACTCCAGGGGCTGACAATGACATCACTAAAGGCCAAAAACCACCAGGCAGGTCAGGCCAACCTTCAGATGTGGGGATGGAGAGAGGGCTGGCAGACGGTGATAAGTTAACCTAATTATAATCAGGCCAGAGGAATGAAGTGAGAGTGAGCACATAAAGGACACAGAAGACGCCTTCGGTCAGAGACAAAGAATTCAAAACAATCCAATAAAACCACCAAATGGGAGAATACCATTGCATTCTTCTTCTATGGGCTCATGGAAGAAGTTAACTGTTTATAAACAGCAGTCTTGCATATCGTCCTCTTTCCCTGTGCTCAGCCACAATTCCCAGAAAAATGGGAAAGACCACAAACTTGATTTCTGCCTATGGGTCTACAAGATAAAAATCAAACCTCAAAGATACTCAGGGTCAAGATGTACAAGCCAGAAGCTGTCTCAACTTACCCTCCCAGCTTTTCAAGGCTAGCTATCCCTTCAGTGCCTAAAATACACAATTCCTCTCTTATCTATGAGGATTCTTCAATGACCCTTAAACCCTGGAAAGCTGGGGCCTGCTGGTTCCAGTCATCTCTTGATCAGAGTCTAGGGGACACGGACATCTCTTAACATTACCTGACACAGGAGCTGCACTTTGTCAAACCAGCTGCTGTATTACACCAACACTGGACACCTCTACATCTTGTTCAAAGAGGGAACTGCTTGGATGCCATTTTTAAATCGCATGGCTAAACCAGTACTTTATTCCATTTTACTTTTTCAACTACGTAGTATACCATCATTGCCTCCATATCACTTCACTCTTCAGAAATCTTTTCTCATTCTATTCAACATCTGCTTAAGGCTTCATCAGGGTTTACTTTGGAAGGTAGGACTTAAGTCCAGAGAAAAATTTTTTTTTTATCTTATGTATTTCAATACTATTCTAATTTATGTTCTATCTATTCTATTTACTTTTATAAAGAGTTTTTGGTAAATATAAAGTGTTTAACCAAATCAAAGCATATTCATACCTTTAACCTATTCTTGTGAATTTATCTCAAGCAAATAAATTATTATGGCCTGAAGATTTCGCGGCAATGATTATCTAAAGTAGCAACGAATTAAACACAATCTACATTTTTAACATTAGAAAGACGGTTTATAGATCACATTAATATGATTAATGTGATTGAATATTTATCATTAGAATTGCAAAGGCTTTGTAAATGAGTGAAAAACTCTGACACCTTAAGAAAAAGCAGCATTCCAAATAAAAATTAAACCACATAAATAAAATGTAAATGAAATACATAAGATAAAAAATTGTCTATGAGAATGGTAAAATTTATCTTAATAATTTGAAAATATTTTGCTAATTTTCTTTAATAAATATAAAATACTTGCTAACCCATGGTCTGAGAAAAATTAATTTTGCCATAGTTCTAAACTAAAATACTGGCCAAACTAAGATACCTTTCCTTTATTTGGAGTTAACCTTATTGGAATTTATAAGCTTTGCTAAATGTTATAGAAGTCCACTAAAGGAAACAAAAAGAAGTACCAATGGATTAAAAAGCAAAATATGTCAGTAGGACTAATGGCTACTGAATCTATTTAAAATGGACTTGAGGTAGCTAGCAATCAAGTTTAAGGAATTCCCAAAGAATTTACAAACAAATCCATTTCACTTAGAAGGAATAAACTTATCAAATGCTTTCTAAATTAAAATACTGTAAGTGGCATCATAACACTACCAGAATTATCGTTTAATAACATAGTAAATTATACTAGTCAAAGCCCACTGCTATATGTGGATAGTTTTTCTTTCTTTCCTTTTTTTTAATCAATTAACTTTCTGAAAGGTTAGGGGTCAAGTTTTCTTCCCTTTGGGTTCTCAGAACATGAGGATTTTTGATGATCTTAAAGAGCTCAAGTCCCAATGGGTAGCTAGGCAAGTATGGAGCGTAGGAGGCCAGCAGTGACCTCGAAACTAACCAGAAGCGTGAGTACCTTCCCATGTGTTATTTCCCAAGCTTCTATCCAAGAAAGTGCTGTATTGAAGCAATGTGTATGAATGTGTCTATTATGCGTATCACCATGGCCTTAGCCCACTCAAAGTCTTAGCACTGGCTTAACTCACCTCCCTTGGATACAATCTAGACCATCACTGGGGTGGAGGCTCTTAAGTAACTTTATGAGCTGGCTTCATCTTGATAGCTTCTCAGGTGTGGTTCATCAACCACACCTAGTAACTGACAACCTTTGTGAACAATTTTTCAATTCTGTTTATCCCTTTGGCTTGATGAAAGACAGACTGACCAAATCAGCCTGGGTGATGAATGCACTATTCGAGAAGTAGAGGCTTGCGGAGATAGCCCCTGTAACTTCAACTGCCTTCCCAGATTCCACATGCAAATACCCTAAAGTTAACCATCTTCATCTCATATGCTCTAAAACAATGACCTTTTTCTATACATAACACTGAAATTTTAAAAAATTATTCCTTTTACAAGACCAGTGCTCTAACCCCTGAGCTATGGAGCCCTCGCCTTAAAAAATTATTCCTTTTAGTTAAGAGAATACACAAATATTGATGAAGGAGAATTGGTCTTCTGTCATGTAGAATGTGATACACATCCAATGAAGTCATTATTGTTACAATTCTGAAAGTTTTATACCCTTTCCTTCAAAGATTCCATGGTATTAGGCAAACATACACACACAGATTTTTCACAAGGAGAAACAAATGTTACAATAGAGACAATCAGGTAAAGATATCAAGAACATGAAAGAGGGTTGCTAAGGTGCTTCCAAGAGATCAGCCTAATTTTAACACCACACTCATTTCAGTGTTTTCTTCTTTGCCTAAAAGTCTCGCCACCCAACCATGATATTCCCTCTGAGTACCAGTAAGTTAGGAGAATAAGGAAAGGGAGAAGAGATTCCTACAGCTCCGGCAACAAATTTTTATAGAACTCTATTGCTGGGCCAAAGAGAACAGGCTGGCCCTCCTGGACGGGGGTGAGGCACATGTGCAGGTGTATGCAGGTATGTGCAGGTATGGAGTGAGGTGGAAGCAAGAATCTGCACAAGAACCAACAAGCCCACGGGAGAAGTACCCAATCCAACCTGTGTTTAGCAGGCATAACCATCTGTTTTCAAGTGGATTTTGATAAGCCAAATTTAACTTTAGTGCCATTCTGAATGACCCAACAGCGTGCAAAGGAATTAAGGAAGGTGAAAGAGTATCATTGTGCTAATTAGCAGTCTTGGACCCTGTTATAAAGAACGACCTATGAAAACTCATAAAATTAGAATTCAAGTCCCAGCCCCAAAATTTCCCTTGGCATAAAACAAACACTTAAAAATAAAAGTGGATGGCTGTATCTCACCAGCTGCTTCTTAGTTTTTAAACCCACTCAGAAGCCTGCCTTATCTCATTCAAACCTTCTGAGAGCAGGGACTTTGTCACATGAAAGCACTCATTTATATTGCATCTTTTATTTTCTAAAAACATTTTTTAAAATTTTATATATATTTAAATTCTATTGTTTGTTTGTGTGTGTGTGTGTGTGTGTGTGTGTGTGTGTTGTGT
Source organism: Eulemur rufifrons (assembly GCF_041146395.1). Classification (NCBI taxonomy): domain Eukaryota; kingdom Metazoa; phylum Chordata; class Mammalia; order Primates; family Lemuridae; genus Eulemur; species Eulemur rufifrons. Next base: position 224,635,025 of record NC_090989.1, on the reverse strand, counting down.
ATATGTAATTCAATGCTATATACTGGGGGAGAGCTTTATGGTTTTTCTTGCCCTATAGTATTTCAAAGAGGGGAAACATATTAATATTAGTTTGACAAAATTGGCTAAATGGTAAAACCCAGAACCAGAATTGAATGTGTGGCAGAGCTTGTTTAATAGCCACCTGTTCTAATGGGAAGGAGGTCAGAACACAGGGCCATTGGACAGCACAGACTCAGCTTTCCCCTTCAATGCCACCTGGTGTGTGCAAACCAGTTAGTCTCATTACCACTCTCCCCCAACCTGGTCACTGCCCAATGCATAATAAAGTAACTCTCACCAGGTATTCATCCACTTACAAAACCACAGGTGCATACCATTATGGGCACGGCAGTTGTCTTGAGTAAGGTGCTCATTTCCCCATATTCCAAAGCACTAAGGGAGACTGGGCCGCAGGGGAGGTCTCCATGTCTATCTCCTCCTTCCCCTGCCACTGTCCTCAACATCACTAGCCTAGACCACCCATCCTGTTCAATTCCTGGGTAAGTTTGATCATGTTTCTTTTTTATAAAACCCAGAATTTTACTATGGCGTGGCATTCACAGCCATTCATCACAAGGATACTAGCAGAAAACTGGATGGAATGCTAATAAGATCTGTTGTTTAATTAGAAGTACCATGGCAATTTAAGTTTCCTGATTTTGATAATTATATTATGGTTATGTAAGACGTTAACATCAGGGGAAACTGGGTAAAGAGCATATGTGAACTCTGTACTATCTTTGCAATACTTCTCTAAATCTAACATTATTTCAAAATAAAAAGCTTAAAAAAACTGATGGAAGAGGAAAGCAACTGTGGCTACTCTTGCTACTCACTTCCATCTGGCTTTCCTTGGGACATTCTACAAAAGCATTTCTCTCTTCTTTACTTAATCATGGAAAAAGCACAGAAAGGTATGAGGCTCAGATACACAGAACATCACAGTGATCTTCCTGAAAAACAAATATGTTTGCCTTCTGGAGTATCGCTAAACTTTTCAGTTAGTCCTGAACAGAACAAAGTCTTTAGATTTAGAACATGTTAGTGAACTTCCAAATTGGTCTTTCTTGGATGATGTCAAAGAAGAGAACACTGGGTGTTCACAATATCTGTCAACAAAGCAGAAGATCTTTTGGCATGAAAGCCAAAGCTATTTAAGAGTGACTGCCAGCAACGGGTGGAGGGATAATGCAAGATATGTTGGGAGTGGGGTGGGGTGTATGGAAGGTAAGAGACAAAGAGCCCAAGACCACATATGTGCTACTAGCTCCTTCTTCACCAAACAATATTAAGTTGGGCAACAATGCATTTAAAAACACCCTGTTAACACAGCTCACACACATACCCAAAAGGATCTTATTGTTTACATTCTGTTTAGATTATGTATGTTACCAGATTGCATGGGCATAAAAAGAGTTAAACATGCTCCTCTTTTCTCCTTTCTTTCCAAGCATTTAATTACTCAGTGTGATTCTCTTAGGTAACAGTGGGTACCCATCTATGACCACAGCAAACAGGCTCTTTTAAAAAGAAGGGGGGGCGAGATTTCCTGCTGTTCACAAAAGGCAGTATGTGCTATAATGGAATATCATCCAGCCTTAGAAAGGAATGAAATTCTGACACATGTTATAGTACAACAGGGATAAACCTTGAAGATATTATGCTAAGTAAAATAAGCCAGTCACAAAAAGACAGATACTGTATGATTCCACTTATGTGAGGTACCTAGAGTAGTAAAAATCAGAGATAGAAAGCAGAATGGCTGCCGGGGCGAGGGGGATAAGTTGTTGTTGTTTAGTGGGTATAGAGCTTTTGTTCTTCAAGATGAAAAAGAGTTCTGGACACTGGGTGCACAAAGTGAATGTAAACAACATTACCAGATTGTGCACCTTAAAATGGTTAAGACAGTAAACCTGTGACAGGCTGCAGTCAAAACATAAACAAAATTTTGTTTCATGCACAAAATTACTTCCAATATTGTATAAAATTACCTTCAGGCTTTGTGTATAAGGTATACACAAAACATAAGTGAATTTCGTGTTTAGACTTGGGTCTCATCCTCAAGACAACTCATTATATATATGCAAATATTCCCAAATCCAAAAAAAAAAAAAAAAAATCTGAGGCCGGGCGCGGTGGCTCACGCCTGTAATCCTAGCACTCTGGGAGGCCGAGGCGGGTAGATCGCTCAAGGTCAGGAGTTCGAGACCAGCCTGAGCACGAGCGAGACCCCGTCTCTACTAAAAATAGAAAGAAATTATCTGGCCAACTAAAATATATATAGAAAAAATTAGCCGGGCATGGTGGCACATGCCTGTAGTCCCAGCTACTTGGGAGGCTGAGGCGGTAGGATTGCTTGAGCCCAGGAGTTTGAGGTTGCTGTGAGTGAGGCTGACGCCACGGCACTCACTCTAGCCTGGGCAACAAAGCAAGACTCTGTCAAAAAAAAATAAATAAATAAAATCTGAAATCCAAAATATTTCTGGTCCCAAGCATTTTGGATAAGGGATACTCACGTTCTAGAAACTGTTTGTTATCCTTTTACCAGGCTCTAGAAATTAACAATTCCCCTATTCTCTCATCATAAACCTTCTCATGAATAAGCTATCCAGGAGAATACCCTAAACCCCAGCAGGCCCCCTCTGCAGTCTCCTCCTCGGATTCGTATTCTGTTTGTGGTGGTGAAGCTGGGGGTTGGGGTGTTCCTGAAGAGGCATTAGTTCTCCCCTTCAGAGTGCTTTCATGGCAATAGAAATTCACATCAGAAAAAGCACTGTCAAAAAAAGCCATTTATTTTCTGGGCCGTGGGAATAACTCTTAGTTAACCCTTCTCTCAACAGGTACCAATCATCAAATTTTATTATTTTCTTTTTTTAAGAGACAGGGCCTTGCTCTGTCACCCAGGCTGGAATGCAGTGGCACAATTACAGCTCACAGTAACTTCGAACCCCTGGGCTCAGGTGATTCTCCTGCCTCAACCTCCAGAGTAACTGGGACTAAAGGCACATGCCTCCAAGCCTAGCTAATTTTTTTATTTTTATTTTTTGGTAGAGACAGGGTCTTCGAGTCTCATTACATTGCTTAGGCTGGTCTTGAACTCTTGGCCTCAAGTAATCCTCCCACCTCGGCCTCCCTAAGTACTGGGATTATAAAGTGTGAGCCACCATGCCTGGACCCAACCATCATATTTTAATTTAAGCTATTTGTTTTGGGCATTTCAATGTGGTTATTAGGAAACAAACAACAGAACTTCAAATCAAAAGGCAGCTTTCAAAACTTCTTAAAATTGAATTGTTTCTATTAATAATAAGAAAGGGTGACATAAAGCACCCATATTTGTTTAAATTCTTTTGTTTGTAATAAATAGGTCATCATCAATACAAAGTAGCTAAATCAAAGGAATTCATAAGTTAGAGGAGGCTGGATGAAAAGGGACAGGGAATCTGAACTCTCTAAGTTTTTATATTCAATTTTTAAAAACTTTTCTTCATTTTAAGTATCATTATTAAAAATTACTAATGTTCCTTTAAAATTTTCTAGAAAAATAGTTAAGACCCCATTCAATATTTTTGAACATTCAAAAATATCTATACTGTGCAGTTGAGTTTAGGGAATGAAAGAAAAACCTCATGAATTCTCTACTTCATTTCATTATATTTTAAGCCATTTTACAAAATATAAACAATCTCAAGCTTATTAACAATTTAAGATTTTAGAGTGTTTCTGGCTCTCTTTAGCCTTTGGCAGGGCTGGTTCCCATCTTGAAATCAGAACTCTATATTAAGGTGGAGGATTTAGAGACTTACAAAGTCAAAAAGAAATCATAACTCCTACATTTTTAATCATCCATCCTTCTGGTGTATGATTTACCCCATAATTCCCACCAGGAAATGAAGAAAGTTTTGAAGAACGAGTTATTCTCAATGTAAATCTCCAGCCAGCCTCTGTCAATCATGTTAGCCTTTTCCCCCTAGTTAGCCTTTCTCCACCTCCTGCCTGAAAACTACACTACTATTTAATTGCTTTGTGACTTCACATTTTATTAAGAGGCAGAAAAACATAACGAGCTAAAACAAGGAGATAAGCTCATTGCCATAAATTGTCCCCTTAAGCAATGAAACTCACCTCTCTAGTGTAATAAGGTGGGCCCTGTGGAAAACCCCGACAAGTGCAATTCTAGGTAAGTCCACAGCCCCCATCACTTACGGCAGACCTTACAGTTCTCTGCACTGCAGTGCCATAGATCAGACCCCCGGGCAGCCAGCTGCATGCTTTGCAAAGCCAGTGTGAAGGGCACAGCTCAGGGAGTCACTTTGCTCTTCACCCTCACCCACCCCAAGTTTATCTTCTGTTCTCATGGGGTGAGGGGAGAAGAGAATGAGGAGAGACAAAGTTACGAAAAACCATAACCTGACAGCACCTCATCTACTATCCCATTCCCTGGAAATCAGATGACTTGTTATTACCCAGGGAAAACATTTTAGCTAAACTTTCACCCTCATGAACTTAGAAGAATTCACTCCTGTCCCACCCCACTGGCTTCCCTTCCACATCCCCCCATTCCTGCCTCTGCAGTGAGATGGAAATCAGTATCAGATTATACCGCCTTCCTGAATGTGCACTAACCCCCGCCCTTTGGAAGATTATACTCAATGATTCGCACAAACTACATTGGGGCTTGGTATTTAAAGCTCTCAGAAAACATACACTGGTAACTTCTTTAAGATGGGGCCTGCTGAAAAACAAAGGCTTCAAGTGTTTTAAAAATGCACTGATGTGTACCAGAAAGTAGGTTTATGATATTGTTCAGAAAAACCATGCAAGTAATATTGGAGGGGGGGGTATGAAGATCTAACACACAAGCATAAAAAGGGTCTGGAAGGATCCACAATAAACTCAGCAGTGGTTATATTAAGGGTGGGAATAGAAAGTGGATTTAAGTGTCCATTTTTCTCTGTATAAATGCTGTATTGTTTAAATATGTGACAATGGGCACATAATGCTTTTGTCAGTAATTTTAATTTTAAAAGAACTAAACTATGGGAAAGAATGGTGACCAATATTTCCAAACCAAAAATTGGAACACATAGTCTGCCAAAGCATTTTTGTTCCACATATAGCTGCAAGAGGCAGTTTAGGAAGAGCAATTCAGTCACTGAAATAGTAAAGTTTCTCAAATTTTGGGCTGGATAATTAAAAGAAAAGTAAAAGATTATTTAAGTTTTTAGCTTTCAATAGTTTAAAAAAATGGCAGATAGCATTATTGAAAACAAGATTGTCTAAAATATCTAGCAGGTTTAGAAGCATTAGATACTGAGCAAATGGTACAAGTCCCTAATTCAGTCACTTCCTCTCAGAAGCTAGGCCAGGATTGCCTTTCTTGGTACCAAGCCAGCATGCTCATGAAGAATTTGGTTCAAGTGAATGAACAGTTTCTGCATTTACTTTGTGTACAAAAGACTGCCCAAGGAGAGAAAAACAAACAAAAGAAACAACAATATCATAGTCCCAAGGGCTGTAATTTGAGTTGGGGCTTCTCTTAAAGGAATTACAAAAATTTCAACTGGCTATTCATTGGGGAAAAATAAGTTAACCTTGATTCCTTTCTCAAATCATATTTCAAACTAAGTTTCATACAGATGAAATATGTTAAAATGTGAAACAAAACCATAAAACCACAATAAGAAAATATAGGTAAATTTCTATGCAATCTTGTGGTTGGAGATGTTGACACTGATTCACTCCTTCCATAAAGTATATGCTAAGCACTAGAGTCTCCACTGAGGACAACACAGACATGGTCCCTGCCCCTATGGAGTTACAGAATAAAAGGGAAACGGGAAAAGTATATAAACAAAAATAATAATTGCATACTGATAAATGCTCAAAGGGTATGTGTGTGTACATGCATGTGCACGTGTTCCAAGCAAAAGAACAGCACCTGTAGACTCCCAGGGTCAGGAGAGAGGTTGGCATGTTCCCAGGTTGAGAGGAGGCCAGTGGGGCTGGAACATAGTGTTCGAGGGTGAGTGGCAAGAGGTGGGGCTGGAAAGCAGGCAAGGCCAGATCATGCTGGGCCTTGCAGGCCACGGTAAGGAGAATGCCATGACGGGCTCCGGCAGGGCTGTGCCAAGATGTGCTTACACTTGAAAGACATTACTCTGCCATGTGAAGAGCGGACAGTGGGGAACAACTGCCAAGGCATTCTTGCTTCCTAGTTCGTCTACAGGGAAACCACAAAGGAAAAGATTTGACTACCCAAAATTAAATACCTACATACATTTACAAGTGTTACATAAAGTTCAAGGGCAAACAACTAAAAAATTAATAATATTTTTATAACAAAAGATATTTTAAAATAAAAACACTCTGCAAATCAGTTAACAAAAATAGCAAATGCCCCTCTGGAAAAATGAACAAGGGACATGAACAGAAAATTCACAAATGAAGAAATATAAGAGGCATATGAAAAAATGTTCATCTGTCCATAAAACTGGGTAAGGTTTTTGATTTTTTACAATTCCACTATCCAACGTTAAGAAAGGTGTTAGAAAAGAGACCTCTTGCATACTGTTGGTGGGACTGTAAATTGGTTCAGTCTTAAAGGCAATATATATATCAAAACCTCTTTTCTTATTTTATAAGCCATAATTAAGAGCAATAATAATTTATTATTAATAATAGATCAGGCCGGGCGCGGTGGCTCGCGCCTGTAATCCTAGCACTCTGGGAGGCCGAGGTGGGCGGATCGTTTGAGCTCAGGAGTTCGAGACCAGCCTGAGCAAGAGCGAGACCCCATCTCTACTAAAAATAGAAAGAAATTATATGGACAGCTAAAAAATATATATAGAAAAAATTAGCCGGGCATGGTGGTGCATGCCTGTAGTCCCAGCTACTCGGGAGGCTGAGACAGGAGGATCGCTTGAGCTCAGGAGTTTGAGGTTGCTGTGAGCTAGGCTGACGCCACGGCACTCACTCTAGCCTGGGCAACAGAGTGAGACTCTGTCTCAAAAAAAAAAAAAAAAAAAAAAAAATAATAGATCAGATGTATAGGTAGAAGGATGTGCATCAACATACATGTCCAAAGTGAGATATGTTAAATAAAATACACTCCTAAAAGCAAGCTTCATTAACCTTTGATAACTACACAGCAGTGACTATTGATAAGAAGAGAGGTTTGCAATTTATCAATTGAGAAAAGCAGGTTGCATTTTTGTATTTCAGAATCTTAAATTAGGCACATAGAGAAAAATCTCTAGAAGAATACTAACAGTGGTTATTTAATGGTGCTAGAATTATACATTTTTAAGAAGTCTTTTATTTATTGATACATTTTTAATCTTTCTACAGTCAGTAAACTTTACTTTTAATAAGGCACAAAATCTCTAAGCAAAAAAACATCTTTATCATCATAAAATAAAAATGGAGACGTGCTAAACTGCCTAGTGAAGGAGGTGATGGACAGGAGACTCAGTGCAGACTGGAGCTGGATCAGAAAGTGGTAATGTTAGAAAGGGACTTTGAGGAGCATCTACCTAGTGACCAGATTCTAGTCCAACTCTTCATTTCACCGATTAAAAAACCATCCACCATCTCCTCACTTCACCCACCTGACTATAAAAAAGGCTTTTTAGAACCCACAACAGAACTATTGTTCCCTCTTTCTCCACTGATTAAAAAACTACACACCCACTAACAAGCAGGCATAAATATCGTCACTGCAACATGTCACTCCTTAGCAAAGGGTACCCAGGACAGGAGCACAGCCTGACAGCCTCTTTGGTATTAGGAAACAAGAGGGTTATCGTAGAGTGTCATTTCTTCTCATGTCACAGGCAACTGAGTTTTCCTTTCCCAATATTGACCTTGTGCCTATCTAGCCCTGAGCTCACAAAGCAACATCCTCAGACAGTTGCCAACATCTGGCCAGCATAGCGTCCACACCCCTACAGCAGAGTTGCCGCGCTCACACAATCCGCCAAGTTGGAGCCCAGACGTTACCTGGGTTCTGCCTCATGTACAGTGGAGGTCTCTGGCAGGCACTGCTAATTCCTTGGCCCACTTCCCACAACAGATATTCTAAATAGTTTCCCTTTCTCAGATGTGAAACCCCAAACCTACCATTTCTCCTCTCCACAAATACTTCTTTCTTTATGCAGGAGTTTTAGCCAGACCCTGATTCTTCAGCCCTCTCAATGTTCCTTTCTACTCCATCTCTTCCTTCCCTCCTGGCTCAGAGGAGGCATCCCTCCTATTGCAAAAAGGAAGCCCTCCTCCCTTGATCTTCTCAGCCAGCCCTATGGGCTTCAAGTCCTGGCCCCTTCGATTTTCCCGTCTCTATGGTTTCTTCCCTCTCTCCCTCGACACTAGGTCCCTCCCGTCCTTTTAGCACATCCAAGTTTCCTTATCCCAACTCTGCTGCCTCCTCCCAGGTGGCATCCCTCTTTGGCTCCTTCTTTTCCAGCAAATCTCTAGACCTGGGTATCTATAGCCACACCTCCCTGGATTATCATTATGTCATGAAACATCGAGAGCAAGGATTTACCGCCAGAAGGCCTAGAGTTGCACCCAGCTCTGCCCCTGACCATTTCCAAGCCTTAAGTGAGCAAGTCACTTAATCCTCCAAGTCAATTTCCTCCTCTGCAAAATAAGGTTAATAATATCTGCTTCATCTCCTTTACAGGTATGTTGTGAAGATCAAATGAGATAGTCCATGGGGCAATGCACTGGGAGCTATGAAGCACTTTACCATTCTAGTTAGTCCTGTTACTACTCATTCTTCTTTATCCTTGGCCTCTCTGCAGCAACTGAGGCAGGGATGGTTATTTGTGCTCATCAGGTTGGTCACAGCATTAACACTAATAATACTATAATGTCAGCACTTTAGTTTCTACTCTGTATTACTAATTTGGTAATAATCCTATTTCATTCAAAACAAGCATAACCCTTGGGTCTTCCTGTTTTGTTTGTAACCCAGACTGGAGTGCAGTGGCACAACCATAGCTTACTACAAGCTCCAACTGCCGGGCTCAAGTGATCCTCCTGCCTCAGCCTCCCAAGTAGCTAGCACTATAGGTTCGCAGCACTATGCCTAATTTTTAAATTTTTCGTAGAAACAGGGTCTTGCTATGCTGCCCAGGCTGGTCTTGAATTCCTGGTATCAAGTGATCCTCCCACTTTAGCCTCCCAAAGTGCTGGGATTACAGGCGTGAGCCACTGCACCTGGCCAACTTTTTTTTTTTTTTTTTTTTAAACTATATGAGTATGGACATCTGGAAGACAATAGTAGCAGCCAACAATTATTGAGCACATACCAAAAGTCAGGCACCATTCTAAAGTACTTTACACAAGAGAGTTTTGTTACTATTAGTATTTTCATTTTACTGATGGAGAAACTGAGGCAGAGGACAGCCATGATTTGAACCCAGGCATCTAACTCTAGAGCCCATCCCCTTACCCACTGTCCTACAATTCCTTTAGTGACAAGTGGGTGCTGGAGTCATGGCTACTACAGTATTAGAGGCAAAAGATAATATGGACCTAAATAAGAATACCTGGCATCTTTTTAAAAAACAAACACAATTTTTCAAATTGCTAACTACCAACGTTGCTGAGGGTCATCAGGCACTGCTATGTACCGCTACTTGGAATACAAACTGGCACAACCTTTTGAGAAAACAACCAGCAGAGTGCGTCAAAACCTGAGAGCTACATTCCATCAGTGCCCAGCAAAGCCACTTGCGGTAGCCATTTATCCTAGGGAAACAATCATGAATGTGCACAATGGATGTTCACTGTAATTTCTAAAAGTAAATAAAGAGAAATAATATAAATGTCCAACAAAAGGAAATGGGGTAGAGACACCATTGCACATACCCATATAACCCAACACCATGCAGCCATTTGAAACAATGCTGTAGAAAAAAAGGAATAAGCATTTTGTTAAGGAAAAGAGGTATGTAAAAAAGCCCACTGATATGGGTGCTGGTGTCCGACTGGCTGAAGTCCTGAGTGGGTTTACCAGTGACGTGAGCATGGGCAACTCATTTAAAAATTTCTCTGAGGCTCAATTTCCTTACGTGTTAATAGGGATAATAAAACTACTAACCTCACAGTCTTATGAGAATTAGTAAATTAATATACATAAAGTGTGTGCTACAGAGCCTGGTACAGGGCAAGCATATAATAAATGTTACTTGTTTGTAAAAATTTAGCAAGTTAACACACACAACACACACGTTACAAAAATAGTACAGTAAAATGTTGACATTGATTATGTCTGGAAGTGAAATAAAATTTTTTCTTTTAAATTCTCTGTATTTTCTAGATTTTCTTTAAATAAAGTCAGCAATATATTAATGTTTAAGTATCTCCATTTTTTTTTGAGTCGCCTTAAGAATACTCCCTTTTGATCTATTAAGCTTCTCTAGTATAATCCAGTCTGTGCATATTGTGTTTATGGAAATGGGGTACTTTCATTGATTTAATCTGAAGAGTAATACATTTCACCTTTATTCTTCAGAGTCAAACAGCTTGCTCATATTTCATCCTATAAAAGTCTTCTCTGCACTCACACATTTGCAGATTAAGAGCACTCTGAACAGATTATTAGAGCAGAAAAGGTAGGGGGAGAGAATGGATTCACGTTTTTAAAAGGAAACATTAGAGGAGACAAACATGACAACTTCATGAGAGTTATTAGGAAAAAGCTATCCCTTACCTTAATTGTGTAAGGCCAGAAATTACTGCAATAAATATTTCAACTCCATGGACAATTTCCTAGTATGGTCAAAAGACGGAAGTAGTTCAATAGCTCAGAAGTCCATCCAGTACAGTGACTACCGCTCTGAAAGGAAAAAGAATCTCGTTGAGGGAAATGAGATGGAGCAATACTCCTTTCTAGGCTTGAGACCCACAAGAGGGGAATCAATTATTAGAGACAGCTATATATTTTAGAAAACAAAGCACAGCTCAGCCACTTTCCTGCTGGGGGCGCAGGGGCAGGCCTGAATATAAGGGAACCCAGGATATCATGTAAGCAGTCGCCTTTGCTTTAGGCAAAAGCTAGTTGCTCACTCTTGCTGTGACTCACCATCCCTGCAAAGAAACGCTCTGGGTCTCTCATAGGCTTTCACCCTCAGTTCTATTACTGTTCTCCCCCTCTATGTGTTTGATAGTACATACACAAGTCAGCTCAGGCATAGCACCCAAGTTTTATATTTTGTTATCTTTTACTCCAGATTCAGATTCACTCCATAACACATGGCCCTTCTTTTAAAATTGTAAATGGCAGTTCCCTGGGACTAAAATCTTGGGACTGTTTTCAAATCATTCCCCTCTGTCATTACCCATTCCACAGTCAGCCCACCGCCACTTTCTCCAAATGTCCTGCTGTGCCCTAGCCCTTCTCTTTCACTCCGATGCCACTGCTAAAACCAAATCAACAGCCTCTAACCTGGCCTCTCTCTACAGATCACCACCTATCCACTCTCTCTTGCAGAGCAATCGCTTTCATCCTATTACCTGTGTAACCTTGCACAGACCCCCTCATCCCCTGGGTCTCAGTTTTCTTGACTGTAAAATGAAAAGCTGATTTCGGTGTTCTTCATCCTTATAGTGCTGTGAAGTCAGATGTCCCTGGGCATGAATCCTAGTCCAGCTATTCTGCTGAACTTAGACAAGTTATTTCTGCTCAAAACTCAGTTTTATTATGTATAAAATGGGAACAGTAAGATCTACCCCTAAGACAGCTGTAAAATACTGTGCCTTACAGATCACACAGCAGGTACTCAACAGTATTAGTCATTCCCATCCCACCTTACAGAATATCACCAATTCTAGAATTCTCTGGTTTTGTAACTTCCAAACCTAATGCTCTCTTACACCTAAATCCTTAGTGGTAATGATTTTTTATTCCATCAAATATAAATTTCTCGGTTGATTTTCAGTTCTTCCATAATCTAGCACTACTTTAACTCATCTTCCTCCAATTTCCAGTAAACACCTTCTGCTCTATCAGGTTAATCTGGTCATTTTCCCAAGAACATGCACTCACATCCTGCCTTTGCACCTGTCCTTCCCTCGTGGGTGATATAGCCTTTTTCTTATCCCACCAAAGCCCAGCCTGAATCCACAGCCCCAGCAATGCCCACCTTCCAAACAATTTAACCCTCACACACTGTTTTAACAATGTTGTCCACTGTACTCATGTTTATTTAGCTTAGTTGTCCATCTGGAAAGAGACTATTCCGATCAAGTTAAGCTTTTCACTTCAGGGTGGATTGTATTACAGTTTTTACAAACCAAATATTTTTTGGATCAGCTCTGCCAAAGCCTTTTGAAATGTATGGGCCTCTGTGCCTTGAGACAAGATTCTTTTATTAATTCCATCGTTTTTGTTAGCGTGGAGCTTGTTTCCTCATCAATGGGTAGACTGTCCATAGACAATCTGAGGGCCATCTCATGGAGCCAGGGGTGAGTTCTAAGCATGTCCAACATCTGTCAGATTCTGTCACAAAGCAAACATGTTCTAATTTCAACTACCATTTTATAACCAAACTCTCGCCAGCAACGAGCATGACCTGCAATGGGAAAGATGATTTGTTCCTAGACTTTTACCTCAACAATGATTGCTGGAGCCCCCGGATGCAATAAACATTCTAAGGGGAATGAGTACAAGACACAGTGAACGGTCCAGGGAGATGGAGGAATTGACGAAGCAGACACAGGGTTACTGAGACAGGAGAATAACCATGAGGTTGGAGGCGCACAGCCCAAAGAGAGCCGAGTAACACACCAAGCGCTGTGGGTGAGGACTAACAAGACGTCACTGGGTTTAACCATTAGGAAGGAGGCCACTCTCGACCCCGAGGGCAATTTTTAATACGGCTGACACAGGATGCTGACCACAGGGGACTGAGGAGAAATGGGGAGGAGAGCAAATGGAAACAGGCAGAGACTTTCCTACCAAGAACTTTGACTATCAAGCCAAAAGGTTTGTGCTGGTCATTGTCTAACCCTGAGGTGTACCTGACTTAGCAGCTCTATAAAGCACCCAAGCTTGCTCTTCTTCCCTTGCTCCTGACCTCTCCACATGCAGAGAAGAGAGAGAGCTTGACTGCTGAAGACAACTGACTGCAAACGCTCCACTGCCACCACCACCCTTGCATGCCTGGTTTTGGTTCCCTAAGGAATCTCATACAACTATTCAACAGCTAAATGCTATCATATCTGAACAGCTAGATTATATTCTTCTTTTGTTTTAGGTAAATGCTAGTTACTTACTTAACAAAAAGAAAGCAGACACTACAATACATCAGATCAACAGAGCAAAAAGTCCTGGTTCAGGTCAAATACTATGTTACTGCCTTTGGGTAACGTATATAATTTCTGCTGAATTATTAAAAAAGATAAAATTTTTTTCTTCCTTCAAAGTAGTACTTGTTCTTTGCTATAAGTTTAGAAAAATAAAATAATAAAGAAAAAATCATATGTACAATGAGCATTTTGTGGAACCTCCTTCCACTTTGATACATATGCATGGCACGTTTACAAACAATACACAAATATGCAAGCATATGTAATTTTTATTAAAAGTGAAATGGTATAATTTGTAACCTGTCTTTCCCAATTATTCTGATAAAAGTATTGCATCATTTAGTAGTTTCATATACCTTCATTTTTAATGACTGCACAATAATCCATTTTAATAAACCTCCTTGTAACATTTAAGCCGCTTCCAACTTTTGATTATATAAATAATGCTGAGATGGATATCCTTCAATATACCATTAAGTATTTGCCTGGGATAAAGTCACAGGTCAAATGCATGGAAAATGAAAGGACCTGATGTTGTTAATAACTCACCCTAGAGAATGTTTGACCCAGTGGCACATGACACTATCAACTCCTCCACATTCCAACACTGGAGTTCTCTAAAATATCGTTCTCTATAGATTTTTTATAAAACTTTAATTAGCATATCTTTGAGGATGAGCACTTTTTACTTTTTTATACTTCTTGTTATTTATTTTTCTACTAGAGTTTTCATCTTATTGATTTGTAATATCTTTTCACATATCAAGGATATTAATAACTTGGTACCCTGACGATGAAGAGAAAATGGTATATTAATTGGAAACTTTGCCTATAAGGAGCAGAGCAAAACCAATTCAAGCCTACTAGAGCCAGAAAGGATCCTTATCATAAGGATACGAACATATGAACTCTGTTATTGTGTAGCAAACAGCTTTCCTGGTTTCTTTTATCTCTGAAGTGGAAACATCACTACTCCACTGGTCTATTCTGAGTACTAAAGAAAATGCAGACAAAGTCATGAATGGAAGTAATCATTATAAAAACAAAAAATTGCTATTACTGAGCACTTAATCAGGTGTCTTATTGTTTCAATCCTTATGATGAGTTTATTAGGCAGGTATTACCATTCCTCTTTTATAGACATCCACAGATAGTAAAGTGATAATTAGATTTCTGTTTTTACAAATAAGCTGTGTTGGTCCTAAAAAAGACTCAGTAACTGAATTATTCCCAGCTGTGTTTTTAGGAACATTGCTTTCTTAGAAGTAATCCCAGGGACTACTCAAGTTTCTTCGCCAGCAGTAAACCAACCAAGTTACTAGCTTCTACACCATCCATTCTTTTAAGTTTCTCAAGTAAACTCTCTTCTTCCCCTTCCTCTATGACATATCTTTACTATGAATTGCCACTCTGATAACAAGATAAATATTTTTGGCTAGGAACAAAGGCTCCTTTATCAGTGACTGCAAGTTTAACCCCATAACAAATACTCTGCTTTCTAACATTACAAATACCCTTCAAAGGCTCTTCAGCTGCTTATACATTGGTGATGTCTATAGTAACAACGTACACCTGAACCCATGCTTTGGTCAGGGGCAAAGCACACTGTGCTGTATAAATATTTTATGTACAGCTTGTACTGAAATTCTAGATGAACAGGCATTCACAGAGCCTCTGTAATGTGCTGGTTGCTCAAGACCACATATTTTTTTTAAGGTTGTATGGAAGCTTCACCATCTTCTATATATGTGCCCCCTTGATTTCATCCTAATAATTTCCCCCCATGTTTTTGTTTTTTAATGGACTGGTTGTGCTGTGGGCAAGGCAGCCTTCTGAAATAACAGCAAAAGAAAGGCAGCTGATCATTGAAACAGGTTACACTCACAATCAGTCTAGTTACCGAGGATTCTAAGGGCAAAAGTGCACAGTGTGTATGAGCCTGGTAAATATGAGTTTCTCTGCAGGAATGTTAACAGAATTAAATCACCCATTGCCAGAAAAGGGAAAAGGAAACCTCTATCTATACTTCTATTAATTCATTTATAGAAAATGATTAGAAATTTGAAGGCTACTCTTATGGAACAAACAGGTTTCCAAACTGGCTTTGGAAACAGCCCAAACAACAGCAGCAATGATGGAATACCTCAAATCCCCCTGCCAGTATGGACCAAGTACAGCCACCTGCACCTCCCCCCCCCAATAAATCAGTAGCCATGAGGAAGAACAGTCCAGGCCTTGCAGTGGGGATCTGGCCATGGGAGACTGTTGCTAGGTGACCATAAAAGCAGAGCACATCACATTGCTTGGCTGCAGCCCACACTTGGATAATTACTGACTCCGGGGCAGGAGGCTTTCTCAATGTTTTTTCCCTCTGAATTTTCCTCATTTGTGTGGGTAGTGGACTCTGGCTTTCCTGATTCAGAAAGGTTGTGGTATGGCTTCCTTAAGGAGAAATGGGATTGAGATGAGAGCAATATCCCCCAGACTAAGAAATTCCTGGAGGTGAGTGAGTGTGGAACTCAGGACAGCAGAGGGCCACACCTGTTCTCCAGCTGTGCCCTCAGATGTGCAGGAGTCCCAAGAGAGTGGCTAGATGCTGAACATGGACTCCTAGCACTGACAAGGCATCCTCCCTAGCCTCAAACGCCACTCGGAAGCAACAGGGACCAGTGTGAACAGATTCCTACCCAGGAGGCCTTCCTGACATAATGACATGTAGGAAGGTCTGGAACCTTGGCACAACCCTGGGAGGGTGTGGCGTGGGAAAGAGAACAACCAAGGACCTTTCTCCTACCCCAGAGAAGTAGAAGCTTAGAGTCAAAATTAAGTCTACTTAGAAAAGTGCAATATTCCCTGCACTCCTATAGTTTATAAACTCAAGATCCATTCCCAATTCGAACTAACAACTGATTGAGCAAATGAACTAATGAAGGAAGAAGGGTTAATATCTAGTAACCTATGTATTTTTCTTAGTTCAACTTCATTGGCATCTGTCAGTGGATCTGAAATCAAACTGGTATTCAGAACAAAGGACACGTTTAGAGCAGAGATTCATGAGAAGGCCATTGTATCATGCAAGTATTCACCAAGAACTTCCAGTCTTGCTCGCCACCACTGCTGTTTAAAGGGTCTGTTTAAAGACAGAAGCATCACTGGAGCCATCAGATGTTGACAGCCATGAAGCCTTACCGGGTGGGGTCACTCTAGGAAATTTATCACAACCCATGACTCTGATTCACTGTTGGGTCTGAGGTTTCTCAGGTCCAACATCCAGATATTCTTGGAGCAAAAGATGACTACTCCCCCAGAGTGTGGGGTTAATGAATAAACCCACAGCAACATGTGAGTAGTATACACAGGGAGAATGTTTTTGTCCCTTCTATGCAAGCTACTACTCTCTTCGGGATCTTCTGACCGAGCCACAGAGTCAGAGGCAGGACTGCCTCCCAGCACCCACTTACCACCCACCTTACCCAGCCACGGCTCATTGGACCAAGTAAAGACATCAGACCCAGGCTGAGCAAGATGCTTCTGCCCCTGGGTCTTTAAAACTGGGGCCGAGGAGATGCCAGGCAGACTCTGGACATCACTGGACATGTGTCGTGAACCCATGGACAATACAACAGATAGAGCAGGTCTGCAGAAAGGTGAGAACGAAGCTGAAAGAAGTAGGGACAACACAGTTCTTCAACTTCCTTGTGCTTTTCTATTTTTGATTCCCGGTTTTCTCTGAGGATCCTGGGTTCTTTGGGAGTACTTCAAATTCTGGTAAAATCCCCCTTAACTTGGTTTTGTTCCTTGCAGGCAGAGATTCCCAGTTGGATACCACCCTTTCCCTGTCACCATGCTGCCAAGCTAATAACCAGGTGTGCCGGGGGAGCCCAGATTCAGAGCAGAGGAAAGCGGACCCAGGGTGGGTGAGGTTGGGGTGGGCGAGGGCTTGTGGAGGGGACCAGCCCTCAACTGGTCCAACACTGCCTCAGTGACCACACCTCTCATCCTTCCAGACTCAGTGTGCCTCCCCTGCCAAATTTTGCCTCACTGAACCCTATTTTTCTAGGTTTGCATGCTGAATATTTCAGCTGACATTTTTTTACATCTATGTTCAAACATGCATATAGTCAATTTCTATTTCCAGATGCAAACATTTTATTAAACCAAGATACAGTAGTGAATTCCTGGAGTTATGAGGGTGCTCTACTCTCAGCCCCCTCCCCATGTACAGGCTTGTCATCTCAGAAATGGAATTTTTAGCATAGCTTGCCCCTACATTTCAAATAAAAGTCAAATATTATACAGAGGTAGGAGAAAACAGTTGTCTAGAGTAATATCAGTTTTCTGACAGAGAACTGGTAGGGTCTGAAATAATTACTCTGAAAAACATCCAAGTAAATTTCTTGATGGTAAAGAATAGCCTAACTTGGTAGTGGGTATTTTATTTTCAATTGTCATGCTTGATTTTTCCTTGAAAAAAAATTTCATTGATCCTATAACAATGTATAAATATAGCTGTTTACACATGTATTTATTTAAAATCATAGGTGACATATACTCCTAAACTACAATGTCGTCCCAGGGGAAAACAATTAAAATAGATATATTTAATTTTTTGAGATTTTGTATAGAGGGCTCAAGAAACTTTTTTCTATCAGGATTAATGAGAAATGAAACATTTCATTGACTGGTATCCATGTAAACTATGTTCCTAATATACGACATGTCTGTCCAGAAAGTATCCAGCTATGTAATCTGAAAAATAGAGACATTTACTGAAGATGATACAAGATACAAGAAACACTGTACTAAGGACAATGACGCCTCAGTCCCCTTCAAAGCAGGTACCTTGGGACCTCGCACAGTTCTCCCAGCAGCTCTTAACCCAACCCACACACGTTCAACATTCTCAGATGTTCTGCTTATTGCAGGCCTTCCAGAACATGGATCACTTTCAACAGATTCTCGACCATCTTTGAAGTGTTTGCACCAAACTTTTATTCACACTGCATTCATTGCATCATCCCCAAAAGCCTTCTGAATCATCCAGATAGTTTCAGCAGAGAAAATGTTCAAGCTTAATGCAAAATTTGATGCAGATCCATTGCTCTGCTCACTCATTTTGAATGCGACAGCCACACAGTACACATGCTCCCTCAACAGCGTCTAGCGCTTCACGGACCAGTACAGTAAAAGTGTCATTGTTTGTGCTTGCACATCCCAGTCCACTCTCCTTGGCTGGCAGGTTACATCGATGTCATGCAAACAGTTCTCATTACAATAACAATGGCTGGATACTTTCCAGACAGACTAGTATTAATACATGTTTTGTTTTGTTTAAACTCTGCACAGCTTGGCAAAAGCAAACACACACACACACACACATACACTTGAGAGACTGCATAAGGAGTAAGGGACTCAGGAATCCAAATCATACTTCCTTACTTGGTATCTAGATATATAAAATAGGAAGACTATTTCCCACTTTGTTCTAAGCAAAGAAAAAATGTTGGCCAGGCATGGTGGCTCACACCTGTAATCCTAGAACTCTGGGAGGCCGAGGCAGGAGGACTGCTTGAGGTCAGGAGTCCGAGTCCAGCCTCAGTAAGAGCAAGACCCTGTCTCTACTAAAAATAGAAAGAAATTAGCCGCCCAATTAGAAATAAAGGAAAAAAAAAATTAGTGGGGTGTGGTGGCTCACGGCCTGTTGTCTCAGCTACTTGGGAAGCTAAGGCAGGAAGATGGCTTGAGCCCAGGAGTTTGAGGTTGCTGTGAGCTAGACTGACGCCACAGCACTCTAGCCCAGTCAACAGACTGAGACTCTGTCTCAAAAAAAAGGTCACTGAAAATTTTTTTTTCTTTTTGTTAATTTTTTGGTGACCACATTAGAAAACAATTTTCTCTCTGATGGGGTTATCATTTGGCTCAGTTCTGCCCTTTAAACCATAAGCCCTAGTGTGGAGAGGTCTGTATCCCGTCCCCGTGTTTCTCTCCTCTTCCCGTTCTTGTGGCAGAAGTGACCACACCTGGGGGTGACCCAGGTACGAGGTGGAAGGCAGCCTCCTAGCAGGATTCTGAGGGAGGGAGGGATGTGTGAACAAGTACTACTCAGCCACCAGCATTCTTTGGTGCTTTGGAGGATGCCACCACGAGCTTCGTTATGCT
This sequence comes from Eulemur rufifrons, assembly GCF_041146395.1. NCBI lineage: Eukaryota > Metazoa > Chordata > Mammalia > Primates > Lemuridae > Eulemur > Eulemur rufifrons. The sequence goes on along the minus strand of NC_090989.1, from coordinate 224,615,528 downwards.
CTTACACCCAAAGTTTAAATGTCAAACAGCTTTACCTCCCCAGAAAACAAAAATAAAAAGTACAATTAAAAAAATCATACTCGTTATGCCTAAAACCGTGGTTCTGAAATGTTAGCACAAATCAAAATTACCTGTAGGTCTTGTTATAACACAGATTTCTGCGCCCACCTCTGAGATTCTGATCCAGTAGGTTTGAGATGGAAAACAAGAAACTGCATTTCTAACAAGTTCCCAGGTAATGCTGTTTCTGGTTGAGGGACCACATTTTGACAACTGCTGCCTTAAACAAAGAAGTCTGAAGAGTGGGCACATGCTTTCTCGGAGATGATACAATCTTTGTGCTAACAGTACGGAAATCCATTCGACAGTTACCTACCAAGCACCTAGTACATGTTAGGCACAGGGAATATAATGATTTACAAAAAAGACAAGTTTCCTCCTCTCCTCTTGCACAAGCCTGAAATGAAATTACTGTTCCAGGAAGAAGTACCAAGTTTAGCATGAAGCTTTCTATAAATCCAATGCAAACTGCATGCCCTATGAGGGAAGGTACAGCCCCCCAGGTGAAAAGAATGTATACTCTCAATGACTGTCAGTCAAAGACCGGAAGCAAATGTCTGTGACTGCTCCTGATACTGAGATTACAATCAGAAAACAATGAAGTATCCACAACACCCACGGGGCTCACTGACGGCAAGCACGTGACTGGGCTGAGGGCTCAGTGCAGGACACCCACTAGACAGACAGTGCCCGGCAGAGCAGAGGCAACTCACATATTAGTTCCTCTTCAGCTTCCTGACCTATCTGCTCTGCACCTCAAAAGTCCTTTTTGGGGGGGCCTAGTAGGGTTGCCTATGCCAGGCCTCCAAGGAGGCTGCCAGCTGTTTCCTACCCTGTATACACTCAGACCCCAGGAGGGTACCATCGCCTCAGCAACCCTGAGCATTTAAACTGATACAATTATAAGAAGACTGTACCAAGCCAGTTGTTCTCAAACTTTATCTAGCATCAGGAGTATGGGGGGGAGGGGGCATTTTAAAAACGCAGATTGCTGGACTCACACTTCCAAAGTTTGATTCAGCAGGTCTGGGGCAGGGCCTAACAATTTAAAATAGAATTCTAACAGGCTCTCAGAGGTTGTGAATGATGCTGGTTCAGGGATGATACTTCTGGAACCACTCATTATGCTTATTGTTTAAAGCCATTCTTTCCTTGCTATTAGCTGGAACACTAGCTCTATAATTAGTTTATTGTATGAAACAGAAGTCTTTTATATGAAGTACTAAGAATGTGGCTTTTGTCACCAACTGTGTGACTGACCTCAGGCAAGCACTGTGCTTTCTCTGTGCTTTAACTTTCCATATGTAAATGGAGAATACTTACCTCCGTAATATTGTAAATCCCATTGAGAGTTATTACTGTGTAGTTTTAAAGATATTACCAAGTATCAGCTGCTTTGTCTTTTATAATATTGTTCACTGCTTTCATTGAAATAAGTGGTAATATTTAAGACAAGACCCCTCATTGGCCAAGCAAATGGGAAAAACCCAGGAGCTTTTAAAAAATTTTTTTTAAAGATAAAGCCTAGCAAATGTTAGCCTTCTCAAAATTCAGACTGTGAGAAGATGCTTTTGATTTTTTCCCATGACAAAAAATCACTTCAGTCAAGTTCCACTGTGTGCATTAAGACAGAGCAAATACAGGTTTCAATGTAAAATACATGTACACTTAAAAAGAGAGAGAAACTACTTTCGGTAATTACAAATATAAAGGCTTCCTCCCTGTTGAGGACAAAGTGGTACAGCCGCTCATTTCAATATTAACAACCATACAAATGCTGGCCCTCAATCTAGAGAGGAAGGAGTGAGAAGTGAGGCCCATTTTCCCAGGGCACCCCAGTCACCTGGTCAAGCAGTGAAGTACACCAAGGCCATGTTCCCTGGAGCCTCGTTAATTATCAGGACTCAGGCTCTGGTATTTCGGCAAAGACACCTGGCATCCTGCCCACTCACCACCCCACCGCTCCTGAGCCTTTATGGAATGTTACAGGTGCAGAACTTCAGTCACCTTTCCTAAGAGAGGAGGGGATCCGGGATGGGTCTTTCAAATATTTCCAGCCAGTCAACAAAGCCCACATGATGCCAGTGATGCACCAGTGATTTCTACTTCTACAGGACAAGAGTCCTTACTCGACAGAGACAAATCCAGGTTACCCTGGCAAGCATCCTGGGAGCACAGAGCTGTGGATGGGCACAGCCCATTAATCCCCTGCTTGGCTGCTCTAAGCAACTCCTAGCTTTCTGCTCTGAACCTCTAATCAAAGCTAACTGCAATTACAAAAAGCAAAAGTGCATTGTTCCTCTACAGTCAGCCCAATCTAACAGCAAATCTTTTCAAAGTGTGTATGTATCTTGTAATGCAGGAAGACTGACCTTCTGTCATCGGTCACTCTCACCACAATGAAATAATTCCTCAGTCTTTCCACTCAGGATATTGAAAGCAGTATCAATCACTGGTGGGGGAAGTGCAGAGTTAGAAAACTCTCAACCATTTTAACGTTTTCTTTAAAATTAAAAAAAAAATGCCTAAGACTGACTTAATCGCTGCTATGCTTACCACCTTTTCTCACTGATCATGCCTGTTACTTCCGGCTTAAAAAAAAAAAATACTGATTTTTATTTATGAGATAAATTTAGAGACTGGTAAGGCAGCAACTCTTATTTATTAACCTAGGCTGCCCTCCACAGTTCCATATATTTTATTCTTTGATTATAAAGACTGTCCTTTGGTAATGACAATAACTCATGCAGCCCTTGGCTAATTACAGCAGCAGCACATCAGCATCATGGATACTGAACCAGACTCTCTTCCACATCTGCCTGTAATTAAAATTTACCACAGTTCAAATATTATTCTCATTAAGCAGCTAGACGAGAACTTGTTCAACCTAAACTTTATTGTATTAGGACATACATTGTGGTAATGTTTGATGAGATTGCAAAAGTATGAAAAAGCAAGTCCTAAAGAGATCTACCACTTGACCCAATCTTAAAACTTTTTCTAGCCTAAAATGAAATTGATTTTTGGAAATTTTCTAGTACAAAGACAGAAATATGGAAGACCATTCTGCCAGAAATAGCCTTTGTCATTTCATGACTTAAAATATGTACTGATGCAAAGAATGCACTGGCATATTAAAATTTTCTGCTCAACATACATGTCCTTTAAAAAAGCATGAGTATATTTTTAATCACTGTTTATTACAAATGTATGCTAGCAATGTATTAGTGGAGGGAAAACACTGATTTTCCAGTTTCAATTTGTTTTAAATACCTGAAAAAGAGAAAACAAGCATTTCCTCTCAGAGAATTTCTCAGTGGGATGACAGAAAAGATGCTCAACTACACTGTTCTTAATTTGTCCTATACCTAGTCCCACAGGTAAACTGAGAAGAATATTACTTGGTGAACTTAGGACTAGATTTATGAGACATGAAGGTAAGGAACAAAATCTGAGTCCTTATCAACTACTTAGCATTTTCCTATAAACACAGATTTCCCTTTCTCTCTCTGATTAATCTATGTACTGCCTTTTAAACAAAACAAATTGCCTTTAAGTTTTCTTATAAATTAAGGAACACACCTTGCTCCAGTCTAAGTTTCTCAGTGGAGACTCTACATTCCAACTGCATTTCTGGCATTCATTCAATAAGGCCAAATTGTTAAGTTTCTAAATGTATGTTTACATGAGATTATATATACCTAGGGACCAGACAGGTATCTTGGTCATTGTTTTCTTTCCTAAAAATGTGTTATCTTGAAAAAAACTTTTTTTTTAATTTAAAAGTGAAGCACGGCTATTTCCTTGCTTGTCTATTTTTAAAAAAAAAAACAAGTAACCTACCTTGTTAAATAACATGTGACCTCCTTTGCTAATAAATCTTAACAAGCAATACATTCCTAAGGCTTTTTATTTTTATTATTTTTCCAGTGTAGGTGTTCAGAATTTTCATTTAATAAGAGCTTCAACATTAGAACAAATCCATTAACATGTGCTGCCAAAGGAACACTCTGTGACTTCTGCATTATCATAACCTCTAGCAATTGTCAACAGTCTTTCTGGTGAAGGTTTTCTTTGGTGTATACAAAGCTGTATCAAGTATCACTGTTTGCTTAGTAACAATGCCTCTTCTTGAAGAGGAGACACATGACACCACCTTGTAACACAAAACACTCCACAGTGGAGAAGGTCTTGGATGGTGTGCTGGAATCATGGAGAGGGGCTAGGTCTATGGGGAGGTGGGCACTCTCTCACACCTAGGTGAGAGTGCAGATGGGTCCCATTTTTAAAAGAAATCAGTTTGGCAAAATGCATCAAGGGTCTTTAGAGTGGTTACAGTTTTTTAAAAAATGTAACTTCTGACCCAGTCAAGGAAACAGTGATCAAGAAAAACCCCCCACACAGATTTAGGCACAAATAAATTCACTCCTCATTATATGAACAATAGCAAAAAGTCAAAAGCATGTTTATAAAGTCTTAAGAACTAAATGAGGAGGTCCTAAATGACTTTATTAAATTCACATGAAAAGCAGCATAAGTTAGTCACTATCTAACTAGCATATATATATTCCCTAAAAACTTACAAAAAGTACAAATTTTCAAATGTTTGACATATATGACAATCTAAGTTAATGGAGGCCAGTGGTTTTAAAAAGGAAAATAAAAGTCTCCAATGCTCCATTTCCATAATAAATAGTATGGAGTGGATGCATCCAGATTTTATCAATAGCATTAAGAAAATTATTTCTGCCTTTTATGTTGATGAAAGTTCCTATAATAGATTAACTGTCTATTACGAGCACCTCAGACACAGGGTCTAGGGCACAAATGAGGCTTCTAGAGACCTGTGTCTTAATTGCTTTCTATGCTACAGGCTTTACACCCAGCTGAGCCACTGAATAACAGTGCAGCTAACAGCAAAACTCAGTTTTCTCAAAACTGTTAACCAAGCTAGAAAAGCAAGTCAGAGCTTCATATTTAGGGCGCGCTCAGGACATCACATTTTCATTGTAGTGAAAATATAGCTACAGATTGTAAAAATTAGCTCTACAGAAATAACTTTTTTTCACATGTGCACACACAAATCATACCAGGTCAAAAAATAATTCAATAGCTTCTGCAAAGTAGCATTGACAGACTATAGTCCAACCACAGCTTAGAACAAAACCATCACAGAAATAACTGGCATTTAAATTTAAAAACCCCAATACATAGAGGAAAAAACTATTCTCCTAAATAATCATTGTTTCAAAGAATTATGAATCCTAATATGAGACAACTAAAAAAAAAAAAACCAAAAAGCTTGGGGAGGGGAAGGTGTAGAATTAATGAAATCAGAAACCCTACATATCAAACCTTATGGGATCTGGTGAAGGTGAGAGAAGAAAAATGCAAGACCCAAGTAATTAAAGTAAGTAAATTACATAACCAAATGAGGAAAAAAAAAAAACCAATTTTTTTGTGAAATGACTACAAAATATTTCAGTAACAATGAATGCATTAAGCAACAGAAAAAACAGAAATGATGAATCCAAGCGTTTCTTTTAAAAGCTAATCAAAGACGCCAATCTCTTGATGAAAGAAAACTGCATACAATTAGAAATAACAAAAGTACTGTCTTAGTCTGTTTTCTGTTACCTATGAGAGAATACCTGAAAGTAAGTAATTTATAAAGAAAAGGAATTTATTTCTTACAGCTATAGCGGCTGAGAAGTTCAAGGTCAGGGGCTACATCTGGTGAGAGCCTCCTTGCTGATGGGGACTCTGCAGGGTCCCAGGGCATCACATGGTGAGGGGGCTCAGCATGGAACTCAGGTCTCTTTTCCTCTTCTTAAAAGCTACCAGTCCCACTCCCGTGATAACCCATTAATACATTAATCCATGAATGGATTAATCCATTATGAGGGCAGAGCCCTCATGACCCAATCACTTCTTAAAGGCCCCACCTCTCAATATTGCCACTTTGGGGATTAAGTTTCAAAGTGAGTTTCAGAGGGGACAAACATTCAAACCATAGCAAATACTATAACACCCTGAGGAGATACAAGTAAGAGAATGACAAATATACAGAGATACGAAGTTATGCTTTTTGAGACAAAGTTGATAAGATGGAAGGGTGGCGGAAGAGAGACAGGGAGGGGGACAGGAAGGGTGTCAGATGAGCTGAGAAGACACCTCTGCAGTAACACTCTCTCCACACCCCACCGTGGAGTTGGCCCTAGATGAAGCTCTGCAGCTGGGTGGAAGAGCTCTGGAACCATCCATCCTGCACGGCCCCCGCCCAGGGCTAGGTCTACAGGGGGATAGGCATTCACACATACCACAATGGGGGTGGAAATCAGTCCTATTTTTAAAAGAAATCAATTTGGCAAAATGTGTCAAAAGTTAAGTGGTTGCAATTTTTTTAAACATTACTTCTAATCCTCTAATTTTATTTCTAATAATACACATGAAAGGAAATAATGTTTTAAAAAGAAAATCAACTCATAGACTTAGGGACAAATACATTCACTGTCCTACTATTATAAAACAAACATTTCAGAAACTTCAGTTATTATTAAGTTATTATGCCGGAATAAAACATTTATGAAGATGAGGAAATGCTTGGTTTATAAAGTTAGGTTGAAAACTAGGTATAAAATTAAAGAGATTAAACAAAAATATACAAATGATTGAAAGGAAATACATCAACATTTGAAAGTTTTTGTCATTGGCTTGAAAACATACTTGAGAGACGGATTTTTAAACCTGTAAGCCTTAAATGTGGTGAGTGAATAAGATAATGCATGTTAAAATGAGTACTACCAGATCATTTAGAGAAATATAAGCTATTCTTACATAGGATCACTTTCTGCCTCACACCTGACTAGTTTGTGACTTAACATAAATTCCCTAACTTTGAACTTTGTTTTCTTCTCTGTAAAATGAGAATAATCAGCCAGGCGCGGTGGCTCACACCTGTAATCCTAGCACTCTGGGAGGCCAAGGTGGGAGGATTGTTTGAGTTCAGGAGTTCAAGACCAGCCTGAGCAAGAGCGAGACCCCACCTCTACTAAAAAAAAAAATAGAAAGAAATGGGCAATTTTTTTAAAAGATAAAAATTTTTTTAATAATTAAAAAAATGAGAATAATCATATTTACCTGACAGGGGCACAAAGAAAAAATAAAACGAATGCAAAATACAAGCCTTTGGCACTCTCTTTTTGGAAGACTATAAATTTAGAATGTTGTCCATGCTGGAGAATTTTCAACCAATTTTTAAAAATTAACTCTAAGTTAAATACCATTATGTCACTTAAAGTTATAAAACATCTGCAACTTTCTTACTGGGGTAACATACTCAAATGACAAGGTCTAACTCTGACAATCTTGGGCATCTCTCCAGGTAGGAAATAAGATTGATTTATTTTTTGAGACAGGGTCTCACTCTGTCACCAGGCTGGAGTGCAGTGGTGTGATCATAGCTCACTGTAAACTTTAACTCCTAGGCTCAAGCGACCCTCCCACCCTGGCCTCCCAAAGGGCTGCCTGGGCGCGGTGGCTCACGCCTGTAATCCTAGCATTCTGGGAGTCCGAGGCGGGAGGATCGCTTGAGGTCAGGAGTTCGAGACCAGCCTGAGCAAGAGTGAGACCCCCCCCCCCCTACTAAAAATAGAAAGAAATGATTTGGACAGCTAAAAATATATATAGAAAAAAAATTAGCCAGGCATGGTGGCACATGCCTGTAGTCCCAGCTACTCCGGAGGCTGAGGCAAAAGGATTGCTTAAGCCCAGGAGTCTGAGGTTGCTGTGAGCTAGGCTGATGCCACGGCACTCTAGCCAGGGCAAAAGAGCGAGACTCTGTCTCCAAAAAAAAAAAAAAAATCCAAAGGGCTGGGATTATAGGCATGAGCCACTGCGCCTGGCCTCAATAAGCTTTAAAATGAGCCAACACTACAGCAAAGTTCCATGAAGAAGAGACTTAAAGAAGGGCTGCTTTTCAAAAGAAAACATTCCTATGGATGGATAAATAGGTTTTACATTCCCAAACATGTGTTCCATTTACACAGCATGTTCAAACTAAGAAATGCTACAAAACTTTTCTTTGCTGGCTTCAATCTATTATATGCAGGAAGGACTTAGAAGAAACAAGTTGTGTTCTCCAAAAGGAATCTTTCAACTACTGTCCATACAAGGCAGACTGGGAGCAAACATAAACCCTTCTTTGGGGTTGACTCGCCCATTGCAAGAACTATGGGTTAAGCTTTAAAGATGGAGTTGCTACCACTTTCTCCCCAGCAATAACTGGATAGGGAAGGTGAATGGGTGGGAAAGATCTTTACAGAAATAAACAAATGGTCTTGAGCTCTCTGGTTTACTTAAATTACAAAAAGGTTGCCTTATATGCCTAGCAGTTTTTAAAAGGACAAAGGTATGGATTTGCTAAGGAAAAACAGAAGACGACAGACTTTGGTCTCTCTTCCCTACCCACAGACATATTGTGTAAAGTTGAGGCCAATCACCATTCCAGCCTCACCAGGCTCTTTCGCACTGGAGCTGTCCCACACACCCTTTGCTGCCTGAGCAGCCAAGTCTGCACCGAGTGACTCTGTCTCCCACTTCAGGCAGCCACCTGTTTGGACCAGAGTGGATTTCCCAAGAGAAGCCAAAAACAACGCTGTGGATCAAAAAAACATCAGTTGACCTGGTATGATATGGTGCCGGGTCAATCAGACGCCAACTCTCAAGAATTTGAATTAAGAAGCACAGAGAATAAACAGCAGTGACAGCATCTGCTGAAAGGGCATTAGGAGGTAGAGCAGGAGCCACAGAAAGCCAGAGTTGGGAGCATGCTCAGATTATGAAACCAAATGTAGGCAAGAGCAGAATAAGTATATATCGTGCCTTTTAGATACTAGCTAATATGAATATGAAGCCATCATGGTTATCAATACATCTTAAAATATTGCTTTTCATATTTTAACATTGTAACTAGGTATGTTTTATATTATCAGCATAACACAATCTGAGCATGTATCCCAATATACATACGTACATGTATACACTTTAAAAATAAATGTCTATATTGAGAATACATGCTCAGATTTTGTACATATGGGGTCAGATAAAGAAAAAAGTTTAAAGACCTGTACTTTGATGTGCAAAGGGTACTTTCTATCACATTTGGAGACAAAGGTGAGAGTCAGGATAGCTGCCAAGCAGTAAAACAAAGACTGTCTAGATTCTAGCAGTTCATGAGCCATAATGTGTTACAGATAAGAAAAAAAAAGAGCACCTGTGATTTTTACTGAGTCTGCAACAAACATTTGTTTAGCACCTACGTGTGTCCTGTGCTAATCCAGGAATTCTATATCACTTACTAATCACACAGTCACCATGGATCAAATAAGCTACCAGGGCTACAGTGAATTTGCTGGGACAGTGGTCCCTAAACATTTCTGGACCACAGAGCAGTTTGAGATTTTGATTTAAAAAAAAAAAAAAAGAAAAAGAAAAGAAAAGAAAGAAAGAAAGAAAAGAAATGAAACCTTTCCCTAGGAAAGCAAAGGGAGCTTTCTCACCTAAAACCCAAGGATAAAAAACTAATGGGTCTACCTCCTATTAGAAAATTAAATGAGCACATATATGATCATGTGATCCTAAACTGAAAAATTATTTATTTCAACAATGCAAAGTACTTAGGAGGTTTATTCATAGGTTTATCTTTTCAGTATCATATTACTAGTACCATCAGAAATAAAACAATACGTTTATTCTCAAACACAATGCATAGAACTGACACAGAATATCACTCCAGTTACATAATGGCTGCTCAGAGTTCTCAGTTAATGGAATATTCACAATTTAAGACCACACACAATGCACAAAGAACAGAAATATAGACAAAGTTGCTATATTAGGGACACAGATAACAAAATCAGCTTACTGGCAACAGAAACTTGGCTATTAATATATATAAATAAAAATTATTTTCTATTAAGGGTAAGTAAAAATAGTCTGATAAAAATATTTCATTTGTTTGCTTTAATGATTTTATACAAAAGAGCTACAGAACACAGGCTTGGTTCCATCTTTTCTCTTAAAGAACCAAAAATTAAAAAAGCACTTGATGTAATCACCTTTTCAGGTGGTTAGAAATCACCTGAAAATGCAGGATCTGGCTGTCTAAATGACTTGAGGATTAACAGACCCCAGTTTCTCCATTTGTAAACTAATTACACAAAAGATGAGAAGCATTTTCATCTTCCAAAAACCAAAAGATGCTGGTTTTTCATTGTTTTATGCCAGTTCAAGCTATATTCCACACACACTTTCTTCTATTCATTCAACAAATATTTAGTGAATTGGATGCAACTATAAGCCAAACAATAAGACAAAAATCAATCAAAATCAGACCCAACTTCTACCTTGAAGTTTACTAGCTCCTTCACCTATCAGATCTAACGCTAAAGCTCCATAAGCTTATGGTGACTACTAATATATAAATAGTGTTTCATAGATTATAAAGTACTATTCTATATATCATCTCATGTAATTCTCATAATAACTCTTCAAGAAGTACTGGTAATTGATAAATCATCTCATTTACAGGACAAGAAACTAAAGCTCAGACAGGCCCGGGGCCCACCCAAGCAGTGAAGCTGGCACCCCTGTGCTGACGACCTCAGCGCACCATACCATCTCGCTGGAGCTGAGCTCAGGGTTATGAGGATAAAACACGTGCAGAACCATCTTGAGTTCTTCATTGGGAACATGATCTAGAACAGTTTTTTGCCTATTCCCATCCTCCCCAGAAGCAAAGGTTACCCAGTTTTGGTAGTGTGTAGGAAATGCAATTTATTTAGTTTGGAAAAACCCAACTTACGTTAAGTTATAAAATGATTAATTTGCTGAAAGACCCTTAGCTATTTCTACCACACATGCAACCTACCACCAGAGTTGCAGCCTGCTCTATGCCTAAGAGAGCTTCACTGGTCACTTGTATCGTGCTTTGTGAATGCATGAAGTTTCAGCATTATTTTCCTTGTTACAGACTCTTAATTAATTTGCTACAACAGTATGACTTACATAATAAGACTGAAATGTGACAGCTCTAGACGAATAAATCACCTGGTCCTATGTTACACTGTCACAACGTTTTTGAAGGAACCTTCAAATCAATGCCCAACCTTAGATCAGTGCCCAACATTCAGCCCACTGCCAGAACCCCTTCTACAAAATCTCTGATTTGGGATAATCTAACTTTTTTTTAACACAACCAGTTCATACTACTAGTAAAGCAGTTTGACAATAAGTAGTCAAAGCCTAAAACAAACAAATAAAAAGTACTAACACAGACCTAGCTATTCTACTCCTGGGAATTTGTCCTAAGGAAACTTGACAAGTACATAGGGATGAGAGTGTTTCAAATATGTTCATTGTAGTGTTCAGAGATACTAAGAAGCTGGAAACAACCAAAACGACAGTCAGGTATGGTTTTAATAAAGAAGAATGCATTCATATAAAGAAATGCTATGTAGTCATTAAAATAACTTTATAAATGATAAATTTATAAATATAAACATGAAAAGATATACATGCTCTACCCAGTGGGGAAAAATCAGTTAGTAAACAGTATATATGAGATCCATTTATGTGCATACTCAGGAAAAATCTTGAATTATTGAACTAGAACAGCATGTTCTCTGTATGTCTATCCAAAAGCTCCAATTCTGCCCCTTGAAGTTAAGAACTGAGTTTGCTTTCCTTTCCACCATTCCTGGTAGGGCATGGTTTCTAGTCCAATTACCTCCCTGGTTTGCCCTCTTAAAACATAGAGCTTGTTTGAAAACAGGCCTTTGGAGGCAGTCAAACCAAGGCAGAAAACAACAGGATGATTATCTCCTTCGTTCTGAATCCAGTGCCATTAATGTTGTCAGAGACGGCCAACCATGTCAAATGGTTGGCTAAAACCTTCAATCTTTCTTAACAAGAACTACTATTGATCCAGGTTTCCCCATTCTATAAACATGCAACTTTTTTTTTCCACTCTAGAAAGTTTGACGCAATAGAGCTTAATTGTATTATTCATTCATGTTGATTGCCTTCAGCTTTTTACAGCCTTTTTCTACCCTGATTTCTGGCATTCAATTGGTTGGCTTCCCTCCCAACGTTGGGACAAATTTGATCCGCCTTTCTTTATCAAAGACCACTCTTCTCAAGCCAGGATACCAGGCCATTTGGAAAGGGCTACTCAAACCATTTTATTTGATAATTTAAAATATATTCATATTTGAATACATGCAGATATATTAGATAAAATATTTTCTTGTCTCAGCTCTCATACTATAAACAAATGCCCTTTCTGTGGCATAATTAGAGCCTTTTTTTTTTTTTTGCATTTTTATTTTTTGTTGGTGATTTTGCTGTTTAAAATGACCCACAAACATTATGCTGAAGTGCTTTCTAGTGTTTTTAAGCTCAAGAACCCTAGGGAGAAAAGATGCATCAGATAAGCTTCATTCAGGCACCAGGACGGTGCTACTATAGCCTTGAGTTCAATGTTAATGAATCAACAATACATATTTTAAAAGCTGTCTTTAAACAGAAAGGCAGATAAAACAAGGTTATATACTGATTGGTTGACAAAAACGTTATGACCAGAGGCTCACAGGAACCTAACCCTTTATTGGTCACCTAGGAGCAACAGTTCAGGGTTCACTAACTGTGTTCACAGTGCCTTACAGATCATAACTACCACAAATAAGAAAAACTGACTATGTAACAGCCGGGTGGGGGTGGGGAGTTCTCAATGTTTCTGTATTTCCCATAATTCTTACAGTGAGCAGTTTTCCTATCTCTGGGTGTCCTATTTATATTACAGAATAGCTCCAAGTAATGGATCTCTCCTTCCTTGCTATTCTCTTCCTTAAGGCCTTTCTAAAATTTTCTTCGAGCCTTTTCAAAGGTGTTGGCCCATTCTAGACACGCCTTCCTCCACCTCCTCTGACAGCACCCGACTAGTACTGTTTATACCTGGGTTCCTCGACATCCCTACCATCTTCTGCACACGTCCCTGTACAAAATAGACCTCCTTAGTTTCCGGGCGGCCTCAGTGAACTTCTTGGGCTGCCTTCTCCTGTTCTTTCTTCCTTGCCCAAGGATTACAAGACTTTTGTGAGCAGTCTTCTACATTAGTGCCTGTGCCCATGGCATCATGCCCACATTTTTGACTGATAGTTTGAAACTCGTTTTTCAACAGCCCGTTTGCCAAGAATTCCCTCCCTTAAACTCCTCAGATATGGACATTTTTCCCCACTCTCTTTCAAGGAGCCTATAAAAACAATTGGTAAGGATTCTGAAACTCCATATTCTTTTCTTGTTATAATTTTTCAAATCTTTTATTATGAAAAACTTCAAATACACACATAAGTGAAGGGAATACTATAACGAATTCAATGCATCCATCACTGAGCTTCAATTATTACTATTTTGCCAATCTTTTTCATCTATTCCTGCTCCTTTTTTGGTTTTATTTTTGTCTGAGTATCTTAAAGCAAAACCAAGATAATGTGTCTTTTCACCTATAGGAACTTCAACATGCAATTATAACTTGAGAAATTTATTTTTATTAATATCATAACCACCATGCCATTATCAAACCCAATAAAATTGATAATTTCTTATCAAGAGCTCAATTCATATTCAAATTTTTATCATCTTGAAAGTGTCTTGTTACAGTTCATTTGTTCAAATAAGAATTCAAACAAGGTCCCCATGCTGCATCTCGTTAGCCGAAACCACATTTGAGACTAACGCAGAGGAATGAGTCCTAAGTGAGTTTCTAACAAAGGAGCAGCTCATTCAACAAAAAGAATTAAATTGGAGGCCTGGCCCAAAAATGTAGGAAAATAAACAAACTGTAACTATTCAGGAACACCATAAAGCAGGGCAACAGCCAGAAAGAAGGCACCAAAGAGACTAACTTGAGTAAGGAGAGTAACTGGATAAGTGACTGAATTATTTTTTTCTTTTTTAATTTATTTTTTTGAAAAATAATAAAAATTGACCATGCTAATCTTCTCTATATCATTCCAGTTTTAGCATACGTACTGCCAAAACGAGCACGTGACTGAATTACCTTAACAAGCCACGGACTTTAGCTTTAAAAAAAATCCCACTGCAGATCAATAGAGTAATGAAAAACAACTATTAAAAGGAAATCTTTATAGTCATTGTGTCCAATTTATTTCCCAAACTTTAGTTTCATAACCACACCTATACATCATAGCAGGTTAATAATTATCTTGAAAGTCTAAAATGACCATCAGTACAAGTTTACATTTTATTTCATCAAAGAGACCAAAATGAAATCAACCTAAAATACCACAACAGGTAGGTGACATTGGTGCAACTGACCATCTCTACCACTAGGATTCTTATATAATCTATCTCTTAGATCAGGGATGGGGAACCTGCAGCCTTAAAACCACATGTAGCCTTCTAGGTCCTTAAATGCAGCCTTTTGACTGAATGCAATTTTACAGAACAAATCCTTTTATTTTTATTAATACATTTTTGTTCATCTTTTATATTTTTATTTTTAAAATGAACATATACAAAATACCAAAGAATAAAATAAGTTTCAACAAAATAATCCTCCAAGACTGACTGACACAATTAGAACATTAGTAAGCCATAAGGGCTAAACTGACAGCTGCTACACTCATGATTTAGTTCTAATGTCCCCCGTCTGACAGGTGCCACTACACCACACGAAGAGTTTATGGGGGTCCAGTATGCCAATCTGTTATCAGTTTTTGACAATGGTGCACTGTTTCTGTTTGAAGTGGAATTTGTGAATAGTTGCACAGCTTGACAGTATTTAATTCTATCTGCTTAATCCATCATGTCAAAGAAGACCAAGAAAACCCTGAAGGAACATTTTTTAATGAGAGAATTGGAAATTGCAATATTATTAATATCTTGTTTCTGCTAAACATTATTTGCTTGCCTTGTGATATCAACATTAAAGAAATTCAATGCTCATCAGCACTATAACACTCACAAATATTTTAAAGTAGAGGGAGAGGCATGAAAGGTTGTATTGCAGAAATTAAAAGATGAAAAGCAAAAGCAAAGAAAGCAAAGGCAATTCTTTCAAGCAGCAATAAGACCTGGAAATAATGCCACTGAAGCAACTTATAAAGTAGCTTATACGCCTGGGAAAAAAGGGAAGCCATTCACTGATGTAGAAATTGTGAAAGAATGCATTGTCAAATTTGTAGGATGCTTAGATCCTGATAACGTTTCAAAGCACTAACAACTGCCTCTTTCAATGAGAACCATAACTGATCGGCAGCATGAATCAGCTTTCAATTTAACAGAACTTCATGCAATACTTCAAAAGGAAAATATATATTATTCAATCTCTTTGGATGAATCAACTGATACTACTGACTCGGCACAGGTTTTATACTTCATTTGGGTCATAACAGAAGATTTAGTTTGCTATGAAGAGTTACTTGCTTTGGGCCCTCTTTTGAACAGAACGTGGGGAATGGATATCTTCAAGAACTTTCAAGATAAATGTCATGAAGTTAGACTACATTTGGTAAATTTAGTATGTGTATGTACAGATGGTGCACCTTCCATGACAGGAAAACATGAAGGGTTTATTGCACAGATAAAAAAAAAAAGTATTAACAGATTCAGATTCTCTCCTTTCAGCGTATCTTGCATCATCAAAATCTCTGTGCTAACGCTACCATTTTAAGTGACATTTTGCAATAAGTATTGTTAACCTATATTCCTGTAATTGCAACACAGTATCATAAGTTTCCTAACATGCTAAAGGTATTCAGTGTGGATTTGCACTATTATTCTAAAGTATGTTGACTATAGCAGGGACAGGTGTTAGCCAAAATTTTATCTCTATGAGAACACACAGTTAAATTTTACGTAGAACAGAATCAGCAATGTGAATTACTTGAAAGATGATTTCTGTCAGAATCCAGCATTTCTGTGTATCACGTCAAATCAAAATGACAAATATTTCTTCGCAAAGTAAAACTAAGTCTATATATGATATGTGAAAAAAAATCTAAGCATTTCAGAAAAAGTTACCTTTTTTCAAAATACTTCTTCAAAAGCAAATTTCGGAGGAACATTTTCCCCAGTTAGTAGAGGTCATCAATGAGCTGGATAATTTATGTGAATCATTTGAAGAATACACCTACTAATCGGAAAATACAATGAAAGGTTCACTGACTTTGAGAATCATGACATCACACTCAAATTAGCATTTCAGCCTCACCTAGTTGATATCACCAAGGCATCTAAAGAACTACACATGGAACTGATTGAGCTCTCTGTAGATGACATTTTAAAGTCATTGTTTGATGCTAAGAAAGATCCAATTGAAATATGGAAAGATGCAGAATACCCATGCCTTCAGCAACATGCCCAAAAAATGCTTTCTTGCTTTTCAACCACTTATTGCTGTGAATTTACATTCTCCTACCTAACCCAAATCAAAACGTCGTGAAGGTCACAAATGACTGATACCCAACTAAAGGATCGACTGAAAGTGTGGACCTCTGTACTGCAACCAAATATTCAAATGCTTTCCAACAAAAAGCAGACACACAGAAACAACAAAGTCATTAAAAAGTTACCTTTAAAATTAACAAATAGGTTTCACTTTTTGAAATTATAAAGTACATAAATTTTTACAAAATAATGTACATTTTGAAGTATATCTAATTGACATTTCTTGAATGCAGCCTTATTTGATTACAGCTAAATTAATGTGGCCTTCCAACATGAAAAATTTCCCTACCTTGTCTTCGATTTCTCATGCCTCCCCGCCCCCCCAAAAAAAAAAACAGAATATGGCCTGGTAATTTATCAGGATAATAGCTAACATTACAGATTACTTACTACTCTAGGTATGCTATAACTACATGAGATCAGTACTATGAGTACACCTGTTTTATAGATAAGGAAAATGAGGTCATGCTTAAATAACAGTTAGAATAAGATCCACTAACTGCCAACATAGGGACTCTAAAACTGGCCTAGCTAACTCCAGAGACTAAGACTCAACCCACACTCACAGGTGAGCACAATTAAGAAACCAAGGTTTCCAAATACTTCCCTGGGAGTCACTAAACTCACAATGAACTTCTATCTGCCTCAGATACAGACACACATAGAGAAATTTTTTTACATAAGTAATACATGCTCGTTAATTTTAAAAAAAAAAAAGCAATTTAACAAGTTAAACAACAAATTCTAATACTTCTCAGATTTTTTTTTTTTGAGGTTCATTATCAGAAAAGTAGCTCCGAAATTTCTCCTCATCCTTAAAATAAGATTTTAAAAAATGCTTCTGTAGTCACTTACAATCTTTGGGGATTATCCCCCCACAAGCTAAGCCAAAACAGGCTCTTGAGAAAGAAGAAATAAGAACTGCAACTTAGCCCCCTCAACCAACTTTGCAGTAGTATTTTAATTAGAGTAGTATGATTAAAAAGTAGTTGTCCTTACTCCTTACATGTCAGAAAAAAAAACTAGTTAAGTACAGGTCTGAAAAGTTTAATGATTACTTTAAATATGTCCAGTGATGTTTGTCTACACATAAGTTAATGATGTTATTATAACACCATGAAGGTTTAAAGATGTGTGTTTGTTTTTAAATAGAGATGTCAGCATCTTTATTACCACTAAAGGTAATTTTAGCATTTCAAAGGAATTTTTTCCTAATTGTATTTTGAAAAACACATTTTTAAAAACATTTACGCACTGGGAACCCACAGATCTTGTCAAATCAAATATTTCATATTCCAGGACAAGTCTGAACACATCAAATCTGAAAGAATTTAAAGCTTACTAAACCAGCTTCTGTGATTTACTTTCTAGCCAAATAGGAATCTTATACTTTTAGGTTATTCCAGCTAACTCTCAGTCACTGTAAGACAAGAAGGAGAGACCCAGCAAAGTTTCTGGTACTGAAACATTCCAAAATAACAATAATCCCTTTAATATACAAACTAGAATTAAAATTACCTAATTAGTATCTGAATCCTGATTTCTGTTTACTCATTTGACTCATTTAATCTAGCAGTGTGGGTGACTATGCCATGTCCCTAGCAGGGTGGGTGGAAGAGTTTAATCACCATTGAGCTGACAATGTGTACATTTTGCAAATCTAAGTCATGTGCCATCATGTATATGGTGAGGGAGGGAGGGCAGTGCCCCCACTGTCTTCCCAACAGCGATGGCTCCATGGAGTCCTTAGACCACCCTTGACCTTGGTGCCCATCAGATGGCCATTCTGCTTTGGGTTGTGGATGTGGTCTGAGACTAGGAAAGGGCTTTCTAAGGAACAGCTCCTGACTCACCTAATTTCATTTGCATTAATTACTGTTTAATGGATCTGCTGTCCTACTACTTACTAGTTGTCTCCAGAGTGTGGTCCCCACACCAGCAACAGCCACATGACCTGGTGTGATAGTAAATTTTATGTGCCCATTTGACTGGGCTAAGGAAGGGATGCCCATGTAGCAGTAACATGTTATTTATGGGTATATCTGTGAGGATGTTTCTGGAACACATTAGCATTTGAATTAGTAGACTTTATAAAAAAGACTGCCCTCACCAATGTGGATGGGCATCCCCAATTCGTGGAGGGCCAGAATAGAACAAAAAGGCAGAGGAAAAGCAAATTCATGCTGCAAGACCTGGTACTTCCACATTCTCCTGCCCTTAGATATTAGTGCTCCTGGTTCTTGGATCTACAGACTCGGATGTGGACTTATACCAGTGGCTCCCCTGGTTCTCAGCCCTCAGACTCAAACCGAATTACACCAGTGGCCTCCTTGGTTCTCCAGTTTGCAGACAGCACATTCTGAGACTTCTGGCCTACATAATCACACAGGCCAACTCCCGTAATGAATTTCCTCTTAGATAGCTATTCTGTTTCTCTGAGAACCCTAATACACCTGGGAACTTTTCAGAAATGTGAATTCTTAGGCCAGTCCCAGACCTCCTGAATCAGAAAGTCTGGGGCTGAGGCTCAGCAATCTTTATTTTAATACATCCCTCCAGGGGATTTGAATGTGAATTAAAGTTTGAGAACCACTGCTATAAATGGTATTTTTTAAATGATCATTTGTTCAGACTGTCATTATATTTGGGTTTAATTTCCATTAAACCTATTAAGTGTAATTTACTGATTTTCCAATATTCCTATGAAAGTAAATTCAAGGCTGCATGATGTGGCTCACGCCTGTAATGCTAACACTGCGGGAGGATCACTTGAGCCCAGGAGTTTAAGACCAGACTGGCCAAGAAAGCAAGACCCTGTTACTACAAAAAATTTAAAAAATTAGCCAGGCATAGTAAAACGCACCTGTAGTCCCAGCTACTCGGGAGGCTGAGGCTGGAGGATCGATTGAGTCCAGGTGTTCAAGACTGCAGTGGGCTATAATTGCACCACCGCACTGCAGCCTGGGTAACAGAGGAAAGACCCTGTCTCTGAAAAAATAAATTCAGGCCAGGCGTAGTGGCTCATGCCTATAATCCTAGCACTCTGGGAGGCCAAGGAGGGAGGATGGCTCAGGAGTTCAAGATCAGGCTCAGCAAAGGCAAGACCCACCCACACACCCGCCCCTCCCCGTCTCTACTAAAAATAGAAAAATTAGCTGGCCATCATGGCATACCCCTGTGGTCCCAGCTCCTGGGAGGGTAAGGCAGGAGGATCACTTGAGCCCAGGTGTTTGAGGTTACAGTGAGCTATGATGACGCCACTGCACTCTTGCTGGGGCGACAGAGATTCTATCTCAAAAAAATAAATAAATAAAATAAATTCAAATAGAAGGGAGTTTGAATTGTTAAAAAAAACTTCAGTGGAAGAGAGTAATCAATGTGAAATTTAGCAAGTGGCTTCTATTTTTCTCGTACTTGGTCTGTGGAACAAAATCCTGACAACAGTTTATAAGGGAATCCTTCGTTACGTTGCTCACATTTGCTTGATCTCCTGTGTTGTACAGGTTCTCCGTATTTTAGGTGATTTCCACAAATTGCCTAAAATGAGCTTGACCCTGAAACCAGAATCACAGGGCGCTGAAGATCAGGGACCCTGAGAGGGCCCGAGACTGCATTTCACTCTCAGCTTCATCACTTCTCACTTGAGTGCTCTTGGAAAACTCAGCGGCTTTAAGTCTCAGTTTCCCCAAACATAAAGAATAAAAATTACAGTACAAACTTTATCATAGCAAAGTCACGAAAATCAAAGGTGTTAAAGCCTATCTCCTGGCACAAAGTAGCCCTCAATGTACCACAGTAATTTTATCGTTATTAGCTAACGGTATTATTTGACTTTAAATACTTCTAACACACAAGTCCATAGAAGGTAGAGGTTGTAAACATCTGAACTGCTCTCTATAGAAAGCGCCTGATAAATGATTTTTTTTAAAAAGGTGACAAAATTACAATTATATTCATTTCTAACAAAGGATCCCATGGTAGAAAAATAGCTCATTCTGCAAATAAAAGCAGTGTACGCACTATCTAACCACAAGCACCCTGCTCAAGAGAAAACATTTCAAAATATTTTCTTTAAAGATCCCTAAACTGTTACAGGGGAAAAAGCCAATGCATAGTACAGACTTGAGCAGATTAGTCAAGAATGTGATCGGATGAATTAAAGAAATTACATTTTGGCAAGGCTGACAGAAAAAGCAGGCAAAATTCCAAGTTTCTTCTGATTCATTCAAATGAGTGCTTCTCTTCCTTTTTGCAGTTGATAGCTTAATATTAAAACATTTCCTATTATAATTAAAAAATCAAAAAGCCATGTGGAAAAAAACAAGTCATTTAAGAATCTTTTAAATCTGTACTGGGTTGACATGAACATCATTATCAAATATTGTGTAACAAATGCTGAGAAAATGCAGGTGTGCTGCCTTTGTCCTTGAACAGTTCTGGGTTTGAGTCCTGGCTTGGCCGTGTACCAGCTGACTGACCTTGGGCAACTCCCTGAGCTTCTTAATTGGTCTTCCTGCTTCTACTTTTGTTTTCCTCCTGTCCATTCTCCCACAGCAATCACACAGCTCTAACCTGTTCCTCAAGCAGGCTAAGTCTCCCTTTCTACCTCAGGGCCTTTGCATATACTGTTCTCATTGTTTCCCCTGAGAGCATTCACTCCCAGCCTTTGCCCAGCCAATTCTATCAGTCCTTCGGGTCTCAAGTCACTTCTCAGGAATGCCTTCCTTGCCTAGGCTACGTTAGATCCACCTGTTACATGCTCCCTTTACTTATTTTTATAACTTTTAGCACCATTATAATTACACCGATCTTTTGTAACTTTCTGGTTCATGTCAGTCAGCCATACTAGATTGCAAGCTGCGTGGAGGCAGAAACCAAGTCTGTCCACTGCTGGAATTCTAGCACCCAGCACAAGTCTGGAGCACAGGTGAGAGTGATAATCATAAATAGTCCTCTGGGCATTGTCTTAGCAAATCAGAGTGACCATCTAACTTCACAGAGTTAAGAGGTAAATACAAACACAGATCAGCTGGGTTCACACACGTGCAGTACTGTCAGATGAGAGAGTAAATTCTTTCAACATCTTTCTGGTTTCCAAAAGCAGAATTGAGAAAAAGCTGAGAAACAACTGTGGACCCTCTGAATTTAAACAGATAGCTAACCTCAGATTCCAAATTCGGGAATCATGCCTATAAAACCAAACAACCTAATATACTGAAATGAATCTGGTATGAAACACCATCATGGGTACAACCGTACCTCCATCTAGTCAATGTGGACAGAAGAGAAACAGGCAAAGGCGTCTGTCTTCTGCCTGCCCTCGATCTTCTCACCTTGTCTTTCCACCTTCATTGTAACCAGGAAGAGCCCTGGGAGGACAGAGGGGGAGAGGTGCCTGGGCTCCTTATCCCAACGTGGGCTACACTAAGTCACACGTGTCCCATTAACCATGAGTTGCCATCCCCACCTGGTCACGGTCCTCGCTCATTCCCATCGATTCCATCTGAGCTTCCTTCCCTGACCCCTCATCTCTTTTCCAGCTCCCTGTTACTCGCTCCCACTCCACTTCTCTGGAGATGTGAGGCACGATGATACCGCAGGCAGAGGGCTGGATTTAGAGACTCCTGGAGCTACATTATCTTGGAGAAACTGGGAAAACATATTGCAGGAAACTGTTCTGGAGTCGGGGAAAAGGAGAAGGGTTAAATAAAGTAAAGAGAAACTGTTCAGGGAAAGGACGGAAAAAGAAATAGGATAAAATGGAAGAAAAGACTTCGGGGCCTCTTGCTCATAATTAAGCCTCTCCCTCCCACAACCCCACACACCTGCAGTCGAGAGCGTGTGTATCTTCGTAGATACCCCTGGCCACTGCCTCCCACTTCAGAGAGAATTTAATCCAACAAAGGAGTCCAAATTAGAATACTTTCTGACAGTGGTGTTTTGAGAAGATACCTTATGGGATCTTGCTGCTCAGCCCAAAGGAACACAAGATCTGCAATCAGGCTTCCGTGTGGACTTGAGCAGAAAGGAGGGACTAGCACCTTGCGATTAAATAAGAGGGATTTTGGGCAAGAAACATCCTAATAGCTTTCATAAAACCCTGTTACAGACTGGAGCTTTTCTTTAGAATTACCACATCCAAAACAATACTAAAAATTATAACCCTGGGGGGAACCGACCACAGATTGCCTGCTTTCTTATCGCACCTGCAATGTGGGTTTTCTTCCCTTCAAACAGGTACTCGTGATTCTGACTACATCTCCCACATCCAGTCCAGTGGTGCTGAGACTGCCGACATTCCACACGTGCCCACACCAGAAACCGAGTCCTTGCTTTTAAAGGCATCACAGTTATGTGGAGAGAAAAGACCAAAACCCACCAAGGAAGTTTTCCCTAGTGTTAATTCTACTTTGTATATTTCCCTAGGGAACTTTCTGACCCCCCCCCCCCCCCCCGCCAGGACTTTGTGTGTGCCATCCCCCAGCCTCAATTAAGGTTCATTTTACCCCCTGGAAGCTATAAGATGAAAGCAGTCACGGAAGAATGGGGCTGGCTTCCTCCACACAGACAATAGCCAGCCACCTGCACGGGGATTTACTCCCCTGCTTCCTAGTGCCTATGTCATGGAGTCACCGCCGCTAGTATCCCAGAGAACAAGGAGGAGAAAGAACAAAAGGACCAGGTGGCTCGGGTAGAGGGAGGATGGAAGGGGGTGGCTTCTGCTTCACACCCCCACAATGCGGCCTATGGCTTGTGAAGGCCAGGTTGCTCCCCACCTCAAGCTGTGTGTTGAGACAGCTGTTTGAGCCAGAACAGGAAAAGGAAGGAAAAAACAGTCCTTTCTAAGGACTGCGAAGTTTTTCATTCTGAAGGAACAAAAACTGCTAAATGTGAACTGGAGCCTGTCTTGAAGCACTGTGGAACTTTCTTCCATCCTGTCATGAACAACTCCTTGGCAATTCTCTTCACTGGTGAACTGAAGGACCTTAAAATGAACTAAATCAGCCATAGGAGGAGGCCACGGTTCAGTCTGTTCCCAAAGGGCACAGTTTGTGACCAGGGGTCTCAGGCAGGCAACTGGCACTTACTCACACCCATTACAGAAAGTGGGAGGACAGATCTCGCAGAAAGCCTCTGAGGGAATATTCTCCACTCCCTCTAGAAGGTACTGGAACAAGAGGCCTGGGAGTACTATCAAAGTAAGAGAGAGAAACAAAATCAGAGAGAAGAAAAGGTGAAAAGCTGAAAATTCAAAAATGCTTTCCTTGACCTCTGTTTTCCTGTAGAAGAAGTACAAAAAAAGAAACTTTAGAATTATTGGAGAAATTAAAATGAAAAAAAAATTATCTTTAGATGATCTATACTTTCATGCAATGCATAGTTCTTCAACCAGACTATAAAACTTCTGTCATTTATATATTTGCATTTACTTCCCCTTCCCCTTTATTTTTATTGCGTGACTACATGGTCAGTTTAAAACTTTAAAAAATCTTGATCAGCTAAAAATGTTTAATTAAATTACCACACTTCCCAGAGAGAAACTTTGCCACTGTTAACATTCAGGATATCCTTTACATATTTTTTTCTACACAGACATATAAGTAAATGATGGGTTAGTTGTTTATAAGAATTTCCTTATACCTATTGGACTTTTTCACAGAAGCCATGAATATCTGTGCAAATAAATACAGACTTGTTAGCATTCTCTTCTCAAACATTCTTGGCAAATATCCCTGCTATTTACTGTTAAAGTAGTCCCGGAATGCACGCAAGGGCATCTGAACGTGCTGCTGAAGGTTTAAAACCCTAGGAAGCACCAAGTTCACCTATATCAATTAAAAAAAGACCAACAAAAAACCAGGAATCCCCCATCTATCACTGACAGACCTTCAGAAAGCCTTCCTGGGTTAATAACTAAATTAACACTAAGGAAAAAAGTTGGGGTCCTTCCTTAGAGAATCTTTCGCTGCCTGCCTGAAGGAAGAAAAACCTTTAATAACCACTTTTAGTGAAGGTTTGCAATATGGCTTAGAATGACTGCCGATATTAAGGTACAAGAATTATCTTAATTACTTTTCCTTAGTTATTTGTCCATAATAAATATTCTTTTCTCAAGAAATTATCCTAAAGAATTTTTAGTACATGTAATAAAAGGATTTGGCCAAACCAAAAAAAAAAAAAAAAATAAGAAATTGTTTAACTATAGAAAATGGTATGTTATCAGAGTTATGCAGAGCAATTATGAATTTCATGATATGGCATACTTAAACAGGATATTTATCTGCATTTCCCACAGGCCTAAGAAAAAACAAAAAGACGATCTCAGGCTCTTTTTAAATTACATGATTAAAGACTGTGTCATAATTGGGAATAAAATTTTATATCAACATTCTTTAGCCTAAAACTTCCCAGTTCCTATGCCTGTAATCCTAGCACTCTGGGAGGACGAGGCAGGAGGACTGCTTGAGGTCAGGAGTTCAAGACCAGCCTGAGCAAGAGTGAGACCTTGTCTCCACTAAAAAAAAAAAAAAAAGAAAGAAAAGAAAAATCAGTCGGGCATGGCACGCACCTGTAATCCCAGCTACTCAAGAGGCTGAAGCAGGAGAATCACTTGAGCCCAGGTGTTTGAGGTTGCTATGGGCTAGCCTGACCCCACAGCACTCTAGCTCAGGTGAAAAAAACAAACATACACACATCACCTGTCCACCACCACCTTCCCCTTGCACAGCATGTCCACTACAGAAATGTAGAAGCTACCATGTATTTTACTATTTTGTGGGGTGGTAGACCAAGTCAGTGTCATACAGATACAAGGAAAGCATGCTTATACTATTCATACAATGGTACCCACCATGCAGGAAGAGAGTTCTTACCATCAGCCCTATCTTTTTTATTTTTATTTACTATGGGTACGTAATATTTGTATATATTTATAGGGTACATGTGATGTTTTGATACAGGCATACAAAGTATATTAATCAAATCGGGATAACTGCGGTATCCATTACCTCAGGCATTTATCATTTGTGTTAGGAACATTCCAATTTTTTACTTATTTTAAAATATACTTTAACTTATTGTTGATTATAGTCATTTTGTTGTGCTATCAAATATTATTCATTCTATCTAACTATATTTTTGCACCCATTAACACACTCACTTTATCCCCCACTCCCCGATGACTTTCCCAGCCTCTGGTAACCA
The DNA here is from genome assembly GCF_041146395.1 of Eulemur rufifrons. NCBI lineage: Eukaryota > Metazoa > Chordata > Mammalia > Primates > Lemuridae > Eulemur > Eulemur rufifrons. The sequence goes on along the minus strand of NC_090989.1, from coordinate 224,589,734 downwards.
TCATTCTGTCTCCATGAGAGCAATTGTTTTACTATTTAGCTGCCACATATGAGTGAGAACATGTGAGATTTGTCTTTCTGTGCTTGGTTTATTTCACATAATATTCTCCAGTTCCCTTTCACTCTGTTGCAAATGTCATGAGCCCGATCTTTCACACTACACGAGGGACAATTTAATAGAAAGTGGCCTAAGATACATCTGCATATATAGTAATTAAAAAGAAAATGCCCACAACCAAGGCCTGTCTCACAATCAGCACAGCCAGCAGCTCATTTTCATCCATCTCCCCTACCACCATCTTTAAGAGTGTTTCATTGTCTTGCCCAAACTCCACACCACACCTTAATATTCAAGCTTGTTTTCATTCTTTCAAAGGCTTTTAGATTTACACACCATTTCGGCATAAAATCTTTCTGAAAACAGAAAAGGCAACTTTGCTTTTCAAACTTACCCAGGGCTTTCCAGGTTGGTTCTGTGAATTCAAGTCCTTCCCCATTGACGAAATGTTACAGTAAGTTTTCTTGTTCATTGAACCCAAGACACTGTCAGCCTCACGTTAGAGGGGCTCACAAAATTTAGCCAGCAACCTTTTGTACCGAGCAAAACACAGATCATCAAATGAGCAGCCAGCATGTCTAAGGGACTCCCGTGCTGCAATTCGAGAAGGCTGAAAAAGGACACCAAGAGAGGGAGCCGCTAATTAATTCTTCTCCTCCCCATCAGCCCCAAATGTTTCAAACAACAACTGATCTGGGAACACAGTTTTGACATTGTTGAGATAATGACTTGATTTGTTCCCAAAATGCTGGGAGAGTTGCTGCAACCCTATCTGGTGAGAACCATTTGTACTCTTTTCTTCCCAAAGCCAGAAGGAAGGCTCACTTCCAGAGACAAGGAGTACTTCCTGTCTTTTTTCCCAGCCTGACAGTCAGGAGGCTAACTGACCATGCATTAAAGCCTTATCAACCTGGCACTAAATTATGGGCTACTTTAGATTAGCCAAAGCAGCGTCTGTCTCTTGGTTGCCAAAATAGAATTTCCTGATGGATGTTACTAAAATACAGATGTCTTACAATGTGCTCAGAAACAGAAACGAGGACATGAGATTACCTTGCATTACAGTATTTATAGTGGCAGGAGGGAGGGGAGTAGTGGCTACAGGAGAATAAACAGTTGGAAAGCTACAACCTGATGAATAAGAATTACACGGTAGGGGGTGGGGGAGGCGAGGTGAAAACAGCCACAAGCAAATGAGACAGTAGCAAAATACTTAAGAACACCTGAGAGTTCTCAGGTCACTCTCTCTTACTCTCCTTTTCACAGCCAAAGATCTTGAAAGGTTCATCGACACCAGGATTTTTTCAACCTCTGCACAACTGACATTTGGGGTTGGATAATTATTGTTGGGGGGCCTACACACTGTAGGGTGTTTAGCAGCATCTCTGGCCTCTACCCACTAGAAGATAGTAGCACCTACCCTCTCTGGTTCAGTTTTAACAATCAAAAATGCCTTCAGACATTGCCAAATGTTGGGAGTGCGGGGGGCAAAACTCTCCCACACTGAGCAGCTCTGGTCTACCCTAGGCCTGCCAAGGGGTGGGGCAGGGGTGCATACCCAGCTCAGGCAGCATATGGGGAGCTTAAGTCCCACACAGGGCCCACTCACCAAGCCATACGCCCAGGGGCTATGTCCATCCGGAAGGGCACACTTTTTCTAACGTCCTCAAAGGTGCCATACAGCCCAGCAGAAGTACAACATCGCCATGTGTTGTCACTTTCCACTCACTCCTTGACCCTCTGCGCAGCCATCAGGTCCCTGAACCTGTTCTTGTTGCCAAAACCCAGCAGAAACAACTCAATTCTCATGGCTCCGCAGGACCTGAGACTGGTAACCATTCTCTCCTTCAAATGCACCCCTGCAGGTTTCCTCCACCCTCTGATTGTTCCTCCTCAGTCTCCCGTGCAGGCTGCTCTTAAGGGTTTTGCCCTATGCCCTCTTCTGTTCCCCCACCCTTAACTGGGTGATCAGTTGCACAGCTCACAGCTGCAGTTACCATGGACTGTGGTAGAGACTTGCAGAACTCAATTCACTGTACTTTTTTTTTAAGGGATGGGGTCTCTCTCTGTCATCCAGGCTAGAGTGCAGTGGCATCAGCATAGCTCACTGAGCCCTGACATCCTGGGCTCAAGCAATCCTCCTGCTTCAGTCTCCCGAGTACCTGGACTACAGGTATGCACTGCTAGGCTGGCTCTTTCCTGAACTTTCAATGAAGGGTCCCAACTCACATTTCCCTTTCAATGACCCGCAGACCCTCAAATTCAACCTATCCATAATGAACTCATCATCCTCTTGCATAAACCTCCCAGGCGTCCTTTCACTGAGTAGCAGCTGGGTCCTCCCAAAAACCTGGGTACTGGGTTTGATGCTTCCCTCTCCCCATTCAGGAGATTCTACTCCTAAACCTCCCGTCTGCCCACCTTTCTCTAGCCCCACGGCCTCTGCCCTAGCCCAGGCTACAATTTCTCTCACCTGGGTGTTACTACAGGTGCCTTGGTTCTCAGGCCATCCTCACATACCCAAGCTGGAGGGACTGTTCCAACCTGCACTTCATGCACCAACTTAAAACTTGTCAGTGATTTCCCACCACCCTTGAGCTAGTTTAAAATTTCTTAACATGGTTTACCAGGCCCTTTAGGTATGACACAGCCCTCCAATAACCAACTCACTCCACCCTTAAATTTAAAATCACAGACTAAACTCTCTTTGCTTCTGAACACAGGGTGCTCTCCCTCCTCTCTGGACCATCCTCTTCCCCACGTCTACCACTTCACCTGGCTAACTCCACCTCACCCAACAGCTTTCAGCTTCAACTTCTCTGACCTCCATTTCCCACTAATGTTCTCAGTATTATGTGCCCATAATAGCCTGTTCTTCCTGTCTCAGAACACTCACTCTGCTTATTGTGACTTATAGTGACTACAGAGAGTACCAAGACTACAGAATGCCCCTCTCTGCACTAGATGCTGTAGGAATGTCAAACCACATATAGGACAGAACTAGCTCAAGAAATATATCCAGGTGGGGAAGTAACATAAGAAATAATAGAACATGAAATATTATATTTACTAAACAATATGTCTCCAAACGCAAATAAAGGTCGCCTGAAAAAATACGTAGGCAGGAGACGTAAAATTGAGAAATTATCAGGATTAAATTGAAACTTCTCCTGTAGAGAAGTCCTAGATGTGGACCCAGATTTTGAAGATGTTAAGGGGCAAATTGACAGGCATAGAAATGACAAATCTTGCAATGATAGACGTCTTTTTATAATCAGTTGGATTTGCCATATTTTTTCAAGTGAAAACTTTGTAAAGTGTCCCCTGCTAGTCTTCCAGTGGCACTGACAGCACCGTGTGAACAGTCACTGTTTGGTGGAATGAGACAAGTCACAGAGATCTGTGTTGATTCTCCACAAAGGGACAAGCAAGCAGCAGCAAGTCCAAGGCTCAGGGTTTTACAAACATCAATTTTCTTAAAATATACAAAACTGTATAGAATATTAATAAATATGTTGGGTGACAAGTTTATTTATTACCTTTACTGGCTCTTTTGTATATAACATTTATTTTATTTGATTATCTTTATCACTTTTCCCCCCAGCTTTATTAAGGTATAATTGGAAAATAAAAATTGTCTCTTTACAATGAACAAGATGGTCTGATATATGCATACTCTGCAAAATAATTAAATCAAGCTAATTAACATACCCATCACCTCACACACTTATTTTTTGTGGTGAGAACATTTAAGAGCTAACTTCTTAATTTCCAAGTGTACAATGTTATTTTCAACTCTAGTCACCATGCTGTACAACAGATCTCCAGAATTTTTTTATCCTATCCAACTGAAACTTTGTATCTTTGACCAACATATTCCCAAAGCCCCCTTCCCCAACCCCCAAACCCTGACAACTACCATTCTACTCTGCTTCTATGAGTTCAACTTTTTAAGATTCCACTTATTCCACAAATAATGCAGTATTTGTCTTTTTATGCCTGGTTTATTTCATTTAATATAACATCCTCCAGGTTCATTCATGTTGCTGCAAATGACAGGATTTTCTTCTTCTTTAAGGCTGAATAGTATTCCATCCACTATGTATATATACCACATTTTCTTTATCCATTCATCTGTTTATGGACACTTCAGTTATTATGTTGGCTATTGTGAGTAATGCTGCAATGAACATGAGTGCAGATATCTCTTTGATTTCAATTTCTTTGGATATATACCCAGAAGTGGGATTGCTGGATCATATGGTAGTTCTATTTTCTAATTTTTTGAGGAACCTCCATACTGTTTTCTATATTGGCTATACAATTTACATTCCCATCAAGAGTGTATAAGGTTTCCCTTTTCCCCACATCCCCACCAACACTTGTTATCTTTTGTCTTTTTGATAGTGGCCATTCTAATAGATGTGAGGCAATGTTTCACTGTGGTTTTAATTTGCATTTCCCAATGATTAGTGATGCAGAGCACCTTTTCATAAACCTGTTGGCCATTTGCATGTCTTCTATTGAGAAATGCTTCTTCAGGTCCTTTTCCCATTTTTTCATCAGGTTGTTTTCTTGCTGTTGAGCTGTATGAGTTCCTTGTATATTTGGATATTGACCTCTTATCAGATATATGGTCTGCAAATATTTTCTCTCATTATGTAGGTTGTCTCTTCATTCCACTGATTATTTCCTTTGCTGTACAGAAACATTTTAGTTTGACCCAATCCCATTTGTCTATTTTTGCTTTTGTTGCCTGTTTTTTTGAGTTCATATCCAAAAATCATTACCCAGACCAATGTCAAGAAGCTTTTTCCCTATGTGTTCTTCAAGTAGTTATAGTTTCAGATCATACATTTAAGTCTTTAATCCATTTTAAGTTAATTTTTGTATGTGGTGTGAGAAAAGGGTCCAAATTTTATTCTTCTGTATATGGATTTCCAGTTTTTCCAACACCATCAATTGAAGAGTCTGTCTTTTCCCCCCTGTGTGTACTTGGCAACTGTGTCAAACACCAACAGACTGTAAACACGTGACTTTATTTCTGGGCTCTCTATTCTGTTCCATTGGTCTATATGTTTGTTTTCACACCAGTACTATGCTGTTTTGATTACTATAGCTTTTTAGTATATTTTAAGGCCTGGTAGTATCCTGCCAGCTTTGTTCTTTTTGCTCAATAAACTGAAACTTATGGGATGCAGCAAAACCGGTACTACAGGAGAAGTTTATAGCAATAAACTCCTACATTAAGGAAAAAAAGATCAAATAAGCAACTTAACTTTACACCTCAAGGAATTAGAAAAAGAACAAATTGAGCCCAAAGTCAGAAGGAAATAATAAAAATCAGAGCAGAAATAAATGAAATGGAGACTGAAAAACAAATGAAATGATCAATAAAACAGTTGGTTTTTCAAAAAGGTAAAATTGACAAACCTTTAGCGAGACTAAGAAAAAAAAGAGAAGACTAAAATAAAATTATAAATGAAAGAGCAGACATTACAACTGGTACCACAGAAATACAAAGAATCACACAGAACTACTATAAACAATTAGATGCCAACAAATCAGCTAACCTACAAGAAATGAATAGATTCCTAGAAACATACAACCTATATAAAGACTGAATAATGAAGAAACAGAAAATTCTAACAGACCAATCATGAGTAAGGAGACTGAATCAGTAACTAAAAACCTCTCAAAAAAGAAAATCCCAGGATCTGATGGCTTCATTGGTGAATTCTATCAAACATTTAAAGAATTAACTGCCAATCCATCTCAAACTCTTCCCAAAAATTGAAGCAGAGGGAACACTTCCAAACTCCTTTCATAAGGCCAGTATGTACATGTCAAGAAAGGAAAATTATAGGCCGATATCCTGATCAACACAGATGCAAAAATCCTCAACATGATAACTAGCAAACCAAATTAAACAGCACATTAAAACCATGATGGAGTCTGGGCGCAGTGGCTCACACCTGTAATCCTAGCACTCTGGGAGGCCAAGGTGGGAGGATCACTTGAGGTCAGGCATTCAAGACCAGCCTGAGCAAAAGCGAGACCCCATCTCTACTAAAAATAGAAAAAATAGCCAGGCATGGTGGCGCATGCCTGTAGTCCCAGCTAATCGGGAGGCTGAGGCAGGAGGATCACTTGAGCCCAGGAGTTGAGGTTGCTGTGAGCTAGGCTGACGCCATGGCACTCTAGCCTGGGCAACAGAGTGAGATTCTGTCTCAAAAAAAAAAAAAAAAAAAAAAAAAAAAAACAAGGCCAAATGTGACATACCCATAGCTAATATCACACTCAATGGTAAAAAGCTGAAAGCTCGTCCTTTAAGATCAGGAACAAGATAAGGATGCCCACTCTTATCCCTACTCCTATTCAATACAGTCCTGGAAGTTCTACCCAGAAAAATTATGTGAGAAATATAAAAGGCATCCAAATCAGAAAAGAAAAAGTTAAACTGTCTCTGTTTGCAGGTGATATAATGTTACATACAGAAAACCTTAAAGACTCCACCAAAAAACAGTTAGAATAAACAAATTCAGTAACGTTTCAGGATACAAAATCAACATATAAAGATCAGTAGCATTTATGTATACTAGCAACAAACTATCCAAGAAAGAAATTAAGAAAATGATCCCACTTACCAGTGTCGGAAAAAGAATAAAATACTTAGTAATAAATTTAACCAAGGAGAAGACAGACCAGAGCACTGAAAACTATAAAACACTGATAAAAGAAATTGCAGAAGACATAAATGGAAAGATATTCCATATTCATGGATTAGAAGACTATTAAAAATGTCCATACTACCCAAAGCAATCTACAGAGAGTCAATACAAGCCCTATCAAAATTCTAATGACATTTCTCACAGAAAGAGAAACAATCCTAAAAGTTCATCCACAACTACAAAAGACCACAAATAGTCAAAGCAATCTTAAAGAAAAATGTACATTTAAAAATTGGAAAAATTTCAAACAATTATTGTGGAAACCACAAGGGGGTTTCAGTCCAGGTCCAGTTGCTAGTTGCACAAACATCCAATTACTGAGACAACAAGGACTGCCAAGGAGGAAAGGAATTTTTAATACGAGAGATGTCTAATCAGGAGAACGGAGAAGCTGTCTTAAATCCATCTCTTCACCTAAGGCAGATCATGGGCTTTTAAAGGAGGGATCACACACATGCCGTGGGGCAGGTCGTGGTGTAACTAACAAGGGACTACAAGAATTGGAGAGAGGTTGTGGGGGATGGTGAATCTTGTCAGGAAGTCTGCCCAGGGGCCTTCAGCCCTTGTCTTGCAGAAAATCCACCATTTCTGAGAAACCACTTAAAAGTTCAAGTAGTTAGTTAAGGGAGAGGATTATAAAAAAACATATAGGGGTCACAACAACTTTTTACAGGTATCATTACGAAGTACTTCTGTGCCAACTGTCTTCAATTGATGCTTATAACAATCCTCTGAGGGAATATGATTTCCATTTTACAAATGGGAATGTTGAGGCTTGGATCCAATCAGAGACAGAATTCAAAACAAAATCTGACTCGTAGCCTTATATTCTAACCTGACTCTCAAATAACTAAGCAAAAAATAGCTTTTGCCCAAAGCACCAAACTGCTAAAACCCACCTGTTTGAAGGAACCTTTGCAAGTATCTTTTAAGTAAGTCAGGAATGTTCCAACTTGAACTAGTTGCTGTCAACTTAGTTTTAAAAATAGCTCTGGCCTCAGGCAAACGGTGACTCTTAGGTACTACAGATCATTTTGTCAATCACAGAGTAACCTTCACTGAAATGCTAAACATTCTTTTCTTCTCTCCTCCTTCCTGGAGAGCTGAGAACAATCCTGGACTGCATAAGATTTCTGACCCTCCTTTGTGCAACTTTGCACAAAAAAGTAGGGTCCCAGGCCCTTTGCATACAGTCTCCAGTTGCCTGAGAAAAAAGAAGACATTTGCTGAGCACTTATTACATCCCAAACATTTTGCAACACTCTGAAATACCCACAACCATCCTAAATTGAGTGCTATTATTACCTCTATTTCACAGATTCGAAAGCAGAGGCTGAGAAGTCCAAAGCCAGTGTTCCTTCCACTCTCCCAACCAGGCTGGTTCTGACACAACTCCACCATCTGCTTGTCACTGCTGCCCTCAACAGCTCTGCTCCAAGACAGAAAAGGATGAATACCTTAACGAAGGGGAGGAGAGATCAACTGTAGACAGATGCAACCTGGGCAGGGCAACCTGCCATGCTGAGTGAGTAAATAAAAGGAATGGACCCCATCTTCAAAGAAACTAAAACCAGGTGTAGTGCTAAGGCAGATTCAGATAAGTGAAAAACAGAAAACGGTCCCTTCTAAATCAAGATTTCTCAACCTCAGCATTTCTGACAATTTGGGCTAATTCTTTGTTGTGGGGTTGTTCTGTGCATTGTAGGATGTTTAGCAACATCTCTGGCTTCTACTCCCTCAATGCCAGTAGCACCTCTCCCCTGAACCAAAACAATCAAAAACATCTCCAGACACGTCCAAATTCCCCCTGGGGGGCAAAAATCACCCCCTACTCCCACCCCGACTTTTTGAGAATCACTGTTCTAAGTGCTGAAATATACATACCTATCATTGTTATTTCAGGGCCTCATCTTAGGTGCAAGTTTTCAGTTCCTTTTTTTTTTTTTTTTAACATATTAAGACACGAATCAAACACAGAATTATAATCTTAAAAGAAAAAAAGAGTCCCCCAAATTACTCCTTTATCAAAGACATTAGCAGCACTTAAGAGACAATGTTTACATTCTCCCAAACCTGTGGTTTGTTGAAAAATTGATTTACCCCATGAATGCTTTGATCTTCTAGCAAATTATTTCCTGAGACAAGATTTAACTTGTGAGGGCCCGACAGGCTAACCAGCTGTCAGAGCGGAACTGGCATCAAATTCCAAGTGTCGAGTGGAAAGGGGGCTTCTCATCCCCCCCAAGGGAACCCTGCTCAGTAGCATACCAAATGCCACAGAGGGGTCTGATTTTCCCACGAAAGAACAGAGGTTCCAAGGACAATGCAGCTTAGCTTTGTCTTCAAAGGAGAAAGAGCCTTTAGGAGGTGGTTCAATTTTATATACTAGCACTAGCTTTTCAGTTATGAAAGGATTTTTGTCATTTCAGTTTTATTTCTTAATATCACAAGGAGGACCGTCACAACCTAAGTGGTCTCCTTGCTTCTCTTACTTCCTTTCACAAAAACATGAGGTGGCTTCCAATCCTCCAACAGCTCTTACTCATCTCACACCTGTCCTGCAAGGTATATGCTGCCAGCCAGATGGAACAATGCACCCTGAATAAAATGCTTGTTTATTGGAAACCATGTTTCGCCTACAGAAGTGCCACTTGCAAACTAAGACCAGAGTGTTAATTGCATTTATACCTTATTGTGCATAGTAGGCAGAAAAATATTGCCGCCAAAGATGTCCAACTCCTAATTCCCAAGCCTTTGAATATGTTACGGACATAGCAAAAGTGACCATGCAGATGGGATTATGGTTAAAGACCTTGGAGAGTTTTTCCTGGATTATCCAGATGGGCCCAATCTAATCATGAGTCTTTAGAAGTAGAGAGCCTTTCCTCTCTGTGAGAGAGATGGGATCACAGAAGAGGCGGCAAGAGAAGTATGAAGCATAAAAAGGACTCAACTTGCCACTGGCGGCTTTGCATATGGAAGGAGGCCATGAGCCAAGGCATGCAGGCAGCCTCTAAAAGCTAGAAGCAAACACTCTCCCCTAGAACCTTCAGAAGGAATCGGCCCTGACAATCCCTTGATTTTATTACAGTGAGACCCATATTAAACTTCTGACCTATACAACTGTAAAATAATAAATATATGTTGTTTTAAGCATGAAATTTGTGGTTCTTATTGCAGCAGGAATAGAAAACTAATACAGACTTCAGTACCTATAAGTAGGGTGGTGCTGTAACAAATAACAAAAAACATGGACATGACTTTGGAATTAGATAACGGATAGAGCTTAGAGGAATTTTGAGGAACATGGTAGAAAAAGTCTAGATTGCCTTGAACAGACCTGTTAGTAGGAACATGGACATTAAAGACTGTGAAGACTCAGAAGGAAGTGAGTAGCATGGCAGAGAGAACATAAACCACCCAAGGCTTAGGGAATACCTCAATGGTCAAGAACACGGGAAATTGCAAACACCACAATCCTATGGCCCACACACTGCTTACTGTGCACGAGGAAGATGAAGCCACACAGTGGGGGGAGGCCCAAACTCAGGGGGACAACTCTATCACCCAGCAGTGTTGCTGTACAGTCTGTCTCACTGTACGCTGAGTAAAGCTATTTTTCTTGGAATGCTACTACATCCTAGCCCTGCGACCTGGGTGGACGACCTCCCTAAACCTCACTTGGGAATGATCATAATGCCCATGAAGTCACATGTGAAAAACTCTTAGTCCCCATTATATTGCAGGCACCCAAAAATGTGAGCTATATTTCTGGCTAGTCTAGAGAGGAAAGTGACTGGGCAGGAATATATCCTCCCACAGGAAAACATGAGATGTGTCTTGCCCCCAGGGAGACAAGACTTAGGGCCTAGGAAGGAAACAAAGGCAAATGCAGGAGATGTTCAGGAAGCCAGTGCAATATAAATCAAAGGCAAGGTTTCGGGACCTAACGGGGCTATTCCAAAATGTAAAGAACATAGGTACTAAGGCCTGGGGAAGCTGCCCAAGGCAGCAGACAAAGAAAAAAGGAGGCTGAGTTGTTTCTCTGGGTGACTCTATTACTGGAAACCTGCCAACTGCAGTTTGAGAACACTGGGCAGAGCTACTGTGCCCCACTGTCAGTGCCAACTTGGACAGGAAGTGATACGGCTGAGTCCCACGGTTGTGGAGCCAGCAGGGGGGTGAAGGGGGCATCCTCAAAGAAAGACATCATTTTAATTCTCTGGCCTGGCTTCCTACCTCAGCCTCCCCTCTCCCCAGCCTCCACCCATTTCCATCCATGGAATTATAATATGTGACTCGAATTAAAAGACAACTGTTCCTACATGGGCAAAATTTTACAGAAACTTATAGAATTTCCTACTTAAGAAGAATGACAATTTTCTCTTTTCTAATTGTAAAAATTTTTTAGGGTTGGTGCTTTCATCAGGTTTCTGAGAGAAGACATCGGGGGCAGGAAGAAGGCACTAAAAGCATCTGATCCTTTCCGTCTCTTTGCATCTGTACGCCTGGACTATAACTTACAGTAGTTCATTCCCAGGATAAACAGTGAATGGTTAAATGTCAGCCAGCAGGCCACTGTATAACTAAGGCGGCTGGGGGGAGGGAGTCACCCTAGAAGTGATTAAAACCAAGTGGTGGAGAATTAAATCATTCTCTGCTAGTTGTTTATAAGACATATACATCTGCTAACACAGCATTTTCTGCTTAAGAGCAACATTTTCCCCCTTTCTTTCAAGAAAATCTCCCAGTGCCTGCTGAGACAACACCACATCTGACATTACTTTCCGCAGCCTCCCCAGCAATGTGATTAAGGCACAAATTTTTGTGACCAAAGCACATGTGCCCACTGTGCACAAAAGTGCTTTCAAAAAAGAACAAGTTTCAGAAGTTTTTCTAAAAATTCCATTGTTTTGGATTCACAAGCTAGAAGAATGTACATTTCTGCATTACATTTTCTGAATTTCCACAAGTTGGGTCAGTCTAAAAGCTCATTCCTCACACTCCCACTAACTATTACTCAATGCCCTTTCCAAGTAAATCAAGATAGGCAGTTATCAAAGCAGATGCATTATTTGGGCGCATTAGACAACAGAACTGGTCCTGCCCACTCCTGTTCCCCGTGATGCCAACCTCTGCTCGTCCCTGTGGATAAAAAACCACCGCGATAAAAGGGGCCGAGGACTTATCTCAACCCAAGTCTGTGAAATCTGGGAGCATCAGCTAGTGAATCTCCAGATCCTCCTGAGAGGATCATGTGCCTAGTGATTTTGTTTTGCTTTTCATAAACATGGGAAAGGGGAGGCATGGCTTGGAGACAATTAGATAATGAACTCAGCTACTGAAAACCAATTCCAGCCTACTTCTCTAAGAGGAAAACAACATAATGCGTAGGAACTGCTCAAGGCTCCCATGACCTTTGCATGTGCCTCATTCACTCCATCAGGAACTAGAAATGCCACCCCAGTTTGGAATGACTGGTCCACAGGACCAGCCTCTCTTATCCTTAGCTTCTCACCTTCAACCAGGATGGTCCGGACACTTGAACACAACCCAATAGAAACTACTCAAGATTCAAATAAGCTAAATAATTCAGGATTAAATGATCTTAAGAGTGTTTTGGAGGAGAAGAAAAAAAAATATATACATATATTAAAAAAATAAAATGTTCTATTTTTATGCCCTGTCCAGGCACATAAAAGTTTTCATATATTAAGATTATGCCAGGCACTTTAAATGCATTATGCATTATCTCATCAGTCCCTTACAAAGAGCCCAGTAACAAACTGTCCTATGTCCATTATTCAGATGAGGAAATTGAGGCTTATTAAGTTTAAACAACATGCCTGAGTCACAAATCAGCAGATCTAAACTCAGAACTCAAATTTCTGCTCTTAGCCCAGGATTAACATCTATGATATAGGTTGATTAGCAACAGATTCTAAAAACACCTATGACTCCCTCCAAATTCCCCTTGGGGTTCAATAACTTTTACTGACAAAATTAATGATCATCTCCTTTTGTTCAACAACCTTTGTTCCTGCATAAGAAAACCTCACACACCCAGCTTTGCTTCTGACTGGCAATAAGTCACAATATCTCCAAGGCACCAGCTTCAAAGCAATGCAAATATTCAAAAGTGCCTTCCTCTTCAAAGACTTGCCATCACTGCAGGACTAAATCCAATTCCAAAACTGTTCTGACCAGCAACTACATGGTGCCAGATGCCCCATTATCTTAGGCAAGCCAGCAAGCCTCCAAGCACCGCCACCTCCCTGCTCCCTCCTGCTGCTGTGTACACAAGGTTTATTATACCACAATGGCCAGTTTTGCTTTCTGGCCAAGAGATAAGAGAAACAAGGCTGAGATGCTACTGTTGGTATGAAAATCTGTGATCCACACTCCAGAAATCCGGAAGTGCATTTCTCCCTAATAAACTCAAACAGTTTTATCCACTTCCAAGATGTTCCAAAACTAGTGATAAAGACTGTTTTAGTCCCAGGACATGGCTTAACCAGCAAATTGGATGCTCTAGCCAAGTAGCCTGGTGAAAACATTCATATAAGGAATGTTAAGTTTCTGAGTACCAACTACATATCTAAATTTACAAATAACCCATAATAATTAAAAATAAAAGAAAAGAAATAATTACACAGAAAGTAGAATGGGGGTTGCCAGGGACTGGGGGGAGGAGGGGAGAATGGGGCGGTAGTATTTAATGGATACAGAGTTTCTGTTTCGGAAGATGAAAAAGTTCTGGAGAAGGATGGTGGTGATGGTTGCACAACAATGTAAACATACTTATCACAGAACTGCACACTTAAAAATGCTTAAAATGGCAAAAAAAAAAATTTGTGCTTAAAAAGATGAATGCTCTCAAGTTGCTTTTAATCTGTATACACTGCATGTCTAAGTGAGGCCCAAGTCCTCTTTAGTTTAAGGAGAGGACTGACCACAGGGGCCGAGAGTGGCCACAAACAATTTTACAGTCTACTTACGCCATAGTATCTCCGTGTTTGCGCTCATACTCAATGAATGTTTTAAATTAATTCCCTCCCAGGAAAAAAGTTTTTGAAATGCCTCCCTCACGTGTATACTGTTTGGATGCCAGGTGGACATCTCAGGTGGGCATATAGACGAGTTCTCCTCTCAGTGTCACAATATAACATGGCAACAGTTTAGCCCACACAGACATACGCACACTAGTGACAACATTGTTTTTTCCTATTTATGGGCTCTTTCAGAATAACACTGAGGAAAGACGCTAAAAGGCTACTACGGTTCAGAATGAAATGGTCTCTGGTTCACTAGTCTCTTTTTTCATCTCAGGCAAATAAAGGCTTTTCGCAGGAGGAAAAGCACTATTGTTGCTATACTCCAGTTAACTACTGATGCTGTATTATCGTCACCTAAGACTGGACCAGGAGCTGGTCCCCAAATGACAGAGAGTCCCCAAAATCAAGCCTCTTCAACTCAGCTCTCAAACTGAGAGTTTTGTTTTGAAATTGTTGACCTATTCATTTTTCCTCCCTCAAGCCAGAATGTTCTGATTTGTAAGCCAATCTTGATCCCAAAGGTGAATAATTAAGTGCTTCTTACCCTTGTTTTGGTATCCTCTTTCCCCCTCACTGGGGGGATAAAAAAAAGCAGCAAACCTACAGTTAGAAAACTCTGACCTTTACCAGCCTAGGTCAGTGTGCTTCTTTTGAGCTACTTAAAATTCTGATCAGTTGCCCTTAAAATGTGCATGATTTATTTTTAAATGTCACTGCAAAATTGATGGTTAACATGAACATCAACAATAAAATATCTAGGCCGGGTGCGGTGGCTCACACCTGTAATCCAGCACTCTGGGAGGCCGAGGCAGGTGGATATAGCTCGAGCTCAGGAGTTCGAGACCAGCCTGAGCAAGAGTGAGACCCCCGTCTCTACTAAAAATAGAAAGAAATTATCTGGCCAACTAAAAATATATATAGAAAAAAAAAAATTAGCCGGGCATAGAGGCACATGCCTGTAGTCCCAGCTACTCGGGAGGCTGAGGCAGAAGGATTGCTTGAGCCCAGGAGTTTGAGGTTGCTGTGAGCTAGGCTGACACCACGGCACTCTAGCCAGGGCAACAGAGCGAGACTCTGTCTCCAAAAAAAAAAAAAAAAAACAAACAAAACCACAATAAAATATCTAAAATAAATTTAATCTTCCCTGATACAAAAATATTAACATATTAACAATTGGACTAGTGTTACAATTAAAATGTGAATAGCTAGGCTGATCAACACAAAGAAATGAACTCAAGAAGCGTAAGGGATAGTTAAAGGAATAAAAGGGGGTTATGAAATAAATGGCTGGGAAAACCGGCAGCCACCTGCAAAAAATAAATTGGGATTCATACTTACTAAAATAAATTCAAAATGGACAAATAATTTAAATACAAAAAACTGAAACCATAGAAATATCAAGAAAAAACCCTGGACATTTAAAATAATAATTTTAGGGTGGGGAAGGCCTTTTTCTCTTTATGACATTAAATCCAAAGGCCTTAAAATATGCTGATACATTCATCTACATGGTAAAATGTAATACAATCCAAGTCAAGGCCAGGCACAGTGGCTCACACCTGTAATCCTAGCACTCTGGGAGGCCGAGGCAGGAGGACTGCTTGAGCTTAGGAGTTCAAGATCAGCCTGAGCAAGAGCGAGACACCCATCTCTACTAAAAATAGAAAAATTAGCTGGGCATTGTGGTGCCTGCCTGTAGTCCTAGCTACTCAGGAGGCTGAGGCAGGAGGATCGCTTGAGCCCAGGAGTTTGAGGTTGCGGTGAGCTATGATCATGCTACTGCACTCTAGCCCTGGCAACAAGAGTGAGACTGTCTCAAAAAAACAAACGAAAAAATAATTCAAAAGATGAACAATAAACTGGGAACAACTCCAATGCTTATCACAGAAAAGGGGCTTATTTCCCTTATATATAAAGTGACACAACTTGGTAACTAACAGCTCAATAGCAAAGAATATGAATAGTTTACATAAAGGTAAATACAAATGGTTCTTACAAAAAAGATGCTCAACCGTTCTAAGAGAAATACAAATTAAAACCACATGAGATACCATTTTCTACTTAGATTGGCAAAGATTAAGAAATTTCACAGCACACTGTGTTGGCAAGGATGTAGAGAAACAGGTACTTTTGTAACTTGCTGGCACAGCTTCTGTGGAAGGCATTTGGGGCAGTTTCTATTACAAACACAAATGCAGATCTCCTTTTACCTGGTAATTCCACATCCGTCACACATGCCATTATCACATGTGAGCATAAAATACGCACAAACTTATTCCTTGCAGCACTGACATAGCAAATTTAATAGGAAATTGATTAAACAAAATAGAGTATCTGTTTAAAAAAATACTATGCTGCCATGTTTAAAATGGTAAAAATAAAATATAGAGAAAACACTACCTAGATGGAGGAGTCTCAAGACATCGTCCCAGGAAAAAAGCAAGGAGCATGACAATATGTAAAGGATGCTATATCATCTATGATATAGAAAGAGAAGGAAAATATGTTCACACACACACACACACACACACACACACAGAGAGAGAGGCTTTTCACAATACCCTTTTATATTTTCTAAACTTAAGCCATGTATTAGCCATGTAAAATTTATTTTTTAATTCAGTAAAATGGTTGTAGGGTAAAGCTGAAGAAATCCACCAGAAAATGGGATAAAAAGATCAATACACAGAAAATAGGGGAAGAAAATTAAGGGATTGCTCCAGAAGGACCAACATTTGAAAAGAAGAATTCGATGAAGAGAAAAGAGGGAAAGTTATCTAAAGATAATTCAAGAAATTTTCCAGTAACTGAGAAACACAGGTTTCTAGTGTGAGAAGGCCACTGTATGCCCCGAAAAATGAATGAAAAAAGAGTAATCAGAATATTCAGAACAAAGAGAAAATCCTAAAAACTTTTAAAAAGAAGGTGGTGGGGAGCCCTGGTTTTTGTTTGTATTTTTTTTTTTTTTTTAAAATAAAAAGCTAGAACTTTAGGAAGCAATCTCTTCAAAGTTCTGAGGGAAAAGGATTTCCAAAGTAGAATTATATATACTTAGCCAAACTAATAAGAGTAAAGAACCTTATCAGAAGCTGTTGGCCCATAACCTATACCAACACTAGAGGCCAAGAGAAACCACAAGGAAAGAGCACATTATAGCATCCAGGAAAGAAATGAAGGGAATCTTTAGAACAATGCGGACATTTCAGAAGGGATGCCTTCAGGAGGAAAGGGTGCACGGAGAGCTACCACGAGGAGTGGAAACAGAGAGAGGAGGGTTAGGCTTCAGTGTGGGAGTGAACCAGTGAGAGGTACACAAAACTAACAAGCAAATAAAACAATTATTGACTTAGGGTGAGAAAAAGCTGAATGAGGAAGGAAATATTTAAATTACATGTCTCAGCTGTTAATTATTTCCAGTCAAAATACTACCATAGACATTATATATTGATAAAATGAAAAACCATATTTATATTCAGAAAGTGGAAGAAGAGAGGTATTGGGGGAAATTATAAGAGTTATGCCTTCATTTATCATACTGTGAAGACAGTAAATGATATCCAAAATTTGATTTTTTTTAAATCAAGAAATGACATCATATACATGCTTTCTCAAGATATTGCCATTTTCATAGATCTAAACCAGTTAAATATAAGCATTTTCTTATGGTTGAACATCATCAGAAGAAAGATAAGAGATTCCTCTGAGGGGAAGGTATCAGGTGGCAAAGGGGAGGCAGAGACCTTCTGTTTTCATTTATAAGCTTTGCAGAACAACTTGACTTTTTAAAGCATACAAACACAGATATATAAAATCATTCAATTTTTCATAGATCCAATATTCAAGGGTTTTTCACTCAAGAACCACTAATGGGCTTATTTGCGTAACAAATAACAAAAGCCTTATTTCAAGCAGCATGCAAGAACAGTCTAAGATCTCTAGTCTACTGCTGCTGGTACAGGCTACCAACTCCTACTGCGGGCTGGGGAACACAGTCATCCCCTCACTGCTCCATCCATTGGGAGAAATGCCTCAGAGACAAACCCAGCATGGTAACACTCCTTCAAGAGTTCAGAATTTTTTAGGTTTTCTCAGTAACCCCTTAATTTTTATAATCCTAAAATGACTAAGATCATAAAATATAACCAGAATTTCCAGTTCTTTTGTATTTTCCAAGGCCTCATTCTCCTGAGAGGCAAAGTTAGGGACACATATGGGTTCGCCTGCAGAACTTAATTGAAAGCAACTTGAATAGGAACTGAATTGAATTAAGTTGTAAGAACCAATAGCTTCAGGTAATCAGATTTAAAAACAAACAAAATACCGCTCCTTTGGGTGACAAATTCAATTTGTTGGAAAACTAGCTGCACAGTTTCTAAGCGGTCACTGTGAAATTCCCAGTTCCAGTTCTAATGGACAAAAGCAGCAGCCACAGGAGCGGGAAACCCGCACAGGCTTTGCTGCTTATTCTCCTAAATGACAGCGCTGACATTAGCACACACCTGCCTAACGAAGAGTACAACACTTATGAGAGTCATCAACTCAAATCTGACCAACTCAAAAATATGAAAGTCTATGGATTTTTGTAAGCATCTGTGTGTCAGGACTTGCTAAGACTGCCCAAGTTCAAAAGAGATTTCTCCAAAAATTTCAAGCAAAATTGAACTTCCAGGAAGATGTTTATCCTATGACTTTGGGTACTCCCTGAAACTACCCTCATTTCAAAAGCACGCACTAGGCTAAGTCCTTGTGTTTCCAGACTCAACACCCTACCATTAATTTAATCCTTTCGAGTTTTAGCAAAAAGAAATTCCTTTTAGTAAACTGTGGCAAGAAATATTTTAAAAGATATTCTGCCAGAAATTAGGGTCGTTGGGCTTAAGAAGCAAGAGTTTGGGATCAACTAACCAAAGCAGTAGACAACAGTAGTTTACAAGTATGTTAATACTTGCGTAAGTGTAATTCGACAAATAGAAGCCTACAGAGAGACAGCATACCCAAAATTGTTGCTGCAGAACACTGATCAAAACCAGTAAGTGGCATACTGCGTGAAACCATGGTGCTCACCTGGCCAAAGCTAAAACAAAACCAGCTATAAGCTAAGACAAACAAATCTCTGTAATAAAGGACTTTTCTTCCTTTGCAGATTGGATTTGGATTCTTGTACTCCATAGACTCCCAAAAGTTACCTAAAGGGTCTAACTATAAAAAACAGAGTTATTGTCAAAAAATAAACAAAAAGAACTCTGAACAACTTTTCGTCACATAAAGGCTGGGGAAAGGTTAATATTATTTTACCAATATATTGAAGCAAATCACTATCACAACTAAACCTCAAACTTAGTTCTTGGCATCCTGGCAGCCAAAGCAGAAAAGGGAATGTGTTGACTTATACAATGTAATTTCATAACGGGGGGGGGGGGAAGACATCCCTGCTCATCAGGGAAATAAATATTTTCCTAACAGTGAACTGACACATACATTTCCTCATAAGAGGGCGAGAGATTCTGAACAGCACAGTACATACTCATCAGCAGTTCATTCAACAATAGGTATCTTTTAAGCACCGTCCATGTTTGCAGACTATGTTCTATCTAGGAGCCTGGTGTACATCAACAAACCAAGTAAAGATCTCTGCCCTGGGGAAGCCCATACACTACAGAGATAGACCATCAAGAAATAATAAAAACAACAGGTAGATTACATAACGTGATACTGGTTGATCTGTGCTATGAACACAAAAGCAGAGCTGATTAAGAGGGATCAGGAATGCCAGGAGGGAACCAATTATAACCTTGAATACAGAGTCACGGTACTGAGATGGTGACATTTGAGCAAGAACCTCACAGAGATGAAGAGAGGGCACTCCAGGCAGAGGGAACAGCTCATGCAAAAGGCCCTAAAGGAAGCAACAGGTACGTGTGAGAAAGAGCACAGGAGGGGCAAGTATAGGAGAGGAGGTTAGGGACTAAGTCACGTGAGCCATAAAGTCCACTGTAAAAACTTTTTTTTCCTATGGGAGACAGGGAGCCAACACAGGGTTTGAGCAGTGCCACAACCTGACTTTTGTTTTTAAAAGGATGACTGTTGAGAATGAGCTGCAAAGGGGAAGCAGGCAGACCAGTTACAAGGCTACTACAGTCATTAAACAGATTCGGGAGATAGGAGATGGTGGCAGTGGAGACGGGGAGAGGAAGCAGATGCTATTTCAGTAACTCAGGTCAGAGAGGATGGTGACAGTAGAGACAGGGAGAATGAAGCAGATTCTGCATGCATCTGGAAGGTGGAAGGTGGAGTTAACAGGCTTTACTACTGGATGGGATGTGTGAAAAAGGGAAGTGAAGATGACCGCAAAGTTTTTGGGGTTTGCTACCCATCAGGATAGAGAAGACTACAAGGAGAACAAGTTTGGGTGGAGTCAGGAAGGCTATTTTGGCCACATTGATTTGGCCACTAGGCACCCGGTGGAGACACGAGGAGGGAATTGAATATATCAAGTGGGATTGGAAAGCGAAGTCAGAGCTGGAGATGTAAACATGAGAATGCTAGAAATATCAACCATACCTAAAGCCGTAAGATAAGATGAGGTCACCAAGGGAGTGTGTGTCTACAGAAGCAAGGGGAGAGCCAGGAGCTATAGATCCACCAATAAAAGCAAAAGGCATAACATTAAGTCAAAGTCCAGGGAAGGCACTCTATGGGGAGCCACAGCACAGCAGTGCAGGCATTTAGCTTTTGGCCAACTCTGTCTTGATTCCCCTGAGCTGTCAGCACCAAAGGAGGGGTGTGAAGGGAAAGCCTGGGCAGGTCAGGGGCTGGCGGTCAGGAGAACACCGACAGGCACGTGCGGCCAGCCCACGGAGTACACCGGAATCTACAGAGTGAGCTGGGTTAAGTATCAAAGTGGCTCATTACAAAATACCAACTTTAGGCTGGGCATGGCTCACGCCTATAATCCTAGCACTCTGGGAGGCTGAAGAGGGAGGATAGCTTGAGCTCAGGTGTTTGAAACCAGCCTGAGCAAGAGGGAAACCCCGGCTCTACAAAAAAAATAGAAAATTAGCCAGGCGTCATGGTGTGCACCTGTAGTCCCAGCTACTTGGGAGGCTGAGGCAGGAGGATTGCTGGAGCCCAAGAGTTTGATGTTGCACTGAGCTACAATAACACCACTGCATTCTTAAGACTCTGTCGCCAAAACAAAAAACAAAAACACAACTTCAAACCCAAGAGTTAGTGTGCAGTCCCTTCCAGATCTGTCCCTGCAGAAGTGCCATTATGCTGTTTACCTTTTGCCAGTTCAATCCCACTCTGGGTCCTGGGCCTGGAGAGCAGACCCTGGAGGCACACCAGGAACCCCTTCCTCATAAGCAAAAGGGCTCAAAAAGAAATCCTTGCTCTGTGTCCGAATACTGAGACCCCAGTATTCCACTGAGCACGCACAGCTTGTCAGAACAATAAAGGAGACTAAGCGAGCACAGAAAGAAGTGTTAGTGTTACCTAGCTTTGTGTGCGCACATGTGTACTTCGTACACATAGGGCCTCTTAAAACTTTTAACTGAACAAAGTAACCATCATATGTGTTGACACCTAACTTTGTTCCAAAAAGGTTTAAGGCAAATTTGAAAACCAGATGTAAATTATGTTTACCTCAACTAAAAATATATATATATATATATATATATATATATAAATTCAGCACAAAGAAAAATAGAATAGTAAAATGAGGCCTAAATTAGTGAGCAAAAATAACCATCACGAAGTTCTACATGGTTTATTTGACAGTGGGATATAAATTTGGCCAAAGCAATGAGGAAACCACAATCCTTACAAGATTTACATTATTTAATAAATCACATATTTTCCCAAGAAATGCCTCAGCATTTTCTATCATCAAGGCCTCAGGCAACTTTTCTTCAAAAAAAGAAAACTTCTGCAAGAGAAAGCCATCGAAAGAGGCAAAAGTGTGTGTGAGAGTTTCCTGTAGCTGTTTCCTAAACTATTCTCTATTCCTCAACAGTGTAAGCTGAGGACAGAATACATGCTAATTCAATAAAAGAAATTAGAGGGAAAAGAGAGTACAGCATTCCAAGTACCCAATATTTTGATGAAACTAGTAAAATATTTAGAATTTCATGAACGAACACTATTTCTCAAAAATGTTTGCATTAAGAGTCGGGGGCAGGTTAACTGCTCAGGAAGAAACCAGAGTGCAGTGTCCTATGTTTCCAAATGAGGGTCGGGCCACTTACTTTAAAAGTCAGCCAAGCAGAAGAGATTTCAACATTCTCATAAAAATTACAGAACCTATCCAAGACTCTTGCATAAATAGATAGCCCCCACCTCGTGAAAAGGTGTGTGAGCGTGGGCCTGCAGAAAGGGCCAAGATTCCCAAGAGTTCTAATCTCCCCAACATGTAAATGGTGAATAACCAGATCAGGGCACTAACATTTTGTACCTCAAAGTCTAATTTGCCATCTTTCTTCAAAGAATTCTGATTTCATACTTATTAAATGATAGGGCAGAAATTTCCTAGTAAGAAATAGCTCAGCAATTTCACTTTTGAAAGAAAAATACCAGGGCAGATTTACTAGGCCCTAATAAATTTTATTTTCATCAAAAGGGGCCATCTCAATCCTTCCCTTGACAGCACCAACCACTTTCGATTGACTACCAAAACCATATTAATTCAGGCAATTAAACAAAAATTAGTTGACCAATAAGATAGCAGTGATACATGGAAAAATCAAGATATAAAAGTCAAGAGAGTAAGAAATGTAATTTCTTACTTAAAATACAGATCTAGACCCTTGAGAAATATTAATAATAGAAAGTTACCAAATTGTGGGTACAGCTCTCCAGCTCATGAAAGATTAATCCGTCCTGTCCAAAACCTAGACCATTTTCCATATCTGGGAAATATTTTTGAGGCATAACCTTTTCAAAATAAAACTCAAAGTACAGATTTTAATCAATTCTAAAACCTGTTTTTGAATCAACATTAAACCTGTTGAATTAAATATAGTTTTCCATTATGGTAGATTATATTGTTGTTTCTAATTATTTGGTGCCCTCCCTGAAAGAGGATTATACCCCCCATTGTCATGTGACTTATAGTGTCTCCAGATGCAAGAATTAATTACACTTCCCTACCCCATTGTTGGCAGGCTTAGCCATATTGACTTGCTTCAGCCAACTGAAGGTGAGTGAAAGCGACATACATGCAGAAGCGTTAATAACCATGAATAGATCAGTCATTTCCTTTCCTACCCTCTACCACAAGAGGATGTCCCTGAGTGGGGCGGCTCATTCAGACTGGATCTTGGACAAACATGACCCTTGGAGGAGAGCCCTGGCTGTCATGAATGTGAACAAGAAACTGAAATGTTATTTTAAGCCACTGAGCATAATCTAGTGTAACATGAGTGGTGAAACCACTTCATTTTTCAAACTATTTTAATGATCAATGGAATAATTAATACCTAGAGCAATCAAAATAAGGTAGACAAATGGTAGGTCTTACTGCCAGTGAAGTTTCATGCTAACCATCTGCATAAAAAAAAAATCTAATAAACTAAAAATAACTTTTGCCTTTTTCTAATTAAAGTTTTTACTTTATAAATATGTACTTTAGGGGGAGGGGAAAAACTTAAGTTACTTGTTTGCCTGACCTTTAGAAGACCTTAATGAGAACAATAGTTAAGTTCAAAGAAGACAAGGTTCAACAGCTCACCATTCCAGGCATGTAATTAATCTCTAACTGATGGGGATAAAACAAGAATCAAGGTTATAAACTTAACCGGCATACCAGTCTGCTGGCAAAATAAGGAAATATAATTGTCTGGAATTTTATGGGATATAGAAATCATTCCAAAAAGTGCAAGTTCTTTTTTAGCTTTTTAGTATTAGTCTTTGCCTGAAAATCTTTCCAACATCTGATGATGCAAATAATTTTAAATGATTAAAACAGAACTTGATGAAAATTATCTCTAAAATTTTTTTTCTAGAAGCAAAAAAAAAGACACCCAAAGTTAAGACTTCTCGGATGAATTCACTTAAAAACTTAATTTCTGAAGGAAACATATTCAACACAACCTTTTGCAAATTTGTGGTAGATCTTGGCAAGTTGAGAGTCCAGAGAAACTCAGTACTTAGTAGGACTAAGTTGACAGATTTTTATATTCAGAGGCTACACTAAAAGTGAGTTTTAATTGAGAAGGAACAAATAGAAAAGGCACAATTATAAAGGTACCTACTAAAAGTTCAAGGACAATGCTAAGAAACTCCATACAGGCGTAAGCCAATTCAAAGTCTCACAGTCAGTCCACAGCTTACCCAAGAGACTGGGAGAAAGACACTGCTATGCTCTGCCTTGAAATGTCCTGAATTGGGGGCCAACAATTCTTTCTACCAAGGTTGTTAGCAAGACCATAATAGATATATCAAGAAGGCTATTTAAATTGCTAAACTCATACCAATTTAGGAACAGTATTTCCTATAATTTGGTACAAAGAGTTATGACCAGACGGTGTGAATCTTCATGCATTTAGGAAATTATTCTATAATCCCAAAATGATACAAGGTAACAGTTCCCTCTAAAAACAAGGGGATCTTGGTAAGACCAAAGCTCAGGGAGACCTCAACACAAGAAAACAGGATCAAGCTACTAGGATGTCCCATTTGGAAGTAGACATAAGAGAGTCTGTTTTTGTTGAGAGGGAACAAAGAATTCCCTGAGAACTCTTTTCCCTGATAGAAACAATGGCTGGAAAAGATGAGAGGAAACAGAAATTCAGCAGGAGAACATGTGGAGGGATGGCAACCATTTTCTTCCCACTGCATCTCCCTTTTTAGAAAAATCCACCCAGCCTTGACTACTCTGCTTTTTCTACAGGATCCCAGCCTCTCTAGCCACAGCAGACTAGACTGCAGCAGATTCCTGTTCCCAGGGGGGAAAAAAGGAGACATAGGCTAAACTAACCACGACAAAGGGAGTGAGGGCCAGAGATAGTGAACTACAAGGTATGAAAAAGGAGTTAGGCTAGGGCTGGGTTGCCATTTCTACCCTATCCTGACTTCTGTCACCATCAGTTAGTTTCACCCCTTCTTAAATTTCATATATAAAACCGTATGATAATATGCAAACTTGTTTGTTTGTTTCTTTCTTTTTTTTTTTTTTTTTGAGACACAGTCTTACTCTGTCACCTAGGCCAGAATGCAATGGTGCAATCATATCTCACTACAACTTGAACTCCTGGGCTTATGCGATCCTCCTGCCTCAGTCTCCCAAGTAGCTGGTATTATAGGTGCATGCCACCACACCTGGCTAATTTTTCTATTTTTTTTCCTAGAGACAGGGTCTTGCTCTGTTGCCCAGGCTGGAGTGCAGTGGTGCAATCACAGCTCACTATAACCTTGAACTCCTGGGCTCAAGCGATCTTCCCACCTCAACCTCCTGAGTAGCTGGCACTACAGGCATGCACTGCCACACCCGGCTAATTTTTAAAAATTTTTTTTT
The DNA here is from genome assembly GCF_041146395.1 of Eulemur rufifrons. Taxonomy (NCBI): domain Eukaryota; kingdom Metazoa; phylum Chordata; class Mammalia; order Primates; family Lemuridae; genus Eulemur; species Eulemur rufifrons. Next base: position 224,564,379 of record NC_090989.1, on the reverse strand, counting down.
ACAGAGACACCATCTCACTATGTTGCTCAGGCTAGTCTCGAACTCCTGGTCTCCAGTGATCCTCCCAACCCTGCCTCCCAAAGTGCTGGGATTATAAGCATGAGCCACCTTGCCCAGCCTAACTTCTTTTACTCAATATACTGTTTATGATACTCACCAATGTTGTTCTGAGTAGCAGTAGTTTGGTTCATCTTCACTGCTGCGTAGTATCCCATTGCATAACTATATCACAATTTTGTTTTACCTATTCATGGATATTTGGGGTGCTTCTAATTGAGGCTATCGTGAATATACCTACAAATGCTTTTGGTGTGCATATACACTCATTCCTGCTGGGTGTGTGTATATCATTGAATTTGGCTGACGTAAGGAAAGTAAAATGAAGGGAACAAAGCTTTTGCATGTCTCTGTAAATACAATGTTACTATTCTCACTTCCCAAAGCTTCAGATACAAGGAATCACCACCAACTTAACAACTATTAACAGGCTCATAGTTTATCAAGTGCATTTATGCATTCATTGTACCCTGGAAACATTGTTACAGATGAATGGTTTACACCACTGGCCCTTAGAAGTCCCTAGCATGCTTCCAGCTCAGCTCTGCATGACCAGCAGTCCTATGGAGCAGCAGTCCCCAACATTTTTGGCCCCAGGGATGGGTTTCATGAAAGACAATTTTGCCACAGATGGGGGTCAGGGAGATAGTTTTGGGATGATTCAAGCACATTACACTTATTGTGCAGTCAAACCTCTCTGCTGATAATCTGTACTTGCAGCTGCTCCCCAGCACTAGCATCACCACCTCGGCTCCACTCAGATCATCAGGCATTGGATTCTCAGAAGAGCACACAACCTAGATCCCTCGCATGAGCAGTTTACAGTAGGGTTCACGTTCCCATGAGAATCTAATGCCGCTGCTGATCTGACAGGAGATGGAGCTTATGCAGCGATGGGGAGCAGCTATAAATACAGGTGAAACTTCCCTCACTCACTGTCCGTCTGCTCACCTCCTGCTGTGTGGCTGGTTCCTAACAGGCTATGGACTGGTACCAGTCCTCGGCCCAGTGGGGTTGGAGAGCACAGCTACAGAGTAGTTCCCAGAAGACATGTTCAAAGCAATAATTTGGGGTCCCAAGAACATATCCCATCTCTCCACATCCCAGTCCCCCAATGACAAGTGCCCCAGTCTCCACTCCCACCTACTGAACAGTTACCAGGAATCCCTTAATCCTAAGCAACCAGGCAAAGTGTCCTTTGCCTAGGGCAGCAGCAGCAACAAGCTTCTGCGATGACTCAGATTTCAACAAAGTTCATGTATGGCTCACACCATCTATTCAGCTTCTCTGTGCAGACCTCTCCTTATCCCAATTTAGCAAGCCAAAAAAAAGGTTATTTTACTCAGTACTTCATGGAGTTGGGACTCCAATAGGACTTAGCTTCCTGAGCCTGCCTCTACCCTTTTACTTCATGCCACAGCTCTAGTTCTCTGGTCCACGGTGTGCTACCTGGGGTCACAGCTCTTTCTCTGCTTCTCTGGCCAGAAGCAAACAAGGCAGCACCTTTGAAATTTTCCTTGGGAGTTTTACAGTCTTACAGTCAGGAAATACTATATCCTAAGTCTTCCTTCCTTTCATTTATCTTCCCTCCCAGGCTCCTCACCCTTACACATACATCCCAAGATATACTTAAACACCATGGCATAACAATATTAATGTTTGTTTTCAAACACATAGAAGCAAAGGAAACATACGTCTGGCAGGACAGAGTTGTGCTTCTAGAACCCAAGCTCCTAACTACTGCCCTATAATATTGCATCGCATTCCCTCAACCTGACCAGTCCAAAAACAAAGGTAAAAAACAGGGAGGAAATAGGAAAGGAAAGGCTGTCTGGGTCGTTAAGGGTCAAAGAGAGAGAAGAGGATGCTCAGGATGAAGCAGAGTTTCCATGGATTCAGGACCCCCCAACCCAGCCTGGGACCCGAGCTTAATACAGATCTCAGCATGGGAACAAGCCAGGACTCCGATCAGAAAGGCCTCACAAACAGTAAACACAGTTATCTGGTCAAAGAGGATGTGAGGCCTGAGGCTCACAACACTTTTTCTTTGAAAGAGTTCCCAAGAAAATGATTCATAAACTACATAAACTTCAAGCCCCTAAAGCAGTATTTCCTGCTTTTGCTAGCAAAGTTGACCGAGCAGGAGAGAGTGACACTTATTTCCACTGTGCTAAAGCTAATTTAACAGATCGTTTTGGGCTGGCTGAGAATCCTCAAGGTCTTATTACTCATTCTTGACCTCAAGAGGTGAAAAGTTGGCACACCCTTCCCAAGAACAGGCAGAACTGAGCCCAGACATATCAGCTCTGTTTCTCAGTTAATACTTAGGTTCTCTAGAAGGTGTGAAAAAGCTCTATGAGCACACATGATTTCACTAAAGGGAAACAAAAGCCTTCCAATTAGATTTTCCTGTTTTCCCAGGAGTATCCAAACAGTAGCCTTTTGTTTTTGAGGTTGGCTAAAATTAGCCTTAAAAAGAAACAGTTTTCTTTCTCTATTAGCCTAAAAATTGTTCAAAACTATCCTGATAAAACACAGTCCACTGAATTTAGGGAGGATAGCTTATAGTTCCCTCATGGCTCTGAGTTCTCAGAACAAAAAGAAAAAAAGGTGTGTAGGTGGAGGGGAGTGGTGAAAAACAAAAACTGGACTCAGGTGCACACCTGGCCAGTGGGACCAAACCTCATTAGGGCAAATCTCTACAACCAAAATGTTTAAACTTTAGGTGATGGAAGCATGAAATTCCCCATCACCTGAAGGACAGGTACCACCCAGTGGGTCCCTAAACCATATAATTGGTGAATCAGCACCTTCAGGCAGATCTGACAGCATCAGTATGCTACTGATAACACGCACCAGATATTTGTGAATGCCTATGAAGCATAACCCAGTAACTCCCCTCCCACCTGGCCACTCTACAAAAAGCCCTGCTATTCCTCAAGCCAGTGCCTCTGCACTGCACCTCCCACCCACATTTCTGTCATTCCCAGCGTCATGAACCATTCTCAGTGCCCACTCCGGAGGCACAGCCGCTCCCTTTCCACTCCCCGTGCCCCCTATCCAATAAAGACACATCAGAACACAACTAAGTTTACATGATCTCATCAGGGAATTAGCCTCGAATTCCCTCAACTTTACAAAAGTAAAAACAATTTACAAAAACTTTTCTCAGGGCGGGGAGGCAAGGGCAATATCCGTAACCTAAACAACATTTGTACCCCCATAATATGCCGAAATAAAAAATAAATAAATAAAAATAAAAAACTATCCTCAGGAATCAGATATTTGAACTGCTTCTCCGAATCATTACTGAATCCATGCCAGGGGTGAGATGCTCTGTGTCAATCATTTCTCTCTCAACCTCCTTTCCTTGATGGGGATTCAGCAAACTTTTCTCCTACTCCTGAATTATAACTCTGCAAAGAGTTCAAAGTGTGGTGACTCTAGAGGCACAGAAACCTTATTCTGCCCCCAAGGTCAGAAGCCTGGGTTCTCCAAAAGACTCTTTAAGTTATGTGACCCAGGATTTAATCTCGCCACCCAGATGCCACATAGTACCTACAAATACAGATATTTAAGACCACATAGCATCTACCCTTGATGAACAATACCCCAAATAATATTTAAGGGAAGATGGAATATATGGACAGAATAGGTACAAAGCTAGGTGAAAGTTGTATATTGCATTTCTAAAGAGACATACAATCCTTAAAAAGAAACAACTACAAAGATTAAATAGATAAAAAAGGTGCACTACATAAAAGCTGAAGGAAGAAATTTTAAAAGACCAACAGGAAGTAAATCAAAACAAACTAAAACACACCAAATCATGTTTTAGTTTTACTCAAAACACTCATTTCATCTTCTAAGAAACAGCAGAAACTTAGAACACTGCCACCGAAGTGTCACAATATCTAACTTATCCCTATGTTGACAATTCTCTTTTTTTCCTTTAAAAAATTATGCATATTTTCTTTCACATTTTTGCGGAAATTAATTCTGGCCAACTACAGAGCACAGCTCGGACAAATTCTTCCATGAAAATGTCACAGTGAAAGGGGAAAAAAATCAATAGATTGATTTAACAAATTAGAAAAGTTAAAAGAGTAAAACAGAATAGGCAAAATTTCAACCTTTAAATATCTTAGTTCTCAGAACTAGTAGAGTTTATTCATAAACTTCTGTTCTTTAAACGTTTATTAGAAGTAAATCCTTTGAAAGACATCTCCCATAAAATTAAAAGAAAAAAGCCCACAAGAAATGATGGAGAGACAGAAAAGCTAGACTAGTTAAAGAACTGATATAAAGTCCCTAGGATCAATTCTTTAACCCCACCTTGCTTTTCTATTGCTCTAAGCTATTAAAAAATAAAACTAAAAAAGAGTATGAACCCTTTTTGAGGTGTTCACCTTCATGTCAGCTAGGGAATTCAATAACACACTTTTACCGGATTAGCTAAAATAAGACAACAGACAATAACAAGTATTGGTGAGAATGTGGAGCAACTGCAACTCACAAACCACTGTTTCAGTTGATAAAACCACTCTGACAATATCTACTCCAGCTGAACTGCATGGCCCAAAAATTCCACTCCTAGATACATTACAGCCAAAACAAATGTGTATATATGTCCACCAGAAAATATTTGCAAAATTTTTCATGACAATACCATTCATACTGGTCCAAAACTGGAAACAGTCCAACGTACATCCACAGGAGGATGAACAGTGGTATTCACACAATGGTATACTATACAGCAATGTGAATGAACAACACATAACCACATACAATGACATGCATCAATCCTACAAATATAACATGGAGTAAGAGAAGCCAGACACAAGAGTACATAGTATATGTTCCTATGTATATAAATTATATTAGACAATCCAGTAGCGACTAGAAGGGGGTATGATACAAAGACGGTCAGACTGCTCTGTGGCTCCATTTGGGGAAGGGAGAGGAGGGAGTATTTGGCAGAAAAGTGAGCTGTAGAATCTCATAATAGAGATGATTCCATACCCTAAAAAGGCCTATTCTTATGCTGTTATTTTTATAGGAAAAAACAGTTCCACTGAGATGAATACTAAAAAGAAGGAAGGAAGGAAAGAAAGGGGAGTGTAAGTATTCACACTTGATTTCCACTTTTGTTCTAATTATTTTTTCTATTTTTCCCCAAGGTCAAAGGGTGAACCAACCAGAATTACCAACAGAAATCTGAAAAAATTTACCCAAAAATGTAATGCAGATATCAACAAACATAAATTTACATTATTCCCTCTAATCAAGCCAAATTTTATATAAAATAAACATCAAGAGGGGTTATCTGCAATATGCAATAAATGCAAACCAACAAGAATAGAGGCTCTTTTGCACTTCTCTGGGGATCAGATAATTATGAAACTGATTAGTATGTCTTCTGGGAGTTAAACTAAGCCCCATTGCCCAATTCCATTAACTAAATGAATGTTTAAAAATTACCTCCAACAAAGTTACAGGGTGCCTGACACTCTCCCTAACCGTTTCCAATTAACTGATTGCTTCTGTAATGAAAAACGCATGAGGATACTTATTTCTGAAAGGTTTTTCCAGTGTACATCCATATACAAATACTCAACAGTGTATCTGGTATAAGAGTCTTCATTAGTGGGAATATCATCTGCTCCCAACATTCATAATTTAAATACAAAGTGCAAGGAAGGAAAAGACAAAGAGAGAAAATAAAAACTATCTTGCTCTGTCACTCTGGCTTGAGTGCAGTAGCATCATCATAGCTCCCTGCAACCTCAAACTCCTGGGCTCAAGTGATCCTCCTACCTCAGCCTCCCAAGTAGCAGGGACTACAGGCATGAGCCACCATGCCTGGCTAATTTTTCCATTTTTCATAGAGATGGGGTCTCGCTCTTGCTCAGGCCCATCTCGAACTCCTGATCTCAAGTGATCCTCCCACTTCGGCCTCCCAGAGTGCTAGGATTACAGGTGTGAACCATCACGGTGGGCCTTAGTTTCCATTTTAAATGCTTTCTTGTTTGCATTATTTATACTGTGTGTGAATATTAGAAATTTTAAAATTCAGAAATTTAAAAATTAAGAGAACAAGAACAGCAAACGTATTTAAAACTTGCTGTGAATCAGCTATGCTTCTAAGTGTTCTTAAGTCTGGACAGGTTTATGACTGCTTCAACCAACAGAATTAGTTTTAAGTCATTTAATCCTCACAATAACCCTATAAAACACGTGCTTTTATTATTATTCTTTTACAGATGGGAAATTGAGGCACAGAGAGGTTCAGTAACTGTGCCAAAGGGCACGCAGCCAGTCTGGGTCCAGAGCTACAATATTTCCACAAAGATCACCAGCCTGGCTCGGCCATCACAAATCACTGGATAAAAGGTACAATCTCAAATTGCCTTCACCTGGGTCTCCAAACCCGTGACTGACCACACTAATTTGTGTCACGCACTGCCAACTGCCTTACTTTTTCCAACGCTATTGCCTAAATGTAATGCCCTTTAAAGGTAAACATAAATACATAAACAAAATTTGACTTCTATTCATTTAATCCATGTTTTTAGAATTAAATTGTCAATATTAATTGCAACAATAAGAACATCAAGATTTTCATGAACCAATTGCAGGGTTTTGCCCAGGTTTTGCTTTACAAGGCCCCGGACTCAAAACGATAATGAGTTAAATACAACTCACATGGTAGTTAATGTGTTAATCCCCACCGGTACACATGTTTCAAGGCCCAATCTCCCTAAATATCACCCAGACCTCTCTACTCAGCATTAATTACTCCATCCTCTACCTTTCCAGTATAAGCCATTTATATCCATATATTTCTATCTTATTGCCTCCTATTACAGTTCTATACCTTTATACACTTGCTATGAATTCTTAGGGTTTTAGTCTCTGAATTCTCCCACCAGGGCCTTGCATAAAATAGAAATGTAATTATTATTAAAGTTAAGTGTTATCGGCTTATTCTAAATGAAGGTTGGTGTAGTAGAGAAACTTAGAGAAACTATCACTGAATTTTATCTCAGGGGGAAAGGAGAGGAGGTAAGAGCTACAACCACGCAAAGCGGCAGCTCGCTGCATTCATTCTAGTCTCTGGCAAGTGTTTACCATCAAACCCCATGATGCTGACTTGAATGTACAACACAGTTTTATCCCAAAAAGCTCCAAGTATCTTTTTCTGCCTTTATATTAGTTCACTTATTTTCACTGTCTTCCAGAAAAAGAATGGTAAGGAAGCCAGCATCACTGGTCCCATTGTCCAGAGTGGCCAACTGGGGCTCTTCTCCCCCATGAAGGAGGCTCACTAGTCTCTTATCTTCACAGGTATCTATCTGCTCCCTGGCCAATTTCTAAAGATCCCTAAAAGCTCATGTCAAGTCTCACTTCTTGGGGAAGCCACTCCTAACCATCCAGGCAAGAAAGACCTCTTCTGCCTCAGAACTCAAACAAGCACTCTATTTGTTGAATGAACTAAACACTCCTTGGCCATGCATAAAAATTCTGCCTAACTGGGCTGGGTGTGGTGGCTCATGCCTATAATCCCAGCACTTCAGAAGGCCAAGGCAGGAAGATCTCTTGAGCCCAGCAGTGGGGGGTTGCAGTGAGCTATGATTGTGCCACTGTAGTCCAACCTGGGAGACACAGCAAGACCCTGTTTTTATAATATATATTATATATATTTTATAATATATAATTTCTGGACAATAAACTACTTACTGATATGATCCTTTTTATATGCCTTAAAGCTCCTGGCTCAATACCTTTGCAAATAGTATCATATAAAGAAAATTAATATGTGATTGGTAAATGAAATTCAATAGAAGTTCAACTTATTCCATTTATAAAGAAGATATCAGGATCAACCTCACCATTATTTTCAAAATTGCAATTTAAGCCAATGAGACACCTTTTTTCAGGTAATGTATTAGCAATTTAAAGATTTCTTTAATCAATTCCATACTAGTTTCAAAGATAATTCCACTCTGCAGGTAGCAGTTTAACAATAAAGATCCAGAGCCATAAAAAGGAAAATCTCTAATTTATGAAATATCCAAAAAAAAAAACATATGCACAAAGATGATTTCTGCTGCAATCTAAACTAGTAAAACTCCAAAAATTAACATGTATTTCCAACAATGATATCATTATTAAATGAAAGCATATCCTTGGAGTTATGTAGGTATTAAAAAGTCATGGAGACCGGAGCAATATTAAGATACAGTGTTAAAAAACATATATATAACTGAGTATTAGAATTATGATTCCATAAAAATATGGACATGGAAATCACTGGAAGTGAATACACAACAGAAATAATTAGTCTGCTAGGATGGGGTAAATACAGGTCACATTTTGTCCATTTGCCAAACTCTGCAGATCTATTGCTTTTGCAGTTTAAAAAAGACAGAACAGAACTCTCATACACTGCTGGTAGAAGTATAAACTAAACAACCACTTTAGAAATGTTTGACAGTCTCTTTTAAATTTAACCCCAGTTTAGAACTCAATTCTACACCTGAGTGTATGTCCAATACAAATTGTGTACATGTGTATCAAGACATGTACTAGAATGTTCATACTCACACTATTTGCCACAGAAAAAAATGGAAACTACACAAATGCCTTTCAACTCTAAAATAGTGATATAGTCATACAATGGAATATTATACAGCAATGAAAATGACTGAACACCACAGCTGAATCTCACAAACATAATGTTGAGAGAAAGAAACCAAATACTAAAAAATACATACCATATGATTCCATGTAGATAACGCATTGAAAACAGGCAAAGCTAACCCATGATTGGCATAGTGGTTACTCTTCGAGAGGGGTAGTGATTGGGCAAGAGAATACAAGGGGCTTTTGCAATGCTAACAATGTTCTGGTTGTTGACCTGGGTACTGGTTTTATGTTTATGTTCACTTTGTGACAACTGGTCAAACTATACACTTAAAATGTGTACATATGGTATAGTTCAATTTTCAGAATTACTTTAAAAAAAAAAAAAAAAGATGGTAGAAGCCAAGTCACCCACACAACAGGCATAAAATTTCCTGTAACATTTGAAGTCAAGCTGACTTCCGTATTTGATTGAAGGGTGAATGAGAAGTGTAGGGGCTGTTGCATAATTTGGATAGCTTCAACTCTGCTCACTAAAACTGATTTTAATAACATGCACAAATAATCCAACAAAAGCCTGAGTGAAGTGTCTGCAACTTTTCACTGAGATTTACTTTGCTGCTTCTGAATCTGCTCACCCTATAGTTACTCTATCTTAACAGTCCTCAGCTCCCACAAGCACTGCCCCCTTCAGCCATTCTCCCATCCATCCCACTAATTCCTTGCATTCCCCACAACTAGACTCTTCCCCCCCTCCTCCTCCCTGGAGTAGAGGGCTAATGTATGAGCACATTAACTCATAGGACTATTTGTGAGCAGGCGCTGATACTTACGAAATGAACCTAGTCTTGAATGTATCAATTCCAGTGGCCATTTGCCTATGGTCGTTTTATTTGGGACCAGTTTGGATGATTTTTTAAAAACTATTTTTAAACCTGTAGTCCTTTTTCTGCTCTAACCTCCCTCTCACACACACACACACCCCCAGAACTCACTTTTGCTGAGACAGAACTTCAACTAGAGTGATTTATGGACTAGGCAAATCTACAGCACAGAAAGATTGCCAAAAGCACCCTGTACCCTAAGGGAATAAAATGCATTCCCAATTTGTGTATCTTTTAAGGAGGCAATTATTCCTCCACTGGCAGCTTCTCCTCCATCGTCATTTTTCTCTCCCCACAGGGACAGCCCATACTTAATTTTTCTTCCACTGCCTCAGCGGCAGCACCTTTCCCCAAACCTATTAACAGAAAAAGGCCCAAAGTTAATATTATCTCTCAGTTTTCTAATTCAATCTCTATCTTGGGGAAACTTCACAAGTAGCTGCCTTAAAATGAGAGGGTAAGGCAGGGGGTGGGAGGTGGGGAATGACTGCTTAATGAGTAGGGGGTTTGTTTTGGGGGTGATGAAAATATTCTGGAATTAGTGGTGATGACTGTGTAACCTTACAGATATACTAAAAGCCACTGAATTGCACACTTTAAAACAGTAAATTTATATAGTACGTTTAGTACATCTCAATTCTTTTAAATAAATAAAATGTGGGAATGCACAACATTTTAGCAGATAAAGTTAGATAAATGGAGAAACCAGCAGATGAATAGCTAAGTATCATCTAAAAATCAAGTGGGATAAATTCATGAATTAAAAATAAGCTAACAGGCCCTGATTTCCATTCAGCTCCAGAGATAGGGGACATGAAGGTGAGGCACAGAACTGCACGATCACAGATCTGGTTGACTAACCTTCCTTGTTAGTCTTAGGGATTTCAGTCTAATATGATAATTCATTAATAACATGAGCTGACCCTCCAGGGAGACGTCTGCAGAGAGCGAGCGCTGGGAGACGCCGTAGACTGTTAACGCTAACACCATCAAGGCCTGCACCGGGTCATCCTCGTGCAGCACAGCTCCTGCTGATCTGCAGGACCCACCATGAAGAGTTGCCTCTGAAAGTTCCACGGAAATCCAGGTGAGGGAGATGAATGGTCAAGGCAAGCTGCCTGCTGCGAGCGTGGGGCTCCCTGCATGTCTGCCCAGGTAGCACGGAAGAGGGCACTTTCAGAGACTAAGTCCGCTTAAGGACGCTTGCACCTTCCCTCAACCTGACACCGCGGGTCCTCCAGAAACCCACCCTGGCCAGGCCAGGTTGGGTCGGCCCCATAGGCCCTGAGCGCTGCAGCGCCCACACCCCTCCCCCACCTCCCGGCCCCTCCAAGCCTGGCCGAAGCCATCACGGAGTTGGCTGAGGGCGACCCGAAGCCACCTGCCGCTCTGGGGCCGGGGATAAAGGGGTCTTGACCGCCACTCTCTCTTACGGAGCACAGAATCGAACTATACGGAGAGACGCTTCAGAGAGGGTCCCCCATACCACCCCGGGCTAGGGAGAGACCCGGAGGCACCTGATAGCCAGTGCGCCCCGGCTTGGGGTCGGCAGGCGCCCGTCCCCTCCTGCCGGCCGGCCCGGCCCCAACTTTCCCGCTGCCCCACGTCCGGCGCGCCGCGCTCCCTCCCAGACCGACCGAGCTCCGCAGCCGCAGCGCGCGCCAAACTCAAGCAGCCGGGGAGCATAAGCAGCCCCTCGGACCCCTCCCCAGGGCCGCCCTGAGGCCGCCGTGTTAACCCGGGCGAGCGGGAGCCTGCGGGGGCTGCCCTCCGCCACCGCCACAGCCGCCGTGCGCCCCGGCGCGCGCCAAGTTTGCTCTGCACCACGCAGGAGCAGGCCCGGGGCAGAGGTCGGAGCCCGGGCGCCCCAGGGCAACGCCGCCGCGGAAAGGGGCGCAGCGCAGCTCCCGGCGCCACTCACCTCCACGCGCTTCTCCCAACCTGCCGCGCCGAGCCGGCCGCTCGCTCACTCGCTCTCCCAGCCGCAGATTCTGAGCTCCCCGGAGGGGGCGGGGCGCCGGGCGGGGGCGGAGCCGGCCGGGCTGGCAAGCGCCAGAATTAAACCCCTAGACGCACTGGAACCGCCGGGCACTGCAGCCCTGTCAGAGCGGAGAAGTCGGGGCAGACCGGCAAGCCTCAGACCTCGGGTGGGAAATGACAGTGGCCGCGGCCCGCAGCAGGGCGCGAGGGACTGCGTGGATCTGGGGACCCGGGCGGGTCCCTCAGACCCCGAGGACGCCCAGCTAGCCACGGCATTCTTTGTACGGCGGCGCCGGCTGCGGGCGGGCCCCAGTGCGCCTGCGCGCCGCTCGGACTCCGCCAGGCCACAAGGCATCTTCGCGCACCTTCCCGGCCTCGCCGGGTCCGCTTGCCTCTCCCCGGCGAGAAGTAAGCAGAGACCTCCCTCTGCCTCGGCGAGCCACTTCCATTAACGTGTTTACTCCCCGCCGCCCCTCCCCCCCAGACATCCAAAGAGGGAAGAAATCCATTATCCAGTGAGACAATGCGGTCCTGTCATCTCTGGGAGGGACCTGGACACGCGAGAGTGGCAGGGTTAGCACCCACGCCTGGCGCCTTTTTACCGCCCCTTCCCTCCACGCAGCTAAGAAATTGTTTTCTGACCCCGGGTGCCAGGGGGACTCTGGAGCGTGCAGGGTTCTCGTTTCCTGCACGTGCCTCCGCAGGACGGTCGCTGGGGGGCCCAGACCCTCCAGCCGGCCAGACCACCAGCCCTGCGTACTCCGTGCATTCGCCCTGCTCGGCTGCAGGACGCAGTCCTCGGTGGAGAGGGGAAGATGCGTGTCCACAGGGTGCCGGTGTTCTGGGGACCTCACAGAAGACGCAGTGCCTGCTTCTGGGGTTCAGGACTGAACTAAGTGAACTAGAAAGTTCAGTCCTAAACACTCCAGTGGGAGCAATCCCAGTAGGTCCAAGAGAGATGAGTAGAGTGACAGGCTGTGCCTTAGTCTTCTTTCAAATGGAAGGTGGATTGAATAAACTGGAGAGCTTGGGGATGGGAGGAACTTTACAAAATCCAGGAATTACCAAGACAAAAAACATAATGCCAGCTCTCCAATCACTGACTTCCTTAAGGAGGAGAGTCCTCCCGCAAGCTCTCCAGCTCGCACACATCCAGCGGGGCCTTACCCACGTCACAGTCTTTGCATAAGTGTGCCAAAGTGAAGAGTCATCAAACCTCTCAGGGCAAAATGCTCGCCTCTGGGGAGACGCAGCTGCGGAATCAATGCTTCCCTACAGTTCACAGCAAAGCACACCTGCAAATTCCTGAACTTGATGGCCCCTGACTGTTAAGAGGATAGGCAAAGGGCAGCCCAGAAATATGTGGGGACAGGAAATCTCATTTTGACTCTCAGCTCCTTCGCCAGCTCACAGGGTAACTAATGGTAAGCAAATTCTTTCCTCCATCTAGGCTTCAGTTTCTGCATCTGTAGAACAGGACATTTGGATTCAGCAGATACATTCTAAAATCCATGCCCCAAATGTCTAGGATTCTATGAAAAGGATAATTATTCCCATGGTGATAAGGGGTGAGGGATCAAAGGCAGGGGTGCTCCTGCGTTTATTATTAAAAAGTGCCTCCACACCCAGAATTTCCAGCCTTAACCTCTCCTTTTTTCCCTCCTTCTTGACATTTATATTGTTCCTCCTTCAGCGAACATCTATAGGCTCTCAAAAGCAGGCAAACCTAATCAATCAGAAGTATGGCAGATTCAGAATTTTAAGTGTACTTATATTTGAAATTTTATTTTTATTTAATTTTTATTGAGATAGCAATACAATTCACATACCGTAAAATTTACTCTTAAAGTGCATAATTCAGTAGTTTTGAATATGTTCACAAAGTTATATAACCATCTTTACTAATTCCCGAGCATTTTTATCATCCCAGTAAGAAACTCCATATACCATAGCAATTGTTTCCCATTCCTCCCTGCCCTCAGCCCCTGGCAACCACTAATTTATCTTCTGTCTCTATGGACCTGCCTATTCTGGACATTTCATATAAATAGGAACATAACGGTATGCAACCTTTTGGTCGGGCTGCTTTCACTTAACGTAATAGTTACAAGACTCATCCATGCTGTAATATGTATCAGTTCTTCCTTCCTTTTTTTTACCCATAATTATACCATTTATTGATGATAGAATTATACGGAAACATAATCACAACAAAAGAATAATTTTTTGAATAAAATAGTTTAGTAAGTGAAACGTTTCTTTGAATCATATCATGCAAAGGTTGTCAAATATGTCAGTACAGAAGCCCTTGGATTTATGTAAAGACATCTCAGCAGTGATTTGCACAAGTTCCACTCTATACACATTAAGCAATTGTGTGTATATGCATGTGTGTATATGTGTGTGTGTGTGTGTGTGTGTGTGTGTTTTAATACCTGTATCCGGGAACGATGAACCACGTTTTAGCTGGGCTTCTTGGAATAGATTTGTCCATAGTGATATACATGAAAGAAAAGAGTTATTTTTGGCTGACGAGTAAGCACTCATTCTTAACTATAAATGCAGGCAATAAAAAATTTAGCTTGTAAACATAAAATATTCAATACCTTTTTTTTTTTTTTTTTTTTTTTGGTAAAGTTTGGTTTTGGTCCTCAGTGCCTTGATTTCTTCCTTCTCATATTCAGGAAAAGACAGAGATACAGGTTAAACTGGTATTGGAGACCTTGGTGGCAGGCATCTCACTGAGGTCATTTTAACCAGTCCTTGAGTTGTTTGGTCTTGGCTGAAAGTTACTTATACGGATTTAAAATGGAACTTTTGGGATTCTTAAAGTCATAAGTCACAATCAACTGTTTTGTGGTAGATGGATTTTTGGAGATGGTGGTCTAGAATTTCATTTATATTTGCCAGCATTGCTCCAAACTCATCTTCAAGTATTTTGTTCAAGCTTGCAAGAACCAGACTTGTTTTTTCTTTTTTCTCAACTTTTCTCTACACAAGATGTCTGAAGACTCAATGAGTTAGAAAGTTTTGGCTGTCTCACTTTCAGTACAGCTTTGGAGACAGAGAGTCGTTTGGTAACTGCTAGAGTAGAGAAGGTAGTGTGTAGCCTTGGCTTCTTTTTTTGTATAGTCATGTGTTGTAATCTTTCCATTTCCAGTAAACAATATATCAAGTGTTCAGTAGGGCTTTCTGGAGGTTCCACTGTCACTTTCCAATTTTCAGATTTTGAGAGAGCTCATTTGTGCAAGTTCAGAGTGTTGAGGGAAAGAGGGAAGAAATTAGAATATGGAAAAACTTCACTTGGTTCCTCTGTGAAAGATTCTTCAACATTTTGTAACATTTCTGGCTTTAAGCTTAGGTCCATCCTTTAAAATAGCTGAGTAGCCAGGTGCGGCGGCTCACATCTGTGATGCTAGCACTCTGGGAGGCCAAGGCAGGAGGATCTCTTGAGGTCAGAAGTTCAAGACCAGCCTAAGCAAGAGCAAGACCCCATCTCTAAAAAAAAATTAGCCAGGCATGGTGGAGCGTGCCTGTAGTCCCAGCTGCTTGGGAAACTGAGGCAGGAGGATCGCTTGAGCCCAGGAGTTGAGGTTGCAGTGAACTAGATGATGCCACTGAGGCCACTGCACTCTAGCCAGAGCTACAGAGCCAGACTCTGTTTTTAAAAAAAGAAGAAAGAAAAAGAAAAAAAAAACCACATAGGGCAACTATTATCTAAATGTAGGAGGAAAAGAGAACCTAAGACATAATTTATTGCAACCTACTATAAGATAGCCCCACCCTTGTGGTTCCTGGAAACAACTATTTGAAAGGTAAAGGGACACATTGATTCATTTGCTTTCATTATTTTAAAAATCAAGTTAGGGCTCAGTTTGCATTAAGCTAGAACTTTGTATGAATGTTTTCTATATTGGCTGATGGACACAACCCTAGTTCAGGAAATTTGAGCTAAGAGTAACCTTTATTCATAATTACAATCGTTATATCATTGTTACTATAATAAAATATTTATAGGGCATTCAAAAGGTGTATGACATCCTACTAGGATCCTAAGTAGAAGGATTATGTGTATGAGCCTGTCCCTTCAGATCCACTTTATTTAGAACATTTATTTATTTATCAAATATTTATTGAAGGTCTGCTGAGCCAAAAGTGCTAGGTTAGACTTCATAAAGGATGTAAAGATGAATCATCCCAAGAAACTATGTATCTTTTAAGGGATGATAATACATGTGCAAAAGTAACTGTAATACTGTTACACTTTGGCTTGAAAGAGGTATAAAGTGTTGTGATAATTAAAATAAGAATGTAATTTTAATAATTGATAACACTTATTGAGAGCTTACTTCTGTGCTTGGCACTGTCCTAAGTGCATTCCCTGAACCGACTTACTTCTCCTGTAAGGTAACCATGATTATCATCCACAGTTTATAGAAAGAAGATAAGAGGTTCAAATATCTGCAAGAAGCCACAGTGCTAAGTGGTAGAGGCAGGATTTGAACGCAGGTTGCCGGAGGCCAGAGCCAGAACTCCGCCCTGATCACTTCCAGCTAGGACAGTGTGTGCATTATATTGTTGTTTAATTGTGTTGGTGCTGACAACTTTACACCCAGTAACTGTCACTGAAGATTTTCTCCCTTAGCAAGGAAACTCTGACCCCATGACCTTTTGACCTTGACCTCATAGCACCATTCTCTAACCCAGTAGGTTTCACACAACTGAGTTGTCTTTTGAGCCTCGGAGCCTTTTCATCAAACAAACTTTTAATGGGAGATAAAAAAGAAAGTTCTCTGAGTGAAGCTATTAATAAATGGTGGGGGGTGGAGTGGGTGTAGTCTTCCACGGAAGGAGGGAGGGAAGGAGGCTGCCCCACATTCAGCTGAGGATTATCACAGCTGAAACCTAATAAGGAACAACACTGATGTCAATAAAACCTGTCTTGTCACTAAAGAAGCGTTAACTCTGCCCCCTCTGCCCATAGCAGGGCTGCACCTGGCTCAATAGATTTATGGGCAGGGGCCTAATGATGTCTTAGAGTTAGTCATGTTTAATGCTCCTTGATACAGTAAGTGTAGCTCACTTCAATCACTAATTATTTTTAAAATGTTAGCGATGGCATGCTTACCCGGTGGTCCTCAAGACCTTGTCAGGAAAGTGGATAAAGTCAAAGGCTGAACACTAGAACCAGCCGATCGGAGGAAACCAAGCTGGGGGAAAGAGGGCTCTCTGCTCACAGGATCTGGTTACATCAGAGCCTTTTAATGAATGCTGTATTCAAATGAGACCTGGTACGTATAACATAGTGCTGAATTTCAACGGAGAAAGGCTAAGTGAACTTTCTTCTTCCAACCATGATTGTAGAGCCTGACAAAGTGTAGCCAGAGGAGGGGAGGGGAATGTTGAAAGAGGGGTGGCTCTTGCCTGTAATCCTAGCATTCTGGGAGGCCAAGGTGGGAGCTCTGCAGTGAGCTACGATGATGCCACTGCACTCTAGCTGGGGCAACAGTGAGACTCTGTCTAAAAAAAAAAAAAAAAAAAAAAAAAAAGCAGGGGGAGGCAGAGACTCATAGCTTGGAGAGACAATGACTTTAGTTCAGGGGGTACCCTCTCTGAAATTCTGCTTTGACTCTTAGAGCCAAGGTGATTATTTATAGGATGTTTCCAAAATTATATTGCCTCCTGTCACTCCTATATTTCTCTTGGAAACACACAGAATTCTAGAAAGCTATTATTATCTAAACAAATAAGTTTACCTTGCTTCTTGGCACTCATCGTCTTCGGTCAGCTTTAGGTTTGTTCACTTATCTAACTGATGCATGTGTTCAATATTTGTTCACAGTCTGTGTATTTTAGGAGGACTTGCCCCTGTGTATTGTCTGTCTTTTATGTATCTAAGGGAGCTAGTCTATTTAACTTTCAGTACATTGCTCAGCTAATTTGTACTGTTTTATTGTGTCAGGTATTATTTTTGAAAAACTGGAAGTAATTCAGATGTCCTACGCTAGGGAATGTTTGAGACATAGTAACGGGCAGAATGCCCTATAGCCAGTATAAATGCTAAGAATCTTGCATTCCATTGGCACACAGGAAATAATTCTAAGGGGAAAAATCAGCTACAAAGTAGACTGTATATGTACTGATAACAATTATGTAAAAAATGACTGCTTGTAAACTGCCAAGGATCAGTGATTTTTTTTTTTTTTTTTTTTTTTTTGAGATAGACTCTCAGCATGTTGCCCAGGCTGGTCTTGAACTCCTTGCTTCAAGTGATCCTCCCGCCTCCACCTTCGAAGTAGCTGGGACTATAGGCATGTGCCACCATGCCTGGGCCAGTGCCAATCTTTAAAGATCAAAAGTGCTAGAAATAGTTTTAGGCCCAATAAATTCTTTATATTCAAAAGTTAGTTAAAAATTAAAATATATATATAACCTATTAGTATCTATTGCTGCATAAACAAATTACCACAGAACTTAGCAGCACGAGACAACAAACATTTATCATCTCACACAGTTTGTGAGGAGCAGGAACCTGGGAACTGCTTGGCTGGATGGTCTGCCTTGGGGTCTCTCCTAAGGATGTAATGGAAATGTCAGTGGGGGCTGCTGTCTTCTGAAAGCTTGGCCAGGGCTGGGGGATCCACTTCCAAGATGGCTTCTTGAGTCTTCCAAGAAAGAAGGCTCAAAAATTCACATGGTTGTCAGCAAAAGTCTTGTCATGTAGACAGGACAGCTGGCTTCCCCCAGAGCAAGTGGTGAGAGAGAGAGAGAGAGAGAAATACATTTAAATAGATATTTCAAAATATCTAATCTTTCTAATTATACTTTTCAAATAATGAATTTGTTTAGTACTTTCTATGTGCCGAGTGCTGTGCTAAGCATTTTATGTGGCTCCTCTCAGGCAACCATCACTTTAAAAGAAGCACTTCTTAGTTGTCATATTTCACAGAGATGGAACTTGAGAGGTTAGTTAAGTAACCTGCTCAAGGACACACATCTAGTGTGTAAAGAAAGCAGCATATAAACTCAGAGCTATGCATTTAACATACATCTCTAAGCTATACTGATTCCTTCTAGTCATAGTTTTATGAAATAAATTTCTAACCTATCCACACTATACAAGTTAAGAACCATCATTCCCTGTAAGTAGTTTAAGATTTCCCTACAGTCAGAATAAATAAACTAAGACTCAAAACTGGAAGATAAGTTTGTGGAATGCTTTATCACAATTATAAAGGTAATAATTACGCTGTCTTTTCTCCTACTATCCTCCTGTTCCCTCTCTCCTCTCCCCCACACTAGCCTCCCAGCTGCTCTTTGGGCACTCCAGGCATGCTCCAGGCACGTTCCTGCCTTGGGTATTTGACATTCCCCTCTTCCCAGATCAGCATGGCTCCCTCCTTCCCTGTTTGTCCACAAATGGCACCTTCCCAGAGAGGCATACTGTCACCATGCTATTTCAAATTGTCACTCTCACCCTTCACAAGGTCCCATCTTCCTTCTCCTCTTCTTTTCCCATAGCACTTATCACCATCCATGTCTGAATTAATCCACCTATTTAGCATGTTTATATCTGTCTCCCCATACCAGAATACAAGCTCTGCAACAGCAGGGATTTGTTCTGTTTTGTTCACTGATAGTCCCTAGCACTTATCACAGTGTCTAGTATATAGTGTGAGTTCAACAGTAAATACGCATTGACTAAACAATGAAATAACCGTGGAGGGCTGTAAGTATTTTGTTGATATCACAGTAGCTCACTTGAAAATATAATTGTCAATTTATTCTCCAGCCATATCTCTCTAAATTTGATAATGATATTATCTAAAGATTTTGTCCAAATAGCTGTTTCTGGAGAGAATTGTTTCCTTTTAATGAATATTTTACATTTGCTTCACGTTTGTCTATTATTTTAGCCAGAGAAGATGTATTAAAAATGTCTAGAAACAACAAAAGCCCCAGGAAAAAAAAGATGCTTTTAACCTAGATGAGAAAAAAACCAGGTCAGCCTTGAAGTATTTCTGCTGCTCAAGTAATTTCCTATTCCTCTGTATGGTGACCGTATAAAACCTGAACAAATATTTATCTTCCACATCAAAAGAAGTCAGTTAAGCAAATGACATTTCGTAATGAATGAAAGAACTTCCTTCCTTTATTTATTCTGGATAATCTGTTAATTTTTAGTATGGTTTTGTTCCACAAGACATAGAAGTATTGTTTGATAGAAGGTCAGCATTCAATCTAACTTTGCCAAGATCTACCTAGAACTATTATCTGTAATCTTGGTCATTTCAGAGCACCAACTTACTAGTTTACAGTACAGTCAATAAAGATCTCATTGATACTGAATTTTTTTCTTTATACCCACCGAGCAGGTCAACTATAGTAATAATAACTAAACTTCATTAAATGCCTGCTAAGTGCAGGCATTATACCTGTATTCTGCTTAATACTTTCACCAACTCTACAGGGTAGATACTATAGTTATAGAGCCCAGTGAAGTTAAGCCATTTGCTAAGATCACACAGTCAGGGCAGAGAGACTCCAACCAAGATTATCTGTCTGATTTTCAAATCTGGGCCAGTTTCAAGGTGCCACTCACTGGCCCTAATCATCAGCCTAAGCAGAAGCGTAATCTGGTTATGTTTATATAAGTTGCAGCAACCAAATACTGCATGGCACATACTTAAAACATTATTCATTGTTATTCTAAAATTCAAATTTAACTGGATGTCCTGTATTTTCATTTGCTAAATCTGGCAACTCTATGTGAAGGGACCTTGAAGATTATTGAGTTTAATGGTTCTTGGTGGTTCTTAGCCAGGGGTGCTTTGCAAAATGATTAAAAGGGCTTTTCCAAAGTATACATATACACTATACCCTATACTGCATGAAGATTTCAGAGTAGATCCAGGCCTATGAGTTTTGAAAAAGTTTAATGTTTTCATTCCTAAAATATATATGTATTTATTGAGTACCTACCCCATACCAAGTATTTTCCTAGGCCTTGGAAACACAGCAAGAAACAAAACAAGAATTTTACCTTTGGGGATCTTCCAGGTGATTCTAAAATTCATCTCAGTTAAGAGACAATGGATCAAACACCATCATTTTACAGATGGAGGAAACTGAGGCCCAGAATGGTGCTGTGATGGCTCAAGATCATTGAGGAACTACAGGTTAAGTCTCCTACCTTCTAGTCCAGTAGTTTTTTTTTTCTTTTTAAACTATCCCTCTGCTGTCCGTAAGTCTTCAGTTTTCCATATTACTCTCCTTTTAATATGCCATTATCCCTAAAATTATAATCCTTGGTTTACAAAATACAGACTCAAAAGCTATACCATTTTTCCAATAATAAACTCAATATTGCTTGAGATTATAGACGTTAACAGCAACAGTAATAGAGGATCCTGACCCCAAATGAAAGTTGCAGTCATGATTGGCACGTCATTCTTACAAGATAGTTACAGTTTACGACGTATGCATGCAGCACTTCTCATATACATTGACTCGCTCGTTCTCCCAATAACCCCGGGAATGACACATGAAGGCTGTTGTTGTAACTGCCCTTTTGCAGTTGAGGTAACTGAGATTAGCTGATGTGTCCAAGTTCAAACAACTCAAAAGTGGCAGAAACAGGCTCAAATCCAGGTTTTCTGGCTCCAAATTGGAATAAAATAATCTGAGGGTGATGAAAATTTTGGCTTGTTTCTTTTTTTCCTCTTCCAGCATGAATGAGCAACAAAGTGTCAACACAAAGGTAGAATAAACCTGCTGTTACTTGTGAGACACTGACATGCCCGTGGGCCCCAAAATCTTCCCTTCCACGGCAGCTGCATCCTTCTCACCTCTCAAGCTACACATTCCGACCACACTGGACATTGTGAGAGGAGACCACTGACCGCAGGAGAAAACCTCAATCAAAATGCACACACATTACCCAGGAAGCACACTCCAGCATGCCCCCATATTTGTAGGGATTCATGGAGTATATCAACCATTTCACACTGACTTCATAGGGAGTCAGTGCTCACGCTGGACCATCTCCTTACAGGATAAATATAAAATCACACTGGACCAAGGAATAAGAAACCTGGAAATGAGAACTTGGGAAGGCAGGGCCTAAATTTGATGGGGAAGGTGTTTGCTTCTTATCGAATTCTCATGTATCCACAAGGCAGGTAGGTATACCCTTTCTTAGAGAGTGAAACAAAAGTTCTGCGAGAATTTTAAAGATAAAACTGGAAGGAATAGCTGATGGCTGTGCCCTGGACTCTTGATGGATCCTAGACTGACTTCTGCAGTGAGAGATCACTGGCAGAGAGTTTGGGGAGCCCGACTATCACCCACCTCCATCGTTTGAAGTCTGAGTAGACGTGCCCAGAATAATTTGGCCACGGTCCACCACTGGTTCCTCCAATCCACACTCCAACCTCCAGCACACTCATACTCTTGTTTTCCAGTTACCTATCACTCTCTTTGCTCAGTTATATCTAGTGCTCTATTGATGACCCATTGGTTTTAACAGTGGCATTAGAACTTGGGACAAAGTTCTATTGCCCCAGGATCCAAGCCAATCCCAAGTACTGGTACAGACTCCCTATATTACATATATTTGAGGTATAGATGCTCGACTTACAATGGGGTTACTATGTCCTGATAAATCCATAGTAAACTGAAAATATCTTAAGTTAAAAAATGCATTTAATACACCTAACCTACCAAAAATCATAGCTTAGCCTAGCCTACCTTGAACGTGCTCTGAACACTTACATTAGTCTACAGTTAGGCAAAATCATCTAACACAAAGCCTATTGTATAATAAAGTGTTGAATATTTCATGTAATATATTAAATGCTATACTAAAAGTGAAAAACAGAATGGTCACATAGTACTCAAAGAATGGTTTCTACCAAATGCATATGGCTTTCATACCATCGTAAAGTTGAAAAATTATAAGTCAAACCACTGTAAGTCAAGGCCTGTCTGTATTTGTAAGAGCAGCCTTCTAAGCTATCCTCCCTGCCTGCAGGCCCACAACACCCAACCACCTCGTATACATCCACCAGCTGAATTTTCTAAAAGACCACTTTCACCATATCTTTCTTCTACATAAAAATAAATGCCTTCCATGGCACTGCCTTAAACACAACGTTTATTCACCTGATAATCCCTGTTCAACTACATGGCTTAGGTAAGGATCAACGCAGACTATGTGTGTGAAAATAACTTGAAGAATATAGTACATTACATTCATGTAGCATTTCAGAGATTTGAAGCACTTCACATGTCTTAAGATTTATGTTACTTTAGTATACATACATTTTATTTCAATAAAGTAGGCTTTTAACTTCCAGGTCTTATTCTTTTGTCAGCTGGCTGATATGAAATGTAAATAAAATTTCTTTCTTTTTTTTTTTTTTTTAGAGACAGGTTCTTGCTCTGTCATCCAGGCTGGAGTGCTGTGCTATGATCACAGTTCACTGCAACCTTAAACTCCAGTCTCAGCCTCCCAAGTAGTTGGGACTACAGGAACATGCCACCATGCCCAGCTAATTTCTCTATTTTTTATAGAGGCAGGGTCTCACAATGTTGCCAAAACTGGTCTGGAACTCCTGGCCTCAAGCAGTCCTCCTGCCTCAGCCGGGATAAGTGCTAGAATTACAGGCATGAGCCACTATGCCCAGCCTGAAATGTAAAATTTCACAGTAAATTATATTAAATATCATTGCTATATCACATTAAATATAAATAAAGCGGAACAGTCATCTAGTTTTTCATCACAAGAAGGCACAATAAGACTTTTGCCACAATCAGAACTCATTTGTACTGATAAGGAAAACCCCCATCTATTAGCACAGCAGCCACCTGAGACCCCCACCCCTCACGGAAGACCCACATTAGCATAATACTAACCTAACACCTGGCACATTAGCCTATTACTAACCTAACACCTGACACATCAGCATAACACTAAACCTATTACCTTGTGCAGACACCAATCTAACCTATTACCTGGCGGGCATTAGACACCTGAGACCCTTCCCCTTGGATCACTCCAACTTAATAAAAATGGGAAAAATTGGGCAGAGGGGGCTCAGAATTTGGTGGCGAGACCCCTCTGAGCCCCCTGGCGAATAAACCTTGATTCTCCGACTCTCCGTGTGGCGCTGGGTTTGTCCTCGGGACCACTCGCTGTAACACTCGCTGTAACACTTGCCATAACAGTACTATGTATTGAGAAGGGCAGAACAAAGTTGGATGAAGCACAAAAGTTTGTAACTTCTTGAAATCAGTTAGATAAAAGTTTATTTAATTGAAGGACCTTAAAATATGAAAAATATGTGGAGTGATTGCTTGCTTTTTATTTTTATAATGTCTAGAATATAAGTTCAGAAACGGCAGTACTTCTGGATGAAAGACCGATGAAACTCTGATCAAAAGTTGATGTTAGGCCGTGTGCGGTGGCTCACACCTGTAATCCTAGCACTCTGGGAGGCCAAGGCGGGTGGATCGCTCGAGGTCAGGAGTTCGAAACCAGCCTGAGCAAGAGAGAGACACCTCCCTGCCCCCCCACCCCCCCGTCTCTACTAAAAATAGAAATAAATTATATGGGCAGCTAAAAATATATATATAGAAAAATTAGCCGGGCATGGTGGTGCATGCCAGTAGTCCCAGCTACTCGGGAGGCTGAGGCAGAAAGATTGCTTAAGCCCAGGAGTTTGAGGTTGCTGTGAGCTAGGCTGACGCCACAGCACTCTAGCCAGGGCAACAGAGCAAGACTCTGTCTCAAAAACAAACAAACAAACAAAAAAGCTGATGTTAGGTAAATTTTTATTTATGCAATGCACTGATTAAGAGCATGGCCTCTGCAGCCAGTGAGCCTACATTCAAATCTTATCTCTGCTACTCGCAGGTTATATGGCCTTGGAGAAGTTACTTAACTTCTGTAGATCTCAGTTTCCTCATCTATAAAATGGGATTAATAATACTGCCTACCTCATAGGGTGGCTGTGAAGATTAAGTGAATATTTGCAAAATACATACTTTGTATAGGATCTGGCCCATAGTAAACACTTTATAAGAGGTGATGCCCATTATGATGATGATGATGATGATTAGTTGAGCGGGAAATTTAGACACCGAGCCAAGAACTTGTCCAGGTTCTTCTATGTATCCTGGTTAAGCAATTCACCTCTGCAGGGCCGAATCCTTATTTGTAAAATGGACTCTATGGTCATATGTAAAACAATTCTGTGATTATAACAGATCTGGAGATGGGCTCTCTTATCAACTAATAAAGGTTTCAATTCTAACCCTTAGAGTCTGGTCAATAATTTTTGGAGTCGAGATTCATCCCATTGCAAGAGATAGAAAACACGAGTCAAACTGGCTGAAGACAAAGGGAACCTTCTCAGCTCATACAACTGAAAAGTCCAGGGGAAGCTCTGGCTTGAGGTTCAGCTTGATCAGAGCCTCAACCAGTGATATCCGGACTCAGTTTCTCTCCATCTCTGGACTCTGCCTTCTGCAGTTTTTGCTTTATTGTCAGGTTCTGTGCATGGCTTTTTGTAGCTTCAGGCGCCCATCATAATTGCTGCAAACAGGCCCAGCCAAAACGAATGTGTGAATCTCCCCCAACGACCCAGCTAAAGTTTCCTTAGCTCACAAATAGGCACAAGAGATATTTTTGAGATTATAGAAATGTTCTAAAACTAGATTGTTGTGATGGTTACTCTATAAATTTACTAAAAGTCATTAGACTGTATCCTTCAAAAGGGTGAATTTTATGCTATGTAAGTTATACCTCAACAAAGCCCTTAAAAACAGAGTTTCCTTGTATTTCTCTGGCTCTTATGGGGTCCCATGCCCATCTCTGAACCTACCACTGGGTCAGAAGAATGTGATGCTCTGACTGGCCAGACCTGAAGATCACCCAAAGGCAGGGATAAAGTCAGTTTCATCCAAAGAACAGCGACTGAGAGTCGGGGGAGATGGTGCTTTCCCCGTTGAAGATCAGGTGAACGGCTGCTGCTTCTTAAAGCTCGAGAACTCTAGTTGACCTAGGACTAGTCCAGGCTCCCAGGACCTCTCTGAACTCACATCTGGGCTTGCCATAGGCCAAACCACTGATACATTTCTGTCTGGTTAGGCCTAACTTTTGTTTTTCCTGTTCTTTCCATGGGAGAGGTCAAAGCAAAGCAAAATGTAATGAAGGTGGGATGAACCCCCTGCTGGATTCTCATTCCTGGAAACATCAAGAGTAGCCACCCCCAAATAAATCCAGAATGTCTTTCTCTCCTAGCTGACGCACATCATCACTTTCTGCTGTGTTGACTGAGCCTGGGTGCTGCTCAGTGTTTACTGGGGCTCTGACACAGGCCACAGCTGTGGGAAGTGTCCTGTCACCTCTCTGTGCCCCACTCAGCAAGCCACCAGACCAGTGCGTCCTGAGAACAGACCAGGGACAAATTCTCCACTTTACTTATTTTTTGTCATTTTATACCTTTTATCTCACCTCTCCTCTCTCTCTCTCAAACTTGATTCTCAATGCTTGTGACTGTGGGTTCAAAGGAGGGATGAGGTAATGGGTTAGAATGAACTGTATCATTTAACTGATTTTCCAGGGCACAGGGAGAAACAGTGCTTGAGGCTCTTTTTGCTTTGTTGTAGAATGGCAAAATGACAACAAAAGCAGACATATCCGGAGTGATTCCAAGAGCAGAGGTGCTGGGCTATATCCATTGTTCTTTTAATCCTCACAACAACCCTGAGTAGATAATCTTATCCACATTTTATACGTGAGAAAACTGGTTCAGAGAAGTTAGTTGAGGCCACACATCTAAGTCCTAAGGAGAGTGGGCTCTGTGTAAGGTGGGAACTTTGAACAACTAGCTGCTTCTCTGCTTCTAACAAATCTGGATGTCATCTGAAGCCCCCTCAGCCTCAGCCATGTCCTTGAAACCCTCTGGCTTCCAGTGGACGGGGAAGCAGCTGCTCCCAGCTCACCAGAGTAGAAGCAGGAACGAGCCACTGACCTGAATCTGTAAAGCTGAAGGCTTGACTCCTGGCAGTGCAAACTGACACCACCCCTGCTGCATGTGGGTGCAGAAGGATCTGCTTGGCCAGCACCACGTTGGTGGTAGTTGTTATTGTTGTTTTTAATGAACTTGAATGCCTTTTATGGGACATCTTTTTTTTTTTTTTAAATAGCTCTGCTATTAATAGCTTTATCCAAGTTACTTCACACCTGTCTGTTAGCTGTCTGGCTCTGAAAGGCATTTGCCTTTATATCTCTGAAAGAACTAGTAGGTTGTCAGAAGCACCTGCCCAGCCTTCTTCTCCACCGTGTGGTATCAGGAGGTCTGAGTGAAAAACAGGAAGAATACATTTCCTCATGTAACCAATGTGTGTTTGCCTGAGAAACTGTAAACTTAAATTTCATTGTAGATCAATGAGGCTTTTAGGGGTGGGGCCAGGGACCTAACCATGATTGCATGCTATTATTTCCATCTAACTTAACCATCACGTCATCCCTATATAGTACACAATTCTGTAATTCCCATTTCCAGATGAGAAAGCTCAGGCCCACAGAGGTGCCACAACTGGCCAATGGTAATAGAAATCAGACCCCAACCCCTCACGCTTACACGATTCACTGCCTGTGTTCTCAATCCTCCCCACGCATTAGGATCACCTGGGGAGCTCCTGCAAGCATTCAAGTATACCAATGCCTTATTCAAACCAAAACCAATTCAGTCTGAGTCTCTGGGGGATGCGGCTGAGGCATCAGTGGATTTTGTTCTTCTTGTTGTTGGTTTTAGTGCCCCAGGTAATTCAAATGTGGTGAGAATCCTGCACTATAATAGTCCTCCCTTATCCATGGGGGACACATTCCAAGACCCCCAGGGGATGCCTGAAACCACAGAGGTGCCCAACCCTATATATATTATGGTTTTCCGTATACATACATATCTGTGATAGAGTTCAATTTATATATTAGGCACAATAAGAGATTAGGAACATTTGCTAACAATACAATAGAACATTTATAACAATATGCCAGCATTACAACTCTTGCACTTTGGGGCCATTATTAAGTAAAATAAGGGTTCCTTGAACATAAGCACCACAATACCACAGCAGTTAATCTCATATTTGAGACGGCTACTAAACAACTAATGGGCAGGTAGCATCTATAGAGCGGACACTCTGCACAAAGAGGTGATTCACAGCCCCAGCTAGACGGGGCTGGATGGCCGAGATCTCATCACGTTACTCAGAATGGTGGGTAATTTAAAACTTATGAGTTGTTTATTTCTGGAATTTTCCATTTAATATTTTTGGACCTTGCTTGGCCGCAGACAACTGAAACAGAAAGTGAAACTGTGGATAAGGGAAGACTACCGTATTTGAAGATCCAGGGATACAGATTCACACTTGAAGTGGGTGCTTTGTTAAGGTGGGTGATGCTTACATCCAATGACAGGCCAGCAGATGACCCCGGGCAGTTCAGTGTGTGCTTCCCTATCCACATCAATGGTGCAATAACATGAAGTAGTATTGTGTAATGCTAATGGCTATAATGGTCGTAGCCAGTTTCTGGAGACAGGACTTGGGTTTGAATCAGTGACTCTCTGTTAGTTGTATAACTTTGGGCATGTTATTTACCGCCTTTCAGCCTCAGGGGTTAATAACAGACCCCACCTTGGAGGTTGTTTGAGGAGGCGAGTGCGGGCATGCGTGCACGGGGCTCAGCACAAAATCTGGCATGTTGTGGGCATCAGTTGCTGCCAGCTATTGATGGCAATTAGTATACCTCCAAAGGCGTGCACCACGTAGTTTGAAAGACAAATTCAAATTCTGAAAGGGTTTCTGCCTCCTCACTTCTGATCACTAAGTGTTTAGGATTAATTAGCCTCTTCACTTGAAAACTGAGTTCATTTGCCTTGGTGCTTTAGTATCCAGGGTAATTGTCCTAGAGGTAGCCCAATTACTGTGTTGATAAGTCTGCAAACAGCCAGTGGGACTGGGGTATGGACCAAGTAAATACAAAGGCAGCTCCAAGGGCTCTGACTCCGCAGGGGGTAGGGCCCAGCTAGGGGAACTGAGGCCCTGAAAAAAACTTTCAGTTCCCGATAAGGGAGAGATCCAAAGGCTGAGGAGGAGGTTCAGAACAGAATGGGTGACTGGAAGCCAGCTTTAGGATCTGGAGAAGAAGCTGGGAGGTTGACAAGGATCCAAGCATGACCTTCCCCCTCTCCCTTAGGCTTTTTGTTTATACTGTTACCACCTTACAACTCTGTTTTCCATTTACCTGAATGTTCATCCTCTTAACCCCTACTCAAGCCTTGCCTACTCTTTGACCCTTTCTGGACCTCTCTAGATAAAAGTTAGCAATGTTTCCTCTGAGCGGCTATAAACCTTTTTCCTGCCATTGTTAGTTGCCTTTGTATGAACATATCTTTTTTTTTTTTTTTTTTTTTTTTGAGACAGAGTCTCACTCTGTTGCCCAGGCTAGAGTGCCGTGGCATCAGCCTAGCTCACAGCAACCTCAAACTCCTGGGCTCAAGCAATCCTTCTGCCTCAGCCTCCCAAGTAGCTGGGACTACAGGCATGCACCACCATGCCCGGCTAATTTTTTCTATATATTTTTAGCTGTCCAGCTCATTTCTTTCTATTTTTTTAGTAGAGACGGGCTCTCACTCTTGCTCATGCTGGTCTCAAACTCCTGACCTTGAGCGATCCTCCCAGCTCAGCCTCCCAGAGTGCTAGGATTACAAGTGTGAGCCACCACGCCCAGCGCTTTTTGTCTCTTAATAGATAAAAGTGCATTATTTTCATATGCAACATCACAGAACTCAGAAATCAAAAAAGGCTTAAGTATCTTCTAGACCAGGAGTGGCACATGTCATCTTGATCCATAGGCCAAACACATCAGAGGTGTTTTATTTGGCCAGGCCAGTGCTCTTTTGTTTTTTTAATACAGCCGGTGCCCAACTTACAATGGTTTGATTTACGATTTTTTGACTTTACGATGGTGCAAAAGTGATATGTATTCAGTACAAACTGTACTTTGAGTTCCCATACAACCATTCTGCTTTTCACTTTCACTACAGTATTCAATAAATTACATGAGATATTCAACACTTTGTTATGAAATAGGCTTTGTGTTAGACGATTTTGCCCACCTGTATGTAGGCTAATTTAAGTGTTCTGAGCACGTTCAAGGTAGGCTAGGCCACGGTATGATGTTTGGTAAGTTAGGTGTATTAAATGCATTTCTGACTTAGATGGGCTTATTGGGATGTAGTAACCCCATTGTAAGTCAAGCAGCATCTGTGCCAAATGCGAATGCCTTTAGGTGGGCTGTGCCTGTCCAGTCCATTGCAGTTTGGCCCACCCCCCAATGCCTTGCCATTTTACACAATTGATCTGCACAATCCCTGAAGGAATTTGAGTTTGTGAGCCCTAATTTGAGCCTAGCTCCCCCAATTCTTGGATCTTCCCCACAACATCTCTAATACGTGGCTCTCACGGAGCTTATGAGGAAGTATGTTCCATTGCTGGAAAGCTCTAACATAATTCTTCCTGAATGAAAATCCTAACTTAGAGTTGCCTGCTGAAATTAACCTGCTACATATTAACTACAGTAGATCCTTTTGGCAGCTCACTTTTTACTGCTGAGTGCTTTTCCCATTCCCAAGCATTCCATCGCAAGGTTGAGATAAGCTTTTTTAGATACACTTCCTAACCTGTTCTTTAGGAAGAAGGTATGTAATTTAGAACCACATTTGACTGTGCTTCAGCTATGCTCATCTGAAAATGACCTTCTTGGTAAACATTCCCCTTCATTCTTGTAGAATAAGGGCTGCACATGTTTGTCCAACCTTTTGTACTTACGAGTGAGATTTCTCAGACATCTTGGAATAATCTTACACATCTGTCTGGCTCATCAGATTGTGAGTGATTTGAGAGTCTGGGATGCACCAGTACCCCAGAAGGCTGCAGTCTGAGAATATGATAGATTTAAGTAGATCTTATCTCATGTTGCCCCATTAGGCCTAGATATTTTCACAGCTTCATGCTGTACAGAAGTTAGCTTGTGCCTGAATGCACAGGAATGCAACCCCAGCAATTATTTACCAGATGGAACGTGCTTTTTGTTTTGTTCTTTCTGTCTTAAGGGAACTCTGTCAAAGTTGCTGGTTCTAGTTTTGACGGAGTGGATTTTAAACCTGTTATAACCTGATGAAGGGGGAAAAATCCCCTATTTTTCTGTTTTCAGGACAAATAATCTCCATATGAAGGGCCATCTGGAGAACTGGGTGTATAATAAATCACTGTTTGCACCAATTATATTTACTGGGGCCCAGTTATTATCTTGCAAGTAGAGACAGGAGAATATGGTATTAGCTTCTGAAAACGATACTGTCCAGAACTTCCTTGTGGGAGAGCCAAGGGTCAGGAAGACCCCAGGCTGGCAGTCTGGGAAGACAGGAGCTGCTCTAGTGGGAGAAATAGCAGACCATTTGAATGTTTCTCTTCTTCAGCTACAGTCACAAAAATAAAATATGTTCTTCTCTTATGTAGCTATTCTTTTATACTTTTAAAAATATTGTCCTTTGCAAGTTGTATGGATCCATTGATCTTAATTAAGATGGTGGTTTTCAAGTTAATGCCACCTAATAGCTGAATCACCTTCAATGAGTCATCTAACTCCCTTAGCCTCTCCTTCTCCATTTGGAAAATGTGGCTAATGGAAATGACCTAACATGGCTAAGTGCCTGGTATGGAGGTAAAAAATAAACAAGGATTCCTTCTCTTGTAAGAAAAAGAAGTCCAAAAAAAAGAATAAATCTACATACAAATAATTTTAAATAACATAATTTTAAACAGCAAAATAACTAGATATGCCCTAAATGTTAAACAAAGGACTGTGTAAACCAATGGTGTACTGGAGATATTGCCCTTTTTCTATTAACAATTTCTACTCTCTCATTTTCCCCATTAAAGGCATGGAAAGTCAACCCAGAAAGGGCCACTGCATCCCATCTCTTTAATCACAATGATTGGTACAGAATGAATACATGATCCAGTCCAGATTAAAGTCCTTCCCTTAGATTTTTTTTTTTTATGCTGAAAAGACTTTGTATTTCCTTTCTTGTGGAGAGTTGTATGATTGATGCCCCATATTTGCAGGTGACATGGCCCCCATCATGGGGGGGAGTCTGGAAGAAGATTGAGCAGTGAAGAACTATGGTGACATCAAGCCCCTGGTCCCTAGCACTTAGGCTCCCAGAGCTGCCTGGTTCTTGCTGCTCAGTGAGTAGTCCCAATGTTCTTCCATTAAATCCCCCCTTTCCTTATGCTAATTGGGAGTTTACTTTATGACTTTATGTTACTTGCCACTATAAGAGTTTTGTTTTGTTTTGTTTTGTTTTTGAGACAGGGTCTTACTCTGTCACCCAGGCTGGAGTGCAGTGGCACAATCAAGGCTCACTGTGACCTTGAACTCCTCAGCTCAAGCAATCCTCCTGCCTCAGCCTCTCAAACAGCTGGGACTATAGGCACACGCCTGGCTAATTTTTAAAAAATATTTTGTAGAGTTTAATATTTTGAGAGTTTTTTAAATATTTTGTTGAGTTGCCCATGCTGGTCTTGAATTCCTGGCTTCAAGCAATGCTCTGACCTCAGCCTCTCAAAATGCTGGGATTACAGGCATGCACCACCATGCCCAGCTAGAAGTTTGGATTAATAGTTTGTGCATCCATTTACATTGGTAATTAGAAAGACCATATAGCAGCATGGAAAAAGCAATTTTGATGAATTTTACAAATAGCATGATATGAGATTATGTGGATGATACGTGTTGCAGCTATTTAAAATAGTCATGCATTTGCAAAACAAATGGAAAAGAAACATCTTTAAAATGTAATGGATGTCTAGTATGGTAGAGTTATGGGTGATTTTTTTTTTCATGTAATGGGGTCAAATATTTATCAAAGTGCATTCAGTTGTACAAAGTAAATGTGGCTCTTTTTTTTTTCTACAACTGATTTTACTTGTTGGCTCCACATCCACATTTACCATTAACTGTATCTTAGTCTTTTTGGCTATAAGAGTGGTTTGAGTTTAAAGAGTTTTGTTTTTTAAGGTAAATGCCTAATTTCTTATTGTTTCGGGCCCTTTCCCAGATGGTTCCTTGATGTACTGGGTGGCAGGTGTGCAACCTTGTGGCAGCAGAAGAGAGGGAGCTTCAGATTTGCATACCTTGGTCCTTACGCTGTGTGATCAGGGTTGGTACTGACATTTTTCAGCGATGGTTCTGGGTACCCGGTTGACATATCCTATTAACATGTGTGTGGAGAAACTGTGGCTTTTTCTGGCTCACTCAGAGCTCAATGGTCTTCCCTTGTGACTTACTCCCACCCTCCACCTGGACTCTTGGTCAAGGAGGCACAGGGGCACTCATGCAGACCCCATGTCTGATAACAATGCTGTGTGGTTTTGTTTTAGTTGTCAGCTATCTTTTATTGAAATATTTTTCTTTGTAGTTCATAGCTAGCTGAGCATTATACTGCACCACTACTGATGTTATCTATGATGTCATGAAGATGGCACCCACCAACATTGCAGCCCACAAACTAGGCAGTTTCTGGGGTCGCTTTTATGGTTCCAGAGAGTTCTCTGGCTAAACATTGGTGCAGCATCTGTTGAACAATGTTGACAATCTCATCAAAAGTGGTACTTCTTCTGTACTTGGTGTTTTTCTGCTGCTTTTTGTCTCTGGTTCCTTGAGGGCTTTGATGATCAATCTCAGCCTATCTGTTCTGAATGCCCAGTTTCATTGTAATCCTTCAAACTTTCCAGTCACCTGTTGCCTTGGCAATGTCATCATCAACATTTTATGGAGACAGACCCAGGGGGCTGATCTTGGAGGCCAGAGTAGACATGGCACTGACTTCTCCACCAGTGTATCTCAGGTATATGACTTTGACTTTGATCTCACTGGGGTTGAACTTGGGCAACATGGCAGTGATGGCTGATACTGGACGAATCCAGATGCAGGATGACCGAGGAAAGGTGCCCCTTGGCTTCCTCCAAGCCAAAAGCCAAAAGGCCCATGCTGTTCTTTTATTCTTCTTCAGTGTTATAGGTTGGCATGGACCACTTGTGGGGTCGGGGGGTGCATCTGCGGGTTGGAGGAGGGGTCCCTTTGCTGAGTTTCAAATGAAGAGTAGGACACAGGCTCCTTTTCTTCTTGGGATTCCTTTCTCTCAATTTATCTACTAGCTGTGATCTCAGCCCTGAATGGAGAAGCCAAGACATATAAAACTCATTTTTCTCCTCCAACTGCCATCTTTTCTTCCCCTGGCATTCCTTTGGTTTGGAAAGGAAAAACTTTGCATCTTTTCTGTGCTTCAGGGACTCCTCTTATGATAAATGTCGGTTCTCTCTATCAATGGTTTTAGAGTTCAGGTTCACTGTTCTGACCCTTGATGTGTTAATGGAAGCTATAGGAATTTAGAGAATCCTTTTCTTTACCTGAAACCTCTGACTTTTAAAGACAAATTTTCTAGGAACTAAAATTTGGAAGTCAAAAGCTAGAACTATTCCTTTTTTTTTTTTTTTTCCTATTTGCATTCTTGCTATAAAAATCTTAAATTTCCCTGAGGCATAAGAGATACCTCAGGCTAACCAAGGGAAAAGTTATTCATGAAATATAAAAGAGGAAAATACATTTAAATCACATTACCCTTATTACATTCTTTCAAACTTTCCCTAATGTCCTTCACCTTCTTGCCTTTCACCCAAACTCTCTGTCAACCCCTACTCAAATTGCAAAATGGAGTAATGAGAATAATGATTGCTTATTCAATACTTAGTGTCAGACAAATGTGCTTTTAAATTTCACAATAACCCTGTAGATTTTCATACCCCCACTGAACAGATGAGAAGCGGGTGCTTAGCAAAGACCACTTGTACAAGGTAGCAGAGCTACCTTTGGGGGAGAAAAAAACATTTAGAAAACTCATTTGTATATTGTTTGCTTTTTCTCTCGGGCTCAGAAGTCAGACATTTATTCAAATGCTGCAAATTTAAAACTTTAAAGCACTAGGAAAAAATCCATTAAATAAGATAATGTTGATGCTTAATACATTGCTCAATAAATGGCAACTGTTACTATTTAATGTTATTTCTACTGATGACCAGGGAGGTAAGTATCTTAGTTTGCACAGAATAGCGTCCATCATCACCAAACCTTGGTACAGTTTGATATTTCAACAGCTGAGCAGGAAAGTAGGTGAGGTGCTGTGGGAAGACAGGAGATCCTGGCTGAGGTGGAAACATGGGGTTGGGTTTCCCCTTTTCTTTCAGATGGGAAACGAGGAGACCTGGGATCTTGTCAGGCTAGGCCAATACTGTGAGAAGGCCATTTATGGTCCTCTCTGTGGTTTAGTTTCCTTGCCCATAAAATGAGGGGTCTGGGTATCACCAGATGATTGCTAAGGCTTCCCCCAACATGAGGAGTTCTGGGAAAATGGCATCCTCGGAGATGGGAAAGTAAAACAGCCCTGACAGCCGTGGACTTCATCTTTACTCTGCCTTTTGTCCTTCTCTGACCTCCCTCTGCTCAACCCCAATTCAGGGGAGGGAGGAAGGAAGGTAGAGAGGACAGAGAGAAAAAGTGGGTGTGCAATTAGACATCAGACTGAGGTGGGGGGTGGGGGAGGGGATGGGGGTATGCCTACACAATGAGTGCATTGCGCACCGTTTGGGGAGTGGTAACACTTGAAGGTGCTGCCTCGGGAAAGGGGGGGTGGGGAAAAAAATATGAAACTATTGTTTTTAACTTGCACTGTTCACTTAATAATTTATCATGAATATTTCCTATATTATTTCATATCATTGTACAAGAAATAATGTATACATTATGAGGACATACTGTATCTAACAAGATATACTGTTAGACTCTTTGATTCTGTAAAATTAAATGAAAAAAAAAAATAAAAGTAATTACCAAAATAAAAAAAAAAAAGAAAAAGTGGGTGTGGGCAGTGAGAGAGATGACAAAATGGCAGATGATGGGAGAGAGGAGGGACAACCTAGAGATCACACACATACACTTTTTAGAGAAAGGACATGGGGAAAAGGTAGGGCACAAAGAAAGAACATTTATGTTCTTTTGTTCATAAAAAAAAATTGCTGACATTTATTAAGCCCTTGTCCTAGGCCTGGAACCTTGCTGAATTTGTCACATGTACCATCTCATTTAGCTCTCAAAGCATCTTATTTTATAGATAAGTGAGAAACCGAGGCTTACAAAGTTAATCACCTTGCCCAACATCGCTAATTAGTAAGAGGCGGGACTAGGAATTGAACCTCAGTATCTTTGACTCCAGAGCTTGTGCTCATAAGCTCTAGTCCATATTGCTTTCCTGCCAGCCTCTCCCCTGAGCAAAGGAATGTCGCTATTTCAGGTAAGGCCAACTTAGTATTTAGACTTGATCTCATTGCTGACCTATTTTAATAGAATGATGAGTTCACCACCCACAGGCAGACAGACACACAGACAGGCAGGCACCTACCTACACACACACTCACCCCTTGATAACATTCAGGAAGGCTCAGTGAAAAAATTCAAAACAATGAATAATAGAAAGTCTTTTTCGTTAGGTACCATCATAAAGGGACAGCTGTTTCAGTTTCTTAATTAACTCTGACTTAGTCTAATACTGAAATTAACTCTTGTTCCCTTTGGGTGCAAGACCATTCCTGGACACATGCCTAGATGACCACAGATGCCTGAGGTTTCTTGGAGGATTATGCATACATAAATAAGTGGTGCCTAGCCCTCGCTAACTATTAGGTTGTTAAGTATGAATTGTCTGATTTCCTTAAGTACTAAGTTTGACAGTTGATACCTCTGACATTTCACTTTGACACTTCTTGTTTTATTTTAATTGTGAAGGTACATCCTCAGTCTTTCAAACTCATGTTTTGGCTTGTGATTATCTTTCAGATTTTTTAGAGCAATTTTTGTGAAACTGTGGATAGCAAAAATTCCTGTTATTAGCTATTTTCAAATATGAGTTCTGTTGTGGAACCAATGCAGTGCAAGCTCGAAATATCATTGACGTGTTTGGGAAGGATGTGGCAAATGAATGCACAGTACAGCGATGGTTTGAGAAGTTCCTTTCTGGTGATTTTATTCTTGACAAGGAGCCACGTGGGTGACCTGAGACCAAGGTGGATAATGATGAGCTGAAAGCTGTAGCGGAAGTGAATCCATCTCAACCTACACGTGAATTAATAGCAAGGTTTGACATTACTATTGCAACAATATTGGACCATTTGAAACAAATTGGCAAGGTAAAGAAGCTGGATAGATGGGTTCTGCATGAATTCAATGAGCATCAAAAGAGAAATCATCTCTAAGCTTGCCTTCCTTTGCTGTCACTACATAAAGCCGAACCATTTTCACATCATATTGTTGCATGTGATGAAAAATAGATTCTTTTTGACACTCACAAGCATTTGATACAATGGTTGGATAAAGATGAAGTGCCAAAACACAGTCCAAAGCCGAATATTCATCAAAAAAATCAGATGTCTCTTTGGTGGTCCAACGCTGGTGTTATCCACTACAGCTTCATGAAACCTGGTCAATCGATTACAGCAGATGTCTACTGCAAGCAATTGGATGAAATGAGAATGCTTGTGATTAAGCAGCTGAGATTGGTCAATGGAGACAGGCCAATCCTCTTACAGGACAACGCTTAACCACATGTGGCACAAACAACGCTGCTCAAACTACAGAAGCTGTACGTGGAAACTTGGAAACTCTCACTGTCATCCACCATATTCACCAGAACTTGCACCAACTGACTACCACTTCTTCCAGGCTTTGGACCACTTCTTGTAAGGAAAAATATTCCATTCTCAACAAGCTGTGGAAAACGCCTTTTGTGATTTCATCAGCCCTTGCTCTCCAGGCTTCTTCACTGATGGCACAAACAAGCTACGGGTAAGATGGCAAAACTGTGTCGACAGTTTTGTGCATACTTTGACTAATTGTATTGCCTCTTGTTTGAGATATAATAAACTACATTTTTGATTCAAAATTGGACATTTCATATTTAGTGACCTTAATACATCACATTTTCTCAGTATTATACTTACCAGAAAACCAGAGTAGGCGTCATTATAGGATAAATCCAGGTCACTCAGGGTCATAGGAATTTTTTTTTTTTTTTTTTTTTTTTGTTGAGACAGAGTCTCACTTTGTTGCCCAGGCTAGAGTGAGTGCCGTGGCGTCAGCTTAGCTCACAGCAACCTCAGACTCCTCGGCTTAAGCGATCCTACTGCCTCAGCCTCCCGAGTAGCTGGGACTACAGGCATGCGCCACTATGCCCGGCTAATTTTTTCTATATAGATTTTTAGTTGTCCATATAATGTCTTTCTATTTTTAGTAGAGACGGGGTCTCGCTCAGGCTGGTCTCGAACTCCTGACCTTGAGCAATCCACCCGCCTCGGCCTCCCAGAGTGCTAGGATTACAGGCGTGAGCCACCGCGCCCGGCCAGGGTCATAGGAATTATGGTTGAAGATCACAAAGCTGTGCTGTGATGATGTCCCATTAGGGGTCTTTCACATGGTGATGACTTCCCTGCCTGACATTTCAACTATAGAGTTTGGAAGGAAACTTGGGAAAGACTGCATCAGATCCCTCTCTAATCGTCTCCAAGGTGCATGTACCTTCCCTGGGTCCTTCCCTGTTTCAATGTAGGGATACCCTATGGGTTTTAGAATCAGTCAGAGTCATGTGCAAAGTCTGCTTCTGCCACTTATTGAGTGGGAATCGGTGGGACCAATCCCTGGCCCTTGGAACTGCAGTGGTCTCTCCTGTGAAAAGGAATCACAATCCAGGGTGTTGTGAGAATCAGGTGAGCCACTGCACGCAAAGCACCAGCATAGAGCCTGGAACACAGTAGGTGTTCACTCTCTGTGAACTCTCTTTCCCCATGTTTTGGTTACCTATTGCTGCATAAAATACCATCCTGGACCTTGGTGGCCCTAAGGACTATACCCATTCATCATGAACAGCTTTAGTGAGCTTTACTTGAATGACAACATCATTTGCTTACACTTCTGCAGTCTGGGCTGGGCTCAACCGAGTGGTTCTTCTAGTGGTCTCACCTGGGGTCGCTCATGTTCTTGTACCTCATCAGGAGGCTCAGCTGGGGTTGGAAGGCCAAGAAGGCTTTATCCACGTGCCAGGCACCTAGGCTGGGATGGCTGGAACAGCGAGAACCTGGCCAGGAATCTCATTCTTTCTATGAGGTCACTCTATCAAGGTGACCAGCAGGGCCAACTTCACAGGTGTGTAACATATGCAGTCACACAGGGCTCCATGATCAGAAGGGCCTCTGCTTGGTATAATGCTCTGTTGTCATTACCCTGAAATTCTTATTAATTTTTAAACAAGGAAGCCTGCCTTTTTGTTTTACTCTGAGTCCTGCAAATTATGTAGCCAGTCCTTGAAGCTGTCTTTCCACAGTGGCTCAGAGCACCAATGGGGTGAAAGCAAAAGCTGGCAGGCCTCTTAAGACCTAGGCTGGAACTGGCACAGTATGTATCACTTTGCCACATTCTATGGGCCAAAGCAGTTCACAAGGCCATCCACGATTCAAGAGGAGGAGAGGGAAGTCTTTGGGGCAATCCTTGACCTGTATTTCCTGCTTTCAGCATTCCATGAGCAACTGGGTACTGATAGAGCTCTTCTGGTGGTAAGAAGCAGGTACCTTCCCAAGCTACCTCATAAAAAGAGGGATCTATGGTAGAGAGTTAGAAGTCTCTCAGAAGTGAGGAGTAACTACTCCTTCGGAAAGTGGAAAGAGAGTTGGAAACTCAAGGCCTGAGGCTATGCTTTGCCTCTCTGAGGTCATACTGGCTTTCCTGGTCAGCCAGCCATGGCTCGAGGAGGGGTCAGGGGAACTGGCCACTCAGAAGAGACCCCTTACAGAGATGGTGGACAAGGCAGCTCTCTGCAAGGCGCTGTGAATAACCTTATGAAAATGCTTTTCTTCACATACTAGCCATTTATGAAACATCAGTAATTACGTGCAAGACAGTATCTGGGTCTATGGGGATATAACTGTGACCCTAGGCAAGAAGGGCTTCTTTTCAGTCACATAAGGGTTTATCTTTTTCACTCTGATTGAAGTACAGGGACAAAGGAGGAATCAGAGATTTATTCTTACTGTTCCTTTTGTCCAGGGAATCAGTCCCAGGCCTTGCTGGCTGGCTCACATGTCCTCATGTGACTGACAACACCCACGTACCATGGGGGTACAGGAAAATGCATTCTTGTACTAAAATCCCCATAAACCTCATAGAACAGCTGAGTGAAGAAGGACAAGACATTGTGACTTTTTCTTACTTGATTCAGTCCCCCTCCAGGGAAGATGGCAGACTTAGGCCCTCAGAGAGCCTAAATTCCTACATGGTTAGCCCCATCTCTGGACCTCTCTCCTCAACATGTCCCCACCTCCCCAGTCCACCTCCTTATGGTCCCTTCTCCCCCCCACCATCAGTCCAGTGTCCTCACCCCTGTCTTGGGAAACCCCATCTCATCCCCCACTACACAGCTCCCCACCTTGGTTCCTTCTTGCAAGCTCCACATCTGGCCTCGGCTGCTGCTGTGGCTTTCCTCTGCCAGCTCTGCCGGCTCTGAAACACGAGGGGTGAGGTTCAGTCTAGTGGAGGGAGGAGATGGTAGGTGATCAGATCCCAGGGCAGCTTCCCACCAGCAACAGCTGTGGCAGTTTTCTTCATTTGTTGGCTAAAAAACAAGCAACTTCAAAGTGAGCTTTTTTCCCCAGTGATAACACAATCTAGTGTTACATGACCAGCTCCTTGTAAAACAGTAACACCAGCGTATACAACCCTCTATACTTCCCTCAAGTGGCATTATAACCCTGGCATTATCTAGGGCTCTGTTCACGTTTCTAATGTCTACTTGAATAAGGACTTCCTGATCTTCAAGTCTCTTCCCTGATATAAAGAGGGATAGCTCCTGCCCTCAAGGAACTGCAGTCAAGAGGAGGTGATAGTTCTATACGCTGATAAAAAGCTAGAGAGTGAAAGGTCAATGAGTGGTGGGAAGTTTCCAGACGCAAGTGCAGGACGGTGGATTAGCCTGTGGCTGGGTGTAATGGAGGGTGGGACCTCCTTCAAACCTCACCCACAGGTATGTGCACACGTGCCCCCCTGCAGTGGGGGCGCTCTCTTGGGGCAGGAGCTGGGTCTTATTTCCTCATCTCTGCAGAAAAGGCTGCCGGGCTTGCCGTGAGGATCAGAGGTCAGGCAGGTGCAACCAAGCATGGGCACAGGTGCGGTTCCCTCCGGAGTCTTCACTAGAACTCCCTCCTTCCTCACTTCCCCCCACCCTTTCATTCCAAATACACATTTAGCTGCACATTCTGGGTTCGGAAATTTTAGGACTATGCCCATTTGCCATGATGTTACTTTACGTGATTCCTATTTCGGCTCCTTTCCCCACAGCTTCACAACTCGAGAAAAAAGGCCCCAGCGTCTTGAAACCCTCTGCTTATGCCGCGTGGCGCCTCACCTTGCCAAGCTGCAACCTGGCGCGGTGCAACCGGCCGAAGCACCTCTCCGCTGCTGGCGCCGGCCCCGCCCCGCGCGCACGCGCACTACACCCGCGGGAGGCGCTCGGTTTCTGTAATCCCGTCTCTAACTGCTTCCCTTTGCTCAATACTCTGTGGAATTGGGCCATGGAGTTTCTTAATCAACTGCTGGGTCCACGCGAAACTCTTTAGAAACTTTTTGCCTAATGCACATCTAGAGACGTTCACATTCCGCCCGCGGGGATGGAGCCCGTGGAGCGGAGCCAGCTGGGGAGGCGGCAGACAACCCCCAGGCTTCTTGGAGCAACGTCAGTTTAATTACTGCAAATCCGTCATGGCTGCCAAGTCCTCTCTTTCTTCTTTATTATTAACGGGGAAACTTGCCGCCCAGGGGCTTTGTTTCAAGTGGAAGCCCACGTGTTTGATACCCTGGGGGGGGGGGGGGACACTTACCGGCTGAGTGGACACAGGTGGGCTGTTGGATTCGGTGTGTTTACTTTCCAGAGGAATACACTGGAAACATGCTGTGCACAGGTGACAGGGAGGCAGGGTCAGGTTGGGTTTCCAGGAGCCACTGAATACCCTCTGGGTTCCACTGATACCCTTTCTTCCTTCCACCCTGAGGCCCTCGCCCTTGGCCTTTGCCAGACGATGTAAACTGGCACTGCAAGTGGAATAGACCAGGCATTTATTTTCTGGTAAGTTAGGCCTCTGTCCTGCCTGCACCTTTGGCCTGATTTTGATCAGTGTTGCCAGCAGCGGATGCAGCGTGAAGGGGTGTTGGCTAAACTTTCTCGAGGTGTCAATTGTAAATAGTGCTACCTTACATTTTGGGCAGCCTTTTTGAGTTTCCAAAACACATTTCCACGCATTAATTATCTCATTGGGTTTCCTGAGTGGGATGGAAGAATGTGCCCCAACTCTTAAACCTCTTTCTGTGAAAAAAAATCCCTGAAACACAGAGCAGTGTAGTGGCTTGGCCCAAACTGCAGGACTAGGAAGTGGAAGAATGGAGACACCAGGACTTCTGATTCTTAGTCCAGAGCCTTTTGGCAGTCACACAGACTTTTTTTTTTTTTTTTTTTTAATCTCACTAATAAACCTGACAATCCTGCTTGATAACAGAACACTTTGTTCATCCATGTCCTGTTCTTTCATTGAATAACGGAACTGATGATGGTGCTGATTTCTCAGCTGCACCTTTTAGAGCCATAACACCTTGAAAATCATTCCCTTATCCTTGCTACCAGTGATTTGCCATCTAATATGTGGGAAAAATAGTAAAGGTGAAAACTATTTAGCTCTCAAGCTAATGCCACAAAAAGCATCATCAAAGTAGGCACTGGATTTAATTGAGTAGCATCATTCTAGAGATAGCAATGCTCCCCAAAGATGGGCTGTAGCATCGGGATTTAGGGATGAGGAATGTGGCTAGCTCTCCAGGTGGTTTTCAACCAAGGCTATGCTGCATTTTCTCCAGTAATTTAATGACTAAAAACTTAGTCACTATGAGAGATTAATTTTCTTTTTTTTAAGAGACAGGGTCTCACTCTATCACCCAGGCTGGAGTGCAGTGGGGCCATTATAGCTCACTGCAGCCTCGAACACCTGGGCTCAAGCGATCCTCCTGCTTCAGCCTCCCAAATAGCTGGGACTATAGGCCTGCACCATCATGCCTGGCTAATTTTTTTGTAGAGGTCTTGATATGTTGCCCAGGCTGGTCTTGAAATCCTGGCCTCAACCGATCCTCCCACTTCAGCCTCCCAAAGTGCTGGGATTATAGGTGTGAGCCACCACGCCCAGCCAGATTTAGTCTTTTTTTTTTTTTTTTTGAGATAGAGTCTCTCTCTGTTGCCCAGGCTAGAGTGCCATGGCCTCAGCCTAGCTCACAGCAACCTCAAACTCCTGGGCTCAAGCGATCCCCTTGCCTCAGCCTCCCGAGTAGCTGGGACTACAGGCATGCACCACCTTGCCCGGCTGATTTTTCTACATATATTTTTAGTTGTCCATATAATTTCTTTCTATTTTTTTAGTAGAGATGGGATCTCGCTCTTGCTCAGAGCTGGTCTCGAACTCCTGAGCTCAAACAATCCGCCCACCTCGGCTTCCCAGAGTGCTAGGATTACAGGTGCTCAGAGCTGATCTCGAACT
Organism: Eulemur rufifrons; assembly: GCF_041146395.1. Taxonomy (NCBI): domain Eukaryota; kingdom Metazoa; phylum Chordata; class Mammalia; order Primates; family Lemuridae; genus Eulemur; species Eulemur rufifrons. The sequence goes on along the minus strand of NC_090989.1, from coordinate 224,521,006 downwards.
CCTGAGCTCAAACAATCCGCCCACCTCGGCTTCCCAGAGTGCTAGGATTACAGGTGTGAGCCACTGCGGTCCGGCCCAGATTTAGTCTTTTAATCAGGCTTTATGAAGTTAGGTTTATGATTATTAAAGATAGCGTCTAGGATGGTTCATGGGAAAGCAGTAGAAAAGGGAAAATCCTCTTAATTCTTACCCATGCATTAATAATAGATAAAGTCAAGAGTGAATGGAAAGCCATTCTTCTGGGACCAATTGATCCTAGTTGTTTATCCTCTGTTAGGTGCTGCTTTTAGCCCAGAGCTACAGAAAAGGAACAGTCTGGCAGAAATCATCACTGATGGCTACCTTCGTTCATTACTTTGGTCACTTACATTCATTGAGCACTCACTATAGGTGGGACACTGGGGACACAATGATGAGCAAAAGACATCATTTCAATGCTTGTCTTTTTCTATTCAAACCTAGTTTTATTCCATTTCCTTGTTGCCTTCCCTCTTCTCCCACTGACCCGCAGTCCCAGCTCTATAGTTCTGATTCCTGATCATTTGTACCATTTGTGGCAAGACACTCAGAAGGAAAACATTCCACCTCCATCTATTCAATCCACACTCTCCTTCAAGACATGATAAGCCCTAAGTCTTCCTTCATATGCTGGATATCCCCTTCATATCCCCTCCTGGGGATGTTCCTGCCAGCCCAGTGGTTGTGAACATTATATGAGTTAGACTATAATCTTGGTCTCCACACAAAGGCCTTCTCCTGCACCAGTTTGCTTTAAAGAAAAATGTCCTATAGTGAGCCTAGTGGTTTAACTACCTTTCTCCTTCCTTCCTGATTCCCTGAGGAACTCCCAGTCCCCTTGTTGTCAGCCACATGGTTTGAATATTGACTCCATTGCTAGCTCGAGGGAAGCACCTTGGTTAGCATGGGCCAGCCACATTCTGGAGTTTAAGACAATGTGTGGCATGACAAGCCCAATCAGGTCTATGCAGGATATTCATGTTTAACTTTCCAGAGTGAACCCAAGGATTTCTGCTGGAAATTCTGGGACACTGAAGCTCTCTTCTTTGTGAGGCTTGGTGGCATATGAGGTTGTGAGGCTCAGGACTGCCTTTGCCGTAATGGATGAGCCCAGAATTTTCTGGGACCACTGTTGAAAGCCTGAGGGTGGTCTTCCCAGAGGAAGCAGAGATGGAAAATGGAACTAGGACAGGTTGTGTGGGTCCTGAGTCAATACTTTCTCTGAATTATTCTGTTAAGTGAGCTAATAACTCTACCACCCCTTTTAAAAATGTGAATTTGACTTTCATTTTCTATCCGTTACAAAAAAGAAACCTACCCTTAGGCCAGTAGAGCTTCCCAAGTGGTGTGCCATGGTGCACCCATGGTGCCGGGTTATAGATACTCCTTGATGCTGATCACCTTGGCCCTCTGGGGGGGACTCAGGACAGCCAGAGCTCCAGGACTGGTCATTTCCAGAAGCAAGTAGCCTTATCCATTTACCCCAGTGGGTAAATGGATACTTTTTTTTTTTTTGGTTTGTGAACAGCCATGTTGTTGGCACAGCCCTGGGTGACGAAGCATCAGCAGTCGCACTGGACCCACAGTCTGGTCGGCCCGAGGTGGGAATCAGAGGGTCCCCTGGATTCCACTGAGTAGTACGGGGATGGAGATGACAGAGGTGGCCCCCATGGGCCCAACAGAGGAGCCAGGGTGGAAGCCCTACCCAGCCAGTATGGTGGCTCTCGTCCTGGGACCACGAGAGGGTCAGGCCTCAGGGTCGGAAGAAGCCCAGGGCACCCACAAAGGCCCGGCGCCATGGTGAGGTCCGAGACAACCAGAGGCCCTGCCAGCACGTAGCCTCAGTGATCGTCCAGTCCCCCCCAAGCACCCTCCCCCCGACAGGTGCTGGCTTCTTCCCAGGCAACCTGGCCCTCCCTTGGGCAGCCACGACCCACAGGTCACGATGGACCCACGGGTCAGAGGGATTTTTCTTTGCCCCACTGAATCCTTTCCTGTTCTCTCCAGCGCCTCTGCCTGGAAAGAATACAACAAATAAGAATGTTTAATGTGCCCCATTATGGCGATTGTAAAATACATTCAAATATTCTTTAAACAATCTTCATTCAAAATGTAGAGCCTGTTTTCCTGCCTCTTGAATGTGGGCTGAATTTGGAGACTTGCTTCTAAACAACAGAATATGGCACACATGAGGGTGTATGGCTTCTAAGGCTAGGTCATAAAAGACATTGCCACTTTTGCCTTGCTTTTCTGAATCGTTCAACCTTGGGAAAATGAGCTGCCATGTTATGAGGACACTGAGCAGTCTGGGGAGAAGTCCACATGGAGCAGACTGAGGCCTCCATCAATGGCCACCACAACTTTCCAGTGATGTGCATAAGCCACCATGGAATAGAGTCCTTTAGACTCAGTCAAGCCTTCAGATGGGGAAGGATTTTCTTAAGCCCCAAAAGGAATACACAGAAGTCACACCCTGGATGTACCCAGCATTCTGGGAATATATTTAGAAACTTTAGGGGTTTTTTTTTTTTTTTTTGGTTTTGTTTTTGCAAAATGATACATAATCAATAGTAGCTTTTACAAGATAATAAGCATTTAAAAATACATTCGAAACAAAGGTTCCCTGTCTTTGAAAACATACTAGCAACCATAATTACCAATGACAGCTCTAAAAGTTTGTTTTCTTTTTAAAACAAATCTGTTGTCATGGAAAGCGCTACTTACAAAACAGAATTCTGGAGTTTAAGACAATGTGTGGCATGACAAGCCCAATCAAGTCTATGCAGTATATTCATGTTTAATTTTCCTGAGATTCTTATGTGATAGTGACAGTTGCACCCTTGACCTTGCTAAAGGAGGGGAGGCATGAAGCTAATCAGAAGATTCTCTAATAAGCTTTCATAGAGGGATTTTCCAAAGTAAAATCAAGAAGGGTATCATGGCATATCAGTTTTCTCTAATTTTCAGGAAACAAAAGGCCTAAATTTGCTTTACTTTTAGGCATGTTTAAAATACTTCTTTCCTAATCCCATACTTAGAATACAAAATCAGAGGACCTAATGTCCAAGTTCTTTGTTTATGACATTACTTTAAAAAGTGGAGCTATGCCCCCACTTAACTACCTGGAATGAGAAAAGAGCCAGGAGTTAGCCCAGAAAGAGTCTGAACTGCCACTATTGACGAGTCTATGCTCACCAGCTCCACAAGTTTCTCTCCTAGGTAAGCCCACAGGACTCTGAATCAGAATTCTGTCATTCTTGCTTTAGACTCCATGCCCACTTCTTTGGTTATCTATATTCTCAGCCCGCAGATCAGAGGCATCTAGTTAGAAAAGTTGGAAGCTTCTAGAATGGCACTGTCCAATATGGTAGCCAGTTGCCCCACGTGGCTGTTAAGCGCTTGAAATGTGGCTAGTCCTAATTGAGATGTGCTCTAAGTATAAACTATGCAGATTTCAAAGACTTAGTATTAAAAAAATATATAAAATGTCTCATTAATAATCTTTAATATTGATGACACATTGAAATAATATTTTGTGTGTATTGAGTTAAATAAAATATAACAGTTAACTTTACTGGTTTCTTTTCATGATTATTTTTTAATGTATCTACTAGAATTTTAAAAATCATATATGTTGCTTGCATTATATTTTTATTGGGCATTGTTCTTTTAGAAGCAGGCCTACTCACACTTTATTCATTCATTTGGTCAAGTAACACATTTTTTGCCCCCCCCCTTTTTTTTTGGAGACAGGCTCTGGCTCTGATGCCCAGGATAAGGTGCAATGGCATCATCATAGCTCGCTGTAACCGCAATCTCCTGAGCTCAAGCAATCCTCCTGCTTCAGCTTCCCAAGTAGCTGGGACCACAGGCACACGCCACCATGCCCAGCTAATTTTTAAATATTTTTGGAAAGATGAGGTCTTGATATATTGCCCAGGCTGGTCTTGAACTCCTGGCTTCAAGTGATCCTCCCTGCAAAACACTGGGATTATAGGCATGAGCCACCATGCCTGACTCAACAAATATTGAGGGTCGTCTAAGTGTTGAGTACAGGGTTAGAGAATAAAAATGCTTCAATGAACATAGTTGCTGCACTCATGAAGCAAGTGCACCCACTGTGTACAAGAGAGCCTGGAAAAGAAAAAAAAAAAAAAACCCAAACCCAAATTGACACAGGTATCTAAAAGCAGGGAACATTTAGTCAGGAATATCCTAGAATATTAGGGCTATTAGAGTTAAAAGCCAGCCTTATATAAGTTAGTGCCTAATCCTTTTTGTTTTAGGGCAGAATCTAAGATAAAAAGTGTTGATAATGATGGCCATCCTTGAGCCACTCCGGAAAGATGACATGCTATAGGCTCTATTCTAGTCTGTTTTGCACTGTGGCTACATACACATATGATCTTCCTCACTAAACAGAGAGGCTTTGGAGGGCAGTGACAATGTTTTTTTGACCTTGGTCTCACCCAGTGTCTTCCACACAGAAGGTGCTAAATACATGTGGAATTAAAATGTGTCTCATGTACTCATTTAAGAAAGCAATTAGGTTTATAATATCCTTTAGAAAGAGTTCTTCCCCAAATGCCTAAAAAATAAATGTTGGGCACATAAACTAATAAGCTTTAATTATTATTATTTTTTTAAAAAAAATCCTTTCTGCATACAAATTCATACATACCTGATGGTATAAACAAAAGTTCTGGAATATCCAAACTAAATTCTCTCTTATGACCACCAAGGTTAAATATGTCATAAAAGGTGCCACTTTAGACAGTACTATATGACCAAAGCCACTATTATGCATCTTTCTTCTTCTCTGATGTGCTTTGCAAAATATTAAGCATTGTCAAAACAAAACAAAACACAAAACACGAGTTGCAAAGGGAAACATTTTGCTTGTAACTCTTATTACATTTTTAGATCAGTCAAGGTCATCTGTTATATTAAAAATATATAATTTAATTCTCAAATAATAACTTTGTTCATCTTTCTCTTAAAGTACATTGTCAAGAGAATTCAAAGCTGAATATATTTTGTAGCTGATGTACATATGCTGACAACACAATGTTCTGAAATGAAAACAGATATTACTCTTTTATAAAAATAAACTTGGTCCCAGAGAGGAGAAAAAAGAGAGAGTAAGCAAGAGCAAGTATAAGGGAAAAAAACAAAGCATTACAGGAGAATTGTTTCCATTTAAATGAATGCAGTATCCATGATTTTTGACTGACTGTCCAAGTACCATGTATCTCCTCAGTCAGTGCTTTGAGTGTGTTCCTCTATAAATGCATGTTAAATTAACTTACAGTAAAGCAAAAATAACTATACAACACTTAACCACCATTACCAAAAGGGTAACAAGTTTACAAATAATCCATCGATTCCCAAATTTCCAACCATCATGATTTTTAGAATTTGAGTAAGTCTTACTCTTACAGATTTATTGAAAATGTTTCCCACTCCTACAAATTCACCTTCCCTTCCCATAAAGAGTGAAGTTCACTTTGAATAGGTTGGTGAACAGTTTTTCCATTTTTCTTTGGGCAGTTTGAGCTTATCCTGTAAATTTAAATATAGGCCAGAGGAAGTCACCTCTGTCAGATGGACAGTGACTGACCAGTCAGCAGGAGAAGCTGCTTATGCCTTGTTTTGTAGAACACTGTGAAAATACACACTTTAATAAATATAAAGATCCTCCACCTGCCTCCCTTCCCTCTGTAGGGCCAATATCTGGTCAGAGTCCACCTGGGTGTAAGTCCGTGGTTCCTTGGATCCCGAAGCTTTCAGAGTGCTGGTGGTTCAGGGATCATGTGGTTGGTCCCGGGTTGCAAATGTCTTATTTTTTAAGTACCAGTGAGTCCTTCTCCAGGGTCGCAGGGCCTCAGTCTCTATGCGTGGAGATGGCTTTTCTTAGCTGCCCTGTGACAACTGGGTTTCACATTTCCTGAAACTAGATCTGTGGAAGGAGTCCCTGAAATGAAGGAAGGAGAGAGAGGGAACACAGAAGTAAGAAAGATCAATGAGCCTTTTAAAGGGAGGGAGGGGGGAAATCACCCAGCAGAAGGGGACATCTGTCATAGAGAACCAGTCAATAATAAGTGAAAGGGCTAAGACCCCTTCATGCTGTGCCAAAACAAACAAAACAAAACAAAAAAACCAACACAGGCCATCATTTGGCTCTGGGAAGACCACTGGCACAAGACCAACACCAAGGGTTCCGGTGGAGGTCAAAGAGGAGGTCTGGGGAGGGCAAAGCAGAGCAAGCTCTGGCCGCCTCTCTGATCCCAGGCCCCATGCCCAGCCCTCAGAGGTCTGAGCTCACCACGAGCAGCAGAGGATGCCCCAATCTGCTGGGCCTATGTGCTATCTTTTATTCCCCAGGAAGAAGCCTCCTCTGCCCTGCTCTTACCTCTTTTGACTCTCAACTCTGAATATCGGCTTGTAGAGTTCTGGAATTTTCCGCTCGATCATTGGCCTAAGGCTCTCTTTCAGCTTGTTGTAATTCTTTTTGAGTTCCTGCTGGTACTCCCTCTGGTCTGCCGTGATAAGACGCTTGTTTTTCTCTACTGCTTCCCCACATCTGAGATGAAAATATCAGGGTGGGGGAAATAAATGAGTTTGAAGTGCTTAGAAATTTGGGAACAATGAACCTATTTAACATTTTTCTGAGTACCTTTTAGAGTGTTTTCAAACTTGGTGGCATATCAGAATCACCTGTGGAGCTTTTCAAAATGCAGATTTCTGGGCCCTACCTCAGACTTAATGAGTCAGAATTGCCAAGGGGTGACACCCAGAAATTTCTATTTTTGAAAAGTTGCCCAGGGGATAGTGATGCTGAGAAGCTCTGGCTTGCTCTGTGCCAGGCACTAAACAAGGAGTCTTATATGCATTAGACATTTAATTTTCCCAACAACCCAGGAAAGTTGGTATTGATCTCTATTTTGTTCCTGAAGCTCAGAAATGTTAGTATGTCAGCCCAAGATAACACTGTGAGGAAGTGGTAGATCTAAGGTTCAAACTCAAGTCACCTGTTATGCTTACAAAAAACTCGCTGTGGTTTGTGGCAACATGGCAGACAGAGCAGATGCCATCCGGCCACTCCTGCTATGTACACATGGAAGTGCAAGGAAAGCACAGCAAACACTTGTTGAAAGAGAAAGGGAAGCACCAGGTGCCAGAAAAGAAGAGAGAAGCCCAAGCCCGAGGGACAGCATGAGCTGGTGCCTTTGTAGCTGATACCAGAACCGCCCACTAAGATTTCAGGATTGCCTGTGGGTCCTAGTGGTTAGGTGAAAGGGATTTCAAAGCCCACACAAGATGAGTGATGTAGCCCTGTCCAGGGAAAAGTGGAATTCTGGATATGTCACCTGCAGGTAGTTCAGAACCTTGAAGGGCTACCACATCTATAAAAAGGGGTTTAGAGAAATGCTGCAAACTGCCTAAAGATGTGGAATGGAAACATGCTATCAGCCCAGGGCCTTTCATGGGAAAGAAAGTCACCTTGCAAAATTGAAATTCTAGGCTTTTATCACACGTGGTTAAAAATTTACATTCCTCTACTGTACGTGCTCCAGGGTGAGACATTAACTGAAAAACCAGCCCAAGATGATTGAAATCCTAGGGCTCAGACAAAGCATGTAAAGCTGCTCTGGAGGAACACTTCCACAATCAGGGCATATGGGCCACCCATAGAAACAGCAACTCCTACCACAGATTAGCTCACAATAAAAAATTACAAACCGTACGAGGAAACCAACAGATGCATCAAGCCCAATAAGAATTAGAGATAATAGAACACTGTAAGAGCCCAAAGTTAATATAGAGAGGAAATATTAATAAAAGGTATAAAATCCATGATAATAAAACAAATAGGGAATATGAAAAAAGAGACCAGGCAAATTTTAGAAAAGGACCAAATAGAACTTTTAGAAATAAAAATGCAGTCACTAAGAGAGAAAAACCTCAATGGATTAAATGATAGACTAGACACAACAGGAAAACTAATAAAATGTATAACAGATCTAAGGAAATAACCAAAGAAATTATAAATTAAAAAATGTGAAAACAAATGGCCAAGAGACATGGAGAGTAGAGGCCCTACCCACATCTTACAGAATCTCCAAGGGAATGGAAAATGAGGGAGAGGCAACATTCAAAGAGTTAACGGCTGATCATCTTCCAGAGCTAAGAACAGACACATATCTTCTAATGAACAAAAACAAATCTATACCCAGCCCCGTCACGGTGAAATTGCACAGCATTAAAGACAAAGAGGAAATCTTTAAAACTCACTGTGGTTATCTGACTTTGAGTTCATTAAACCTAGTGTTTCAGTCTCCTACACAATATGGTACATACCAAAGAAGAAATTATTAATACCATGTTACTTAAACATGATAAAGTCTTGTCTTTTGTTTTATACTCTTCTACCCAAGGGAAGTTACTAATCAACAAACTTAAAGGGATAGCATAATGGTTGTAACTTAGCTAACATGCAATAATTAGCCATATTTCTATTATCCTTCAGATGAATAAACATGGCTTAAACTATTTTCCTAATAGTGGTGCTAGATTAGGGTTAAGTTATGGAGATACCCAGATGTTGTCACCAAATCCTCCCTGTTAACACTTAGCACGTTTTCAGGTTGACAAAGAGGAAGAGGGTGGCGTGTGGTGATGGGGCAAGGAAAAGCCACTTGGCCTGGGCAAAATCAAACCTGTGACCACAGCATTAGCATGGAATTAGCCTGCTATAGAGGAAGGACCAGAGACGAAAGAACTCCCTTAACTGGATTTTCACCTGTCTTTTAAGTTTGGCATTAACTGAAGCAAATTATAGGATACCTAAGGTTATATATCAAAGGTTTTAGGGAAGACCAGAAGGGGAGGTATACAGCCTTTGCATCCTGAGAAATCTATATCACCACTTATTATTTTTTTATTGCTTCTTAACTAATAGTTATGAGTACCACTATGTATAAAATAAAATCAGTCTCAGGATGACTTCAAGGCCAAGGTTTGTAACACTGACACACTACAGCAGGGGGAATGAGGTCAAGAGAAGCTAACTGCTAATTTGGGGATGTCTACTCCGACAACTTTGGCAGAATTAACTAAACTCTCCATAGTTTTTGTTTGCAGAAATAGTAGTAGCTAGCTAACATACACTGATTGCTTACCATATGCCCAAGACTGGGTTAAATGCTTTACGTGCAGACAGAACGAGAATTGAAACCAGCTGCTACTCATTAGCATGATGACGTCACTATTAAAATCCTCCATTTTCTCATCTGTACAATTGAGGGATCCTTTGTGACTGCCTCGATGAGCAGAACGTGGTGGAAGTGGTGCTGTGTGACTGGGTAATGAAAGGTAACACGGCTCCCTCCCCTTCTAGGAGTCCTGAACCATGCTGTAAAAAGTCTAGTCACCCTGTAGGTGTGATACCAGAGAGGCTGTGTGGACAGAAAGAGAGTGAGAGAGAGGAAGAGCCCCTGCTGTTTGAGTGTTCTCAGCTCAGACACCAGACATACGAGTGAGGAAGCCTTCAGGTGACACAAGCCCCAGCCACTGTCTAGCTGCAACTGAGTGAGAGACTCCAAGCAAAAACCGCCTAGCTGAGCCCAGCCAACCCCCAGATCACACACATAATAATGAAATGTTGTTGTTTTAAACCACTACATTTTGAGGTAATTTGTTACATGACAATAGATAACATGGTGTTTTACAAAGACAAATATATTAATAGCTGGGGTGAAAAATACTAGATTTTATGTAGAAATATTACTTTATATTTTAACTTTTATAACTTATAAAATTCTTTTATATACATTTGTTGTATGTCTTCCTTTCTGTCATTTTGGTTATGTTCTCTAGGTTCTTTTGTTAAAATGAAAATAATTTCTACTATGTTAATTTAAATCCATAAGCTAAAGAGGACGATGTGTTAAATTTCCCTCCTAGAGAATGGCCATCTCTCTTGGGTCATGGAACTGTACTGCAAATAGCTCTTTAAAAATGGTCTTATCTGTAACATTTTCTTTCTCTTTTTCTTGTTTTTAAAGACAGGGTCTCACTCTGTCACCCAGGCTCTCTGCAGCCTCAGAACTTCTGGGCTCAAGCAATCTTCCTGTCTCAGCCTCCCGAGTAGGGGCGTGCCACCAGTCCCTACTGATTTTTAAGTTTTTGTAGACATGGGGTCTCACTATGTTGCCCAGGCTGGTCTCAAACACCTGGCCTCAAGTGATCCTCCCTCCTTAGCTTTACAAAGTGTTGGGATTACAGGCGTAAGCCACTGTGCCTGGTTCCTTATCTGTAACATTTTCATTAGGTCCATGAACGTTTGAACTGTGTTGCTCTCCCTCAGTGACACAACCATTCCAGACTTCCCTCACTTCCTCTGCTGGTCCCTTTGTTGTAAGTTCATTGAATACAAGTATTTTCCTATAGCATTTGTGCCTAGGGTTTTCTAGTAGTCAGAGTCCTATGGCAACCAGTTTCACAGGGACTAGAAAGGACAGGAATTGTGCCTCCAGAAGACAGTTCCTGGCTTTTGCTGATAGTAACCTTGGGGGCCTCCATATAAGGAGTTAGGTGTCTCCTAGCGAGAGGGTAGTCATGCACCCCCACCCTCTGCATCTCTTGGCCCCCTTCCTCTGTGATGCTCTTTCAGCACAGCCCACACATCAGTTCCTTATTGTGGCAAAAAATTGCTAGTTGCGTCCCCAATATCCATTCTCTTTCTTTCTTAGTAGCAGAACTCCAGGCGGTATGCCTACTTGGAAACTCAAATTTCCTAATCTCCCTTTCAGGTAGGGATGGCTGATAAGATATAAGATCAAGTCAATGGGAAAGCTCCTTAAAAGAGTATACCCTTTTGCTCTTCCCTCATTTCTACTCCTGATAACTACCTAGGATGTGGTTGATGGCTGGAGCCCCAGCAGCCATATTGTGGCCACAAGAATGGATGTGCTATAACCAGAAAGGCAGAGTAAAAGAATAGAAAGAGCCTGGGTCTCTCGTGACTTTATGAGGCCACCACACAGCTCCGTGTTGACTACCTATGATCTTATTTTATGTGATCTCTTTCCACCTACTGCTTCTGTTTCCGCCGGCACTATCCGCATAGTGTAGCATGGCCACTTGGACAAATTCCCTCTCCTTCCTCTTCACAGATCTTAACTCCAATTTCAAAATGGCACCACTGGTCACCTGTTTCCCAACTCTGTGACCGTAGATACACAACAGAACCCTGTTGGGGTGTACCTGAAACTACTCCTCCTAAAGGGAGCCTGTAACTGGTGCCATTAAGTGCTATTTTTTATTTAAATATAAAAATGAATTCAGAATCACTTAGTCTTTATGGGAATGAGAATATTCAGAAAAGTAAGAAGAAGAAAATTTAAAAGCGAATTTCAGTACCCGAAGTGGGTGCTTTAGGGGAGTGAAGAGGGAGCTGGAACGTTGTATCTCTGTCTCGGCTTCTGAAACCCTGAACATGCTGCTTTCACTGAAGTGGTGTTTTATTACGACAGGAAAAGGCAGAAGCAGATTGAGGTCCCGACTTGGCAACGCTTTGAAGAGCTGCAGGACTGGCTGGGTGAGCGCTGGCTGCAGCAGGTCTGCCTGCCAGGATGCCCTGTGGCTGCTGCTGCTTCCGCTGCGGCCAAGTCAGAAAGGCCGCTGCCCGGGCGGAAGCAGCCTCGGGGGACCGGCCAGCGTGCGTTCCTGCCATTACCTCTCAGCATGGGAAATCCGTGCTCCTTGACCTACAGCCCAAGTCTGCTGAGAAGCTGGAGCTCACTAGCGGGGAAACCTGAGAGCTGTTCGGCCCCCAGACATTCTCCACACCTGTGTCACCTCTGCTGTCTCAAAGCAGAGCGGGGGAGAAAATACACCAGTGCAGACACCTTGGACAAACTAGTTACTCTGTTCATTACAAAGCTGTGCCTTCCTGATTGGACTTGAGAAGAAATTAAGCAATGGGGGTAAAAGGAAGGTTTCCTCGTCTACTACTTGTATCGTGGGTATAATTTGTATGCCATAACCTTCACCCATTTTAAGTGTAAGTTTGATGAACTGTAGAAAACGTGTCCCTACACCTGCGCAGCCGTCACCGCAGTCTGACCCACTACTTCCGATCTCTGTGACATAGGTGGAGGGGAAATCAAGCACTGTTTGCACGTAGACACGTGGTGGTGAGCAGCAGCGTTGCTTTGCCTGCAGCGTGTCCCGCTTCTCCTGGGACTTCACCCTTCCATGTGCTGTGGCACCGTGCTGGCCACAAAGCAGGGGCTCAATAAGTGTTTGCCAAACGAATAGATGAACTGACCTCTGTAGTTGGTTCAAAGTGTAGCAGTTTGAGCACATTTGCTGTTTTGAAAGGAGGAACAGGGAGGCAAAGGAGGTGAGTGACAATACCGATGGCCTTCGGGGACTAAGCCCTCAGGGAGGGAGGGGAGGGGGGGGCTGGAAAAGGTGAAAGGGAGGCAATCAAGCAACTTCTATCGCCTCTCTACTCAAGTTTGGTCCAATGCAGCGGCAGCAGCACCGGGGACTTGTTAGAAATGCAGAGTCTCAGGCTCTACCTACTGAATCAGAATCTGCATTTGCCGAGATCCCCAGATGGTCTGTAAGAACAGTGAAGTTTGAGAAGCACTGATAGACAGTCTTGTGGCATTTCTAGAACAATGCAGCAGTGCAAGCAGCAGCAAGAAAGGCAGGACTAATAGCCTGGTTTCCCACATGGAATCATCTTTAGAAGAGTTAGAGTACAACATTTTAAATGATGAATTTGATTTTGAAAATCCACCATTTTTGCAGGCAATCTGGGGAGAAAGATAATATTTTCACTGAGAGTCTAATGTGTGACTTTGTTCAAGGACCATCCCTAGGAAAATCCATTTCCTTTTGTATCTCTTGCCTTGGACTAGTTTTACTCAGCCCCAGTTCTCTTTGTAGTAACTTTTCTTGGGGCTAGGAGCTAATTAGAAATGCATTTTAGAAGGGATTGCAAAAGGACATTTTAATGAGGTGGAGTCTGGGAGAGGATCCAGGAGATGCTGGATTGCAAGGTCTGCACTAGTAGAAGGAATCCATGTGACCTCTAAGCACAATGAAAATCACTTCTTCTTTGAACAAGTTTCCTTTTACATTTAAATTCTATTCAGAGCCTCATTTACTAATATTACTGTCTTTCCAATCTTTCCTCCTTGTCCTAACATGCTCATGAGAACGTGCTGCCCTAGCTGGACTTGGAGGAGCCCAGATGCATCATGAACTTTCCTGACTCTGAGCCCTGTGGTCGTGTCAGTCCCCTCATCAGTATAGCAGCCTCTCATCCACAGGGCATATGTTCCCAGACCCCCAGTGGACACCTGAAACCACAGATGGTTCTAAACCCCATCTATACTATGTTTTTCCTATACATACATACCTATGATAAAGTGTTTTGTTGCTGTTTTGTTTTGTTTTTGAGACAGAATCTCCCTCTGTGACCCTCAGCAGAGTCCAGTGGCGTCATGATAGCTCACTGCAACTTTAAACTCCTGGGCTCAAGTGATCCTTCCACCTCAGTCTCTCAAGTATAATAGCTGGGACTACAGGTGTACGCCATGACACCTGGCTGATTTTTCTATTTTTAGTAGAGACGGGGTCTCGCTCTTGCTCAGGCGGGCTTGAACTCTTGAGCTCAAGCTATCCTCCCACCTTGGCCTCCTAAAGTGCTAGGATTACAGGCATGAGCCATCGGGCCTGGGCTATGATAAAGTTTAATTTATAAATTAGGCACAGAGATTAATAATAACTACTAATAAAATAGAACTATTATAACAATATATTGTAATATAAGTTACATGAATGTGGTTGGTTGGTCTCTCTCTCTTTCAAAATATTTTCTTGTATATATTATTTTCAGACCACCAGTAACGCAAACTATGGAAAGCAAAATCACAGATAAGTGGGGACACTGTAATGGCTCCCTCTTCCCCCTCTTCCCTTTCTTCCAACCACATGTTCAAGACAAGGTTTAAGAGGTTTTTCTACAAAGCCTGCCCCCAAACACTCCAGTCTGTCACTGAGCTCTCTTTTCTGATCTCTCTAGTCCTATATTTAGCACACGCCAAGGGTTCTCAGCACATGCTGCGCTGTGTTGCTGTTTAGCTGTGCAGAGACATGTCCTGTCATCAAGAGCAGAGGAACACCCAGGTCTCTGTATTCCCATAACTAATGTCACAGCTGGGTCACAGTGAGTGTTCTTTCAACATTTCATAGATCCTTCTGGAGGTCCAGAAAGGCTGGCCCACTGCCAACTTTGGAGGCCTTCAACCATAATTAATTTTAAATGAAAATATGTGAAAAATAAATAGATCTAGAAAATCTCTCGAATATTTTTCTAGTTTTTTGTTATATAAATATGTACTATGTACTGAAAAGGAAATCTACCTTTTTTATAATGTCAGAATTGCTTTCAAATACAGAAAATAATTCAAATATCAAAACAATAAATGGTCTATACATGTGCATGTATGTGTATGTGTGTACACACACGTACACATACATACACACAGAGCCACACATGCACATCCCATTACACACACATGTACACATACATACACACAGAGCCACACATGCACATCCCATTACACACACATGTACACATACATACACACAGAGCCACACATGCACATCCTATTACCAAGCAGCTGTGCTTCACTGCAGGACAAAGCGTGTCCCCTCTATACACAGCAAACTTGCGGACCTATCACCTCATGCAACACTAGCATTCCAGTAAGTTTTCACTGAATTTAGCAAATTTTAACTTACAGCTTCCTTTATCCCATCTACCAAGTGAGGATTTTCCTATATTTTATATGCTGCTGTAAGGTTCACAGATGAAAAGAAATATTGGTACAGACTTTTTCTGTTGTCATTTGTTCTTACAGATGAAATGCCTTCACATCCTCCATACTCATTCTTTTAAAGACCATAGGAGACTCAATATATCTGTGTTGCAACAGATTACAAAACCTTACCCAAAGACCCACTTCCTACCCAGGCTGAACCGGCTGCCTTTGAGGCAGCTCCATTGCAGAACTCAGGAGCAGAGATGAGGCTTGTCTGACATGGGGAAGTGTCATTGAGGTGATACCTTTGAAAAAGCCCAGTCTTAGAATCTTGCCTTTATCTCTCAATTTGAGGCAGTATGTATTTTTGAGTTTCTAAAAATAAGTTTTTACATGATTTGGGAAATTATAAAGACTGCCAATGCCAAGAACTTCTGGGACTCTACTGTGTCAGTGGAATATCAGCACATTGATGGAAGTGTGGACAATTTGGATTCAGAAGACCTGGTTTGAACTCAACTCTGCTTCTAACTGGCTGTGTGACCTTAAGTAAAATTATCTCCTATCTCTGAACCTCCAATTCCTCCTCTTAAAATGAAGATGATGATACATTTTTTACAATGTGAATGTGAGACACATAGGAAATGACAGACATGAAAACACTTTACAGTTTGTAAGTTACTTATTAGTAGTACAAGTAGTGTTGCTCTACTGCAGTGGTTCTCAAACTTCAGCTTGCATCAGAATCACCTGGAAGACTTATTAAAACACAGATTGCTGAGTCCCTCGTCCAGAGATTCCAATTTAGTAGGTTTAGGTGATACCTAAAACTTTGTCTTTCTTGCAAATTCTCAGGTGATGCTGAAGCTGCTAGTCTGGGACCACACTGTTGACAACTACTGCTGTAATAAAATTCCCAGCCATTTTCCTTCTTACCGCATTATGAATTCCTTAAAGCATAACCTCAACTTGTTGTGATGTCGATAAAGTTTTGGGTCAGCTGGAATTTCAGCCAAGAACACTTGGGCTACTTCCAGTGGTCCCTGATGGAAAAAATAAAAAACAATACTGATATTGGAAAGAAAATTCAATTACTTGGGAGAAAATGTTGGCATGACTTAGTTTAAAAATTTAATTTTGTACTTGGTTTGAACCAAACAAAAAAAATCAAGAAAGGTCTCGAACTTCTCAAGAAACTTTTATTCCTTGGGAGTCTAGAGTTTTAGGAGAACATTCAGAAGTACAAATGTATTTTCTCAATCAAATACTACTAATAATAGGTTTTCTTTCACATATAAAGGTAATATAACTGTATCAAAGGGTATACACTTTGAGTTGCTTTCCTAAAAATGGGGCTTGCCTTGATCCATCCATTCATATTCACTCGTCTAGTTCCCCCAGTGGCAAACAGCATTTTGCATAACTGCTGGCTTGAGTCAGAGATATCCACAGTATATGTGTAGTCCATGGTTGTGGCCTTATAACATCTTCCATTTTCATCAAAGCATTGGCACTTACAAAGGCAAAAGTTTCCTAATTTTTTCTGATCTTGGAAATACAATACATATTTCTCCTCTTTGTCATTGCTGCTCCCTTGATGTTAAAAAGACAGAATTTTTGCGGGAGAATCCAGTTGTGCTGAGTGAGAAAAGACTCATGATGCTCACTGAGTATCTGAGTGCGGACAAGAACGGATCTAGAACTGAAGTTAAGGAGGCCAGAGAGTATTAGGGCTTGTACTTCCCTCCAACTGAGACTCGTTCAGCTCCATGCTGAACTTGGGCGTTAGGTTGCTAGTAAGTCTGAGAAGATCTAGTCTGGTCTGAAGTGGACCAAGAAGCCTGGTCCCAGGTCACTTCTGGTTGGCAAGGTCCTTGGCATGCTGGGTTCATCTGGTAACTGACCCAGGAGTTGGATGTTCTAGACCCTTTCACCTCTCTCCTACAGGTATTCGTAGGTTAGTCTCAAGCCCTGGAAAGACTTTGCCTAAATGGGGCGTGACTAAGCACTCTTTACAGCCCCCAGATCTGCATCGTATTGCCAGGTCTGGCCCCAAAATGGAGACTCCTTTGAGAAAATGGTACTCCTGGTCTCTTCATCTCGAGGATTTCTTTCCTACCTTGGGTTGTTACATGAAAGAGAAGAGGCATCCTAAAAGTCTTCTAAACCCAAGTGTTCAGGCTAAGTTTAGAAACATTTCTGTGTTTGTACTGGATCAGAGTCCTCATCAACCCCAAAGAAGGAGGGTGCAGATATATGATAACCAACATAATAAGAACCCGAGGAGCCGCCACCAGCTGGTTTTGTTACCTGATTTACAGTAGCTCCTACAGAGCCTTGCAGCACCATTTGAAGCATCTTTGCATCAGGGGGCTCCTGGTTAATGGCAACCGCTAACTGCAGGGTCTTCTTCTTCATGTCTTCAATGGCAACTTCAATTGGTGTCAAAACGAACTGAACATAAGACATAAATGGAGACAAGTCATTGTCTGGCCTCATATGCCACAGATAAACCTGGAGCTATGACAAGAAGGCACCTGGATTTGAAGAAACAGCTAAGGAAAGACTTTCAGAGTAATTTAAAATAATTGTAATAGGTTAAGAAGAAGGAAGGGCTTAAGATTTCTTGAATACTTGTTATGTTCCAGGAACTTTACACACAGTTATCATTTACTCCTTTCAACACCCTCCTTAGTCTCTCCATTTTATAGTCAAAGGGAGATTGGTAAGGTTAAGTAAGTTCCACAAAATGACACAGGTAGTAAGTGGGGAGGTCATAATTCGATCACGGTTATGTCTATATTCAAACTCCATGTTTTTTCTGCATCGTCAGATTTCCTGTCTTATTATTGAACAAGTTACTTGACTTACAACTGGGAAAGCTACTAGAAGAACAGCACTCAAGATTTTCTTATGCATCATAACACAAGCTTTTAACATCACTTCTGCCTTCTCCAACTCACCCTGAAGGAGAATTCCTAGTAAATGGAATTCTCTCAAAGGTCAGTCTAGTTGCTAAGTTATGCTGGTTTGGGGTAGGGTCCTTTCTGAATGTTATGGGTAGAGTCGTATCACCCCAAAATTCATATGTTGAAGTCCTAATCTCCAGTACCTCAGAATGTGACCTTATTTGGGATAGGGTCTTGACAGAGGTAATCAAGTTAAAATGAAGTTATTAGAGTAAACCTTAATCCAATATGACTGGTGTCCTTATAAGAAGAGGAAATTTGGACCCAAGCATGCACAGAGGGAAGATGATACGAACAGACACAGGGAGAAGACGGCCATATCCACAGCCAAGGGGGATCTGGAACAGACCCTCACAGCCTCAGAAGAAACCAACCCTGCCAGAACCTTGATTTCAGACTTCTAGCCTCCAGATCTGTAAGACATTACATTTCTGTTGTTTCAGCCATTCCATTTGTGGTATTTTGTTGTGCAGCTCTAGCAAATAGATACACTGAGGTTTTTGGGGAAGTATAGATGGCCAAGAAAAGTTTGGAGAATGCTTTTTGGTGCCATGAGTTTATTTTTGTGCCATGCCTAACATGTTTCCATGTTTAAAAGTCTGAAATGATAAGAAATACAGCAGGTGCCTTCTAAACCTGCCTCCTCTTGACTGAGTTGCTATGTCTGGCTTTCTTTGCCCTCTGGGAAACCCGCACTCTGATGCAGTTACTTTGCTGAACTCTAGCTGGTGCGTTACTCTCTAGGTAGCTCAGCCACTCCTGTTCCTGCCTGATGAGGTGTATAATCCCCACGATTCATCTGTGTTTGTTCACCACCTCGATTATGCCTGTTACACTTGTTATTTTAATGACCTAATCTAATTAAATAATGCATAAACTGATAAACTATAGGTGTGGAAAGAAAAAGAGCTGCTTGTATGAAATCCAAGCTGAATGCTTGGATGAGACATTATGAAAGTGAGTTGCTATAAAAATTCCTGTCATATTAGATGTGCACAAGACAACTGTAAAAGGCTAAGGGAAAAAATTGTAAAAATCCAGAAGCCTTCTGCTCTCCTATTGCTTAACGAGGACCTTTAAGCCCTCACTTCTGCTTTACAGAAAGCAAAAAATATCATGGACAATGCACTCTGGGTGTGGTTTATACAAGAAGGACAATGCTGAATTGTGATCAGCCAACCCATAATCATAGAGAAGGCTGTGGCCCTCTATGAAAAAGGGTGACAAATAAATGTATATGTAATGTGTTTTAAAGAAAAATAAAATATTTATGGCATGTATAATTCTGAGTGATTCTGTGGTTTGAGAGACTTTCTTGATCAGCCCTATTAAAATGAGTACAGTCTTCTGCTGTACGTAGAAGTCCTTCCTGCCGGTGTATACATGAAGAACCTGAAGATAATGAGCTTGTGCAAAGTCACAAGAGGAGGCTGGCACTAGAAGCCAGTGGGTCAACTTGTCTACCTTGCCTCGTGCCCTTCCCACAGCACACCTCCACCTCACTGGGGCTGCACACTTGTGGTTCTTTTCTCTAATAATTAACAACACATCTATATTTGAATCACCTCTGAGCTTTTAAATACATAAAAATTTTATATAAAATATTTAAAATTTAAATATACATATTTCATACATGCTTATAATTGGAATATAAATATATTAGATATTATAATTAAATATGTAAACATTTATACTAAAGATATAACTTTAAAATATTAAATATAAACTAGTGCTATAAAATAAATAGCTGTCTAAATGGGATTCCCTGGCACCATGAGAGTGAAAGGATAATCACATTGTATTTCAAGTGCATCCGTTTTTGCTTTTAGTCCAATGTGCCATGAAGGAGCAAGAGCTCAGGTCTATGGGTCCTGCAGGGAGGTCACCCAGGCCCCCACCACCCCTCCCCCCATCCAGTGGGGGCCGGTCCCTTCTGGGAGCCATTACCTCCTCCTTCTGGATGACAGCGATCCTGGTCTTGATGTAGGGGAAGGCGTGCATGGTGGTCAGCACGGTGTTCCTCCTGTACTGCTCGTGCAGCTCTCCCCGAGGCCGTCCCTCCAGGGTGAAGGGGGTGGTGTACATGAACCTTCGCAGATTGAAATTCTTCTCAAAGTAGGTGACCCGGTCTTTCATCTCATACTCATCAAAATAGGGCTCCACGAAAGTGATCTGTATATAGGCCTGTGGGGGACAGGACGAGGGAAGGAGAGGTGAGCTACTCTGCAAACAGCCATCCAGTGCCCTGCAGGGGCATGCTGGAACACAGCATGGCAGCGCCCTTCCCAGTTCAGGAAAGCTACAGACACCAGGAGCCGCAGGCGGGAATCCTGCCAGCAGCCATCCCTTCTCTCCAACCCCAGAGAGACAAAGGACTCTGAGCAGCAGGAGAGGGGAATGTGGCTGTGGGAAGGGTCAGGCCCACTGGCCACCCCCCTCCTAGCAGAGCAAACTGATCCAGCAGAAGCCCTGGTATGAGAGTGTGCAAACTGCTATTCAAGACACTAACTTTCCTTTTCAGAATGACTATGACCACTGTATACTTATTAGAAAGCATGAACTGCCAAACTAAAAAAAAACTAACAATACCAAGTGCTGGCAAAGATGGAGAGCAGCTGGAACTTTCTTACGTGAATAGTAGGAATGCAAAACATACAGCTACTTTGGCTGTTTCTTATACAGTTAAATCGCACTGACCATGCAACCCAGCAATCCTGCCCCTACATGTGTACCCAAGAGAAACGAAAACATATGTCTACACAAAAACCTGTACACAAACGTCTACAGCAACATTATTCATAATAGATGAAAACCAGAAGCAACTCAAACGTCCTCAAGTGGGGAATTGACAAGCAAACGGTGGCACATCCACACAACAGAATACCACTCGGCAATAAAAAGGAACGAACCATTACAACGTGGATGAATCTCAAATGGATTAGGCCAAGTGAAAAAAGCCAGGCTCAAAAAGCGGTATGATTCCATTTATTTACTGCAAGACTCCACTTTATACATCCTGGGAAAGGCAAGCCCACAGAGACAGAACACAGATCAGTGGCTGCCAGGGGCTGAAAGTAGAGAATGACTAGAAGGGCCCAGGGAAATATTGTGGAGAGACAAGTCTGTTCTATCTCTTGATTTTGGTGGTCGTTACACATGTTTGTCAAAACTCTGAGGGCTAAACACCAAAACAGTGCATTTTACTGCATATACTTCATTTAAACACCCCCTCCGCATACACACGCAGAGTGAAGAAGGGTACTTATTAAGGAAGAAGGCCTCTTTAAAAAAAGGGTGACAGTGAGCATAGACACTGGGACACCCAGTCACCGAAGGGGGTGGGTGGGGTCACTGACCTCAGACTGTAAATCACTATTGAGTATAATGATATCTGGTCATAATTTTGGCTTTGGACTCATTCCAAGCTCTCACACCCACTCTGGAAGTTTTAAAAGAGGGGAAAAAGGACGCTCTGTGTCAGGGAGGTCACTGGTGATTTCACACAGCTTGTGCTGTGCACAGATCACCGTGGGCACGCGGCCAATCCTATCTTCCAAGGACCCCAAACATTCCTGTCTGAAGTTCAGTTCAACTCTTACTACAGTTATTGCTTTCAAGCCTAGACTAGGAAATGTGTCTGAAGTGAACAAGTGTTCTGAAAAATGTAGAAAAGACAAACTCTTAGATTTGGCCATTTCTTCCCTGCTTACATCATCCTCACACTATCCTGGAAGACAGAACTGAGGGAAGACTTTGGACCTTTCGTTTTATAGGTCTGCCAGATGGCAGTTGGTCCTCTGTTCCCTGAGCCCTTCACAATGCTTTGCACTTGCATTATTTCCAGCCTGGAAAGCTCATTCATGAACATATCTGTCGGTGCCATGGCTGGGCAGGCAGGTACCACCCCTGTGGGATACTAAAGAATATGTCTGGTCTTTGTTCCCATTTCCTGGCACAGAGCTTCAGAAACTCTTGGAATGTCCTGAGTGATAGGTGTGACTCTGTTATGCCAATGAGGTGATTCTTGGCAGGCCCCTGGACAACTTCTGGATGCCAAGGGGTCATCAAAAAGACCAATCATGTGATTAGGGGGTTGGAACTTTGGGCCAGCCTGATCTCTAGAGAGGGGGAGGGGCTGGAGACCGAGTTCAGTCACGCCTGCATAACGAAACCCCAATAAAAACCCTGGACATGGAGACTCGGTGGAGCTTCCTGGTTGGTGAACACATTGGTGTGCCAGGAGGGTGACGTGCCTGGATTTCACAGGAGAGGGCACAGAAACTACGTGCACCTTCCCAGACCTTGCCCCATGTGTACTCTTTATATAAAACTGTAATTGTAAGTATGGTACTTATGTGAGTACTTCTGTGAGTCATTTTAATGAATTATCTAACCTGAGGGGTGTTATGGAAACTCCCAAATTTGTAGCCAGCTGGTCAGAAGTGTGGTTGAACCTGATGTCTGAAGTAAGGACCGTCTTGAGGAGGACTGAGCCTTTAACTTGCGGCGTCTGATGCCAGCTACGGGTGGTGACATCAGAAGTGCACTGCAGTACACCCAGTTTGGGGTGAAATGGACCATACCCCTGTGTCTAAGGGAGAAAACGGAAGCCCGAGCCCCTTCTATCATTCCCCCAACAGCACAGGGATCCTACATTGGCTGAAAGGAGTACTTACTTGTAGCCTAAAGAAGAGTGCCACTAAATGCTCTCAGTGAGACAACTGTATCTTTTAAACATATTTCAAACTGAGAGTTTAAAGGTTTTATAGAAAGGCAGTAAATACCAGTGGTTAGGAGTATGAGTTTGGGGATAACAGACCCTAAGTTTGAGTACTGGCTCTGCCACTTGCATTATATTGGAAAGTTTCTGGCCCTTTCTATGCCTCAGTTTTCTCATCTGTAAAATAGAAACAACAAAACCTACTTCGAAGGACTGAGGGAGGACAGAATGAAATCATGTATGCAAAGGGCCTAGTTCCAGACATACAGCTGGTGCTTAATAAACAGTAGCTCTTGTTATGATTCCTGTGTCTGAGTATGTTTTCGTTCAGATCTGACCAATTTGTAGTTGAATCCTAGACACAAATGTTTGCCTGCGTTTAAATGACTAGGAGAATCCAGATGAAAGAGGCCATTTTGTGCTCTCAGGGTAGGATAAAAGGATTTAGAGCCTGAAAGTTAATTTTTGCAAATTTTTTTATACCTTGTTTGGATCCAACTTGCTTTTGTCCACAGGAGTAGAGTCTTTTATCACTTCCACAAATTCTGCACCAAAACATTGACCATAAAATCCCTAGGTAAGAAGAAGCAACAGTTTATAAAGGTTATTTTTAACAAAATGCAACTCTTTGTCTTCTCAGAAGTGAAATAAGTTTGGAACAAGCACAAGGTAGAATTTGTTCATTGATTATTGAGAGTCCCTCTGAGCTAATGAGCAAAGTTCAGCAATTCCTGAGACAAAAATAAAAATACAAGGAAGTTCAGCACTGTCAACTGATATATGCCTCCCTACAATACGTAGGCTTGGCATCTAAGTCAACCAACCTCATCATATTTCCTGAGGCATCTCCTGGGGTATCACACTATTTACTTCTTGCCTTTGTACCCTGAAAACTTGGAGGTCACCAGGCTTCCCGTATTGTGGCAAACTACAGTACACAGGAAGACAAAATACATACTTCTAATTCTAGGTAGAGAAACATTAGAAAACCAAGTGGTCTGTCGTTGTTAGGTGCTGAATAAATTTGGGCAACTCAGCCAGCCACTCTGGGGCATGGCTTCTTTGAATCAAGTAAGCATGAAAGTCCCCTGTCTTATTTGGCATGGTTGGATAGCACAAGGAGCAATCAGGCAACAAGTGTGTAAGTCTTACAGTCATAAGAGGGCATACATTCAAAACAATAGTGAGAGAGCGCAAGGAACGGATCTTTGGTTAACTGTCAGCAGTTTAGCAGACCCCAGTTGCTCAGTCTGAGAGGGTTTTGCTTTGGAGGCATCCTCTGACTTTCTTCCTGAGTTCTTAGTCCTTGGCCCTTTCACCCTCTGTTTCCTTTTTCCCGATCTTTCTTTGGGCTGTTTCTCTTTTCCTCCATCCTTTCAGCCATTTGTCTAAGAACATGCTGTTCTTTTCTGTTACATTATGGACCGATTGTCAACAGCATGCTGGAGTTGGGGCTGGTCACAGCCCTCTATACAGCTACCATGAAGCAGCTCTGTATCAGAATCAGAACGGAAGATGATGTCCAATGACACCAAAAGGATGGCCACACCATTCTCTAGGGGTGATTCAGTAATTTGGCCAGATTACTTCCAAGTCAAGATGATAACCTTCAAGCTGAAAAAGTCTATTACTTTCTATCTTTTAGCATATATTAGTAACATTTGGAAAGGGTGATAAGCACATGACATTGAATTTTGCATAGAGTTGAAAATAAACGTTTGCCATATAAATTTACAAACTTTGAAAAGCATACACAGGATCTTAGGGGAAAAGTATCCAAATCTTGCTTTACTTCAGATCTCACCTACTGCCTTCATATTAGAAATGCAAAGTGGAAAAATTTATGTAGAGATCAGTGATGAATCCATGATTTATGATTATTTACTTATTTTGGGTAATGACCCACTCTAACTTGTTTTTGCAAAGTACATAATGTCAAGCACACAGAATCATTTTTCTTACCTCCAGTCTATGGGAGATCTCAGGAAGCTTGGTAATTGCAGGCTCTTTGTAAACAAATTCCTGCTCATCCAAATCCCCAAATTTGGATCCATAGAAACCAACTCGGAAGTAGGTCCCAAACATTCTCTTATGATCCTGATGAACAAAATATGAAAAACTCTCCTCAGTTATGTAATGCCTGAGGATCCATTGGGTTGCAAAGGCAGGATCCTTTTACTGCGTTACAGTGTTTTATTCCAATGGCTGATGTAAACAGAAATCATTCCTTTAAGAAAAGTGTAATGTTTCTGGAATAAACTTTGCAAATAATAACCAAAAAACCCACAAAAGATTTGGGGCCTTCTTTTAAGTGAATTTGAAAGAGTCACGTTTCCTGATTACAAAGGCATTCAAGCTGCCTTCTTTCACACTTGGAATTCTGGTCCTCTATCTATTCCCAGCCCTTTTCTGTTTGATGGGTAAGAGCTAAAGTAGTGAAGTGCTCAAGGTAAATCACTTCCCCGAGGGGAAGGAGGGCTAAGCATCTCTAGGACAGGGTACCAGACCTGCTAGCCAGGGTCCCCAGCTACCTTGTTAATGATGCTGTCGAAGGCCTTCTGCAGCTTGTCGTGAGTGGAGGTCAGCTTCCGGAAGTCTCGATGTGCTTCCAGGATGGGGATGACCAGCTTGTAGACCTCGTTAACTGTCTCATATAAGCCTCCCTTGGAAAGAGAAGAATCAGAGAGAATTTCACTCATTGGAAACTTAAGAAGAGCAATTGGAGTTCATTGTCCAAACAATGCATTTATTGTTTCAGCACAGCATTTTACAGGGCAGGAGGGATGTCTGGGTGTCTTTGGGACAGTTACTAGCATTCAGGCTGAACTAGACACATCACTAAGTGGTTGTGTATGGTGACGTTAAGTAGAGAGAAGGGTTTTCAAGGGAAAAAAAAACAGGAGAGGAGTTTGGCAGCAGAGGCTAAGAGTATTTCAGCGAGGCAGCTTTAGTGTATTTAAATTTCATCAGAGGTTCTTCTCCAGCCAGATGCTAAATGTAAGCCTCGAAGAAATTAGTAACATTCTAACCAATTAATTTTCTTGAATTTGAGGAAAAACAAGAGTATATTAGCCATTTTCTGAATCCTGAAAGGGAAAGCAGGGAAAAAAAGAAAAGATAATTAAAATAATAATTAAAATACACAGACATGATAGGGAGGAAACTTGGAAATGAAAAGTAGAAAACAAAGAAGAATATGGGGTTGAAAACAAAACTGAATCAGCTAAATACAGTGAAGTCCTGAATATCTACTTGGCTTAAAAATAAAGGAGGAAGGACATTAATATGAAAATTGACTAGAGGCTTTCCTTCTTGCCCCGAATCTCAATGACTTAATCTGGGTATTTTTTCTCTTATTGGAAATGTTTAAGCCCAAGTTAAGGTAACGAGGAAAGTCTCGGTGATCTCTGCTCCCACTTTTCTCCGAGTGGTGCTGGTCCGTAGTGACCTGGGGGCTGCCCCGCTGTCGGGAGGGAGGACCCAGTCCCTGCTCCTGCCCGCTCCCCCAGTGGCTCCGCCCCACGGCCTTTCTCTATGGGAGGGAAAACGAGGGAGGAGAGCATGCCTCATCGTTTATTGTGCAATCCGGGCAAGCCATTTCACCTCTCTGTGGCTTCGTTTCCACCCCTATTAAATGGAAATAATCCTGTGAAACTGCCGCCCAGCCAATGAGCACGCGGCGACAACCAGAACCTTGCTGCGATGAAAGGCTCTCTCGCCTCCCTCGGGGGCTGTTGCAATTTGCATGCATCAAAGTCCTCCCCGGCCTCATCCCCTCCCCTGCACACCCTGGCGCGTGTCCTGGGGAAGTGGCGCTGACGGGGCTGTTAAGCCCGGGCGGTCACCGCACCCCGAGCCCCGACGGAGCGCGCGAGGCCCGGCCCGGGGACCCCCGGCACTGACCGTGCTGAAGAGCTCGGCCGCCTGCTCCAGGAGGCCCACCAGGCCGCTCTCGGTGAAGTACCGGCCCGAGCACACCCCGTCCTCGTCGGGCGACAGCGTGTCGTCAGAGACTGCGGACTCCTCCAGCACGTTGGAAGAAATATTCTGAAAGAGGTCACAGAATAAGCCCAGGGAACAGACGACCCGACTAGCAGGACGCCGCAGGCATCCGATGTAGGAACGAGGACGAGGACGCCGTGTTCAGGTCCTCACACCAGGCCGTGCTCACACCAGGTCGTGCTCACACCAGGTCTGCGATCCCACCCACCAGGGTTTCTGCCTCCCATTCATTTGCAAAGGACACACCGAGCAACCGGTCTTCAAACCTTACAATTTCCTTTTCTTTTTACCCATGAGGAGGTTTTTATATAAAAGACATTTTACCTCAATGTAACATCAGTTGAGTTACTTTAGTGAAACAAACCTAAGGGACATACAGCTGGGGGTCTTGGTTTTTTAAAGGCAAAGGCCAATTAACAGTTAATGAGACTCGTTTCACCAGCCCAGTGAACCTCTGACTTCTGGGTGTTTTTCTGAACTATGTGGCCACTACTGACTTGACTTTCAGATAAATAACCATAATGTATGACAGTAGCAAGTGAGACTGTCTTCTTTATGGAAGTTTTTTACGGCAATGCAGTAGTTACTGTTTTTTTCCCCTGAACATTTTGTTTCTACACATTTTTCCTCTACATACACTATGGAGTTTAGGAGCCTCTGGCAGAGAATGCAGTGACCAGGGTTAGGGTGAACCTAATGAGAAACCCAGGGCACAAAATTGAGGGAGGTATTCACTCTCAGGTTGTGGAAGTACTGATCCTGTACTCACCTGACCCTGAGAGTGAGTGCCTCCTCACCTTTTCACCTTGTCCACCTCCCTTGCCTCCCCCTAGTGCTGGCCCTGGCAGTGACTCTCATATTCTTGACAGGTCAAGAGTCATTTTCTTCTTGGCTCACAGCTATAAAAGAAATGCATACAGATCATAGAATAAATTGGAAACCTTCTTAGCTTAGAGATTGCAAACAGGTAGCACACATGCCACTCCTTCCTATTGCTGTGCTCATGGTAGGCATAACTAATCAATTATAGCACTCTTTTCCTGGAGCTTGGATACAGTCTCAAAATTCTTCTCAGCATAGTGCTCCAGTCAGCCACTATCAATTGATCAGGGTTGACATGAGAAGTAAAAGTGGTCTGCCTTCTGGCCTGGGTAGCAAGATCAAGTGAATCAACCTTAACAATCAATGAGGAGATAGCTGTCATATCCTTTCACATGCAATATTACAATGTAGTTTTAGGAATATAGGAGGAGGCTCTCAAAGTCTTTTGTGGCCAGTCTTTCATCTAAACCTGGCCTATTACGATGTTTCTGAATTGGAGATAACAGAAGGTCCAAGAAATTCAGTTGAAAGAATCTAATAACCCCAGGAACTAAAACAATTAGAATTGTATGTAGTTTTCTTTTCCTTTTTTAGAGATAGGGGCCTTGCTATGTTGCCCAGGCTGGCCTTGAACTTGGGTTCAAGTGATCCTCCTGCCTTACCTGGGACTACAGGCACACACCACCACACCCAGCAGTATGCAATTTTTCACAGTAAAGGAACAGATTTGAAGCTATGTAGCCTCATTAGCTATAGTCAGATGGAAAAGATTCTGGAGAAGGCTCTCCTTGCATCAGAATTAGGAAGGTAATAGCAGTATCTAAGAATGTGTCCGTATCTACATTTGTGAAATAAATATTGCACTCTGGGACACAGAATTTCAATAATCTCAGTTCCTAGGAATTCAGTGACCTCACAGTTATTTTCCTTGCACAGATTTATTTACCTCCAGTGTGTAAGTCTTTTCCAAAGGCTCATTTTTATTAGAACAGAACAAGGTTGAAAACCAAAGTACAGAGCATTTAAGAAATCAGCACTGGATATCTGTTTTTAATGCTGCTCCCAGAATTCTTTCCTCCTTCTACAAAGTGAAGCATCCTGATTTTTTTGGTGGGGGGGTGGGGGCGGGTATCATAACTTCAGGTGTGGGCCTGTGACTCTGGCTCAGCCAGTCAGAACATTCCATTTCCCTGGTCATTATCACTGGTGCAGGGATGAACACAGAACCCAGTCAGGATCAGTAAGATGCACTAGACTTTCTCTGCAACTGCTAGAAATGAGATATCTCTCTTTTCACCTGGACTTGAACCTGGAGATGCAAACCTAAACCTTTATTGGTGTGGGAAGCCTGTGAAGAATGAAACTGACACAATAGAAGGCAGAGAAAGTAAGTGGTGATGACACTGAGGTCTGATGACATTGTTTGGGCCTTCAGGACCAGTTTGGTGGGTGCTACTCCAGGATTAACTCTCTCATGAAGGCTGACAAATTCCATTTTTACCTTAGGACAGTCTGGGTGGGGTATTCTATCATTTGCCAGCACACATTTCCAAACTGATCTGGTAGGTCTCATTTCAGAGAAATATGAATTCACTTATAAGTATCAACACCATTTGGTTTCTCTTCTGCAGCTGAGAACACTAACTCATCATGTTCTGCACATCCTGAAGGCCTCACACTTCAGTTTCTTTTGCCTCCTTTCACCTTCTTCACCCTTTCCCTGACACCCAGGCTGGGCCACATTATAAATGCTGACAACATCTTGTGCCTCTTTATAATAAACAGTATTTCTCATAATTGTTATTGAATAAAGAATGGAATAATTAGTTATATAGAGTCTGGCTAGAATGTCAAGTTCATGAGGATAGAATAAGTGCTGAATAAATATTTTCTAAAGGAAGGAATGAATGGATAAAGATATATGAAAAGATAGAGCTGTGTGCCCCCATGTAGGGATAATATGGAGTTTTTCTCTTGGTTCTGTAATAACTATTCTATATCACCTTGGCATGTCTCATTATAAGCAAATCAATTGAATTATAGCTAAAATTAGGACAGTAAGGCAACTAAACATAAAAATCAATGAAATGCATTTAATATTTAAGTGATAAATATTAAATAAAATATAGTAACTGGGAAAAGGGCATAAAAGAATTATAAGAAATAGTTTAGTCAATGAAACAAGAGAAGGGGATGATGCAATTCAACATAAAGTGATACACCTAAAGATTTTCTGGGAATTGAAAGAGTAGTACTATATTTATCCTTGATAATATCAAATGTCCAAAATAAATTTGATAAAAGAAGCAGATATGTTTAAACTAATTTTTATAACTTTCTTATTCACTTTTATGTGATTCAAAGTTAGATGTAATATTTTTATGCTTTTGGGTAAGAATTTAATTATTGGCTTTGATAACAAACATTTCCGAATTGAGACTAAAATTCATTTGCCAAGCATGAAATCACAGAATAAACACGTGTGTTACTGAGGACCGTAAGGAAGGAGGAGTTAATATGAGGTGAAACCCAGCGTGGCAGATGAGCAGTACTCTGGGAACCCAGGGGCTCCTGGCTCCACTCTCAGTATTTTCCACAACTTATTCTCTAAGGCTGGGAAGCTACTTTGAATTGTCCATTCTTTCTGGTTCACACAGCATCACAAAATTGTGTTGAAGAACAATAATGAGAACAAAGCCTTTCATAAAATCAGTCATACAAATTCAAACAAAAATAATACAGACACTTGTCAATGACTTTGTAAATCTGGCTTGAAAAGTGCTCTATTCCTGTAGCTATATTGCATGCTTTCAGGGACGGTCATCTCTACAGATTATGTCTCTTTCAAATAAGTACTCAATACTTTTTTTTCCTCTCTAAAGACCATACTAAACTATTCAGTAAGGACAGTCCAAGTGACCACCGTGCATCCCAGCTCTTAGGGTTGGCAGACAATTGCCTTTTGCCAACTGTGGGTAATTTTCAGCTTATCCTAAGAAAGTACTGATTCAGCCTTTCCCGGGTCAATTTGATTCTTGATTTTGGATTAGAGAGTGGGCCCCTGTGAAGCTGAGGAGTGGAATCAAAGAAATGAGTCATGAGGGAAATCATTTCTCCAATGTTCAGAAATACTTTCATGGATATTAGTATCCTGTGCCAACTACAAGTCTTTGAGAAAGAGTTTAAATGACCTTAGAAAAATCGCTCTCTCAGTTCCTTCATCTGTGAAGTGGGAGTAATAACACCTTCCCTATATACCTGCTTCACAGGTTTATGGGGAAGTTCAAATGAGATCACACACGTGAAAGTGTTTGAGAATGTCTCCTAAAGTACCTGTTGACTCTAGGTACCATTATTGTAAATAATAATTAAAAAAAAAACAAACCCAAGATGGTAAAGCAATTAGAAGAGGCAAACGTAATATATTAACAGAGGGTTTTTTAACCTTGGCATGATTGACATTTAGGGCCAGAAAATTCTTTGTAGAATGTGCAATTCCTGTGCATTGTGGAACGTTTAGCAGCATCCCTGGCTTCTCCCACTCCCAGTTATGATAGCCAAAAATATCTCCAGATATTGTCAAATGTCCCCAGAGTAGGGGGAATAATTGCCCTAGTTTTTCTACAGAGAACCACTGCTCTATAGGAAAAGCTGAACTTGGCCCCACCTGGAAGCTGACGCTGCCCACGGGCAGGTAGCTGTGGTCCTCCAGCATGCTCAGGTACTCGGCCACTAACGCAGCTGCGTGTACCAGGCACATGGCGGCCTCCGTGTAGCATTTCCTCTTGGTGTGTTTCTCCGCCATGTTCTGGAGCCAGGTCAGCCTCAGATCAGGAGATGTTTGGTAACTCTTGGCAATTCTGAAGACAGATGGAGAAATAGTTTCACGGACAACTGGTTAATGATGCTATTCTTCTATTGTGTGTGGCCACTTCCCTCCTGACCCCGAGTCATTTGCACACATTTTCAGAAAACAAGAGAAAAGAAAAACTATCTATTAGTCCAACTGTTTTCATTCCATGTGTAGGGTGTGCTGGACCCCAAGAAATAGCACTTAGGAAAAGCCTTATGGGGAAAAAAGACCTGATAAAATGATGTCTACTGTAATGGATCTCAAGCAATTTTCTTCCTTTTCTTCCCTTTCTCTCAAAATAATAACAGAGGATCAAAGTACTACCCTTCTTATGATGTTGCATCAGAACAATTTTGCTTCTGTAAGTAGTTTCTTCTGCACAAGGACTGGAAGGCAAAGTTTTAAACTACATAGTAAAATGTGATTTCTAAAGTAAAACTATACATATATGTCAGAATATAATTGGAACAAAACCATATAGGAAATAATTCATATAATAATTGATAATTCTTTTCTCACATTCTACAGTAAGTAGAAGACAGGGCAAGTCGAAGATAAAACAGGTACTTCACTTTAAATTGGGGAGATCTTTCCAAAAACTTATTTATGAATCAACCCACTCTGAATGCTTAATTTCTACCAATTTCTACGTACAGTTTTGGATGTCATTCAAAACATTGTACCCATGTTACCTTTGGTAATAACCCTAGTAAGAACTCCACAGTGACAAACCCTAGATACCCAAGTGACACTCTTTGAGTTTGTCAGGAAAGCTCACCTGTACATGAGATCCATAAGCATCTCAGGATCTTCCTGAAATTCCCTCATTTTCACCGTGTCGTATAAGATGCTATTCAGATTGCAGAGAAGCTCCTCCACCTGCAAGATATGTGAGCCCCAAAATAATCTTGGTTTTGTTGTCCTGGGTGCCGAGTCAGGATTACATTGAAAGTGCAAGGGGAAGCCGTGGAGTCTCCACTCAGAGAGCCGCGGAGATCAGGGGTGGAGGGGGAGTCAAGACCCCGTTCTCCGTGGCTTTGATCTTCACAAGTCCAGGTGCTTCTGAGGCCCAGACGTGAGCCGGCACCTGATATCCATGAATTAGCCCTGAATCCTTATGCTGTCTCCCTCTCCAATACCATTTTCATTACTAAAGTTTGAAGTAGTTTCAGTTATTTGCAACCTGAAAAGTTCTAAACTCTGCTCTGGAACATCAGGGCTTTTTATACCAAGTAGGAGGCAGCTTAGGACCTTAGCTTGGGTTCTCAGAAGTTTCCTGGATCTTCCCAGGGCTTCAGAGATTTTAGAACCTCTTGTAGCCACTTGTTCTTAACTACAAAATCCAACAGAGAAGTGGCCAGGGGAGCCTGCAGCACAAAAAGGATGAGGACTATGGCTTCATCGCTAGACCTAGGAGGTGGCTCAGCCACAGAATGTTGTCCTACCCGCTATCCCCTCTACCAGCTTGCCAGGGCTCCCAAAATTTCCACCACTAGATTTATTTCACTGAGTGAAGGCACTGAAGACCTCTATTAACCTGCCCATATTCTGCTTGGTCTTGCTGGTGAATATCTGCATAAATGATGAGATTAATTGAAAGGAGAGTGGTCAAGAGGAAATGAGAGAGGTAGGGTTTGATGCAGAGGAGAGGAAAGGAAAAAGGTTCGGAGAATGAGGGTGTGAAATTGCTAGAGCAGGCAGGAGACTGTGCAAATAGTCTTAGGCTGTCAGACTAAGGGAATAAAGAAAAAAATAATTCATTCATTCACTTTCACCTGTCACAGAGGTTCCTTGCAAGTTTCCTTAGGGCTGAGCTTGTCTACGAGCTGTCTCTAACTGGGCCCTTCCTTACTTGAAGTACTCCTCAGCAGTAAAGTTGGTCCTTTTATCATCCCCTTAGACGCAATTCATTCTCTCCACTATGTACAACTTCCCCTTCATTTTTCCCCTGCTCAGCTCAATCCTATCCCAGCCTTTCAGTCTTACTCTTGGCCCCTGGGCTTTCCTGGCCACTAGGTTGTTTATTAATCACTCTTCCTTTTCTCTAACCTTACACAGCATTTACTTTCCTACCATACACTTGGCACTTAAGTATCAGTTGTCTTGTATTGCCACCTAATTGTTTTGAGACTGAGCTCTCCAAATAGACCATTAGCATCTTGAAGATGGGGACAGTGATGGATGTATTTTTTTTTTTTTTGGTACTTTTCAGAGCACTGAGAACATATGCATATTGGACAATAAATATTTGCTAATTTTGTATATTTACATATAAATTATATATGTATGTATATATAAAATAATTGGCTGATCCCAAACCCACAGGAGACAAGGTATGTGCTTCAAGTCTACCTGGGTGGGAAAAGGAGTCGTCTGCATGGCGGTGTCCTCTTCTGAATAGGCCAAAATGGTCCTCAAGGATCTTCTCAGGTGCTCCTCATTAAAGTCTGGTGCTTTGCCCACCAAGGATGCCAGAGACATGGTTACTTGCATCTTTACTCTTGCAAAGTTCTGCATCAGTAAAAAGAAAAAAAAAATAAATAAAAAATGGAACAAATAAGAGGCACTCGGCTGGTCGGTAATTGAAGGCAGCAAGGCCAGACAAAAACAACCACTGATGTTTCTTTTACATCATTTCCTTTTCTCTCAATAAAATGTGAGCTACACTTTGCACAAGATTCATATTGTTGTTTAAATGGTTTAAATGGATCCTGCTTCTCACATAAATCTGTCAGGCCCCCTTTAAATTTTCATTGAGGACTGGGCTGCCTCCACACTGCAAGTTGGCAGGTTCCTATAAGTTGGTCACAGGATACTGCATGTGCTATTGTGCCAAGCCTCTCTTCTTGGGACTGTATTTAAACTGCAAAGAGGAATGGGACGTCTGCAGCGAGGATTTCTAAGATTTTGGACTCTGAGTAAGCAGCAACTTTTTCTTTTTCCTTTTCTTCCATGCCCATGGAGAAATATGGCTATCCCAAGGACCCCTGAGCAATGTCCTAAAGCAGCAGTCCCCAACTGTTTTGGCACCAGGGACTGGTTTCATGGAAGACAAGTTTTCCATGGACTGGGGGAAGGGGGGATGGTTTCGAGATGATTCAAGTGCATTATGTTTATTGTGCCGTCAAATCTCTCTGCTAATGATAATCTGTATTTGCAGCTGCTCCCCAGCGCTAGCATCACCGACTCAGCTCCACCTTAGATCATGAGGCATTAGATTCTCATAAGGAGCCTCAACCTAGATCCCTCGCATGTGCAGTTTACGGTAGGGTTCACACTCCTGTGAGAATCTGATGCCACCACTGATCTGACAGGAGGCGGAGCTTATGTGACGATCTGAGAGATGGGAAGCAGCTGCAAATACAGACAAAGCTTTGCTGGCTTGCCCTCTGCTCACCTCCTATTGTACAGCCCGGTTCCTACCAGGCCATGGACTGGTACTGGTCTGCAGCTTGGGGGTTGGGGACCACAGTCCCAAAGGCTTTTAAATAGTATTCCTTAATATATTCTAAGAACCCTGCCTTTCTTCCATGGGCCAATTTATCTTTTAATATCATGTAAGCATGCTTATTAACATAACCACAAATGGAAATTCCAAAAGGACATAACAAAACCTAGACAAACTAAAGCAAATGTTGACTGTTCTATAATAGAGCTGAACTCCAAAGGCTTCTTAGCTTTGATTAAAACTCACGTCTAGATGATAGTGATAATTTAAAATTCTCTTTCACCAGGCATTCTAGTACCAGCCAGTCAGAATTTAGAAACAGGACACATTGTTCTGAATTCTTAACCCATCTATTGTATTTATTCCCACAGATGATACCTTTTAATCTACATATATTCTTCCACTTCTTTTTGAAACATATTGATAGAAACCACTGCATTCATCTGTCTTGACATTCACTTTTAGATGCAAATTAAAATGAAAGCTGCTATCCGTCTAGGTACTTAATTCTTTCTCACAGGACAGAAGTCAATTGTAATACTGCAAACTTTTCCTTATGTTTTTCTCTCAACCAATGCTTTGCATTGACTTTCTCTACTATTCTAGGTCACCCAGCTGGTCTGAGCTCTTACACTGGTGGCTCCAAAACTGAACCTCATGAGGAGGTAGAGGGTGGCGCAGGCCTGGCTCCGGGTGACGTCCATGCTGCTGCTGCAGTGGTGTAGCACTCGCTGACACAGGTCTGCACACTGTTCCACCTCCTCCTCGAACAGCAAGTCTCCGAACTAGGAGAGACACAAGGGGCCATTAGGCATCAGTTGGCACTCTGATACGCTTTCTGGACTGTTGAAATATGCAAATGTCTGCTTGGACAAGCAAAAAGCCCAGAAGAGTTAATGCATTGCTCCATAAAGATAATGAGCTACGTGAGTCAGAGGATGAATTTAAGCAATAGAGTCGACTTAGGATTTAATTATGAACTGTACAACTGAGGTCAGGGCTGTGTTATTAACTGCATTCTTAGCCAGCTTGCATTCACTGGTGAAGTCACAACTATGAAGGAATTAAATCTGAGTTTCCTGAGTTCCTTGGAAATTATTGGTGACTAAGAAAGAGAAAATGGTCCTGATAGGGGTGAGCAGAAGAATCCTACTTTCTAAATTTAAAAGATCCCGCAGAGAAGGCACCAACTGAGATCTTCAATAAAGGGGAAAAAATAATCTGTGTAGACCATTTTACCCAAGGATAATCTACATTCTTCAGGCTACGAGAAATTCATTTCTAAACCTTCTGGAATTTTATGACATGACATTTTGTAAAAGATACTCATGGGAGTCAGACATAGGACTTAATCTCACTCAGACGAGGTATTAAAGAAAGAGGGTGAAGTTGCAAAGTCGCTCAATTGATTTTTGCTCTCATGTCATAGAGCTTCAGTGAGCAGGCATTTCAAATTTCTAGATTTAGGCCCACATTCCAAGTATGAGAGCCACTGTTTTCTCTCTCCATGGTGACTTCCCATAGAATGGGTGCATCAGCTTTCTTCCTAGGAGGACTTAAGACCTTTACTGTGATGTTGCTTAATATACGCTGTGGGTTTTGGTCCACCTGAAGAGAAAAATGTGAAGCTAGATGAGAATCTTACTCTTAATTAAGAGTAAGAAAACAAGCGTCCCACGTTTACCTTGGCAATGAGAGCACGGAGTGTCGCAAAGCAGTGAGTCAGGTAGGTGGTACTCTGATCACAGCTCAGAGAATTCACCAGGACCCTCAGAACACCGCCCAGCAGGCTGTCTTTGCAGTCCAGAGCCGAGCTCGCCTAGGAGTGGAAGAACAGCATCACTGAATCCCCGCACCGTGCCAGTGAGCCGGGAGGGTAAAGACGCAAGAGACACTGCTGATGACCAGCACCGTGACTCTGATGTTTCATCTCTTTTGGTGGAAGGTCGTAAGGGTTTGGAGAGCTCTCATGGTTGACATGTCATCCGTCAACCATGAGAGCTGAAGTTCTATTTCCAAATGACTTTATTTCAATACTCCCAATTGATTTGGGATTTATACCTAATTCTGGGCTCCTAAATGAAGTAGTAAAGCATAGTCTCTTCCCATTCTGAGTCACAGATTCTGGAATGTTCTTTCTTTGTATACAAGCTTTCCTGTGTGCTTTGAAACACAATTGTGGGCTTCCCAGCACAACAGGGACTGCTGGGTGGCAGTGATGTTTCTAAATAGAAGCTTATTTATCAGCTACAGCAGGACTGACAACACCAAGGACAATAACAAAAAAGTTTCAGTCTGCTTTGAAAATTGCAAATACATTTTGAGGACTGGTGTGAGATATGTAGCACTGTATAAAGGTGAGCTGTATAAAGATATAATCAATATGATGTCAAGCATTTAAGTTATCAAAGATATCAAAGTCCTCAAAGACACCATATATTTTTTGTCTTTAGTTTTATACAATAATTGCTTAAAAGTTAGATAACTAATATGCCACTGTGTTTCAACAATATTTTTTGTAGCTCCTAAAAGCAATCCTGGATCTACTCTAACAAATGACTTCTCAATGGAAACAGGTAAGGACTCATTTTCCAGGGTAACTAAAAACTCATTATAAGCTAGACTTCTTGGAAATATCATACAGAAGATGAAATCAGTGCAGTGCAAAGGTCACAGTGACCCTATACTTGTCTATAGCAAGGATGGCAAATTCACGATACAAATGACTTTCCTTTACCAATTTGAGTCTAAAGCAGACATCATTTATTACACTTAGCACTCTTTTTGTTACCTAGCCTGTCATAATTATAGCTTCCATACCAGACAGTGACCATCATTCAACTAGAGTTAACCCATCAGAAAAAACCTAGTTACCCTTCCTGTTCTAGATACTAAACTGTAAGCCCACCATCCACATTATAAACTTGGTGCATACGCAGACAGATTTAACCATGAGGGTTAGCTTGTCAAGCACCTGACCTTTTCCAAGTCAGCAGCAAGTCAAGGAAACCAGAAGAATGTTCAGTATCTCTGGAATTTCTAAGGTGGACACTATTGTAAATAGAAAGCTTCCCAACTTCATTTTTTTAAAAAAAGAGTGCTTTGTGATCATGTTTTCTTTCGCAGTTTTGTATAAAGAATTCTTTATTAAATTCTAGTAAACACATTCAAGTTGAACAAATCAGATCAGGTGTTTGTTGTCCTCACCTGGATAATGTTTTCCTGCATATCCAAGATGATTAAATTTGCTTCTGTAGCCAGATTGCCACTGATCAAAGCTTCTTGATCTAACTCTGCCTTTGTTCTAAGAAAGAAAAGGAGGTCAAATTAAAGTGCATATCAAACCTGGCCAGGTTCCGACGATGGCAATCTATGCACCAAGGCGTAAAGAAATCTTCAGAATGGTCAACCTTGAAATGAAAACAAAGCGGCTGGCCATGAGTAATTAAGGAGTGCTGGGGCTTTCTGTGATCCATGTCTTGTTAGAAAGATTGTCTACATAAAGTCTCCAGGCCATCCTCAACCAGACTATTATTAATAATGATGACAATTAAAAATAACAATATAGGTCGAGAAGCAATTATTGGTTGCTACTAGCAATTATGCTATCCCCATTAGACTGTTGCCTAAAGCCTCAGGGCCATGCCTACATTTCACGCATGAAAACCTTCCCAGATCTGAGCACGGGGAAGCCCCTGCAACACGCAGGAGAGAGGGAGGGGGGATGAACTGTGAATTTGGCAAACGGCGGTGCTGCTGGGTTAGGAAAGGGTGGTGCTTCAGAACAGGCTCCTGGAGAGTCTGTCTCTTTAATTTCTCCAAGACCACCTTGGCATTGCTCAGCCAACTGTATGGGTTTTTTGTCCTTTTCCATTGGGAACAAAGGGTGCATTCCTATGGGGCAGGTGATCTAGCATCCTACTGGACATTCCTGGCCATTTCCCACTAGGGATAGGAAATTGCCTCGTGCTGCTTCTCTATTAGGTTTGCTTTTAAGAAATCAGAATGTTTTATGAACTAGAGCTGTGGTCCCCAAGCCCCAGGCTGTGGACTGGTACTGGTCTGGGGCCTCTTAGGGACCCACTCCACTTCCTCCCCTCCCCCCATCCCATCCATGGAAAAACTGTCTTCTGCGAAACTGGTCCCTGGTGCCAAAAAGGTTGGGAATGGCTGTAGAGTCAGTCCGTCCACTCTCATAAAATCCAAGTCAAGTTGGAAAGTGGTATCTTGGATCACCATCCAAATTTAGTTGTAAGGAAAGGAAGGTATGAAGAATTGCTGTTCCCAAGATGCCTAGTGGCCAAGATGTTACTACTGGGTTGGAGCATCGTGCTGTCAGCTCAAGTGTCTTGACCCAGGATTACCACCTAGCTGTTCTGGAGTCCCCTTAACCCAATAACGGGGGCACTGCAGTTGCTTACATGCTATTGAGGGCTCAGAATAAATATTTTTGTGTGTTTTAAATGTTTTCATGCTTAGGATAGGATCTCTGGTCCCAAGTCACTTGGCATGTTTTTCTCATTCTTAAAATGATAATATATGTGTAAAATAAGTGAAATGTAAAAGCTCTTTTTTTTTTTTTTTTTTTGAGACAGAGTCTCACTTTGTTGCCCAGGCTAGAGTGAGTGCCGTGGCGTCAGCCTAGCTCACAGCAACCTCAAACTCCTGAGCTCAAGGGATCCTCCTGCCTCAGCCTCCCGAGTAGTTGGGACTACAGGCATGCACCACCATGCCCGGCTAATTTTTTTTATATATATTTTTAGCTGTCCATATAATTTCTTTCTATTTTTAGTAGAGATGGGGTCTCGCTCTTGCTCAGGCTGGTCTCAAACTCCTGAGCTCAAACGATCTGCCCACCTCGGCCTCCCAGAGTGCTAGGATTACAGGCATGAGCCACTGCGCCCGGCCTAAAAGTTCTTTTTAATTAATTTATTGGCAGGTTTAAATTTAGAGCAACACTGTCCAATAGAAACAATGGCAGCCACATATGTGGTTTTATATTTTGTGGTAGCCACATTAAAAAAATCAAAAAGAGGTGCAATTATTTTCAGTATATTGTATTTAACCTAAAAGATCAAAAATACTGTCTACATGTTATCAATATAAGAATTACTAGTGAAATATTTCACTTTTATTCACAATAAGACTTAAAATCTGGTGTGTATTTTTCCCTTACACCTCATCTCAATTCAAACTAGCCATTTCAAGCATTCAATAGCCACATGTGGCTAGTGGCTACTGTATTGGACAATGAAGATCTAGAGTGTCCTGTTTTTTTCCATTTTTTTTATTGTGATAAAATATATATAACATAAAATTTGCCATCTTAACCATCTTTAAGTGTACAGTTCAGTGGTATGAAGTACATGTATATTGTTGTGCAACCATCTGGTTTTTAAAAAGCCTACCGTCTACGCCTTTAAAATGGTGGTTCTCAGATTTGGCTGCACAATACTGGGGAAATTTACCAAATACTGATTCCTGGCACCTGCTGGAGTTTGCGATTGAATGGGTCTAGGGTACACCTGGGCACTAGAAACTTTAAAAGCTGCTTAGGTTGAAAATTACTGCTCTAAAAGAAACAAAGCCAAAATAATTGGAAATAATTGAAAAGTGATCAGAAAGAAAGAGGTGAAAGACACCATTATTATAATTACAACAAGTTTTCCAAATAGATATGTTGAACAGTTATAATTTTACTATGGTTTCCCTTAAAAAAAAAAAAAAAGAAAGAAAAGAAGGCCATGTCCCTGAGGATTTGTAGATATGAATCATTAGCCCTGACAAGGAGCATCCCACCAGTGAGGTCAGGGCTGAGAACTAACCTAGAGAGAATCGGTGGACCACACGTGGTACAGCCCGATACCATGCTATTACTGCAAGCAAGAGGAAACACGAATTTACACAGCCTGGGAAAACGTGCCTTGTTAGGCTTGCTGAGTGGATGAGCTAACCACCTAAGCAGTTCTGTAGTACCTACTGCATGAATTTTTTTTTTTTTGGGGGGGGGGTTGTTGTTTTTTCCTTGCCTGAACTAGAAGGTATGGATTGTCAGATCCAAATATCTTATAAATCGGTTCAAGGAATTTAGAGTAAGAATCCCCAAAACAAATACCTCAAACAAATAGGCATTGTTAAAAATACCAACAACTGGGTTTTCCAAATAGCATCTATAATAAAGATGTATTTATCTCATTGTTTTAAAATAAATTTGACTCTCAAAAGTGCCATAAGTGAACCAGAATGGTTCATTCTTGTGGTAACAGCAAAGATATCAACTCGTATTTATTTACAAAACAACGTTGCTATTCAAGTCTGCCCCATCCCACACCCCATGATGGGTGCTTCATACACCACGGGGATATCCTACCCAGGCCTGACAACTGTGCGTGTGTGTAGTGGGGTGTCTTTAACCGTATAGTGTTTTGCTCAGTAAACCCTGGGATTCATTGGGTTACCTGTGGCTAAGAGGCATAGGAGATGTGCTATCTATCCAAACATATTATATTTAGTTTTAGCCCTCACATGTCTAAATTGTTGTATACATAGCAATACATATCAATATACATTAATATACCTATCTCTATATATCTATGCCATATATTACAATCCAAGCAGGATTTTTTTTCTTTCATTTCTTTATAATTTTCCCCTGATAGCAATATATATCATAATACACATCTAGTGTAGGAAATACAGCCAAGTATAAAAAAGAAAACACCAGTTATTTATATTTCCAACACCCAAAGAAAACCACAATTAATATTTTGATAAATTTACTTCCAGCCTTTTAAAAGGTATTTACCATATGTCATTAGAGATTTGAGATTATACTCTAAAACCAAGTATCCATTCTGCTTTTGTTCACTCCACATTGTATCATAAGCATTTCCCATGTCATTAAAATGATTTCAAAACATTTTAATGGCAACCTAATATTTTGTTATATATTTCCCTATTTTTTAGCATGTAGAATGTTTCCAATTTAAAAAAAAATTTTAAATAATGCTGACATAAATATTCCTGAATATACATCTTTGTATACATTTCCAGAATGGAAACATGGATTTGAAATTATGTAGTCTTGGGCACTGTATTCTGCTTTCTCTATTTCCCTGCCACCCCCCACCCTTATCAGCTGCTTTTATTAAGCCATCTAAGGTTGCTAAATAAATCTTAGTTTTCTTTAAACGCTTATCAATATGATAAATTTTTAAGAGCTGGAAATCACAACTCATACCTTTGATTATCCTGGGTCCCTGGATGAACTGTATTTACACAGATAATGATGTTTCATTTTCTTACCCTTGGAAGGATGCAGTTGTTTCAGTAATACAAGTAGCCTGGGAAAAATAGTTTTGAACTTTAGGTAAAAGTAACACAAAGTTGCTGAGTGACTCACTTATCTAGCTTCTCATTAGCTTGCCGCCAATGTGTCTGCTCTTTCTTCCATCTCAAATTTTCATTTAGGCCTGAAAATCGGTCATTCCCTAGGAGTTAAGAAATGCATGATAGGAATTTGATTAGCATGAAACCCTCCAAGATAACCAGAAGTTCCTAACAAGCTCGACTGCGGGGCCTCAGCGCCACTTCTCCAGCTAATTATAGTCCATGCGGGTTGCTGGTAGGAGACAAAGTCGCTGTGCCTGTGTCAGGTTGGCCTGCTCTTTCATTGATAGACTAGAACTTTAGAAGAACCCCTGTCTTTTGGTGGGGTTGGGGAGCACATTTGTTATAAGCAGAGGGTTTCGAAACGCTGGTGGCTCACTGAATTATTGGGAGGGAAAGTGTGGGTGTCAAATGAGGGTGCCTGACCACAGCTGAAAATGCTGAGCTCCCTCCAAGTTCCCTGCCATTGTGTCCCATCGAACAGGACAAGCTGTGTCTGTTTTACTTTGAGCACAGTGAATAAGACTGAGGGGACATGGGCATTTGTCTCTTTTCTAGAACGATGAGCTCAGCCTTTTTGAGATCTTTCCTGGTGTGGTAGAGTCCTTGGATACCTGGAACACTCTGAACCCATTTTGGTGAAGGGTTCTACTCTAATAGCACCCTGGATGATTTAGGGAGATGATCTTGGGTCCAGAACTATCTAGTTTCTTTCTTTCTTTCTTTTTTTTTTGGAGACAGAATCTAGCTCCGTTGCCTGGGCTAGAATGCCGTGGCGTCACCCTAGCTCACAACAACCTCAAATTCCCGATCTTAGGCAATCCTTCTGCCTCAGCCTCCCAAGTAGCTGGGACTACAGGCATGCACCACCATGCCTGGCTAATTTTTTCTATTATTTTCAGTTGTCCAGATAATTTCTTTCTATTTTTTAGTAGAGACAGGATCTCACTCTTGCTCAGGCTGGTCTCCAACTCCTGACCTTGCGCGATCCTCCCTCCTCGGCCTCCCAGAGTGCTAGGATTACAGGCGTGAGCCACTGCGCCCGGCCTACCACCAAGTTTTAATTAAAAGAGGTCATTTGGGGACATTTTCAGGCTTCCTGTGATTGCAGAACATCACTTTTTCTTAGAGTCACAAGGCTATCATTACATATGTCAAGAACAGAATCCCAGAACGTGCTGTCTCTCTGATATTACCATAAATGTCTCAAGAAAGTGATGGCATCTACTCATGTTGGAAGGACATCACTTCCCACAAAGGGTGAAAAACTATCGAATAGAGAGCAGGGAAGGGCCAGGGCAACACACCTGGAGTTCGGCGGCGCATCATCTCCCCGCGGGCCCCTTCCCCACGGAGCAAAGCCTCTTCCAGCCTGGCCTTAACATCCCTCGACTTCTGCAGCACTTGGGTACTGACTTTGTCCGAACTCTGTTTTCCCTGGATAGGACAGAGGCAGGAGGACATTTAGTCTGATGAGATCTCTGTTGATGTGGAGAATTGTC
Organism: Eulemur rufifrons; assembly: GCF_041146395.1. NCBI lineage: Eukaryota > Metazoa > Chordata > Mammalia > Primates > Lemuridae > Eulemur > Eulemur rufifrons. The sequence continues at coordinate 224,477,437 of NC_090989.1, read as the reverse complement.
AAAATAGAACACTGCACAGTGATGTCAGCCAGTTTTGACATGTGCTACACATTGACATTGTCCTGGGGCGGGGGAGGGGGGGGGAGGTCCTATGGCTGGAATTCTGTTAATAGGTATAGGGTTCTCTTTGAAGAAGGCAGAGACCCTTTCCCCGTAAAATGATACTACCTATAAATGCAAACAGGTTATAGATTTAAGTACAAAAATAAGAAAAAATAATGATGCCTCCATTGCCCAAACAATGGGGAAGAGTAACAAGACAAGATTGAACTTTGGAGATAAGAGTTGGTGTAAGATTGAGCCACCCTACACTTACCTTGTACTCAAAACACGAGACACAGATGAAAAGTAGATCTAAAATCCTGTTTAGTTGCATCGATGGCAGGTCAGCAATCCACTTCCTAATGAGGCTCTGGTCAGCATTTTTCATGACCCAGAGGAAGCAAATCATGAGGTTGCGGGTGGTGTCGGCATTCAACATGTTGTACTGCTTATAGGGCTGGAAGCAGGCAGATTGAGGGATAGAGGCAGGGGAAGAAGTTAAACAACAGAATAATTGAAAGTGTTCTTTTAGAGCACTCTGACTGTACTTCCTTGGCCAGGGATCTGCCTCCAGGAGCCCTGCCTTGTGTAGGCAGAGGAGCTGTGTTCTTAGAGCTGGGCTGCTCAGCAAAGACGCTCAACTGGGAGCCAGGTGTTCAGCCACATACCTGAGTACCGTCTGCCTTAGGAGCAGTGTGGCGTGGTGATCTGCCCTGGTATTCAACAGTGCTCTACAATCTCAATGATACACAGGGGCTTTCGTGTTGCCAAGATCTCCAGGTATTTATCCTCCACGCTGGATAGCAGAGCGCTGGACTTATAGAAGAGAACTAACCTGGCTGGGTGCCATGAATAACCTCACTGTTCAAGATTTAGCTTCTTTGCTACATAGTCCAAAACATAACATAAGGGTCGTGAACTGCTCAGCAAATTAATCAAATCTGTTGGTGGAGTCCGCTGTAATGGGACTTGAACTACAATTTATGTTTGCCTGGGGGCAGGGGTGTGGGGGATTCAGGCTATTTGCTTTAATACTTTGGCCACAAGTATTCATTTTAGAGTGCTGAGCACACTTTCTATTACTCATCAAATCAACACAAACAACAATATGAGGCTGCGCCCTTGGTTCATGCAGCGTAGCTAATATCCAGTGGAATGCAATGGTGAAATTGCAATGAGGTATTGAGTATGTGAGGAGGATGTTAGTTTTGGATGGAAATAATAGAGGTTACGAAGTTACTTTAACTTTAGTTATTCTGAGTTTATTGACAAGAATTAAGGACATCTTGAGATGTAACTTCACAGGGAATATGTTCTAACAGGTGAACCTTGGGCTTTTGAGTTTCTCCCTTAAAGGCAAATGATGTCAAAGGCACACACCGCCTCAAGCAGCTAATGTTGGTTAAGATGGATATTAGGAAGGTGGAGAAGGTCATAAAACACACACTATTTTTCAAGTTGTAAGATCAGTGACGTCAAATCTCAAATGTCTTTTCCCCTTCCTGTCTCCCTGCCTTGCGGCCTCCCCAGTCCTCACGGGGATAGGAGGTTGCTGAGTGCCAGAGGGAGACAGGAAAGTCGTCTAGCAAAGAAGAGCTACACTGAGACACTGCCCTCGCAGAAGAGAACCAAGTCGAGCTCTCTGCAGATATAAACCCTACGCTGAAATGTCACATTAAGTTAAGCTGGAGGATGCAATGCTGCCTTGACAAGGGACAGTCAGAGCTCATCAATGAACAGAGATGATCTTTGTGAATCCCACCATGAATCCCACCGTAAGAGAATCAGAGGGTGCATTCCTGAAGAGCCCCTCCTTAAGCCACAGGGTCAGTGCAAAGGGATAGAGCCAAAGAACCATCCTTAGGCTCCCGAGGGACCTAGAAAAGCTATAGTCTTTTGCTTACAAAGCACTTACCCTAAGCTACCAGTCTTCTGCAATCTTTTTTTGGAGGTAGCCACAGTATGAATAATAAACACGTAGAATAAACACAGCTGAAGCCCCCACCCCGAGAGAGCCCTGATTTGATCTCCCTTTGCAATGATCTCAGACTTCCCAAGCTTTCCTCTTTCCTGGTTTCTTGAACCTTGAACTCAGCACCACTGGGACTGCCTGAATCTGGTCTGCACGCCTCTTGCTGTTGCCAGAACCCTGTCTGACTGTGTGCTCCTCGATTGCCAGCCCACAATGATTCCTTCTGGCACAGTGAGGAAGAAATCATCACTGCTTGCTCCAAGCTGGGTTCTCCCATTGGAACATGGGAAAAGACACAAAATGAAAATAAACCAGACAAATATGCATGCACCAACATACCAAGGAAGATAGCATTATTCCACTTGTCTTCAAATTAAAATGATTCCCAGCTATGGCCAGGGCCACATTCTGGTTAATTGCACTGGCCCCTTCTTGTTCTTCATCTGAGCCATTGGTGCGACTTTTCCCACTACGCACATCTGCAGCTGCAATGAAAACATCATTGTTGGTGTCAAGCCAAAGGTGATATTTCCCTGTGTTCCCTACCTAATAAATGACTGATACTTCTTAGTCACTAAAGTCAGCACAGTAATTTTAAACCTGACATTTAGCGTTATTTATCTGCTACTATCTAAAGAAAAAGCAGGTAGGCTAATTAAAAGAGACAAAATGCCCAGCACAAGATTAGGCTAGAAATTAATTTTTCAAATTGTATAAATAAAAGTTTTCAGAATTTTGATAACACTTTTCTTTTCTCTTTCTTTTTTTTAATTTCAGAATATTACAGGGATATAAATGCTTTGGTCACATACATTGCCTTTGCGTAGCCCGAGTCAGACCTACAAGTGTGCCCATCCCCCAGACAGCTCCCACCCCACCGTCAGGTGTGAATTTACACATCCCCTCCTACCCCCTCCCACCTGCCCAACACCGGTGAATGTTACTTCCATAGGTGTGCATTAGTGTTGATCAATTAGTACCAATTTAATGGTGAATACACATGGTATTTGTTTTTCCAACACCTCTCTATAATAATATACTTTTTAAACTTTATTCACACATTTTAAATAATGACCGAATAGGAAGGAACATACAACTACAAAATTAAGCAAGTACCTTACATAATAATAAGCGATTATCACAAGTTCAGCGATAATTTATTGAATTTCAAATGTTTGAAAAGAATGTTAATTTACTATATCTATGTAATATAGATCTATCCATATTTATAGTTAGGTCTAGATGTAGGCAAGCAGAGAAAGGATCAACCATTTAAAAGGCTTTTTTTTTTTAAAAGAATGCTACCAATCATACACACACAAACTATTTGTTCAAGCGGTTCTGAGAAAATTGTGTTAAAACACTTGCAACTGATTGATTCACTAAAAACTCATGTATTATTAGACCTGTCAACACTACAGCCATTTGGACCTTCGATTTTTCAGAAAAGTTTGAGAGTAAACAGCATTTTCTCTGCTAAACTTGTGAAAATAGAACCCAATTATTATTTATTTATTTTTTTGGAGCCAATTTTTAGAAATGATCATTCACTGTTGTGTTAGAAGGCAATTGGGTTTTTAAACAAATGGTGAAATAAATAGCAGGTGGAAATTATGCAAGACGTGGTAACATTATCACGACTAATGTAAAGATACATTCCTAATTCCTTTTAATTTTCACAGGGTCACGGTTACAAGAAAAAGAAGGAAAGATATAAACATTTGCAGTGCAAAATGCTTTTATAGAAATTCTCTAGTTTCATCTTTATCACAACTCTATGAAGTAGACATCATTATTACATTTTTACAGTTTACAGAGGAAGGAAAGGCATAAAAGTTGGACTTTTCAAAGGTCACGTATAGTAATAAATGGCTGTTGTTTGAATTCAGATGTATCTTTTTGAAAGACCATATTCTTATTAGTTTATCGATCTAAAGAGTCTATATTTAATAGATGTGCTGCATTACCCGAAATAATAGGATACTTTTTACTGTTTTCCCTCTTGTCAGCTACATTGTGACCATAAAGTAAAGAAGCCTTTGAGGCTTAAAAGGCTCAGAGGCCAAGTGTTAAAAAGTTCTGATTCCAAGTGACTGATAGGGAAAATTCTAATCAACAAGAAAGCTTTGCAGAACGTATGCTAAAGCGGTTTCCTGCTTTGAGAACAAGCAAGCTGTAGCTCTTCATATGGAACTTTCTAGAAACTTTCCAGCAAGGATTCTCAAATTGGACTGCAAGTCACATGCCGTGCTCTGCATTACATCTTTAAATTTTGAAAACAACTCTGTTCTCAGTTCCCTCCAATCAGGAGGTACTAGGGGAAGCTACTCATCTCATTGTGCAGCTTGCTCATCCTGCATGTCACAGTGTTTCTGCAATTTCCTTGCCTTTCTGGCCCCAAAGTACTCCACAAACCCTGACCCCTGTCTCTCAATCTTTCTTTCCATAGTTCTACCTTTAGCAGTTTGCTGGAGGAATTTTTTTTTAAAGAAAAGAGATAATTACTTCCATAGGAATGATTGTCTTTCATTTTATGATTTGCACTAATTGAAGGCCATAAATATTTGGTCTCATTTTTATGAACTGAATACTTGGCACCATGGGGTGGGGAACCTGCGCCCTTCTGATTTCAAGATTGATCTTTTTTTAAGCACCAAAGGAGGCAAGAAAAGCTCCATCTTTCTCTGCTGTACCCCTTTTAATAAAAAGGATTTGTTCTATAAAATTTGGATTCCATCAAAAGGCTTCACTTAAGGACCTAGAAGGCCATAGGTTCCCTGCCTCTAATTGGGAAAAGCAAGTAGCACCCCAAAGGGATCAGAATTGTGTGTGTGTGTGTGTGTGTGTGTGTGTGTGTGTTGGGGGCAGGGCAGGCAGATGGATTGTCTTTCTCAGATCTCACATAAGAAGTTCCTCTATTTGGGAGGGTTTCTTCCCCTCTATACTCCCCAATCCACACTGTAATATGTAAATAGACTCAGGAGGTTCACAAACCCCTTTAAGACAATTTATCCTTTCCTCCTGCTACTAAGCAGGAGATATTGACCTCAAAATTAGCCACTTAGTGACAAAGGCAAAATTTCTCTGCTATGGCAGAATTTCCTAACACTAACAGACACCATGATTTTTTTTTTTTTTTTGGCATGGAATAATTGTTAGGGTTCATTTGAGACTGCTTCTTTGCTTCAACATCCATAAAAGAAAAGGGAAAGAATGACTTTATTTCAAGGTGTTAGAGCAGTGATCTCCAAAGGGATTAATTCTGTTATTATTTCGTCCTTCATGGTATATGATTTACAAAGTTCATCATATACCAGCAGATCAGCAAATGAATGAATGAACAAATGAATAAACAAATAAGTAAATAATTTCTAAAAACAAAACATACATGGGGCTATGTGCCTTTTTTTTTTTTTTTTTTTTTTTAACTGATTGGGGCCGGTGTTAAAAAGGCCTGGTGACCATTGCTCATAGAAGCATGTTAGCACTAGAGCTGATGACAGAGACCTCATTCTGGTGGGGCATTTGGCAGGGGCCCCCATCAATCTAAGGTAGGACACAGAAGAGATCCTCACCTGTAAAGTCGTAGAGCTGTGGCAAAGTATCCAAAATGATGCCAACCAAAGGCAGGTAAAGGGCAGCAATTTTGACCTTCACCTCTGGTTTGACACAACGAGGGTCCAGGTCATGAGAACTTAGCAGGCTGTGGATGGCACTGACAGCTTTTCTTTGCACTTTGCTGATTCTGTTGGCACAACACAGAAAGCTAGAGGTTATGGTGAAGGGAGCTTGACCAAAATGCTCTTAGACAGTAGAGATTAATCAAAATGCTTCTAAACATTGAGGTGACAAATGTGAAAACGAAGCAAAAAAGGGTAGAAATGTATATTAAATAGAATCTAGAAACAGACTACCTATGTTCTAATCCTGGGTCTCTTGTTGAGCATGATGTTTTCAAGTTTGTCATGGTGTAGCATCAATACTTCATTCCTTTTTATTGCTGAATAATATTCCACTGTATGGATACACCACAAGTTATTTACCCATTGACCAATTGATGAATATTTGGATTGTTTCCATTTTTGAGCTATTATTGAGTTGTAAAATTTTTTTATATATATTCCAGATATAAGTCCCTTATTAAATTTTTGATTTGCAAAATTTTCTCCTGTTCTGTGGGGTGTCTTTTCATTTTCTTGATGGTGTCCTATGAATCAAGAAGTTTTAATTTTAATGATGTCCAATTTATCTATGTTTTTCTTTTGTTGCTCATACTTTTGGTGTCACATCTAAGAAACCATTGCCTAATCCAAGTTCATGAAGATTACTTCTATGATTTTATCTAAGAGTTTTATAGTATCAGTTCTTACATTTAGGTTTCTTGTCTAGTTCAATTAATTTGTCTATGGTGTGAGATGGGGGTCCAACTGCATTCTTTTGAATGTGGCTATCTATTTGTCCCAGCACCATTTATTTAAAACACAATTTTTCCCCCTTGAATTGTTTTGGTACCCTTGTCAAAAATCAAATAAGAGCATTATTTCTGGACTTTTAATTCAATTTTATTGATCTGTATATCTATTTTTGTGTCAGAATTACATAGTCTTGACTACTTTTGCTTTGTAGTAAGTTTTGAAATCTGGATGTGTGAGTCCTCAAATTTTGTTCTTTTTCAAGATAGCTTTGGCTGTATTGGGTCCCTTGAATTTCCACATGAATTTTAGGATCAATTTGTTAATTCCTGCAAGAAGCCAGCTGTGATTGTGAGAGGAACTACATTTGATCTATAGATCAATTTGGGGAGTATTGCTATCTTAGCAATATTAAGTCTTCTGATCCATTGAACACTTGCTGTGTCTCCACTTATTTAGATCCCTATTTCTTTCAACAGCGTTTTGTCATTTTCCGTGTACAAGTCTTGCACTTCTTTTGTTAAATGTATTCTTAAGTATTTATCTTTTTTGATGCTATTTTAAATGGAATTGATTTCTTAACTTCATTTTAGGTGTTCATCATAAGCATGCAGATATATAACTGATTTTTGTATATGGATTCTGCACGCTGCAACCTTGCTGAACTCGTTCTAATAGTTTTTTAATAGATTTCTTAGGATTTTCTATAAACACATTTATATAATTTGTGAATAGAATTAGTTTTACTTCTTCCTTTCCAATATACTAGTAGATGTCTTTTATTTCATTTCCCTGCCTAATTGCCCTGGATAGAATTTCCAGTACAATGTTGAATAAAAGTAGCAAGCATAGACATTTTTGTCTTGCTCCTGATGTTAGGGAGAAAGCATTCAGTCTTTCACAAATAAGCATCATGTTAGCTGTGGAGGTTTTTTTTTTTTTTTTTGAGACAGAGTCTCACTCTGTTGCCCAGGCTAGAGTGCCGTGGCATCAGCCTAGCTGACAGCAACCTCAAACTCCTAGGCTCAAGCAATCCTTCTGCTTCAGCGTCTTGAGTAGCTGAGACTACAGGCATTCACCACCATGCCTGGCTAATTTTTTCCATATATTTTTAGTTGTCCAGCTAATTTCTTTCTATTTTTAGTGGAGACGTGGTCTCACTCTTGCTCAGGCTGGTCTTGAACTCCTGAGCTCAAACAATCTGCCCACCTCGGCCTCCCAAAGTGCTAGGATTACAGGCGTGAGCCACCATAGTGGGCCAGCTGTGGGTTTTTCAGAGGCCCTTAATGAGGTTGAGGCAGTTCTTTTATATTCTTAAAGGGTTTGTTGAGTGCTTTTTTTCAAAAAAAAATCAGGAAGGAGTATTAGATTTTATCAAACGCTTTTTCTGTATCTATTGAGATGATTGTGTGGTTTTTGTCCTTTATCTTATTCATATGGTGTCCTAGATCAATTGATTTTCAGATATTGAACCTACCTTGAATTCCTGGGAGAAATCCTACATAACCATGGTGTATAATACTTTTTTATGTGTTGTTGGATTCAGTTTGCTAGTATTTTTTGAAGATTTTACTTTTATATTCATCATCAGATATTGGTCTGTAATTTCTTTTCTTGTGATGTCTTTGTCTGGTTTTATTATCAGGGTAATGCTGGATTCTTAGAATGAGTTGGGAAGAGTTTTTTCTTCTTTTATTCTTTGGAAAAGTTGGTAAAGAAATGGAATTACTTGTTTTTTAAATATTTGCTAGAATTCACCAGTAAAGCCCCCTTCCCTGTTCCTAGGCTTTTCTTGGTGAGAAGTTTTTTGATTACTAACTCAATCTCTTTACTTGTTATTGATTTATTCACATTTTCTATTTCTTCTTGGAGTCAGTTTTAGTAGTTGTATCATTTTAAGAATTTGTCTATTTAATCTAGGTTATCTAATTTGTTGGCATACAATTACTCATAGCATTCCTTTATAATCCTTTTTATTTCTGTAAGGTCTGTAGTAATGTCCCTTTTTCATTCCTGATTTTAGTAATTTGAGCCTTCTTCCTTTTTTCATGGTCAAGGTTTGTCAATTTTGTTGATGTTTTCAAATAACTGCTTTTGGTTTTGCTGATTTTTTTCCTATTGTTTTTCTAGTCTCTATTTCATGTATTTTGTCTGTAATCTTTATTGTTTCCTATCATTTGCTTGCTTTGCATTTAGGGTTTGCTCTTCTTTTCGTTGTTCAGTATATATTCTTTTGACATTTACCCAAATGTCCACTTATAGTAGACAAATTATAGCATATTTACACAAATGAATACTATATGCAGTTGAAAGAAAAATATGAACTACTGATACATGCAACCACACTGAAGGATCTCGGCAAAGGAATATGAAGTTCAGTAATAGGTGGTACCAATCTCTGGTGATAAAAGACAGAATAGTGGTTAACTGTGGGGGAAATATGACTGAAGGAGGCAACAGGAATATCTTGGGGTGCTAGAAATACCCTTTATCTTGATCTGGCTGGTGATTACCCATAAGTAAAAATTAATTGCACTTTATACTTAAGATCTAGGCCCTTTATTGCATATAAATTATACTTCAATAAAAAGTAAATAAAATAAAGCATCTAGTAGAGTATCTGAAACTGAGCTGTAGATGTTCAATTTTTAAAATATACCTTTTTCTTTCAAATGAAATAAGGCTACATCAGAATCGAGGCTTATACAGAAAATATTAGCCAAAATTTTAAATGACTCAGATTTGTACACTGTGGCTAAAATAAGATAATTGGAAATTTCATTTCAAAAGTTGTTCTTGTTCTGACTACCAGCTTAGTCTGCAGTCCTGGCATGGGTTGTGTTTTGAATAAGGCAATGCAATTTGCTGGCTTAACACAAAGATGCTAGACAATTTCCAAATGCTTGAAAAACACTTTGGGTTTCATAACATTTGTGGATACACCCAGGTGTGGGGGGCTCCAGGGAGACCCACTGGAAACTGGAGCTGTGGCTTCTTACAAGGGTCCAGGTACTGAGATGTGTCCCATTGGCCCTTTCCTCACAGATGGGCAGGTGTTGGTGAGTATATTAATTGTCTTGGCAGCAAAGAGAAGTGCTCTTCAATAGAAAGTATTGTTGAAAGGAGAAATTTTCATGAGGTTTTAGCCCACATAGTGAAGTTGTGACAGTAATTCTAATGACTTTCCAGGAGAGTAACTGACAACCCAGCAATCAGGGATAATCGTGTTGCCAAAGGAGTGACACTGTTAATTAGTTACTCTCTGGGGGGTAGAAAAGGTACTAAGTGTGTGTGTGTGTGTGTGTGTGTGTGTGTGTTTGAAGAATGTATCTACCTGATTAAACATAAGTACATGATGAGCTCTGAATATACTCTACCCTGTTTCTAGTAATATAACAGCAACTAAAACAGATGTCAGGGCTGTTTCTAGCTAGAATGAAAATGGAAAATAGAAATTATGCTAATATAAATACTAAAGATTATTTTTAGAAGTCACTTAAAGCAGTGCCATTAAAGGACAATTAAGAAATGTGCATGTGTGTTTGTATATAAAGGCAATTTTCTTCATGTCCAAACTTTCTTCTCAGCGTATGTGTCAGTGCACTTTTTATTGCTGTGGAAATTTATGTCAGTTATAGAGCAGAAAATTCTATTGAGAAAACTGGGAGAAATTTAGTTAAGGTTGAGAGAAGATAGAATGGAAGCCATGGAAAATGAAGTTTTCTAAAGGCTATTCTCAGAATCTGAATTTCTGGAAGGAGGCAGAATTTAGAGCTAAGAACATGAGATTTTCCACACTGTACCACAAGGAGACAGAGACATACACTCACTTGTGCAATGTCAATATGGGCAAAGAGCTTGGAATATATTGGTTATTGCAGTTGTGCAAAGTTGACGTGCTCCTGTAATTGTTTTATGCAGGGACATCCTGTTTCCTAAATTATAAATGCTTTGAGAGAACTTGAGAACTTCCACTTAGACAAAAATCCATTTACATACAGCAATGCTACCATTAATTAGCATACTTTATTCTGGAAACTTCTTTTGTAATAAGAGTCATAGGAGTAGGTTTCCCAGGCAGGGAGATGGTTTGGTATGGTAGAATGAGTCCTGGCAAGGGGCTCAAAAGACCACGGCTCTAGATTTGGTTCTGCTATGTCATGTTGGGCAAGTTCTTTCAATTCTGTGTGCCTAATCTGAACACCAAAGGGACTAAAAAAAGTCATTCTGTGGTTCTCTCTCTCCCCCAATCTTTCTACATTCCCTGTCAGTGCCATCTTTTCAAGACATGGATGCTTCTACTCCTCAGAACTGATGGACAGTAGAATTTTTTGCCAAGCTCGGGAATTTGGGCTGCAAACTTTATTAAGGAGCATCTTTTTTTTTTTTTTTTGGCTTAAAGTTCCATTTTAAATGTCAGAAACATACCCTTCCCCTTCGGCATCCAAGGCAGCAGCCAGTTCCGTAAAGAGCAGCCCTGTGAGAAAGTGCTGCTGGCGGTACTCCGGAGTCAGGTCAAACATGCTGGCGATCTTCTGGTCCTGGAAACTGGAGCAGGAGCTCGAATTCTACAGAAGCACAAGGAGAAGTTTTATGAATAACAAGAACTGGAGTTAAAAGGGCAGGGACTCCAGCCAGACTTTGTGAGAGAGGTACTATTAATCCCATGTGACAGATGAGGAAACTGAGGCATGAGTGGTTACATTGCTTTCCCATTCCCACAGATGGAGGACCGCCATGTGAAAAAGATGAAAATAAAGCACTCAGGGTCTATTAAAAAATGAACAACACTCCCTTCCCTACCTGAAGTTGAAGATTAAAATCCTAGAATGCAATCTGGATAGGGAAATAAGAACCACTCTAATCCTGTGGCTGTGAGCAGAACCAACTGCCCCCTTTGTTTAAGGCCCCTGTTTACTCAGCTGCACTTCTGAACATGGCTTAAGCTCACTGAATTTTGCTGGCCTGGAATTAGAAGTGGTGTCAGGCAGGGAAGTGTCAAATTTACCGGTCCTTAGTAATTCCTGTCCTGTGTTCTTATCCTGGGAACACATTCTGTATTTCACTAACAGCACCTGAAGTGTCTCTGGAAATCCTTCATGGCTTGGTAAGCCAGGCCTTGGGGTTTGGTAACTCCCTGGGGCGGTCAGAAGAGGAATGTGGGGAGAAGACCTAAGGCAAGGTTAGGTCCACGGTAGTCTTAGGATGGAACCTGCTGGGCAGGATGCAGCAGAAAGTTTACATATTTGGAATTGCTGCTTGTAAGTCAGATCTTTTCCAGTCCACGTTAAGATGGTCACGTAGCTCACATCTGGATCATGTCATCTGGCATAAATGGCTAGGATTTTTTTACATTAATAAGACAAGCCTTCACCTTTGTGCTAGTATCAAGGAAAACGCAACAGAAATAGAACCTAATAAGGAGAACTTTTACCTGCAGCTCTGAACTACTGGTTTGTTCCCTATAAATGAAATGTGACTATAAAGCAGCATTTTCTTAAAGTTGTTCTAGAGGATACTAGTCTTTTGAGCAATCTATGGGGTGGGAGTGGAGTTTCCGTATATCAAATCACTCTGGGAATCACTGTTGATTACACATCCCTCTTCTCATTTCCTCTGCGACTTCTTGGGCATTTACAATTTACATTAACTAGTTAAAGATTCTTGGATAGCCTAATGCAAAGAAACCTGGTTGACACAGGGTCTCCAAAACTTATTTGACTTTGAAATCTTATATTCGCATAATATAATAGTTGGCTAATATCAGACAAGGAAAGATTTGAGACTTTTCTATGAGTTTCTGAATTTTCATAGTGCTTACGGATTCCTTGCTCTGCTTGGACTCATCAGGGAGCTGTGAGCCTAGGAAGAAACCAGTTACTGAGCCTGTAAACTATTAGCTAAGATGGAGTAACTCTGGGTAGCATACTTGATCTGGTTTGATTAGTTTGATTTTTCTTCTAATTCATAAGATGAACCTTTATAGGAAATATAACATTAAACTAAGCTAATTCAATGAAATAGCTTGAATAATTGTGCTAGCTGATTACCTGGGAAGATATGGAGGGAGACGGAGATGTTGGAGCAGTATCAGCATTCATGAAAAAGAGGTTCAGGTTGAGGTAATGTTCATGGCTACAGAGGATTCTCAGGAACTCCAGCCTCATGGAAATGAGCGTTGGAAGGTTATTGAGCTTGGCTGAGAGCTGGGAAGAAAAACAAAAAGAGGAATGAAGAGTTTATTATAAGGCAATAGAGCTGAGGTTGGCAGACACAAAAATATCCTTTCTCCCCAGATGAAGGCAATCAATTTAATAAAAATTAATGGGATAGTGCATCAGATGGCAAATTCTACATTACAGGGAGGCCCAATAAGTTTTCATTCATTACTGTTCCCCTTAATGATTTTAGCCTAATAGCTGTCCAAAATGAGGATTCTTGCCCTGACTCCCACTTTGTCAAATCGATAATGCCATGGCAAGCCTGTGTTGAAAATAATCTTGAGGTATGTCTTCAGTGTAACATAATATAATTAATTTTACAAAAACTCTACTGTGTCTGAGAAACTAAATGAAAGGAGTTGACCTCACATGGGGCCACATGAAACTAATAGAATATGACTGGATGACTTTAATGACACAAGTGTTCTTTTGTACTTTCTAATTAAAGGCCCCACTGGAAAGTTCTCTAACCAGTTTCCTAGAGGAAGGCATCAAACCACTTAGGAAAGTGTGTATTACCTGCAAAAAACTCAAGGAGCTTGCCCAAAAGTGAGAGAGAAGGAAATAGAAGAGAAAGAGAGAGAAAGCTGGAAGACTTTTTAGAAAACATCTTCCTTTAAAAAACAAACAAACAAAGAAACCAACCATGAAACAAGCAATGACAGGCAGACAAAGGTGACTGTCTAGAAGAGATCCCTTGCTTTCCTCAGGTGAGTTGAACAACCAAAAGAGCCAGACTCAGAAGCAGCTCCTTTAAAGGTAAAGTAGGGGAAGAAAGGGGCACTGGTGACCTGGAGCCCCCAATATTTCAACATAAACACCCTCCCACCCCAGCATAGGAATACGAAGCATCTCATCCTTGCAAAGGGACATGCCTCCTCTTCACTCACTTGGAGAGCATTTTTCTAAACTATGGAATTTAAATGAACACATATTTTCAGCCACTTGAGGAGAAGCCATTGTGTTGTGGGGCATTTTGCCTATATATTAATCCATGGTTAGAAATTTACTTAAAACAAATGAATTTATATATCACATAAAAAATAAAACATATGAGTTCCATGCAAGAACAATTACCAGAACCCATACCCTCTCAATGTGTACTTCCGGCTGACTTTGGACCAGTGGGACTTTGCAGTTTGGACTTTGCCCCGGCAAACTGAACTGACTAGAACCTGGTCAAACGCCCATCACTGAGAGTCTCTCGTAAAGAGGTGTTGGGTTAAGCTGGCTATCAGAACTCGAAAGCACAAGATACCTGCACTTCAAAGAAGGCCCCACTTTGGGTATCTTTCATAGGTCTCTTGAGACATTATTTAAAGACATAAATTTCAAAACTAATTTTTGAGTTATGTTTAGAAAAAAGGAGTAAAGTGTGTTCCCAAAACATCTTCCCCAAAGGTAAAGACCCACAGTGCCAGCCTCAGTGGCCCTACCCAAGGGATGGGTGTTAACTTAGTGGTACATTGCAGGCGACCTAGAGTAATTAAAGAAATAGATTTATCTATTGTTAGTGACTGTTAATAAAAGACTAAGGTTATATCCATTGCCATGAAGTCTTTAAATGGCAGAAAAAATGACAGGATGTTTGACTCAGGGTATACAAAATGATAAAATCCGAAACTTTGCAAAAATACCACCTGCCTCAGGTATGAAGTTCATTCTGTATCTAGAGAACTGGGACCAGTGAATTAAATTACCATGAACTGAGGTCAGCAGCCTTGTTAGGCCTGAGTACCACTAATGGGGCTAAGAAATGTCCATGAATGTCACTGGCAGACATAGAGCGTAGAATCAGAGTGTCAAGATCTGGATAAATCTAATCCAGCCCTGCCTTCTTGCAGACCAGGAAACAAATGCCTCAAAAGTTCACGCTCCCCAGTCCCGGAGGTGGCTAATGGCATCACTGGAGTTAGAACACAGGTCTCCTGAGTCCTGGTCTAGGGCTCTCTGGCAGTTGAGACAGGGAAGAGGAAGAAAGAAAGAGTAGGCAGCTAAAAGAAAAGGAAAGAATTTAAAGAGAAAGATTGTGATTATGAGCAAGAGAAAAGAAAGGAAAGAGAAAGAGAAAATTAAAATGTGCATTTTGCAGGGCAGGTAGACATCTACTTTAGATTGCCTTATTTCCTTTTTGAGACTAAAAACTGCTCATGTGGGAGTAGCAAACCCTGGACCTAGAATGGTGTTCTAGTATCTCTTTCCTGTATATCCAACTTAAAAGTTTCGAAAACAGATTAACTTGTATTTGAAATGCACTCAGTGACCTGGAATCCTAAACACCTAAGAGGGAGGGCAAGAGGAGTGAAGTACCCTTCTGCCACCTTGCTCTGGGGCATCCTGGACAGATCATGCACTGTAGGGGCAGGAGGTGAGGGTACATGGGATTGGTGATGCTCAGGGACTTCCAAGATTCCTTAGGATTCTTTTTTATTACTCTGCTTCCTTGTCAGGACTTCCTTTAGAAAACTTAGTCTTTTTTGTTTATAGTAGATGTTGGTCAGATCATTTTCCTAGGTAATGCCATAGTCTCCTTTGATTCTTATAGAAGCTCTAACAATATATGGTGCTTTCAAAACTTGCAGTGAGTTTGATGGATGATTTAGTAGCATAGTATGTGAAGCAAACTTGTTAATATAGATTATTTTTGTATTCTTTTAAGTATTCTCACGAGCATATTCTATGACTGTACATAAGGCCATTTTTTAAATAATAAAATATTGTTAAAATAATAATAAAGTAAAAAAAAGAGGCTGGGCGAGGTGGCTCACGCCTGTAATCCTAGCATTCTGGGAGACTGAGGTGGGTGGATCGTTTGAGCTCAGGAGTTTGAGACCAACCTGAGCAAGAGTGAGACCCCGTCTCTCCTAAAAATAGAAAGAAATTAGCTGGACAACTAAAAATATATAGAAAAAATTAGCCAGGCATGGTGGTGCATGCCTGTAGTCCCAGCTACTAGGGAGGCTGAGACAGAAGGATTGCTTGAGCCCAGGAGTTTGAGGTTGCTGTGAGCTAGGCTGACGCCACGGCACTCTAGCCTGGGCAACAGAGTGAGACTCTGTCTCAAAAAAAAAAAAAAAAGTAAAAAAAGAGAAAAGATAGTGTTTTTGAGGGGAGGGGTTATGCAAATGAGCCAAAGATCCTCTCTCTGTATTGGCCCCCAGGTTGTTCATTTCTTCACTACAGACTGACACCCACTGGTTAGCTCACACCAAACTCAAATTTTCACACATCCAATTATTTTAAAAATAGCCCCAACAAGCAGATCTTTTTTAGCGCCTGCCTGCTGTGCAGAGCCCATAAGACCTCTCCGGACAGCTGTTTCCTGCTGATAAGATAGAGCCTTGTATTATGTAATAGTTACATCCCACCAAGGTACTACAACCCTGGCAGCTTTCTGACCTAGAGACTCCTGATTGAGCCATGCAGCAACCTCACCTGGATACACAAGCCCCGCCCTCACGGGATGAGAAGGAACGAAATGGCTACCTGGTTGCAGTAATGTTTGATGAGGTTAAACACAAAGCCACGGTCCATGAGGGAGAGAAGGTCATACAAGAAGAAAGCCAGGCTGATGTTGATCTTTTCCGCCTGTTCGTTCTCCTTAAAAACAAACACACAAACACCCAAATCATTTTGTGGTAAAACCTGGACATGAACTCCCAGGTCGCTGGTGGGAAAGTTGGGAGAAGGCAGGTCCTTTATTTCAGCCACTGTCCCTCTGGGTGAGACTGGGCAAAGCAGAGGAGTCTGCAAAATGGTAGCAAATATAATTTAGCTTTTAACTGATGCCATGACTGTTAGGTTGAATCAAGTAATTCTTTAGGTACTGCTAATATGTAGGTGTATTTCCTTCTGGTCACTTTTTTTCCCATATGCATATTTATACATATATAATTGAGCTCCTTCTCTATATCAAGATTGGGTCCTGAAGTCTTGTTTGAATCCTGGTAACTTTTTTTGGTAACTATTTTTTGGGCAAACTAACTTGAAACGTATCCACTGTCTTCAATGAGACAGTTTCTTAATTTATGAGGATTATTGCAGAAAATCCTATCATGATAAAAGAATCAGTTTATGCCTAAGGAATTTTTTCCCCCAATTAGGCAGCATTCCCAGCCTAAGAGAGGTCAGAGTCATACTTGGTAAAGGTGAATTCCCGCCTGGATTGAGGCTAGGTTTTTTAAAATTTAATTTATTTGTTTTTTATTTTTGAGACAGAATCTCGCTCTGTCGGCCCAGCTAGTGTGCAATGGTGTCATCATAGCTCACTGCAACCTCAAACTCCTGAGCTCAAGCAGATAGATCCTCCTCTCTCAGCCTCCAATTTTTCTATTTTTTTGTAGAGACGGAGTCTCATTCTTGTTCAGGCTGGTCAAATTCCTGACCTCAAGCGATCCTCCAGCCTCCACCTCCCAGAGTGTTAGGATTACAGGCGTGAGCCATTGTGCCCGGCCTAATTTTATTTTTTAATTATTTCATGCTCATATTTATGAGGAATTTTACAGCATTTCAGAGCAATCAGCCATTCACTTTTTCACGTTTATGTCCTTTATTCTCAAAACGACAAATCGATTTTCTCTGACACTATTAAAAATATGATTTGAAACTATTTTCCTCCTGTTACGAAGCACAGTTTGCAAATTCAGGCCAAGCTGACCAGTCACTGGGATGGATGTGGACCTGGTAAGTAGTTTTCTGCAGTGCCACTGAGAAGTCATGGAGCTCTCAGCACCCCCCTCATGGCTACCCCTGCTGGGTACTTTACATGACTGTCTGTATATCTGGGCTTGGCATCTCCAGTTGTGGCTTTGCTGCTAGCTGTGTGGCTTTTGGAAAATTTATCAACCTCACTGTGCCTTATTTTCATGCCTGCCAATGAAGATACCATTGCTGTTCTAACAAAGTGTACCAGGAAGAATAGCCAAACAAAAACCTTCTCCCGAGTACTTGGCAGTATACAAATTCTTAATAATGATAAAAGCATTAATAATAAACACTGTTCCCTAAATTTTATAGTTAACTTTTAACATTTTGTTTTATTTCATATTATGTATTTTTAAACTTTAATTTTGAAACAATTTCAAAATTACGGAAGAGGTGCAAGAATAGTACAAAGAACTGCTATGTACCCTTTAACCAAGTTCATGAATATTTGACATTTGTTACATTTGCTTTACATTCTCTCTATTTCTTTCTCAGAATTTTTTTTTTTCCTGAACCATTTGTGTGTAGGTTGCAAATATCATGCCCATTTACCCCATAATACTTCAGGGTATTTCCTCTTTCATATCTATATTGGTACAATCATTTAAACTATAGTTCATATTGCAGTTTCTTTATAACAATTTCCCAGCCCCGTCCCAGGGTCCAGTCCAGTATAACATACTGCATTTAACTGTCACCATAGTTGTATTTTAATTACTGTTTTTAAAATGATGCTTATTTTTCTCTGATTACGGAAGTAACACATGTTCCAGGTAAACAATTTAGAAAGTAAAGAGTAAAATACGCAGTTACCTTCTGAGGTTTTACTAAGAGGGCTGCAATCTCCGAGGTGACCACATTAACAATAGTAGTTATGTCATCTTTGAAACGGTCAGAAAAGCGAGTCCTCCGAAAACTGTCCCGTTTGTCCATGTTATGTACATACTGGGCCATGCTTTTCACCTACGGAGGGGATGGGGGAGAATGTCAACACGGAGATTGGTGACCTGCTTGTACAACGTGGAAGGGGGGAAGACTTGGAGAACAGCTCTTTAACAATACACTTTCCAACACTTTATCTGTGCTGGTGGTGCCCCGGCAGCCTCTGGACTAAAATGTTCCTGACACACGAATGGTTACCATGGTGGCGGGAGGTGGGAAGGGTGTCCTCTTCTTGACCCCAAGTCAGGGGGCTCCCTTCTTGTTGCTGACAAAGCCAGGACTTCATTCTTTAGCTACAGTCAGAAAACTGCCCTTCTCTCAACTGCCTCCGTCCTGCAAGGCAGACCTGGCTGGGCTCCCGTAACCACTCGGGCATCACTCCATCACAGCACGGAACACACAGCACAAAAACGAACTCTCTATGATACTGTTCTTGTCGTGAACTGAAGTCTTTTCTGCTCCTGCAACTACAGTAAGGAGAACAGGGGAGAAATGCTCCTCCTATTGTGAGTTTCACAGTTTTTCTTGAGGGAGCACAGTTTTCCCAGAAACAATTCTATAGTTTCCAACAGAGTTATTAGTACTTCCTGCTTCTATAAATTTTAACTATATTATATGTTGAACAGGATTTTGTTGGCTAGTTGAAAACTTAGCCACTATTGAAACATTGCCTCCAGAGGAAATTATGCTTTGATATATATATATGTACATATATATATATCATACATACATATATATATATCATACATACATATATATGTATATATATACACAAAATCTATGTGTGTATCAATTGGTGACTGCCTGTATTATGACTAGTATAATACCAGCTCACTGCCTACCACATTTTTAAGTCAAGTTCATGCATACTTTTTGCACTTCTTCTTGGGACCAGGAGATTCATGGGTTAATGCACCCCCCCTTTGATACCATCTAAGGTTGAGTCTTGCCCTTGTTGGAAGTTGCCTGCAGCTGTTAGGAACATAGGAAAGACTGGGAGTTCTTGTGGTTGGGTGCCTACACTCTGAGGTCATTTTCATGAATGTTTTCAGGCCAGTCAGAGTCACTGCAAAAAGAAATGATCCTGGAAGTTGAGAAGTGAGAGTTGAGACACCCACATTTCAACCCCTGCCCCCACCCCGGTCTGGGCTGGAGGAAGAGGAGACAAGAAAGTTGCATAGAAACTGACTTCCACTCCCAAGAGCTATATGGGAAAACTTTTGTGTACGAACAACAGATTTCAGTTTCTAAGGATGGCAAGCTTTGTTAGCACTGAGACAAACAGAAAGAAAAAACAAAGAGAAGGCAAAATAAGAAGAGAAAAAACGAGAGATAGACTTTATGTGTTTCACGTTTTCAGATAATGCCACAGCCAGCTCAGGGAAGACCCGAGAATATTCAGTGCTGACATCCCAGTGTAAGAACCATGGATCCTCTCCACTGCAGGGTCCTGTTTCTTTCAGGACACATGGATGTGTCCAAATCACATAAAGCTATACACACTTGGTGGGATGACCTTAATGAGGGGTGGAAACTGGACTCTATCATTGTTCAATATAAGTGACTCTCTCACTACATGCTCCTAACAAGGGACGTAGGAAGATAAGGCCTCTTTGTTTTGGGCAGCCCCAATCCTGAGTCTGTGCTGGCTAGCCCACCCCAGCACCAGGCTGTATTCAGCTCCTGCCTGCTGAGTTTGGCCATCCTACAACCAAATAAATAATTCTCACAATACCGTTCTTCCAACTAATGGCCTCTTTCCAGACTGTCAGTAACTTGCCAGCTACTATGTCTTCTGTGTCTCCAGAGAAGAATACCCAGTAGAAATACTAGCAGATGCTTGGCCCATTATTTGTGGGGTGGGGTGAGGTAGGAAAATCTTTTCCCCCATACTGGCCTTTGTGGCCCATTCAAAGTAGGGATACCTCTAAAGAACCCCTTAGTGCAGAACTTCATGTCCTGAGTAAACTAGGTCACGCATTTACCTCTGGGTCTCCACGGTCTGGCTCAGCAGTTTCTAGAAGCACAGGGATTTATTCATTAGCAAGTGCAGAATTCACCCAAGGATGGTGTTTAACAGCTCCAATGCCAAAGTGGTTGTTCATTAGCACTTGGGCATTGATGCAACTAAAGGGTGTTAAAGTCGTTGGCTAAGACTAAGGAGGCTGTTGTTTCTCTCTTCAAGCTTCTTGGGGAAAAAATTGTTTTGGTTTTTAAACAACTTCCTGGGCATCAGTCAGGCAAATACATAAACAATGCATGGAGGACTGGGCGCCCTGTCTGAATCCGAGATTAGTTTCCTTGCAAAGTCCTGGCTGGGGCTGATGGTTTCCATTTGTCTCTCCCCCAGCCCCCAGATGGATTTCTTGCCCTTCTCTGCCTGTCTCTGAATGCTGGGAAGGTGGTCTCTGGACTGCAGCACTCACACCCCGTTGGCCTTTGTCTTCTGGTTGGAGTTGGCCAACGTGAGGCACCTGCGGGGGGCGGGGTTGGGAGGGGCAGAGAGCCCAGGTATTACTCACTCCCACTGCTCTCATCCCTGTCTCAGTGGGGCTCTGGCAGAGGCAATGTTTTCTTAACGCTCCAGCTTCTGTCATGTGGACCTTTTCTCCCTCCAGCTTTCTCTATGCCTCAGTTGCACTGTTCCCTACCCTTGATTCTTTTTTTTTTTTTTTTTTTTTAAGACAGAGTCTCGCTTTGTTGCCTGGGCTAGAGTGAGTGCCATGGCGTCAGCCTAGCTCACAGCAACCTCAAACTCCTGGGCTCAAGCAATCCTCCTGCCTCAGCCTCCTGAGTAGCTGGGACTACAGGCATGCACCACCATGCCCGGCCAATTTTTTCTATATATTTTTAGTTGTTCAGCTAATTTCTTTCTATTTTTTTACTGGAGATGGAGGTCTCACTCTTGCTCAGGCTGGTCTCAAACTCCTGAGCTCAAACGATCCACCCATCTCAGCCTCCCAGAGTGCTAGGATTACAGGTGTGAGCCATCGCTCCCAGCCTAGCCTTGCCTCTTTAGAGCTAGGATAGATAAAAGCTCTGGCAGTTGCTGCACCCCAGGTGTACACCCTGGGCAGAGTCCTTTTGATCAATGCTTTTCAGTTAACCCTTTTGAGTAAGGCCAACTCTGTGCTGCCAGGACCCTGACAGACTCAGGTTTTAGCCTGCAGAGTCCCGTGTAACTGGTATCTTGGTTGATCTGCCTGTGGGCAACCCCCTCAATGTGCTCAGGTTAGCAGGGGCTTCCTTCCCCGATGACTTCGTCTGTTCCCCATAAGGGACCCCCTGGAAGTAAGAAGGGTTAGGTGCTTTAGCTTTTGCTTTCTCTCCTGGGCCCACCAAGTCCCAGTAAATAAATGTGCAAGATCAAAAAGTTTTCACCTTTCCTTAGCTCCCTGCAGTTGGGGTCAATGAAGTTGTATTGCTAAAGCCTTGGGGGACCTGGAGACCCTCTTCATGGCCACCACCCTTCCTCCAAGCCCATCTGTAAACTGGGTATAATAAAAACTCCTCTTGCCTCAAGGTTGGATGAGGATTAAATGAGATAATACTTTAAAAAAATGCTTAAAACAGTGCCTGGCATACATACAGTAAGATGCTCAATACATTTTAGATGTTACTATTTTTTCTTCCCCAGGGATGCCAGCTGTTACTGGGATTCTATGAAGGACAGAGTCATCATTACACTGGCACAGAATACAAACTTGCCTTCAAAAGAGAGCTCTAAGATGCCACAAGGAACCACTCCAGCTCAGCAAAGCTGTGCTCATTATGATCGGGAATGAATTATTAGTATGAATCATCTATAGATAGATTATGACCCAAGTGAATCTTCTTTATGGAGAAAGTTGATGGCGGGCGGGATGTGTAAATAGAAGCAGGATATACAGGGCACGGAGTGTTGGTTTTGATAATTCTCGTGCCCCAAGGCAGAAGAGAGGAGTGGGTTTTATGGCCAGTCCATTTCCTGCCAGAGCACAGAGCTCACTTGTCACTGTTAGTGCTCTTGCCCCAAGACCTGTGAGCTGCAGCCACCCACCTTAATCAGCCTGGCTTTTGGATTGCAAAAACTTCTGGCGCTGGCTGGGTACAAATTCCAAAAGATGCTCCCTCTGCTTAGGATTCACAGAGCAGAGGTGGCGTGGACCAGTGGATCATTACTGTGTTTAGAAGTCACCTGGGAAGACAAGCAAGTGCACACTGCTGGCCTCCACCCCCCCTAATTTTAGTAGTTCTAGGGAGGATCTCAAGAATCTGCTTCATTTGGACTAAGCACCCCTCGGTGATTTTGTTGTAGGGTTTCAGGGCTGTGCTTTCAGACATTTCTCAAACTAGGGGCTGGGGACATAGTGAAACTCTGAAAGGTTTGAATCCTAGATGCGTTTCTGTGGCATGAGCCTGACTTCTTTTTAACTCTATTGCACATCACTTCCTGTATCCTCCCCAGAGTGTTTCATTTCTGTTTCTTTTGACCCCTTTGTTCTTTATGTCCTATTGTTCAGCATTGCTTTCTTTTTCTTAGGCTTGAACTTACATATAAAAACTGAGCTTAGGTGGAAACCCTACCATTTCTCTCTCTCTTTTTAAAAAATATGATTCACTTAATGTCACAGGGGAAAGAATCCAGCAAGTATAAAGCTAACACGATCACTAAATCTCAGCTGACTCCTAATCCTCTGAATTGTTTGTATACACATTTTTATATAGGTGGTGTCTATGCTTTTATATTTTTTCATTTAACATTATTTCACTATGCATCTCCATTTATCAACATTGGCAAATGTTTATTCTTAGAGGCTATATGGTAAAATCCTATAATGATACAAAAATAGTTAAGACTATTATTCTCCTTATTTTAAAATTAAGGAATTGCAGCTGTACCTTTTGCTTTTTTTGCTGAAGAAATGATAGAAGTTTTAAGGTAAACAGATATACAAATTTCATATTTTTTTCTAACAAATATTTGGCACTTGTATGACACCAAGCAGTGTGCTGGGGCTAGAGACAGGATGATGAAGAAGAAAGACTCAAATCCTAGAAATCTACTAGCTGAGACAGAAAAACAACTGTGATAAGTACTAGGAAGGAAAGAAACAGGGTGTTTAAAAGGAGGCTAATAGGTGGAGACATATTATAGCATATGGGTGGTCTGAAAAGGCCCCTTAGAGGTGGTGCCATTGAAGCTGAAACCCAAAGAGGAGGACACTGTGTGCTGGGTGGGTTGGGGGGATCAAAGGCCAGGAATGGGGAGAGAATCCAGAAAAGGCTTTGAGCTGAAAAGATCTCTTCAAAGAACCAAAAAGGGAACAATGGGGCTGACTGAGAGGGGACCGTGCAAGAGACAAGGCTTAGAGATGGAGGTAATCAACAGAAGCTAGTGAGGGCTTTTCTGGCCTTGAAAGAAATTTGTGCTGTATTCTCAACACACTGAAAGTCACTGAAGGGTTTCAAAGAGGGGAGTGGCATTATCTGTTTAATATGGGCTCCTCCATGTGGAATGGATGAGGCAAGGGCAAAAATGGATACAGACAGGAAAAAGAGGAAGTCATCACAAAGAGGCATGGTGGCCCGGCCAGGTAGGGGATGGGGAATGTGCTGAAAAGAGACAGATTAGAGGTAGATTTTCAAGGTAGAATCAGCAGACCTCATGGAAGGAGCATGAAGGGGTGAGAGGTTTTTAGCAGGAGCAACTTAGTGAACAAAATGTCAATTCCTTTCTGCCACGTTTCCCTCGTCCTTTGCAGCTAGATAGGAACAAGCAAGAATCTCACCAGGAGCTCGAAGAAGAACCAGGCGTACTTGAAGACTGTTTCTCTCACCATCCCGGTGCTGACCACCATCTGCAGGGCAAGTTCCTCATGGAAATGCTGACCAACAAACCACAAAAACCAGGTGATTATTCACCAACTCCTCTTTTCTTTACTTTTCCCCCCCAATTTAATAGTTTGTCCATTCCTGAACATGTGTCCTCGATGTCCTAGGCCATCAAGTCAATGCTGAAATAACCCGAGAGCAAAGGCCATCAGGTGGGTAGAAGGTTGGCATTGGTCCTAGATAAGAGAGCTGGGTTTGACGGAATGGACTTGGATGGAAGTGGAACTGCCTCCCATGGGGAAGCATTCTAGGGTAGCAGCCAAAACTGGTCCTGTCGCTCACTTTCCTCTTAGATGCTGTTGCACACCCTCCAGGTGACCATGTGTGAGCCATTCCTCTCTTTGCCCTCAGTTTTCTTATCCATAAAATCAGTTGGTGGTAGCAGCAGTTCTCCAACTTGAATGTGTATCAGCATCCCCTGGAGGGCTTGATCAAACACAGATTGCTGGGTCCCACCCCCAGAGATTCAGATTCAGTTGGTCTGGGGCAGGGCTTGGGAATCTGCATTCCTCAAAAGTTCCCAGGTGATGGTGCTGCTGTTGGTCCAGGGTCCCACGCTGAGGACCACTCTGTAGATGGTATCTAAACTCCCTTCCAGACTGGGTTATTTTTGTTTTTGCAATCCCACTACGGCATTGTGGGAAACGTGATTGGTTGGGTTTATGAGTGGATCTGCTGCATTAAAAGGCACAGTGGTATCAGCCTGAACTCACAACTTCCAAATTCCTATGTCCCAGGGTCAGATGCTTGAAAAGTCCTGCAGCTCCACTTTATGTCTCACTTCCCTTCATGTCATCTGACTACTCCACAGCAAATGTGGCAGATGGTGACATACATCTTTCCCACTTGCCCCGTTTCCCAGCTTATCTGGCTTCTGGGTAACGCTCCTGACAATAGTTTTGATGGGGAAGAAGTTCAAGACTGAAGGCAGGGAGAACACCTCATCTCGGTGTGCCTGATACTGCCCTGGTCTTAATATGGAAAGTCCTGCATCTTCGAGCTGCCTCAGTCCTGGCAAATCAGAATGGTTAGTCACCCTAACTAAAGGCAAAAACGATCTCTGGGAATTTTCTGTGCTTTCATTCATCCTATGCCCACAAAACCTAGAACAAATACAAATGAACTCATTTTTTTTAATTGTTCAGTGGGTAAGAAAGCTAAAACAATATGACATCTTATGTGTGAGTTAAGGGTTGGTTTTTTTTTTTTCTGTTTTTCATAGAAATGGTGGAGTGGGGTGTGGAGGGTGGTCTCATTATCTTGCCCAGGCTGGTCTCAAACTCCTGGCTTTAAGCAATCCTCCAGCCTTGGCCTGCCAAAATGCTGGGATTACAGGCGAGAGCCACCATGGCTTACTGAAAGTCAAGTTTTCAAGTCAACACCTAAAGTAAAAATTGATTAGGGCAAAGATTGTTCTTGATAGTCTTTTAAATTCCCCACAGAGGACATTAGGCATGCAACTCAACTTACTAATTCTTATGCACATTAAAATTTGAGAGCTACTTGGCTAAACTAAAAGGAGACAAATGGAAAAATCTCTGTGCTTGGGAGTTTTAACTACCTAGATCCCCAGCGGGTTAATTGTGATGAATGGAGAATGCTTAGGTTCTACAGCCATTAGTTGGTTTCACTTCGTTTTGTGATGTTAATCAAACGTTAATAATCTTAATACAAGTTAACACATTTGTTTGCTGTTCTGAGTTTTAAGTGAGGCTCTCCCATCCGGAGAGGCATGGAGTTGAATTTTAATCTAGCATGTGGTCTTACTGTGCATGCTATGTTACTGGGCTACACCTTGATCTTCCCATTGTAGGAAAGACATGCCCAGCTTCAAAGGCAGCCCCTGGAAAATAGGTCAGTTTGGCTGCCAGAGTCTTATGGCAAGGAGAGATTAGACAAGGATAAGCTGCCTCTTAAAGTAATTTATCCTGCTTCTTGGGCAGCATTATTACAAGAACACCTTGCTCTAGAGGTTATAGAAAATAGCCAAGCTGCAAAACCCTGTTTGCTGAGCTATTAAGGAAACATATTGGCTAAACTTCCGTCTGAAATGAAATGACTCTCTTCTGGTCATTTCAGGTCAAAATATGGCAATAGCAAACCAAACAGGACATGCCTTAAGCAAGTCAGGCTGTAGGCAAATAATGGTTTTAAGAAGAAAACGGCACTCACATCCAGGCACTGCAAAGAGGCCATGACAGCCTAATGCCAAATTTTAGAGTAAGTGACAAGTTTGTTTTTAGCCTAACTACACCTTTCACTTTTCCTTTGATAGTGAACTCCTGGCACCTCTCCCTGGACATGTGGTGCTGGGTGATGGCAGAGTCTGCAGCTCCAGCCCTCACAGGGCCTCCCAGGCTAGAGCTCTCCCTCATCCAGCCCCAGGGGAGTGCGCTGAGGCTCATTCCCTCCTTCATACACATTTCCCCACGGTGTTAGCTGTTGCAAATGGCTTCTGGTGTTATTCTTTGCAATTAGCATGTTTACATTTTAATAGGGGTCTTGAAAAACACTCAAGACTTGACTTAAGTAGCTACTATAACAGGTGCCTAGCAGAGAAGAAAACTTGGGGCAGACCCCTATCCCTTAGACCACATAGGCTGTGACTATGATTGGAGAAAATTTGTTGGTTTAAGAAATTCTGGTAAGCAGTTTAACAGCTTGTAAAGTTTCTGAACTCATAGGTAAGACTGATGATGGAGAATTATAAGAAAGCAATTCATAGTACTTTATATAGTATCGAAAGAAATGATAATTATTGCCATTCACTTTTGTCAAAGATGAATTGTCTCCAGCTCACCTTCTTAGTAACACAGAGGCTAATGCAGTGGTTCTCAAGGTGTGGACCAGCATCAGCTGGGAACTTGTTAGAAATGCAAATTCTTGGGCCTCAGCTCAGATCTATTGAATCAGAAACTCTGGGGATACGGTCCAGCAATCAGTTTCAACAAGCCTTCCAGGTAATTCTGATGCACGATAAAGTCAGACAACCACTGAGTTAATGGGCAGTCAGATGGTCAAAAAATGGAGATTAAGGTAGAGCTGCAAAAGTGTGTGTGTGTGTGTGTGTGTGTGTGTGCGCGTAGGTGTGCGTGAGATGGCAAGGTGGGGAACAAGGCAAGAGAGCACTTTGATGGTGTCTATTTTCAATCACAGAGGGAGGGCATGGGCAAATCCTTTTTTCCTTATCCGGTGATTATCCTCCCACTGCCCTGCCCAGTACCTTTTTGCTGGCTGGCCTTGGGGCTGCAGTCGAACTTGGAACATCATTATTGCCAGAGCAATAGTAAGACATCCTGTTACAGTTGCGATCAGCAACCTGAAACACACAAACCATGGCTTCATAGTCAACCCACAGTGAGACAACGGAAAGGTGAGCCAGCTACCTGGAAATCACAACCTCAGGATTCATTCTTTTTTCATAATTCACTTTTAATATATTTTTTATTTTTTTCTGGTTTCAAAGGTAAAACAGTTGCCATAAATAAATATAAAACAAAGCAGAGAAGGTGAAGTTACTCCTGATTTCACTTGCCCCTGAGATAATCACTATTGTTAGTTTGGTGTGTAGCAACCTATAGTTAAAAACCAGTTAGGAATCGGGGATACTGAATAGTTTCTTCCAACATTCTAAGTCTGACTTTTGTGGGAGAGCAGAAAAAAGGTGTGGAGACAGTGCCTCTCTGTGGTTTAGTACAGTACTGTACTCAGTCTCCTAAACACAAATAAATCGTCAAAAACTACTCTGAGAGGAAGTGGAAAGGTCATTCTCTATTCTTTTGGTTAGATAAAAATTTCTCCTCTTGCTACAAAGTAATTAGAAAATTGTTAACCCAGACCACATAGAAATATAATATTTTCATTTTCATTAAGGAGAATCATAAAGATCAAGGCTGTCAGTAATATCTGCAGGCTACTTCTCTCCTGGGCAATCAGAAAATGGGACCTTGAAAATGAGGTGGAACCATGGTATGCCAGCAAATGTTTAACAACCAGCTCTCAGCGGGAAGGGGCTACTTTGTAGCATTGGCCAATTTCTGTGCTGTAAATATCTCCATCATGGCTGATTTGGATCTAGCAACATGATGGACGCCATGGAAATGCAGAGCTGGGAAGAGATGTACAGTAGCAAACCATTATATCGCATTTCCACCATATAGATACAATAGGCATAAAGACCTCAAGAACATAGATAATAGCAACACGTAGCAAAGTAATTAGGAAGGGATGAGGTTTACCTTTTTACAATGAACTTTTAATTTTGGAGTAATTATTTAAATTGTTATAGTTATTATTACCTGTGTAGACAAGTTGCAAAGGTTTGACTTTGCAAAGGTACAACAGAGAGTTCTTACATGCCTTCCATCTGGTTTCCCTTAATGTTCATATCTTATATAATAGGATACATTTGTCAAAACTAAGACGTTGACATTGATTCCTTTTTACTATTAACTAAACCACAGACTTTATTCGGACTATACCAGTTTTTACGCTAATGTCTTATTTCTGTTCTGTGATACAATTCAGGATACCATTTCATTTCAATTACCTTTGTTTTTTAATATAACTTATTTAATTGTAAATTTATATAATTTAATTTTTAATTTCTGTTTTTCATAACTAGCTCAAAAAATTTCTGAAAATTGAAAATCAGCTTTCAGAAATAGGTCCAAGCCATTTCCAGCACATCTCTGGGTTGATTTTTGTAAGTCAAAAAGGGTAGAATATCAATACTTTCAAATGGTTCAAACTATAGATCATCAGAATCTCAGGGGATGGACCAGTGTTTTTAAAAGATCCATCGGTGATTCTTAAGTTCAGCCAGGAGTCAGAACCTCAGCAGATGTGAGGACATGCGGCCGGGACAGATAAATGGCTTGCCCACGACCACACGGCGAGGTGCTGTCAGTGCCCACCTCCAAATCCCGGCCTCTAGATTCCCTTCCTCACACGCGCTGTCTCAAGTGGGTGGAATTTATAAGGAAAGTGCTTCTAAACCTAGAGATTGTGATTTCTCTTAATCAGGGAAAATGGTATTATTCTCATAGCTCAGCCACCCTGAGGCCACAGATAACTGGGGGAAAAGTTCAGATTATGAATTCATGGTAGCTTTGTGAAAATACTAAAAACCACTGGATCATATACTTTAGAAGGGTGAATTTTATGGGATGTGAATTATATCACAATTTTTGAAAAATTCCAAATGACAGACGTTCAACAATCTACCTGACTGTTACTCCTCAAACCTGTCAAGGTCGTGAAAAACAAAGAAAGTCTAAGAAATTGTCACCAGCAAGAGGACCTAAGGAGGCATGACTGCAACGTGTCATGTGTCACCCTGGGTGGGATCCTGGAACAGAAGAAGGACATTAGAGAAAAACTGAGAAGACGTGAATAAACTATGAACTCAAGTTAATGATAATATTGCATTAATATTGGTTCATTAATTGTGTCAACTGTACCTTTCTATTATAAAATGTTAACAGGGAAACAGCACAGGGTCTATAACGCCCTTCTGTACTACCGTCGCAGTTCTGTAAATCTAAAACTATTTGATAATAAAAAGTTGATCAAGAAAAAATAAAGAATTCATGGAAGGAAAGATAATATAGGGCAAGTCATCAACCCTTTATTTGTTTATAAAATTTGGTGTTGCTCCTTGGGATTTTTATATAGGACAATCAATATGTGGCTGCTAATGAATGTAAAAGGAAGATATTAAAAAAAAACACACACACACAAAACAAAATAAAAAAATAACCTTTCTAGGCATTAAGAAAAGTTAAAGCAAAATTTTTTACTTGAAAATAAAATTTCTGGTATTCATTAACTCCATGTGGCCAAGCCAGCGATGCTCTAAAGTTTTTTTTTTTTTTTACCAGAGTTAACTAGTTCTGAGCAGATCCTCAAATGCCAGTCTTGTCACTGCATCTTTCAGACGGTCCCAATCCATTCAAAAGGAAAGAACGTTCGTCGCTCTAAAGCTGAAGATTAAAGCATCTGACCAACACGAGGGCAGCAGTAGTGGTTGTTTCTGTGTTGTTTCTCCAAGTTTTATTTAAAAAATAAAAAAGGCTGTGCCACCTCCCAGGGTTTGACAGCTTCCCTACCTTTGAAGACATGATGTTCTTAACTTCCTCGTCCGCTGCGGAGTGCGCGGTCCCCGCGAGGTCTGGGTTACTGCTGCTCATCACCCGGGCCTGCAGCAGCTTGGAGCTCACGGCCGCAGCAGACGTGCGCCCGTACGTGTGGTAGCGGGGGTCGGCGGGGGCGGGGGGAGCACCTGCACCCACCAGGCATAGACATGTCAACACAAAGGGGACCAGAGTCACTTCCTGGCTTAAGAAGGAACTGAAGAGGGATAGGGCAGACGAAAACCCACTAGGTTAGGCCTTGGAATTAGGGTCTTATCATCAAATGCTAGGGGTGGAGTGGAGAGGGAGGCATTCTTTTGTGGGAAGTAGATAGGGTCTGAGGCACTAGGGAGTGGTGAGGACTATGGAAAACCGGAGACACATGTCTCCCCCAAGGGCAGGGGGTGCTACTGAGCTCCAGCCTATTGCTGCCACGGGGAATCAGAACCCTCTAGCATTGCCGGAGCTTCTGATTTCTCACAAGAAGCTGAAAATGTGGATATTTTCTATTTATTAATATTTAAATGATGACAACTTTTTAATTCATGCAGTCAGATTTCCTGAGAGTCAAAAACCCATAGAGTCACCTGAACCTTCTGAGGATAAGCCTATATACAATGTATGGATATGCTTCATCTTTAAGTATTTGCATATTTTTAAAAACGCTTATGTGAGTCTATAAGATACCACCAGTATTTTAAAAAACTCAATCAAAATTACATATTTACTTGAAATGAGGGTGCACAGACTAACAAAAGTGCCAAGTTTATTTGGGTCTGGAATTTTGGGAACTCACTGATGGGACTTCTTATATCATACTGACCATGGGAAATGGATTATTTCCAAAGCTCAGTTTGAGGAGAATGAGAAAAGAGATTTATTTTTTCATAATGAAAAGTTTAAGAACCACTGCCATTGGATATATGTTATTTTCCTGATCATTTTATCCTAGAACCCTAGGCATTAGTCGGCACTTTTCCATCTTTTAAAAAAGAGATCCCCAGCCGGGTGTGGTGGCTCATGCCTGTAACCCTAGCACTCTGGGAGGCCAAGGCAGGCGGATTATTTGAGCTCAGGAGTTCAAGACCAGCCTGAGCAAGAGCGAGACCCCATCTCTACTAAAAACAGAAAGAAATTATATGGACAACTAAAAATATACACAGAATAAATTATCCGGGCATGGTGGCGCATGCCTGTAGTCCCAGCTATTCAGGAGGCTGAGGCAGGAGGATCGCTTGAGCCCAGGAGTTTGAGGTTGCTGTGAGCTAGGCTGATGCCACGGCACTCACTCTAGCCTGGGCAACAGAGTGAGATTCTGTCTAAAAAAAAAAAAAAAGAAAAAAAGAAAAGAAAAGAAAAAAAATAAATAAAAAAGAGATCCCCAACTGAATCATAAATTATAACAGCAACTGGGTAAAGACCAGTGAGGGGTTTTCAGATGGGCAGACAAAATGGGCTTAGAGCATAAAAAGAGAGAAGGAAGAAAGATCTAGAGAGAAATTCTTTTGATTTCAGCATTCATGTAAGTTTTATATTATTCTGAAAAATAAAATGGAACTTTTGGGTGTCTTATTTTATTTTGAGTGACACAGCAATGGGGCAGAGGTGGGGGTGCCCTGCCCACCAGACCCCCACCGTCGGGGCAAAGCTACCTGACTTGGGTAAGTCCCTCTGCAGCTCCGGCAGGCGGAAGACGTAGTGCACGTAGGAGGCCAGCAGGCAGTTCCTCCCGTGCTGGTCCTTGCTCAGGTCCTTGCTGTTGTGCAGACTGTTGGCGATGGC
Source organism: Eulemur rufifrons (assembly GCF_041146395.1). Classification (NCBI taxonomy): domain Eukaryota; kingdom Metazoa; phylum Chordata; class Mammalia; order Primates; family Lemuridae; genus Eulemur; species Eulemur rufifrons. The sequence continues at coordinate 224,445,354 of NC_090989.1, read as the reverse complement.
CACCACAGACTCAAAGGCAAACTGGGAGAAGTTGGCTGAGAAATCAAGAGAGAAACGGGCAGTGCCAATGTGTCCTGACCACTGACCAGCGTAGCCAGGCTGGTCAGGATGGTGGCCTGGGCAGGGTGAGCTGCTCTGGTGAGCTCCAGGATGCAGGCTCTGTCTACCACAGATGGTGTCATCCTCCCTCTTTAGATCTTCCTCCTCCTGCCACCGAGTGGCATGATGTTTTTCATGACAAAGACATGACTGTCCAGATGTCTTCCCTCTCTAAACCAGGCTGTAACTGGTGCTCCTCAGTGGGGGCTGCAGACTGACATTATCAGTAGCATCAAGATGCTACTTAGAAATGCACAATCTTAGGTCCCACCCTGCACCTACTGCATCAGAATCTACATTTTCACAAGATGCCCAGGTGCTGCTTATATATGCCATGATTTGAGATGTGCAGTTGCACAACCCAGATTCTTATACAGATTAACCTAAAAATGTAAGTGCATCATGGCAGTCCTCACAGGAGGTCAATACAAACTATTGATTTACTGTATACAGCCTCTGGTTCTGGTGCTCCAAGCCTCCAGACTTTGGCTCCAACCTACTTATCCAACATACTATCCTTTTCTGCTCATATTCAACTTCCCTTAAAAGGAGGCAATCATCCCATTGTCCTGTCACATGGCCACTCTTTCTCATCTCTGTGACTTGTTGCATGCTGTTGTCCTGACCTAGAAAGCCTTCCTTGCTCCTATCTGCAAAATCATACCAATCCTTCGATGCTTAGCACAAGTCCCACCTCCTCCAAGAAGCCTCTGACAATTCACAGTACAGGGGCTTAAGTGAAACTGAATTATGTGATTCTCTGGCTATTTCTGGTGGGAAACTCAGTCTCTCTGTGAAGGCTGGAAATCCTTCACAAGCAAGGTGAATTTCTCATACTTTGTTGTCTCCCCCGCTGTGCGAGACACAGAGCAGGTTCTGAATAAATGCTTGTGACTAAGTGCTTCCACTTAGTCTGCCTGTGCCAACACCCGGTGGTCCCCACATGAAAAGATGGCAACTTGCTATGGAGGAGAAGCTTAAAACATGTAAATGAACATTTTGTTTAATGAACAAGTCTGTATTAAATAGCTGAAGACACAAAGCAGTGTGCCACATAAGTGGAGGCATAGAAAGGAACTGAAGGAGGGCAGGGGCTTCTGCTCTGCAGGAATCGAGCTGGAGAGGCAAGAGCTGCCTGGATGAACAGTTAGTCTACGACCCAGGATGTCTTATCTGCGGAACCACAAAAGATGCATCTTAGGATGTGATGCAAAGTGAGGATAAGGAGGACATGCCCCTCCCCAGCTCTGAAAGCCCGCCCACTTCTGTGTCCCAGCCCATTTCAGCACTTGCTCCCATTCCATCACCTGACTATGCAGCTGACCTCTTTCCCCACACTCCCATGCCTTTCTGGGTCTCTGCTGGCGCCATGTTCATTGCACGGCCCCAGCTCGGCTGCTTCCCCTCTACCCCTCCCTCAAGGCCACCTTCTTCCTGGGGCCTCCTGCATCCCCCATGAGTGTTTTCTCTCTCTCTTCTTTGACGCCACCCTTCTCACCACCACCGCAATATTTAACTGTGTCTCTTTGAGGACTCTTGTCCTGTGCCGCTTGCTCTTTGCTGTGTTGTGGATCCTTTGAGATCTGAGATGCTCTTAGTTATCGTTGCAAAGACTACAGATTTTAGCATGGTACTGGGCACACGAATGGCACCCCAAAAACATCTTGTGGACTGGAGAGTAAAGAACCATATCAGCATAGCTGAAAACGGTGGCAAATAAAGATGCCTACACCAGCCAGTCTACCCTGGACCCTGGTCATGCCTCCAATATAAGCTTTTGACATACACTGTATTTAATTTGTTAAAAATAAGCATTTAAAATAGACTGCCAGAGAGAAAACAGATGAGTGGTTGCCAGGGGCTGGGGGAGGGGTGAACAGGGAGTGACTGCTAAAGGCTGTGGGGTTTCATTTAGGGCTGATGAAAATATTCTGGAATTACTCTAGGAGACCAAGGCAGGAGGATCATTTGAGCTTAGGAGTTCGAGACCAGCCTGAGCAAGAGTAAGACCCCGCCTCTACTAAAAATAGAAAGAAATTATATGGACAGCTAAAAATATATATAGAAAAAATTAGGCAGGCATGGTGGCACATGCCTGTAGTCCCAGCTACTCTGGAGGCTGAGGCAGGAGGATTGCTTGAGCCCAGGAGTTTGAGGTTGCTGTGAGCTAGGCTGATGCCATGGCACTCTAGCCCTGGCAACAGAGTGAGACTCTGCCTCAAAAAAAGAAAAGAAAAAAAAAAAAAAAAAAGAAAGAAAGAAAAAGAAAAAAAAAGAAAAAAAAAAAGAAAGGAAAATATTCTGGAATTAGTGGTGATAACTGCACAACCTTGTGAATATACTAAAAACCACTGAGCTGTAAACTTGGAAATAGTGAATTTATGGTATGGGCATTGTATTTCAATAAAAAAGGTGGTCACATTCCGTTTCAATTTAAAGAGTTCCTTCCTTCCATTTAATATGCATTGTCTTACTTCTTTAAAATGTTCTATTTCTTTGTTAGTCAAGAAAACAAAAATATTTAAAACTTAGAGGCAAAATAAAGCCATCAATTACCAGGAAGAGAATTTGAAAGACTGTCTATAATCATGCAACGAAGTTTATGAAAAAAAAAAAAAAAGCTATGATATTAAGAACCCTATTTTATTTGTTTCTTTTTCTTTCTAAACACCCAGAGAGTCTCGATAAAATAGCGCTGAACTTGGCCTCCCTTGAACTCACATCATCAGTGGAAAGGAAGATCACATTGTCCCCAGACTTCTGGAAGATGATGTTTCACTAAACAGGGCAGCGCCTGCCCACTCCTGCTTCGTCCCAGCCCCGAGGGCTTTTACCTGTCTGGCCGGCGATGACCATGGGCTGCACGGACAGCTGGAAGAGCTTGTCCAGCACCAGGTGCAGGAAGAGCACGAGCGGCTCCAGGCGGGAGGAGTTCAGGCAGATGATGCTGAGCTTCAGCTCGTGCTCCAGTGCAGTCTCACTGATCTTCTGGTCCAGCACGCGGATGGGGAAGGTCACCTGGCTCTCCAGGGAGTGGCAGAGGGTGAAGAACTTCTCCAGGTGATTGTCCTGGGAAGGCAGAAGGCAGATATCTCGGGGTCTTATCCCATCAGTGTTCACCAACGGATTCATAAACACAATCGAATAGCTCTTTATCGGTAGAACTTCTTATGCAGGGTTTCAGACCACAAGTTCTAAGACATGATGTTTCAGACCACGGTTATGAACTTCGTTGTAGAATACGGTGCACAAAATAGGACCCCTCAATAATTATTAACTAAAGAAAAAATAATTTAGGCTCTGGCACGTTCTGTAAGCAGAGGTCAGCATACCAGGTAAACACACTGTGGAGAAAGGGGTCTAAGCAGATGACAATAGCAGGGAAAGAGGGAGTATGGCATTTTTTTCAAAAGGCTGATGAATTGGCAGAATTACAGAGGGGAATGAGATAACAGCAGACAACCTTTCAGATCAAGTCTCCCCACAAAGTTTCTCAATCCACAGTGCAGCTACTAGGTTCTCTCCTTTAGGGGCTAAACAGTTTTGTAAGGTCTTTTTATTCAAATGAAAAATGAAACCTGAATAGGCTTGCAAGTCCCCACAAAGAACTAAGATTATTTTTTATTAATCCGTAGACAAAGATTTTCATTGATTTTTGTTTTGTTTTGGTGCCTGTCCTTAGAAGGTTTCTCTGCTGCATCTCTGCCTTCCCCATTAGCCATCTGGGTCTGATCTGAAGTTGGCCTTGACGTTCCTTACCTGGGTATGAACGGAAGACACAGCTTGCACTTCAATATTAAATACTCCCTTATGTCCTTCAGCCCATTTAATGGGAGGATTCTGTAAAGGGACTTTCTGTGTTAAAGAGAAAAAAAAAAAGATTAGTAATCCAATCCCCTTTTCTGATTACAAACAAATACTGCAAAGCAATTTGACTATAAATGTCAGGATTATACAAATACAAAACTCTCCAGAAAACTATTATAGCTGACCTTGGGGTCAGGAGCCCTGGGTTCAAGTTTTCAATTCTGCCCCAAACTAGTTATTTTTACTTTAACAAGACAATTAAAGTCTCTGGGCCTCAGTGTTCTCGTGCTACAAGGGGAGGGGTGAACTGAGTGGTGTGTCTCTAAGCTCCCACCCAGCATCTATGATCCTGGATTCCAAAAATTGAAATAAAGTAAGCTTCCAGCAATTTTCCTATTAATCAGGAATGTCAGGACAAAGTATTGAATGTCTTTACAAGACATAAAGTTTTAAAGCTTTGGGCACCCGAAATTACTTTCCCGCTTAAAAAAGTGTTTCCAAGTAGCAGGCCTGCTTGGCTCCTGCTTTAATTACTCATAGTGACTATTTCATATCATTTATATATCAATATGTATGTGTAGGCCTTAGAGACAGTTTCTTCCTTTCAATTCCCATTGGAATTGTATTCTCCTAGAGATGCCGTTCAGTGTTGAGTGGGGAGGGCCTAGCCTGGGTTTTATCTTTTTCATTTTCATGGAAGGAAGCATGCTTACTAGCAAGGGTGGATGTGTGCATGGGATGGAGACCTTCGGAGCTACCTAAAGCAGAGTCACAAACTGGGGCCCAAAGCTCGTCCCAGCCCGCAGGCAAGTCCTGTTTGGCCCACAGAGTGTTGGAAACTTTTTTGAATTAGTTGCCAACATTAGGAAGTTAGAAAATTTCATATAAAAGACTGCTTTTCTAACTTCATTTGAGAACTGGAAGATATGAAAACACTAGTGTTGTATCCCAGCATGGCACCAATTTGCACAGCCAAGGGGCAGCTGGAACTTTAGATGGGGCAATCTCCAGAGTGAACAAATGCCACCAGATCCAGGCATTCATCCATGTTACTCCTCCAATTCCTGTGGGCACATGAGTTTGCCATCTACGATCCAAAACTGCACTGTCCAGTAGAAATATAAAGTGAACCATATATGTACTATTTTATTTTTATTTCATTTCATTTCATTTTTTTGAGGCAGGGTCTCGCTCTGTTGCCTGGGCTACAGTGTAGTGGTACCATCATAGCTCAACCTCAAACTCCTGGGGCTCAAGCAATCCTTCTGCCTCAGCCTTCCCAGTAGCTGGGACTACAGGTGTGCACCACCATGCCTGGCTAATTTTTCTATTTTTTGCAGAGATGGGGTCTCACTGTGTTGCCCAGGCTGGTCTCTAACTCCTGGCCTCATGCGATCCTCCTGCCTTGGCCTCCCAAAGTGCTGAGATTGCAGGTGTGAGCCACTGTGAGTGCTTAACTTTTAAGATATGTACTACAATATTTATAAACAAAATGATATGATGTCTGGGATTTGCTTCAAAATAATACTTATTGATGTAAACCTATGCAAGGGACCGAGACACATGAGAGTGGTGCTGGTGTGGTCAGGATGGAGAGTCCTCTGGGGTCCCTTTAAATAGGTGCAATGCAGCAGAGTGGATGGGCAAGAGGGAGTGCAGGGAACAGGAAGGGGGAAAGGCTACTGGCACTGTGATCTTTAGAACAATAAAACTGTCCAGGTCGTATCTACCTGGGGGCTGTGACAATTGACCCAGAGAAGGAATGGATGGAATCTGGCCTGGGAATCTCTCATAAGGATCCTTGCTAGGAGTGGTTATTTATCATAAGTGGGCTCAGTTTGCCTCCTCTTCTGCAATTTATTTTTCTGAGAATCCCTTTGTGGTAGATAATGCAAGGCAACACTGCCTTGGATACAGGTTGCATCTACTAAATGTTCTGATTTGGTGACATCTAAATGAACGAGGTTTCACAGCCAGTTGTTAGCCCCTTCCCATCCTGTCAGAACAGTGTGCTCTCTCAGAACACCGTGTGCTCCAGAAAACACAATCAGCATTCTTGGTCACATCTAAGGAACGGGAAGTGTGTCTGGGAAGGTGGTCCAAGACCATGGCTGGACAGGAGACAGCTGGTGGCCGGCTGGCCGGTTACCTCGGCAGAATGCATGGAGTAGTTGGGTGGCAGTTTTTCTAAGGCAACCGGGAGACAGTAGGATCCAGTCTGAAGACGTTCATTTAAGAGAATTGGCAGCCACTGAAACAGATGATGTAAAGAATAAAGTGGTATTTATTACAGCATATAATTCTGGCAATTTATCTAGCTCACAATAATCAAATGCAACTAAACAATGATTAGATATTGACCCGGGCTCTTTTTGGCAGTAATTTCTGTCAAGTTCTTTGCATTTTAAATTCCCTGAGAGCTCCTGAGATGGTAATATCGATAATTTACTGTTTTCAGAGCCAAAGCAGTAGCATTTTTCTTTATAGCCAATGTTTGTGTGTGTCTGAACAACACCAATGTTTATTTTACCTTTTATATTTTTTAAAGAAATAACTTTTTTCCCCCTTGGGGGAAAAAGAGGTAGTTGTATATGTGAAGTACACGTACTAAATTTAGAAATAATGGACATCGCCATGCTTTTTTAAAAAATGAGTATTCTTTCAATATCTATCACCCGCTAGCTTTCCATTCCTCAGATTTGACATTTGCTAAGTCAAATCATTTCTGCTCTTTGCTGTGATCTGGTTTAGCATGTTTTGCTACTTCTGACAAGAAAAAAAGCAAGTGAATAGAATTTAGTTGTTTATCTCTGCAAGGACCTTGGATGCACCAACTGCAGTGTGAGTCGGCAAGTTAAAAACAACTCACTGAATATCCCAGGAGACTTTCTACGGAGGCTCCTTGCTTCTGCTGACAGCTGATATGATAGAAGGTGAACAGGAGGTGGTGATTTACTGTGAGCTTAGCAGGGAGCTTAATTTTCACTTCTTCATAAAAATCAGGAGACCTGTTTCAAAAGCACATTATGCACAAATAGCTTTTAGCAAGAATGATGACTTCTCTGACTCTAAATTGTAACATCACGGACCCTTTGCTCCCCTGAACCTGCCGGCTTGTTGTTATGCTTTTCATCTTACATTGTCCTGCTCCTAAGCTGCAAGTCCTTGAGGCCAAGCCTATGTTATTAGATGCCATTCGCTTACATAAAACCGCTCGCCAACTAAAGGCTTTGTCAGGAAAACAACTCCCCCCACGTGATGGAAAAACCCAACAACTTAATTTGAAAAGGGGATGAGGTTCTGAGTCCTGCTGTGACCTCCTTCGTCCAGCTCTACCCTGAGAACAGAGCTTGGCACAAGGCAGCCATCATCAAGGGACCAGAGAAACAAATGAACGATGCAGGAAGGAAATTTTACTGAACTATGGAGTCCTAGATACTTTACTGAGTAAAGTATCTTTACATTACCTCATCTGATCCTCATCCCAACCCTGGAATGTGGTCAAATGAAGCACTTAAATGGGCCTCGGTTATCAGGCCAGGATCAAACCCAATCCTATCTGACACTGCACGATGTCCCTCCCTTACCCGTGGAATGTGGATAACAGTTTAGACATTATGCTGTGACTCAATTTGCTGATACAGTAACGAGGGTTCCATGTTTCCTTTGGACAACTTAAAGTATGTATGGAGCAGGTGCTGAGTGGCACAGAAGACGGGGACACAAGGGAGGAGAATTGGAGTTTGTTTCTGGCAAGTACCTCAAAGCAAGTTAGGAAATTTATTTATTTAATGTTAGACAACCTCTCTGCTTCATACTAGGACAGAAGGCTCCAGAAGGGTCAAAACCATATTGGATTCTTGAAGATACATTGTTCTTCTCTCAGTTTTAGTCAATGGCAAAGTTGTACATCTCCAGCACAGAATCATGGAACTGGTATGAGTTTCCTTTGTCTCTTAGTCACTGAATTATCAAAACTTTTGGGAGGGATCACTCAGGGGACTCAGAAAAGCCAGGAGATAATAAAACAATCTTGGCATATGTTTAGGACTCTGAAACATACTTACTTATTATGGTATGTAATGGCCGTGTACACTTCCTGCAGAAATTCAGGCCCACTGGACTTTCCAAAGATGACCTGTTCACCAATACAGAAAGGATCAAATTACCACTGACATTTGGGTATAGAAAACTGATGGTTGTCAGGCCAATAGGATGTTCTGGTCTTGCAGAGCTGTATTTTGTACATTAAGAGTTCTGGGTTCTACAACTGGCCCGACCACACCAGTGCTGAAGAGCTGGCCATGGAAGGGAAACTGAGGTTCCAAGGGGCTTTATTAGTGACCAAGAGCCACAGGTTTGTGAGAGTGAAAACCAGTGCTCTCTCCACTCTGCCTTATCACCTAGAGGTCTACACAACAGGGCATCATCCTTTTGCCCCTGGTGAGAAAGCCCTGGTCCAGGAGCTTCTCTCTCCAAAGACATGGGCCTGGGCACTGGGGGTGCGGATCTTCACTGCCCTGTCCACATGTTTGTACTGTTTAGAAAAAGATACCTCCTAAGGCCTGAAGCAGCCTTTAGGATGCACATGACTGACAAGCAGACTCACCTTTGAGCAAAGAAAAAGCCTCCTCTAGATGCAGTATTCCCCATGCCAGGTCCCAGGGCTCGGTGGGGGGAGAATATCCTGGAATTTAGCCCCCACTTGCTCCTTGGCTGGGTATCTTAGCTACATACAGGATCTGCGGCAGCCCTGGTGGTAACCGCCAGGGGCCAGAGCAGAGAGGACTAGGAGGACCCCACCACCGTTGCAAGAGGACACCTTGCATTGGGAAGATAGGTGGGACATTGGGAGAAAGGTTTAAAAAAAAGTAGATATTTAAAGAATGGAAGCATTAGGGAAAAATTACTTTAGTAGAAAGGTATATTAATGGAATTCTGTGGCTTATGGAAAGTAGTAATAACTAACCACCATCTCACTTAATGGCAGATGGCCAAAAAGAATAAATTCTGGCATTTTGGGTTCCTGAAAGTGTAATCATGAGACCAGCACAAACTGGGCCTACTCTCTTGATAACAAAATGTCAAGTTACCTTGTAGGTATAACAGAGCCCCAAACTGCAAGTCATGTAGCCTTAGGTATACACGATAGAAAAAGCTTTGACCTCTAACACCACCTGGACCAAGAAGTCCTCCCTGTGGCACCACGAAGACTGAGACTTGACCAGAACCTGAATGCTAGAACTCTAGCAGAAACGAGGGATCTGCTGGCTTGGAAGGTCCAGGGCTAACATCTACCTCAACATACCTTACCGTAATGGTCCAATTTATAGCCCTCCAAGCAGACCCTGCCAAGCTAACATTCCTGAATCCTTTCCCTTGCCCTCTGAGCCCCACACCCCAAACCAGAGACAGATTTGAGTCTGTCTCCTGACTCCCTGCTGGCTGGCATCACAATAAAGCCCTTCTTTTCTCAAAAGCTGGTGCCGTAGTATTGGCTTCTGGGCATTAGACAGTGAGCCCGTTTGTTTGATAACAAGAGCACACTGGATTATATATTATTTGATTTCTTTTTTGCCTCAGGGTGAAAATCCATTCCTAAAAGGTGTTGAGCTGGTGTGTGATTATTATAATTAGGCAGTACTTCACATTTATTAGTAGACGTGGTCTGAAGCTTGGGTAAGGGTGTCCTGCAGTGTGTACACGGAAAATGTTCAGCAAACACAGCAGACACACTGGGCCATCTCTTTACTTTGTATGCTTTAAGAGTGGTGTGGTCCTCTCGATAATGTGGAAAGACAATGATTTTTTTCAGTCCTCTAAAAGGATCTGTATTTCAAAGTCTCTTTCTTAACTTATTCTAAAGACTTGAGACTGACCTTGTTTCCCCATCAGTTACCATGGGAACAAAAGCCCTTGGACCTGCTGAGTTGTGTTGGCCTGGAGTAGACATACTCTGTGCTTTGAGGAGTCCTGACTTTGGTCCACGTGAATTGACAGGGGAGTGCAGCCCACTCGGGCTTGGGGCAAACGTTTATTTCCCCCTTACCGGCATAGCATTGCTAGCATCTTCTCCACACATAAACTGAATCTTTATTGTAATGTTCCGAGCAGATGCTAGTTTGTTAGCAAAATTCAGCCTCTGTGGGTAGACGTAGAGAAGATTTCTGGAAAAGAAAAGATAAAGAATCAGTGAACAAGATCTAGAATTTATTTTAACCAGGTTCTTCAGTGAATGCTGAGGTCCATGCTCAGGGGGTGATTATTCTGAAGGAGTGTTTTCTTCCACAAGTGAATAACTGTTGGAGGAGTGAGTGAATTACGTTGATTCTTCCTCTTCAGCTGCAGTCATCTGAAAATAAACAACACTACTCTCTGTTTTGCTACACGTAAAGATAAGTCTGCCACAGCCTAGAAGGTCTTAATGTCTTAGAATGTGGAAATTTGCCTAGAGGTAATCGTATCTCTGATACACAGATAAGAAAGAAAAAAAGGTTCAGTTCATTTTAAACAAAATTCATGGCCACAGATGATGGCCTATGTCATTCCTCTTCTCTTTTCCTTTCTAATCTTTATGTAGTAGTTTCAACTGCTTACTGGCATTGCACTTTGGTTTAGCTTCTTTTCTTATCCAAGATGATAGTTCAGACCTCCAAGCTCAATTGCTGCGTAACAATAACAACAAGAACAAAATAAATATATCCATTCATTCAACAACTTTAGGATAGGTACTAGGTTAAGCATAATTTGCATACATTTTTCTTTCTATTTGCATTATTACCAGTAAATTCCACTAAAATGTAAGCTCCATGAGGACAGGGATTTTTACCAGATGTTTTTGATTCACTGATGTATGTTCAGCAGCTAGAATAGTCCCTGGGACATAGTAGGTGCTAAGTAAATCTGTTGAATTAAGGAATGAATGTGTATATATTTGATGAAGTGTATTCCTGACTTGAAGAAACAATAATAATGATACTAACACTTATATAGGACTTACCCTGAGTCAAGCCAATGTTCCAAATACTTCATATTAGCTTGTTTAATTTTCATAATTTTCCCATACATAGGTACTATTATTATTGTCATCATCCCCATGTCACAAAAGAGGAAAAAAATGAGATATAAAGTTGCTACATAATGTGCCCCAAATCATAATGCCAGAGTTGGAAACTGAACCCAGGCGGTCTAGTGCTAGAGTCATGCTCTTATCCACTGTGTGTATTCCCACTAAAATGATAAGGATGCCTTTTCATACTGTGTTATCTTGACATCTCTTAGGGACAAGTTTGCCTTAATTTTCTGGGTCTCATCAACAGTTGAGTGTCAACCATATATTAAATGCTGGTTCAATTAGTTGGCGTCATTTGCCCCAAGGGCTTCCAAATGACAAAATGACCTTTGTGTGAACTGGATACCAGAACAGTGACCAAGAGGGAAGTCCAGGTTACCAAATTATCCTTCAGTGAATGTAGGTTCGTGTAATACTTTACAAGGATTTGCATGTTTATTGACATCAGGGTTTCTCAACCTGGCCACAATTGACATTTTGGGCTTGACAATTCTTTGTTGTGGGGGACCATCCAGTGTATTGCAGGATGTTCAGCAGTATCTCTGGCCTCTACCCACTAGATGCTAGTAGTATCTCTCCCCCACTCAGTTGTGACACTCAAAAATGGCTTCAGACATTGTCAAATATCCCCTGGGGGGCAAAATCACCCCCATTTAGAACCACTGATCTATGCACATGAATTTGTGTAGTACAGATCTATACAAATACACCAGGCAGATTTCTCATCTTTAGATATAGATGTAGTCACATAAAGTAATCAATGCCACCCTGTTGGGTCCATATTTAAACGAAAATTATATTCCATTGGAAAAGAGTGAGGTCAATAGTCAAGTATGAGGTAGAAGATGAAAATTTAAATCTATTTAGCAGGTGAAGTCTGGGGTAGTAAGGAACTAGAAAACTGAAAGAGAAGGACTAGGTTGACACGGACGCTATTCTCTCAACTCCAACCTCTTGGTTGTGATAACCAGATTGATCCTGCATGTGTGTGTGTGAAAATGGGCTTTTTGAACCAATGTTTGCATAAATCCAAGGATTTGCCCACCACTCTGCCTTGCTACTACAGTATCAGCAACGACAACACTAATCACCATGACTCTGGACAAGACCAAGTGAATGGGCTGAGTGGACCTGCTCCTGATGGGCCATCAGACTGCCCCAGGTGAATCCTTTAGGGCCAGATGTACACACAAAGAGGGAGGCATGTCACAAAGCTGACATGCAAGAGAGGACCATTCGGAGTATCCCCTGTGAACCACGAGGGGGTGGTTTGTGCTCAGAATCCCTGTACTAGTCTGGTAAGAGGATGTGAAAAGATTTTCCTGATCATTTCGAAGTGGGTGCAATTCTCAGAGCTAAGCATATACTAGATTAGAAGGGCTAGTGTTGGAAACCAGGTCTGTTTCTAAAAGTCACATTCCATAGTCTAACTTCACTTTCAGAGTGAGTTTGAAATTTTTATTGTGTAGTATATTTCATTGGAAATTTATCATTGCTAAAAGCAAAGATCCTTATTTCATTGAGTGTCATAAAACCTCTTACACCAGGTATTGAGTCAAGGCCGATTCCATCAGCCTGATGGTGACTGAATGTCGCACCCCAAACCCACATTCCCCAGACCCCCGTGTTCTGCAGAGGGTTAACAAGTGTCTGGGGAAGAGCTGGTGGCGGGGGGGCGGGCCGGGGATCAAACACAGCTGGGAAAGACCAGGGCAATCCAAGGTGAACAGGTGAATGCACACTGGGGAAGACTGCTTATTTCCCCAAATGTTTTGACCTCAGAACTCATTTTATTTATCCTTTCATGGTATATTTCAAAAATTTAAAATTCTGTGAAATCAGTTGGGAAAACATTGAAATAAACTTATCTAGTTATAGAAGAATATCCTACATCAAGGAAGGAAAAGTTAGAGCACAAAGATTCTCTACTCAAATACCTTGCATGATATCCAGGTATCCAAGAAGAAAAACAATACTTGGGACTATCAAGATCACACAGGAGCTGTTACTTTGCATGTGCAAATTCAAAGACCCCGGAGACAAACCAATAATATTCTTACATTTCACTCTACTCCCCCCTCTTTATATTGCATGGTTCACTGGAGACAGGAAGAGGCTGACAGTGCCGGGAATAGATTTGTTATGTTCCTGGCACTATGTCCCGTGACCCTTCCAGGCTGCCCTGACTTTTGCAGAGTAGTATCATTATAGCAGCCTGGTAGCACACACTATGACCCTTGATTTTTGCTTCCAGCTCTTTCTAGCCACCATCCTGTCCTCTTGTTAGCCTCTTATCAGAGTGACAATTGGTTGCAAACGGTCAGCTGCATTGACCACTTCTTACATTCAAATGGACAAGAAGATAAATGCAAGGCAACAATTTCATCAAAAAGAAGTAACTTTAATTTAGATGATGGGCCGAATACTTAATGAGCTTCAAATATCAGTGAAGTGGAGACGGCCTACCCAGAAAAGGGGATGTCAGGCCATGACACGATAAAGGGATTTGCATGGAATTCTGGGGTGCTCGAGGCCCAACTTTTAAAGATGAGAGAGCCCATGAGGTAGCCACAGAGCAGGTGGAGGATCCAGGGCAGAGCCGTTCCTACTCTGCCACACGGCGATCTCAGCACCGCCCAATCTTGCTCCGTCTAAATCAAGGCAGCCCAACCCTGATGTAGGTAGATACAGCTGAGACATACATGCCAACACGAGTGGGTGTGGGTGTAGTAATGGATGACGGAAGACAGTTTACAATGGGGGTGGGTGGGTGTGCAGGGTACAGACCCCTCTCTGCTCACTGCTCACTCTTGTTCATCTCCACGGCAACCAGTCAGATAAGCAGAGCAGTAGTGCTGGGAGTGGTTAAAAGTGTTGGCTCCGGGGCCAACGGGCTGGGATTTGAATCCAGCTGTTGCCTCTTTTAGCCGTATGGCTTTGAGCAAGTTGCTTAGCCTTTCCAAAGCCCCAGTGGGGCTAAGAACTGCACTGACGTCATAGGACTGGGTGAGACTAAATGAGCAACAACTTAATAAATGACAGCGATTATCATGACTATTTTCTCCGCACAGCTAATAAGTCAGATACACACTCCAACCCACACCGCCGTGTCTCCACTCCAAACCACCCCCACGTCTCACCTGGACCACTGCACTGCTTTCTCAGTTGAATTTGACCTCTACACTTGCCCTTTACAATCTTCCTTATATATTGGTCAGAAGGCTCTTTTGAAAACATAAAATAAGTTATGTCAGGCCTCTACAAGCGACTCCCAAACTTTTTATCACGGGTCCTACATGATCTGGCCCTTGGCAAAGTCTCTGACCTTACCTCTCATCACCCTCCCACATTGGCCTTTTGTCAAAACCTAGAACATTCCAACTTATTCCTTCCTCAGGGCTTTTGCACCTGGTTCCCCAGAGTGCTCCCCGGTTCTCCAAATGACTGGTTCTTTCTCACGTCTTGGGTTTCAGCTCACATGTCCTATCCTCGGAGGTCTTTCCTACCACTCTATTCAATTGGTATCCTCCACTCTCACAGGCACACTCTCTTTTATAATCATATGATTATCATATATTCAGATGATTATAAAAGTAATGTGTACCCATTTTTTTCAATCTTAAATAATTGAAAAGTGCAGAAAAGTATACAGAAAAAAATAGCAACCACCCAATATACCACTGCACTGAGAAAAATCACTGCTAAGACTTTAGCATATTTCCAATTTAGACTTCTCCCCCATACATTAAGCATTCTTATCGTATTGTATATACAAAGATTTATCTTTTTCTGTGTCACTTAATGTTGTTCAATTATGACCATTTCCCCAATGTGACTAAATATTCTCAATAAACATCATTTTAATGGCTGCATGATATTCCATATGCTGTATTGTAATGTGTAATTATGCATGTGCTGTAATTCACACTGGTCTCCAAAAATAAGCATTTAGCTCATTTCCTTGTTTTCAATGATAAAGCTGTGATGAACACTTTCTCTATCTTGCCCCTCTGCAAGTGCAGCATACTTCTGGAAGAATCCCTTTAAATTCTCTATTGCTCAGTTTTTTCACCTGTGAATTAACTGAAAATACGCCAATCTTTCTTTAATTCTGTGATCGAAGGAAGAATGAGCCAGAGTTTGTAAAATATGCTTTGGAGTAGCTGGATGAAAGGGGCTGTGTAAATCGTAGTAGTACCCCTGCCAGTCACCACACTTGTCTCTTACGCTCTGACGCAGGGACACTGCCACCCTGTCCCACACACCTGCAACACTGGCCAACAATTTTGCACGTTGCTTCCGAAGGTGATGCTTCTCTCCTGTGTTCAAATACCACCACCACAGGTATTCAGCGTCCTGCCCCACACCGCATGCACTTTCCAAAGAGCACACCTCTGGAAGGAAACTTCGAGAAAATTTAGTCTAACACCTCTTTTTTGCAGGCCAGGTAACTGACTCCCAGGAAGGTTAAATGAGTTTGCCTAAATTTTTTTTAAGAAGATGCATTTGCCAAGGATCATCATATTTCTTATCTGCAAGGACAGTAAGTGATATGTTTTGTTAAACTGGCATCTTTTAAAGAAATGAATGTAAAGAGGATAATAACGTTTTCTCTTGGGAAGGAAGATCTGCCTGCATGGTCAGTAGTCCAGGGTCTAAACCTGATAAACAGACTCACACGTTTCATACACGATACGTTATGGGTCTCACAGTAGCCAGAGAAAAGGCTAAGCATTATGAGAAGATACCCCAAGATCTTAGTGGGAATCACTTGTTAAGGCAGAGTTCTTTTGAAAGCTTCCTTAGTAACTACAGGTCCAGGGTATGTGCCAGGCATTGGGTATCATCTCATCTTTCCCCAGAGGTGGACAAAAATGGCTTTCTTCAGTCATATGCATCACAACGTAGAGAACAGGACATTTGGTCTGCAGCAGCAATTTTCTTTCCAGAGCCCCTTCAGATGGCTTTTCTTGATTGCAAACTGTTTTGGAAACTCCAAATTCTTTCCACTGATTCAGCAACAAGTCCTCAACTTATTTTTAAACTGCTATAATTGAGCAGCTCTAGGGGTTGACTTGTGGAATTTGGTCATTTTTAGATCAATTTGTAGACCAAACACTCTCTGTTCTTACCATCTCGGGACCATTTTCTATATCCATTGCTGAGAACAGCTTAACCAAGGGACCTTGAAATCGTTCAAAGCCACACTGCAAGAAACAGCACTGTGGCTTCTCCTAACTTTAGCCTATTCTTTATCCAGTGCAAGGAAACAAAGAGAAAAACCTGCCCCTGTTACTTATTCCCAAGATGACATCAATGTGCTCTCCCAAGGGCTCCCACAGCTTGGAGCCGGGCTCAAGGAACAAGTGAGCTACAGCAAGAAGCATATTGGCCACCTGTTTAAGCAACTGGACACTTTGAACACCTTTTTTTTTCTTTTTGGAGACAGGGTCTCGCTCTTGTCACCTGGGGTAGAGTGCAGTGGCAAAATCATAGCTCACTGCAGCCTCAAACTCCTGGGCTCATGTGATCCTCCTGCCTCAGCCTCCCAAGAAGCTGGGACTACAGGCATGCGCCACCATGCCCAGGTAATTTTTTCTATTCTTGGTAGTGACAGGAATCTTGCTTTTACTCAGGCTGGTCTCAAACTCCTGACTTCAAGTGATCCTCCTGCCTTGGCCTCCCAGAATGCTGGGATTACAAGCGTGAGCTACTGCACCTGGCCTGAACACCACCTTAGCTGAGCTTTTAACACAAGTCAGCCAGCAGGAAAGGCGAGAGGGCTTTGAGAGAGGAGCTGAGCAGCTGGACCAGAGGAATGAAGGCCACTGTGGCTGGTTGCCAAGCTCCTGCATGAGCTGGTTGCAGGGATGATGAACAGGGAGAAATGTGATGAGATGTTGAAGTTACCAGAGCAGAAGTCCGAGGATGCTTTGCTCTTCAAGGCAGGTGGGCTCTCTGTGACAAAGGTGATGGATGACATCATGGTGAGTAGATCATTATTGATCATTTGAGTTCGTCATTATTTTAATGGATTGGAAAATAGGCCACAGGAGGTAGGATTTATGAAGTTGGGGATTTTCTCCTGTGAAAAAGCCTGGTTAAGGAAAGTGGAGGTACAAATTAACCCTTCATGATGCAAACACTTATGCATCTTCCACCCTGGAAATGATAGCCTAAACCCTGTTTGGAATTAAAAAAAAATTTGTGTCACTCACTCCCAAACCTGCCAAGGAGCACGTGGAGGACCAATCAGACATGTCATACGAATCCTCGCTTTCTGTACTCTGAGAATATTTTACTTACGGGCCCTTGAAAATCCCAAAGAGAGTCAAAGGACTAACAGTAGATGTTCAAGGTCAAACAATGACCTTGATGCTTCTTTTCTTGTGTATATCTTGGAAATTGGAACTGAAGTGAATTAAATGCCTTATACTCAGTGTATCATGTTCAGTGAAAATTCAGAAAATAAAATTTTATCTCTGACAGGGCTGTAAATATGCAAAAATTGAATATGTATGAAAGGTAAGGGCTTGAAAATGCTGTAGGGAAGTGAAAAAAGATTTGACTTTGAAATGGAATTGGTGTCAATTTTGGTTTTCTCTCTGTTATTTTAATATAGAGCCTTGACAAAGTAATAATATCAAATATGTATTTTTTCAAAGTGAAGGAGAAAAAAAATTCCTGATTGTATGGCCTGGGTTATCTTTACTGTCTTTTGAATCTCAGTAATTTAAGCTGCTTTTATACCAGGGGAGACAGGTTTGTGCAGAGGCCTGTGATTAGTGTGGCCCTTACCAAGTGAGATAATGGGTGGAAATGTCATTTTAAAAACTGCAAAAAGCTCTACAAATATAAGGTGAACAAGTCAATTTCCTTACCTGTAATACAAGGGTTGGGCAAATGCAATGATCCCTAAGAACTGCTTTGCAAACTGCAAACTATCATACAAATTAAGATGATCTTCTTTCCAGGATTGTGTGAAACAGCTGGGTGACTTTTAAAATGCAACTTTAATCACCGCAGGATTTTAATGTTACTTGGGGAATCGATCAATCTCTCTGGGATTCTCTCTCCATCTTTCAATATCTCCCCTTCTCTGTCTCTGTCTTTAATTTGTGGATCTCCCTCTGCCTCTCAGTCTCTCCCAGTCTCTGTGTCTCTGAGGTGGGAAAAGAGCTGATTTTAATTTATCATTCACATTTCACCGCCAGGAAAGCCTATTTGAAATGTAATAATAAGAATAGCTAACATGATTTCATTCTTACTATGTTCAGGCACTGTTCTAAGCTCCTATGGCAGATACTACTATTAGTCTCATTCAGCAGGTGATAGAACTGAGTCACAGAGAGGATGCGTAACTTGCACCAGGGAACAGCGCTAGCAAATGGCACAGTGCACTTCCAATCTAGGTGCTCTGAAGCTAGACCCAGTGCCTGTACCCACTGCTACATCTAAGAACAACAGTAAACAGTCTCTCTGGTCAACAATCAAATGCACCAGAACTTTATTATGTAATGTGGTCTTACAATTTTTACAAGAGCTAAAGAATGTTTCCCTAAATAAACTTAAGATTTTTTAAAAGGTTTGAAATAGCGTTGCTAAGATGAGGGTGCTGACCCCAATGTTAGGGGACAAGCTGCGGCCTGCGAGGACACCCTCAGTACCCCTTTCTAAACTTGTACCATTTCCCAGGGCAGGCAGCCTTCTGGGACTCTGATGGGTGCCCTGGAAGAGGTTTTACCCTCTGTTTTTTCTTGTTCTGATTTCTGAAGGTAGAGTTTTGTTTCATTTTGTTTTACAGAAATGGGGTCTCTGTCACCCCGGCTGGAGTGCAGTGGCGTGATCATAGCTCACTGCAGCCTTGAAGTTCTGGGCTCAAGCGATCGTCCTGCCTCAGCCTCCCAAGTAGCTGGGACTACAGGCATATGTCACTACACCTTGCTAATTAAAAATTTTTTTTGTAGTGATGGGGTCCTGCTATGTTGCCCAGGCTGGTCTCGAACTCCTAGCCTCAAGTGATCCTCTCACCTTGGCCTCCCAAAGTGCCGGATTATAGGTGTGAGCCATTGCACCTGGCCTAAATAGAGGTTTTGATGTTTTAAATACATCAAGAGGAAATTAAAGTTAGAAATCTCAAGGCTCAATATTTTCTATGTTCTGGAATTATCTGGAAAACCTGCAAACCTAATGGGGTTGTATTTTTTAAGTGGGAGCATGCTTTGTAAATAAGCGCTTCCAAGCCAGCTAAAACTTTGCTACTCAAAGGGTGGTCCAGGGAGAAGCAGCATCAGAACCAGCAAAGCATCACCTGGGAGCCAGTCAGAAATGCACCACAGATCTGCTCACTCAGACCCTGCAAGTTAACAACAGGCCAGGTGATTCAAATGTACCTTCAAGTTTGAGACACACTGATCCAAGAGAACTGGTTTGTTTTTAATTTGGCAGACATATGAATCTTATAGTTGAGGTCCCCAACCCCTAGGTCCATGGCCTGTTAGGAACAGGGCTGCACAGCAGGAGGTGAGCAGGGGGCAAGCAAGCAAAGCTTCATCTGTATTTACAGCTCACCCCATCGCTTGCATCACCACCTGAGCTTCCCTGCTCACCCCACCCCCGTGGAAAAACTGTCTTCCATGAAACTGGTCCCTGGTCCCAAAAAGGTTGGGGACTGCTGTTCCAATGTGATTCCCCTTTTTGCTTGGCTGCTAGGAAGCTCAAAGTCAAATTTGTGGGTGACTTTTAAGGAGCTATCAAAGACCTTAAGATATATTCTATGTACATATTAACCTTACCTAAGTTCAGACTGATTTCCCTCTCCATATTTTCCTTTCACCCAGAAATTTTATGCCTTGTTATGTAATCTCTATAATCTGCTTCAGATACTTTTTAGAATGAGAAGGTTCAAATAAACGCATAAAAATAAAACACTTGCCATGTCCTGTCTTGTCATTCTGTGGCCATGGTCTCATGCCATTATTTCTGTTTATTCCTGTTTTCAATGTTTTAGGTTAGGTCAAACCACAAACTCAACAAAGAAATCAGTGAAAAATGGAAATGGAGAGAAAACCCCTGATGTGTAGGGTGCAGAGCACGTTCTATCTTCAGAAATCAGAGCAGGAACAAAGTAGGGTAAAACCGGTTCCAGGGCACCCGTCGGAGTCCCACGAGGCCGCCTGCCCTGGGAAAGGGCACAAGACTAGAAAGAGGCACTGAGGGGTGTGCTCGCAAGCAGCAGCTTGCCCTTTAGTAACCTCTGTGCTCCTGGGCTAGGCTGCGACGCCCTGCATAAATGCAGGCACCGTATTCTGAACAGCGGGGACCTCTACTCCCCCCACAAAAAGCAAATGCAGTTAAGAAGCCAGAGACAAAATGTTACCAAATTGTTTAGAAACACTATAATAAATGACCCAAAACTCTCTCTCGACAATCTTGCTGTTAAAAATGCACTCAAAGTTAGAAATCAAATGAGAGAAAAAAACAAAACAACAGCTAGTCCCAGTATCTCTTATCATACCACTTTTAAAGATTTCTTTTGGGGGTAAAAATCCATGCTTTCTCAATTGATAAACTGCAATTTGAACATCAGCCATGGCAACTTTATATAGAACAATTATTATTACTACTAACAGTCTTTGAACATGAATGAAGTAATACTCACAGCTGCTACGACATTTGCAGAGTCCCTTTTCTATTACGACAATCCTCGCTGCCCCTACCCGTTTTTATAAGATAGGTAAAAGTCCCTTTTAAGTGAGAGATTGGAAAAGCAGCATTCCTTCTGTTAAACAAAACAGAACCTCAAGAATGCTACCTTTTAGAAAAGGTGAAAGGAGCTGTCCTTAAAATCCACTTACTTGTTTTAAGTCCAAATAGTTTTCAATAGCAAAAGACCCAAAAGGAAAGCGGGGATGTTTACGGTCTTAGGTCTTACCCAGATCAGATTCCCATAGAAAAGAATCACAAATATCCAGGTATTTGAAACCTGTACGGGAAACCTGATTGCTTTAAAGATAAATAAAATCTCTCTCCAATCCTGATTGAAAATATTTTTTTAAAGCATACTTTATTAAATTGACTGAAATATTTCCAATTAAGATATCTGTTACCAAATTTCCTTTTGAAACACTACTTAGATTTAATGTATTAAGAGGTTTAAATATCATTCGCTCTCACCTTAGTATGAATTAGTGATTCATCCTTCCTCCTTACAAGGAGATTGGGTTTATGGACTGAAGGTGTGAGAGGAGAAAGGAGACAAAAAGGAGGATGGGTAATTACTGACCAGGAGGCACCGCTTTGCGGAAGATCCAGATGCTTAGAGGAAGTGAGGGGAGGTGGGAAGACAGTCAAGCCCAAATTTTTTATTTTACAATTTTTTTTCTTAAACTCCGAGACTGACAAAACAGTTAAAAGATTCACTGGATAAATGTATCTCTCCCAATTCCCATCTACTCCCCGGGGAACGTGTGATGTGATTTAAGGGTCTAAGTGATTGTGATAGTTTTTGTCTTTGTGATTTCCAAATAAAGATGGCTCAGAAATTTGTTAAATAGTTCGAGCCCCCAGTTGGTTTATTAGAATCCTATTTTCGGTGTTTTTTTTGTTTGTTTTTTTGTATGCCTTGAAAATATTTACTAAGAATGTCTTTTATTCCAAATGGGGAAGGATCGGAACTACTTGAGCAACTACATTTTAGACAGCCTGCAAACCTTGCCCTTCCATAGCTACGGCGTCCATTTCGCTCACAGTACTTTCTGCAGACTCGACATATGCATGTCAATCTGCAGACACCGGGGAGGTGAGCGTGTGCTGGGGTGCCAGGGAGAAGCAGGGCGTGCGAGGGGCTGGGGTGCTGTGCAAGAGGAGAAATGAGCTCATTCCTTAATGTGTACAGCTTAGGGTTTCTCCCCACTTCTTTGAATATAAGCAAATGTGGGGGAGCTGCTTTAACCCACGTGAAAACAACCTTCCCCCTTTGCAGGCTTACTCATTTGGAGTGTGGTTTAGTGAAGGGTAGGAGTTTGAGGATCTTTTCATCTTTGGGGATCTGCCAAGAAGTGGTTATTTTTCTTTTAGTGGGGAGGAATGCACTGCAGATGTCCTAGAAATATACCAGGCTGATGGGAACACTCCCTGAAGAGCCTCGTCCTCGATGTCCACAGAATGAATCCTCCTTCTCTCGCTCACCCTCCACTCTCCCGAAACTCCTTCCAATCCACACAACTGCAGTCTCCACCTTTTTATAGCTTGGTTAAGAACGGTGCTAGCCAATTCACAATCGCAAAGATGTGGAATCAACCCAAGTGCCCATCAATACATGAGTGGATTAATAAAATGTGGCATATGTATACCATGGAGCACTACTCAGCCATAAAACAATGGGGAACTTTTGTAACAACCTGGATGGAACTGGAGACCATTCTTCTAAGTGAAGTATCACAAGAATGGAAGAAGAAAAACCACACGTACTCACTATGAAACTGGAACTAATCGATCAACACTTACATGCACATCTGGTAGTAAAACTCAATGGAAGTCAAGCAGGTGTAAGGTCGGAGGAGGGGATGGCAAATTCACACCTAACGTGCACAATGCACACTATATGGTGACAGACACACTTGTAACTTTGACTCAAACTGTACAAAAGCAATTCATGTAACCAAAACGTTTATATCCCTGTAATATTCTGAAATTAAAAAAAAAAGAGATTTAATTGTAAAAAAAAGAAAAAGAAAAAAAAGAACAGTGCTAGCCACTGCTAAGATAACGCCCAATGACCCCTGCCTCCCGGTATTCCTGCCCTGTGTAGTCCCTCCCTGGAGGGTGGCTAGAGCTAGTGACTGGCTTCTCACGAACGGAATATGACCAAAGTGATGGGATGCCACTTGTGAGATTAGGGTACAAAAAGACCCTGGCTTCTCTCTTGCTTGCTCTCTCTTGCCGTCCTGTTTGCATGTTCTGATGACACCAACTGCCACGTTGTGAGCTGCCCTGTGAAGAGACCAGCGTGGCGGGGACTCACAGAGGCCCCGGCCAACAACTAGTGACGAACTGAGGCCCTCAACTCAACCACCCAAGGGTGACTGAACCCTGCCAACAGCCACAGGGGTGCACTTGGAAGTGGATCCTCCCCCAGTGACCCCTGAGGTGACCACAGTGTGGCTGCCATCCTGACTGTGCCTTTTGAGGACTCTGAATCCGAGCTCCCGGTTGAGCTGCACCTGGATGACCCACACAAACTGCCAGACAGTAACTGCTGTTTTAAGTTGCAAAGTTTTTGTCATGCAGCAGTAGATAACTAATACAAGTACGGAATTTTTTTAAAGTATATGTCCAGTATTCCCTAATATTTAAAAATGTGTTTACTTTTAAAAAATGGCATTGCCTTGTAAAATTTCTGCCTCAACTGGATCTCCTGGTCTAAGGAACACAGTCTAATGACTATCTGTAGGAAAACATTCTTCAGCACAAAGTAGCCTCTTAAGAGTCAATCCAACCTCCAAAGAAGTATAAGAACTTGAGAATTTCTAAAAATATGAATAATTCTTCTTTGGTTCTAGTTTTGATTCTATTAGCTGAATTAATTAATGTCTCCTAAAGAGGTGTGATGGGTCACATAAAAGATAAAATGTCAAGAAGTACCTACCACAAACATCCTTCCTTCTCCCCTAAAACAACAAATTTTTAATGAAAGCGTCCTGCAGATAAAAACAAAATAAACATTTCAATAATATTTGGCTTTTTTCAAGACCTAAAATTGAAGTTTAAAGACTTGCTTGGATGCCAAATCTGGATTGTGCTGCATTTTTGTATAAGGCCCCCAGACAGAATTGTCAGACACAGAACTACCATGAAACAACCTGCGTGTTCCTTTTTTTTTTTTTGAGACACGGTCTCACTCTGTTGCCCAGGCTAGAGTGCAGTGGTGTGATTATAGCTCACTGCAACCTCATAGTCCTGGGCTCAAGCAATCCTCCTGCCTTAGCCTCCCGAGTAGCTGGGGCTACAGGTGCACAGCACCACACCTGGCTAATTTTTCTATTTTTAGTAGAGATGGGGTCTAGCTCTGGCTCAGGCTGGTCTTGAACTCGTGACCTCAACTGATCCTCCTGTCTCAGCTTCCCAGAGTGCTAGGATTACAGGTGTGAGACACCGTACCCAGCCTGCATGTTCCTTTAACAGACAGAGGGAGCACATTTTTTCCAGGCTTTGCAAATAGTTTCCTAAAACAAATCTGCCAGCTGACAAAAACACATACACATACCAGAAAATTTCCAGTTTCTGCTGTTGCTAAAGCAGACTTTTTTTCTCTTTTGGTTTGGGGCAAGCTCTTTAATAACCTCCTATCCATTTAAAGAAACAGCCAATGAATAAATCAATACTATTCATTAAAATGCTTGTTTTATCATTCCTGATGGTTTTAACATTGCTAGATGCCTTGGTTTGGGTTGGAGAAGAAGCTGTTGGAATTGGGAGAAGCAGCAGTCTACTAAGAAGTAAATTGTCCAGTTGCCCCCAGCTATCTCTATAAACAGATACCTGCTTCAAGCATGTGGTGAGACAATGCTTGTCTGGGTTTTAGAGGTAGAATGTTCAAAGGTCTCAAGGCGTCTGCATGACAAAGTTGCATCGTGTGTCGTTTGGTAGATCAGTGTGGTTGTATATGGTTCTGGTGTCTCTTAGGAGACTGGGGTTTGCCTCCAAAGACAGGCAGTCAGCACCCACCCCCCCACCCCACCCCGGCCGCCCTGGCCCCCGTCTCTTTCAGCACCGAGCACACTGCCTGACACATAGTAGGAGCTCATAAATATTGCTTAGGTGCAACACCTAATGCATCACCATTATTCATAGGGCAACAAGTATTGCTAGGTGTGTGAGCTTCTCAAAGGAAATATATCTGCTCCATTTGTCCCTGAATGACACTGGGTGAGAGAGGAGCCAGGGGGAAGTGTTCCCACTCCCCACACTCACACCAGCGTTACAAGTCCACACAGGCACGTGTCTGAGGGTTAACAGTCTTCTTATGGACTTTGCTTCTTCCTGAGCTAGAATAGTCAGCAGTTTTGGCTGCTGGCCTGAGATACGGATTCTCGTGCTAGAGTTTGGTTTAGTTTTAACTAAAGTCTGGGAGAAGACATTAGAGGTCACATAAAAGAAGCGTAGCCCTCTGCACCTAACCAGGCGTGTTGGTGGGATCACGCCCCATACTAACAATAATTCCGTGCTCAGCGCTGTGCACCCTGGCTCCTGTAACAACCAGTGACCTGGCGGAGCAGATAGGCCCCGAGGTCTGTTGCCTGGGGTCCCGTCCAACTTTGCAGGCGGCATCTTCAGAGCTGTGTGTCTGGAGCTACCCATCCCATGGCCCCACTGCCTCTGCGCTGGGCTGCCTTGGGCTTATGTTTAGCAACGTCAAGTGTTACTTCTGCTGCTTTCCCCACTTCCTTCTCCAAAGTGCCAAACGCGTGACATCCGCCAAACAGGCATACGAATCACTTGGAGGTACTGACATGTCCAGGGAATCACTGATTAGGCAAATGCTAACTTTCTGGACAAATCCTGATTCTCACAGGGTTCTTGCTGACTTCAGGGAAGGTTCCACACCACAGTCGAACACACTAGGTACAGTGTAAAAATGCAGGGTTTGCAGGACACCAGCTATCGCAGGAGAGCTGTTCAGGGAAGACTGTTGCCACGACATCCTTAACCTGAAAGCATCGCCCCCATCCTGTTCCTATGAGGAAACACACCTTGGACATAAAGAAGAGAGCTTTCTACCCTTCACAAGTTCTTCTTCTATTCCACTTTCTCAGTCCCATGCTGGGAATATTGCTCTGCCTACTGAGTAGATCTTATGGACTAACAGAGTTGGCTTCATCTGCACGGAAGCTTGTCACATGGAGCCCAGCCTCCATTCCAGGACCAGGGATGGAGGACTATAACCTGATTATCAACGTGCTAGTCGGCAGTTTCCATGGCAGCTTTGTGGCATTTGAAAGAACTGCAGAGGATCTCCTAGTCTCGGTGCTCAGTGAGACAGGCACCCCCTGCAGAGGCATCAGAGAAGCAGCTGGCTCTTTTCCAGCCAGGACTGGTGCTGAGGGTGGTCACCAGCACTCTGTCCTGACCTGCACAAGGCCAGGGCTCCACTCTCAAAACGAGACTACAGAAAGACGGATTTACCCACGTTTAATCCAGTCCCGGATGACAAAACCGCATCAAAACCTTCTCACTAGAGAAACCCTTCCCTGGTCATCTCCTTAAGAGTTTAATACCAGTTGGAGAAAGACCATACGAGGCAAATCAGGGCAGCCACCCAGGCTCTACCAGGACGCTGCAGAGGAGGTAGCAGTCTGGTAGCTAGAGCAATTAGGGCTGTGCCTCGCGCCTCCTGGTGGTCACATGGTGCCACTGACCCTCTCGCAGAGCAAACACCAGCAAACCAGGCTAATCATCACCCAACCTCGTCCCCTTCCACACGCCAATCCCAAAGAGCGTTTCCCGGGCGAGCTCCAAAACACTGGTTTTCATCTCCATGGGAGAAAATAGTGCGAGCCTCTGACGCCCTCAAGCAGTTTACAATCAGGATGGGGATCCACAGCACAGACATAAGTAACAACAAATATTGTAGAACACTTTACATTTCACAAAGCATTTTCACGGGTAAAGTCTCTATCCATCCTCCCCCAAAGCCCCTGAGGCACGTAACACAGGGTTACCCCATTTCACAGATGAAGAACCTGAGGCTCAACCTCCTGGCTCTGACCCGTGTGTGTTCCCTGGCACCAGAGCCGCCTCGTGGCAGGCTGAACGGTCCCCTGTGATACCTGCCCCGCCACTCCCCCCAGCCAGGCTGCACTTTAGGTTTAGTGTAAACAAAATGTCACTGGTTTCAAAATAACGGGAGGAGAGGGGTGGGGAGCACAAGTGTTACCGTGTTGCTTATCCGCAAAGTGAGGACCAACCACCGATTTGACATTTGTTCTTTACAAAAGGGGAAGCAGCCATCCATGGATTCCTTCACGTGCAGGTGAAAGAAAACCTGCCTGAGGTAAACGAATGATCTCCGCCCCTTCACGTCTCTCCAGTGAGACGATCGCATGGATGCCATAAAGGAATCAAGGTGGCATGTACAAGTCCCGTGTGGGACGTGCACTGGCAGAATCCAGCTCTGCAGTCACCAAGTAAGAAGTATTGCAACCGGGAAATAGATGTAAAGGTCAAAGATGCAAGAAGGGCATGAGAAAACACAGTTCCAAGTTTGAGATGAGCCAAGCTTGAGGAGCACAGGGAAATTTCTGGAAAAGTGGGTGTAAGGGGAGGCCAAGTTTTCACCCTAATGGGAGTGAGAGGAAGAACAAAGAAGTGGGTGGGTCAGAGAGGGAGAAGGAACAGATTATATTAATTGAAGAATAATTTCCACGTCCCTACTCTGTGGGGCAAGTTCATCCAAGCCTGAGCCAAAGAGAATGAGTCAGAATTCTAGGTTTCTCAGTGTGTTTTCTGCCCTCTCCCCAAAAATTCAGACAGACAACATATTTGTGCATGTCACTTTTGAGAACATTAATGGGCACTTAGAGAACAGAAATGTAAATCTATTAATAGGATGAAGAAATTGATCTGCTCCTCTCCGTGAGATGAGGGAATTTCAGAAAAGCGGCTGAACTTGTCTTTGATGAGAGAGAAGCTGGGCCATGTCACCCCTAGCAAGTAAGTGGAAGGACACAAAAGGAACCAGCAGCTTAGTGTTAAAAGCTGTAACTCTTGGGAAAGACGAGAAATGGGCTTTGAGATTTTCTTATTGCTAAGTGTGTAATCATTAGCCTGGGCATGGAAACCCCTTAGAAATCATTGAAATGACTCCAATTTTATCTTCATGAAGCCATAATATTTTTATTTCCACAAACAGTTGCATGGATCTCAGTTTACATTTTGAAAGTTGTCACACAAATAATATGAAACAAAGGAGGCAGGACTGACACATTTTGGGGAAGTTTTATAATCTTTCTGGTGTTTAGGCCAGTGCATAGAGGAAATTTATTTTTTAATTATAAAAGATATATGAAATCTGACTAATTAGCCATGCTTTTAAAAAATTACCTTATTACACTGTCAAAACTCAGTGCTTTGAATTACTCATAGTTTTGTTTTACTCTGTGCAGTGGGGTTTGGAGGCACCCTCCCCCCCCACGACACCCACTTTTTCCCCTTGGAAAACCGAAACACAGAATCTTATATTTTGTCTCAGGGCAGGCTGCTTTCTGCTGAGAAGGGCCCCGGGCAGCCAGTCTGAGGCCTGAAACCACAGGACACCCATTAACCGAGAGCTGTTAAAATGCCTCCGCTGTAGAGAAGGCCAGACCATGGGAAGAGTGGATGAATGTAGACTTTTGGGGCATCTGAAAAGTACACGGGAAAGGCAGAACTAAGCATAAAAAAGCTAAAAAGTAGAGAGGATCCCTCCCCTTAAATAGCAAAAGAAACAAGAGGGAACAATTCCCTGAAGGTTATCACATCAGAAGAGAACAAGCCTCTTCAAAAGACTGATTTTAAAATGAGAATTTAAAAAACTAACAAAAGTACAGAAATCAGAGAAAGAAAGCTTTTTGAATTTTAGGTGCTCCTTCCAAGCTAGACAAACTACTCATAATCACCATCAAAATGCAAGCCCAGATTTGCCTCAATTTCATCACTCAATTTCATCACGCAATTTCTTCTGCCTCCACCAACCCTCACCCGCAACTCATGTAAACACAGGATGCCTCACGAGCCTGCCTGCTGAATCCCAGGGAAAGGATTGATGGAAAAAATGACATTCGCCACCTTCAAACCGACCACGGGATTTTCAGTTAGGACTGTTCTTTATAGACAGTAACATCAAAGCACGGTGGACTCAAATGGAATGGATATAAAATAAAGAGACTGATAAGGAGCTGTGAATTGTGGAATCAGTGATATGAATGTACAGAACACCTCTTTATTATTGTTTCATAACTGCCTCAGTCATGAATTCCACACTCTTTTGTATAACGCAGGATTGGTGAATATGTATATATATAAACAACTCCCCCCAAAGGATAAGTTTCCACTCTGTCTCTCTGCAACATGGGACGCATTTCTTGGTGCCCCTCCCCAATAAATACATCTTCCCCCCAAGTGCCAGGTGTCTAAGGTCATAATTTACTAATAGAAGAAGGCAGAAGCTGATAGGTTAGAATAAAATCCTTTGCAAAAAACGATAACAGCAATCTCTTGGTACACTGGCATACTTTTCAGTTGTTCTTGGTTTTGTGCTTCAAGGGCAAAAACCACAATTTGTGTTTTATTTTAATAAATCATAACTCCACCTGTTTTGTAATGGAAAAGGTAAAGTGTGTCTGAATCTAGAAAGTGAGCAAATTGTGCCCTCTAGTGGCTGAATGTTGTACTGGAACAATAACGTTGCAAAACCTTTGCAATTGTTGCTAAGTAACATTAGGTAATTGGTTTCCTCCTGAATTTTTTTCATTCTTATAAAAACAAGGATTGCAGAGTTTTGGAGCAAGGCATCAGGAATGTGGGGATTGTGCTCCTGATTTATTACTGGGACCAAGTAATAAATTACTGGGACCTAGCATCAGGAATTCACTTTGCCTTTGTCTCCATTCCTTGGCTAATTCCACGGACCAGATTTTGCCTGGGCTGCTGCTGCCCTTCCTAAGTAAATGGTTTGTTTATAAAAGGTTTCGTTCCAAAGGCAACTGCTTGCTAAACCTATTAAAAGCCACAGATTGGGATTCCAGATTGTCTTATATTTAGGGCAGAGTTCTTCAAACATTCCTTTAAAGGGTCACAAGCAGGAATTTATCCAATAAATAGGATTGCACACGTGTGAAGCACTATATGTATAAGATATTTCATTGTAACATCATTTGTAATAGCAAAATATCAGAACTGTCTTAAATGCCCGTCATTATATATTAAATAAATTATGATACGTCTATATAATGAGATTGAGTGCAGCTGTAAAAAAAACAAGAGGCAGTTCTATGTAATCATGTAGAAGTGCTATCCACAATATAGTTCAGTGAAGAAATCAAGGAACAGAACAGTGTGAAGATTAGGCTACATTTGTATTACGATAGGAAAAATGCACTGTACTGGCTTGTATATACATAGTCCATCTCAGGAAGGACACATAAGACACGGAAAAGTGGCTGTCTCCAACTGTCAAGAATAGGACCGAAGTGTGAAATGTACATGATTGTAATCTGTTTTGTTCACTATTATTTCTCCAGTGTCTAGAACAGGGCCTGGCGTATTGTTGGCACTCGATAATACTTGTAGAATAAATGAAAGAATAAAATCCATTCTGCGCACACACACACACACACACACACACACACGCTGTTTCCAAAGAGGGAAACTGGATGGCTGGAAGTGAGAAGTGGTAGAGAGAATTTTTACTCTAAGCACTTTTGTACCTTTAAAATTTTGAACCATTAGAATAGGCTACCTATTCAAAAATAAATTCGAACAACTATAGAGACAGAAGTTATTCTTTTGACAGTGACTTCAGTAAGGCATTATTTTGATGGTGACTTAAAGAGACAAGGGCCAAACCTGTCATAAACTTTAATACCAATCACTAATTAGCAGCGACGCTGGAGTATATATAGCATATGCCAAAACAGTCATGTCTTCACCATGGCAAGGTTTCCTGCCGGGCTGTGGATTCCCGATAGACCACTATTTGCTCTCTGCCAAATCCATCTCACCTTGTCCCCAGGACCTCCTGAATAGAAGGGTCCAGAGTGAGGCTGGACACTTACCCTGAGGCACAACCAGCCTCCCTCCAGCACTGAGAAGATCCACGCTGGACATAGAGCTAACTGGGCTTAAACTGGGATTCCATTTCCTTGGACAAAATTAAATCTCTTTCAAGGCTAATTCCCATGCCCTGACTCTTTTGTAACCTCTGCATTCAGAGTCATTTCTGGTTTATTCCTTTCCTTAGAAATTCATTCACTAGCTCATAACTCCCAGATATTCCTTCAAGAGCTCCTGCGTCTATCCTGTGCCACTCCCTCCCCACTGCGTGATGTAAGTCCAGAGTCTTCCCTAAGGCTCGCCCATGGCATGGGAGCACCTCCCTGTTGGGCCAGATGAGACTACTGGTCTGCGAACATCCAGCTCAATAGGAGGAGACCTGAAAACAGCTAATTATCCATCAAAGAAATCATGTTCCAACTGATATGCTTGTTCTCAGCCAGCACAGTCCTCCACAGCAAGTCTGATAATTGGATAAACAAGACCTCAGAGGCTCTCAGGGGCTGGAATGAGAGATGAAAACGTACTTTATGTGGCTTTCTTTAATGTAATCACCCGTTAAAGGGACGGCAAGGAGCTTAACAAGCTCATTACAAACTCAGTGCCTGTGATCTCTGCACAGAGCCCGTGGCAGCGCAGGACAGGATGCCCTTGAAGGCCTCGCTGGGCCTTGGCCTCAGCCCCTGCTGTTTCCATCCTGCCCCTGCCAGAACGCAGCTGGTGTCTCTATGCCCAGCTGTTGGGCCCCATGGAAAATAAGGCAGGAATTGGTTCACACGTGTTCTTAGGCGAACAACTAGTATTTTCTTAATCTGGGCACAGACAAAAGAATGCCAAACTCAGATTTGGGTAATCTTTTTTATCAAGCTAATTTTTCTAGCTGTTCTGCTCCACTTTCAGAATTGCTGTCCTTCTGCTTATGATTTCTGAGAGCCTCCTGCCTGGCTCTGGCGCATGGGACAGCAGTCTAGCTCTATCTCCCGGAGGCTGGACACGGCACTGCAGAGGGCCCAAGCCCCTGGTTTGGGAGAGCCCAGTCATCGCTGGGATGAGCATTTCTGGCTCTGGAATTTGTTCTCTTCGGTCAGAGCAAGGGTTTGTTTTATGAATGTGCAACTCTCGCTGACGCCTGGGGCACTTCCCGAGCCCCGTGCAGCCCTACTGTGACGCATCTAGAGCTTCTCCTTAAAGCAGCTGGAATACAGTCCAGGCACCAGAGGGCAGCACGGGCATAGACTGGAACTTGACTGGTGCCCCCTGTAGTGCCATGTGGTGACCCTGATTGAGGACACCTGAAGGGGCAGAACAAAGACAGGAGGCACCTGAAGAGGTGGGAGGACGGTGGGGCTGAGGGCTGGAAGGCAATGTCGGCCTCTCCCAAGCCAACTGTTCGTGAGGCCCTGTGGCAGAATCTCCTTTCTGAGAAGAAAAGGTAACTTGAGTTCTACTTATATGGTGTTAAATTGAATCACCAACATAAGAATTCTGTAATATGTGACTCTTGTCACCCATCGCACTCAGGGCCACACAACATCTTCCATTAGGACCAGGTAATAGTTCCTTCCACCCAAGCGAAGGCTGCGGTTTATGTTAAAGGTACACTAATTTGAGATTCTTCGGCGTAGGCATTGATTGGTTGGCACAACAGCTGTATTCTCCACAAGTTCCAGGTAGATCAACTTTTTATAAGTCAAGCTATATTTCAAACCCATGAGGCACATGAATCTTCCATCAAACAAAGAATTGTCTGAATTTATCTGCTCTATAAATCTTTAATTTTCATTTATTTCATTTCCTTAAAGGGATACAGCTACGACCAGGATTATTGGCATGGAAATAGCAATGTCAATAGTGCAAGTAACTCCACAAATCAAACTCAGGAATGATGGCCAGAATTCTTTAACTCAAAGGAAACCTTTTCTAAAGGAAACAGGAAACGCTGTCCCTACCTGTCCCACACTCTTGGGAGAGAGAAGACTTCAGGTATCACCTGTTAGTGATCCATAGTGAATGAATTTACAGATCTTTGTTTGAAAAGAGACTTTTGTTTGGGGGGAGAGAGGGAGGGGATAGAAAAGCCATGATGTCACAGGTTTTTTGAGCTATGGGGAGATGGCAAAAAAAAAAAAAAAAAAAACAAACCAACAGAAAACAAAAACAGGGGAAGATTGACAGAAATGAGCAGGTGAGGTCACCCAAGGCAAACTTGGTCAACTTATCAATTTTTCCTGGGGTCAGACCTGACTTGATTCTTTCCATTTCTATTTTGTGAATGGGAGTGGAGGTGTAGGAAAGGACTGGGTTACTGCCAGGACTAACCTAATCCAAGCTGTCATAAAGCATGTGAGGACTGGAGAAGAAGCACTAAAAATTTAACAACATCACGAGAAATTTAGACAAGATGCTTCTTAAGTTCCCTGAAGTTTTCACATAGTAAGAGTCTGAACCATGTTCGTTCTCTCTCTTTCCTTAAACAGACTATAAAATATGGCAGCCTGGAGCCAGGAGAAGGTGCTACAACCAAACCGGAGGGAAGTATCTTCTATCATTCCCAAGAGTAAAGACCTGGTTTCTAACGGGTGGCCTTGGCATTTCTACGGTGTCTGGTCCAGCTAAAGAATATTCACTCTGTACTTGTGGGTCTGTTTCTCATGATGCCAAGTTGGGTCCACAATAATCCGTTCAGACTTGTCCTCCTCTGCCCTCCCACGTCTCTGAATCATTCAGTGCACTAATGCGTTCCACGTCCTGCTGTGATGTAATTAAGGGATAATGTTTGCAGCAAGGAGTGGAGAGAGTTGTAAATGCCTGCCATGGGTGATTAAATGCTGAGAGGAAGTTGAATAACTATAGAATTCATGTGGTGCAAGTTTATTCCAATGCCACAAATATATATTTTTTCCAGTTATAAGATAAGGTTTCTAAAAAGATACAAACAGCATCCATAAGCAAACTTCCTTCATGGTCTTCTAGAGAAAGGAATTGAAACTATTGCATCATAGGAATGCTAATCTGGGAGGGAGACTTGCAGGCTGAGTTTGTATTTAAGGAATGAGGATTGCAAATGAAGAGTCGCTTCCAGAAGGATTAAATGGGAGAAATGTGTGTGCACCTCACCAACGCTGAAAGGAAGAGCGAACGGTAGTTTGTGTTTCTCACTGCAAGGTTCGGCCTCATGAATCACTACTTATCCTTTCCTGGTCTCAATGTTGTACACCTGCAACTGTGAGGGTAGGGGGCTTGGATCAGGATCAGGTGAGCTCTGAAGTTCTTTGCATTTCAGTCCCACACACGTCATGCTGGAAAGTGTGGGTGAGGAACTTGGGAGATGGGAACTCCTAACACAGTTGGAAGGATTGCAAACCGATAGATGTTTGGAAAAAAGTGGCAATAGGACTAAGACTGAAAATGTATTAATATATTGCTTGTGACCCAGAAACTTCACTTTTGGGCATATTACTCAGGGAAACTTTCACGTATGTGCTCAGAGAGACAAAGACAAAAATACTTACTGCACAGTGTTTGTAAGAGCCAAAAATTGGAAAAGAAACCCATAAATGTCTATCAATAAGAAAATGGATAAATAAAATATGGCTTTTTTGCACAAAGGGATGCCATAGAGTCGTTAAAAGGAATAACAGCTCTATATAAATCAATATTGATATTTCTCAAATACAAGCTGTTAATAAGTTCCCATTGGTTATATTTGTGAAAATTTGAATAACTCAAAAGAAAGACTGTAACACATTGAATCAATAAAATTCATGAGCCCAAGTCATACCCAAACCAAAACAAAAAGAAGAAAAAAAAATCAAACTGTTGAGTGAAAAAAGCAAAATGCAGTATAACACAGAGAGTGAAGTCATTTACGTAAATTTTAAATGAATATAAAAACAATACCATCCAGTGTTCACAGATAAGTGTGTGTGCGTGTGGTGTGTAAAACCAGAGAAAATGGAAGAACACACATAAGTTCATGATAATGACAATGTTCAGGACGGAAGGTAGGAGTCAGTCTGTGACTAGAAGCTGGGGATAAAGAAGACTTCAACTTAATTACTATGACTTCCTTTCTTTTATATAGAAAATATAAAAACAGCAGTGCCATTTCCGGATGTGAGGAAAAGATGTGTGCTACGTATAGCATGCTTTTCTGCATTAGAAGAAATCTTCTCAAAACAAAAAATAAAAGTGCATGAGCAGTAACACCGTAGGCAGTTGTATGTTGACAAGCACTCTCTCCCAGACCCCATGGGACAAGTCACATGGTACCATGTGCAACTCAGACACCGAGGCAGCCCAGCCTGTTAGGCCTTCAGTGTCTAGCTCTGTGCTCTCCAAGATGGTAGTCACCAGCCACATGCAGCTCATTGAATTTAAATTAAAATTAATTAAAACTAAAGAGAACTAAAATTTCAGTTCCTTTATTGCACTAGCCACATTTCAGATGCTGAGTAGCCACCTGTGGCTGGTGGCCGCTGTACTGACAGCCCACTTAGAGAACTTTTCTGTCACTGCTGTAAATTCTGGACAGCGCTGGTCTTGAGCTAACAACCTGTCTTTCCAACAACTAGAACATTTCAGTCCCATTGCTCTTTCTCCAATATGTCCTTCTGCACAGAGGAAAACCAAGGTAATGACTTGGAGGATCTTTCTAATTTCTGGAAAGAATATGTCCACTATAATCCTAAATTACAGTTATGTCTGTCGTAACACTTTCCTGTTAAAGAGAATTAGTTAAACCATCTTTTGAAAGAGATCTAGCAATCATCTCTAGTTACATAAACAGCACATCTCATTTTCCCCAAAACTTAGGAAGTAGGAAGATAGGTTGCAGGATTGATGAAAGCATTACCCAAATAAAACTTAGAATATGAGTTCAAAAGTTTTCCAAGAGCTGTGTTTCTCACCTGTACACGGTATGAGGGACGTACACTTCCCGTATTGGAAATTCCAAAATCTCTTTGTGCGGACGTGCCCGGTTTTCAGGAAAGGGTCTCACGGGCAACATCTCAGGAGTCAGACAACAATTGATTGTCTCGGGAGCTGAAGAAATCTCCAGCTTGAGTGAGACTGAAGAGAGAAAATAGGGCTGTTTTAGTAAAGAAATTGTCATGTCATGAGGGAATCAAGAACGATTGTTGTACGGTATTCCTTTTATGAAAATAGGATAGCATAAACGTTTTGGAGCTAATTTCCTTTAGTTGGAGAAAAAGTGTGTTGCGATAACTGTTGAGATTTAGTTTTTATAAAATAAATGAAGCGAGAAATTGTAAAATAAGTAGAAATGGATTAGAGGATTTTTAAAGTTCTTTCCAGAACTACCATACTATAATAGTGCATAGGTCAGTAACTTCCTGCATTGCTAGCAGCAAAAATTGGTAGTTTTTGAACTGGATTCCCTTGTACCCAAGAGGGCTGCAGAAATACCGCAGGGGCTTTTGCGCTGAGGACAGGGAAGGTACTTTTACTTTCTATCAAAGCATCTCACATTTGCTTTTTTTTTTTTTTTTTAAATACTAAAGTTTCCATATACTATTTTATTTGACGGCAGGGACTCCTCTGTTCAAACAATTATCTGATAATCTGAGAAACCAGATCTAAAGCATAAGGTATATATTTACAGGATTGATTCTTTAAGAAAAATAGAAAACATTAATAGATTTGCCAAACATGTACACCAATTCAGATTCTTAACTCCTGATGCAAAAATCCCATGTTTCACTTGGTAAATGATTTTATAAATTCTAGCATCAGACAAACAATGCATCTAATCACAAATGGTACTGGTACAGCTAAGGAGGACAAAGACAAGCCATTCACACCTGGAATTGACTTGACTCGTCTCTGTAAGGAAGATGATCTTTTGTAGTCAGCTAAAAACTTGAATAAGTCTTCATCACTGAGGCGATCTCCCTCCTGCCAAGAGAAAAGTCAGGGTTAGTGTAGATGCATCATTGATTCCTGGGTTAGGGACCAATGATTTCTGGGAAGATTTTTACCTTTAAGTTTTATTCTCACAAGTCTTTCATAGAAATTAGCATTATAGGCAACTGTGAAGTCATTTACTAATAGCTCAACCTCTTGTGAACTATTCCTTCCCAATCACTCCCAACTCACCGTGACTCAGACTCCCATCGGTCCTTCTGGGAATGGGGCTTCTATTGCATTCTAAGGAAGCCGATTTGACCACTAGAAATCTAGGCCAAAAGCTTCTCCCCCTATAACTTCCCCCTGTGATGCTAGTTTTACTTCCTAGAACAGTACAGAATATGTTTACTTTCTTCTGCAAAAATTAGAATGTGGAGAAAACATCTTTTCTATCTCATTTCCTTCATACTTGTCTTGAACAAGAAGCTTAAGCATAAATGCCACCCTCCATGTGCCCACCATGGGACAGGAGTTCTGCCCAGGGCCACACATGCAAGATCTCCAATCCTCACAGCAACCCAGTAAGATAGGTAGGTACATACGTCTTATTTCCAATGAGAAAATTCACACTTAGATAAGACAAGTACCTTGGCCCCCAAGGTAATAAAATCGGGAAGGGTGTTTCCTAAATAGAAACCCTTTCAGACCCTTTTGATTTCCATTATGTGGCATGGTACACAGGCCCCCTCAGCATCCCTTCTACATTTCTGTTTAACATAATCCCTTTCAATGATCCATGAAGACTATTTGAGCTATGGAAACCTTTCCAAAAGAGTCAAATCAAGTCTGAAGTTTTTTTTTTTTTTTTTAATTATGGTAAAATACACATCATTAAATTTACCATCTTAACCATTTCTACCATCTTAACCATTCTACCATCTTAACCATTCTACCATCTTAACCATTCTACCATCTTAACCATTTTTAAGTATACAGTTCAGTAGTATGAAGTACATTCACAAAGTTGTGCAACCAATCTCCAGAACTCTTTCATCTTGCAAAAATAATCTGAAACTTTATACCCTTTAAACTACAACTCCCCATCCCCTCTTCCCCCAGACCCGGACAACCATCATTCTATTTTCTGTCTCTATGCATTTGATGACTCTGGGAAGTTTTTTATGTTTAAAATAGTCTTGATGTTTGCTGAGCTAACAGAGAGCACTATCTGGCATGGTCACGCTCTATGACAAGTAGGCAGCCCTGGAAACTTACACATGGAACAGAGGTGAGAAGGACAACAGCCAGGCCAGGAAACCCTGACCCACATCCTAATAAATGAATTGACCAAGATAATGCAAACAGGATAGTTTGTATCCTCCTCTCAATTTAAACAGCTAACACTCACTGAGCATTTCTGTATTCCAGGCACTCTAACAAGAGCTTTACAGTCCTCATGTCACTGACCCTCCCACCAGCCACATGAAGTCAGTACCATCATCCCTGTTTTGCAAATAATGAAATTGAGGCTTGGTGAATGCTATAGTTTGAATGTCCTCTCCAAAACTCATGCTGAGGCTTGGTCCCCAAGGTGGCCACGTTGAGAGATGCAGCCTTTAAGAGGTGATGGGGTCGTCGGGCTTCTGCCCTCATGAATGGATTCATACATTCACAGATTAATGGATTAGTGAGTTAATGGATAAATGGGTTGTCATGGGAGGCAGACTAGTGGCTTTATAAGAAGAGGAAGAGAGACCTGAGCTAGCACACTCAGCCCCCTCGCCATGTGATACCCTGCTCCACCTCAGGACTCTACAAACAGTCCCCACCAGCAAGAAGGCCCTCACCAGATGCAGCTCCTGGATCTTGGGCTTCTCGGCCTCCAGAACTGTAGAAATAAATTCCTTTTCTTTATAAATTACTCAGTTTCAGGTATTCTTTCACAAGCAACAAAAAATAGACTAAGACAGTGACTTTACCTATACTCCTGTGGGCTCCAGGGCCCGTCAATATGGGGACACATCCTGACACATTGTACTGTGAAGAGATACCTGCTTGAAAAAGGTGTTGATGGTCATGGTGGTGGCTCTGAAGTTGGATCCAACCCCATTTTCTTCCAAGGAGAGGGCTCTTTCAGAAAGTCTTCTAGATTGGGCCAAAGTCCTCCGTTCACCCACTGAGCTTCTCCCTTTAAAGAAACAATTGTTACTCTAAAGTATGCCTTTCTGTTTGAATACACAGCAGTTATTAACTTTGTCATATATAAGATATATTTAAGGTCACTGAACAAGGACATTGAACATGGCCATCCCCATGTGGAAATTAGGGTAGATCAGACGCCATTCAGCAAGAGTCCAGGGCTGCAGCCAGAACAGGGACTCCTGATAAGCTTTATTTAGTCAGCACAGTGTTTTCTTTTGTTTTATTTTTATATTTGCATTCCACTGGGAGAGGCA
The DNA here is from genome assembly GCF_041146395.1 of Eulemur rufifrons. Lineage (NCBI taxonomy): Eukaryota > Metazoa > Chordata > Mammalia > Primates > Lemuridae > Eulemur > Eulemur rufifrons. The sequence continues at coordinate 224,406,237 of NC_090989.1, read as the reverse complement.
CGTACTCAAATGCCCCTGAAGGCATTTGGGATTGTGACCCAAACATTCTAGGGTCAGCCTGTGTACATTCTGACTCTCAGCTTTCCTCTGCTCTTCATTGTGTGGGCCAGGCCGCAAAATGGAGTTTCTGCCTCGGTTGACCTGTCTAATGGGAATTAGAATCCCAAAACACATCCAAACTTGGGCTGGCACCCTGATACTCCACTTAGTTGTTTCTTACTCCTTTTGGGATTCAGGTGGAGATCTTATTGCTTTTCTACTCCAGAACTCAGGGGTTCTGTTGTAAATAATCAAATTGCTTAGAACTCTAGTAGTTCTAATTCCTGTCTTTGAATATCCTTTTAACCTTAATTTGTACCACGATGCCTAATTGGTATTTCTTTCTACCGCTACCTACCTGAACATGCCATACAGCCTCAGTATAATATGCAGCATCTTCTAGTTGCTTCTTAAGAATCAGTCTCTGTAGTCAGGTTAAGTTATCCTTGACCTAGAGATTTCTGAGGCCTCAGCAGGCGTACCCCTGAGTTAGCTAGCTTATGGTACCCTCTAGGCTCTACACATACCTGTTTCCATTAAGGCTATCTGGGTCTGCATGGAAGTGGGCACTAAAAACAATTGTGGCGTGAAGGCTATGATGCAGCACAGTGAGGTTTGTTACTGACAATTCAGAGATAACCCAGGAGCTCTGACTGGTGATTATGCAACAATAACTCCAGAGTAGCAGCAGTAACGAAATACCCTCTCTTCCGCTTCCCTGCTAAAGGCAGCATTTCAGAAGTGGCAGAGCTAAGGAATGCATAAGAAATGTGAACAGAGACTTAAATATTTGCTTGATACAAAAGCATTTGAGCAAACAGAAACAGGTGGTGGGGGGACTTGAAAACTTTGCAACCCTCTTGAAAATTTCCATACCCAAACAGTTTAGGAATTAATGATTCAGCTCAAGGGTGAGGTGATGAAAAAGAAATATGCTAAATAAATTAAAACAGTAACTACATGTTCTTTTGGCACCCACTTTTTCACTGCACTGGGCAAAGTAAACTTTAAGAGATTGGACACTGTGCTGAGAAATCTGACTTTTGCTTTTCTGAAGCCTTGGTCACAAAGGCTTTCCTGTGTTTAGGAGCCAACCACGGTGTCTCTGTTTAGCACATTAGAGATGGTTACTACATTTTCTTGCGATTTTTAAAATTTCCCTTTTCAGAGGGGGTGGCTACCCAAAATTAACTTTTTATTTTTTTATTTTATTTTTATTTTATTTTATTTTATTTTTTTTGAGACAGAGTCTCACTGTTGCCCAGGCTAGAGTGAGTGCCTTGGCGTCAGCCTAGCTCACAGCAACCTCAAATTCCTGGGCTCAAGTGATCCTCCTGTCTCAGCCTCCCGAGTAGCTGGGACTACAGGCATGTGCCACCATGTCTGCCTAATTTTTTCTATATATATTTTTAGCTGTCCATATAATTTCTTTCCATTTTTAGTAGAGATGGGGTCTCACTCTTGCTCAAGCTGGTCTCGAACTCCTGAGCTCAAACAATCCACCCGCCTCGGCCTCCCAGAGTGCTAGGATTACAGGCATGAGCCACTGTGCCCAGCCCCCAAAATTAACTTTTTAAAGTGTCAAACCATCTAGAAAATCTTACGATAAGAGTATATTTAATCTCCATAAATGCTCATGATAATTTTTTTGAAGATTACTGTCCAAGCAAGCATCTGTAGTCCAGTTATAATAGTGTTTCATTCTCTCTCTCTCTTTCTTCCTTCCCACCACTCCCTAAAACTCCTGCAGCCCCAGCCTCCACCAGGAAGCAGCTGACCTCAGAGCTGGCAGGCTGGGAGCCTTCCCCTGCCCCCTGCAGAAGAAACTCTTACCAACCGTGGGCTCCACTTCCATTACCTCCCTGTCGAGGGTGGAGACATTGAAGAAGTTTGCTAAGCTTATGGGCGCCCAGGCAAAGGGCATCCGGTATTTCCCCAAACGTTGGCAGAAGGATTCAGCTTGAAGTTTTAGTTTTTCAATCTTTTCTTTACTCTAGAGGAAAATGGGAAGAAACAAGCTGTAACAAGCATCAACACTGAGTCCCCTGCCTCTGACATGGATGTGACAGCTATCCCCAAGATTCAAACCTTACTGATTAAAAAGAGTGCACAGGCAGAAAAATGACTCAACTCGGGCCAGAGGTCTAGCTGGAAATAGATTAAAAAGTGAGAAGTTTAAAGAAACTCTACATTCAATGAAAAAACTGCATATTCAGCTAAAAAAAAATGTCCAGGGCTTGTTATACCAGCTAATCTATGAGTGATTCTTTTGGTGGCTAGCTATGTGACTTAGATTTGCACCAAAGAATCTAGGAATAAAAAGTTTAGAGCTATGATGACACCACTGCACTCTAGCCAGGGCGATACAGCAGAGACTCTCTCTCACAAAAGAAAAAAGCACAAAATTTAGTATGTTATCTACCAAGCTCCCAAGTGAATCTATTTTTCAAAAATTGCCTTGGAAAACTCCAAAAAATTCTTAAAAGTTTCCTAACAACTTCTTATGAGATTACAACACTTCCAAGGTATTCTTTCTACGTTTGGAATAAAAGATAGATTTAAAAAAAAAGTATTGAGTTCAAGAAATCTTACTTGAAATTTACAAGTCTGTAGTAGAATACTGATTAGGTAAGTCTTATTCCAGAAAGGCCATGTTTTAAAAACCATACTGGGGCCGGGCGCGGTGGCTCACGCCTGTAATCCTAGCACTCTGGGAGGCCGAGGCGGGTGGATTGCTCAAGGTCAGGAGTTCGAGACCAGCCTGAGCGAGACCCCGTCTCTACTAAAAATAGAAAGACATTATATGGACAACTAAAAATCTATATAGAAAAAATTAGCCGGGCATAGTGGCGCATGCCTGTAGTCCCAGCTACTCGGGTGGCTGAGGCAGTAGGATCGCTTAAGCCGAGGAGTCTGAGGTTGCTGTGAGCTAAGCTGACGCCACGGCACTCACTCTAGCCTGGGCAACAAAGTGAGACTCTGTCTCAAAAAAAAAAAAAAAAAAAAAAAAAAAAAAACAAAACCATACTGGAACCTTTGCAAATTGCTGCTAAGAAAAGATGTCCTTTTCATAGGCTCAACATCTATGCTGTGCTACTGACTTTGTGATGTATGGTAGTGATGACCAATTCCCAATCATCCGTACCAGAAAGGGCAGTGGTCCATGCTGTTGAGGAAGGCCAGGAGAGCTCTGGCACTATTTAGTTTTGCAATCAGCTGGATCAGAGCCTCAGAACCAAGAAAACAGGATGTGGCTTTGCCCTCGCCAAGTTGTGTAATCATACATTGGTGTGTATCATCATTAGGGAGTTCAATAATTTATTTCCTTAAAAAGTTATCATCATTGACCAGTTTCTTTTTCTTCTTTCATTTAAATTCAACATATTAGAGTCTCATATAGGGACATATTATGGACTAAATCCCATTAACTATTTTGTGAAACGCTTCTGAAAATACCTGCTCCTTCTAAGATGTCACCATTTAGCAATATTCAAATTATATACCTTTCCACCGTCACTTTCTTTGATAACCATGTACGGTTCTGCACAGTCTCCAATCTCTCCCTGCTGAAGGACTTTTTCAATCTACCAACAAAAACAACATAAACATAAAGAACACGAATTACATCCATGTAAAGGAATCAATGCAACATTCAAAATCATGCTTTATGACAATATTTGATGACATGGGAAGATATTGTGATATATGTTTTTTATTTAAAAAAAATTACTATGAGGGGTACCGTATAGTTTTGTAAAAAAAAAAAAATCACAGAGGCATATTAAAAGGATGATAGTAGACAGCAAATGTACACAGCAAATGTTAACAGTAGTTATCTTTGTACGGCGGGATTACGTGTGATTTTTACTTTCTTCCTATTGCTTAGTGTATTTTTTATTTTTAAACAATAAACATGTATTATGTCTACAATAAAAAAACGCAATAAAAGTTATTTTATAAAACAAAACCCATGAGACATGTGTAGGCAGCGGAAAGCTCATTTTCTTTATTATTGCTTACAATGTAAAAAAGAGATATGGTCTCTGTAAAAGTCAGGTTGGGGACCAAAACCTTCCACAAAATGAATAAATGAACAGAATAAATTATCTGTAATCGTCTCCATGGTATTTCCTATTAGGCTAATTTTCTGGATTTAGCAGACTTGGAAAGAAACTCAAAAGCATGGGGATATGCAGCGTCTCAGTTTGCCGCCTGGCTGGTGACAGGGGTGGATGCTGCTCTGTCAAGCGTCTTTTTCCAGCTTGCTCCAGACAGGGAGCTGGCTGGCCACTCGCCATCAGGTTGGGTACCATGTTTAAGAGAAAGGCAAGGAGAAACTGGAAATTTCCTAACTCCCTGCTAAAAGACAATTTAACTTAGATGTTGAAGAGAAAAACAAGTAGATTTAGTCCCATTAGCCTATGTCATTAGTTGAAATGATCCTTGACAAAGAAATCTGGGTCAATATATTCCAATAGGCACATACTTTCAATAGGTGTTATCAGTGAGGCACAAAGTCTTTAACCCAGAGTACCCTCCGGAGGGGTGTTTCCTGGGATTTCAAAGGCAGCAGCACGGGGCTGCTCAGTGGTTTCAGGGAAGAGTCCAAGGGGGAAGTCCTACTTCTCACAAAGGAAGTTAAAAACCCCTCCCCATTGCCATTGTGTGGAGAGAAGGCTGATCCCACTGAGAGATGCACAACGTTGAAAACACAGACTCATAAGGCTTGAGCTAGAAACTGACCAGCATTCCTGCTAACCAGCAATCAGTCACTCATCCATTCAGGAAATCTTTGTTGAGTACCTTCTGTGTGGTAGCAGCTGGGAGATAAGGTAGTGATAAGCATGGTCCCTATTTTCCTGGGCACACATGATAAGCATGGTCCCTGTTCCTCTGAAAACCAATAAATGCGGTCCCTATGCTCCTGAAGCTCACAGTCAGGAGTTTATAGAACAAATTGGAAGGAAACTAATTTTGCCATGAAGCCAATGGATTCTTTATGGTGGTCTTTAAAATGAATTTTAAACAAACATTAAGAACTTTTTAGTTAGGACCCTGAAGCAAGGAAGGGAATGCCAGGGCTTCATGTCGTAGTGTGCAGCATGGAACATACACGATAGGGGGTCCCCAGAATCTAGAAGCAGGAGAATCCAGATTCGGCCAGACCAGCAGATTCTACTCGCTTTGCTGCGCTGGGCAAGGGTCACTCCAGGTACTTTATGAGAAGGAGCTGCAGGCTGATGTGAGAACCCATTGTTTGGACCTTCGTGATTTATGTAAAAGGGTATGAAATGAAGTACATGAGTCTTTGTCACTATGGAAGGTAGGGCAAAGGTGCCTATCAGAAATTAAGGTATAGAGGCTACTTTCTGCTTTATTCAGGAAGGGCTGGTTCAATGTCTGGCATGTCTATTTTTAAAGTGCTTCAGATTCACTCCAGGCCTTACTCTCCATCCCTCAATTGTGAAACAAATACTTTTATCTATTTCACAAAATCTTGAATTAAACCTTTAGGCCTGAAATGACTCCCTAATGCAATATTTTATGCAATACCAGAACTAGATGACTCTGCCTAAAATACAGTTAAGATCCTGGTGTTCAGGTTGGGAATAAAAACAAGAAAGGAAGTAGCCCCAGTAAAGAAAAACAAATGAAAAGCAAACCAGGACTGTCCTGCTATGTGGATTTAAATTTCTTCATAATATCCAGACAACTTAGAGTATGTTTGTTATTGCCAAATGAATGCATTCACACATTTGAAAATTTTGGAACATATTTGGTAAGTGATAGTAACCACTCGGTAACCACTGTTACTTGGCAGACTACTAAGGACTAATCAAAATAAAGTCATCCACTGAGAAGTACAGTTTTAAATAAAATTTGGCTCTATAGAACTAGTGTTGGTTTCCTTGGTTTCCAAGGCTGAGAAAGAATTTTGAATTTAACTACAGGGCTGTCATAGTAGGCTTTACACTAATTTTTCCTGTGTGTCTAAGTAATATTGCAATGGAAAGAATGCACATTAAAGTTTGATGACCATAGATGTGTCTTTTTAGCAATAGAATTTTAACTATACTTTCCATAAGCTTAAATAAGTTCCCCTTAAGCTATAGTAAACTCTTATAATCTTTGTAAAATGATGCAAAGGAAGCTAGAATGGAAAGGCACCTGCTGCCTGTTAAGTGGCCTCCAAGTTACCTGAATTTTTTAGCATCTATATGCTACTGTCACCATGAGATCATGGGGGAATCACCAAGATTATAAACATAAAACACTGTCCTAACTTGAAAATGTTCCAAACACAGAAAGCCAAGTATACATGAAATCAGATTGTATTCTTCGCTGAAATAAAATCAATTAGACTGATTATTTGGCCCTATAAGGTAGGTAAAATACGCAATATTTGTTGACTTCTAACCAGTCATTATGGTGTATAGAGAAAGAATCTGGGTTTTTGTTTGTTTGGCTGGTTTTTTTTTTTTGTTTTTTATATCAGCAAAGAATACAGTCTAGAACAAAAATTTCTCCTACTTGTTGTCTGACAGATTTTGACTCTCATTTAACACACTCAGTCTGTGACATGATGATAAAAAGGAGAGTGAAACTTGGAAACCACAGCCCAAACTGTAAGAGCCTGGACTTGGGAACATTTAACTGTGGGTCTCTAGAAAAAGTGAACATCATTAGGAAACTCTACCGGAGAGGTTTTGTGTCTTTGTCCACAGTAGCCTCCCAGAGCCAGACAGCTGAGGGAACTTTTCTCAGTTAGGCAGAAGGGTACTGACGTGGTTTGGATGTTCTGCCCCTGCAAATCTCATGTTGAAATCTGATCCCCAGTGTCGGAGGCGGGGCCTGGTGGGAGGTGTCTGGGTCATGGGGGCAGATGCCTCATGAATGGCTTGGTGCCTCCTCGCCATAATGAATGAGTTTTCTCTGTTAGTTGATGTGAAAACTGGTTGTTTAAAAGCACCTGGCACCCCCTCCTCTCTCTCCTGCTCCTTTTCTTGCCATGTGGCACACCTGTTCCCCTTGATTGGAAGCTCCCTGGAGCCCTCACCAGAAGCAGATGCTGGCACCATGCCTCTTGTAGTCTGCAGAACTGTGAGCCAAATAAACCTCTTTTCTTTATAAACTACCCAATCTCAGATATTCCTTTTTTTTTTTTTTTGAGACAGAGTCTCACTCTGTTGCCCGGGCTAGAGTGAGTGCCGTGGCGTCAGCCTAGCTCACAGCAACCTCAAACTCCTGAGCTCAGGGGATCCTCCTGTCTCAGCCTCCTGAGTAGCTGGGACCACAGGCATGCGCCACCATGCCCGGCTAATTTTTTCTATATATATTTTTAGCTGTCCATATAATTTCTTTCTATTTTTAGTAGAGATGGGGTCTCGCTCTTGCTCAGGCTGGTCTCGAACTCCTGAGCTCAAACGATCCGCCCACCTCGGCCTCCCAGAGTGCTAGGATTACAGGCGTGAGCCACCGCGCCCGGCCTCAGATATTCCTTTATAGCAGCTGAAAATGGACTAACGCAGGTACATAAGGTGCACCAGGCTTTATTCCGTAGTCATGACTACCCACTGAGGTCACTGTGATAATCCCCACTCTTCAGATGAGGAAACGAAGTCTCAGAAAGGCCAGGTCATTGCCAAAGTCATATAGTCACTAAGTTGTAAAGCCAGGATTCAAACCTAGGACTGTCCGACTCCAAAACCACAGTCATTCTAGTATCGAAAACAGAATTTGTTTGTAAGGGAAAGGGGGAAGCTGAGAAGGGAACAAAGTGAATCTCACAGAGGACATGTAGACACATTCTGACGTCTCTTTTGCCCCAAATGTGCAGGGAATATTGCAACAACGGAAACCTCAGGATGTGCAAACGAGAATGTGGTTAACTACCTTGATTACTAGGTAGATGTCTGAGGATGGGTAGGTCACCGAGAAGATGGCAGATCTCGCCTGACTCGATGTGGCAACTGAAGGCGTGTGAGCTCGCAAAAATCCTTTGAACTGGTCAGAGTTCAGGTCACAGTGAAAATTTTCTGAGATCTGTAAATAAGCAGCACAGTGAAAAATAAATTAGACTTGTTGTATTCATGCTCTAAACATGTTTTAAAAAAAAAAAAAGAGTGAAAAAGCCACAAAGAAATTTCGCTGAGGGAATAAGTGTAGTCATAGACATGGTTTATGACGAGTGGCTGCTGGAAAATCTGATACATGTTTTGTCACAATTTCTAGATATTCTGGAGCCATTTGAGAGATGTTCCTCGAAACATTAAAATGTTTGTCAGCCCACCAGTATTTCCTGAGTATCAGTGTTGTGTTAGGTACGTCACTACGTAAGCGCAGGACGTTGCTTCTGTGCTCAATTAGCTTACAATCAAGAACGAAGGAAAAGGGAAACGTAACTAACTGCAGTAAAAGCAAAATACAAGTCGCCAATGGCATACAAAGAAGTACTATGGAAGATTCAGGGAGTGACAGGTCATTTTCAGTTGTGGTGATGAGGAAAGCTTTTCATGGAAGAAGCATTGGAGAAGGATGGGCCTTAGAAGAAGATTCTGACAGGCAGAGGTAGAGGGTGAAGGTGCGCCAGAGAGAGAGTACAGCACAGACAAATATCTCAGAGTCTGGAACGCCTGGAGTGAGCTTAGTTATCAGTCGATCAGCTTGACTGTGCACAGGCTGTAGAGGGGAAGAGGACATAGGAGAGCCACGGTGAAAGTCTGGCATGGAAGCTAAAGAGTTTGTTCTTAACGTTGTAGGTAGTGAGGGTCCATCAAGGATTTTGAGCAAGAGCATGACATGAATAGTGCTCCTTGGCTCACGTGGTGTGATGTTATGTAAGAGCCGCTGCATGGTTGGGTTCTCCCTTTCATCTCTAAGAGAGTTGTAGCAAGAAGCAGCTGCCCAGGCAGAGACTATATTTCCCAGCCTCCCTTGCAATGAGGGGTGATCATGTGACTAAATTCTCTCCAACAGATTGTGAGCTGAATCAGAGTGTCGAACTTTTAGGCCTCTTCCACCCCTCTTTTCCCTTTTTCTGGGGCATCGATGGCAGTGACAAGAGTGATTTGGGGAGAGCACATATTGAAGAGGGAGGAGCCACTGCCAGCCTGGGTTCCTGAATGATTGAGTGGAGCAGATGGACCCTCTAACTCTGGATTGTTAAGAAACAAAGACAAGAAACCTCTTGTTCTCTAAGCCCTTGGTTTTCAAAATGTGTCCCTGGACCAGCAGCTTCAGCATCACCTTGGAATCTGTTAGAAATGCAAATTCTTAGGCTCTACCTGGACCTATAGAATCAGAAACTCTGGGGGTGGAGCCCAGCAATCTGTGTTTTAACAAGTCGTCTTGGGGATTTGATGCATGCTCAAGTCTGAGAACTACTGCTTTAAGCCACTGAATTTCGAGGTCTACTTCTTTTAGCAGTTAACCTACCCTAACTAATACAGATCTCAGTGATTATTAATATTTATCCAAGAGATATATGTTTTCTTAACTATAGAATGGTTATGGGTAAAGAGGGGCAGAAGTATCTGCCTTACTCTGGTTTTGCTATTGCTGTCCTCTAGGAGTTAGAAAATGACTAAACATTAAAACACTCATGGAAAAGTCTTGGGTCACTGTTTCCATTAAAAGCACATTACATTTGGTAAGGTCTTCACCCTGTGGCAAATTTAGACTTTTACTGCACAAGACGACTTCCATTTGTGATGAGCCCATTTCACAGTGCAAAGAGCTCTCAAAGCCAGGAAACGTTACATGCATATCCAAGCTTGTTCAACATACATTTAAACTGGTTTGTTTCTGACATAACCCCATGTGCTGACTATTTCATTTGTCTCCTATGCCAACCAGGTCGCCATCTCCAGCAGGCCTTTCCCTCAAAGATTCCTCAAAGTACATAAATGATGTTCCTAGATCATTGCTTGAAAAATTGCAGAGGCTGAACAGAACTGGAGCCATCAAAGGTCATTTGTTTTCAAATCTGATGTGCTCTTACTGCATAGAAATGAGATTTAAAACCATAAACCCAATGAATCATGAACAGTTTGCGTGCTTCAGAGACATATTCTTTGCTTTCTTACCTTTTTCCTTTCTTTAACATCATAGAGGGCAATGCTGGCAAACAGAGGCTCAATTTCAATCTCAAACCTGTCAGAGAAAGAGAGATAAATCTATATGGCTTTAATTTAGATAACTTTGAATTTTCTGAAAATGCCTGGATATATAAACTGGTTAAAAATGGAAATAGTTTCCAGAAGTATTTGGAAAACTCCACCCATATGAGAATTACACTGGGATATTAATGGAGAAACATGGAAGGTTAATGGAAGATTCCTGATCACTTGAAATCATGGTGGATGTTACCAAAATATGGTGGATGTTTTGGGGATGTCTCGAAAAAAATGCTTGTTGGTAGCACTACAAGAGAGAGTGGGCTGAATGGACCCCTATGCTGATCCACTGCACCTGCCATGTTTTCAGAGGATAGAGTCTCTGTTGTAGGTAGTGGAATTGTCCACATTTCACATTTTACTGGTAGGATAGGAATCTCTATTATTTAATTCTAAGGGATAAGGCTCTTCAGCTAGTAATAAAAGAAAAGTTCAATTGCTTTACAGTGGGACGGTCAGAGGAAGATTGGGTTATGACCTGGCTGAATGTCTGGCCCTTCCTAACTCCATTACTGAGGAGCTGCTGAGTTGAGGTGGGGCAGAGGATTCAGCACAGCAGATAAACACTGAGGTGCCCGGACCCCACAAGAGCTGGAAAGAGCCCTTGTATTGGCCCTAACTGCCAATTTCCGTTGACATGGTGGGCTTGACGAGAACACATGCCTAAAGCATAATCCCAGCACATGTCAACAGGTGCACAGGGAACACAGATGAGCACCTTCCAAGTTTCTCGGCTTACCAACCTGTGACCTTGGACACTGTCTGCCAAGGGCATCAATAAAGAGGCCCTGGTCCACCATCACTTCAAAGGTCATGTAGATTAGGCCACATTTTGTCTCCAGACATGTGTGAGAGGATGGCCTTATCATTGGATAGCTATGTCTCAAAAGAGGTCTTTTTAGAAGAATATTTGGACAGAGAATAATAAGCACAGACAGAAGGGTTAGTTGGTCAAATGAGGCGGTTTGGAATAATGGCAAACTCACAGGACACTGGGTCAGAGAGACCTGGGCCCTGTTCCTCTTCCACCACCTGCCAATTCTGAGACCCTACTCAGGCTACTTATCTCCCCCAGTTCCATTTGTGTATCTGCAAAATGAGGCAAGGACACTTGCCCTTCCCATTTTTCCATCTTATTGTAAGGCTCATGTAAGGCACTGCGTGTGAACGTACTTTAAAAACAACGTGGAGCAGCGGCATTATTCACAGTAGCCAAAAGGTGGAGGCAACCCAAGTGTCCATGACAGATGAATGGATAAACAAAAGGTGTCACACACAGGTACAGATAATATTACTCAGCCTTAAAAAGGAAGGACATTCTGACATATGCTGCAACATGGATGAACCTGAGGACATCATGCTAAGTGCAATAAGTCACAAAAGAATAAATATTTTGTGATTCCTCTTATACGAGGTACCTAGAGTAGTCAAGTTCAGAAAGACGGAAAGTAGGACTGTGATTGACAGGGGCCGGGGAGCGGGGGGAATGGGAGTTAGTGTTTAATGGGCATGGAGTTTCCATTTGGGAAGAAAATATTTCTGGAGATGGATGGCTATGACAGTTGCAGCACAACGAGAAGGTACTTAATGCCACTGAAATGTACATTACAAATGGTTAAGATGGTAGATTTCATGTTATGTGCATTTTACCACCAAAAAACCCAATGGTGAGGATTTCCATGTTGATTTTTCCTATTACTAGGTAATAGCACATTAATTAGGGCATTCCCTGTGCCTCGGTTCACCAGCTGTTGCCTGGTGTGGTCAACCTGTGCCAGGTTGCTGCCTATACACAAATGGTCTGGATATTGCTGGGATGTACTTAGGTAGGCACTGAGTGTTAAGTTCTCTGTGGTTCAGAGAAAGAAAAAGAGAATTGACATTTACTGAAGATTTAACAATTATGCTGTGATAAGTGCTTTACACAAGTCAAGCTCTTTACTCTTCACTACAGTGTAATGTAGTATTATCCTCATTTTATACATGAGGACACCAAGGTTGAGAGAGATTAAGGAACTTGTCAAAGGCCGCAAAGTTAGGACATAGCACAGTCAGATTTTGAGCTCAGCCGTTTCTGATCACAGGACCTGGGCTTTTTCTACAAGTGTTTCTCCAAGTGTAGTCCCCAGTAACCAGCATTCGGAAGCACGGGAAGAGTTTGTGAGCATGTAGGTTTCTTGGTACCACCTGAGACCTACTGAACCAGAAACTCGCCAGGGAGATGATCATTGGAGGTCTCCCAAAATCTTCATTTAAAACAAACTCTCTGGTTAAATTTTACACGTTAAAAGTTTCACCACTAAGAAGACTCCTAAGAGCTGAGGTTACTTTGCAGAAGATGGTATTAAATCTTAAATTAAAAGATTTCCCCACCTAAAATACAAAACAGAAAAACACTTTGTTGTCACCCTGTTTTTTTCTTACTGCTATAAACATTTGGAGAACTGTCCCCAGTCTAGTTCTTTCTGTATCCTTGAGGCTTTATTTATTTCTCAAAAGCAATACAGAGACAGTTAAAAATCTCCATAACTTAAAAAAAATTCCCTAGCTGCTAAAACCTAGAGTACTATAAATAGAATTCTGCATATCAATGTCCATGAGAAAACATCTGCCATTCATATTATCCTTAAATTTTTACTATTCATACTTTCACATTCTAGGTTTACCTATAAGAATTTGTTTCCTTTCTTTTATCCAGTTTACTCAAAGTAGTTATACCTAGGGCCATTTCATTGGTCCATCTCCTGTTGCAGGTATATTTTAGTACAGATACTATTTAAGACACTTGAGCAGCCCAAGCGCACTGGGCAAACATATCCATTCTATGTAATTTCTGCTTTGGCAGTTGGGGAAACATCACTAGACACTGGACTTGACAATTTTCATTAAGAGAAATCCAAGTGACTCCATTTTTTAAAAATAACACATGTCTATCTTAGTGGGCCATGTTTTCCCACCTGTAAGAACAGCTGCCATTTACTTATTAGAAAGGTCTAGAAGGCTTGGTGACAAGCATCCTCCCATCCCAATTGCCATAGTTGCTGCATCTAAAAGTAGCCTGATTGTACATCCTGTGGGGGTGGCTGAGGGCCTCAGACAATAGCGTAGACTTCCCAAACAATGAAGAGGGGAACAGCCACTTCCACTCAGTCCTACTGCTGACCTGGTCGGCTAGGAAGCTCTCACTTCCGGGTTGGCTTGCAAGGGTTAGAGTTTGCTTTTCTGTACTCATTACTTGATACAGAGCTGTTTTATAGGCTGCTCATTTCTGTGTGTAAGACAAAGGCCCTTAGTGCCCCATTGATAGAATTGGCCAGGGCAGGAGGCTACATTAAGAGAGCAGCCATGCCTGTGTGAGCAGCCACGCTGGCTTGTGTTCTGAGGCAGAAGAACTTGGGAGAGGCTATGCATTGGAATCACAGAAGTTTATAGTAGGTAGGAACTTCGAGACCATCTGGTCTAACAATTTCATTTACAGGTAAGAACTCAAAATCCCAGAAAAGTTTCCCAGGACTGAGACACAGTCGTGAATCTAGAATCCAGATGTCTAATTGCAAACCAGGTGCTGCTTAAGGGACCTAGGAACTGATTTTGAGAGACGGATCACTCTCTTAATAGCATATGAAAAAATGTTATGATTATGTACTTTTGCTTAGGCAGAGTATTTACAACTTTCATATTTTCAAAATGGTCTCTGGGTTCCAAGAGGAAGAACTAATTCCCTAAAGTAGCAGTCTGCAAAGAGGAAGAGAGGTCTGGGAGCACTCCAGGGGGTACACAAGACACTGCATTGGAGGGCATGAAGAAAATGCTAGATATCTTTAGATTTATTTAGCTCACCCTTTAAATTTCTCATGTATGTTTTATAATGTGGATAATATTTTAATATGCAAGCACAAAACAAAATTAATACATGTATACAAAGGACATGTGACTTTTTTTAAAATACAAAAGTACACAATCAAAAAGTTTGCAGACAACTGCTGTAAAGTAGATGTGGCAAATAATTGGCTCATAAGATAAAATTGAACTGCAGACATGTTTTGTGTGAATTGTGTGGTGTTTAAAAAGGAAGGGACAAGATATTTAGGGAGTCAGGAAATTATGCTGAAAAATCTGGGTTTTCAGCTTCTCTTGAATAAAAAAAGAAATAAGACAATTGACAAAAATGGGCCTGTTTCCTTGGATGGCAAGAGTTGGCTGTAGGTAGCAGTGGGTCCCCCATTAACACAGTTTGCTACAGTCCCCACCACTCCCTCTTGTCCCCTGGCACTGAACTGGGTTTTGGTTGCATCATTGTGTTTTGACAGTGGTGTGCTGGTAACTGTTTAACAAACAATCTCTGGGGGGAAAAGGGTGGTCATTTGTAGCATTTGCTAATTTCTATGTTGTAAATACTTTCACCCTGGGCAATTTAAAGTCACCAATGTTACCTCACTGAACATGGATTTGGGAAGAGATGTGCACTATCAGCTTTAGTGAGTTAGTGCCAGTCGACTCCTGCAACCCACTGACTTTACTGTGTTTTTTTCCATAATGTAGGCTATTTCACTCAATTACCTTACATGCCTCACCTTGGTAAACACTTGTGTTTGCCTTCCCTATTGTGGAAGAATGACTGTCAAAGCTTGGTAGGAATAGAGTCTAGAAACAGACCCCAAACGCTGCTCTTTCCACTACTACCTCACAGCTGCCCACTGTTAAAAGTGTGTTGGGAGTTCCTCCCTGATTCAAGCTCTCAGTTTGTCTCTAACAGGCAAGACAAATCTCAAAGTAGTGGTAGCATGTTTTCTGATACTTACTTCAGCGTCAGCAACTTGACCAATATTCTGTTGCCCAGATGTTCCTTGGGACATTCTGGTACCGGACGTATTTCTACAGCATCCTCCTATTATTAACCACATTACAAAGAAATCATTAGTGAATTCCATGAGGAACTCCACTTGGAGTTAACCCAGGGAAGGGAAGGCTGCCCTCCCTGGCTCAAGTCAACTTACATTTGTTTTATTTCTAATAGTAGATTAACACTCTGCCTTTCACAAGAGTTCGCCATCCAACCCCCAACCTTCCAGCCAGCATTTACAGCAAACATTTTCTCCTTTCAGAAAACCAAGCATTTAAAACAAAGAGACTGAAGGAGGAAGGAAGGAAATGTGAAAATGGACATGGCTTAGTAACATCCACCAGATGGCATTGCAAAATCTTATACCTATTGTTGGGGTTTTTTTTGTTGTTGTTGTTTTTGTACTTTTTTTTTTTTTTTTTGCCTGCTCTAAATACATATTCAGAATATTTCTCCTGCCAAGGGCTTTACTAGTAAATAGGTGAGTTTCAGACTTGAGACCTGAGTCAGAGTGGTCCACTTAAGGCTGTGAACCATTAATGCTGTAACAGATTGTCTTTCTCAGTTCACTGTTTTCTTAAATAGATGATAGAGATTGAGGAGTGAGTTTACAGGTTCTGTACAGACATATGCAGGTAGAACTTGCAAAAGTTCTAGGTACAGGAAAGCTTAGTAATGACAAATTAAGAGCTACACCTGTCTATTTGACCACATAGGGGCTAAAGACTTAAAGAGAAATAACAAGTCCCTATTGAAACTTCAGCATTTAAATCTGAACTTTCACTGAATCTTAATTACATTCACGTTTGTGAAATTAAACAGTGAAAATCCTTGAAAATTTTAATTCCCGTTCTTGCAGTAGGTTTTCCAAACACATGAGTGGTCTGCTGCTCATAAAGATCCAAACAGAGTCATGTCTAATTGTCTTTTCCTGGCTATAAACACTGGCAGCTTCCCAATACCCTACAGCAACCATAACATCTTTACAGGTAGCAGTGAAGTCACCTTCCTGGTAAACCTGTACCCAGTTTGGTGGGATGATCAAAGTGCTAAACTCACCACTACTCTAACCTCTCTTCCCCTTCGGCCCCCATTCCCGTGGTTGGCGCTGGCCATCTCGCTGGGTGGAATCGTGAGTGTGTTTCAGAGCAGACACTGTTCAGATGCCTACACTGAGCTGGACTCTCTCAGAGCAAGCTGGAACTTTCAGGACGATCAGAACAGACACATCTGAAGGGAAGGGCCCTCTCTTTGGAAAACAACCTCAAGGTATGGATTCCTAAGACTGCCTTTGGTTTGGATTCTAATCTTTGGAATCCATTTTTTTGTTTGTTTGTTTTGTTTTAGAAATAGGGTCTCACTCCATCGCCCAGGCAGAAGTGCTGTGGCACGTGGTCAGTTATAGCTCACTGTAACCTCAACCTCCTGGCCTCAGATGATCTTCCTGCCTCAGCATCTGGAGTGACTGGGACTACAGGAGCACCACAATAATTTTTTTATTTTTATTTTTTTTTGTAGAGGCAGGGTCTCCCAATGTTGCCCAGGCTGGTCTTGAACTCCTGGCCTCACACGATCCTCTGCCTTGGCCTCCCAAAGTGCTGGGATTATAGGTATGAGCTATCATGCCTGCCCTGGGATCATTTCTTAAAAAACTTTTCATTTGGAAAATTCTAAACATATGCAAAAGTAGAGAGAGTGATATAATGAACCACCATTTATTCATTACCTAGCTTCAACAATTTCAACTCATGGGAAGCCTGGTTTCATCTATATTCCCACTTACTACCTTCCCCCACTCAATGCTGGATTATTTAGAGGCAAGTTCCCAGACACCATATAATTTCATGTGTAAATATTTCAGTACATATCTATAAAAGATAAAGATTTTTAAAAATGCATAACAATAATGCCATTATAACTCCTAAAAAATGAACAATAATTTCTTATTGCCACGAAATAATTGTATCAGTTTCAAATTTCCCCAATTGTCTTAGTTTTCTTACAGTGAGTTTGTTAAGTCAGGATCTGAACGAGGTCCATGTATGAGATTTGGATGATGTATTTCCTAAGTCTCTTCTCATCTATGCGAATTTCTTGAGCCTTTACAGCTATCTTAAATAGGAACTCATTCCCAAAGAAACAGAAAGAGCAAATGTGAAGCTTTAGTGAATACCTATTGTTTATATCATCCTGAGAAATATACACAAATGAAGAGAATAAAAGAGATAATGAGAGAGAAAGCATGAGAGATGATATTCTTTCATCTATTGACACATGGGATCTTGGGGCTAACTCCATATTTGCATACCTGTGATTTCATTATGTGAGCCAATAAGTGCCCTCCCCCTCTTTTTCTTAATTAGCTTTTAGTTGAGTTCTGTCACTTGTAACCAAGAGCCCTCAGGAAACTCTGCTATGATGTGGAGTACAGCAGTATCTTTTTAGGGATCAACACATAGGATGCCTTTTGTAGAATCTGAGTGAATCAAGCAAAGAACTTGCCTTGCAGAAGCTTGGTGGCTGAGTCCCACTTTTACCTCTCCTGTAGACTCAGTCATAATTTGGATACAATAGTTTATCTCTCACTTTCCTTACTGGGAAACCAAGTAATGATAATACAAAAAAAACCTGATTAATATGTCATAAAAATCAGCATTTTAAAATCATTTCAGAGTAGGTGTAAATTTACCTTTCTTTCACAGGACTTACTGTGGAGAAAGTACAAATTACAAGTACGAATGCAATTTCTGTGAGAACAGCTTCAAAACACTAAAAGGCTGGTATAGAGGCCCTCAAGCATTGTAGAGATACCAGTTTACAAATAACTGGCACACCAATTACAAAGCACTCCTCCTTACCAATAAAAGATGACCCCAGTAGGACCTCTGCTAGAATCTAACTTTCAGTCCCAACTGAGTTTCTGCATTGTTTCAAAGACCACAAAACAAAGTTCCTGCAAAAACAGTCTATGTTTTATTCTCTTAATCAATTCAGATGGGAATCTTCTCATCTCATGCCACCAGGGAGATTTTGACAAGCTAGTGTCTCCCTGGACATATTCTCCTCATCTTTTAATTGTTTTCTCTTTTCTGGCATCCACTTTGGGTCCCTTTAGTACATGTCAGCATCTCTATCATGGAATTGGGAGAAGAGGAAGACAAGTAAAGGTCAAATCATCAGATTTAATATTTCTTGACAAATCCGGTAAAAAGTTTTCATGTTGCAGATAGAAACTGAGAAGTTGTAACATATGATTTTTAAAATACCATCTTTGGATTTCAGTTGCATATGCTAATGTACTAGGTAGTCATATGTGGATACATAAACAAGCAAACATGAAATTTGGAGTTAATGGGTAAGGGTCCCCAATTTTATAATTTATCTGTTGAATCTTGAACAAATTGCTTAACCTCGCTGATTCTTATTTTCTAATCTGAAGAATGGAGATGATAATATTGCCCACATGATTCATATTAATTTATTTTTTAAATTTATTCTTTTAAATTGACAAATAATTATGTTATTTATGGGATACAATGTGATGTTTTGATCTATGTATACATTATAGAAAAAATAAATTAAGCTAATTAACATATCTATCACCTTACCAACTTATCTTTGTGTGGGGTGAGAACATTGAAAATCTATTCTTTTAACAATTTTAAAATATACAATACATTATTACTAACTGTGGTCACCATGTAGTGCAATAGGTCACTAAAACTTGTTCCTCCAGTCTAACTGAGACTTTGTACCCTTTGATCACCATTTCCAACACCTCCCCACAGCCTCTGGTAACCACCTTTCTACTCTGTTTCTATGAGATTCCCTGTTTTGGATTCCACATATTAATTTATTAATCTGTCTCATTCAGGAGAGGATTTGAGGCTGCTGACAGAACTTCAAATAAAACAGATGAGAAAATGAAGGTGGTTAGAAAATAAGGATAAATAAAGGAAAAAAAGTTGGAGTAAATTCAGGACACTAATCAGTAAGCTGCCACACTTGGCCGAGGTGAACGGAAATTTACTCTAAGAATTTAGGAGAGCCAGTTACAAAATGGGCACAATCTCTAAGTGTGCATGTCATCTCAGCAGAAGCATAATTCTTTTCTGAAGACTTGGGGATAATTTCCCTTTAGATCCTCACTGATGGAGGAGCTGGATGATGAATAGGTCAATGTCCACAACAGTATTTCCATGGTGGACATGATATCGTATCTCATGACTTCTGCTTCCTTTATCATCCTTTTTGCTGACCAATGGTAAGCTCACTCCAGGGCAGGTCAGCAAACACAATTCACAGCGGGGTAGGGATTTATAAGAGGTGAGAATCAGGCTGTCTGATGGTTTTGCTTAAACTAGGGACCAAATTTCAAATATTTAGAGGCACAGATGGATGGCATATCTTTTATGCAAAGTTTCCCCAAATCTTATTTCTTGCAGCAGAACTTTTAATACAACTGGACAGCAGAGATATAGTGGTAACCTTTTCTGGCAAGACTCAGAAGTGTAGATAACCTGACATGCAGAAGGGAAAACTGAGAGCCTCATATAAAATATAAGGAGCCTAAACAGACACAAGGCTTGAATAATGGTCATTCCTTATTCCATCTGCAGGCAAAGTCTAACTTATCCAATTGTTCTGAGTCAGCTCCAATAAATAAAGAAGTAGACAATCAAGATCTCAAAGTCATGCACACTGGGAAATGGTTGTGATTATTTTAGCCTGAAACTGTTTTCAAAGCAGGTATCTCTAGTTGCTCACAGAGGCTGTTAAAAAATAGTGAAGCAGTAAAGAACATCAAGGTTTAAGGAACACATGTCTTGATGGATTAGTTGCAAATAGACCCTTGAAATGTTTTGAGGATTAAATGAGATAATACCAGTGAATGTGTTTTGTAAAGTGCTATGAAAATCCTAGTTATTATTAACAGAATCCCATCTGTACGATGATCAATAGTTGGCTCTGCTATGACCCAGGCTTGCCTTAGTGAAAAACACAAGCACAGAAAACATACAATTAAGCATCCTGACATCATGGACTGCTATACAGTAATAATGAATGATAAAATCTTCCTCCTGGCTCTCTCTGTCTCCACTGCAATTCTCCCGGATGGAGACAGTGGCACCCACCTCGTCCACGGACGGGTAAAGGGCGAAGAGCTCGGCCTGCCGATTGGTCCTCCGGGCCTCCTCGTTCTGCCTCTCAAAGTCCTCGGCACTCACGTGCTGCAGGAGGTTTTCCAGCCGCTGGTCGGGCTGCAGGCTGCGGAGGTCGAAGTCACAGGCAGTGAGGGGGCCTTTCCCAGACACGTCGCACAGCACGTTCAAGCGGCGGGGCCCTGTCTGGGAGAGAAAACAGAGGGTCTAAAATGAGAACAAAAGAATCTGGGATGTCTCAAGGCTGCTCCAATCTGGGACTATACAATCTCAGGCCTCAAGTTTTCTGGAGAAACTGGGGATTCGACAAGAATGATGTCGTATCTTCCTGGCCGGACTATCCTAAAATTATCTGTCTCCTTCCCAGCTGGAAGCAGGTAGTTACTCGTCAGTATACCAGTCCTGAGGAGAGGTTTGAAAATAGCACTGTGTTCCTCTTGGCTGTCGGTGTGTTCTTTCCTGGAGCTTGGGAGCCAAGTCACTAAATGAGCCACACTCAGATCTCCCGCGCAAGCAAAACAAAGCTGGACTAAGGTGTGACGAAAAGGAGACTGGACTGAGAAATAGAGAGACCCCCTTCTTAGTCTCCACGCCAGAGCTTGGATTTGAAACTGGAAAATAAAGTGACTTATGAGGCTTTCCAAATTCAACTTTATATAAACTCCAAAGCTGAATGTTAGGTTTCCAAAGACAAAGTTGTGGGAGTGGGGAACACGTTCCTACAGGACTTAAGTAGCAGTTACAGGAATAAGCACAAAAAAAAAAAAAAAAAGGAAAAGCATGTGGTATTGAAGCAGTATCCACTTTTAGCTGTGCTTGTTTAAATTAATGATAAAGTGGACGCTTTATTCCATTAGAAATGTCTTGGTAATTGAAGGCGACATGCCTAACCAAAGACCCAGCAAAGCATAAATAACTGTAAACAACAATATGTTGTAAGACTACAGATAGATCAATGATAAACATCTATAAAATTTATGGGAAAACGTTATTCTCAAAGTTCTACTAAATGGACATACTACTGTACAATTTTTCCATATTATATATGTTTTTTGTGGCGTCTAGCCTACCTCATAAGACTACTGCTCTGCTAGATGATAAATTTTACCCAAACTAGCAATAACCAATAGTAACACTTTAAGTAGTAATACTTCATTAAGCTTTTTCATTTTTATCACTTTTGATCTTATGACATTTTTTCATTTTTTAATTTAGCTTTCTGACTCTGTGCTTGTGCCTTCAACACGTTCTCAATGATTTTCTGCTCCTCAATAAGGAAAACATGCATGATCCTGTCACGAACACATTTGGCACACATGGAACCGCCAACGGCCCTGCTGACATTTTTTTTTGTTCTAGACAACTTCATATGAACTTTAGGTCTCACAGGATGAACCCCTCAGAGCCTGCCTGCAGACACACTGCGTGCAGACTTTAGTGCTTTTCCACCCTTCTTGGTATAAAGGTAAACAACTCTATCACCAGGGTTCGGAACAGCCTAGTTTTGTTAGAGGCCATATTGTAGGAAAGCCTACGGCAGTATGTCACACACTGGACATTCCGAGTGCCCCTGCACCAGCTCAAAGCACTGTTCTGAGAGCTCCCGGACCCTGCAATGTCTCAGGTGGAAGCTGATCATAAAGGGAACAGAGATGAGGAAAAAAATGAGCTTCCATACCTAGACAGTGTCCCCAGAAGAGCTAATCAGTAATACTTTTGTTTGTCTTAGAATTAATAAGAGTTCGGGGGAAATGAGTTTAATTTCTCAAGTTTATTTAAAAGGATGTCAAGCTATATATGTGTCAAAAGTCCTAAAAATGCTCATATCCTTTAACTGAGAAATTTCACTTCTAAGAATTTATCCTAAGGGTATAACTGGACAAGTGTGCAAGGATGTGAGGACAAGAACATCTCCGAAACACTATTTGTAATAGCAAAATAATAGAAACAAACTAAATGCCCCCCCAAAAGAGGAGGCATTAAGAGGTTTTGGAACTTTCACACAATGGAAAGTTATGCAGCCATTAAAAAAAAAACCATGTATTCATTGGAAAAGAAAGATAATCCTAGTATATTGTTAATATGAAAAATGAAGTTACACAATATTATGTGGAAGTTATACAATATTATATACAATATGACCTAATTTTTATGAACTATGTGTGTACCATGGAGTCATACCACATATGTATTTGACTTATATAAATTCAGGCATTTGGCCTCACTATTCCACTCAATAAGAATATAAAAAAGAATGAGAGTGGAATGGAAAATGTTGATGGTCATCTCTTAGTCCAAGCATCTCTCCATGATGAATACTATTCTACTACTTCAAGACATACAACTTCGGTACACTTTGACTCTTTTAAAAATTTTTAATTGACACATAATAATTGTACATATTTTTTGGGTACAATGTGATATTTCAATGCCTGTATACAATGTATAATGATCAAATCAGGGTAATGAGCATAGCTGTCACCTCAACGACTATTTCTTTGTGTTGGGAATGTTCAAAATCTTTGCTTCTGGTTATTTGAAAATATAGAACAAATTATTGTTAATAACTATAGTCCCCCTGCAGAGCTATAGAACTGTGGTCCCCATCCCGGGGTGGGGACTGGTACTGGCCTGTGGCCTGTTAGGAACCAGGCTGCACAGCAGGAGGTGAGCTGTGGGCAAGTGAGCAAAGCTGCATCTGTATTTACAGCCACTCCCCATCGCTCACATCACCGCATAAGCTCCGCCTCCTGTCAGATCTCATAGGAGCTTGAACACTACTATAAACTGCGCATGTGAGGGATCTAGGTTGCATGCTCCTTATAAGCATCTAATGCCTGATGATCTGAGGTGGGGTTGAGGCAGTGATGCTAGCACTGGGAAGCAGGTGCAAATGTAATAAATGTAATGTGCTTGGATCATCCCCAAACCATCCCCCCTCCACCTCAGTCTGTGGAAAAATTGTCTTCCGTGAAACCAGTCCCTGGTGACACAAAGGTTGGGGACGGCTGCTATAGAACACTAGAGCTTATTCCTCCTATCTAGCTGTAACTTTGTATCTGTTAACCAACCTCTCTATCCATACCCCCCATCCCAGCCTCTAGTTACCACTATTCTACTCTCTACATCTATGATATCAACTTATTTCATTCCTACATATGAGTAAGAACAACGATATTCATCTTTCTGTGCCTGGGTTTTTTCATTTAACATAATATTCTCCAGTCTCATCCACGTTGCTGCAAATAACAGGATTTCATTCTTTTCTATGGCTGAATAGTATTCCATTGTGTATATGTACCACATTTTCTTTATCCATTCATCTGTTGATGGACACTTAAGTTGATTCCATATCTTGGCCATTGTGAATAGTGCTGCAATAAACATGGCAGTAGAGATATCTCTTTGATATACTGATTTCCTTTCCTTTGTATATATGCCCAGTAGTGGGATTGCTGGATCATATGGTCAATTTGACTCTTAAATCCATCCAATTCACTGAGTCGAGTGCTCTGTTAGTATGTTGTAGGTCACAGTGTGCTTTATGTATGTGCTGGTCTTCACCTATTGTCTGTCAGCTCCAAACGCACCCTTGTATACTCTGCTCTGTGATGCTGGGTCTGGGACTCAGCAGACCATGTTTCTGCTTTGCCTGGGGCTCCTGTAGGCTTTGTCAATAGGGGTGCCACAGGAACGCTGGATACCTGGAGGAGGTAGACGTGACTTGAAGTTCCTTTCCTGTTGGTTCTACCCTTCAGATTCTTTCGGCACATCCAGAGCCATCGTCATCTTACCTTCTTGAAGGTACCAGCACCAGCTGGGCAATCCCTCCTCCTAGGAGGTCTGAGGCCAGACTCCATGAAGTCTTTCCTCTGAGATCCTGAGATACCACCAGCTGGGCAGTGCCCCCTTCTCAGAGATTTGAGTCCTTGTTCTGAAGCTCTTCTTCTGAGCTTCTAGGTTCTAACTCTAAGCTCTTCCCCCAGACCTGTGGTCCTCAAATTGTGGTCCTGGGACCGGCATCATCATCATCAACATCATTTGGGAAATGCTAATTAGAAATTATCAGGCCACACTCCAGACCTACTGAATCAGAAATTCTGGCAGATAGGCCCCAGCAAACTTTGTTTGAACAAGCAACCCCCTCAGGGGATTCTGCTGAAGCTCAAGTTTGAGGACCACTGCCCTAGATCTCAGCCCCAGGGTGATGTGCTATTTCCTGCAGTTATGATTTCAGTATGACCTCAATTTTTCCCTTTTGGTTTTCTCAGTCCTCCAAAACCTGTATAATCAATTCCCTGTGTTAAATCTCTTCTGCTGAAATACCTAGTGTGGCCTCTGTCTAGCTAATACAAAGAACAATTTAATAGTTGGTCATTATGTAGGGAAAAAAACTGAATTTAATCAAAATTAACAATGAAAAATCCCTTAAATTTTCTATAGAGTAGAGCATACAGGTATTCTATCCCTCAGTACGCCTGCCATATTCAGCACTGGAATTGATGGCTGGTTCCTCTGTGGAGCTCATATTAAGTACTTGGCTTGGCTTTAGGGACCATGTTGTTTGAAAACTGAGTATTATTTTAAAGCCCCTAAGCATATTGAGCATGGTGAGATGCCTGTGTTATGAGGACACATGAATGTTGAAAACTATACTAGTTTACAAGATGTTCCATGCAAACTTGAACAAATTTTTTCTTCTTGGTTTTGTCTCATCTATAAAATGGGCAGGTTGGACTAGAACACTGGCTTTAAAAAAATTAATTATAGTAAAACATATATAACATAAAATTTACCATCTTAATAATTTTAAGTATACAGTTCAGTAGTGTCAAGTATATTCCCATTGTAGGACAACCATCACCACTGCACATCTCCATAACTTTTTTCCTCCTGCAAATCTGAAATTCTGCACTCATTAAACAACTTCCCATTCCTCCCTTCCCCATCCCCAGGTAACCACATTTGTTTATCCATTTATTCATGGATGGACACTTGGGTTGCTTCCACCTTTTGGCTATTGTGAATAATGCTGCTTTGAATATGGGTGCAGAGAGCTTAACTTTCGGGAACATGAAATTTATTTGGCTATTGTTCTTTTTGCTGTTTTATGCAAATGAATGCTTGCTTTCTTTTCTGTCTTCCAGTTTGTTAGAGTATTTTCTGGAGTTCTTTATGTGGATCCAAAAGCCATTGACAAATGGGCATTAAAAAATTAGTTACAAGTTAAAAGTTCATTTTACAATGTATATACTTTAACCTGACTTTTAAAGTGTAACTACTTTATAATAATAATTAATGACAACAACAATAACAGTGGCCAGCATTTCCTGGGCACTAAGTACAGTTCTAAATCTTTACACATATTAACCCTCTTAATACTCAAATAATCTCATAAACTGGTTAGTATTATCAACATTGTTTTCCAGGGGAGAGTTGACTTACCCTGCCTGAGGTTGTAGAGTTAGTGTGTGGTAGAATCAGGAGAATGAAGGCAGTCTGGCCTCGGTGTGTAGCTTTTACTCACTATGCCGTCTGCTTAGGGGCACCCCTGAGTCTCTGCAGGAATTGTTCTAGGGATGGGCCCAAGGTGTCCCCCTCCCCCAGTTAGAGCCTCTCCACTTTTATCTATTTTAATCATTGAACTTCTTGGTTTTTGTTTGAACACCAATTTCTGTACCTACAAACAAATTTGAAAAAAAATAACACTGACTCAGATGGTAGAGTTCCTCCTACTCAAACATTCTGTGAGTCTAACCTTTATTCTGGTTTTCAAAACTGACAGCAAGCCCTGGACAGAACAGCCCAGTAACCCAGTAACCATGTTTGTTGATGGGAAATACCTGAGCGGTGGGTTCACTGCACTCCAAGGTTTCTGACTCAAAGGTCTGTTTCTGAAGAGTCTTGTGAAAATCTTTCCGAGATCCAGTCTTTTTAAAGCTGCAAATCTCCGAACTTCCTTGGTTTCTTTTATTGTTGATATTATTTAATTGGAAGACACAGAGAGAGAGAGAGAGAGACAGGCAAAACCATTAGATTAAAATAAAAGTAATGGCTTAAGTGTAGACATGGGGTTGAGAGAGCTTTCAAAGAGAGGACCAATTGTAATTCCTCACTTCTAATTAAGCACCAGGCCTGATACAAGGCTCTGTTGTAATGAGATACAAACTTGCCTCCTGGCTGGCTCATTATTAAAGGCAGAAATGGCCTGGGAAAATGCCACTTCAGAGGTGCGGTCATTTCAGCTGTGGGGCATTTGGCTCCAAGCTGAAGCTAAACTATGACCCTAGTGTATGTAAGAGGCTGGAATAAATCTAGCAATGTGCACAAGCAGCAAATAGAGATCGTTTGAAGATAAAAATAGAGAAAACCATTTAATCTCCACATTAATGTTCTTTATAATGAATAACAAAGGCAAGACATGCTTCAGAAAAAACAGAAACAAATGATTTCTCTATTGAAAGTCTTTGCTAACATTAGAAATCTCCATTCTATGAACTCCATTAAAATCGTGTTTTAAAAATGTGTAGCTATGGAAAGGGTTTAAAATAGAACGTCTAGCACTGTCAGTGCAGAAGTGAGACTGGCATGAGAAAGCCAACAGATATTCAAGCGATGACTAGAGGAACCAACGTGTGTATTCCCCATTTTTATGACTCAAAGGCTTCCTGGAAAACGTCCTACAGGGTCAAATGCACAAACACGCACCGTTTTGTTTGATTTCCCGCATTATTAGAAAAACCACTGGGCAAGCTGGTAAAGGAACATGAAGTGAGAGCAGAATGTATTAGGCAGATAGAATGCCACACAGATAAAGCAGGAAAGGTAGGAAGAGCTACTAGCAAGGATCCAATACAGGGTATGTAACTCCTTGAAGGAAGGGGTGTCGGAGGGAGGGAGTGGCACCCACAGAGCAGGTGTTGGATAATTGCTTGAATTAATTAAAGAAAGAATGAGATGTCCCAGTGTCATCCGTAGGGAGAACAGGACTCTCTCCCTGGATTTTATTGTGCTCTGAAGACACGCAATTTGTTTTGAGCAAAAGGAGACAAGAAACTACCTAGAAAAGAGACACGATCAGCTCGGTGACTAAGTCAAGTCGAAGCAGACTGTAACTGGCCATCCTCAATGTCTCTTGGCCATCTGAATTGCCCTGACCCAAACCTGTGTTGATAGGGCTGGGTAAAAAGCAGGCCAAATTGGGGAAATGAAAAAAATAAGTAAATGAGAAAAGTATGTTCTGAATAAGGAAATAAATCTAAACATTTAAAAAGGATTTTGAGAAAAATATCCAGAGTAATTTCTGGTTTGGGATTCCTAAACACCAGTAAAACAGATAAAAATTAAAATATAAATGATATTGTTCATAAACATCAATGAACAAAAAGTATTTTGGAGATTCTTTTAAACAAGTCATCAGGAGTAACAACTATTTAAACTATTTACGAAAATTATTTTGGTTCCAGTTGCTCTAAGTGTGCAAAAGGTAGTAAAAAAGAGTAGAAATACTTATTAGCAAAATTATTTTATAAGATTTATTTTCTATTAACAGAGTTATTTGAGAGAAATTCTTACCTGGGATTTTATAAACCTGTTAGCTTCTTAAAACTTATCCTCAACAACATACATTTAGGCAGCAACGTGTCTATGTGTGCTAGGTGGGCAGGCTTTCCTAAAGGCATTCCATTAAATGACTGTTTTTGGATGCTCTCTAGGGGCTCAAAGAAAAAAAATGCTGTGTGTGATCTAACATCTGGGGAAGGACAGAGAAACCAAATCAAATTAGTGGCAAATATAGGCAAATATTAGGTTGTGGCCTAAGATTATACTACCCCAAATGACAACACACTGAATGTATGTTTATTTTTCCTGAAAAATCCAATCATAAGGGGAAATATTACTAAAGAAATCACCTAACATGAATTCATTCTAAGATCAAAACAAACTGAGTTAAAATCCAAATTTCACATTTTGGTATTTACCCTTTGCCTGTTTTAGGACCTGCAAAAGGTATTAATGTCAAAGGTTCAATATCACATGGCTGTTTACAAGGAAACCTTCTTAGGCCACAGAAATAAAAATTAGGCAGCAGCCTACCTAAAGACCTTCTGAGTGGCAGCCTTAGCAACAAGAACTATATCTGCTTTAGCTTTATTTTCTGTCTTATAGTAAAATGTACCTATTTCCAATAATGTTTACTTACAAGTGAACATCACACACACACACATCATGCCTGCTTCTATCATCTTCAAGTTACTTCTCTCTCTACGCTTCTATTTCTTTATAGGGTGAGGCATGGACGTGAAGTGAATGCCAAGAAGTTTTCCCCAGCTTTAAGATTCATGATAAAAAGTTTATACACTATATCTGAAAAAATTTAAAGACGCTTAACTTTTAGGGACCTGAAATTTATTTAGATTCTTTGGCTGTCTTTTGCAAATGCATGCTTGCTTTCTTTTCTGCCTTCCATTTTTAGAATGTTTGCACCTCATAGCCAATGACAAATGGGCATTAAAAAAGTTAGTAATGGGATAGTGTTAAAAGTTTATTTCACAATATATACACTTTAACCTGATAGATATGTCAGCCTTCAGGGTTTTTGCTATGGAAAGCATTAAAACTAGCATCTTCCATGACCGTGTGTTTGAAACCAGAGCAAACTTCTCTCCCCTTCCTCATACTAGATTTAGCATCTCCTTCCCCCTTTTAAATTCTCAGAAAGTTGCAAAGCTCCCTCACGGCAGTGAGGGTGAGGCTGGCGATGGAGGAGAAGACAAGGGTTGGCAAGCATGGAAAGATGACTCATTCCAGAAGTGCTGGCCGCAGAGGGAACCACCACTGGTAGGTAGTGCGACTGCTGGCTCAGTGCCACTGGCTACGAGAGTCCCAGCCTCATTACCCCGCCCTGGCAACTGAGTCAAAGACAGCCGAGTTCCTGTTGAGCCCATGTGCAGACAGGAGAAGGACGGGGAAGCAGGCCAACTGCTAGAAAAACCGTCTTCATGAAATGAATGCTATTGCTTCCCAGAACTGTATTCCTTTTCTTAAAACACTGTTCTTACACATTTGAAGACAATCCAAAGGCTAAACGTATTCTGGGAGCATTCTCTTTCAAGGCAGTGTGGTGGAGCAGACAGAATCCGGGCTCTAGAGTCAGAAGGACCTGAGTTCAGAGGCTGGCTCCTTATGTCCTAGCTAAGAGACCTTGGGCAAGTGACTTAATCTCTCTGAGCCACAACTTCCTCAAGGGTGAAATGGGGTGAAATGTTGCTCATTTTGAGGGCCTATAGTGAGGTTTAGAAATAATATATGTTCATTTTTTTTCTTCTTCCCTTTGCCTTCGCTTTCCCACCCCCTCTCCCCTTTCCATCCCTGTGTTCCTGTACAACTTGGCGCTAGCATCCTAAGGTGCCTCAGAACAAGGCAGCCATCGTGCCTCAGGGTGGGGGTGGCCGGTGAGGCCCAGAATGAGACGTTGAAGCACAAAAAGGGTGAGGAGGACATTCATTTAAAAAGGACTGCCTGGCATGGGGAGTCAGGGCCCACACGGTGTGAGGAGGGCATCCCAGCCTGGGGCAGCCTGGGACCTGTGAACAGAGCCTGGGCAGAGCCTCAGTGTGTCTGGATTGGTGGGGATAGGGGAGGAGTCTGTGCAGACAGGTCCAGAGTGGCTCCGTGACATCCGCAGCAGCTGGGCTGCTCTTTGTTCCTGCATAGGCTGATGAGCCTGGCTTGCTTTTCACACTTTAGAAAGCAAATAGCAAAGCACCTTGACAGCCAGCACAACAAATGCATGTCATAATCAGCAATTATTGATCAGGGAGACATTTTTATGATGTTTTGGGGAGTAACTGAATTATATGCACTGATGTGTTTGAATTTTAATTGTTTACCAGTTCACTGGGAGTAAAATATGGAGTAATAAAACAGATGATACCCCATTCCTTGATATCCCAGCTCTCCTTGAGCACGACCTTCCTTGAGAATTACTTTAATCACTCTGAATGAGAGACAAAGTCTAAGGGCTTTTATGATGTTGCCCATAACACTCATGAAATGTTTCACTGTCGCTGCGGATAATACACTGAGAATAAACAGTATGTAAACAAGTTTAATTACTTAAGAGTTCGGCTCTCCACCAAGACAGCAAAAACGTTCTGAAGTTAGTCCCTCTTTGTTTCATTTAGAGAAAATGACAGAGGAAATACTTAAAATACTTAATATCCCCCAAAGGATGTCATCAGACATTAATCCACACAAAATATATGGAAATAAGATGAGATAAACAAGCCAACATGGCACCACACTAGTCATTAAACCAATAGTTATTTTCGAAAGTCATGGAGAGAAAAGTACTATTACTTTTAGAGCAAGGACACCAAACTTGGTGCTATAGACATGAAAGACAGGATGGAATTCATTCAAAGAATCTTCCAGTCTAAGTAACACAGACGAACATTTCAAGTAAAATAATTTCCCCCAAAAGGAGATAATGGGTTTTATGTTTCTGCGTAATCTCTCCCTATCAGGTTAAAAAGGAGTTTTAGAACTTTCCTCTATCATTCACGGGCAGCACTATTTGTATGATTTAAATGTCTCAATTACAGCATGTGAGTGGCAAATGCCCTATAGAAGGATGAGAGTGGGAGGGGACACAAGTGGCCATTACTCCACTCCTCTGCGCCCTAAGTGGAATTCAAAGCCATTATCACAGATAGCAAGGGCATAAAAGCCTATCTCTAGATATTTATAGAGAAATGTAATATCAGCAAGGAGATAATTGAGAATAAAAGAGCTAACTAAATCAGTGTTTGACTGCATGATTCTAGATGACAAAGACATGTCCATGGAAGGCAAAGTGGCTTCATTAAGGAAGGCAGGTCCTTCCACCCACGGTGCATTAAAATGTATGAGGCAGAGTTTTTTGTTCATTCCTTCAACATGCTAATGTAAGTGCTTTTCCTGATATTTACTACTAAGTAAATATCATAAATAATAGCTAGTATTCATTGAATTATTAAATGTCAAAAAATCTTCTGAGTAGTTGACATATTTTAATTAATTTATTGTATATGACAAAACTTATGAGGTAAGTACTATTCTAAATCTTGTTTTCCTGATCAGAAAATTGAAGCAAAAATAAACACATTAATTGGCCTTGGGTCACACAGCAAGTAAGTGGTGGAGGCAGGATTTGAATCCATTTACTCCTGCTCCAGAGAAACCACCATTCTATAAAATAGTATAATAAACCATAGCAAAGTAACAGACTTTACATTTAATGAGTCATTACTTAATGCCAGGCATCTTCCTAGATTTCTATCCATTGCTTTTGAAGTACAATTATAATTGACCCTTTTTAGAGTACAATTCTGTGAGTTTTGACAAATGCATACAGTTGTGTAACCACCACAACACTAAAGATATAGAACAGTTCCAGCAATCACCCCAAATCCTTCCAGTCCTTTTGTAGTCAGCCCCATTCCCTACTCCAAGACTCTGGCAACCTGTTTTCTATCTCTATAGCTTTGCCTCTTCTAGAATATCATATAAATGGAACCATGCAGTTCTCTTTTTTGTTTGGTTCCTTTTGCTTAGCATAATGCATCTGAGATTCATGCACGTTGTTGCATGTAACAGTAGTTTGTTGCATTTTATTGCTGAATAGTGTTTCATTGTTTGGATTTATCAGAGTTTGCTTAATTGATTACCCAATTGAGTATAATATGGGTTGTTTGTAGTTTTTGGCAATTATAAATAAAACTGCTATAAATATTTGCATACAGATTTTTATGTGAATAGAGGTTTTCATTTCACTCAGGCAAATACCTAAGAGCAGGATTTCAGGTTGTATGGTGAAGTGCGTATTTAACTGGGATTTTAGAATACCTAACCAAAGGAAACTCAGTGATAGGAAACTGTATTCAGAAAGTAGGTGTAATAGCTTCCAGATTAAAATCATAACTAGAGTAAAATTGGAGGAATTTAAATTTTATTTTAATCCATAATATCCAGCATTGGCAGGAATATTATGAAGGGAAAGTGTAATTTCTTGCCTGCTTAGTAATGAAGCAAATTAGCATAACTTTTCCGGAGAAGAATTTGGCAGTACTTATCAGAATGTACCATGTGCACTGGTTCCATTTCTACCTTCAGAAATAGTCACACACATGTGTAAGGGCAAATGTGCATAGACGTTTGCAGAGATATTATTTGTAACTGCGAAAAATGAAGATAACTAAAATGCCCATTAATAGAGAAAGATTCAGTACTGTATAATACATTCTCTCATACGTATTTCTTTGGAACATGAGGCAGCATTTCAAAAGAATGGGATATATCTCTGACATAGAAAAATGTCAAAGATGTTATTGAAAAAACATTATATATATTTGTAATATATAAAGACATACATATTTACATATATGTATTTACATCATAAATACAAGTGTATTTATGTAAAAAATATATATAGCCATATATATTTGTGAGGGCATGAAGAGATGTGGAAGGCCCCATGGCTGACCTTTGTGCAGTGAAGGGTGAGTTGAAGGGAAGGGCAGGGAGCTGGCGAGGAGTGAGGCATGAACTTGCCTTTTACTCAATGCACTTCCATGTTACTGGACTTCTTTCAAAACAGGCATACATGATTCGGCACAAATAAAAAATTAAAAGACAGCTAAATAACGAATCACTAACAACTGGCCAGCAACCCCTATTGCCTCCTCCTCCAACTTCTTAGCAAACCACCTATGAAGACACAGAAAAAATGGAAACTCATCCAAACTTAATGTCACTTAATGCCTGAATCTGGACAGAATCTCTGTGGATCAGATGGAGCTGGAGAGAGAAGGGTGTATATCATACTTGGTCTCCCCAAGGGGGCTCACTGGCTAAAGATGGGAAGGTGTGTATACCTTCCTTACTGCCAGTCGTTGAACAATTAGTGTCCATACAGAAATCTGAATTCTTCACTGCAGTGGCTTATCTAGGAAGGCACTCAGGTTGCACCTGGTTCCACTCATTTGAACTACCACCTTCTCCTTGCCCTTCGCCTACCATATAGAAACAACTCATAGAAAACAACTGAGCTGAAAATGTATTATGTGGTATTGGGAGATGAAGAACAGCTGGCAATAGTGTATTGGATTCTCCCCACAAATAGAATATTATAGGTACACATAGAGACAGAATAATCCCTTGGAGGAGTGTGCTAGGAATTGTAGTTTTCACAGAGTATCAGATGCAGAGTACCAGAGAATCAGACAGAGGGGTAATAAAAGACACTGCCTCAATAAAACACTAGTCAAAGCTTGCAAGAAACTGACAATGAGTTTTGAAGTTGCACACTTCTACCTGTCCACTAGCTGATTTCTGGGCAGGGAACTGGTGCATTACACAAGAGTGCAGAGAACTGGGCCAACAGCAATCCCCATCCCTAGTATGTTGCCACAGATAAAGTTAAAGCAGATATTGCTTTGTTTTATGGGGTGAAATGCAAAAACTTGCACAGAATAAATATATGGATAATCATTGCTTCTACAGAAAAGATTAAAAAATGCAGACAAATTAGGGAACAGAAGCAACGATCAAGTAGCTAATGGTCTGAGTTAACACTGTAATACTAAACTCCTAGAAAATAATAATAGGTTTGTGAATTAAATTTTAAGCATGACATCAAAAGTAGAAATCATTAGAAAAAATATCAATATAGATTTAACTACATAAATAATTCTGAATGTTAAAAATTATAACAATATTAAAGGACAGAAGGCATGCTGGATAAGGAATTTATAATATGTGACAGACAAAGGGTTAATATCTTTAACAAACAAAAGTGCTCTTAAAGATAAACAAGACCAAATATATTAACGAGATGCACAAATTTCATAAATAAGCAGAGCCCCAGGAAAAAATTATAAATGGCCAAAAAATATATGGAAAAAAGATGCCTAATCTAATAATCAAAGGAAAGAAGATAAAAGACAGCCTTTTTACAAACAAAATTAGAAATATTAATAAATCGTAACATCCAATATTCTTGAGGATCCATGAATATACTGTTAATAATCTTTGGTCTATTGTTCTAAATCCTTAAATTTGTGCATACCCTTTGACACAGAATTTCCTCTTGTAAGTATTTATTCCAAAGAAAAAAATCATAAATGTGCACAAAGTTTTAGTGAGAAGGATATTGTTGCATTGTAAGTATAAACCTGAAAAGCAGGGAGTTATCTAAACATTAAAATTGGTTAAATAAATTTTGGTATAAATATATAATCATTAATGATTGTGTTGAGGAAGAATATTTAATAGCAAACAGACATAATCACCTCTTACTGTGAAAATTGACGATTTTCTACTATGTTACAAAAATAGTATTATACTCTGATTTAGTTTGTATACAAACATATACAAAGAAACACAATTCAAAGGCTATACATCAAATGTTAATAGTGATTATCTGTCTATAGTGAAATTGAGTGTTTTTGTTTTGTTTGCTTATAATTTCTAAAATTTCTAGGATGAATATTCTAAGAAGAGTCCTTTTTTTCTTTTAAATTTGAGCAAGAGAGAGAAAAAAGAATATTCCAATGAGCTTGCATTGCCATTAGCAATGAAAAAGTACAGGTCCCAAATAAAAAATAAATCTGAAAACTATTAACCAATATATCAAATTGGGCCTTTCTATGGACTCTTCTCAGATTTTTTTTAGATCTTTAACATCCAGAAAGTACCTCTAATAACATTTAACAGCTTGAGAACAACTTGTTCTGAAATCTTTTATTATCAGCAAAGCATAATCTCATTTGACTGCCTGGCAAACTTCATTTTCCATTCATATTAGAACAGACGATAGATTAGCATCCAACTTTCTCTTAATTACTTTTTACAGGCAATGCTTTATCTTTCTCAGCTATTGAAAATAGTATGCATACTGATACTACTCCAGAAAACATCAGCACAGATTCAATGGAACACTTCCAGGAACTGGATAAACCCAATCCCCAACATCTTTCATTATTTATCCCATAGAACAGTAACTCTTACAGGAGCATAGGAGAGGTGAGGCTATCAGAATTTCAAACTACTTATGTCTCGTCAAAGGTTCTCTGATGTGACTCTAGCGGGGTGTGCACTGACTGCAGGCAGTCCCCTCCCACCGTCCAACATGTACACCCATACAGGTTAAGAATTTCCACGTGCCTAGATGTTTCTCATGAGAGGGTGCCGTCCAGGTCAGTGGCATGGAGAGAAAAAGCTCAGAACAACGTCATGGAAGGTTCGATTAACCCAAGGATGGAAAGGTCCTTTACTGGAAGACTAGCACGTAATTTATTTCTTGGCCACAAAAATTTAAATGCCACCTTTGAATCTCAGGCCAAGTTTCAATTCACATATTTTGTTTTCCTTAGGAATCCATCAGAATGAAACTAAAACAAAAAGGCTCTATTCTTTATGTTTAAAATGTAACTTTCTTCTTCTATAAGAGAATGTATAAACAATGGTAATCCATACAATGGAAGATTATTTGGGGATAAAAAATGCATTACCAAACCACAAAAAGACATGGAGGAGCCAAGTGAAATTACAGAGACCATAAAACACATGGGTGTTGCCAGCGTGGGAGGGAGGAGTGAGGAGGTGGAGCACCGGGGATTTGTAGGGCAGTGGAAATATTCTGTGTGATACCGTAAAAGCCTATTCATGTCACTATAAATGTGTCAAAACATATAGAATACACAACACAAAAAATGAACACTAGTGTAAACTATGGACTCCAGTTAACATATCCATATTGGCTTGTCAATTATAACAAAAGAACCACACTAAGACAAGATGTTAATATTAATAATAGGGGAAATTGTGTATGTGGTGGTGGGGGGAGATGGTGAGGGAGTATGAGAAGTTTCAGTACTTTCCACTCATTTTTTTCTGTAAACCCAAAACCATTCCAAAAGATCCTATTAATTAAAAAATAAATAAAAAAATTTATATATAAAGAGGAGGGGAGATAAAGTAACTTACTTCCGGTTCACGATTAGCCACTCCCGAATATAGGTCTGAACACAGTCCCTGACATGAGGGTCCAGTTCAACCCTAATGAGATGGAAAATGAAACAAAAACATGTTATTACTGGGTAAAGACAACAGAACAATCCCTTATCAGAACCGAGGAGTGCAACATGACTTTAAATCCATGTCAGTGAGAATGCTAAGGCTGTTCTTGCCCATTCATTCCAAGTGTCTGAAATATTCCTGAGGCAACAGCATTTTACTTTGATGAGATAAACATGTTGGTATTTTATGCTTTGTGGGTTTTCTCTATTATAGAAAATCGTGTTAAACTATAACTATCCCTGAAGGCGCTCTGACACAAGACAGGTAGAACTTGCTGTAATCAGATACATGACAAGAAAAATAAGTCTAAATACCTATTTCTGACAGGGGTAATTTGGATGTATTTTTTGCGCTTGGGTAACCTTGTCAGGACATGCATGTTCTCCTTTTTGAAAGCCAGGAAGAAGAACAGTTGTCTTTCGCCTTGACAAATTTGCAGACACTGGCTTTGGCCGGTGGTCATGAACTTGGTGGTTCTGTCCTACCTGCTTAGGAATGCACCGTGAGAGATACTCTGCTAGTGTTTCAGAGTCTTGAAGTCAGAAAGAACAGCAGTAGCTTTTTGCTGTTGCTGCAGATGAGTTAGTACTCGAGATAAACAAATCTTAATTTTCTTGTTTGTAAAAAGGGGATAAGAATGGTACCGACCTGTGGACTTGCTGCTAATATTAGATGACATATTGTAAAGGTTAGACATGTGGTCTAACCCTAACTGCCCAAGTCTCAGCTTAATCCCTTATAGCTATGTGACCTTGAGCCCGTCAGTGAGTCAACCCTTCTTGGCCTCGGTTTCCTCACCTTAAAGTGGTGATAATAAGGAGACTGCCCCCTTTACAGAGCTGTAAATAAGTTAGTGTGCAAAGTGCTTAGAAGAATCTGGCACCTAATAAGATCTATATGGGAAAGTTCACACATGTACCATTTACTATGCATTAGGCACGGATGTAACCACTTTACATGTATTAATCCAGTTAATTTTCAGTCGGCCCCATAGAGCAGGCACGACTATTATTCTCATTTCACATAAGACTGGGATAATAAGGATCTTGCTCCAAGTCACACAGTAAGTGGCGGAACAGGGCCTTGAATCCTTGCACAAGGCAGCTCACCTGGAGAGGTCATGCTTATAATTACATGCCATCTCAGCTCAGCGTAAAGTTCTGGGCTGGGCACAGGGTGTTCAACAGGAGTCACTTATTGTTTACTCTGATCATGACAATGATACCATCCCTTGCTTTAATTATACAGAAGACTTTTTGGCAACAATCGAAATAATAAAGGTTGTTTTAAAGTCATCAGATAAATAATGTGTTAGCTATAAATTATGGTGACAAGATAATAATATACTCAAAAATTGATGCTAGGTAAAAATAACCTTCCTTATTAAATTTAAAAACAAATCCTCCTTCCTTTAAATTTATTGTAAGTATTTTAAACAGGTTTTTCCAAGATTCTGACCATGTTTGAAGACAATTAATCATATATTTCACACAAAGAAATAAAATTAAATGATACTTTATCAAAGGCAAAAATAAGAGGTGTTACCTATATTAAAGTCACAGCTGAATAAATGGACTGACAATGGGGAAAAATGTTTTTCAAGGATGATAAGGTTTTTGTTTTCTGGGAAATGAGTATCTTTCTCACATAGAGCTGCACATATAGGCAGCTCTCCTATGTGAATGAGAACTGTCTGAACAAGGAAGGTCACTGTAAAACCACATCACTGCGAAATAAAATCCAAAATGGAACTAGAATACCTCAGAGTGGTGAGGACAGGGGCTGTGTTTCATGATCTTCTTTCTGGGACTTTTTGGGGAAGATGAGAATGTCCAGGACGATGTGAATCTTAATTTTGCTTTCAAAGTGAATGCAAATAAAAGTTCATCCTAAACCTCCAAAGGGACATTGGTTTTTATACTATGGAAGCAATAGGAGTTTCATTTAGCTATAATTCCATAGTTAGTTTGATACTGAGAGCTAATGCCTGAACCTATAAACACATAGACTAACCCCCTGCAGAAACTTAAGACCTAAGTATCTGTTCACATATTCACTCTACAGTTTCCCCCACCATTTTTCCACTGGAAAACACTTTCTTCAAGGGAAGGGACTTTGCCTTATTCATCTCTTTATACCTGTATCCAGCACATAGTAGATGCCCAATAAATGTGGGCTGACCTTCTAACTTGATTCAGTCTCTTACATGGAAGCAGATAAAATGCTTCTGAATGGATTTTATGAGAGCTCTTGGCATTTTCACAGATGAAGAAACTGAGGCTTTGGGAGGTCACGTGACTCACTGGAGGTCATGTGATTCGTCCAAGGTCACTGAGCTGGTCCCCAGGCAGTCTGGTTCCACAGCCTGCACTTTTAACCCTCCTTGAGCATTCTGTCTTGTCCCACTGTATCCCTTAGTCTCCACACAGCTTTTCAAAGCCTCTGGCCAAACCAATTTGAAAACTATCTATACCTAGGTGAGTATCACATAGTTGCCCCACACATCTTAATGAATTGGGTAAGTTTATTTTTTTAAAAGAAGTTCAGATCTAGGGCATCTCCCCGCTCATTGGTAATAGTCATGACAGTCACAATCCCATCTAGATTTTGAGAAAAAGATTTACCCTTCCTCCGGCAAAGAGGGCTGCAAAGTCCTAAATTCCTTTGGCGTGAACACCACGTCCAAGTCATCATCAGTGAAGTCTCCCAGCTCCTGGGCAAGCTCCACATCCAGGCTGTTCAGGTGTGTCATCAGAAGTCCTTCAAAGTCCACTGGCTCCACAGGTTCATAGAACTGAGGCTGAAGGGGTAGAGAAAGGAAAAAGTTGGTTCCCACACAGTTTTCTGGTAAAAGCACGAAGGCAACAGTAGGTGCTTGCCTTGCCTTGCCTTTCGACTTAGTACTTCACTCTTGGTGTAAAACGAAGTGACTCTGGAGGAGCTGTCAAACAGAAGCAGTGATATGGAAAGAAACACAGCACAGAAAGTCAAGTCATAACAGGATGAGCAATTAAAATCATACCCCAAGGCAGAATTTTTCTCTCTGTAATTGCAGCTTGATGAGGAGTCCTAAGGAGATCCAAAATGAGATCACAAGGCTTTGCTGAATTTTTATAATTTCTCCTGCAACAGCTCTCTGAGGCCCATGTTTTATTTACCCAAATACAGTGAAGTAGGGAATGAAGGCAATTTTCCAGAAATTCAGGCAAACCCAACACTCCTTTGGCTGAGTAGTGAGGCACAGTGTTTCCTTTGGCCTGAGTTATCCTATAGATTGGTTCTCGAAAGCACTTCATATATAATCACAGCCGACAATGAACCAGACTCAGTGGCTCAAACACTCCAATACAGTGATTTTCAAATGTCGCTGGGCTGACTGGTGCTGATCTGGAAGGAATTTTCACTGAACTGCAGCTACATGAGCAAACTCAGGGCAATTTGCTGAGCTTTCATATGGTTAAAGTTACTCAGTTTAAAAGAACTGCTCTTTGCTCTTCAATTTTATCCTTCCACTTTAGGGGAGGGAGAGACTATAAGAAATGGTAGAAATAGATGGCAATTTTAAGAGTTTTTTTTAGTTGATAAAATTAAAAGTTGGCAACCGTTTGTCAGTCCCCAACCAAAATATTTTTTTCATTTCTGTGAAATCCAAAGACCAAGAAACCACTGCCTTAAGGAAGTAAAAGAATCACTTAGATTAAGTAGATTTGTGTAATAAAAAAATAATAATAACAGCAGTAGCCCTATGGAGTGTTAATTTATGGCAGACTATTTGGAGTCATCAGCCCAAGAGGGAGAGTTCCCTCTACCTCTACCTGGAAATGGATCAACAAAACAAACACCCCAGATTATTGACTTGTACTGCCTTGAAGTGAGAGAAGTACTCTCCCAAGGAAGTGCTAACAAAACCGGTTTTTCATCCCTTTGAAACCACATACCAGTAAGGGCTTCATGTTGGAGAGGAGAAACAAAGCGCTGTTGAAGAAGCAAAAGGAAATAAGATTAGAGAATGGAAATGCGGCTTGCCCGGCCCCCTCCCCACCCTTGCTGTCCCTAACGGTGGTGAGGACGTGAGTGACTGTCTGGGATTCTTGGAGGTGGCTGACTTACATAATACCCTTACCAGGGCAAAAGGGGGCAGAAGAAAAGTGACAGGACAACCAGAGTGGTTGACAGCAAAGCACCCCCGAGTTCCCTGGCGCTTCCAGGTGATATGAGAAAGGACAGAGAAGTTTCCCTTGGTTCTGACTAGGGAGCAGGAGGTCAGCTGAGGAAAGAACCATAGTCCTCACAAGGGTGCCCCCCCAAATGAAGCAACATGGACCAGCAGGAGCTAAAGGAGCCAGAGATCGTCTATGCAGGAGCTGGGTAGGTACTGAGTGTGCAATATGGCGCCGCTGAACTCTGCCAGAGGGAACGACAGGCATGATCTTTGCACAGAACCAGTAAGTCTGCCACAGACACCTACATAAGACCAACTCCAAAGGAGAAAGTAGACTCTTCCTCTCCCCTGCCCCCACCCAGCCACCACACATGGAACAGTTTAGAGTCAGGGATTGAAACGACTTCTATAGGAAATAAGGAAAACTGGATTTTTTTTGCACCCCCAGTCTTATTACTGTAAAGTTTATGTCTATTAAATTAATAATTATTGAGCACTGTGTGCAAAGAAATTGTACGAGGCTATTGTATACATTATCTCATTCAATCCTCACCGGAACCCTATGAGGTGTACATTCTTATTACAGGTTGAGTATCCCTTATCCAATATGCCCAGGACTGGAATCGTTTCAGGTTTCAAATTTTTTCATATTTTAGAATATTTACATATAAATAACAAGATATCTGGGGTATGGGACCCAAGTCTAAACACAAAACTCACTTATGTTTCGTATATACCTTATACACATAGTCTGGTAATTTTACACACTATTTTAAGTAATTTTGTGCATGAAGCAAAGTTTTGATTGTGTTTTGACTGTGACCCATTACATGAGGTCAGGTGTAAAATTTTCCACTTGTGGTGTCATTTAGGTGCCCAAAAAGTTTTGGATTTTGGAGCATTTCAGATTTTCGATTTTCAGATTAGGATGTTCAGACTGTATCCTCATGTTACAGATGAGGAAATTGAGGGCCAGAGATTTAATAATTTGTCCTTGATTACACAACTAGGAAGTAGCCCATCTGGAATTCAAACCTAGGCAGGCTCATGTTCTTTGTTTTTTTTTCCTTTATGTTCTTAACCACTACAATTTTGATTGTTCTCTTTTGTGGGCCTTTCAAGGAATCTGTATTTTCTGAAATAATTATAACACTAGGCAATAGTGTGTTTGGAAGCAAGCCAAAAAATACATTTACTACAACCCACTCTGAGCTTCTCATGAGATTGACCATTCAAAGTAATAATAAAATACTTAAATAAATGAGTCAAGTGATAATAAACGGAAATTTATTATGAAGACTATCAATTACTCAAGCAGAGGCACTGAAAATATACACTTAAAAATTATACTGAAGCACAATTTGAAACAAGGTGAAATGAGCAGTAATAACTAGTAAGTAGAAGCATCAGAGAAATGAAGTTTGTGTGCAATTATCAGAGAGAAAAAAAATCAGTTCCTGCCAGAGTATAATATTTGTCATGTCCCTGAAATTCAAAGCCACAAATGATGAAAAACCTGGCTGATAGCAGCACCTGTTACCTACAGGACAGACTATC
Organism: Eulemur rufifrons; assembly: GCF_041146395.1. NCBI lineage: Eukaryota > Metazoa > Chordata > Mammalia > Primates > Lemuridae > Eulemur > Eulemur rufifrons. Next base: position 224,364,177 of record NC_090989.1, on the reverse strand, counting down.
CAGGGAGAACAGCAGGGCCAACTCCCTCATTCAGCAATTATATGCTGAGCATCTCCTGAGTTCAAGTCAGAGTTAGGCATTAGGAATACAGGGGAGCAGAGGTAGCCGGCCCCCCATGCGGCTGCACTCTCATCAACCATGAGATGGGGAAGTCTGCAACCTTCTCACATGTAAATCATGCCATCTTTGGCAGAAGGGACTTGGTAAAGAGCATAGTATCATCACTGAGCACTAACTGTGTGGCAATATGCCCAATTGCTGATAAGGCCATAAACTCTTGAGGTCTGAATCTAGTCCAGGACTGAACAGACTGTAAACACACCCAGTAATGACGGAATTACTGAGTATAGTGCTAGCACCACTCACAAGTGGCATTTAATAGTTTGTCCCCTTTACCCTTTCTACACTGAAACTAAAGTGGGAGGAAACTGGTCATTCCAAATGTGATGTAAACTAGCCTTGCTGTTGGCAAGTGGGTGGAGACCCCAGCTAGGCCTCGGAGCAGTTGTTCCTCTTGCAAATTCAAACAATAACCAGGAACCAAAAAAGATTTCTGTTCTCTAAATTATCTGATGTCTAAATCTCAAGAGTAGGTTTTACCATGAGGCAATGAAAACACACACATACATAAGCACACAAACACAAACACGCATGCCTATTTAGTGATAAGCAAATGAAGAAAACAAACATTTAAGAGGGTTACAATTGGCAGTGCATCTAGATGGGGATGAAGTTTGGGAATAGGGTGGGGTAGGGAGTGGGAGATATTCTAAGATCAGTCCAAGGTAGGACTTGGGCCCTTGGAAGCTTAAAAGGCAAACTTGAAAATGAACTATTTTGTTTTCAAAACTAACAGCAGAGCTGTTGAGCTGTATGCGGCCTCCGAGTCAGTGGAGACCAAAGACTAGTTTAAATGGTATGATCCAAAGTAATTTCAAAAAGGTCACCTTGACACCATGTATTATCATACTGTGCATATCATTTGTTATAGGTAATAAGAAAAAAATCAACATAAAAAGAAAATTTAAAAAACTCCCTTTTAAAATAAAATAAACAAAGAAAAATACTTAAAACCGCAAATGATCCCAAACCAGGCTTTACCTACTGTGATGGCTTCACGATGTGTCAACGTGGCTAGGCTGAACTACATTCCCCCAGATTCCCTTTCTAATGTTTCTAGACAGGGTGGGCTACAAGAGTTTCGCCTGCTAGAGCTGCAGAACCATAACTGTTTAGAGTTAATCTACATAGCACAGTGCAGTATACAGATAGCACAGTGACAGCCAACTCAAATAACAAATCTGAACAATATTTCACAAATAAAGATGCTGAAAGCAGGAAGGTTAAATGACCCAAATCACACAGACAGTTACAAAGGACTTGGATCCTTTGTTCCAGCCCTGGGGAGGCTTCATGCCAGTCTGGTGGGTATGGAAAAGGGGCATGATGTCTCCAGGTGCTGCACCTGTATCCTCACGCATGTTGACCCCTGGGAGGGTGGTCCTCACATGGACTTGGCAGTTCACAACAGATAAGTCTTGTCAAAGTCACCCAAGACTTCCATGTAGCCAAATTCAGCGCTCAGGTTTGGTTTATCTACAGCACTGGACACAGTTGATCACTCTCTCCTTCTTGAAATACTTTCTTTCCCAGGAGGGCAACTGATTGTCCTAGTCTGTCCCAGCCTTTGAAAATCCCATGTACTGGGAAACTCCTTAGTCCCAGGCAAACTGGAACAGTTGGTTACTCTACTTTAGGGATGCCACTTTTTCTAGGTTCTGTTCCTACTATGCAGTGCCCTGGTGTTCAGTCCTAAAACATCTCTTCTCAATATGCTTTCACTCCCAGATGATCTCACCTACTCTCATGGCTTTAAATATTTTTTTGAAGTACAAATTTACATCTGCAGCCTCAACCTTCACCACGAAATTTTCCAATTACCTCTCAACATCACCATTTGGTAATCCAGTAGGCCCTCTCAAAGGTAACAAATTCAAAACTAACTCATCATTTTCTGCCAATCTGCATTTTCCATATCTTCCAAGCCTCTGCACCTCAACAAGTGGCAATTACATTCCCCCAGTTGCCCAGGCCAAAAACTTTGGAGTCAATGTTGATTCTTCTCTTTCCTTTACATTCCACAGATAATCCATCAGAACATCCTATCCATTTTGCTTCTGAAATATATCCAGAATACAATCACTTCTCACCTTCTCTACTGCTACCACCTATTCCAAAGTACCATCATTGCTTTCCTGAGTTATTGTGACATCTTCCTAACTGCTCTCCCTTCCCCCAGTCTGTCTTCGACATAGTAGCCAGAGTGATCCTTATAAAAAGTTAGATTGCACCGGGCTTGTGCTCAGCGCTGCCAGTGGCTTCCTGTCCTAACCAGAGTATGAGCCAGCATTCTTCCACAGTCTCTAAGGCCTAAGACCCAGCCCTGCTTTCTCTATGGTCTCGTTTCCCACTGCCCACTCTGTTCAGGTTATATTCTGCTTCCTTGCTCTTTCTGCAGCATGCCACACACTCTTGTCTTGGGGGCTTTGCACTTGCTGTTCCTTCTGGCTGGAACACCCTGTCAAGTTCATTCAGGATTCTGCCCATGTATCTCCTTTCTAGACAGAGGCCTTCACAGACTACCCAGTTTAAAATAGCACCTCTTCTGTGTCCCTATTCCCTTTCCCTGTTCCATTCTTCAAAGCCCTGGCCACCCCCAACACAGTCTACACTTGCTTGTCTATGTGTGTCTCCCATTCTAAAATGTAAGCTCTATGAGAATAGACACTTTGTTATATTCGTGATTGTATCATCAGCTGTTACAGCGGTTCGAACACACAGTGAAAACCAATAAATATTTCTTGAATGAATGAATGAATAAGACAATCCTCATAGCTCTCTACTATCTTTAAATGAAGCTGAAGGCAGTGAGGCTCTTCTGACTTCAGTGATTTCAAAATACTGTACCCCATGGACTAAACACTTTCCTGCTTCCACCGACAACAGTCTTTCACTGATGCCCCTGAGTAGAAGTTGCTGACATGCCACGATGGGCATCAATCTATTTTCACCAAGGCTGGTTTGATTCCCCTGTTTTACAATGACAGTCATGAAATGCCTGCTTTGTGTGTAGAATGCCTGCCAGTCTTTCATTTTATTGTCCACTGTGAATTGGCATGAAAGCTACATTGAGATTTTCATTTTCCATCAAGTCCCCTCCAGCACAATCAATGAAACCCGAAGTGTAGCCCAACTCCTTGGATGAAGTACAAAAGAACAGCAGAAGCAGAACAAAAGAGGGCCATGTTTATCAAGCAATTCACCAGGTAAATCATCCTTTGCTGTAAAAGACATGGTTGCTTTACTGCACAGAGGCCTATACACGTAACAAGAATAAATGCCTTCTAAGGTATCAGATGGCCTTTTTTATAAAACGTAAATGTTATATACAAACATGTCGTGTAACCATGGCGTTTTGGTACAGATCCAGGATGTGGCTTTTTACATCCTTTTCTTCAGCCAGAGCCGTTACGGTCCAGTTGATTCACTCCATTTCATTTCAAAACTTTTCTGTTCTCCTTTTAAAAAGTAGGATGTGTCCCTCCAGAAAGACCGTAGCTTAATATTATTAACCAGGTACACAATGTCTCACATCCTCCTTACTTCCTTAGGGCACAGATCCCAATCCTTTCTTCTCTGGTATGTTTTACTTTCTCCTCTACTTTCAACAATAAGAAAATAGTATTTTACAGTTCCATTTGAACAGAGACATCGCATGCAGAGCTGTTTGCCTACATAGGTCGCTGGGATCAGAGAGTCTCTGGTCGACCTGTTCACATGGCTGTGGCAATGGAGAACGCTGAGGCCAATGGAGGAGTCTACACACGAAGGGATATTTACTAGCCAGAGCCAATCTCTATGGCTCTAGTCACAAAGGATTCTGGTGGGAGTATCAAATAGACCCAGGGCAAGTTTATCATCGCATCCACAAAACCAACTCTAAATGATGGATCCCCTTCATATTAAAAAATGCAAAATTTAAAAATATTTTATCTACTTTGAAAATGTATATACACACAATCATCACAGCTAACATTTACAATTAGAGTTAAAAAACAAAAAAGTCCAATAAAACAAAAAGAAAAAACATCAAACACACACCCTTCCTCTCATTTGATTTATCAGATTTATGACGGAAGCCTCCACAGTTATGTAGCTACAGGATTAACAAGTGATCCTTGCTTACCAAATGTTCTGCAATTTGGAGAACAGAAGAAACTTTACACTTCTTTATATTCTTTCCCCTATTTGGAATGTTTCTACCTTTAAATTTAAAGTTCTTTAAAGGACTCTCAACTTGGGCCCCAAGTTCAAGTCCCCAGGGAACTTTAAAATACTGATGACTGGTCCCCACCCTAGGGAATTTTGATTTAATTGTTCTGTGGTGGGCTTGGCTACAGGTATGTTTCTAAAGGTCCCTGGGTGATTCAAATATACAATCAGGGCCGAGAACCCTTCCTCTAAGTCTTCTCAGCCTCCTGCATCAAGCCTAGTACATCATATGTCTTCTCCTCCAAACACCTGCCTACCTGAAGCCAGTATATATCCTCTACATTATCTGTCCTCCCAAATGGAGCATAAAGCCCTTCACAGCTGAAGCCATCTTTTATTCATCTTCTTCTTTCACTCTCCCACTGTGTCTCCGTAGTGCCAAATACAGAAGACAGCAATATTAGCCACTATTTACATAGGACCTATGATATAATTCTATATTAACTCTAATGGGGGCAGTATTATTATGCCACTTTTGCAAATGAGGAAACTGAAGGCTTCAGCAAGGTTAAGTAACTTGTCCCAAATTATATAACTAATAAGTGGCAATTGTACTCCACCCCAGATTCATCTGACTTCAAGTTCTTCACTCTTGCAAAACAGCAGCAGCAACAAAAATCTTGTAATTGATCAGGTTTTAAATAGCTTGACTTCACTTAATTACTTTTTAAAATTAAACAACCATTTGTATCAGCATGTGGCGTTGTCAAAATGGTGGTTATCTAAATAAAGATCAGAGAAACAACGGCCAATGCACTTGGTCTTATTTTTCAATGGACCAAAATAATCCGATAAACAAGTCTGTGGCCTCTCATTTAAGGAAAGCTTTCTAAAGCTGCTTCAAGGTGCATATTTAGATGATAAACTAATCCTTTGCCTTGCTAGAAATGAATCTTGCTGAAATGTTCTGTTATCTCTCTATGAAAAGAAATAATATTTTAAAAGTAAAAGGAAATCACCGTGTAATTTGATGATTTCTTTTGGGGAACCTTCGTTCAGGGAGATGACTCAAGGGAAAGAACAGCCACTTCATTCTGACATTACAACACGACAGAAAGTAAACATTGGGAGATGGGATTTCCTAACAGACTGTTTTAAAAATAAAAAAAAGGAATAGAATTCAAGCCCCGTGGCTCCCACAAGCCTCTGCTCTTTGGGTGGAAGGAACAAGGGCAGCAGACTATGCTGTAGTGGAGCAGAGACGGGAAAGGAGATTCAGAAAAGTATATAAATGGGAATAACCAGAAGTGATATATTTTAAAGGATATTCATGTGCAAATACAACCAGGATTAAATGACAACAGGTGGAAACGCATGATTCTTGTATAGTTTAACATTTTTGCTTATTTTTGCTATTTTCTTGATATCTTCTCATAGAAAATGGGTAGCTAAGCCACGTGTGAACTTGATTACCTAGCTAATGATGTAATTCATCAAAATTCACTATCATCAAAACCTACTAAGAAGGCAGCGAATTACCAAAAGAATACTTGCAAATATTAAGCAATTTGTTTTCTTTGTAACTTTACACAAACAAAGAATTTCTCCTGAAAAAATTTCAGGCTGTAGCATTAAAGTACAGCTGGGGTGGAGAGAAAGGGTTAAAGCCTGTTAGTTAAACTTCCTTAAAGTCTCTTAATAGTGATGTCCACACTATTTCCCAAGACAACTACTGCAGAAAGCTGCAGTCTTAATTTACAAAAAAGCAAAGCACCAAGACCCTCCCCCACCTTATCTAAATTTAAAAATATATCCAATCACTTTTTAACTAAATTGTGCATATTTTGGAATACAACTTGAATCAGAAATTTTTTTAAAAATGTTTTGGTTTTCAATTAAATATATAATTAGCACCAAATTAAACCAACAAGCATATCTAATTTATCATGGTTTAGAGCTCATCTAATATATCTGAAAACATGGACATTATGCACTTGACGTGCTTTTATTGTAATCTGCAATTTTGAAACAGACAGGAAAAGTACAAATAAAAGGGCAATCTAGCAAGCCACCGGAGTCATAAATAGATTTTTTTGAAGAAATGGCATCTACAAATTACCTCTTGCAGTAAAAGGTGCTACACGTTTTTTAGTACTACTCTCATTAATGACACAAGACACAAATTATCCTTCTGAAATAACCACAAATCACTCCAGTAAAACATACCTTTAAAAGATACACAGTTATACGGCGTGTAAATTGTTACAGGAGACAAAATGGCGGCTACCGGAAACCAAGTGGAAGGTTACAACATTTCTAAGAGCAGAAGTGGTTTTGAAGTAATAAGAAGAAACAAAAAATAACCTAACCTCCTCAAGACAACCACTGGAACCAGCAAGAAGTGCTGCTGTGCTGTGTGTGAGGAAGTGAGTACAGGAGGGCTAGGGCTCTCTCACAAAGGAAGTGAACACTCACTTTTGGTTTTACCAACCATCTCGTTTAAGTCAGATTCATCTCACTTGGCACATGTTTGGCATTTAGTCCTCAAATAATATAACATGTATGCACAATCCACAGTTGGTGTTAATATAAAAATGTAGGCAATCTTCAACTTAAAAGTGGAATGTGTTTTAAAAATGAAGGCTTGTACATACCATACGATTGCATTTACAGTATCTGAAGTTCCAGGTAGGGCAAAATTGTAGTAACAGAAGTAGATCAGTGATTGCCTGAGTTGGGGGCTGGGGTTTGGGAGAGGAGAGAAACTCCAAAACGGAACCAGGGAATTTTTTTTAGGATAAGGGAAGTGTTCCATATCAATTGAGTGGTGGTTAAATGACTCTACATTGCCCAAATTCATCAAATTGTATAGCCCAAATGGGTAAATTTTATTACACATAAATCATATTTCCAAGAAAATAACTTTGCAGAATGAAGGTTTATAACGTGGCTTTTCAGAATTTGGAATACACTTTTCCAGTTAAAAGCAAACTACAAATAGTGGTAAGTTTCCAGGTTATCCCTCTTTCCCAAATAGGAACCATAATTTGGGTGAAATTGAGTGGCCTGGGTGCCTGCTAAGTCTAGAGAGGTCAGAACCACGGCCCGGGAAGGACCTGTTTGCCCTCTAAGCCCCGGTTGATGGAGGGAGAAGGGATATTGCCTGATGTGAAAAAGCAGCCATGCAGTTAGGAACCGGTGGTTGAAGAACGTAAGGTGGTGGTAGGAAGATCTAAGGAGAGTCAGGAAACAAACACATACACTGAGCACTTCTGTACTCGACTGTTTTGCTAAGTAAACTTGTAACTTATACTTACTAGTTGAAGAGAGGGGAAGCCAGAGGAGGTACTTATGCTCTGTCGATGGTACTGGCCAAGGTTTGGTGGGAGAGTAAACTGTTTCCTTATTTCTGCTGAAGAATACCTTGGATCAAAATAGAAAAATCTAAATGAAGTGATTATTTTTAAAAATCATCACAATTATAGATGCAATTTTTGCCATCATGTTATAAAACCTATGCTTTGGTTGGGCAATGGGCATAACTGACTGTTGGTGGACACTGTGGTTATTGTCTGACAACACAAACCCTTGAGAATTCACAGAGTCCAAGATGCCTGTGATCATGGCTGCTGCCCAGTACTGGAAGGATGATGGCAGGAGAAGAAAGAGTTTGAAGCCCAAGAAAAAGATCCAGGGCATTTGGCTCCTTCTCCCCTGGTCATTCAGAGAACTTGGCACTCCAAGAGGACATCTGATCTCTGACTAGAGTCTTTTAAACTCTGAGCTGCCATTTTGATCCAGCCATTCTCATTTCAAGCAGCTGAACCCTTTACTGTAACAAAGAACCGTTACTTGAACACTTCCACTTCCTTTCTGGGACCTTACATGCTACCTAGAATTCCCAAGGACTGTATTTTTTCCAAACTGCTCCTAGTGGAGTGATCCTTTGCATCATCCATATTGACATTGCTTGAGTCCTCAGCCAACACTTCTGGTAGTCAGGAGCTACACATGTGATAGAAAGTTGTTCTCTGTTGTCTACACACAGCTGTTGGCATGAGCCTGCTGGCCAGTGAGCCCCAGCTTACAAACAGGTTGACTTTAGAGAGCTCATTTGTTAGCCATTTGTTTGGAACTCAGAACACATTTTCTCATTACATCATTATGTTGGTGTCTGGCTTCTCAGGCTAGTTCATAAAAACATATTTAAACCACAATGAGGCCAAAGCATACAATACCAATACCACTATTGAATATAACTAGAAACTAGGAGAGATTACTGTAGATCAAACGAGGTCATATATTTTAAACATGCTTTGTATCCAACAAGGGTATATATTAATATCTAAATTTTAAACATTATAATTTTAAATATATTTAAATATTATAAAGGATATTATGTTTTCTTTGTGATAATGTGCACTAGGGCATAATTATTAACTACCCTGCATGATGAGGTTTCTAACATGGTCTGCTTTTCTCCCGACCTCAGCAATGTGATAGACTCCGAGAGGCAGGAAACCTGGATTGTGGTCCCAACTTTGGCATCTGTTATTTCCCTTCAAGAGCACCTCAACTCCCTTTCAGGATGCCCACACTCATGCTGTACAGTGTCTAGGCAGAAATAAAAATCAAAAGGGTGGGCACAACCCAAAACAGGACAATTATGCTCCTACCCAGGATTCTGAATGATGAATGGATAAAATAATGGAAGAAAATGGCTGGAGCACATTCATGCTAGTGGCAGCCCCTTACATTATCATGCAATGAAGTGAAACTCCACAGGAAGTTGTAGCAGCAAGCACAAGTTGTACTCTTTAATTTTCTACAGTGTCTCCATTATTTAATTTTTAAAAAGTATAAGAAAATACTTGGATAAGGAATAAATATTCCATTAGCCATCAGGGAAATGCAGATGAAACCATAGGGAGATGCCATTTCAGAACCACTAGGATGGCTATCCCAAAAAAGATGGGCAATAACAAGTGCTGACAAGGATGTAGAGAAACTGGAGCACTCACACATTGTAGGTGGGAACGGAAAATGGTGCAGCCATTTTGGAAAACAATTTGGCAGTTCCTCCAAAAGTTAAACAGAGCTCCTATACATCCCAGCAATTCCTCTCCTCGGTATGTTCCCAAGAGAAAAGCAAGCATACTTCCACACAAAAACTTATACATGAATGTTCATAGCAGCATTATTTATAATAGCCAAAAAGTAGAAACAATCCAAATGTCCGTCAACTGATGAGTACATTAACAAAAAGTTGTATATCCACATCATGGAATATTACTCAGCAATAAAAAGCAATGAAGTACTGATATACATCCCAACATGGATGAACCTTGGAAACATTATAACAAGTAAAATAATCTAAACCAAAACACGACATGTTGTATGATTCCTTATATGAAATGCCCAGAATAGTAAAATCTAGAGGCAGAAAGTAGATTAGTGTTTGCCTAGGGTTGGGGGAATTGTAGAGACATGGAGTGTGGCTGCTAATGGGCATGGGGTTTCTTTCTGGGGTGATGAAAATGTTCTAAAATTGACTGTGCTGATGAATGTATGATTCTGTGACTACATTAAAAATCATTGAATTGTACACATTAAATGGATGAATTGTATGGTATATGAATTATATCTAAATAAAGTAGATACAGATAGGTATGTATGTGTGTATGCATGTATATGCGAGTATTCTGCAGGGACAAGAGTGAAGGCAAAAAAACTACAAAATTAGTGTGACAACTAGGAATGGAAGAAAAACTTCAGATTTTGTCTCCAAAATCTTGCTTGATAGATTGATTTTAATTACAAGGTAGTCACCAATTTTTTAAAAATTGACAGATTAGACCACTGTCCAAAACAAAGGGCCCATCTTGCATGAACAGCAACGTAGCTTATGTTTAGCAGCAAAGAGATTAGAACCAACAATGCAATCATTTATTTGCTTACTTAAGAAGATGGCCGGCCGGGCGCGGTGGCTCACGCCTGTAATCCTAGCACTCTGGGAGGCCGAGGTGGGCGGATCGTTTGAGCTCAGGAGTTCGAGACCAGCCTGAGCAAGAGCGAGACCCCACCTCTACTAAAAATAGAAAGAATTATATGGACAGCTAAAAATATATATAGAAAAAATTAGCCGGGCATGGTGGCGCATGCCTGTAGTCCCAGCTACTCGGGAGGCTGAGACAGGAGGATCACTTGAGCTCAGGAGTTTGAGGTTGCTGTGAGCTAGGCTGACGCCATGGCACTCACTCTAGCCTGGGCAACAGAGTGAGACTCTGTCTCAAAAAAAAAAAAAAAAAAAAAAGAAGATGGCCATAAGTCACGGAGGGCCAAGACAACCAAGGCCCTTTTCCGTGATCAAGCTGGCCTTTCCATAGACAAGACTGACTTCTCCTGAGACATCTCCCTCCAGGTCCTACCCCAAGAGCTCTCAAATTACATGTTCTAGTTTCATGGCCATTCTAAAACCCTTCTTATCATACACCATAGTAGTCTCTCTGAAATGGGAATATCTGAAAATGTTCAGGAAAGGAACTGACATTGTGAGAAGATCAAAGAGGCAGGAGGGAAAGGGTCTTGTTTTCATTTGGAAGCAAAATCTATTGTCCTATGTCAAAGCGCCGGTAATTTTTTTCATCAGAAAATCAGAATGTTCTTGCTTTCTAGTCCTTCTTAAACAGGGTCAACTGCAATTTCTGTTCCAGTCCTCCATGTTAAGAATGTCCTAATTCAGACCTATACAATGGGTCTTTTCCTTGACACTTTGAGTCTGTCCCAATATCTAACACCAATCCCATTTACTCTCCCTACAGAATCAATTATACAAAAGGCAATTAAACCTATTACTTCAAAACTGTCAAACAGAGAGATGAATTGTTTGTCCTTCAAATGAAAATAGTTAATCATCCTACATGGAAAAGAATTGCTTCATATCATTTAAAGAACTTCAAAATAAAATATCTCTAGCGAGGCCCTATGCACATATTAAACTAGCAGAAATAGGCCAGAATGATAAAACTCCACGTTGGCCAAGCTGTTAGAAAACCTGCAAGCCTCACTCCCTAGGTGGGGCTGTATATTGGCTCCATGTCTCTGGAAAGTAATACTGTATGTAATGTGCAACCCAAACTATAAAACTGCCATTACCCTTTTAGCTAATCATCTCATTTTGGAGAATATACCCCACGGAATTCATACAAACAAAAACATAATTTGAGCAGAAATAAGCGTAAGAACTCTGTATGTGATAGCATGATAGCAAATAATTGAAAATAACCAAAGCATCCATCACTAGGGAGAACACTGAACAAATGATAGTACAAAATACATTGGATATCATTTTGTCAATTAAAATTACAAAAATATAAATCAGGTTGACCCATGGAAATATGCATATAAAGTAAGATAGAGTAAAAAATAGTATGAAGAACCAAATACAACTACGTAACAATCTATGTGGAAATATACTACAAGGATCAGAAATCCTTTCCGTAGTCATACAGAAGAGGTAGTTTAATATTAATAACTGCCTCCTTCAGTTCTTTCTCCTGTGAAGTTGCTTAAATTCACAATTTTTTTAAAAGACATGCATACATATAAAATAGTGTGTGGGCAGGGTATACCACTTGGGATTTTTAAAAGTTATGTAAACATCAGTTATTAAGTTTGCTATCTAGAACTCCAGTCTGAAAAGAATGTTTAGCACACCAGTGTCCAAATCAACCCTCTTCATCTCTACCCTGGTCCTAGTGAAGGAGGAAATCTGTCCGTGAATAAGAATACAGCCAGGGCAAGAACTCACACAGGCTCTGTATCCATGCAGGTATGATGTATGGGTTTTATTTTCTTCTGTATTTCAGTCTCAGACCAAATATGACATGTCTAAGATAATTTTCATGATGCTAGGTTCATATCATGATACTATTTCCTTAATGAGCTTCTTTTAAGGAGCTCTAAATGGTTTATAAATATCATCTTAATTATTTTCACAAATTTTACTAGAAGGGAGTCTTGGGGTTTGTTTCAAATGTTGGTACCCATACTGGGAAGTCAGAATGGTGGTGATGGGCTGGTGGGAGGGGGTGGGTAGAGAAACTCTATGTTTTTACTCAGATCAACAGATAGTTGTGATATGACATTGGGACTAAGAAGCAGAACTAATCATAGAGTAGAACTTGCCAGGTGTGACCTCTGGACCATTTGCATCAAATCATCAGCAACTTAATACAAATGCAAATTCCTGGACCCTACCCTGGTCTTGAATTAGTAGCTCTTGTGGCCTGAAAAGCTGCATTTTAAGCCAGCAACTCCAGGTGATTTTTATGTCCAATAAAGCATAAGATTCACTGAGAGTGCAAGACTGTGAGAGAGTGGTTGGTTCATTCATTCACTCGTCAGACATTGATTGAGAGCACGCTAAGTGCTCGGCTCTCTGCCAAGCACTAGGGACTAAAGTCAAAGATGATGTTGCTGATCCTGGGCAGCTTGGTCCAGTGGGTGGGTGGGAGAGGGTAAATGCATAATTGAATAAGTATAGTGCAATATGATAAGAACTATAATACAGGAATGTGTACAGTTCCTTGTGAGGAAAGAGGAGAGAATTATTAACTCAGCCTAGGAATGCTTAGGAAGCTTCTGGGATGAGGAGATCTGAGCTTGATTTTGATAAGAAAAATTATAACAGTAGGAGAAGGTCAGATAGAGAAGACAATGCATTTTAAATATTGTTATTCTTTACCATTTCATGATAGCTAGACAACAGGTTTCCTCATTTCTACTTCAAGTATTTTAACCATAATGCCGCCCCATTTCTTTACAATCGATGTGTCTAAAAGAACAAAGAAAAAGAAGACTGAAAACTTACTGGCGCAATCCTGGGTCTGGCCATTTGCCAGCTGTTTGAGTTCAAGCACATTGGCTCACTGGGCTGAGTCTTAGTTTCATGACATGTAAACTGATGGGGCTGGGCTATATGGTCCTGGGCACCTTTCCAGCTCTGACTGGCAAAGATTCACAAGAATCTCCAAGCAGAACAGTCAGCACCGCGATCTACACCAGCAGCTGTGCTAGGAAAACAAAGAGCCCCAGGAAGCTCCTCCCTGGCTTTCCACCCTACATGAAAATTCATTCACTGTCTGCTGGTATGGCCAGCAGCCAAAATGATTGGAAGGATTTTAAAACTGACTCAAGGGAAAACCTTGTCTATAAGTATTTAAAGAGGTTTGGGGGACTCTTGAGGTTTCTCTGAATCTGACATGTTGCTTAAATCTGACATGTACCCACAAGCACAAGGTATAACGAAACCTTGCAAAATATTCATTGTTTCAGGACTAGAAATGATTTACACCAGGTAAGCAGTGGAAGAATGGTACCCCCGCCCCTCACCCCAAACCTCCTAAACTACAAGGTTAGGGCAGTGTACTATTAAAAAAAAATCAAGGTGTTAAAATTTGTTGTATGTAGAAAACTGGCTCTGAATGATGTCGCTATCAAAGGATTAGATCACTGTGTGGGATAAGGTATGAAAAACACAGGGCTAGTTCAAGAGTGAGTAGTTCCTGGAGTTGAACACATAAAAGCAAACTAAGGTTTATTCTGAGATGCATTCTTGGATACTTTCAGTAAAGTACACTCAAATTTAAAAAGCTACAAAATGAATCTGTAGTAGATTTTATATATCTGGACATTTGTATATTAGGTATTTGTAATATCCAAACATCTCCATCCATGTGTGCATATATATCTCTCCATACATTCATATACATACATGCATACGTGTTTTCAGCCATAAAGTCTAGAATGAATTCCTCAGTTCTTTAGCCTGCGGTCTTAGGTTTTAGAATTTCTCATATTTTCCATGTCTTCTTTAAACAGGCATGCCATAAACGTACAACTTCTGTAACACTGATTCAACACATGAAAATATGACTACAGAGAGAAGTCTTCCCCTTGTTAACAAACCATGGAACTTATATTTCTTCCTCACAGGGGAGACCCAAATCCCTTTCACTTGGAAAATTCCTCTGAAGACAGAATTATTTATTAGTTGACTTAATGTTTGATGGTTCTAGCAGCAAGCATAGAGAAAGATTCTCAATGTCTTCAGTGTCTCCTTAAGACATCTCCTCGCCCCAGCCCTTATATAGCATCATGTCAGTTTTCTTTCTGACATAATCACCATCTACTGATGAAGCAGCCTAATCACCTAAAAGAACACCTGTAAATATTAAGTGCTTTTTGTTTGTAACTATTTACATAAAAAAGGGTTTCTCCAGAAAAGTGTGTTGAGACATAAGGAAACAGATATAACATGTAAACTGAAGTCTCAAAAGAGGAGAGACAAAACGGGAACAGAAATAATCTTTAAGGACATATTATTGACAAAAATTCTAAAATTCAAAGATTCAAAAGTCGCAGATTCATAAAGCTCAACATATAAGCTCAAAATATATATAGCAAAAACTGCAAAAGAGAAAAAACATCAAATCCATAACTATAATAAAGTTTTAAACATGCCTCTTTCAGAAAGTGATGAGACATGCAGATAAAAAAAAAATCCCAGAGAAAAACAGGATTTGAACATGATAAACAAACTTGAACAAATTGACATATATGGAAAACACTATATCTAATTTCAGAGTATACGTTCTTTTTGTACACATCAAACATTTACCATATTGACCATAAAGCAAGTCTCAACAAATTGTAAAGGTCAGAAACCACATAGAGCAGTTAGTCTGACACCGCAGTGGAATTAAACTAGAAACCCACAAAAACAGTCTAGCTTTAAAACTCCTACGTACTTGTTTATTTTCGCAAATGACATAATTTTAAAAACCATCTTCTTTTCATTTATGTACATAGGCTAAATAAATGGAATTTTAAAAACTGGATAAAAACCAAAAAGAAAATAGCAAGAGAGAAAAACTATATGTAATGTCTAGACATAGTTATAGGCTATTCTATTTTTATTTGGAGTATGTAATAATTTTACATTTTTAAATATAAAAAGTATAAAAGCATGGTAAAATATCTCCCTCCTATTCTTGTCTGCCAGGCACCCAATTCCCTGCCCATAGACAATCTAGGTAAAAGTTTCTTGTGTACCCTTCTGTACATATCCAGTATACAAGCAAACACATGGATATATTCTTTCCCCCATTTTTTTTACACAAATCAGAACTCAGTATTTGAGATTCATCTATGTTGTAGTGTATATCAACAGTTCATTCCTTTTTATTATAAAGGAGTATTCCATGGTATGAATATACTACAACTTGTTTATTCGTTTACTGGTAATTTGCATTTTGCTTTTTTCACTTAATAAATACACAACAATGCCCTCATTCTTTTTCTACAGTTACATATGTATTCTACTATACAGGTGGGCAATAATTTCTTAACTAGGCTCTTTTATATGTTTTTATTGTTTCTAATTTTTTTTGCCAGCACAAATAATGTTCAGAAAACTGCACGTATGTTAACCATTACATGTAGAAATATATCTGTGGAGTAAAGTCCTAGAATTGGAATTGCTGGGTGAAAGTATTTGTATATTTGTCCTTCATAGTATCTTACCAATTAACACTCCAACCAGTAATATAAGAGAGTGTACAAAATGGTTTCATCAAATTTAAGGAGTAAATGAACAAACTGGCTATTCTGCCTACTGTTATCTGTAACTGTCCTAAAGAATCAAGGATCTGTTTATCTGATAAGCAAAAGCAAGGTCCCATCGAGGGGCTCTTTTCTTAACTTTGTGGGCTGGAAGTTGCTATCTAATAAGGTTAGTCCCTTTGTTTATGGGGCAGCTGTAAAACTCAGGACAGTGTCATGACCTTCCAGCAGGCTGAAAATCTGGTGCAGACATACTAAGTTCGAGGTCCACATCAGGACTCCAGGTGGAGGTCAACTTGGTGGCTGGATAAACAGGTTTGGAGCAGAAACAAGAGGTCTAGGGTGCAGGTGTAAATTTGGGCAAATTTCATTTGAGAGTGGGGTTGTTTTTCCAGGAGGGGTGAGAGATCTACACCTCTCCATCCATGGTTTCTCACTCATTTCCTTAAGCAACCCATGTCTAGCTTACCAAAATGGCTCTGTGTGGTGCCCACAATAGTGTGGTTATAATGTGTGGTCTTGAAATAAAGCCACACACCCTGGCTAAAGAGCAACTGAACCAATCTCTCAGTTCAGGCCCAAACAGCCACTCATCTGTTTTGCCTTTGATTCCTCTTTGATGAGTCTAATCTCTGTGGAAAACCCAGGTAACAAAAAGCTCGAGGAAGATTTTCTGGAAAACAGCTCTTGAAACACAGAACAATTTATGGAATGAAATTTTGCCAAATGCATAGGAAAAAAAATAGGTATACTTCCGGCCATTAAGAACTTCCCAATTATTAGGATTGTGAAAGGTCGACTAATTTCTTAGTGAAAACAGAAACTTACGCCACTATTTACTAAGTGCTTACATTACACTGGTCCCTGTGCTGAGCACTTGGTGAGAACTTTAGTGAATGCACACAGCATCGCTAGGAACCAGGGTTATCAGCCTCATTCACCAAATGCAAAACTCAAAGATGGAAATATCTGGAGGATTTGAACCCAAGTCTATCTGCCTCCAAAGACCATGCTTTTAGTCACCGTGCTTATTATTCAAATATAAGCTTTAAAAATATATTTAAATCTAAGTACACTTTATAAAAACATACGGAAGGAAAACCACGAGAGGGAAATGCTATGCACAGTTCTGTGAGAGAGGCAGGACAATAGCCTTTTTTTCCTATACTCTTTTATTTTTCCAAAATCTTGTGCTGTGGTTGCCATAATTTTATGGCAGAAATTGTACACATGTGTGCACACACAAAACACACACACGCATTTTTAACCTATTATGAGAACATCGTTAAGTCTCTTAAGGGCTCCTTGCATCATTATTATTCTGTTTCTAAGTCTCTTGGCGGTTCAAAATAAAACTGTGTTCCAGCAAACTGAGCCCTTCTGCCCACTTTCTGATCTACCTGGATTCGATTAAACCCAACACACTCTGTTGGAGGCTATTGATTAAAAACACCTCATTTCTTCACTCTGATTTGTGATTTATCCACGTTATTTGTCCCCGGCATAGCCAGCTCCTCGGCCAATTTAGAGGCCACATGCTGTATATTCATGAAAGGGCCTGTAATGGGCCCATTTGTTTTCAGATGTGCTGGCCAGGACAGTGAATTAGCAGCATGTTGGTGTGACTTAGTGAGGTGGCTTCTGTAAGGCCCGGAAAGCCTTCTGGCCTCTGCTATTCGACGTGATTGCAGTTGTGAAGTACAAATGCCTTTACTATAAGGGGAAATGGGGCAGTTTTAACGTCCTCCTTTTATGTGAGTTTGGCTGTTAAACTGTGAAACTTATTGAGGCAGCTGAGAGAGAAAGTTTTTGTTTGCCCTTGAACATGGCCTCAACCTGCGGCAGACAACTGAACTAGGTTGAGGACCGCAAGATAATTGTTGGTGTATCTTTGTGCACACTCTCTTTTTCAATGATTCTCAACATGTGGTCCCCGGAACAGCAACATCAACATCCCTGGTCTAGTTAGAAATGCAAATTATCAGGTCTCATCCCAGATCTAAATCCTAAACTCTGGAGATGGGCTCAGCAATCTATGTTTTAACAAGCCCTCCAGATGACTCTGAGGCACACTCAAGTTTGGGAACCACTGATCTATTGCTAGCAGACAAATTCCAGCTCCACCTGCCAGCCTTCCCTTGCCTCTTATCCATTCTTCCTCGGTGACTTGGGACTTAGCCACATAATCACCATTCCTCAGTCCAACTAACCCTGCCTAGCTAGTTAATTTGAAGATCAAGATTCTAACAGGCATCCATTTAATATACCTACTTCCTACTTGGCCAGATTTAACTAAGATTTGCCATTTTGTACAAATAGTTAATGCACCCCAAAATAACAACTTCCCCATTCCCTCCTTCCCCAGTGCCAAACCAGCTCCATCTTTTCTCAAAATTTGTTTTAGTATGGAGGATGGGAACAATGCTTCTTAAACCAAAGAAATTTCACTGTTCCTAAGTTATTAAGCTATTAAAGGTTAACTATTATTTATCTAAGGAAAAAACTCTGAAGTGAGGGGGAGACAGAGCCTAGAAGGGTGAATATTTTGGAGCAAGAGAACAAGGGTAGGAAAGCTGAAGGATGAAGAGAATCTCTTAGTTGAGAACTGTAGAAAGGAAGGATGAAACAGAAGCCCAGATGTCCTGACATTGATATACCTGTTCAAGGTTCTGGGGATACTGCAGTGAGGAAAGCAGACAAAAGCCCTTGCACTTAGGAAGTTTGCCTTCTGATGTGCATTGATGCCTGAGCTTCTGCCACTGTTACATAGCATTAAGCATAAGCATTGACCCACCCAGGGATCCTTTCAGTTCATGCTGTTTCATGACAGTATGTGCCCAAGGCAAGAGAAACCCTTTGGTGCCTTTAAAGGAGGGCATATGATGGCTGAAATGAGGGAAAATTGTTTTTAAAAGGAAAGGTATCAAGATCTCACCCCAGCTAACCAAATTTAGCCATTCACAGAGCAAAAGAAATCTCCCTGAGGTCTAAATTTTATATCTTTATGGCTTCCAGGAATCATGCACATTCTATAAGGTGAATCCATCCACATAACAGCTTTCCCATGGGATAAACACTCTCCCCATTTCACAGAAAAGAAAGCCAAAGGAGAGAAGAATTGGGTGACGGGGATCAAGTTCTGAAGCAGCACCTATTCTGCCCTAAGAACCGAGCCTTTCTCGTGAAGGTTTCTTCTCGCCTCGATCAGCATATTGATGCTTACTTAGCACTCAGCCTTTCCCAGAAGCAAGGCCCAGTCTTCTGCCAACATTTTCCAGGAAGCCACCATGTCCTTGATCATTTCTGCAAATATTCTTTCCTGCTGGGCTCAGAAAGAGCCTCATTCTTGTGTTCTATCCATTACTTGCCATAAAAATCCTAATGCTGTATCCCTAATAAAATTTCTATCTAGATATAAAAATAAGTTCCTTTACTCACCCCTTTCTAAAGTGTTGGTCATATTAGTGTGATAGATGCAGAAGTAAAATCCCTTAAATCACTTTCTAATAAGTGAGAGTATATTCTGTGCACTAAACAGTTAATCGCGATGACAGTTCTTAGGATATTTGTTTTGGTGAAATTTTATGAGGCCTGAGTTACGGACCAAGAGGGTATTTTAAGTCAAGAAGCTGAAATAAAAACACCAATTCTCCTAATTTTGGGGGGAAGAGGTATCTTATGCAGTATTTTTCACCATGTGCAATATTGGAATAGTACTATACTTATTGTATAAAAGTATAGCAAAATTTACACCAATGAGTATAAATTATTCTTAACATTGAGAAATGATAAGAGACTAGAGGACATGAATGGTTATATAAACTTTTTAATAGAGACATATGGCAAATGTGAAGATTGTCTATAAAGAAATGTATTTCCTTCTACATTATTTGACAATTTCTTCCTTGTTATCCATCTTAAAGTCAAAATAGTCACAAGAGTCTCAGAATCATTATAAGAATGATCTAAAGACATTGTGTTTAGATTTCTAAAAAATGATTCATGATAGTTGTAAGTGGGCACATAGATGACAATCATTCCTCTTATATGTTGTGTTCTTTATTTTTTCTTTTTTAGAGAATTTAAATACAAAACCTCCTGACATGCAAGCTAATACTGTAACAACAAAGTCAACTTTAGCAAACTTGCAACAGTTCCTTTTTGCAGTGTCTGTTCTAGAATCCTTTTCTTTCCAGCAGTGACCTTCAAAACTTTAATCGTACATAAGAATCATCTAGGGAGCTTGTCAACAACGCAGATCACCTACAGAGAATCTGACTCATTCATTTGAGCACAGCCAGAATCTGCATTTTAACAACCCCAGGGACTCAGATGAAATTCATTCACCTAAGCAAACTTTGAGAACAAGCCACGATGGCCTCGTGAACTCAGAGCCAATGGGAAACCTGATTGAGAAACCTATCTTGCCATTAAACCAACCTCGAAGTGTCAGGCCATAGTGCATACTTGGTGCTCACTCGAATGGAAGTAGGAGGAGAATGTGAGTCAGTGTGGTTCTGTTTGTAATTGCCCACTTCCCACTGTAGGGAAATAATTTATCCATAAAGCAGCAAGGTCAAGGTTCCTAGGATACCCTAAGCAAATGTTTTCCTCCTCACCACTATGTAAACAAGTTTTTCAAGGCACTTCAGATTAAAAAAGTGAAGAATGAGGAAAGAGAAAGTAGGAAAGAATGAAAAGAAGGATTTTTTACATGAAAAATAAAAGCAAGGTAATAATGCTCACGTAAGTAGAATGACCTGGACTGCAAATGATGAATAAGCATAGGGTCTGCTTGAGAAGCACGTACTCAGCTAAGCCAGACCCACTGGCCAGTAACCAAATAGGAAGAGTTGGGAATTATTCGTTTTCTGGCCTCCTAGTCTCTGCAGAGTACATGAGGGTTTAGAAAGATGGTCTTGATCAGAAATCTTAATCCATGACAAATTGAGGGACGGAATTGCATCTCAGTGAGATCTTGCTGACCAAATTCTCCTTCAGCCACTCATATGCCTACCAAGGGTTTTCAAATTCTGCCCTGGGTCTGGCTATTACATTAAGAACGTATCTTATAGTTTAGATCATGATTCCTATTCAACTGCTCTCCTATGCAGTTCCCAAATAGTAAACACACAAGGAAAAGCACTTTCCTAAAAAGAGCTTTACTTTTTAACTTCCACGAGGGAACAACAGTTGGCTTTAACTTTCTACAGTTCTACAATGCTTGTGTTTGAAAAGCTTCTCGTATTTGAACACATCTCAAAATCTTGGCCACACCCTCTCTCCACAATGCACAAACATGTGGTTATGATCCCTGAGGGCGTTTCACATGCTTTTGCACCAGATAACTGTGTATTAATCAAGCTAAGGTAAAGTTAATCCATGGCAATTAACAGGAATAACACTTGAGAAAAAAATCCTGAAGCCAGCTTCTGGAATGAAGCCACCACTCCTAGCAGGGAGGCCATGTGGTGGGCACAGAGCCTACATCTACAAGACTCTTCTTGTGACTTCCCTTTTGGTCAAGGGCAAGAGACTCTCCATAAGAAGGCAGCTGAACATGTCCCCAGCTTTGCTCATCTCTTTTGTTAGCATAACTTTTAGAATCGTATGAAGGCCAATCTTCCCCATGCCAGAGCCTCACTTCCTATGAAATAGGCAAGACAAGTCAACGAATGCTCAGAGGAGTTAAGGGGTTGCCCAAAGCTAACAAACCTTGCACGTGGTAAAGCTGGGAGAGAACTGAGCTCTCTTAATGCCCCGGAAAATAGACTATGGTCGTTTTTCCAAAGGAAAGTTGCTTCAAAAAGGTACAATGGGCAGAAATCTACGTGTCATGATATAGGGGAAAGAAATTCCTGACCAACTGTCACTTGCTAGGCTTGTAATTCCTACCACTCTAAGCATACAGGGAATGAGATATAAACTAAACCCTATTACAGTGTCATGTTACTACATCAGAGGAATCTATATCCACCTAATCTCAGACAGGGACACTGTGGAAATGAAGCCCAGACCATCCGTAGGAGCCTAGGGAGCTGAGGAAGATAACTTGTCCCCAAAACAATGGTGGGAGTGAGGGTCCAGCCCTTTTCCAGGAGGGATGGAGAGTAAACAGATAAAATCAGGTTTTCAGAGTAGTCTTTCAAAAGAGACATTTTGAATCAAACCCCTGTCCTCAGGACAGAATAAAGCACTCTGTTCCTTGGGACACACTAGGACCAACTTCCCTCATTTCCCAGTTTTCCTTAGATTAGGAAATAACAAGTAGCTTAAATGGATGTTGCTACTAATAAAAGTTAACAATAAAGCCTGCACAAATTTATGCAAGGAAGTATAGACAGGAATGATTTTTAAAAAGCAAACCAACCTAACAGGACATTATCTTCAATATCCTCATGCTAACTTACATATTAACAGTAATCATTTTCCAACGAATGATACCTGAGGTTCAAGTCTTGCTTCATCACCTACTAATTGTGTGATCTTGGGCAAATTAGTTGACCCTGCTAAACATATGGCGGAATGGGCAGAGACGTGGAGCCACACAGAGAGGAGGCAGTACGCAGAGTTGCAAAGCAATAAAAGCTACAAGCGAGGGGGAGCCATGAGTCGGGAAGATTTCAATAGGGCTGGTGGAAGAGGAAGGAGGAATCGGTAGAGAAAGAAAGAGGAAGACCCTGAGTCCTAAACCTGTCAGGCCATAAGAATCACTCTCGGGTCTGTAGACCCAACGTGCTGGTTAAGTAGTTTCCTGTTCTCCTTACTTTTTGGTGTCCCTTATAGTAATGCAACACTCACTGAGGTCACCTGAGAGTATCCACAATCCCCATAACCTGGAAAGCCTACTATTATGAATATAAAACTGTTACTACAACTAACAATGCTAGTCACACTTAATGAGTGCTTGTCGTCTGACAGGTCCTGTTTTAATTAGCTTGTTTAATCCTCAAAACAACCCTGTGAGTTAAGCATTAATATTATTATTTCTACTTTACAAATTAGGAAATTGAGGCCAACAAAAGTTAAAAAACTTGTACAAGGCTTTACTGGTAAGCATAGAAAAGAAAGGAGACAGAAGACAGCCTTATTGGAAAATTTTATCACCAGGAACATCTTAGAGAAAGTTGCTATAGGAGTTAAGCTTCTGGTATTTTCCTTTCCCGGGAGCTTAGCAATGGAAAGCTTAGCATGTTAAGGCGTTCTGAAGAAAGCATATTAAACATTACCGTGACTACTGAAAAGAACAGGTTTTGGCCTGTTTCTGAGACTTTGAGCCCAGCTCCGATATCATTAATCCCTTCATGGGTAAGTAGTCCTGGAGTATGTTCCAAATGTAATTAAAATACCCATATTAGCAATGGGTAAAAGGTTTAAGAGCAACTACTGAAGACTGATTTTTTTTTTTTTTATCAACCATGATTCTCTTTTTGAGTAGTTTTGTCTCTTTGTGTTTCACTAAGTAACAAACCTCAAGCACGATAAAAGTGAAGCCCTTTGAAGTCCAAACGCTGTTACTGCACCTAAGATTTTTCTGGGATGTGGGATGGGGAAGGCAGAAGAGGTACGTGGAACAGAAATTTCATTTAAGTTTTGATTCAAGACCTTTCCTCATCAAATGAGTCATATATTATCTTGACAATCACTCTCCATCCCAGGCTCCTCTCTGCTCCCTTGTAAACCTGCTCAGCTCTCATCGGAAAAGAAAACCTTCCCTCCATCGGGTGGCCTGCCTCAAGCCCCCTGTCTATCCCCTTCCCTGACCACCAGGCTCCCACTGCCTTCGCTCCCTCTCACGTCCAATCCGATGTTCTCAGGCTACCACCCTCACCCCACTGCAAAAGCTGCTTTTGATACAGCTGGTAACGACCTCTCACGGGACAGCCAGTACCTTCTTTCCAGTCCTGTTCTAATTTGACCTTTCTGTTGCCTCCTACGTCCTTCGTGAAACTCCGCCCTGGGATTATACACACATACCATTCTATCAACTCTACTATTCGATCATCATCCTCACTTTCTTGAATTGCCTTTCCTCTCCTTTAGGCCCCTTAAATGTTGTTTATTCCCAAATGGTAATACTTGGATAAATCTGGGATCGAGGGTGGAAGGTGCCAGATAAGTAAATCTGTTCCTAAAACACAGGGAAGTATTAAAGAAAAAGAGAGGGGATCCAAACAAGGAAAAACCCAGTATTATGTGGTATCAGAGGATCCTGTTTTGATGAGTCTATTGGGAATATTTTCTGTAGTGTAGATAGATTATTATAAATAGTCTTTTTCTCAGAGGAAATCACTTTCTTTAATTGTTTCATTCCTTGAAGGGACAACGTCAAAGCTGTTGAGCCCCAAAGCACCCCCTCTGTGTCATTTAGCACACATGGAAAAATTTTCCCTAAAGAATGCCGAAAGAAATTTCTATAAAGAAATTAATTTATCTTCTTTTGCTCAACTGAAAGCAGTAGCACATGAGCCTTGGCTATTTCCTGTCAGTTTCATAATAAACAACCCAGCCCTCTCTTGCCCTCAAATCTTGAACCCCACATGCTCCCAAAGATATGATAAATGCTTGTGCCAGGACATAATGACCACTTAAAAGATCCTCAGTGTGTAGAATACAGTCGAGGAGTTCAGTCTGTTACAGACATGGCTTCTCCTTACAAAGCCTGTTTTCTAAAATACGGGATGGGGCCTTTGGGCCAACTGCAACTTTATGGAGCTTTCAGCCTGTTAGGAATTGTCTAGATGCTATAATTAAAAGTAATAGTATATCCTTTGAAGGGCCAAATATGGCATGGCAGATGTGATACACTCTCACCGGCCAGGAGTGGAGAAGAAAGGCTGGATATTATATATTAAACTTTTGAAAGAAAATTTATTGGGGCTGTCGGATTGCTGATGACAGTATATAAAACATCACTGGCTTTTCTCTTTTCATTTACCTTTGTGGAGTGACAGGCTGCGGTCAGAGGCAGGCTAAGGCTTGGATAGTGACTGTGCCCTGCTTCACGGAGTTTACTGTTGGGCAAGGAGGACTCAGTGTGGCAAATTGGGGAGGAGTGAATGCCCTGGGGAAGGCAGTTCTGACCCCCAAAGTCATGCCATAGGGCTATCTCTGGACTTGAAAGTTTGCCATTCATCGGCATTGGCCCAAGATCCTGGAAAACACCCTAGCAGTATTTTGTCTATCCCTTCATCCCATCCTGTGAGGTCCCAAGTAAGGAAAGTGTTTACAGCAGCGACAACAGTTACAAAGACAACAGGTACCAAGACAGCAATGAGAAGATGGGATGTTGGGCTCAAGTTAGGAGAGTGTGGCCTCCTACTGCCTGTCTGTGGTGGAGGCAGTCCTCTTTCCATAAGCATGCGTTCAGTTTTGCCCTCCCTTACTTCACTCTGTCACCTAGAATAAAGCAGCAATGTCAGACCACAAATGTCCATCCATAAGACTACTGGTGAGTCCCTATTTTCCAAAGTTAGTTCTGTTCCTGAGGCAGAGAGCTTGTGTTTGGTAGCAGCATTATCTCAGTAAAAACACAACTAAGTCTGTGAGCAATAACCTACTAAGTACTTACCAGCCACAAACCAATTCATGTTGAAGGATGAATCAGCTGAAGGCTGGTTTTGAAGGTGGTTGGGGGGAAAGAAGAAAGACAGGTACAGTTAGAACCCTTGGGGGTCACATCTGGACAAGAACCCCAGAACATGCTGGACGTAAATGGAGCCAGAGGAAGACTAGAATAGGAAGGTGGAAAATTGAAAGGCAACATCACTTGTGCCACCATTTTTGTCAGGCCCTGATAACTGAATCAGATATAAGAGAAAAAGCATTCGACATAGGCGAATGGTGTTTCTTTGAAAGGAAGAAAGGTAAAAATTGACCAAATAAAATTGGTAATGAGTCAGGCCATATAACGACAGAAAGTTCAGTGTTGGAGGCTAACGGGTAACATGAATCTGTTTTGTCTAGAAAGCACAGGCCAAGGAGAGTATAGGGAGAAAGGGGCAAAGCCAGGGAATGGGGGCCTTCCAGGGATCTTGCAACACAAGCCCAGGGTGGAGAGTGAAGGTGGCAGTAGGTGACACCTCAAGGAGGGTGGTCATGGAAGAGTCACCTCAAATGAGGCTCTCAGCTCCACCAAGTTATCCAAAGCTCTGCATTGTGCTTAACACAAGATTCTTTCTCTGTAACACATTGAAATTTCAACACCAACTTTGCTTGGTTTGTTCCCTCAACTTTATTTTTCTTTAACTTAGACAGAAAAGAACTTTTAAATACAGCACACAACGGGACAATGAAACAGAATTGGAAATACTTTGGTTTATTTATAAATGATGATACTGTCAACAGAATTTAGACTGGAAATATTTATTTCCCCAGAGACTGCCACCCTTTTGAAACAAAGATTTCTCTGCCATAAAACTAGTTTAAATATTTAAAAAATGACAGATGGACACCACTAAAGATTTGCTGTCAAAAATACCCTTTCAGTTAGATTAACAAATTCAAGTAAATTCTATGAGCTCATTAACTTGCCATAATTGATTAATTTATGAAATGGGGAAGTAGTGAAGAGATAAAATTGAAATTCACTCTTTCTCCAGCTGACTTCAGAGAGACATTAAAAAGCAAACAGCAAATTCAAATTAATAGTATGTTAAAGAAGAAAACACTTCTTTCTATATATCAGGTGTGAATAACAATTAATTTATGCAGAACTATATTCTATTTTAGCTGTAAGTATGAAAATATTTTTACTAAGTGTCAAAAAGAAATCATTCAGGTCATTTAAAACCTTGTAAATACTCAATATTCCATAGTTGTAGTTCATGTGTGATCTTCAATGTTAATTAAGGAATTCTAAATTCAATACTCAATCTTGAAGAGAAAAAATGATGGTAAATCTCATTTTTTCCTGTGGTATATACCATCCTTTATTTAACTTTCTTGGACTTGTTGAAGATCTCATTTAAAAACTGATGAATTACCTATGAATTACATCCCCACAAACTCTGGATTCAACAGCAAGACTACTTAGAAGATGGAATCATTTTATAGACATATTTTAAAATTTTGAATATGCATTTGCCCTTCCTTCTGCCACAAGGAGATAATCCTTTAAATATTCCTATATTCCATTTCTGCACCTCTCCTGCCTCTGTCAGATTAACAATAGGTCAAAGGGATCATTTTTTTGGATGACCAATTTTTAAGTGTTTTTGTTCACTTGCCTAAATTGTCTGAATAATTATCTTGAAGTCCTATATCATTTGGTCTAGTGGGTTTGAAATTTTAGCAGCACTTTGGAGCTGTCCAACAGTGCTTGGTTTGTATCCCTACTCTGCCAGTGACCTGGAATTGTGTGAGGATAAAAGAGATATCTGGGAAAGGGCCTGGTTCCTGGCACAGTGTAGATGCTTCAGGATATTAGATTTTTCCTTTATTCACAGCAACAGAGCAAATGGAGCCAGGCTATGATAGAGCGTAGGGTATAGGTTGGCTCACTGGGGTGCTGTTGAGAGAACCGTTCAATTTCTTCATGGTTTGTCAAAATGCCTAATGATATCATCACTAGAGATGTACTCTGAAGTCTTTAAGAGCTGCCTGTTAAAAAAAGAAAATATCCTCAAAGGCTAAATAATCCAGGCTGTTTAGCTGAAAACAGCCTGCAGTACTACAGGCAGCACGTGGAGCGTGAGGCCTTGGAGGCCTGGGACCTGCATTCAGGAGCCAGCAAAGCCACCTCAGCAGGTGGGGGAGCCCGAATGATAAACTCACCTGCTGTGGGCAAAACAAGTGGCCAGTGGTCAGAAAACCCAGGTGACCAGTCTCCTCCAGAAGTCTGCCCTGCCCCTGGAGGGTCCTTCTGTCATTCCCTTGGAGGGGGCACCTGACCCAAGAACTTGGTGAGGCCGCAGCCAGTATTCCTTAAAATGCATTGGCCCAACTGTCATGACCAACCACAGATGGACTAGGAAGGAAATGCCAATGGAGCCTTCAGGGGCTACGGTGGGAAGTGCCTCCAGCAGTTTTGAGCTTCCAACCTCCACGGCTGGGAGCAGACTCTAGACTTGAGAAGTGTGCTGGGAAGAACCATGCAGACCTGGGGAAGGCTGGACACAATTGCTGGTCTCTTAATTCTTTTAATAAATATTAATATAAATATTCACTAAACATCTATTATGTGCTAGGTGTTGTGCTAGGCTTTAAAAATTCAAAGGTAAGCAAAACCTACCCTCTTGAAGCTTACAGTTTACCGGGAGGCGGGGTAAGTAAGCAATCACATGCAATCACAAGAACTAGGAGTTACAAATTGTGACAAGTACTAGGAAGAAAGGGTAGAGTGCTCTGTGTATATAAGATGGAGAGTTTGATTTATTAAAGTTTTATTTGAGATCAATTTAATGGGTCGTGACTAGTAATTTTAAAAATGCAATAGAAGGCAAAGTAATAGAAAATGTCAAAGTGCATTGGAAATAGTACAAGTTGAATATGGTTTCTTGAAACTTTTGTGTCTCTGTGTGTCTGTGTTTCTGTGTGTGTGTGTGTGTGTGTGTGTGTGTGACAGAGAGAAAGAGAGAGAGAGAAAAATACAGGATTGTTAAGTGTGTTTCCTTCCATGGATTGTAGTAAAAAAACTTTAAAAGCTAATATCAAAGACCAAGTTAACAAGATTTGGAGCAGTAGATATCATGGATTGTCCTTGAGGGTGGGGACGATTGGGTTGTGGAGAGAAAGGGAGACTGTGGGCCAAACAGCCCCTTTCATTGACATATTCCTCCAGAGGGTGAGGTGAGCAACACATTTGGGTATCATAGTCATCTAGAGTCTGGCAATGAGATATCTAGAAAACCCTGTCTCCACACGCTCCATTTCATCCGGAGCCACTTGGAGCCACAGGGGGAAAGGTAGGGAAGAAGGGACAACATAGCTTGAGGGTGCAAAGACAGCAGGGGTCCACACTGGGGCACCCTGGGAATCTTGAGATTAAACAGATCCTGTGTCAATCAGCAAATACTGGGGTGTCAGGGGACTGATCTGGTCTTTCTTCTTAAATTTCGCTGGTAGCAGCGGAGAGACTAGAACTCAAGTCTGAATACCAGGGCGGGTCTCTTTCACCACACCATGATGTCTTCCCCGGTACAGAAAACAACAGTGACCCATGTTCTGTGGGTCTGTAGTACAGTTGATAAGGACGGCGGCACTCAGGATCGGGAATGTGCACTGGTTTTAAGGGGCCAGATGTGAATGGAAATGGATTTGTTACACAGGAACATAAAAAGGTCACCTCTCAACATCTCAAACATTCTCTCTCCACCTTGAAATCAAGTTTCATGCATTGTACCACTGAGCTGATGAAGCCCCTGAAGGCTGGGTGGTGTTTTTAATGGGTTGTTTCTAGTTTTGATACTGTGGTGGGGGGAAAAGGCTCAGAATCTTTAGTTTGAAAAGGCATCTTTGTTCATAGCTAATTCCAGACAAAAATCAAGTCAGTTTTGGACTTCTCTAATGGAAAGATAGAAAAAAAAACCTTAAAATCATACTCCAAGCTCTGATGAAGAGATACTACCACAGATTTTCTGATGCTGTAAAGCTCCCTGTAGTTCTGTTTAGAGTGGATGGGGTCCACTTCTCTTGGAAGTTAATCTGAGGTGAAACTAAATATATTACGGCATGTAGAAAAAAACAATCTCAACAGACTCCATGGAAAGTCATGATGAAAACTTATTTCAGCAAGAAAGTTAGCTCATTGGTGGCAAAGGTTGGCAATAATAAACAAGAACTAAGTAGTCAGAAGCATGGGTTTGGTCACAGCTACTTCTGGGTTTCTATCACAGCATTGCCACTCACATCCCTGGGTACGGTACGTAACGTCCCTCAGCCTCAGTTTCCATGTCTGCATCCCTGGGAGAATGAGAACATCCTTAACCTTTTGGGTTGTTATAAGAATTACACAAGGTAATGCACATGTAGGGCATAGTAAGTGCTCAATAAATGCAAAAGTTAATTTTTTAAATAATTATTAATAATCACATTGTCTCTAGCTCTTTCCTTTTGATATGACAAGAAATATATCACTGGTTTTTCAGTTTCTCTTTGTTTACAGTTGTCTTCTCCTATCAATGAAGACAAATTATAATTTGATTTTTCCACAGTGGATCTTTCCATTTCTTCTCAGTAGAACAGAATTTTGAAAAAAGTCCTAGTCAAGTTTCTATCAGTTTTGGTAGGCTTGGGTCTCAAATTTCTTCTCAAGGTCAATCTAGAGTGTCGCAGTCATTCTTTTGGGTGGATCCACTAGGGGAAGAATTTTTACAAGGAGAGACAGTGATATTAGTCCTGAAATGAACTGTAGAAATCAGCTAACATAACTCCATCTCTAGGAAACTGACACCCAGAGAGATGAAAGCTACGATTCTTCTAAGGTTCTGCAAGTTGTGTGCAGCAATACAAGACACGCGTGTTTGAGAAGTGACAATAGAAGACCTGAATCATCAGAACTACTTGACGTGAAGGCTCAAGCCACCCTTCTCTGTGAAGCAGCAGCTGTGATTTCATTTTGCTCAAAAAAAGGGAAAACTTTGAAAATTTTTTACCTACCTTTCCCCTTAATGTGGAATAAGAATTTGCTAGTTTTTAAATCTCAAGTGAGAATTCAATGATCTATACCAAATCACTTTCCCTTTTCCAAAAGAGGAAAGAGAAATAATATTTGTTAAACACATATATGGTAAATAATTTCCACAGTCTCATTTAATCCTCATAACAACCCTGTGGAATAGGATATTACCTTTTTGCAGATAAGGAAATTGAGGAATTATCTGACATTATATTACATATTGATTCATGCATTTATTATCTATTTAGACACCTTTAGCATGTAAGTTTCATGAGGGCAGGGTCTTTCTATATCCCCAAATCTAACACAAGGTCTGGCACACAATAAGTGCTCGAGAAATATTTGTCATATGAATGGATCAATGAATTAATTCATTAATAAGGGAATATAATAAAGAATTAAATATCTGACTTAGATGTAATAGTATATAACTCTGGCAGTAAAAAAGAAATTATGCATAATAAATGAATAATTTCTTCTAGGTGATCTTATATTTTATATATTATTAACTTTACTTTCTTCAGGAAAATATACATTTAATCACTTATAGAAGGCTAGCTTATAGATTCTTGAGTTTAGCTGAAAATGTTGGTTATGCATATGAAGATGGTCTCAAATAGGAGCAAGATTACTCAGAAAAGCATTCTTTTTAAAAACTGTGGCCACCAGGAAACTTAAGGAATTAATACTATTTATCTAAATCAGATACAGCACACCTTTAGGTTCACAGACTCAATCATAACAATGGTTTCAGTTCAATCGTTTGAGGTTGATTTATTCTTGAAGACGTATATGAAAGATTGACCTTACCAGTTAGTATTTATTTGAACACAAACTGTCTTTAATAACTTTCTCTAAGAATTGAAGTAAAGTTCAGGGATGCCATAAGTCAAAGTATCTTTAAACTTCATTTTAGAGACAGACGCCACAAAAACCTTCCAAAGGACGACTAGGCAGCCATATATATCAATGGACACCTCTGACCCTGTGATTCCGTTTCTAGCATTTATCCTGAAGAATCATTAAGGATGTAGGCAAAGATGAATGCATAAATGTATTCAGTGGAGTGCTGTTTCTAATGGTGAATAACTGGAAATCAATGTAGCTCAGTAGAGAATTAGTTAAATAAATTATGCTCTGTCATCACAGTGGAATGTTATTCATTCATTAGAAATGTAATGCAAGAATATTTAATGACATGGAAAGTTGTTTATGACATATTTTTAAATAAAACAGTGGGTTATGAAACAGTAGATAAGCATGCTTCCAGTTTTATAGAAAACAGGTGCATTTGTGCGTATCTGAAAAAATATATAGCAAGCTGTAAAAAGGGATTAACTTTAGGTCAAAGAATTTGAAATAATTTTTATTTTTAAAATTTTTGTTTATCTGCACTTCTCCTTTTTCTCAAATTAACATACATAGATTTTGTATTAAGAAGCTATTCTTCATTTTAGAAAAGAATAGGAAACTCGTCTGCAGGTCTACAATCTATAAGTACAGTTGCTATTCTTCAGGGTCGACCACTTCTTCCCTTCAATGGTTCTGCTCTTTCAACATTTCCTTTCCCATCTCTCATATAAACATTCGTGGTGATCACATCGCACACATTACTTACAGGGCTCTATCAAATCTTCTTTGTAGTCTCTTGTAACTGTCAAGAATTTCCATAAAAGTTACTTTTTGGAAAAGGCAATAGCATGCATCTATCATCTCTTTCAGTGCTTAGCAAATGTGAGGCCCAGGGGACATTTAAGGTCCAACTTTCCCTTTTGCCTTTAAATCTCTTTCTTTACAAGTTTAGTATTAAGCATGCACAGTGTGTGTATGTGTGTGTGTATGTGCAAGCATGTGTGTGTGTGTATGTGTGTGTGTATGTTAGAGGGACAAGCTTTGTCAATTCTCAATATAGCATGTCCTTGAATAATGTCATTTTGTTCAACTTCATTTCATTATGATGTTGATGAGAAAAAAAATTTATTCCTAGCCTGGCCACTGTCTGTGTGGAGTCTGCACGTTCTCCCCATGTCTGTGTGGGTTTCCTCCAGGTACTTCAGCTTCTTCCCACATCCCAAAGATGTGCACGCTGGGCTCACCGGCTTGTCTACGTGTCAGCGTGGAGTGAGTGTGGGTGTGTGTGTGTGTGTGTCCTGCGATGGGATGGTGTCCTGTCCAGGGCTGGCTCCAGCCTTGGCCCTGAGCTGCCAGGATGGGCTCCAGCCACCCGCAAACCTGAACTGGAATTTGCGGGTAAATCATTATCTTACTTGTTTTTATTAATATTTCTTAAATGTATGTATAGCTCACATTTATTTCAGAGTTTAAAATTGAAGTGTTTTGGTCTTTATTTGGAAGTCCAGTGATGTTTCTGTGACCAGAAATATCGTATAAGAACTTAACTCTTGTTTGCATTAATTAGCCTATGGAAAAATTGGTTTCCTTATATATTGTTTCACATAAAGTTGCAGTTTCCAAGAACCTACTGATGACATTAAGTGAGGACTTACCATATTGTGTTTGTAAATGAGCTGAAATCTTACTTTTACATTGTTGTGGTAGCTGTTGTTTTAACATTTCTCCATCTCTCATTTCCAGTTTGTTTTACTTTGCATTAACTTTTTATTTTCTTTTTTGAGCATCTACCAAGTATGGAACCCTGTGCCAGGTGTATTACATGTTACTTCACTGAATAATGACAGGAATACGGTATTTGTTCCCACTTGTCAGGTGTGTTCAGTGCTTTTTGATTTGTGTAGTGTTTTCACACTTATTATTTCATTTGATCCTGTTATGCTGGTATTATTAGTGTTCCTGTTTTACAGATGAGAAAACTAAGACTCAGGGAAGTTAAAGAACTTGCAAAAGATCCCGCACTGAGAATCTGGAAGTGAGATGAGAATCGACTTGTCTGTCTCCCAAAACTCCACCTCAAAGTTCTACACTGTTTTCTCTCAGCAAAGGCTCTGGGAGTTGTTATTCCTATTACTACAACTGCTAACACCAACAAGGAACACAGATTCCACAGATTACTAAATGATCAAAAGGCGAATAAAACAAAGAGTCCACAAACCGAGAGTCATGGAAAGTGAAATGACTTAGCTTCTGCTCTAATTCCTCCTCCCACCGAGGAGAGGTGGAGTATGACACAGTCATCCCTCCGTGGGGGTGAACATCTTAGAATACTTTGTCATATCAGAAACATCTTGTTTCCTCTCAAATAAAATACGAATTCTAAATTAATCCCTCAGAAGCTGTTAAAAATATCTCGATCTTATGGTTTTTCCTAAATTATTTTAAAATTGGTTGTTCTAAAAAAAAAAAAAAAAAAAACTGGCTGAGCAACCTGGCTCCTTATCAATTTGTGGGATTTCTAGGAAGTGCCCAATTGCATGCGACACTTCTGGTGTCCTGGATTAGATTTTTCCTACCATCAGCCACCTTGACTTATGGGACAATGACACCGTGTATTCTTCCTGTCTCCTCCTAGACTCTCAGGTGCTTCAGCTGTACTTTTTTGGCTTTTACTTCCCTTGTAGCCCACACACACAGATTCCTGTAACTTAAACCCAGTTTTTAATCTATCTGCCCACAGCAAACCAAACCAGGTCTATACTATATTTATCGAACATTTTGCTAATGGCTCCTTCTTTGTGACTGGGCCCTAGAGGCACAGAACCCCAAAGACTCATGCTCCCCTTTCACAGGGAAGCGTTGTTGCTGGAAGTGCTGTCAAGTAAGAATGATCTTCCCCAACCCTCCTTGCCTATCAATGGCTCTTGTGAGCAGTCCTCACCAATAAAGTGTGAGTGGAAGCCACGTGTACCACTGCTGAGTGGACGTATTTAAGAATTGGATGCACGATCTTTCACTCTCTCTTCTTCCTGGCCACTGGCCGAATGATGCCAAAAAAACTTGAAAGTCACAAGATGGCAGAGCCATAAGATGGAAGCAGCGTGGGTCCCTGAGTCACTGCTTGGAGGAGAACCACCTGACCTGCATTAGATGGTGATATAGACATGAAATAAGTTTTTGTTGGGTTAATTCACTAAGATTTTGGGATTATTTGTTCTAACAGTTTACCTTGATTAATACTGGACCTGTGAGCCTCAATATTCCCCTTCATTAGGCCAGGGTCCTGGAATTAGATAAGTTTGAATCTACTACGGGTGTTAGTGGGGTGCAGGTGCCAGGATGTCATTCATAGTGGAAGTTCTGTCACTAATCTATACCCAAAGCAATTGTTGGGAATTGTGCAGACAGGACTAGCAATATCCATTGGCCCCTTCATTCTAACTCAGCTAACCTATACCCACAGCAATTGTTGGGGATTGTGCAGAAACGACTAGCAACATCCATTAGCCCCCTTTCATTCTAACTCAGCCCTAGTTTTGTTGAGGGCAACGATGTGCTGGATTAATAAAAAGTACATTTGCAACCTCCCTTGTAGATGGATGTAACACAGTTTTGAACAATGAAAAATATAAACAAATGTCATTACGTGAGCTTCTAGAAAAGCTTCTTTAAAAGGAGCAAAGTAAGCCAGGCACAGTGGCTCACACCTGTAATTTGTTTAAGTCACTGACTAGTTTGATTGTCTGTTACTTGCAGCAGCGAAAAGCAATCCTAACTGATACAGGGGTGATCCAAGACTGCCCACAGCACAGATCTTCCTGATGTGTTAGTCTCTCCGTCTTCCTGCTCCATCTTCTTCTTCTACTCATTTTTAATTCTTCCCATTCCAGGACTTACACTGGACAGCGGCAGCCATTGAATTTCTAAGTTCATTTGGGAACTCTTAAAAAGAAAGAGCTTAGTGACTCTTTCCTTAGTCATTTAATTTAGCCTCACATCCTCCACCTTTGAATGACATATGTCAACTTTCAGGTACCTTCTCTCTCTGATACCCTCAAAATGCTGCTTCATCTCTGGGTCAGACAGCTCTGCAGTCTGGGCTCCATCAATGTAATTATGGGATTCAAGAGAAATCCAAGAAGTTAAGTTTATTCACTTGCCCCCAGGCAGGACTGTGTTTACCTCTTCCAGACTTATAGTTGTCTTTCATGAGCTAAAATGTTTTCACAAAGCATGACTCACTTGGTATCTTTGAAGGCATCAATTTAATCTGTTCTCAGTTTCTCTGCCAGTAAAATGGGTACTGTGATACAAGTTGGGAATGTCAAGACCTTCTGCTTAAACATTCTGAAGTTTGAAACGAGATAGGATTATTTTCTTTGTTAAGTGCTGTGGTAGATTAAAATGGCCAAATATTTTGCAGCTGTTTCCATCAAGAGGTTGAGTCTATTTCCCTACCTCTTGAAGCTGGATTGCCTTACTGACTTGCTTTAACTAATGACTGTGGTTAAAGTGACATTGTAGAGTTCCTGACTTAAAGCTCAAGAAGACTTGCAGCTTCCACTGTCATCCTCTTAGAATGTTCCTTCCACCATGTAAGGATGTAAAGAAGACCAGCTAGGCAACTGAACAATGGGAGGCCAATGGAAGAGGGAAAGGCTCAAACCGACAGTCACCACCGGGGCCCTGGACTTGTATGTGAGGCCATCTTAGACCCCACAGCTTCACTTGAGTTACCAGGTAATTGCAGCCATATCAATGACCACAGGAAGACCAGCAGAAGAACTTCCAGCTGAGCCCAACCCAAACTGCCAACCCACAGAATCATGAGAAATGATAATTGCTGTTGTTTTAAGTCACCAAATTTTGAGATGGTTTATTAGTGTCTTAG
Source organism: Eulemur rufifrons (assembly GCF_041146395.1). Classification (NCBI taxonomy): domain Eukaryota; kingdom Metazoa; phylum Chordata; class Mammalia; order Primates; family Lemuridae; genus Eulemur; species Eulemur rufifrons. Next base: position 224,327,920 of record NC_090989.1, on the reverse strand, counting down.
GTCTGGTATAGCAAACTTCCATAAACTAGATGGACTAAAGCAACAGAAATCTATTCTCTCACGGTTCTGGAGGCTAGAAGTCTGTAATCAAAGAGCCAGCAGGGCCATGCTCCCCACTGAAGGTGCTAGGGAAGAATACCACCTTGCCTCTTCTAGCTTCTGATGGTTGCTGGAAGTCCTTGACATCCCTTGGCAGGTAGCAGCATACCTCCAACCTCTGCCTCTGCTTTCACATGGCTGTCCCTGTGTCTCTTCTTATAAGGGTACTAGTGATTAGATTTAGGGCTTACTCTAATCCACTACGACCTCATTTTACCTTGTTTACATCTGCAAAGAGCCTATTTCCAAAAAGATCACATTCACATTAAGAATCTTTTGAGGGGGACACAACTCAAACCACAATGGGTGGTTTGTTGAGCAACAAAATATAATTATAAATATGCCCTTTGCTATAATTTTTCTACTTCAAACATATGAAGAAAAATTTAAAGATAATAAAATCAAAAGGATAATCATGTTCTGAAGGATAACAACATACAACAGTGACATCAGAGTTTCAAAATCTCCTATGTACCTAGTAATAATCTATTTATATAGTATATAAATAGAGTATTTTACTTATTGCTAGAAGTCTTAATGGCGGTGCAAAGCAAAATTTGTTAAACATTAGACAGCATAATGTAACCCAAAGAACTTTACCCATTTGTAAGTTATTGTGGGAAGAAAGCACTCTTCCTCTCCAAGATCAGAGCGTCTTTCTGCAGCAGTGTGTGTCATATCTGTATAAAAGTCCCAACTTTGTAGGAGCCTTCTGGTACCGTTGTCCTACTTCTCTTCTGCCTCATCCAATTTTTTTAAAGGAGTGGTGTCCACCAGCTTCCTCTCTTTCCGCTGCACTGACTCCCTCCGTGACCCTGTGAAATATGACTTCCTTCCCCACAGCTCCACTAAAACTGCTGTTTCAGAGGTTTTCAATGACCACCTTCAAGGCAAATCCAATGGTGGTTCTCTTTGCCCTCATAATTTGGCATGTGACCATTGTAACTGGCCTGTTAGCTCCCTTTTCAAATACCACGGCAGTCTGCCATATCTTGGCCAAATTCCCCTCTTCTCATTTTGTAGCTCTTCTTTCTTGTACAGATTGGCAGCGATTCTTCTCCAAACCCATTCCTCTTCTCTTCCCACTATACTTTCCCACTTTGAAATTTGTCCATTCTTCAGTCCCCATCCCTACCTCATCGATGACTTCCTAATCATATTTTCCATCCTGACCTATCATTCAAGCCCCAAGCCCCATAGCTCAAGCTGCCCAATAGAAATGTTCTGTATTTTATGTTCATCTGTATTAGCCCAGATAGGCTAAGTTATGCTGTGATAAACAATACAAAAATCTTAGTGATTTATAAAAACAAAGACCTTCAGAGGGCAACTCTGGCTCTGCTTGAATTGTCTTTCCTCCAGGATGCAGATGGACAAACCAGCCTCCCTGTGAAATACTGCTGACTATTTAAATAAGGGAAAAGAAAATACAACAAAGCCCAGGCTGGCCCCGCACCTCCAAGGGACCACATCACTTCCAACAAGGTGAAAAGTAAAATCCTCCTACAGGGAGGGATGGTAAATATATGTAAATGTACAGTCTACCACATCCTCTTAAACAAAAACTCTGCAAGAGGAGTACAGAATCATCCTCCCTAAACTAACCCTAATTCTCAATTTTCGTAATTTTTCATTGGCACCATCTTTATCTCATTTGCCCAGAATGGAAATCTTAGTGTTATTTCTTTTATACAAGCTACTTTTTCCAATTACAAAGCACTCTTTGATGAAAACTTGGAAAATACACACACATACATCCACATCCCCAAACACAAGTACACAAAAATCATCAATAATCCTATTACCTAGGGATAACACTCCTGACATATTTTTTTTCTTTTTTTTAGACAGACAGAGTCTCACTCTGCTGTCTGGGCAAGTGCCGTGGCGTCAGCCTAGCTCACAGCAACCTCCAACTCCTGGGCTCAAGCTATCCTGTTGCCTCAGCCTCCCGGGTAGCTGGGACTACAGGTGTGCCCCACCATGCCCGGCTAATTTTTTTGACATATATTTTTAGCTGTCCAGCTAATTTTTTCTATTTTTAGTAGAGATGGGGATCTCACTCTTGCTCAGGCTGGTCTCAAACCCCTGAGCTCATCCAATCCTCCCGCCTTGGCCTCCCAGAGTGCTAGGATTACAGGCGTGAGCCACCATGCCCAGTCATCATCATGACATGTTGACATATGTCCTTCTGATCCTCTCCCTGTCATATGTATTGATCTATTCATCTCTATAGAGGGATATGCACATATTTATTTTTTAATAAAAATGGTATCATACTATACATATAGCTTTGTGGCTGCTAAAAAGTTTATCAAGATCATTTCAATATTTTTTCCTTTTTATTTTAAAATATCTATATGGTAGTGACTTGCTAATTTAAATATCCAGCCCTAAGCGTTCCTCTGAGTCTCAGATTCCTAAATAAAACTGCATAGTAGGTAATTCCATGTGAATGTCTAATATGCATCTTAGACTTCATCTGTCCCCAGTTAAACACTTGATTCACCCTAAAAGTCTGCTCCTCCTCCAGTCTTTTCAATTTCTCCAAAGCATCAATATCTACCCATAACTCAAACTACGAAGACCTCTTGATCTCCCTTGTTCTCTCACTATCCCCATCCCACATCTAATCCATCAGTCCCAGCTCCAAAATATATCCCAGAGCTGCCTGCTTCTCTGCTTCTTGACTTAGCTCTCTAGTCCTGGCACCATCATCTTCCCCCTACACTACCTCCCAACTGGTCTCCTTGCTTCTCTGTGTGGCAGTCAGAGTGATCTCTTAAATGCAAGATCCAATCACATCATGCACTGCTCCATAAACCATTCCACTGCACTGAGAATAACATTGAAATGTTTTCCACTGCCTCTAAGGCCTTTCTGTCTTTGCCTACTCTCCTCTTCACTTCCCTTCCCACTCACTCTACTCCAGACACACTAGCTCTTGCTTTTCTCAACACAGCAAACTCACTCCTGCTCCCGCTGTGCACTTGCCAAACTTCCCTGTCTGGTCTCGGCCCAGAGGTTATCTTCTCAGGGATACTTTCCTTGACCACCCTATCTAAAATATCCCTGCCCCCTACATGGCCCTTTTACATTCTCTACATAGCACTTATTTTATCTGATGTTTCCTTGTTTATTTACTGGTTTGTTTCTTCATTGCCTCCCCATTGGAATATTACTTCTTTTAGAACAAGTACCGTGTCTGTCTTATTCACGATTCTATCCCCACCACTTAGGGGAGTGCCAGGCACACAGTAGGCTACAATCAATATACACAAAGTGAGTGAATGAATAAATATTTAGTTGCTTCCCAAGTCCAGCTGATTCCCTTTAAAAATGTCTGCAGAAACAGGCCCTTTTATCCATTCTAATTACCCTGGTCTAATCCCAGACCTCATCCCTTCACATCACCTCACCTGGAAATGACTGGCCCTTCCTTACCCTCCTGTGGAGCCCCTTCTGATCCATTCTGCACACTGCTAGCTATTCTTCCCACCATGTCAGTTTCACCTGTCAGTCACCTCCCTCCCCTTCAGGGCCTGGCCTCACCTCACCTCCTCGCAGGTGTTTCCCCAACCTCAGGGCTACAAATTTCTGCCCCTCTGAGTTCCTTCCCTTAACCCTCCCCAGCCCCACACACAGTCTCACATGTTCTCTAACTTTTGCATTTATGTTAACCTGCTCACTCCAGCTGAATTCTGAGGGCTGATACTGTCGGTTTGTTTGCTTTTTAAATCTTCCATAATGCCTGGAAAAAGTCATAAGCAATAAAAAAACAATCTTGTTGATCTGAATGAAATTATTGGATAGGGAACAGGATACAGGAGGTAAACTGGATACCCCTTCTAAAGGGATTCCTGTGAGAACAGGTAGTAATTCGGAAGGAAAGAGTAAGATATTAGAAGGTAAAGCAGCCAGAATGTCAAAGGCGGGGTGACAGTCTTGTTCTCACAGACAACAGATGGCCACCACTGTCTTGAAACAACATTTATGTTAACTAGCAGGACAAGGGACTGCTGCATTGTCAGTGGACTTTGAGCCTGAGCATAAGTGAAAGCAGATTGCAACTCTAGTGTAAATTACTGCAGGAGACTAGCGCCGCTTAGGGAACTCCAGTTTGCCTTCCTTGTGAACCCTGGACTCCAGGTGGGTAACTTCCTGACAGCCCAGCTTCTCCAGTGTTCACATTACACAGCAAGCAGCCAACTGAGTACAAAGAACTCAAAGAGTTTCACCAAAGGTGCTTGCTGTGTGCAGAGTATTGTCCTGTATGGTGGCAAGGCAAGGCAGAGATTTGGGGAAAAGCATTTTTACCCACTGCAGCGGAGGGACCATGCCTCCCTGAACAAACAGGAGAATCAAGCCTGAGCCTTCAGCCAAACCAATACAAAAATATCCACATCAAGACCGTCAAGCAAATACCACACCCACTTTTGCTAATCTACATACTTCTCCTGATTGAGTCTCCAGGCAATGAGAAGAAATTTCTATTCTGTGCTTTTAAAACCATGTATTTAAAAATAAACATGTTATCAACTTAACTGCTTATCTCAGGTCAAATGCAAATCGTGGGTACGTTCATCTGAGCGAGAAAAAAAATTTTTTTTTTGAAAAATTCCCTGGCTACTCCAGGAAATGAGTAAGTGATATAACATGAAAGAGTAATTGGAAACATTATCAGAATATACACATCTAAATAACTGTTGCCCTGTATAATTTCATGTGAGTAGTGCCATGCAATTTATTCTGATAAAGCTGTCTTTCTGAAGTCACTTTTGGAACTCCTCTTTGCAATTACTTTCAGAGCTACCTGAAGAGGTGCCTAAAACACAGCTCTATTAATTTACAGTTACAACTTATCTTTAACTCAAACTAATATTACTCAATTTATTAGGCATGCTTGAATGCTAATGACTTGGGCTCCTTCCAGAAGCTATACGATATATTGTTTACAGATATGTGTACACACACAACAAAAGTACCTGTTTGTGACAGTGCTTACCTCTAAGGGAACAGAAGAGAGATTAGAACAAAGGGGACTTCACATTTATCTGCAATGTTCCCTTTTAAAATTTAAAAATATCTAAAGCAAAAGTGACAACAACGTTAACATTTGTCAATTCTGGTCAGTGGGCCCTTAGATACTTGCCATATAATCATCTGTATTTTCTATAATTTTTGAAACCTTTTAAGTAATAAAGTAGATTCTCCCTCAAAGATAAAAGGTTTTACACCACTGAGCTTGTTTTTTAAAATAAATGTACTCCAGTCCCTGAGAATAATTCTAAAAGGATTTCCAAAAATGTTTTGGATAATGCTACGATCCTCAGTGGCGTGACCCCAAAGATGAACACTTTGAAGGCACACCACCCAGCACAGAGGGCTAAGAGGCAAGGGAAGACTCCCTTCTTTTTCCAGTTCTTAATTTTGGGTTCATCTCCTTGCTACTTGCAGGCAAGGCCCATGACTCGCTTGTCTTTATATTTCTAGGGCCTCACATAGCGCTTAGAGCACAGTAACCCTCAGTAGGTGGAGGGAGTGAATGAATGAATGAACCATCAAACTAACCAGCCTAGGATTTAAAAGCCCGCTAATTTAACAAACGATAGGAGAAAGAGGGTAGGGTTGATTACAGTTCTGCATGTCTTAACCTAGCTCTGGTTTAGCAATTAGTATTTTTGGTCTCTATTAAAGGAGAACACTGAATTTTTTCCTTAGAGTGATGAGAATGATAGGAGAAATCATGAAGCTTTTTGAGGTTTCTGAGCAGAGTGATGCTAATGTTTCATGCTAGCTCCAAAAACCAATCCTAGAGGAAAAGGAATACCAAAAAAGTGTGAAAGTCTATACTCTCTACTCTTATCCAAGTGAAAACACATAGAATGAGTTATAGAATCTGGAATCTTACTTTGTGATAGAAAGGGATTCTGATTTTCCATTTGCCATTTTATTTAAAAGGGCTAGGGTTTAGGTACTCAGAGGAGGGTGTAGAATGGATTACATCTGTAAAGCCAAGAAAAAAGCACAGTTTAAAGTCTGGCAACTAGAGTTTACAACAAAATCAAGAAAAGAACTAAGCTGTTAGAACAATCTACTTTTACCACGATCTCACCTATTCAAGGAACAGAGGCAGAAATTGAACAAGATAGAGGTTATTAGCATCTGTAGTTACATATAAGGCAAAGAAAAAAGGAGAAACGCATGACTATTTTAATCCCTTAAGAATGACTTCAGAGGTCACTCAGCGACGTAGGAGAGAAGCTAAACAGGAAGAGGTTAGAGGCATTTCGGAAAAGGGGTCAAGAATGGCAAATAAAGATTTAAAAGAATGATAAAATTCAGAGGGGGTGTAAATGTGGGGAAAGGGGTATTCTTAGTGCCACTGGTGGGTGTGCAAATAGGTATAAATTTTCTGGGAGTCGATTTGGCAATCAAAAGCTCAAAAAATGTTTCTTTCCTTTGATCAAACAATTCTACTATTAGAAATTTGTAAGGAAGCATTTGCACTAGCATAGAAAGATGTATATATAAGACCACTCCATTAATCTGTATACACTATTGTGAAAAATTGGAGGCTATCTTAATGCCTAATAAGTCAATAAATCATCATAGAATCCAATTAAGAGAATTTTCAACAGCCTATATAAATTATGATGTAGCTCTACATTGATTTATATACAGAGTTGTTCATATTTTTAAATTGAAAAACATTATAAAGTAGTATGTACAATATGATCTCATTTTTGTAAAAAAGGATATTCATCTAAATGTTAATAGCTATAATTTATAGGTGGTAGAAATGTGGGTAACATTTTTTATTTTTCCTTATTATACAGTTGTCCCTGGGTGTCTGTGGGGGATTGGTTTCAGATATCAAAATCCACAGATGCTCAAGCCCCTGATATAAAAATGGTGTAGTATTTGCATCTTCCTGTATGTGCATCCTCCTGTATGTATGTGCATCCTCCCATATGTATACTTTAAATCATCTCTAGATTATTTGTAATAATACAATGTAAATGCTATGTAATATTAATATTGTTATACTATACTGTATAGGGAATAATTAAAAGAAAAAAAAGTCTGTACATGTTCAATACAGATGCAAACATACATTTCTGTCTGAATATTGTTGACCAGCCTTTGGTTGAATCCATGGATGCAGAGCCCACGGATGACTGACTGTACTTGCCCATTTATGATGATGAACATGGATGAACGGCATAGAGGGCTGGAGAAACTCTGACTCTGCAGCCACCATTTCATCTTTTCTAACCCTGTGTTTGACCGTAGTGACCGTAGTGCAGTGGGAAATGTCTTGTGCCCTAGGCCAAATTTACCAATTTGTTTGATTTCACCGGAACCCCTGCATACAAATGCGCTCACACTTGCTTTCAGAGGTGTCAATCTGTTTTTGTTCTGTATTCCCCTGTGCTGTCAATACAGCAAAGCATACCACTTTGGGTGGGTTCCAGAAGCACAGGAACCACACTTAACCACACTATATAAACTTCACGTGTTTACCTAGAGCCCAGAGAGCCTTTCTGGCTGCTGACTGGTAATAGACTAGATGCCGTGGAAACAGGGATAGCATATTCCCAGGGCTTTAATGCTTTATCAAATTGGCCAAAATATTAATAAGCACCTGGTTGTTCCCCATTGAAAAGAACCAACTGCTCCTGTTTCTGAGCCTTTGCCAGAGAGAAGTCTGAGTATTGTCACATCCCTGCCCTCTCATGGTCCCCGTTAAAGAGGATAAAAAGTTTAGGTGTTTTAACATCACCCAATACCAACACTAGCTCTGTGTGGCGAGTTGAGATGGGAGACCGGGTCTCCTGAGCTCTACCTCTCTCCCTAGGTAACCACCTGATGTCATTATATTTTCTTTCCACAGGTCCACGAAGAAGTAAACATTAACTTCAATTGTCAAAGCTCAATGAACTCCAGCTGAAGACTATTGCACCCTGGCAGAAGGTCCTTCCAGCATATGTTCTGCAAGGCATCTTCAGAATAGATCTAGATACCTGAAGTTCAAATGGAGCTTTTCCAAGAATCTGGAAGGAAATGATTCTAAATGTGAAAGACCAAAGATTCTGAATTCGATTGCCCGAGAGCCCTTATTGGTCTTTGGTCTAGGAAACATCAGACAAATGAAGCAATTTCTGAAAACACACTACCTCCCTCCACCAGCCACCCCCACGACTAAAGTACAGCACTGTTTTCACTGTGGACACACATTTATACATGTAAACACACATATCTTTATGCTTATAGTATCTTTGCAGACAAAATTATCAAATACTTCTCAGGAAGCTCTCTATACCTCATCCTATTCTGGCCTTTACACCCAAAATTATTGGAGTTGTTCCTGAATGCAATCTTTGTATAACTTTACTCTCTTTTCTTAGCACCTTGTTTTTATCTTCCATTAAATCATTCTCTATGATGATTATTATGCCTAGTAATCTGTTCCTTTTTTCAAAGGATGAAATGAAGGTATATAAATGCTTAGTACAATACTTGGTACATCGTAAGTAGTCAATAAATGTTACATATTTTATTATTATTTTAAACTAAAAAAAACTGAGATGACGGCATGGTATAGCGGTGAAGGGAGAGGATTCTGAAGCCAGGCTGGCTGCATTCGAATCCCAGCTCTTCCCTTTATTAGCTGTTTACGATGTTGGACAATTTACATAACTTCTCTGTGCTCAGTTTCTCCATCTGTAAAATGGAGATAGTGTTTTTACTTTATAGAAGTGAATGGGTTATCGTATGTAAAGACTTAGATCCATACCTGCCACAAAGCAAGCGTTATAGAAGCATAAGCCATTTTTTTTATTCCTTTCCACCCTGAATGTCCACAAGATCATTAATGTTTTTTCTGCATTCAACACTCCTGTTCTTTTAATCCAAAGTTCTTATTTTACTTTAATATTTAATCAAGTTCTACATCTATTCTGTATTTGAAAGACACCAAGATTTTGTTTAGTGGATTTTCAGAGTATTAATGATAATAAATTCCAGTAAGAAAAGAAGGTCACTATCAAGACTGGATGCTCCTACACGGACTGTGTTATGACACTTAATGCAGCAATGCCTGAAATCCCAAATGCAGAAATTATTATGAACTGCCTAATTCTAGTCTTTCCTTTGCATACAAGAAGTCAGCAACAATTAAAGTGAAATGAAGGCAAGTATACAACTCGTATAAGAAAATAAACTTCACTTTTCCACCTTAGAAAAATTCAGCGGTGGACCCTTTCTCTCACATCTTTTGGAGCTGTGGGTTCCAGAGAAATGCTTAACTGGAACAAGTTATACGATTACACTTGGTGCTCAAAACGAAACAAGTCCTACATGGTGATTTCCAACACATGATATTTAGGCTTTACAAGAGCATGAGAGGTCAAGGCCAACATGGGGGAATAGTCACTGGTGGCGTTCCCAGGTTCCTCCTTGGCTCTGGCCCTGCCCCTGCCCTGGGCAATGCTGCTTGCAGGAAGCCACAGAATTTAAAAGCAGTGGGCAACATTCTCTGACTATGAAATGTCTGCTCATTCCTTTTTGGGACTGGTGTGCACAGAACTGAACTCTTTACAAATAATATTTTTAATATGTCATATTTGAACATTTCATTAAAAGGAAGCACACTGGTTTTATCCTACAAATATTTTTAAGGGATAATTTATACCATTCTTAGTGGAAAGGTGAAAAAAATATGAGCATATGCCAAATGTCCTGATGGCCATATTTCAACAATTTTACTTTTGTAATTTGATCTATTAAAAAAAATAATAGGTAGGCATGCAAGGGAAAATATTTTCTTTTTTACCTTTAAAATTGCAAAACATCACAATTGTTAATTTGTTTACATATTAAACACTGATCAGAAGTGGAACAATTTGCCAATGCTGTTACTGAAATTATGATTTTTTTAAAAAAATTAATTCCCCTCTTGCTTTGAAAGGAAATTCTTAAGATACATGGGTCAAATTACTATAGACCCAATTAAGAGCACAGTCTTTGGAGCGGTTTGTAATCCCATATTGCTGGTTGTGTGGCCTTGAACAAATTACATGGCCTTGTGCAACAACATCTCCAAGCTTCATTTTCCTCTTCTGTATGAGACTTCCCCTGCGTCTCATAGGGTTTTGTGAGGATTTAATTAGACAACCAATTAAGTGTATAAAATAGTGCTGGGCCATAGCAAGTGATCAATATATGGATTTTAATATATTAATACTGGGTACGCCCTTATTAATCCACTCCTTTGAACAATAATTTCTGCCAAGCTCCTTAGCTTAACTATTCCACCCAATACACAAAATACTTCAAAAGGGAAACTAGAACTCTAAGAATAGGAATATCCAATCCATTTTCTTGCCTGAAGATTAGAGAACCTTTTATATTTTATTTAACTTGAATGGGGTTCTTCTTGGTCAGATTCCATCACATGTTCTGTCCCACTGAGTGTGTTTGGTGCTCTCAGCACCAGGATGGAAGGCACCCAAGGGACAAAATTGGCTCCAACCAATTGGAGAAAGCTCCAACCAGCCACTGGCATCTCCATACCCAGCCCAAAGTGGTCTCTGCTTGGGAAGTCCTCCAACTTCAGCTTTCTTTTCTACCTTTCTTGCTTAGGATCTAAGAGATAACGATGACAATGAAGCTGATGGCAATGTTGATGTCACCATAGCTAATATTTATTTAACATTTATTCTGAGCCAGGCACTACAAACACTTTGTACCTATTATCTCACTTAATCCTGTCAACAATCATAAAAAGGTACTATGTTTATCTCCGTTTGACACATAAAGAAACCAAAACTTAGAGAGGTTAAATAACACACCCAGTGTCACACAGTTAGCAGAGAGCCAATTTGCAAGCAGATCAGATTCCAGCCAGGGCCTTTATTCCTAACCCCCAGGCTACACCAAGCCCACAGCTGCTTGCAGGACTGCCTATAGGATTAGTCCAGGCTTTGGCCGCTCACCCCAGATCAACCCCACCCAACCACACAGTCTCTATTATCTTTCTGCCCAAGTCACACTTCCCGACCTAAAAATCACAAGGATGGAGGAGCAGTGGCTATGGCAAATAACACATCCATCAGTAACTTTAGCTTGATTCCCTACATGTCCCAAATGAATTGCTCCTCCTGGCATACAACGGCCATGACATCTAATGCAGAAAAAAATTCCCATAGCGAGACAGATACCTGACATACTCTATGCCTTTTCGCCAGTAACTTTTGGCCTCCAACATTCATATACAATACGTTACTAATTAAACTCATTTTACAGATGAAGAAATAGCACGGTAAGAGAAATGGTTTGCTCACAGCTACACAGCAGGTGGAAATAAAATCATCAATTAAAGCTCAATATGCCCTTTGGAAGTCCTTACCGCCTCCCTCCTCTGGGCTTGTAATTCCTTGTTGCTCAAACCTCTTCACACACTTAGCAGCACAAAGATGAACATACTGTGGAACCAGCCTTTCACAGGCTCAGCTAAAAGAAGACTAAAATCTGAGAGCAATGAGGGCAGTAGAGTAAGGCAACCGACCCTTCAGGAGGAGTTTCCTATTATCCTTTAACGAGTCTAGATTTCTCAGGGCAAGGCATAAATGTCCCCAAATACTTGTCAGCAGTTTTCAGCAGAGGGAAAACTGCAGTTAAAGCACCTCTTCTGAGAACTTAGGTCGGTAAATGTGCTTACATTTAGTTTGTGCAGTTTTGATTAGGAATTGGATGGTGAGTTGGGAACCTTGTGTCCTTAGTTTTTTGCTGCAGTGCTGCAAATCTCAAAATGTCAGCCACAGGCCATTCCTTTTTGTTTTTTTAAATGGAGAATTTTAAAAATCACTTTTTCCACTTCATGATTCCTTTGGACCAGGGAATAAAAATAGCGATGTCATCAAGAGCCAAACGTTTTCTGGAATAGTAAAGCAAGAGGGAAAAGAGCCCCGCTCAGGACAACAGAAGTCTTAAAGCAGCTACCTTAAAGCAAAACTCTCATTTCAGCCACGTCGCTTTTTCCCCCCTTTGCAGGACAGGCTCAAAGGAAGGAGCAGTTAATAAGAAATTCCGTGCTGTGCCCAACACGATTACCCCTGCGCCTATCACACTCCTGGGGACCCGCCACCTGTCAGAATCCGAGGACCGCGCAGGCGAGGTTGCTCGGGGAAGTGACCCTGGGGGCTGAGAACAAACGGAAGATCGGAATTCTCGGGAGGGTTGGGATTCTCGGGGAGGATCTCAGCCCAGCGCGCAGGCTGTTGCGCGCTCTAGGGCTCCACCGCAGCAGCCTCGGGGACTGGTCGCCCCCAGGTCTCAGGCGCGCCCCGCCGCGGACATGCAGGGACTCGCCGGGCCCGGCGCCCGCAACAGCTGTCCTCGCCGCGCAGGGCTAGCTGGGGCAGGCTGGCCGCGAGGCGCGTCTTACCTGTTGATCTTGAGCGCGAAGGCGCGGCGCTCCGCGCTTGGCAGCGTGGCCATGGCCCACGCGCGGCTCAGTGGCCTCTAGGCGCGCGGGGTGCGGAGAGCGTGGGCCGGGCGCGCTGCAGAACATACGGAGCCGGTCGCGAGCCTCATCTGTCACTCGGGGCTGGAAACTTCCGCAATTTCACCTTCTGCGCTGAAATCACCCCGGGGGAGGGCCCAACCTCCGAGCTGCGGCGGCCAGCGCAGCCTCCCTGTGCCCGGCCTGGCACGCAGGGAGCGGCGGGGAGGCGGGTGTGCACACAGCGCGGAACTGCTGCCCGGATACCCCGACCGACGGCGCGCTCTTCCCGCGGCCCTGACCTCAGGCAGAAAGGATCGCGGGCCGGAAACTCCATCTGCCCGAAGCCGCGAAGCTGCCAGGGAATGCTGGCAAGCGGGGAGAGCCCGCGCCTTCCGCCCGCGCCGCAAAGTTGGCCAGGTCGGGAGACCAACCCGGGGATTCCTTAGGCTGGGCTTTATTAAGGTTGATCATTCCTGGGAGGAGGCAAAGTTAAAAAAAAAAAAAAGTTAGTGGAATTTATGAGGATACAAATTCAACTTTTGCAAACGATATGCCCATCATTCTTCCGGGGACATCTTAAATATCATGGAAACATCCAAGGAATAAACTCTATGTGTTATTAGAAAAAAATTTTTTTACACCCTGAGATAAAAGCTTTTGCAGGGAAACGCTGAACACAGCATTCCTGTCATTCAAGAGTACACTGCATCCAGGTTTATTTCCATTTCAGACTGAGAGGGCTACTAAGGAACCCAGCCTCCCTGCACTCAAGAAAGAAATCAGAAAAGTCCTAGTGTTGACTTATTTCAAGTTGCTGGCTTGCTCTAAGTTGTGCTATACTAGAGCACTCTCTATATAACGCCTCTATTTGTCAACTTGCCCTTAAAAAATACTAAAGCAAAGTAGTATGTACTAGATGTGTAAAATACACACTGGATTTTGAAGACCGTACAGAAAAAATAATGCAAAATATCTTGTTAATGATTTTTACATGGATTGTAGGGTTAAATAATACTTTGGATATATAAAAAAGTATTATTAAAATTGATTTCACCTGTTTGTTTTTTCCCTTTTTAAAATGTGGCTTACATTAAAGAAAATGGAAAATTACGTGTGTGGCTCACATTTGTGGGCCTCATTATATTCCTATTGGACAGTGGCAGTCCAATACAACCTAATTTGCAACCTACTACTAAATTATTTAAGGACTGAATTCAGTCTTTTCCTGATGGCCTTCCTTTCTCTGGTTTTGCCTGTGTTGGGTAGTTTAGTAATTTTTCAGAGCTGGTTAGGCAAGTCTGCCACCCCCATCCCCAATATGAATGCCTTTTAAAGCACGTAAAACAAAGTTCATAAGTATAACATTGCATAGACTGCATATGAAAACAGACCCAAAGAAAAGAAAACTTTTTTGAAATTTGGAGTTTCTGACTTCTAAAATTCTCCTAAGTGTATTTACTACACTGGAATTTATGAGCAAATATTTTGATAAAAAAATCTAAGAGAACAATTCTATGAGCACTTCGTCAAACTTCGAACTAATGAATGATTTGTAGAACACTTCTTACATCAGAAGCTTCAGTACACTGTGCAATAAGTCAGCCCTTCAGATGGGCTCCTCCGAGTTTCTGAATGTTTATGACACACACTTTCATGTAGAGCAAAAATATACTGGTTTCACACAAACACAAATAAAGCTTAATGAGAACATCTCAAATTTTCAGAATTTTCCATTTTTTTTTTTTTTGGGTGAATGGGGAGAATCATAAACTTTTCCATCTTACCTCAGGTCAGGCTGCATTCAACTTAGTATTTGGTACCTAACTCTAAAGGTTAGGCCAGGATTGTTATCCTCTATGCTGTCAATTTCCTGATGGTTAGAAATGACTTCAAATTTCCTTAGCAGTCTTTCAATGATTCACCATGAATGTGTTATCCGGTAATTTCATCAAATGCCTATTTTCAAGCTTTATTTGCTCTTAGACACATTGACATATTGCTGGCAGATAGCCATCCCAGTTCCTCTCTTCCTCATTTTCACTGCCTCTTTCGTTCCCTGTAGGTGGGCCCCTCCCCTCTTCACCCCTCTGTCCAGAGTGCACTCTGGGTGCCTCCTCCTTTCCACACTTGGTGATCTCGCTCGGCCTTCCTCTTTTTCTATATCTTTGTGTCATTCGATTTTGTTTTTCACCTTTATACAATTCCTCCCTTGACTTCTATGACAGATATTACCTCAATTATCCTAAATTCGCCTCTAGTTTTCCCCACATCTTCTTTTTCTTACCTTCCCAGAAAGTCAACCTGTTTCTTTACATTGCATCTTACCTGTTTAATGTAACAAACAACTAAGTAACACTTACCTTGTATCATGCACTGATCCAAGTCCTTTACAAATATTAATTAATTCATTCATTTATTCATAACAAGCATTAAGTAATAACCTTATCCTCACCCTGCAACTGGGGAAATTGAGGCTCAGAGAGATTAAGTGATTTGCACAAAGTCACAAACTAGTAAGGGCAGAGCCATTTCCTATCCTAAAGTTTTGCCTATCTCCCGGGTGTCTCTACTTGAATATCTTCAAACTCCACCAAACGCCACCGATATAAAACTAAAATTCTCTATCTCTCCTACTCAATTGGAAGATAGTTCTCCATAATCACCCATTTCTGTTGGTGGCACCTGGGTTTAAAACTTTGGAGTCATCTAGTGGGGAAATCTGGGCTCTGGCTTCAGCTTTTTACTGTCAGATCCTGGGTGAGTCACACCCTCTTGGGCTCACAGAGGCCTCAGTCTTAGAACAGTACCGTCTGTTTGCCTCTCTCTGAACTTTGGGAACATGTCAGCTCTAACTTCTTCCTCTCCTTTACCCTTTAGGTCTAATCACCTGCCAAGGTCCATCATTTATATTTTTATAAACATCACTCCTTTATATACATCATTGTTCTCACTGCTTCCATTCTGGTCCAGCCCTCATACATTAATGTCTGGATAACAAAAATAAGATTTTGAGTGGCTTTCCCATCTGTAGCCTCTCCTTAGTCTGATCTAATCTGACTCTACCACTGGATTAAGCTTCCTAAGATACCTGTTTCATCATGTTTCTGCCCTGTTCATTTAGCTTCAGTGGCTTCCCATAGCCTCTATGAGACACATGTAAAGAGGGACAGAAGGGGCTCGGGTTCCTGTGACAGTGCAGGAACATTTTGCTGTACAACATTCTGGGTGAGTGAGGAAGCACAGAGAGGAAATGACTTGTTCTTGTGGAGAGGGTGGTGGCAGAGAGATTGACGCTGAGGAAGAATGACTTTACAGATGCAGTGACATAGGAACTAGGTCTTAAATGACAAGTTCGCCAGGCAGAGAAGAGAACATTCAGGATATTCCAGGCAGAAGGAGCACTTGGGCAAAGTCAGGGAGATAGGAGACACCATTGCCTATCCTGAGATTTAGAAGAATGATGGGAGCCCAGGGGCGGCAGAGTGAGGTGGCAAAATGAAGCCTTGGAGGTGGGCATCGCCTGAGTGTGAGGGTCCCATCAGGGAATTCAGACTTGACACCACAGGCTATTGAAAAACCACTGAATGGTGACTGCCATTTCTGTCTGTAGATCATTGTCTCTTAGGGGGGACCTCTTGCCACCTGACAGTCCACGATGAGGACGCTGCTGATGTCCAGCAGAATATGGGGCAAGAGGTGGTGAGCCTTATACCTCCTAGACCTGGCACTGCCATCCCCACCTTCTTCAACCTGTGCTTGCACACTGGACACTAATGAAGAAATATATAATTCTTTGCAGAAGAGTTTAGGCAATTTTCCCAAAGTCATATCTCATGGAGAGAGAGAGAGAGAGAGAGAGAGAGAGAAACTAAGAGGGACAGAAACTCAGGCACTGGTTCTCTAGTGTGGTCACTTCTGCCCCTCATTGGAGTGCCCACGTGGCTGTGGTGACTGTCTCACTCCTAGCTTTCCCCTGCACTTCCCTCAGGCCTCTCTGTTTATCACTGCCCCATTGGTCTACTTTCTTCTCCCTGAAGAATCGATTACCCATCCTTTGGTTGGTTCTTAAGTCTGGACAATTTCCCAGGCATCCACTAAATGTTGAAAAGCACACACACCCCCACCCCCACTCCCAGTTTCTGCTGTCACTGCAGAGGGAAAAGTTGGGCTCTGATCTGTACTTGGCAGGCGGGGGGCGGGGGGCGGGATTCAGTGGCCAGCTTCTATTCCAGGCTGCAGTTGACATTCTCCTAATGGAAAAAATAATTTCCTTTGAAGACTCCCATCAGATCTAGATGGAAAAATCATATTCTCCCCATTCATTTATCTTGACCCTACTCCTTGTAAGTTAGTAATATTGGCCTTATAATGCTGAGATACTCCTGCCTTCACTTCTAGGCACATTACAAAGCTGTGAGCATGCCGGAGCCTTTCCTTCCAGTCTTCTTTCCCTATGGATAGTAAACGTGTCAATCTTTGATGCTTCAGTCACATTGCTATAAAGTTTCTATTTTGTGTCTTATACTTATTTAACCATATTCATTTGTCTGTGTCAATCTTACTTCTGTACTTATTATTTTATATCCTTTTATCTTTGTCTTGATGGCTTCAAATATTTGCTTTGTTCTTTTTTGTTGTATGTGTTTACACATCACCACCAACTCTGCAGAATGAGGGGGTATAGCAGCCATATTGCTGTGTTGATCCAGTATTCATTTCTGCATTTCTGGGGAAAAATATCTCCATTTTTCATGGGGAAATATGCTTCCCCCATTTTCAGACCTCCCCTGTAGGCACAAAAGTGTGTATCGAGCCCAAGCCTGGCCCGTCAGAGCATTACCACCCTGTCCCCCATAATTAGGTCAGAAGATCAATTAAAGTCAGTGAGCCCCAAATGCAGAACTCTTGTTGGAACCATTTGGAACAGAAACATCCTCATTCTGTTGGGAATGAAATAGGATGAGATGCAAGCCTGGAGCTGCGGTGGCCGTCTAGACACTACCAGGGATAGCTGCCTGAGATGGGAAGAAAGTGGAGGTGAGAGATGGGGAATAGGAGACAGATCCCTGATTAATTCCACTTGACCACACTTGGAATTTCAGTTCTACGAGCAAATAAAAAAAGCTAATATTAATTGAGTAGTTATTGTGTACCAGGTATTATTGAAGAATGTATTAGTTCAATGAATCCTCATTTTAAAAATATGACATAGACACTATCATTAGCTCCATTTTACAGAGGAGGAAATTGAGGCACAGATTAAGGAACTTAGCTGATAAGATTACTTAGCTGATAATTAGTGGCATCAGGATTGAAACACAGGTTTGACCCTAAAGGCGACTGTATGACAACTACACTATGCCACCTTCTGATAAATTGATTTTTTTGCTTAAATTAGTGAGCTGCAAAGAGATTTGACTACTAAAATGGAGCACAGGAAAGAAAATAAATGAAAGAGCCATATTTTCTCATGAGCATTTTAATTTGCTCTTTCTTACCATGTGTTTACTAATTTTTCATTGATTATATATGTTGTAATTTATGTAACCATGTCTTTGCTGAGGAGGAGGCAGGATAATGTAGTTGTTGTTGGGAGTTTGAACTCTGAGGTCCAACTACCTGGATTCACATCCCAAATTTTTCCTTATTAGCTGTGCGACTTTTGGCACATTACTTAATATCTCTGTATTCAGCTTCTTCGTCTGTAAAATAGGGGTTAATAGTGGTATCTTTTTCACAGGATTGTTATAAAGATTAAATGATGTAAAGCACTAAGGGTGACATGTAACTATTTCTGTTATTATCATTACCCGCATCTGTTAGTAATGTCTGTAGCAGCAAGACACTAAAAGTTCAGTTGAAAGTGGCTTAAATCCTGTAATCCTAGCATTTTGGGAGGCCAAAGTGGAAGTATTGTTTAAGGCCAGAAGTTCAAGACCTGCCTGGGCAACATAGTGAGACCCCGTCTTTACAAAAAATATTAAAAAAATTAGCCAGACATGGTGGTGTGTGACTGCAGTCCCAGCTACTCAGGAGGCTGAGGCAGGAGAGGATCACTTGAGCCTAGGAATTCAAGGCTGCAGTGGCTATGATCACGCCATTGCACTGCAGCCTGGGTGACAGAGTGAGACTTTGTCTCTAAAAACAAACAAACACATACAAAATGTCTTAAATATCTAAGTTTTTTACCAAAGTCAAGCAGAGAAGATGGTCCAGAACTGGGTCAGCGACTCAACAGTGCCATCAAGAACTGAGGTCCTTTCTGTCCCTTCACTCTGCCACCCTCAGCATGATGGCCTTTGGTCGTCATTCTTATGACCAAGTGGCTATAAATGTCTCCTGTGTCTGTGAGCAGCCCCAGCACACACCAGCAGCACAAAAAGAAAGAAAGAAGGAGGCCAAAGCTTTCTCCATGGGAGGCTCCATCTTTCCTAGACGTCCTCTGGGAAATTTGTCTATAGTGTTTGCTGGTCAGAAATGGGTCAGATGCTCCTCCTCAGCTGCAAGGAAGGGCAAGAAAGAGCATGCGGTGAAGAAAAGTGGATAACCACGGTCGGCTCAGAACTGTTTTGATTCCTTCTCTTGAGCTGCCAAAACAAAGCGAGACAAGGGAGAGGACAGGCGTCGTGTAGGCAGTGAACGGAGGCTGCCGTGCCCTCGTTGAGAAGATTAATTAAGATAATGTGAGTAGAGCGCAGAGCGTGCTGCCGGATACCAAGCACACTCTCAGAACATAATTTTTATTATTATTTGACATTTGTGCCGCTCTAAAGCCATATAAATTCATTTGAACATGTTTATTATTTCCTCATGACAGATTCCCAGAAGTGGAATTTATTAGGTCAAAAGTTATAGACTCCTGCCGAAAGTGCCTGAATCTAACCATAAGGAAATAGTAGACAAGCTTAAATTGAAGGACGTTCTACAAAACAACTACTTATTATATTCTTAAAAAAATGTCAGTGTCATGAAAGACAAAGGCTGAGGAACTGGTACGGATTAAGAGAGACTAAAGAGACAGCGTAAATAAAGGCAATGAGGGATCCAGGATCAGGAAAATAAATGCTGCAGAGAATATTATTGGAGCAATCGGCAAAATCTGCATATGAACTGTATATTTGATAATAGTATTTATCAAAGCAATATTTCTTGAATTTGATACTTACACTGCAGTTAGAGAATGGTATGATGTCTACAATTTACTCATAATGGTCATCAATGATGATGATAATTATAGTAGTAATATTAAAATAAGACTAAATAACAATAATAATAAAACAATCAGTGAATCTAGATGAAAAGTAGACAGACCTTTTTCAAGACAAAAAGTTAATGATAAAATATGACAAACATAATTTTGGTTTTTGTTGGTTTGTACCGCTTTATAAGCAATATTATGAGAGATTCTATCTCATAGCACCCTCACTGAGTATTTTTTTTATTTTTGCAACTTCAATAAGCTGAAGATACATTAAAATATTTTCTCTTTGTGTGTTTATTAGTTAGGTGAGTTGTATATTTTTCCATGTTAGTTCACCATATAGTTGTATTTTCTTTTGTGTATATGTATATCTTTTCCCCTTGTATTAATATACTACAGTCTTAGTGTTTTTCTTATTGATTTATATTTGCCTTTTAAGTAATATGTCACTACTATGGGATATCTCTGTTTAAGTAACTATTATCTCCCTAAATACTTCAAACTACTTGAAGGACAGAGACTAGACAGATTTATAGAATCTTTAGAAATTTTGTTGGCCCCTGATGATGTCTGTCACCATCAGACCAAATTTTACATGAATTTCTGAAATGCCTTTTTCCCATTTTGATATTCTCCAACATCCTTCCAGCTCACTTCACCCCAACTCACACCCCTACATATCACCATAACAATTCAGGTGGCATGGTAAGCACCAGGACATTTTTAGAAGAGAAAAAAGCAAGCTATGTGTGGTCTCTGGCCAGACTTGCCTGGTCTGTTGCTCCTGGTCCCGGCTCACAATTAGCTGGGCAAGAGCAGACTGGTCACCATATGATGGCACATTCCAACTGTACGTTCTCTGTAATTCTCATGAACAATGTGGCAGCATGGTGCTGGTGCAGAGTAAGAGGTAGAATTTGGATATTAGATCCAGGTGACATAACTGCCATGTCCTTAAACCTATGTCCCACCCATTGGCAATTTGTGTCTTTTAAGACAGAAGCTCTCAAACTTTGGGAGAATCAGAATTACCTGGAGAGCTGACAACAAACACAAAGGCCCTGGCGTATAAAAGTAGAATGAGGCCTTGACCTCTATAGGTGTGCCAAGTTGCCCAGATGATTCTGTTACCTGCCAAAGTTTGAGAACCTTTGTTTAAGAGCCATCAAACCATCAAATAAAATGAAAATAGTCCTAAAAGGTATGATTAAAACTTTTACTAGCTGAAATTTTCACTTGGATTATTTGAACAGAATTGAGAGAAATAGCTTGCAGAAATGGAAGGTAAAATAGGTAACCTGAGAGGTAGGGTGGCTAAAATGGGGATCCGAGCTCAGAAAGGAAAGGGATGGGGCCAAAGGGAAGCTTAGTGCTGGTATAGACAGGCACACTGTGAAATTAGCATGCCAAAAGCATTCTCTCTCTAGGAATAAATCATCATTTAGCAATAAACTTTATAAAAACTGAGTATGCTAATATAAATGCCTATGTAACCCATACGGCAAATGTATGACTAGTAGATGAAATCAAAACATGTCTTTATTATGGTTTCCCATAATGCCCCTTCAAACTGCATTCAGTAGGCCAGGTACGGTGGCTCACGCTTGTAATACTAGCACTCTGGGAGGCCGAGGCAGGAGCATCACTTGAGCTCAGGAGTTCAAGATCAGCCTGAGCAAGAATGAGACCCCGTCTCTACTAAAAAAAAAAAATAGAAAATTAGCCAGGGGTGATGGTACGCACCTATAGTTCCAGCTACTCGGGCAGGAGGATCGTTTGAGCCCAGGAGGTTGCTGTGAGCTAGGCCGACACCATGGCACCCTAGCCTAGGCAACAGAGCGAGACTCTGTCGCAAACAAAAACAAAAACAAAAACACAAAGTACATTCAGTAGGGGTAAATCCTTGCCATTCCCATATGGAAACATGGGAAGATCCCATGACTTTATCCTTATTCTTGGGCAAAAGTGTTTAGTTGCCAACATAATTTCAAGTCTGGCACCAGAATGTCTAGCCAAGATAATAATCAAAACTCCACCTTATCTTTAATGGCAACTCTTCCTCCAGCTGGGATG
Source organism: Eulemur rufifrons (assembly GCF_041146395.1). Lineage (NCBI taxonomy): Eukaryota > Metazoa > Chordata > Mammalia > Primates > Lemuridae > Eulemur > Eulemur rufifrons. Next base: position 224,306,036 of record NC_090989.1, on the reverse strand, counting down.
TGCTTCAGACTGTCAGCCTAGTGGGAAAGAAGAAGAAGAAGAAGGCATGGTTGGCCTTTTCTCTCCACTTTGTGCCATTTCTTTTTTCTTCTCCCACCCCAGCTGGCTAGACAGGTTCTGCCCCCTTACTGTTGGAGGAATGGTAATGAATAAGAAAGCGCTCATAGAACTGACGCTGTTGTAATCTGGTGTTGCACTTTCTATGCTCGGTGGGTGTTCACAACTGACTCTCTCATTTTCTTGGGGCTTTCCTGGGTCCTTGGGAAGATTGTTTTCCTGAAGACTTCTCTCCTAGAGGTCATTTCACCTCGTTCATGCATCTCTATTCCTAGTGTTTGCTTGGGACTCATTTGTAGCCCCCGCTAGGTTTTTGCTGCTAAAGTCCTCCACTCTCTGAGTGACTCTATGAGACAGAACTCCAAATGACACTTGGCTGGATCTCTCTCATATAGGAGCATCTGGTCTATTGAAATGCTCATGAATTCCTTGGCCTGCCAAGCCTGGTTGATTCTAATGCAACCTCTACCTTTGTATCCGGGATGCTCTAGCATCCCTGGGCCAGAGTCAGGCAGCATCCTCTGGCTCTCTTAGCTTCAGGAAAATGCTGATTTCAGGCTCTCTGAAAGGTGTCTTAGAAGCCTTGAAAGGAAGCAACAGCCCTTGTTCATTTATCCACCCTATAAGCAGAAGTGGGAATTCTCCTTGGTAAAATACTCTCCAAAAAATCTCTTCAAAAATTCTGTGGGACCAAGAGTGTTGGAAATTGTTCTCAGAATTTCCTTGGTAAATTCTGTGTATGGGGATCTGGTTTTGGAATATCTTATTGGCTGTATTTGGTTATCCCAGTGAAACTTCTATTTCAACATCCTGTTACAATAGTTTTAGATTGTTTGCCATTAAGCCACATAAATGTCATAGTTCAGGGTACTCTTCCCTAAATTGGGAGCCTCTTGGAGAGAGGAGATTGTTGGGAAGTGGTAAACTGATAATGCTTTATCTTGTTTTATTATTTGTAAAATTTGTTTCAATGCATAACATACATAAAGTTCCCAGTGATAAATGTACAGCTCGATGAATTTAACAATGTAAACATACCAATGTAACAGGTCAAGAAAGAGAACATTACCAGCTTCCAGAAGCTCCATCAAGTGCCTTCCCAGCTGAGCTCCTCCAAGGGTACCAAATATCCTGTCAACACCATAGACCAGTTTAATCTTCTTCTGAAGTTTATGTAAGTGGAATCTTTTCCATCCAGTCAACAACATGTTTGTAAGATTCATCCATACTGTTGCCTCTACTTGGAGAGTGTTAATTTCCATTTCTGGGTTGCCATGGTATGAATGTACCTGGACAATTAATATTTGATCTATGAATTTCTTTCCTCACGGGTAGCTCAAAGGTTGACTGTGGCCTCACTAAACCTTCCATGATTCCAACTTGAATTCACAAGAGGACTCTCAAGTTACTCTAACGATTTGCCTTGGGTATCAGGACAAAGCAGTTGAATTTTTTGCAATTTTTCTAAAAACTATGTACAAAGTTAGGCTTTTTTCAGGGAAAGAGTTATTGTTTCTCCCCATTCTTTATATTTTATTCCATCAATCTGCTCTTTTAATTTGGCTAGAGTCATAGAATGTTTGAGCTGGAGAAAACTACATCTTCTGAGAAACATTTTACATAAATTCTGATAACAGTTGTATGAATTTTTATTTCCTAATGAATTATGCTAAGAAGTTTTATCACACAGGCCCAAAGAAAAAATTGCAACAGATCTATTTATAGTAACAACTGGAGATCAGAAATACTTTTCTGATTATTTTCTTCCCTTGTACTTTATGTAATGGAATTTTTTCAATAAAAATTGAAGGCTTCAAAGCATGCTAGATTTTTATATGAGAATAAGGTAGGCTTTTAGTTTATATTAGAATAAAAATTCAAATTTTAAAATTTCACAGTCAAATTCAATAATTTTGAAAATTTGTCAGCATTTACTTCATGGATTAATATTCACACTATAATTTAGAATGTGGGTGTTAATAATAAAATAGATCTACATTCTGAATAATAAATGAAAAGCATTAAAGACTTTTAGGAAATCTTATTTGACAAATGCTAAAATATCATTAGGACATTATTTTAAGTGAGAAAATCTTTTAATTGAGACAGAGGTATATGTGTAACTTCATTCAGTCTTTCATTCAATAAAATATTTAGTGAGCACCTGGTATGTGCCAGGCACTGTATTAGGCTATAGACATATCTTATAAATTAATAAATATTGCCATAGTCCTCAGAAGCCTATAGTCTAGTGTAGTTGGGAAATTTCTATACAGAGTAATTACTGCTTTGATAGGGCAAGCAGGAGTGCTACCGAAGTGCTACTGTGGCACATAAAAGGCACCAAATCAATCCTTGGGAGGTCATGGACTCTTTCTCAAGGAAGTGATGTCTAAGGTGGGTAAGAAGGTAGCCAGATACAGGTTAGAAGAGAAGATGGTCCAGAAATTTGCAAAGGCTCAAGCAACTGGTTGCCATTCACTGACATAAGGCAAATAGTATAGAAGACTGGAATGGAAAATGAAAAGGGAATGTAATTAAATGAGCGAGAGACATGAAAATGAATGCTTGTGAAGCCCCAACAAGAAATGATCATTAAGTCAGCATAGTGGAGTGGAAAGGGATCTAAAGTCAGGCTGACTTGGATTCAAACCTTAACTTTACCACTTGATAGATGTGTTGAACAAATCCTTTAATTTTCAGAGCCTTGGCTTCCTTCTTTGTAAAATAGGGATAATAAAATGGACATTATAGGGTTGCAGGGAGGATTAAATGGGATTATGCATGTAAAAGTGCCTAACACCTATGATCACTCAAAAATGGGTACAAATAAACAGTTTGATAGAAGAAATAAGACCTAATGTTAGATATATCAGTAGGATGACTATAGTTTACAATAATCTGTTGTGTATTTCAAAATAGCTAGAAGAGAAGACAAATACTTAAGGTGATGGATATCCCAAGTACACTGATTTGATCTTTCCAAATTTCATGCATGTATTAAATTTCACTTGTACTCCAAAGCTGTGTACATCTATTATGCATCAATTTTAAAATTGGAAGCTTTGGTATTTTGGAAGAAAATCAAGCGTTGGGGAGGATTGGTAGTAATCTTAAACTATATTCAGAGGCTAAAGCCAGGAAGATAGGAAGAGTTTTACAAGATTCCTTTTGCTATATAGTTAAAGATACTAGCAGTTAGGTTCCTTTTCAGCTGACAAGTGAATCAAAAGTGAATGAACTTGTTCCTCACATATAATAGAAGCGCAAGTCAGAGTTGTAATTTCTGTTCTGTGGACATAATCGTTGACCAGATAGACTGAATGTGGGCATGGCCATCTCTTCAAACACTTCTGAGCCAGCTTTTTGTTCCCGTGTAAAAATCAAAATGGACTTCTGAGTAAAGGTGATCAATTAAATACATGCATTTACTTTGGCTTTCTCCTGAAACATAATAAAATGACAGTAAAGGAATTGTGTTTTAAGGTAGAAACTGACAATAATGATGAGATTAGGAGGAGGAAAAGAACAGCGAGATTTTGGAATTTAGAAGCCGTATAGACAAGAGGCAGGTTATTTAATAGATGTGAGAAAAATGATCCCTAAATTCTCCTTGGAGAAAGCTGGGAAGTACCTGACTGCATCACAGACATCCCAAAAGGCTTAGGAGTGTCAGGCGGGGATAGAGGGGGGTTAAACACAGGAGGACTGGGTTATGGGTCTGTTTAAGACATGGTTAGATCTCTAGATCCTTTATTTAACCCTGTGTAGCCAGATAACCACCCGTCTCCCAGCCCGGCAGAGGCTAGATAGGGTAAATAGGGACAGTCACTTTCTGGAGAACACTTGGCACATCTGGGGATAGGGTTCAGTACTATAAATGGAGAGGAAAGGGTCAGTGAGAATATATAACCCAATATAATCCCAAGTCTTTTACCCCTAATCTAATCCCAGACCACTGGAGATTGGAAAATTCTTTTCTGGGATATCTGACACCTCCAGAAGAAAGACATAAAGTTACTGACATCAAAAGTGACTAAACTAAATGGCCCAGCCAGATGACCCAAACTGAAGCCCACAGTCAACAAGCTTTACCCGTGGGATCAGAACTTCCAAGAAGATTTTTTAGTACCTGACTCCTAAATTTGAGTAGACAACCAAAGATTATCAGACATCTATGGAAAACCACCAACAGGAAAGATAGAGACCAAAACAACAAACAAACAAACAAATCAATTTGAAAGTAACCAAGACTACTCTGGAAGAAGAAAACTATCATGAATATTTATAGAGGGATAGAGGAGATATTGCATTCATGAGACAGTATTATGTTATTTTAAGGAGGAACATTCAAGGAAGAAAAAGGGAGCTCAGAGAAATTAAAAAATATGTAATAGTGGAATAAAAAATTCAGAGAAAGTTTGGATGATAAATTTGAGCCAATCTCCCAGAAAGCAGAGCAAAAAGATGGAAAACAAAAGTTAAAAAAAAAAAAAGAAAAAGAAAAAGAAAAACATCGTAGGACCAGAACAAGAAGTTCAACATCTGTGTAAAAGTGACACACAGAGTGACAGAGAAAATGGAAGGGAGTAAATCGTCAATACTATAATTCAAGAAAATCCAAGGACATAAGTCTGCAGATTTAAAAGCCTACTTGAGTGTCCGGAAAACAGATGATTCTCAGAGGTCCATCCCAGGGTACATTATTATGCAATTTCAGAACACTGGTGTATCATTTTCCTGGGGCTGCCATAACAAAATACCACAGACTGGGTTCTGGAGGATATTAATTTTCTCACAGTTCTGGAGGATAGAAGTCTAAGATCAAGGTGCTAGCAGGTTTGGTTTCTTCTGAGCCCTCTCTCCTTGGCTTGCAGATGGTCACCTTCTAGCTGTCTCTTCACATGGTCATCCTTGGTCAGTGTTGTTTGTGTCCTAATCTCTTCTTCTTATAAGTACACCTGTCATATTGGATTAAGGCCTACCCATAAAACCTCCTTTTACCTTACTTATATCTTTAAAGGCCCTATCTCCAAATACAGTCACATTCTGAGGTACTGGGGGGTGAGGGCTTCAACATCTAAATTTTAGGGGGGACACAATGCTACTCATAAAAACTAGGAACAAAGTGAAAATCCTATAAGGTTCTGTGGTAGGAGAACAGGGACTAGTCATAAACAAATGTCAATAATTAAAATGGTTTCTCAACAGCAAACTGGAAGTTGGAAGACATGGAGCAGTCCCTACAGAATTCCAAATGGAAAGGAGTTCCGACCTAGAATTCTGAATTCAACTGTGGTAGAGCTTATGTGGTCAACAAATATCCATGCTCCTGTCTACATTTGCTAGTCCCTGTGGATTTAGGTCAGGTAATATGAATGATAGTTGCTAAAGGAATGTGAGTGGAATAAGAAGGCACTTCTGGTCTGTGACAATGAAGGGTGGTTGTGCCTTCTCTGCACTCTCACACCCTTGTCCTGACAGCCGATGTGAAGGACTCCTAACTTGTGGAATTGCCAGATGAAAGCAGCCTTATGTAAGTGTTGGCTGGCCTGCTTTGGTCTGGGATGTGAGTAGAAATAAACTTCTGTTTCATTAAGCTACCGAGACTTTGGGGTTATGTTGCTACAGCATAGCTTGGTGTAGCCTAACTGTTAAACCAGCCCATCAACCGAATGTGTGTGTACAATAAAAACATTTTCAGATATACAAGGTCTCAAAAACTTCACCTGATACACACGCTTTCTCAGGAAGCTATTAGAAGATACACTCCACCAAAATAAAGGTATAAACCATGAAAGAGGAAGACATGGGTTATAGGAATCAAGGGAATTCAACACGAGATGGAGAAGAAGGTAATCTGCAGGATGATGATAAAAGGAGATCCTTGAGCTGTGCATGAGACATAAGGGCAACTATTCCAAGAGAAGATAGATCACAAGACCCTAGGATAGATTTCTTGAAGAAAATGAAATTATTAATAAAAGAATACCTGATCCATCTGAAACATGAAAACATATTTAAACAACTTTTTCAGAGTTTAGGAATGAATTAATAAGTGTATGGTATTAAGCAAACAAAACTACAACACTCTTATTAAATATTATACCTGTTATAAAATTATTAATTTCAGGGAAAATAAGAGGTTGAGTAATAATGAAAAATAATCATAGGATACTATGAGGCTCATCTATGAATATCATCTATATAGTCATAATAATGAAAAATAAATATTAATCCAACAAAAATAAATATTAATACATTGGAAGTGTGGGGAGATAGAAGTGGTGGAATGTATTGGGTATCTATATGTTGGGGAGGGAAGAGAAAGAGTCAGTTTGAATATGTATACATCTGTGGTGTGGTTACAAATATGTATACATAAGTAAAAAAAAAAACCCACATTAACCTGTAAATTTAAGATTAGTGAGCTTTACTCTGTTATCCGTCAATAAAAAACAGCAATAACAAAATCTGTTGTATAGGTTTCACCCTAAGATGGCAAACTCAGATGTCCAGCAGGACTAGGCAAGGAGCTTGAATGTCTTGGTGGGATTCACTAGGGAACAGGTGGGGCCTTGGCAAACTGAAGAACACACATTCTATCTAAAGTGGATGGTCAGTACTTAGCTCCAGCTGTGGAAACATGTATTGCTAGATCTAAGGATTTTCTGAGAGAAGCTAGATATATACACTTTAAAAAATGAAATTGTCCAGCTTTTTAAAACATTGCTTTATATAAAAACATATTTTGGAGGGTGTAAGACATAATGTCCCTGAAATTATATTGCCTTAGGTTAGTAAAATTATCATTTTAAGCAGCAAACCAAGGAGTGAAGATGTTTGAAACTAATAAAGCAAGGGAGTGTAAAAGAAAAGAAAATAAAACAAAACCTCTGGACCTTGACATTTTTCCAAGGCACATTGATGTGATAAAATCCAAATTGCTTGGCGCTTATAAGAGAGCAAAATTATGCCTTTGACTTTATAAATTCAGAGACAGAATTTAATTGGAATGATTTTTACAAATTAACTGAAGCCCTAAGGGAACTGGATAATTCAGGTTCTGCTAAAGTCTAGAATATCCAAAGTTTATGATGCCAGTGAATCCATCATTTCTCTTGACTTCCAGGCTGGTCACTGTCCTGTGTCATATATCAAACAATGTGTTAGAAATTAAGTCTTCTCATTCATAAACTAATGTTTGCTCCAAGTAAAAAGACAAGCAACTAAATAATGAGAAAAACAACAACAACAACAGTGTATTGCAGTATAAACAAAGACAGAAAGGAGATCAGTGGTTACCTGGGGCCTCAGGTGGAGAGGAGATTGATTGTACACAGACACAAAGGAACTTTTTGGGATGATGGAAGTATTCTAAAACTAGACCGTGGTGATTTTTGCACAATTGTATAAATGTATAATGTATACTTGAATGGGTGGCTAAATATTAATAAATTATGCCTTAATAAAGCTGTAATTTAAAAAAGGAATGAGAAAATTAATGGGCTAAACCTATGGCGTTGGGGCCACATGTAGCCTTCGAGGTCCTTGAGCGAGGCCTTTTGACTGAATCTAAATTTTACAGAATTTGTTCTGTGAAGTTTGGATTCGGTCGAGGAGCCACACTTGGGGATCTGCAGGGCCACATGTGATCTTGAGGCCCCAAGTTCCCCAGCCCCCAAGTTCCCCAGCCCTGACTCCCCACCAGATACTTATTAACTACAATGGGGAAACAGTAACTTTACCTGGAGGAACCTGGCAAGCATCACTTTAACCGTGTGATAAAGTTAACGTTGCCAGTGAAGGGACATGTGAGCATTATGTGCCTCCTAAAGTGAGGCACAGAGAAGGATACAACGTCAATTTGGGGTATCCCTGCCAAAAATGAGTAACCTGAATTTAATCATGAGGAAACATAAGACAAACCCAAGTTGAGGAACATTCTATGAAATAACTGACAAGTACTCTTTAAAAAGAGTGTCAAGGTCATGAAAGGCAAAGACTGAACAATGTCCCTGATTAAAGTATTTAATAGATTGAGATGTGACAACTCAATGCAACTAAATGACATCCTGGATTGGATCTTGTCCCAGAAATAGGACTTTTGTGGGACCCCTGGCAAAATTTGAATACGGTATATGGTTTGGTTAATGGTATCATGTCAATATTCATTTTCTACTTTTGATAGTTGTACAGTGATTGTGAGATAGTAACATTAGGGGAAGCATGATGAAGGGTATATGGGAATCTCTGTACTATTTCTGTAACATTAGTTAGCTAATATAGTTTCAAAATGAGTTAAAAAATTAAAAGGAACTTTTCTCTTTCAGTTGGGAAAATGGCAATGGAATGATGACAAGAAATTAATGGTGATGTGATGAACAAAATTCAACATTGCTCAGAAAGCAAGTAAGAAAATAAGTGGTTGTAGAGAAGCTCTTACATGAAGTAATAAAAGTAGATATAGTTGTATTCACCATTTTCTCTTTTCCTCTCCTCTCTTCCAGATAAAACCACATACTATTTTGCATTTTTCTTTTTCTACTTAACAATATATCTTTTTAACAACTCTTGTATTTTAAACCTAAAATTTTGATTAAGCTTAGCTTAGCATCATAAGAGAAAGTATAGGTCCTAGGGATACCTGATGCAAACCTTGGAAAGACTGAATCTTATTGACTCAAGAGCTTGTAGAATTCAAAGTAGTGGTCTTATTATTGTTTTGTTCAGTAAAGATGCTGGATGAATGATTACATTCTGGTGACCTCAGAAGGGCAATGAACAAAGAGCACTCTCCAGGTAGGGCAAAGGTTTGTGTGTGCACTGTTACTGTCATGATATATTGATCAGATGTGTGCTCCGTTTCTGTTATGATATATTGAATTATTTTTCTCTTCCATGTTTACTGAGAAAGAACAAGTAGCTTTCCAGGCGAGTCAACTGTTAACTTCAGAGTTTTTATTTAATCTCTCAGGAATGTAACCTTTAACTTGAAAGCACATAGTGACCATGATGCTTATAAAACACTTTTACTGAGGAAATTGTAATTGTTTATTTAATTGATAGGATGTGAATGTTATAGAAAATTAAATTCCTCCACTTAAGCTGCAGATGAACTTTACATATTTGTAATGAGAAATCCACCATCTTAAAGTGTAGGTTCTCTAATATATTAATCAGAATGCTTCATTCAGATTCTTTCTGTCCAGCTTTTTCTGGGAGACTGTCCAAAAAGTGCTTCTGGCAGTTTCATATCTAAATGCATTGCAAAGCCTTGCTCTCCCATAGTATTCTAATATATGAATGAGCCAGACATTAAGCTACTCTCCTATAATTAAAGACTTAAGATGCTTCCAACATTTTACCGTTATAACAATACTACTGTGAATTGTAGGGTAAATTGCTATCAGTAGAATTTCTAGGTCAGAAGGTTATGCAATCAATATTTTGATATATATTTTTAAATTTGCCTTCCATGAAATGTTGCTGATATATCTTATTTGTTTAAAAATTTTAAAATAATTTTATATGCCTTTTGTTACCAGTAATATTATATAAAGATTTTTTTTAAAAAGATAACATTGTTTCTCTTCCCCCATTGTCCCTGACATCTATCCAACCTCCCTAAGGTAGCCTGTCATTACAGCTGTGTTTCATCCCAAACATATTGCTTCCACATAGATATATCAGCATACACATACATATATACACACACTAATATATACCCATCCATGTACAGGTATTTTTTTTTGTTAGTTTTTACTGAAATGGAATCATACTACATATATTATGAGCAAATTGCTTTTTTCATTTAATACCATTTATTATTGTTATTCTACAAATCTATACATATATATCACTCTTTCTGTTATAATATATGCATGTACATTTATTCATTTACATAAAACAGTCTGAACAGTATTACTTTGGCAGGGAGGAGCTTGCTTCTCCCTCCTCTCTTTGTCTGCTACCCCTATCACCCTCCCTATTCCCTTTGCCCAAAACGCAAACCATGTTAACAATCTGATTATACTCTAATAATTATATATATTTATTTATATAAATACCATATCTATATATAGTTTGAACTTATTAGTCCATAAATAAGTGTGCTAAAGCTTAACTTTCTACTGTTGTCATCATCAGTAGCTTGTGTGGTTTACAGCATTTCATAAACAAAAATATATGAAGTACAAAGAACCATTGTGATGTAACAGTATATAGACTAATATTCTGTCTGCTAATAGTTTCTGGTAGTGTTACCCAGGGTTTGAATAGCTAAGCTATATGTTAAACACAAAGCAGTACTATAATCAAGATGCAATATGTAAATTCATCTTTCTCCTAGCAGCAACTAAGGCATGGATTTTTGTTTGTTTATTTGTTTGTTTCTTGCAGACAGAGTCTCACTCTGTTGCCCTGAGTGGAGTGCCGTGGTGTCAGTCTAGCTCACAGAAACCTCAAACTCCTGGGCTCCAGTGATCCTCCTGCCTCAGCCTCCTGAGTAGCTGGGACTACAGGCATGTGCCACCATGCCTGGCTAATTTTTTTTCTATTTTTAATAGAGACGGGGGTCTCACTCTTGCTCAGGCTGGTCTCGAACTCCCTGAGCTCAAGTGATCCTCCCACCTCGGGCTCCCAGAGTGCTAGGATTATAGGTGTGAACCACCACACCTGGCCAGGAATGTATTTTAATCTGTGTATTGTACACTACTGCCAAAAAGTCACTAACCACAATTAAATTATGAAAGTACATATATAAATTTATAAGTAGCAATATACAATCCAAAACATGAGCTTACTATAAAATAAACACAGTATATGTGTGGAATCATATTAATTATAAGTAACCCACAACTGTTAACAAGAAATTAATGTTGAAATTAATTGAATTTAAACTTTAATATTTCCATAATGGAACTAAACTAATTTAATAAGACATGCTAATTACTCTAAAATTTCAAACTGGAATTGGAGTAAAGTTTATTATTAAATGTACAAGCTATAGCTAGTCAGTATGTAGTCAGTATACTTTCTTATATTTCTTGAGAATCTGTTAAATTTATCTTTTTTTTTTTTTTTTTTTTTGAGACAGAGTCTTGCTCTGTCACTGGGCTGGAGTGCAGTGGCATCATCATAGCTCACAGCAACCTCAAACTCCTGGGCTCAAGTGATTCTCCTGTCTTAGCCTCCTGAGTAGCTGGGACTACAGATGTGCATCACCAGGCCCAGCTAATATTTCTGTATTTTTAGTAGATATGGGGGTCTAGTTCTTGCTCAGCCTGGCGAACTCCTGGCTGCGAGCAATCCTCCTTCTTTGGCCTCCCAGAGTGCTAGGATTACAGGCACGAGCCATGGTCCCTGGCTTTTGAACATGTTTTGGAGAAGTGCCTAATCAATCTTTATGTCCCTTTTAAAAATATGATAAAATAGTTATAATATACCTGTATTATGGAATGCCATAAGTGGTTTTAAAAATAAATGATGTAGTTCTAACTATAGTGAGAAGAAAAAATTGTCAGTGCATATTGTGAAGAAAGCAAGCTCCAGAGCAAAGTCTATGTATGTTCCTATCTATATTAAAAACAAAAGCTACATATGTATACAAATGCACAGGAAAACATCCAACACAGTGGTGGCAAAGATAGTATTGGATCAAAAAACTGGACTTTTATCCATTAAAGTGGTTATATAATATCAGTGAAGGTGAGTGAGACTGAGGTTAGTGAAAGAAACTCCATTTTTCATCCTAATACTTCTGTACTGTTTAAATTTTTTACAATTACAATACAGTTAGGTATTATTCATATTATTTTAAAAACAATTAACCAAATAGAACCCTATATTGGGTAGGATTAGTTTCAGCAGCATAAACAGAAATTTGAACAACATAAAAGTTCATTTCCCTATCCTGCAGCTCCGCTCCATGAAGTCCTTAGCATGTAGGCTGCTTCCAGTCCCTGCTCCGCCTCCTCCAGGATGTGACTGTCATCCGCAGTAAACAAGATGTGCTCCAGCTATCTCCTGCACCCCAGGCAGCATCAGGAAAGAAGAAACAAAGAAAGATGCTAGGTTCCATGAAGCTGTCACATGACACGTCTGCATATATCCTATTAGCCAGAACTTTGTCACATGGCCCTATCTAGCTGCAGAGTAGACTGGAAGTGTAGTCTTCATCTCTGGAGGCCATGCACCTAGCTTAAAAACCAGAGTTCTGCTGTTTTTAAAGAAAGGGAGGATGGTAATAAATAGAGTCCCTCATTCAGGAACTTTCAAATTATTATAGACATAGTTTGCAAGGAGCTCTCAAATAATGTAAAGTTACTTTGTAGGAGCAGTAAGTATGCTGAGGGATGTTCTCTAAAGAAACATGATGTGATTGAGATAGAGATAAGGAAGTACTGGGTGGCCTGAAAATATATGCTGCCATGTATTTGGAGTGGCCTCCACTGAGACTCAAGGGCAAGAAGGAAACGTTAAATAAGAGGAAAGGAAGTAAACCAATCTAGGGAAAGAATTCATGAATCTTTCTCCTTAAGTGAAATTGTGGTGACTGCTATGATCTGAATGTATCCTCTCAAAATTCATATGTTGAAACTTAGTGGGCAATGTGATAGTATGAAGAGATGGAGTCTTTAGGAGGCGATTAAGTCATGAAGGTACAGCCCTCATGAATGGGATTAATGATCTTATAAATGAGTTTCAAGGAAGCTTTTTGGGCCTTTGGCCTTTCTGGTCCTTCTGCCCCTTCCACCAGTGAAGACACAGTATTCCTCCCTTCTGGAGGGTGCAGAGTTCAAGGAACCATCTTGGAAGCAGAGACCGGGCCCTCGCTAGACAATGAACTTGCTAGCACCTTGGTCTTGAACTTCTCAACCTCCAGAACTGTGAGAAATAAATTTCCATTATTTATAAATTTACCCAGTCTCAGGTATTTTGTTATAGCAGCACAAAGGGTCTAAGACAATGACTGAATGAGAGACAGAGCTATGGGACTCAAAAGACACTGGTCTTGAAGCCAAAAACACCTGGATTTGCCAGTACCACAGCATTTCAGTTAAGTGCAATTACACATTCCTCAAGGGAATTCGGGGGAATAGTAAGAGGAAGGAAGAATGCAGATATTTCACTTCTTTCTGTGTCTTTTATTTACGTTTAAGGAATCATGAGCAGGTGCTGTGGATTTTGGAATACACTTCTCTAAAACTATAAAAATTAGAAAATGAAACTTAAACAAAGCCACAAATGTCAGTTTTAATTTCTACCAACAATAGAAGAGGATATTATTTAGACTGTTTCTTAAACTATTACATCATAAATCATTGCAAAACGTTTTATTTATTTATGTATTTTTTGGTTTTGCTCAACCCCCACTCCTTGCCTGATACTGCCTTTTAGAGAGAATAGTGCACCACTCAAGTCCTCAGGTTGTGGGCTTTGAATAGTGTTTTCTTTTTTTTTTATTTTGTGGGAAGCTGATTTACAAGTGACTCACCTGTAAGCTAAGCCTTACTGATAGTGTGGTTTAACCGCCAAAGATAATGAATTTAAACAATATTACCTACTATAGCCTTTAAAATTAACATCACACTCTCTTAAAACATTGAAATGTACATTTTTTTCACCTGCCAGCCACCTTCAATATTCTGGAGAGGGAATATTATTTCATGTCCTTACAGTGGTTTTGTATCTTAACAGAGGATTCTACAGTACTTGAATATTGATATTCTACTTTAACTAAAGCAGTTACAAGAATAAAAGCTATTGGCCTCTGGCCTTTTAGATATGTTCTCAACAAGTTCGTGTGTATGTAATGAAAATATCAAATAAACTGATAAATTTTAAGCATTTAAAAATCTGTGATTATTTGCCACAGCTACATAAGAGGAACTGGGTTAATTTTGAAACCCTCAGTTTCCTTTTCTAAACCAGTGGCTATTGTCAGCCACTAGTATGTTCTTTCCTTTGCAGGAAGTTGCAAACATGAGAGAAAAAAAAAACAAAACCAAGTTGTCATTATTTTTAGCTTTCCTCTGATTTGGATATAGCTACAGTTCTTACTTTTTTCTCATGGCGACTAATGTAACTATTCAAGGGGGGAAAATGAAGCAAAGAGTAGTCCAGAATTGTGCCAAGGTACACATGGCAAGGTTGTTGTCAAAAAGCTGAGCTGCTGGAACCTAGACAGCTTGAGAGCTTATCTGCTGTGCTCTGCTCCCACCTAGGAGGGCTCCCACTACAACGCAAAGACTCAAGGTGTTGCCTAAATTAGGCCTTTCCCAGGCCAGGTATCAGTGTGCTTGGAGAAGTAACTGAAGTTAGCCTTAAACCTTCCTCTGAATATTAGTACCATGGAAACTGTGGTACCTAACTCCTTGAGGGTCCAGGATTCTTGTAATAGTGAATGATTTACAAACCAAGTTTAAAATAGCAAGGATGATCTGTTTTTGCAAAATTTCACTTAATTCTTAAGAAAGCAGTACATTACATTTGGTTTTTAAATTTTTAATAAGTAAAAAATTTTTTTGACTATTACTTCATGATGTGAAAATTATATGTTAAAAGAAAAACTTCAGACAAATTAAATTTGATAGAGTCTAATTGAGCAAAGAACAACTCGTGAATTGGGCAGCCCCTGAACCAGACTAGTTTCAGAGTCACTGCAGGGTTGCCCCGTGGTCCGATAAAATATTTATGACAGAAAAAGGAAAGTGAGGTACAGAAAAAGCTGGGTTGGTTACAGCTGGCTGTTTGCTTTATTTGAACCTGGTTTGAACAGTTGGCTGCCTGTGGTTGACTGAAGTTTGGCTTCTGTGATTGGCTGAGAGTTGCTACCTGTGACAAGAGTAGGTTACTGTCTGATTACACATCAAATTGGGTTACAGTTCATTATGTATGGAGAAACCTTTAGGGTGAATTTAAATACGTAAAGAGGCAGCTTTAGGCCTAACTTAATTTAACATTTTTCCCTTTTGGTCAACCTCTTAAGTTTTGAGAGGTTGACCAAAACTTTAGGCATTGACATCACTCTGTCACCATTGTCAATGGACTTATCTGGTCTCTAATCTCATTGGGAAATAGCAGAACAGTGAATTTTGTAAGGTGGGAACAAGGAAACAGAACAATAGGAAAAAAATCTATCAGTTAGCATCAGGTTACTTCAGGTTACTCTTTTGTAAGGATGAGAGCAGAGAGAACTTCCTTGTTATGCTGGAATCTCCTGTTTTCAAGAGAAGATAAAAAAAAAACAAAAAACTGGTCTGTTTTGGGATCTACTCTGTTTCCTTGAAGTTTTAGTTTGATTATGTGGCATTTAGCATGAGTGACTCCATTTTGATTTGGTCTGTTGGGGCCTAGTGCAAGAACTCAGTCCAAAACAATGGCCTCCTAGAGTTTTGTTTAACATATGCATTCAAATCTCAAACTTTGTAGAAATTTTTCTCTCTTCTTGTATAAGTACCTACACAATGTCCTCAAATTTGCCTTTTTGCTTTGTAAAGCCTAAAATATTTACTATCTGGTTTCACAGAAAAAGTTTGCTGATCTCTGGTTTAGAAGAACATGGAAGTTAGTGTCAGGCAGATCTGGATTGAGCTTCAGGGCTGCCATTTACTGATTGTATGACTTTGAGCAAGATATTTATCTTTTCTAAGCCTCAGTTTCCTCATCTATAAAATGGGCATACAAATAATATTTACCTTGATGCATTAAATAAGATAATGCATTTAATTTGCTTAACACAATTTGCTTAATGCAATCAACATAACTCAACATACTACTATTTTTGTTATTTTGCCATAAAGTGAATGAGATTAAATAAAATTGCTAAGTGAGGATGAAATTTTAAGTTACATTAGAAACTATAATAGATTCTACCATATTATACTTAGGAAATTTTTTACTTATTTAAAAAGGCATTTTGTGGCTAACAAACATATGAAAAAGTGTTCAACATCTCTAATCATCAGGGAAATGCAAATCAAAACCACAATGAGATATCACTTAACCCCAGTGAGAATGGCCTTTATCAAAAAAACCCAAAACAACACATGTTGGCGTGGGTGTGGAGAGACAGGAACACTAATACACTGCTGGTGGGACTGCAAACTAGTGCAACCTCTGTGGAAAGCATTATGGAGGTATCTTAAACAGATTCAAGTAGACCTGCCATTTGACCCGGCAATCCCATTACTGGGCATATACCCAAAGGAAAAAAGGTCATTCTGTAACAAAGGCACGTGTACCCAATTGTTTATAGCAGCACAATTCACAATAGCAAAGATGTGGAAACAACCCAAATGCCCATCAATACATGATTGGATTAGTAAACTGTGGTATATGTATACCATGGAATACTACTCAGCTATAAGGAATGATGAAGATACAACATCTCTATGGTTCTCCTGGAGAGAGTTGGAACCCATTATATTAAGTGAAGTATCCCAAGAATGGAAAAACAAGCATGACATGTACTCACCAGAAAATTGGTTTCCTTGATCATCACCTAAATACAAATCTGGAAACAACACCAATTGGACATCAGACTGAGGTGGGGGGTGGGGGAGGGGATGGGGGTATGCCTACACAATGAGTGCATTGTGCACCGTTTGGGGAGTGGTAACACTTGAAGGTGCTGACTCGGGAAGGGGGGGTGGGGAAAAAAATATGAAACTATTGTTTTTAACTTGCACTGTTCACTTAATAATTTATCATGAATATTTCCCATATTATTTCATATCATTGTACAAGAAATAATGTATACATTATGAGGACATACTGTATCTAACAAGATATACTGTTAGACTCTTTGATTCTGTAAAATTAAATAAAATAAAAAATAAAAAAAAAAAAAGAAAAAAAAAAATAAAAAGGCATTTTGAATTTAACAACAATGACAAAAGCTCATTCAGGATAGATAAAATTGTTAAACCCTATGTTATGACAGAAGTCTTAAAAATGTCAGACCCAGCTATTCTGGGAGAGCTGAGATCATAGATCATATATCTGAGTAAATCAAAACCCTCTCCTCAGATTATGCTTGCTAAATTCTTTCCAGTTACTAGAGTCAGAAAAGAAAATGCCAGAATGCCACAGAATCCATGGATAAGGTATTTTGCTGAAGAGGAATATGGGAACAGACTAAAGGGAAAATTTTATCAAGCTGTAATCTTTATACCCATGCCTAAGGTCAGGACCTGAAACTACTGAAGACAGGGCACACTGGCACTCCCACATTTTGATGCCCAGATCAACCTTTTTTTTTAAACAACAGCAGCTTTTAGATAAAGTTCACATATGATAAAATTCACTAATATAAAGCATACAATTCAATGGCTTTTCATATATTCAGAGTTGTGCTATTATCACCGTAACCAATTTTGGAACATTTTCATCACCCCCAAAAGAAACATTGTACCCATTAGCAGTCTTTCGTCAACCTATAGCTCCTGGCAACTGCTAATCTACTTTATATCTCTATAGATTTGCCAATTCTGTATATTTTATGTAAATTAAATCATATAATATGTGGTCTTTTGTGAACTGCTTTTTTCACTTAGCATAATGTTTTTGAGATTCATTCATTTTGTAGCAGGCATCAGTACTTCATTCTTGTTTATTGCTAAATAATTTTCCATTGTATGGATATATTACACCTTGTTTATCTATTCCTCACATTTTATTTGTCTGTCAGCTGATGGACATTTAGGAGCATTCAACTTTTGACCAATGTTAAAACTCCTTTTGCTCTGACTGAGGCTCCATACTGTTACAGCAATCCTTGTTGGCTACCTTGACTGAGCCGGCCTCATAGGGCACAGTTTGCTCTTTGTGAGAGATGAGAGATTTTAGTATAAATTTCCGCCAGAGCCATGTAAGGGAATGTGCAAGAATTGACTTGAAAGATACGTAAAAGAAGGTGGTCAGGGCTGTTAAAGCTTCTGTTCAGGCAGTCAGGTAGTGCTGAAGCGTCACCTGATGAATAGTGAGATGACTGTGGATATAATATTACTTCCTTTAAGTTGCCAAAAAAAAAACCCAACCCAATATTACATAGCATTTCTGAAACCAAAAAGTTGTGAACCATTGTGTTAAGGGCTTAATGCTATCTGTTTTGGGCTGTCCATTACAACTTCTCTCCCCTGGTAGTATAAAGTGAACTCAACCACCAGGCTTCAGGTATTTAGTTGCCTTATTTCTCTCTTAGCTAGTTCATGACTACATTGTCAGAGCTGTCAAAGCATTCAACTCCTGATTTCTCAGGCTGAGCATATGTGTGAGTATAATGATAAGTTCATTTGTACTCCCAAAACCCTCTCTCTTAAATATGATAGTTACACCAAAGAATAGTTTCAAGATATATATGGACGTCAGCAGAAGTGGTGAAATACACACAGTATATTTTATAGGGAATTTCAGGGAAGGAAGGAAGAAATCAACCATTTATTTGACATTAGGATAGTAGTAAAAAATATGGCTTTTGTATCAGATAGATTTTATGACTTAACTTGGCCAAAAATTTAACCTGTCTGTGCCTCATGTTTAAAAAGGAGATAACAGCACTTCATGGGGTTGTTCTGAGAATTAAATATGGCCCAAACACATGAAGAGATGCTCAACCTTGTGAATAATCAAGGAAATGCAAATTAAGACTACAATAAGTCTTAATTTGTACTCAATCGGTTAGCAAAAATTAAAAAATGTCTGATAATATTGACATATACATCAATGAGATCTCTCATACATTGTTGGGAAAATGTATGAATTTGTACAAACATTTTGAAAAAATAATTGTGCATTTTCTTGTAAAGCGTAACATAAGACCCAGCAATTCTACTCTTACGTAGACACCCAAGGAAAGTTGAGCACACATACACCAGGAAAAACGTTTGTAGCAGCCTTGTTCATAAGAACAAAACCTGAAAACCAATGCCAGGAAATAGATAAATAAATTGCTGTATAGCCACACAATATATTGTAATAAAGTAGTGGAGCTGAAAAATACAGAAAGCCCCAGGAGATTGTATAGTGTATGGTACTCTTTTGATGAAGTTCAAAAACAAGCAAAATTAAACAACACATTGTGTAAGTACATATGTAGTATGTGTGATAAAACTAAAAAGAAAAGAGGGAATCATCAGCAATCCAGAAACAATTCATGATTGCAGTTATGCTGTGGGACAGGCTGTGGGCTGGAATAGGGGAGGAGCTCATAGGTAGGTGTAACTTATTAGTATTCTTCTTGTTTTAGGGATGAGGTCAAAAGAGTTCACTATACATTTATATAAATACGAAGGAGGGCTATCCATGGGTTATGGATGAGAGAGTGTCATGAAACAACGAATATGATTAATGAACTCAGGTTACCTGAGGTCCAAATAAACAATGAGAAAGAAAAGTAAAAAAGGTAACGCATGAATACTGTAATAATTTGGATATACATATATAACATATAATTATAAAAAAAGAAAAAAATTTCACCAGTTATCTTTCAGATAGAAAAATTACAATGAATATGGTAGCGTAATAACGTTCCATTCTTTCCCCTATGAATTAAAAATAGTTTTTTAATGAGACTAAAAAATGTCACGTTGACGAAGTCTATGCCCTGTGGGGACTGCTTAGGTCAGGCTACCTACTGCAGGTTCCAATCAGCTTGGTCTCAGCCCTGCCCACAGCCAGCAGCTATTAAGACAGCAAGCCCTAAGCATGACGGGCACCTTCAGGGTGGGGCTGGAGAACACGCCCCGGAGGCGTGTCCAGCCCCCTGGGGGCGTGGCCAAGGGCGAGGCGGTCCTCAGCTGGAGCCCAGGTAACGGGGCTGGATCGGGAGGAGCTACCGTCGCGTTATAATGACGTCAATCCCAGGGCAGGCGTGGCGTGCTATGTGTGCGCCGCTGTGGTTTGGTGTTTGGGTCCCAAGCTCTTGCAGCAGAGTCGTGCTGTAGGCTGGGATGTTACAGGCTGTTGGAGCTGGGGATGAGGAAGAGGAGCATGCGGAGGAGGACTGTCCTGAATTGGTTCCCATTGAGACGAAGCAAAGAGAGGAGGAGGAAAAGTCTGAGTTCGGCGCCAAGATCCCAGTTACAATAATCACCGGGTATTTAGGTAACTAACCATCCCGGTCAGAAAATGCCGTGAACTCTGGTGTCCTGGGATTTTGGGGGCTGTCAGTGCCTCTTTCTCCTTAGGCACCGGGGCCTCCTGGCCGAGAGCAAGTGTCTTTGAGGTAGGGGCTTGGGTCAGTTGCTCCTTGTATGGCTTGCTTCTCATCTCGGGGGTTTAATGATGCCCAGACCCTTCTGCTTTAGATTCACATTTCTCAAGTGATATTGAAAGTTAGCCTTTGAAAGGAGGCTTTGAAGCCCGGGCTCGCCCCCTAGTTGTCCAGGTGATCTCTAAAAAGTTATCTCACCTCTCTGAAGCCTATGTACCTCACCTGAAAATGGAAAAATGCCGTTCACCTGTCTGAGCTTTTTTTGTCATCTGCGAAATGGGGCAGGAAACACCTTATTAAGTCTATTGCCATTGAAGGATGTCTTGTCTGTAAAATACCCGGCACGTGGGCCATTCCTTGGTAGATTCCCTTTCCCCACAAGTCAGACAGTTCCAGCTATTAGTGGCAAGTATTCCCCGCCCTAAACATTTTTTTTTTTTTGAGGCCTTTTTGCAAACCACTGTGGGAGAAAGAGTAAGAATACAGTCTCTGTCCTTCAAGACTGTTTCTCCAACTAAGGACGTTTAGGGGTGTCCGGGGATACTTAAAACCACGGGTGTGTGAACACGGTACAATTTCCTGAAGGACAGTTTATGCTGTTAAACACTAGACGTTCTTCATTGGAAAAGTTTGAGAAATACTTTTAAGCCTTACAGTTAAATAGAAGGGTTAGAATAAATACATGACTATAATAAAAGTGTGGAAAAAATTAAGAAATGTAAATAAAATGATACTACTTCAGGGAAAAAATGTTATTCCTAGGTGCTACTGGAGACAAATAGAAACTTGGGACACCTGAGGGCCTTTTTATATAAAAATAATTATAACACTGATGTGTTGTTTTTTTTTTTTTAATTTTTGGCTTGTAGACTGTAAAGTTTACTCCTACCTTTTACTTAGGACTAATTTTATAAAGCAATCGATTTTTGATGTTTCCCCACTGTTGTTCAGAGGCTGCTCTACTGAGAAGTTGAGCAGATTCCTTGTCCAAAACAGTATACTTCAGACTTGCCCCTCTGGCTATCTCCATTTTGCTCACTGGTCGGTCAGTAAAGCCCTGGAGATAATGGCCTGGAGCTCAGGAGTGAGTACTAATGCCAACAACCTTCTTGTTGCCAAATCTGGGGGATAGTTTTATTCCTTATCCTTGAATATTTTCTCTTGTTGAAATACTTTTACATTGGCTTCTATTACATTTTATTCTGATTTTTCCACCACCTACTTGTCTGGTGGCTTTTTAAGGTTCCCCCCTACCATCCATCTTTAACTTCATACCCATGTAGTTTCTATTTGTATCTCCTACAGATATCTCAAACTTAACATCAAAAAACTTCATATGTTACAATCCCCTGAAATCATTCTGTTCCTGTGATCCCAACCACCTGGAATACTCTTAAAAGCCTCCTAACTAGTCTTGAGTCTTGCTGCCCTTCAGTCGCTAATCATCTTTATAAATGTCATTTTGATTGTGTTACATCCTTCAGTGGCTTCCATTTGGGTTAGAGTTCAAATTCCTTAACATGAATTACAAGGACCTATAGGAGCTAGCTCTTGCCAACCTCTCCAGCTTGCTGAACTGTGGCCCAGCACATTGAACTAATTTTACTTCTTAAGCATGCCAAGTACTTTAGTCTTTGGAATATATGCTTTTCTTCTTACTGTTACTCCTCTGGCTAGATGTCCTCTTAGGTTCTCCATAGCATTTTGTACATCTCCTATTGAATGTATCATCCTGTGACGTAATTGCCTCCTTATTCATCTGAATTCCCCTCCATCCCCTCTGCCTTAATATTTTTAAGCTCCACGAGGGCAGAGACTGTTTGTCTTGTTTGCTTTTTACCAAGGGCCAACGTAAATCTTGTCCATAAGTAGAAACTTTTGAATGAATGAACTATGTCTTAAAGTCTTTTTCTTCATAATATGGTTAATTATCAAGCCCTAGTAAGTCCTCTGTTGGAAGGTTTCTTATATCCACCCCTTCCTTTCAATTTTCACTGTGACTGCCCTATGAAACACTCATGTTCAGGACCACTATCTCATGCTTGGACTGGTTTTAAGACTTTCCTCATTGCCCTCTCTCCTTAAAATCTGTCCTTTCCATTCTGTACTTCACATTTAAATTGAGCTTCCTAAAGCACTATAGACATCTAAACCATCATTCCAAAGTTTCATCTCTTCAAAAGCTTTTAAGGAAATATGACCTAAAAATGTTGATGACAGTAATACCGTCATACTCAACAAATCCCTCCTAGTTAGCTATACTGTAGAGAACTTAATGTATTTCAGAAGACATGTATAAGCTATGTGGAAAAGGTTTTAGCAGCACTGTTTGTAATAGCAAAACACTGGAAACAACACAAATGTCCACCAACAGAAAAAGATAAATAAGTGATATATTCATACAGTTGAATTACACTTCTATACAGTTAGGTTTTTCTCTTTTTTTCCCCCTCTGAACTTTAGTGTGTATGGTTCCCAAATGTTTGCTTCTGCTTGAGAGGAACATACTAGGTTTAATATGCCACCTACTGGATAAAGTTAGTATAGCTTTATGAATATCTGCTGAATATTCTGTGCTTGCTAATGTGTCCTTCCTCCAATTCCCCATTTCTTAAAATCACTTTTATATAGATTGTTTTAAGCATACTAAAAGTAGCCATATATTCAGTCTGAATTTGTGTCTGGTTAATATTGTGTGTTGAAATAGAAGGTCTTTATGTGTAAATTTTAGGAAAGTAAACCATATATTCTTCGTCTAGAAACATTGTCATCATGTAAAGTAGGATGTAAATATTTTATATTTTATAAACAACATGAATACTTAATTCTTTGGATGCCATTAATTCAATAATTTCTTATTTAATAGAAGGTTTAGATGCCCTTATTGTATTGTATGAAGAAGGTGTGTTATTTTGTGTATATTGAAAAACTATGATTTGACTTGTATTTGTAAATATTTATCAAGTTTTATGTCTACATAAAGCATTTTGTAATAGTTTTCAAAGGGTGCTTTTTTTTTCTTTAGAACCTTTTATACCATTGTTAATATATGAAAAGTAGCATCCAAAGTCTTAAAAATATTAGGACTCTTTATATTTTTTTGTGCCTTTAAAATTAGTCTTTGAATTATGTTATGTAAAATAAATGTATTTTGTAGGTGCTGGGAAGACAACACTTCTAAACTATATTTTGACAGAACAACATAGCAAAAGAATAGCAGTCATTTTAAATGAATTTGGGGAAGGTAAGTAAAGTTCAATAAACTGCATGTTGCAAAAATTTATAGGAGACTTAATTCCACAGTTTATTCATTTTTAAATTCGTTATTTAAAAATGAAAATGTAAGGTATTATAATGTGAACACATTGGTGTGGATAGCTTTGGAAAAATTAGATTAATTTCTATGAAGCTTTATTTTATATGGATTGGGATACTGAAATTAAATAGTTTCTTTAAAATTTTATTTTACATAACTTTAGAATTCATACTGAAAATTAAATTAGATTTTTATATGAAATAAATGACTCCAGAAGTAAAAATCTAAACACATGAAAGAAAGTTTTTTTTTTCAGGAACTAGAAAGCTACTTTTGTACTGACTATATTGTTTATTGCAACTCATGAAAAATGTTTGAAAATGGTTCAGTTGTTATAAGTTCACCTTGTTGAATGTTTATTATCTGCAGTTAAAATTGAAGATTTTAAGTATAAGTTAGACATATTGTCTCCATTCTCAAGTAGCTTAAATTATCTGTGAAAATATATGTGCTTAACTTTTTGTCTCAAATATTAAACTGGTAAAAAAAATATGCAGCAGTATTAGACACATACTTTGATTATTTTTATAGTAGTTTTCTTCACAAGTATGAATTATAATAAAAGCTCACTTTTAGCCAAAAACATAATTTCTAGGTTGTATGAACAGGATGGGAAGCCTATTAAACTTCATTTCTGGTTTCAATTAATTAAAAAGAAAAGTGCTTTTAAGGAAAAATCCTAAGATTTCTAATAATAGTCTTTTTTCCCCTAGCTTCTTATTACCTAATCTATTGCACACGAATTACATGTATTATTTACTAGTTTTCTTCATTTTTTTGGATCATTTTCACAATTTTGTCCTTCATAGCATTTTTAATATTTTCCTTAATGTTTGATTAATGTATATAGCCTGAATTCTGTAGCAACCCCTTTAAAAGCTCTTTATCATCACCTAACTGAACTATGAACAAAAAAATACATAAATGAAATTTTTTTTGTGTGCCATTTGCTTTACTGGACACTTAGAACTCTTCCCTGGCTTTGGTATATTTCTTAATTGGAGGAAAAGTAAAAAATTTAAAAATCATTCTTATAACAAGCATCTCAAATGTACTTTATTCTTTCTTAAGTAAGCATTGCTAGGAAACTTATATGTATTTGACTAAAACCTCTATTTTTAAATGAGTACTTAGTACCCTGACCAAAAAACTTTTTCAAAAGAAATTGGGGTTTTTACTCATACTGGGAATACTGAGCAGTCTGTCTCATAGAAACAAATAATTTAGGGGAAGAATGACGGGAACAAAACCCAGATAACGGCAGTATCTTAAGTTGAAAGGCATACAAAAACCAGTATATAAAACATTCTAGTTTATCTAGAAAGTTTACCATGGACAAAAAAAAAAAAAAAATGCCTTCAAGAAAGCTACTTTATTAAGAAATGGGAGTGGGCAAGTAAGAGGCCTAAAGAAGTAGGTTTGTTTATTTACCTTTTTAGGGGCTTAAATCCTCTTGAATAAAAGCTAAAATTATCTAGAGTACTGTAATTTAAGTTTTGAGGTTGCATGAATAGAATGAAATTATAAAACGTAGTTTCTGCTCTGTTATTGAGTATCCTCATCTTTGTTTTTGGTTGGCTGATGAACATAATCTAAAGCGTGCTACTTGTTAATTATTCCAGGAAGTGCGGTGGAGAAATCCTTAGCTGTCAGCCAAGGTGGAGAGCTCTATGAAGAGTGGCTGGAACTTGGAAATGGTTGCCTCTGTTGTTCAGTGAAGTGAGGAATGTGTTTACTATATGCTTTTGGTTTACTAGAAATGTTTATCAATTATATTTCCAGCTTTGATTTTCTTGTGTAATTTAACTGAATTTATGCAGTTTGCTTCATTGTATTTTCAAATAGAAAATAAATTTATTAGGATGCATTTTCTTAAAGTGTTTCTTATTTTTTTCTATCTACTTTAATGTTTTGGTACTTTTATTGAGGTTTTTATTGTCTTTGATGTCATGGTTTAATTAGTATTCTCTGTAGTGCATGAAAATCTTATATGTAAAAAATGATTATTCTGAATTTAATAAGTCATTGGTCTTATTTCTAAGTATTCAGCTTTCTAAAAACAAAAATAAATGACTATCAAAAAAGAGAAAAACCTTACACTTTGTTCTACTAGATACAGTTAAATTTCCAAGGACGTCTATTTTGTTTATTAATCTACCAAAGAGCCTAAAAAAATACCTGACATAGTAGCAACAAAAATGTTTGTTGAATGAATTATGAAAATTAATACTTGTATTGATTTTGTGGATTCTAAGGAATTAAATTTCCTCTACATCATTTACTAACTTAGGTGTTTGAGTCCAATGTATTGGCAAGGATAAAATCATAACAGACTTTCTTGAACAACCAAAATGTAATCTATTAAATATTTTCCTACACTTTTGATAATATAGGAAAAAGGGGAAATTCAAACCTTATACCCTATTCAGAATAGAACGAAATGGTATTTAATGGCAGTGTCCCTTTGGCTATTATATTAAACTACTGTAGGTAATAAGTTTTATTATTTTGGATGTTGGTTTTTTTTCTTTCATAAAGCTAAAAGATAACAGATACTGACTGACTTCAGTCAGATAAAGTTCCCTCTGCTTTTAGTTTTAATAAATTAAAGTATTAGTACATATATAATTTCTTTTTACCTATCAGGGTATATGCATCACCCTCTTATTTTCTCATTGATAAATATAGGATAGACATTATGTTAGAAACTTAGGAGTGTGTTAAATTTTCACATGCCTAAAGATATTTTTGTCCTAGGTTGTTGAATATGTTTTAAAACGTTTATAATGAATGCTTAAAAATACTTAGGTAATCAGCTGTATATTATGCTTTGGTATTCTCTAGGGACAATGGCCTTAGAGCTATTGAGAATTTGATGCAGAAGAAGGGGAAATTTGATTACATACTGTTAGAGACCACTGGATTAGCAGATCCTGGTAAGAAATGACATTATTAATAACTAGAATATAATTCTTTGACATTTTAAATAGATGTATTAAGGAATATCTAAAATGAGTATTAAAGCTTTAGAGTTATAAATTTTTTTGGTTCTAAAGAGGGAAAATACTGGGTTGTCATTTTCTTTGGCAGATGTACAATGAACAGAATACTTCTTGGTACTTTTAAGCTGTTAATAGAATTTGAAATTTTTATTGATTGATTTAGGGTTATTGATAGGAATCAAAGTTGTTAAAAATATGGAAATTTAGGAAAAATGGAGACTTTCTATTTCTAAGTACAATCATCCCTTGGTATCCATGAGAGATTAGTTCCAGGATCCCCACAGATATTGTAATCCATGGATGCTCAAGTCCCTTATATAAAATGGTATAATATTAATATTTGCATATAACCTACTCACATGCTCTCATATACTTTAAGTCATCTCTAGATTACTTATAATACCTAATACAATAGTTTTTAGACTATATAGTTTGGGAAATAATAAGAAAAAAAGTCTGTGCATATTCAATACAGATGCAGCCATCCTTTTTTGTTCCTGAATATTTTTGATTCACAGTTGGTTGAATCCATGGATGTGGAACCCATAGATACGGAGTGAGGACTATATATGTGATTGGTTATACTACATATAGATTTTATTTCTGTATACTTTATAATCCAGCTTTCTGAGAAGGTCATTAAGAGATATATAAAGGCTGTTAGACTCTGATCCCAGCAACAATTTTTCTCTTTAATTGTTAGTATTTTGCTTTTCTATTACGAAAATTGAAATAATTTTATTTGTAAATGTTGTCATAAGGTATCTAAGAATACATAGTTAAATCAAGCCTACTGGGCCTTTGTCCTAGTGCAGAATTAATGATTATCAATACAATTTTTTTATATCTGAATAGAATTACATCTAAACTTCCCTATGGAAAGCTACATGGAGTCCACCCATTTCTAACAATGGGTTTCTGTTACTGTCTTACCAAACTCTAATAAGTTCTGTTTATTTTCTCCTAAATAATTTTAAGGTAAACTCTTTCTTCTCAGTTTGCATAACACTTAGTACTTGTTTCATGAGTCTGACCTATAGTGTTATTTATTTATTTTTTTTGATGTGGGCCTATGGCATTGGGCTGATTTGTAAAACTATGTTAAAGTATTTGGGAGTAATTTACCAAAAGGGTCATAATGGTCCAAAAGAAATATTGGTAGTAAAAAAAAAAAAAAAAAAAAAGAAATATTGGTAGTATATGGAGGGTTCAAATGTAATCAGTGGTTATTGTACTTGAAAGTGTTACATAATAATATTGTCCCCATGTTTTCAAAGTAGTACTGAATTAGGGCTATTTTGGTCCTTAATAGTAGGCATGGGTTTTTCATAAATTTTAATACGTTTCCTGTAAATCTGACTGGTGATAGGACTTGGACTAATATGTTGGTGTTAAATATTAAATTATTTGACTCTGGTAAGAGAGAAAAATATATTGTATGCCTTTATTTAAAATAGCAAATATCAATTTCTTTCATCATAGTCAATTTTGCCACTTTACAGAGAAAAACTTGTTGCTTTTGCGAGTACATGTGTTTAATAAAACACGATTCAGCATTCAGAGGAAGAAATGAAAGTTAATGATCTCAGAAAGCTTTTATACAAATTGTAGTTATAAAAATGGTTAATGTTTCTTGCTGCTAACTTTCTTTGGGATAATGATTTTATTGTTTGGGTAAAGGTGGAATATTCATTTTAAAAAATTAAGCCATACTGAGAAAAGTACAAAAAAAGAAAGTTAAAAAAAATTAATTTTGCTACCATAAAATATAAGTAGGTAAGTTTCATTCTAGGGATCTCTCTGTGCCAGTGCTAATTGAATAGTGATATCAGCCCGAGCTGGGAGCTTGTTAGAAATGCAAATTCTTGAGCCAGAACCCAGATATACTTAATCAGAATATCTAAGGGTGGGGGCCCAGCAAGATGTTTTAATAAGCCCTCCGGGTGATTCTTATACAGTATAGTCCTACCTCAGAGAGATTGTGGGTTCAGTTGCAAACCACTGCAATAAAGTGAATGTTGCAATAGAGCAAGTCACGAGTTTTTGGTTTCCCAGTGCACATAAAAGTTATGTTTACACTATACTGTGGTCTATTAAGTATGCAATAGCATTATGTCTAGAAAAACAAAGTAAATACCTTAATTTAAAAATACCGTATTGCTAAAAATGCAAACACTCATTTGAGCCTTCAGTGAGTTATAATCTTTTTGCTGGTAGAGAGTCTTGCCTCCATATTGATGGCTGCTGACTGATCAGGGTGGTGGTTGCTGGAGTTTGGGGTGGCTGTGGCAATTTCTTAGGAAAAAAATGAAGTTTACTGCATTGATGGACTCTTCCTTTCATGAAAGATTTCTCTAGCATTTGATGCTGTTTGATAGCATTTTACCCACAGTGGAACTTTTTTCAAAATTGAAGTCAATCTTCTCAAACTCTGCCACTGCTATCAACTAAGTTTGTCATATTCTAAATCCTTTGTTGTCATTCAACAGTGTTCACAGCATCTTCCAAGGAATAGATTCCCCCTGAAGAAAACACTTTCTTTGCCCATCTATAAGAAGCAGCTCCTCATCTGTTAAAGTTTTATCATGAGATTACAGCAGTTGGTTCACATCTTCAGGCTCTGATTCTAATTCTAGTGGCTCTCTTGCTATTTCTACCACATCTACAGTTACTTCCTTCTCTGAAGTCTTGAATCCCTCAAAGTCATCCATGAGGGTTGAAATCAACTTCTTCCAAACTCCTGTTCATGTTGATATTTTGACCTCCTCCCATGAATCACCAATGTTCTTAATGGCATCTAGAATGGTGAATCCCAGTAGAGGAATCACTGTTTATGGCAGCTATAGCCTCACAAAATATATTTCTTAAATAAGACTTGAAAAGTTGCAATTACTCTGGGCTTCAGAATGGAGTTGTATTAGCAGGCATGAAAACAACACTAATCCCCCTTGTGCATCTCCATCAGAGCTCTTGGGTCACCACGTGCATTGTCAGCAAACAGTAATATTTTGAAAGGAATCTTTTTTTCCAAACAGTAGGTCTCAATAGTGGGCTTAAAATATTCAGTAAACCATTTTGTCAGTAGATATGCTGTCATTCAGGGTTTGTTGTTCCTTTTATGCAGCACAGACAGAGAAGATTTAGCATAATTCTTAAGTGCTTAAGATTTTTGGAATGGTAAATGAGCTTTGGCTTCAACTTGAAGTCATCAGCTGCATTTGTCCCTAACAAGAGAGTCAGCCTGTTTTTGAAGCTAGGCATTGACGCTGCTCTCTAGCTATGAAAGTCCTAGATGGCATCTTCCAGTATAAGGTTGTTTTGTCTCCATTGAAAACCTGTTGTTTAGTGTAGCCGCCTTCATCAATTATCTTAGCTAGATCTTCTGGTAACTTGCTGTAGCTTCTACATTTGCACTTGCTGTTTCACATTATACTTCCATGTTTTAGAGACAGCTTCTTTCCTTAAACCTCATAAACCAGGCTCTGCTAGCTTCCAACTTTTCTTCTGCAGCTTCCTCACCTCTTTTAGCCTTCTTAGAATTGAAGAGAATTAGGGCCTTGCTCTGGATTAGGCTTTGGCTTAAGGGAATGTTGTGGCTTGTTTGATCATCTATCCAGACCACTAAAGCTGTCTTAGTCTGTTTTGTGTTGCTATAAAGGAATGCCTGAGGCTAGGTAATTTATGAAGGAGAGAGTTTTACCTGGCTTATGGTTCTACATACTGTACAAGAAGCATGGTATCAGCATCTGCTTCTGGTAAGGGCCTTAGACTGTTTCCACTTGTGGCAAAATGTGAAGGGGACCTGCCATGTGCAGAGATCCTATGGTGAGGTAGGATGCAAGAGAGAGAAGGAGGGAAGTGCCAGGCTTTTTTTAACAACTAGCTCTCTGGAGGGAACAAACAGAGTAATTCACTCAACTCCTGCCTCCCATCCATGACCTAAACATCTCCCATTAGATAGGACCTCTAACACTGGGGATCAAATTTCCACATGAGGCTTGGAGGGGTCCAATATCCAAACCACAGCAATAACTTTCTCCATATCAGCAATAAGGCCATTTGCTTTCTTATCTTTCATGTATTCATTGGAGTAGCACTTTTAATTTCCTTCAAGAACTTTTCCTTTGCATTCACAACTTGGCTAACTTTTCCGTGCAAGAGACCTAGATTTCTGCCTATCTTAGCTTTCAACATGCCTTCCTCATTAAGCTTAATCATTTCTAGTTTTTTATTTAAAGTGAGAGACATGCAATTCTTCCTTTCACTTGGACACTTAGAGGCCATTGTAGGATTATTAATTGGCTTAATTTAATATTGTTGTGTTTCAGGGACTAGGGAGGCCAGAAGATAGGGTGAGAAACGGCAACAGCCAGTTTGGTGGAGCAGTCAGAATGCACACATTGATTGATTAAGTTTGCTGTCTTATATGGGCGCAGTTCATGGCATCCTAAAACAATTATAATAGTAACATCAAAGATCACAGATCACTCTAGCAGATAAAATAATTAATGAACAAGTTTGAAATAATGTGAGAATTACCAAAATGTGACACAGAGATGCAAAGTGAGCATATGGTGTTGGGAAACTGGTGCTGATAGACTTGTTTAACACAGAGTTGTCACAAACCTTTAATTTGTGACAAACGCATTCTCTGCAAAGTGCAGTAAAGTGAAGTGCAATAAAATGAAGTATGCCTGTACTTGTATACGTCGGGAAACCCTCTTCTATGCACTTTTGAAAGCTGTATAAATATACAGAAGTAATTTTATAAAGATGGATTCACATTCTTTGTCCTATTTTTAATAATTATTAATTTAGTTTACTTGAATCTATCAGAAGAAAGAGAAAATGGCAAATGAAGGAATTGCTGACTATCAGATAAATGCTTCTTTACTGCAAGAGATATGAATTAAGAAAAAAAAACAGATTACAAAGAACATAAAATGGACAAGTTATTTTTAATTCTTGTTTTTTTCCCTTATTTTATCATCACCCTAATTATGATTAGACAAGTTATTTTTTAAACTATATGTTTCAGTTTTTAGAGGAGTATCTGTCGACTTCCTAGCATAAAATTAATGCTCTTACCATCTCCTGGTTTTGGTTGATTGTATTCTTTGTTATCTCATCAAAGTTTCTAGAATTTACATTTTGTCACAATTTCTTTAGTTCTATATTTAAATGTTTTTAGTGCTCATTACTAGTACTAGGGCTTCTCCATTCCTGAGTTAATCCATCTTCTGACTGACTGAATTTTATCACCAGGTAATCTTTTCAAATTATAGGTGCTGCATTCTATGAATTCTTGCGTACTTCATTCTTCATTGCTTGAGAATAGTTGTCTTTTGTTTCTATACTTGAAGGAGTACTTAGCTAGTATAAAATTTCTGAATCACAATTTCTTCCCCTCAGAATTTTGCATATGTTGCTCCATAATCTAGTATTTTTTTGGTTGGTTGTTTTTCCTTGTCCAGTGTTTTCTCCTTTTATTGTATCAGGAAGACTTTGTGAATGCTCTGATCTCTTGAGAATTTTTTTTTGGTTTCTTGGATTATGTCCCTTCCAGAATGGGTTCTTTGCCACTTGTATGCCCTATTCATTTCTTCAGTTTTTTTTCTTCCTGCCTTTTGTCTTCTTTTTTGTTTTTCTCTGCTGTTGTACATGTGCGTGTATGTTGTTCTTGATCTGGCGGGCACAGAGAACTTCTATTTATATAGAATGGCAAGATGTGATGTTGATGAAGAATTCTTTTTAATACCCTACTTATCTTACCCAAACTTGTTTT
Source organism: Eulemur rufifrons (assembly GCF_041146395.1). Lineage (NCBI taxonomy): Eukaryota > Metazoa > Chordata > Mammalia > Primates > Lemuridae > Eulemur > Eulemur rufifrons. The sequence goes on along the minus strand of NC_090989.1, from coordinate 224,273,658 downwards.
TCTCCTGAACCCCAGTTTGAGAGCTGGGTATTGCTGTTGGATGGGAAGGGCAAGCTATAGGAAAAAGGGGTGAGAGAGCCAGATGGGGCAATGTGCCTTTTAGGCTCTGCTCTCTTGAATCACCAAGTATTCTCTTGAGTTTGCTCCAACTGCTTAGGAGTATACATCCTATACCTCATGTGGGGTTATTACTGCACTTTAGACTTCTCGCTTCACTTTGGTCTGAAGCCTAGAAAGTGACCCTGTGCCCCCAAACATGGAAATAGATACTTTTAGTCTTGACTTTTTTTTGTTGTCTTTTGTCTGCATTGTTTGTTCTTCCCTCAGCTCTACTTCTTGACATTTGTTGAGGTGTTTCTAATAAGTATCAGGATTTTGCAAACTATTTCCCTACAAACCCGTATTTCCTAACTCTACCCTGCGGTAGAGTTAGACTATGTGACCCTCTGGTAGTCACATAGAACTTTGTTTCTTATTTTGACTATCACTCTTCAAAGTTTATGGCAAGTGGTTATATGGTTGCTGCTGATAAAATTTTGGCTTTTTTTTATTTTTAATTTTTTTCTATTTTTTATTTTATTAGGTTTTAAAGAAAGGAGAGTCTATAATCTAGCTCAGGGTTTGTCAACCTTGGCATAAATGACATTTTGGGTTGAGTAATTATTTGTTGTCGGGGTGGGGGGGGCGGGGATTGTCCTGTGCACTGTAGGATGTTTAGCAGCATCCCTGGCTTCTACCCACTAGATGCCAGTAACATTCTCTTAGTTGAGACAATGAAAAATATCTTCTAACATTGCCATGTGTTCCCTGGGGAGAAAAAAGTACACTGGTTTGAGAGCCACTGCTTAACTTCATTCACTCATCTTCACTCCACTTGCTAAGCACCTATATCTAAATTTGAAATAGTTCTTTCTTGTGTAGTCTGGCAATTATTATATCAAAGGTAAACTTCAGATTTAGAGTAAAAGCTTTAATACACTCTTACAGTTCAACTTAATGGTTAAATGTTAATGGTAGGACTGACAAGCTATTTATCTGACTAGAAATCAATGAATTTTTAAAAATTATAAAATGATTTATGTATGATATTAGGTATTTTACTGAATGAATAAATTAATAGTTTTTTCATGACTTACTGTTTGGAGTAATGATAAAGTAGATTTACTTCCCTCCCCCTTATTAATTAAAATCATGTTTTTAGCCAAGAAAATGAACAAAATTCTTATTGGCAATTCCGTTGTTTCCCGTTTAGGAGACTGACACTCTCCAGTTCTAAGCTAAATAATTGTCATGGTAAAGTAATTTCCTTGAAAAGGATGGACATTGATTCAGCTCCAGTTACTCACAAATCCTATTTCAGTCAAATTGGAAAACTATTAAGTTTTTGGGAAAAAATCAATAGGTATCAGGAAACCATTAGATCTTGTGGCCCTTGCTATATCTTGCATGAGTAATCACTGTAAACAGCTGACAGGTATTTCATTGTTGACACAGAATGATGCTTGGGGGACCACATCTTGTCAGGGTAGGTGGACAGCTTTCGACATTGGAATGGGTTCAGTTATCCTTGTTTTTCCCCCATGCTCATTCTTTTAGACAGCCCTGTCACTAACGGGGCCTGTGATGCTTTGAAAAATCAAATAATTTCCTTGCTGTCAGTTTTCTTTTTCTTGTGTTGTAGCATACTAATCAGGGTGTGCGGTTTGGTACTAAACCAGTTTCTGTCAAAAACAAGTTTTAATTTCTTTAGAAATAATTTTTCCTCAGACCCAAATTTTATACCACTACTAAATAGTGTGAAAATTAATTAGTAATGCCATAGAGTGTATAATTTTACTACTTTTTCTTCTACAAAAGTTACAACTAAATTTTTTTTTCTTTTGGAATTACCTATGTTTTGCTTTTCCTCTAAAGGGAGAATTCATCATTTGTGACCTGAGTGATTATCATGTTCAGGAGATGAGAAAATAAAAATAAGTTTGTGCATACAGTCATACTCTCCAAATTGTTTGATAATATCTATTGGTATATTATTATGGCATTGGTAGAAACATGATGTTTTGTTCATACATGGTAAGAGTTGGTCTTTTCTTGAGGAAGTAGGGAGAGGGGTAGAAATGGGTATAAACAGTAAATGGTTCTATCACTATAATTCCCTTAAGAAGATTGGAAACCCAGATTTGATTTGTGTATGTGCTTACCTGCTAATTTCATTGGGACAAATTAAACTGTGGATAGAATCGTGTTTCTCAGTTTGAAGAAATATTGTTATATGATGAATATTATATATTTTCAGGTGCTGTGGCCTCTATCTTTTGGGTTGATGCTGAATTAGGGAGTGATATTTATCTTGATGGTAAGTTAAACAATTTTTTTTTTCAGTAAATTTTTATTTTTACTTCATTCCTACTGTATTTTAATTCTTTGCATTGTTTTCTTTTCAAACTTATTTAGTTTGATGATGAAGTAAGTCTTTGTTCATATAGATTCAAAACCCTCAGACAGTGGTAGAACTGGATGTCAGGTCTTAATCTCAACTCCCAAATTAATGCTTCCAATGAAGTTTTCCTTTGAAAATGCTATGTAGGTTTCCTGTGTCCTCTGTTGTTTGATTTATGTGCTGAGAATAATGTTAGCCAGGCAATGTGAGGTTCCTATTTCTGCTTTCATTTTCCCTTGAAGATAAGAATTAAGCACATCCTCCCTTTATTTACCTTAACACTTTTGGGCAATCTTATTTATAAACTTACAAACTATATGTCTTCATTTAAGACATATTAATATTGGAAACTTTCTTAGTTGAGCAACGATGTTTCCTCTCTCTTTTCCTCCCTCCTCCCTCTTTCCCCTTTTTTAAAACCAGTCTTTCATAGACTAAGGGGTGAAAGAATCATTGAAGCTGGGCCCCCTCCTTGGGCTCTAATATATGTGGCATGTAGCTGGTTGAATTGCTTAGGTATCATTAAACTCATTTTGCTGTTATCCTTTGAAAAATTAGCATATATTCAGAGATTGGTAAACTGATTGGAAGCTTAGGTATATATTATGCAAAACATTTTTGTGAGTTAGGTTTGGTGAGAGACATTAGAAGATATCCTAAGATGTCTCATTCGTTAAGCAATAATTTAAATGTTAAGACTTGATTTTGATTATGTGAAAATGAACTAGAAATAACCTGTCTTGTGTAATTTATCACATTTGACTTTATATTATGAAATTTGTCTTATGTTTTGGATTGTAAGCTTTTTAAATGCCAGGGAAATCTCATTTTCTTATTTGTTTATTTTTGAAATTTATTTTTTTATCTTTAGTACCTTAAACAGTACTAGGTACTCAGCACATATTTGAAACACACTGCCTTACTACTGGAGTTGAATTTAACTGCAGCATTGGCAAGAGAAAAAAACAATACTTTGTTTTATTGAGTAGTCTTTGTAAACTGAAATAGATTAATTTTAATTTTTATTCTCAAATATGGTTCAACAATATTAACAAACACCCTTTTTAAAACAGGTGATTAAAGTGTTTATTCCTTTGTAGGTATCATAACTGTTGTAGATTCAAAATATGGACTAAAAGTAAGTTAAAAAATTGCTATGAGTTGCTGATTGTTAAGAGCTGGGAATATGGGGGTTCATTGTATTTTCTATATTTGAGTGTGTTTGAAATTTTCCTTAACAAAAGCCTTTTTCATCTATTATCCTGAACAATAGATGAAATTTGTATGTTTTAATTATTATTTTGTGTTTTTAAATTAAATATTTCTTTTATAAGTTACTCAGGTTTAATGTAGTGATAAAATTTGGAATTATATTTTGTAATAAGGATATAGGGTCAGGATAAAGTTTGGGTATGTGTAACTCCTCTCTAGGAATCAGCCCCAATATTGGTAAGTTTTTCTGTTTGATAGAGGAAATTGAGCTTAATAAAGTATATGAGGTCTTATTTTCTTGTTAACTATATATTAAACACATGTTGAAAATAGGTTTTTAGTAAATACCACTCTATTTTGAAGAAATCGAGATTTGTACATAGGATTAGTGAGGACAAACCCTCCATTAAAAGGCATCCTGCTGTGAATGTTTTTGTTAACTTCTAAGGTCCTCAAATGCATTTAAATGGGGTTCAAGTTATAAAATGCATTTAGTAAGATCTTTAAAAATATGCTGTTGCATAAAGTAAAATATTGCTTCTCAACTTCCCAAGTTATCTCTAAAGGCAACAGAGAATGAAATTATCCTCTGTCTCACCTTCCACCCCCATCCCAATCTGGGGATATGGATAGTGCCCAAAGTAATAATTTCTTAGAAGTTTAAATTCAGTGTTTAAAAATTTGTGTCAGTTTTATATTCTACCCCATAATATATCCAAACTTGTTAATTTTTAAAAGTTTTTCTTCCAAATCCTCAATGAAATTATGTACTTGGGAGACATGTCAGGCTTGTCAAATGGCTGCCAGTACCCTTTTACTGGCCCTTCAGTTCCCTCAGGGATAGAGTACCCTATTGAAAAGTTTGGAAAATAATTGCTTATTTAAAGTTTAAAATCTAAATTTATGAATAGTATTAACAATCAGAGATCTCACATACAGTAGTTCAATTTTACTCAGAAAAATTCAGGTTGTTCTGAAATCATATTTCTAGCAAAATGTTTATGGAAGTAGCAAAAAAACCCCAAATTATTCATTTTTAATGTTTATTATGGGTATGTTTGAATCTATCTCTATAAATTTATTACCAAATTTGATAAACCTATGGAAGAGATAGCTACTAAGAAATTTTATTTGTTTTCTTGATAGACTTAGAGTGCCATACCAAAAATCAAACTCTTTATGTATTTTATGATTATAGGAATAATCTCATATATATAGTTGGGTATGGAGAGAAGTTAAATAGGATCTATTATCAGCATTATAAGGGCCAAAAAAACAAAGCAACATTCTGAATAATGCAAACACAGTAAACGTTTAACCTCCTGCCACCTTGATAAAACCTCTTAAATTATTAAATCAATATACCTACACAAAACTGACATACTGTCAGGATAATGGAAACTTTAGATTTTCTAAGTCGGATGCCAGATAAATAACTTTGCCTTTATATAAAGAATTTGCCAACTTGTCCAATTCCTCTGGTTGCAAAGCTTGACCTCAGTAGCTGCTTGTGATTCAGAGAATTCTGAGGCAGTACAAGTAATGACACTTGGATAATGGGCAGCAATTTAAGGGTGTCATGCTTCACAGAGCCAGCCCATCACAAGTAAAGCTGAGAAATGGTACCCTGTGGCCAGCCAGCCAAATTGAAACTGAAGTGGTAATTGATATCATGGGCTATCACTCTAATGGGATTGTCACCCATTGATCTGAAATATTCATTTTTTAATCATGGGCAAAGAATTGGACAACTTAAAATGACAGCTCTCTATTCTCAGGACTTGACACCTAGGCTACTGACATTGTTCTTTTCAGTTCTACAAATGTGACAGCATTTAATGCAATAGAATCAATGAATGAAGTTACCCAGAAAAGGTCAAGTGAGAGGTTTCTTTTGGTTCTTCTGTTATATTGCACTGGCTGTTGAAACAATTCAGCCAGAAAACAGTTTGACTAGGAAAAGGCCAGAAAAATAAATAGACTGACATTATGCAATAATTGTTTTAAAACTAAAATAGTGTTAAGACCATAACCAAACCATTTAAAAGAAATAGTTGCTGGTTACTGCTGCTACTGCTTTTTAAAAATGACAACTGACATCTTTGACCCTAGATTTATTTCCACTGTGGTCAGCAACAGTCTTCTTTTTTGGACAGTTTTAAGACAGTTTTTTATTTTCTTTCTTTCTTTCTTTTTTTTTTTTTTGGTCCGGCTTGTTTATTTCTGCAGAACAAGACACCCTATAGCCCTTTAGAATTCCTGTCTACAGTGTTATTTCAATGGGTTCCTTTGTTTCTCACCCTCCCCAGTTTATTGAGGTATAATTGACAAATAAAAATTACATATATTTAAGGTATACGATGTGATGTCTTGATATAAGTATACATTGTGACACAAATACATCACCTCACATAGTTACCATTTTTGAGAGAGCTGTGGTGAGAACATTTAAGATTGATGCTCTTTGCAAGTATTTGATATGGTAGTAACTATAGTCACCATGCTATAATCAGCTCTCAGTAACTTATTTATCCTGCCTAAGTGAAACTTTGTACTCTTTGACCAACTTCTTACACTCCCCCGCCCCACTGTTGTTTTTTGTGGTAGGCTAAGTTCGGGGTTTGAACCTTAACCTTTTGAATATATTGAATTAATTAGTACCAAAATTATTATTATTATTTTTTTTTTGAGACAGAGTCTCACTTTGTTGCCCAGGCTAGAGTGAGTGCCGTGGCGTCAGCCTAGCTCACAGCAACCTCAAACTCCTGGGCTCAAGCGATCCTCCTGCCTCAGCCTCCCGAGTAGCTGGGACTACAGGCATGCGCCACGATGCCCGGCTAATTTTTCTATATATATATTTTTAGTTGTCCATATAATTTCTTTCTATTTTTAGTAGAGATAGGGGTCTCGCTCTTGCTCAGGCTGGTCTCGAACTCCTGACCTTGAGCGATCCGCCCGCCTCGGCCTCCCAGAGTGCTAGGATTACAGGCGTGAGCCACCGTGCCCGGCCCCAAAATTATTTTTGTCTTTGATACATAAGCAAAAGCCACAGTCTCTAAGCACAGATGAGGAATCCTTTGGAGGGGTGTGTGTGTGTGTATGTGTATAATATATATAATATAAAATATTTTGAAAAATATGTTTTTGTAAATTTTTCCTTTCATTTGTCTATACAAGTAGCATAAAATGCCAAAATTTCCGTTTTGTTTTTATTTTATAAATGAATGTCATTTGACTTAATGACCAAATGGTGGAATGTATTATTGGAGACTCTTCTTTCAAATAGGAGACATTGGTTTGAGATTTTTTGTAGAGTTTGACCTGGGGAAGTAGAAAGTCTAGTAAGGGAAATGTTGTGCTGATATCTAGAGAAAATAAATGTTAGTATAAATTTATTTTTTTATGTTTGTACAGCTTTCATATGTGCATAGAATAGGGCATTTATCTCTTCTGCTATAATTATATATGATTATATCATATTCTTAACGGAGTTGGCTTTTATTTGGGAGGATTTTCACTTATTTTTATATTTGATACTTTCTAACTGCTTGGAGGTAGTAAAATGTTAATCTACCCCAGTTAGCTTTGAGGTGAAGATTTCTAATCTCTTGGAGAAGTAAACATTCAAAACACTGTGAGTTACTTTTGTGAAACTACCATTTTATTAGTTCCATTTAGGTACAGAAATTCAAAAGCATCTCTAATCTTCTGTCATATCTTTTTAATGCCTTACCAACTCACAGCTAAATAGCTCCACATTCATGTGTAAATAAAGCTTCCAGGAGGTCAAGAATACAATATCTTGAAAAATATTTAAGAGTTTTAAAAGAATTTTCAGTATGATAGGATCATTCAGAAGCAGATGTCTTGCCAAAACTGTATCATTGTTAAGTAGATTACTGCTCAATGGGAAGGGATTTGTTGCTGCATGTTACATAGCATTTTTCAAATAACAACATTTATGTATCTATGTCAACAAATAGGAGGTGTTAACTACAATTCACTCAACAAATACTTGTTGAACCTGCTTGCCAGGCACTATTCCAGGGTCTGGTAACAGCCTTATTTTCTAGAGGCAGAGTATGTGATAAGAGGATTTGTTACAGCCTTGGGCCAAGATTAATTATGAAAAAATATTAAATTTGGTCTTTTGGCATGGAATAATTTTTTCTTTCTTTCTTTTTTTTTTTTTTTTTTGAGACAGAGTCTCACTCTGTTGCCCAGGCTAGAGTGCTGTGGTGTCAGCCTAGCTCACATCAACCTCAAACTCCTGGGCTCAAGCGATCCTCCTGCCTCAGCCTCTCGAGTAGCTGGAACTACAGGCATATGCCACCATGCCCGGCTAATTTTTTCTATATATATATTTTAGTTGTCCAGCTAATTTCTTTCTATATATTTTTTTTTAGTAGAGATGAGGTCTCGCTCTTGCTCAGGCTGGTCTCGAACTCCTGAGCTCAAACGATCCGCCCGCCTTGGCCTCCCAGAGTGCTAGGATTACAGATGTGAGCCACTGCGCCCAGCCATGGAATAATTTTTGATGCAATATTATCCAAGTTCTGTGACTTCCGTAATTGAAGAGTTGATCTGCAGTTGAATTTATAAGATTGTGCCCAAAGCGGAAGTTGGTATATCATTGCCATGATTTCTAGTTTAGTTTTGTTTTCCCTAAAATAGAATATGGTAAACTTTTAGCAGGAAAAAAAGTTTTCCTCTATAGACTTAACTGAGAGTATTAAATAAAATTATTACCAACTTGCTCTTAGGTTTCAAATTATCCAAATATCTTTAATGATTACCTCCCTGTGAATTGTGAAACTGGTTTGACAAAATAATCTTAAATGTAATTTTTAGGTAATCTTTATGTATATGTTCTTCTGTGATTATTAACATGTATAGCACCGTACAGAAGACTGATTTTATGTACATACAAGGCTTTCACAAAGACTTTAAAATTATGTTTATTTTACTTCTATGAACATGTTTTTGTTAAAAAAGTATAGCCCTGAGATGGTATATAAATATATGGTATCCTGTGATGGTAAGGGTGTTGGATTTAGTTTCTTTCTTTCTAAAAGGAAGTAGCCACTTCCCATGATTGTTATAAAGGCTAAAAGAGATAATATATGTCAAAGAGTTTAAAAATTTGTGAAGTCCAATTCAAATATAAAGAGTTTTACTATAATCTAGTTGTCTCTAATCCTTAGTAGCAAGCTTTTTATTGTGACAGGGAACTTCTATTGAGGTGATGAGAATGAAAATGTGATTTTTCCAGAGAACCTTGTGGCATTGATGACTTTAGGGATATAAATAAGATTATGGAAAAAAAACAAAAACAAAAATCTCTGCTTCCAGAGAGATGAAAACTACCTCATGGGCCTCTGAGTCAATGTCAAAACATTTTTTTGGATCTAGCCTGAGAGCAGCAAAATAAATAGTTGCCCTGAGAGACCAGATCACTCAAGTATGGGTTTCTAAATAGTAAACTGCTTTTAGGCTAGAATCAGGGCTGTGGCCTTCTCACACACAGCTTATATATTTCTAGGGAATTTGAGGGCCTTGTACCGAGTTCGTATTGTATATGATTTTGGGGTAAGGAGGGAGGAAGGGACTTAGGATTTTATACTCCTGCCCTTCTTTTTCTGTTTCTTAAAAGGAAAACCCCTTTTTATAGCATAAAAACATAGAATATGAGGCGGTGGGTGGGAATGGAGGGAAGTATATTAGATGTTAAGAAAGTACAATTTCAATGATCATCCCTTGTAAGTAATAATATTTAGAACAAGAATAGTTTTGTAAAGAGGAAAATACCTAAAATCTGATCTATAATTTTGTGTTTTTATGATGTAAAGAGGGGTTTCCTTTTAAGAAACAGAAAAAGAAAGGCAGGAGTATAAAATCATAAGCCCCTTCCTCCTCCAAAAAATTCCACTGGTTCATTGTAGAAAAAAATTGCAAATGGGAAGGAAAATGTTTTCAGATAGAAAAGTTAGTTCTGAATTTGTGTATTCAGTAATTGAACTTGTTAAAGTCTTTATTGGAGGCAAGAAAAATGTCTCTAATGTAAAATCCTATGTGTTGGCATTAGATTTGATATTATACCACAGTAATTTTTTTCAAACTTTGTTTTTGTTTAGCATTTAATGGAAGAAAAACCTGATGGCCTTATCAATGAAGCTACTAGGTATTCTTATTTAAAGTATATATTGATTGCTGGCTAATTAGAGAAAATCATTAATGTAAAACCATAAACAAGCTAAGAAATATAAAAACATAGTCAAGGACATTTATTTATTTTTCCCCACAGTTGTATTATCGCAATTGATTTATAATAGTCTAATAAGTAAAATTTTACTTACAGCCATTTTTATTGTAGCATAAAGTGAGTACTGAACACATGAGTTGAATTCTTTGTGAGGAACTCAGAAAGTACTAACATTTAAAAATATTTTCTTCTCATACAATTTATTTGGGATTGAAGATTATAAAAAATAGTTGGCTTCTTTAACAGCAGTTCATTTGATTTCAGTGTTCACTATTACTCAGAATAATAGAGGAACAAATGTAGAAATAGTTTTAACTTGGTATTTAAACATTTCTTAATTTAAATACCTTTATATTCCTAATTAACTTGTCTTTATACTTATAAATATTTAATTTGTCTACCCTGAGCATATTCTTGCCAATGAGATAATGGTTTTGGGATAGATAGCAGTCACTAAATATGCTTCGTGGGTTTAAGAGGGAGGCCCCCTGGGATTTGCTATGGATCATCCAGACGTAAATAATAAAGCAAGCAACTGATTCCCTATTATTTTGGAGTATGGTACTTTGTTTTTTTGTCATCTTGCCTATACACTGCATTTGATATATAATTATAATTAAAATTAGCATGAACTTAAATATTTTGGTAACTTTTTTGTCATGAAAATATGGGAATATAAGAAATATAAATAAGCCAAATAGAAAATAGCAAAATGTAAAAGCCAGAAGACGATTCAACATAGAATTCCTCCAGTTTAAAGATTGCAACTGTTTATATTTTGAGATATTGTACATTGTCTTTATTCATATAAAATTTACTTAAAAATTGGTTTGTGGTGTACATATTATTGAAATCTACTTTTTCAGTGAATTACAGTTAATTTGGTTTTGAAAATTTAGTTATATTCTTTGAGATATAGCATAAGACTAGGATTATAAACAGTCCAGTGATTAAAATTTTCTGAAAAATTGAGGAAAATTGAAAGAATACCCAGCTTTACTATTCCTGTTAGTAGAAAATAGAGTAATTTTAATAATCTATTTTGTTGCTAAATTCTGTCAACTGGATTCTTTAACTTGAATTTCTGCATATCCATTTTATGGAGATAGTATACAATATAGTCATTGTGAAGAAGATATCTGTGCAAGATCCTGATATACCTTCTGAATTGTAGTTTTTAAACTGTTTAATGTAGTGTTGAATGTTCTCTGTGTTTCTTTGAAAATTATGGTAAATATTACAAGAAATATTTTAGTAAATAGACTTTCCTTATTCCTACCATATTACATACCTGAATTTTATTCTTTCCTTTACAAAGAAAATTATAAGTTAAAAATCATCCTTTTGATGGTAGACTTTTTGAGGCTTATCTTTGTAGTTTCAGAATAGCAAGTAAGAGAACTTAGTAAATACTTTTTGAATAAATTATAGGAAATTTAAATTTATATAGTGATGAATGTAATTCATCTATACTGTCTGAAGAATAAGTAGATTTGGAGTACACTGTATCGCTATTATAGTGTACTATATGGTTCTTAACCAATATATTGTTCAGAATGGGATGTTTCTATTTACTTTTAATTTCTTAACATTTTTCTTTCTTAACATCTAACTTTTAATTTCTTAACATCTGTTCTTTGTCTGCTGTTTTAGGCAAATTGCTTTGGCAGATATCATTCTCATCAATAAAACAGACTTGGTTCCAGAAGAGGATTTAAACAAATTAAGAACAACCATTAGGTACAAAATGACAAGTTTATTAAGTACCTGCAAATCCAAAGTGTATATACAAAATATTTTTACCATGACTGTTTGCCCTGTAGAAACTTAATGTTCAAGGTTGACCTGCTTCATGGACCATTAGGGAATCACTTGTGTTGTTGGCTAATTGACTGCTATGTAAATAGTAATATGGAAAATTAATCCCCTTTGCTTGCAGAATATAATTCAAAATGTAGACTGATATTCAGGGTCCTCTGACTCCAGCCTTCTGTTCCTGTCTTTGACTCTTTCCTAATGTCAAGCCTGCATAACTTTATCCAGGATGGTCACTTTCCCATGAATGTATCTTACCAGATCTCTTCTTTACTCATAATGTGTTCTCACTCTGCTAATCCCTGAATTCCTTCTTCATCTTTTTTTTTTTTTTTTAAAAAAAAACAAACAATTTTATCCATTCTGTAGAGCCTGTACTCCCCCGCTTCCTCTGTGAAGTCTGTCTGACTTCACAGGTGGTCTCACTTTTTCCTGAATCCTCATTGACTTTGTCTTCCTTAACTGTCAATTATGCCTTGTCTTCCAATTTGCTTCGATGTCTTCAGTGTCCATGGCCAAGGCTGATTATGACAATATGACTGATACTCAAATATGTGTTGAATGATTCAGCGGTCATTTTGCTGACTGTTCTAGAGACTCCCATTCCTTTTGAAAAGAAAGATTTACTTTTCAAACAAGGTTAGAGTTCAGGGACTTTGTTTTGAATTATTTTGTAAGACCTGAACTAATAAATGACATGTACAGAGAGACATTCAGTAGCTTTTATTATTGGTCATCTCTGATGTGTACAATGCTTTGTGCATGGTGGCTCAAAACTTACCATTCTTAGCATTTATAACTTTTGCTGACATCAGATTTTGAATCTGTCATGCCAGTTAGTATATGTTATGAATTGAATCAATAAAAGGCAAGGCTTACTAAAGAGATTGTTTGCACTGAGTAATGATTTTGGAAGAAAGAAATTCATACTTTTTCTACATATTTGATCTTAATACTAATGTTAACTTTACTATAAAAATTATGTTAATACCTGCATGTGGAGGGCAGTGTCCGTAGTTCCATGGATGGTGTCCATAGTGCATGCATAGTGTCCATAGTTCCATGGACCTTGGAATCTGCTTGGGTTCTAATCCTTGGTCTGTTTCTCACTGTGTTCTTAGGAAACTTAACCTTTTAAAGCCTTAACTGTAAAACAGGAATGGTACTTATCTCATAAGTTTGCTTTGAGTATTACATGAGACAATGTTGGTAAACTTTGCACAGTGTCTGACACATAGTAGTGCTCTGTTAGCTGTTACTATCACTATTATAATGTAGATTTTTCTTAGTAAATTCATGTTATAGAGAATAAAAAATGAAAGAGAAAGCTGATATTTTTGAAAAGTCTAGAAAGATGAAAGTGGTGAATGGAGATTATGTCTTTTATTCCTTTTGACATTGGTCTTCTAATTTTGTTTCTTTTTTTCAAAATCTCGTGCACCATTGTGGTTGCTAGGAAGAACACACTCTATTTAGCAAACAGTTTTGGTATAAAAGGAGCGATTGTTAGTACTTGGCTTTTATATCCCCATATTGACTAAGCTGAATTACTGACACTGGCAACATTGATTATTAGCCAGCGTATTAACAGTATCAGAAAAGAACTTGGAAGAAGCAGTTTGATAAATTACAGACCCTTTTGACTTTTATCCTCCATCAGACTTGTGAGTGACTTAGAATCGGATCTGGGGAGTTGAAAGAAGGTAAACATGTTTGCGAGGAAGTAGCCATCAGATTGCATAGTATATTCCAAAGAGAAGATAAAGAATTTTGTAAAATGGTTGAAAGAAATAGTGCAGAGACTTGCCTCAGAATCCTTGCATGTGGGAAGCCTTACCCATGAGAACAAGCTGGAACAAGTAGCAGCAGCGTCTTGGGCAAGTAACCCTAAAGACAATGGAATTGATGATAAATAGATGCAATATACAGTATGTTGAAAAGCATTTAACAAGTACTTTTTGGTGCCATTTAAAGGGAGCCATACTCCATTATTTTAGTATCAGAAGAGGGAGGACAGGCGTAATGAATAGAGATCCTAGTTAGGGAATTGAAGGGGTCATTTTATAAAGGAACCTGGGATATGTGACTTAGAGTTACTGTGAATACTGGGGACAAGCTGGGTCAAAGCCACTTACAACCAGGTTTTTACTTCTATTGTGTGTATAGTCATTTCCACAATGTGTGCCTGGGGAAAAATTGGCTTCCAATTAAAATTTTGAGTATCTACTCATTTTAAGAACACTAGAATTACTGGCTATTTATGAATCATTTTTTTCTAAAGTGGAGTGTCTTTTTATAAATCACAAAGTAGCCCCTAATCTGTCAGTTCTGCAGTAGATTTTTGCATATGATGGTTTCTTAATGCATGAGTGGAATATACCTGATTTATGGTTTGAAGGAAAAGAAAACTTAAACTATAAAAAAGTAAGTTTTGTTTTTCTATGTTTAATTTTTTTCTAGTTCCAGATATATTTGTGTATGCTTCCTGTTTTAGAAATAGTTTGTGTGCTTTTAAAAAAACTTAATATTTGTAGTTTTTTACCTTCTCTTGCTCATTTTTTAATTTCAGATCAATAAATGGACTAGGAAAAATTTTGGAAACACAGAGATCAAGGTACTTTTAAAAAGCTATTACTAATACTAGCAATAAGTAATTTTAGTTAATAATAACGATTAAATAAATGATAAATATATTTGATTCTAATATAAGAGAGAGAGAGTTATATTTTAAAAAGTGGGACCCAAAAATGTTGTTTTGATACTCTTTAGAAATTAGTTTGGCATATTTAGTTAATACATTTACTGCTCTTAACAACTAAGACTACAGAGCCATGATAACACTAGGTAACTGTGCTTTTGCTTAATAAGGAAGAACATATAAGACTTTAAACCATTCAAAAAGGTAACTCTGTCTAGAAATCTAAAAAAGTATACTGAAGAATCTTATCTTAATTTGAGGTATATAAATGGCTTTTTAATTAAAGCGTTCTTAGTGTTTCATAGTTGCCAAAAAATATGTCATGTAAAAATACATGGAATCTTTACCTTTAGGTTCCTGATACATTTTTTAATTAAATTTTGATTTTCATTTCCTTTAGGTTCATCTCTGTTTTGTTCTGTTTATATAGATGTGCATTACTTTATAAAATAGATGTGCTTCCAAAACATCTGTGAAATGTATTTCTGTAGATTGAACTCTGTTTTCCATTGGATGCTATCATGATTTCAGAAAATTTCTCTATGGGGGTATTTTATTAAGCTCATTTTTGGCAAGAAATGCTCAGCAGCTGATAGACCCAACAACATGCAGCCAGCAGCTCTGAGGCCTGCAGCTGGCAGTCTAGTGCCACCCAGTCCCTAGTTGAGAGATCTTTTCTGTGGAAGTAGAGCAGAGGCCTTAGCTGAGTGGCTTGTCTGCTATGGCAGAGATTAGAGGTGCTGACAGACTACCATAAGTGTTAGGCAGTAAGAGCAGCAGCTGCTCATATGCATGTGAACAGCTGGGGAATTAATTTGGTATGCATTCTCAGGAGCCACTCATCTGCTGGCAGAGGTAGCAGAAGAATGCCCTCAGTGTAAGTCCTCTACAAGCATACACCAAATGTGTTCCCTACATTTCAAATTCCATTGTAGAAAATCTCTGATAATCTAACTCATACCATGAGCCATTCCTCAGTATCTTCTTCTTATGTCTGCATTTCCTTTCTCCTTAATTTTTCTCTTTACAAAATGACATGCAGACAACTGTATGATATTTAAACAAGCTCTTAAAAATCATATCCATAAATAGCTGTGGTTCTGTCATAATAGCATTTATTCAGTTCATAATTACAAACATCGTAAATCAATTTTCTTTTTTTTTCATTTTGGAAATACTCATATCCTGAATAAAGACTTTATTGATTAGTTTTTCATGCAAGGATTTGGTTTGACATTTCTGACATTTTTAATGTTTGCTCTATTACATTATAGAACAGTAAACATGCAGTGATTAATTTTTGTTATTTCAGATGGATGAATGAACACGTGAATAAAATCTTCTTTCTTCCATTTCTTCAGTATATGGTGTTTGCTAGTGCATCTGAGAATCTAGGGTCTCTCTGAAATAATACTTCCTTGCTGTGAAGCCTGAAGTTGCATTAGAATCCTTTTCAGTGATGATCAGATATCCATACTAGAATTCTGAGTCATGAATCTTATATTAAATATTTCCCCAAATTCCTTGAGGCATAGCAACTTGAGCTTCTCTGTTTAGAAACTATTCAGTTCTTAGCAAAATAGTTGAAATCACTGTGATAGAAGTTTTGTCTTATTATTATTTTTAATTTTAATCCTTTTAGTATCTTGTGGTTAAGTGCTGACAGCAGTAAAACTAATATAAGCATGTCTAGAAAAAGGCTCATCTTGAGTATTTAAGATTAGGGAATAAAAATAGCGTATGGCATTGTCTTATTGGTAACACTTAAGTTGATTTAGAGGCAAATGAAAGTTCTAGTGGACCACATAGACTTCAGAAGTAGCCGTGAAAGAGTAGAAGAGGATTTTTGTTTTCTCTAGACTTTTTCTTAATTTAGAAATTTAAGTGAACTGAACAAAGGAAAACCAAATCCAGTTAGTCAATAATAAGTTAATCAATTCAACAAACTATTTATTGAATATTCTACTGGTTCCTAGGTATTTCATGGCATGTTGAGAATTTAAGCAATGGATAAGGCAAAAACTCCAAGGAGGTCAGCATTTGGGGGGAAACAAGGAAGTGAATAAACAAAAAGCAACATATTAGATATTATTAATATAGCAGGAGTATTAAATGCACAGGGTCCTTTAAGAATGGGAAGATAGAGGAATGACTGCTTAACTCTTCTTGTTGAAGAGTCAGGAAAATTTTTTCTGAGAAGGTGCTCATTGACCTGAGTTTTAAAGAGTGAAAAGAGTTTTCCAGATGGACTAGAATAGGATGACTATTTCTGTTTCCAAGTATAAGGAAGACTTTGTGCTCCAGGGACCTGCGAATATTTTAGAATGGCCAGAACACATATTATTATGTAGCAGAGACAAAATGTGGTATGACTGAAGAGATAGAGAATTCACCACGAAGGGTTTTAAATGCTGTGATATGTAGTTTGGGTTTTCTCCTGTAGATAGCAAGGACTTAGTGAAGGAAGATTTTACAAGCAGTATGACTCTTGGGAGAGGGATTCAATGTGGAGCTATTCCCTGAGATATGGGAAATACAGGAAGGAAGAGCAACTTGGGTGGAGTGGTGGTGGAAGTAGGTTTGGAAAATGTAATTAGTTCAGTTTTGTAAACATTTTTGAGTTTGAGGTGCCACTGGGGAAAGCATTAGGAAATTTAGTTCTAGACCTCAGGACTGAGCTATTGGACAGTATCTACAATTTGTAGATCTGGGATTGGCTGGTGTACCCTGTTTGTGAGACTCACTGGAGTTTGAAAAGGGGACTGTTAGGCAATATCCCTAGAGTAGCAGCTGTGGTCCCATCCCCACCTTGGAGAGCTCAAACCCTCATCCTTTTCATTCCTCTGTTCCTGGTCTTTGGCTACTTAAAACAATCTTTAGAAATAAAATTGAAAGTAGCTCTTCACAGGGAAAAGATTAGATACTCATGGCAGAGATAGTTCAGCAAAGTAGGAGAAAAATGAAATTTTGAAGTTTTTTCTTCCTCCTCTTCATTTACTTCACTCACATATTCAGTTTAAAAATTATGGTAATGGTCTCTTTATTATTTTTTTTCTATTTCTATGTTTTGGAAAAGATTTGATGTTTTTATCTCCAAAGGAGGAAGTTAAATACATTTGATGCCATGGAAATTAGTTTTCTAGCAATATGCCTTGAATGAATGAAGAATTTACATTTCATGGTGGACTAGATTTGGGGAAAGTTCATAGAAACCTTGATCTGGTAGCTTAGACTTCTTTACTCTCCATTGAGAATTTGGTGAGAGACATTGATATTTTATTCTCTATAGAGTGTAATTTGTCATATGGATCTATTATTGATCCTCTCTGTTTTGGAAATATCAAGAGAATATGGGTATAAGGCAGAATTATCTCTAAATGACGTGTATTCTCAAGGACACTGTTACAGTGAAACAGTAGTTCATTTAGAAGCTTGTGTTTCAAAACTGAATTTGATATTCCCCAAATTGGCATGAGTAAACTTTATTAAACTCTAATAAGCTATTTACTAAGGTGAAGATGATAAACTTGGGGGGAAACTTCATTTATTTGTGACCTGTCAATATAAATATTTGCTCAACTGTGAGGATGAAAAAGGAAATATGTTTAATGTTAAAACTTTGGCCTCTTAGTGTAAATTGATATTCAGGAATTTCTTCGTGGGACATTTACTTCTTTGCTTGATCATTTTCCCAATTCTGCACATCCAGAATGTCCAGAATTTGAAGTGTTGTTACAGTCTAATAACACAGAACTTTGGAATATTCTTCTTTTAATAAGATGGGAATTTATCTGTCTTGTGCCAAGATAAGCGTTCATAATCCAACAGAGTGTGGTTGCCACAGTATGAGTATGTGGTAGACTGCTGAGAATGAACAAAGCAGGCACAGCTGGTCAGTCCCAAGTTAAAGGAGATATTTATCTTACATGTTTGTGCATTAAAAACATTGAATCTGAAAAATGAAGTTTTGTTTCCCTTGTGAGAAAATTTAATAAATGTTTGGCAAGCTCCTGGAGTCTAATTTTGAAATTTAATTATGCTTTTGTCATTTTCTTTAAACATTCCTTAATTTTAGCTTTGAATATGGAGAAATCACTGTCCTGTGCTGTTTTGTGGGCTTATGTTAAAATTAGAACTCAATCACCAGTCTATAAATTTACTTATATGTATTTAAACCAAACCCAATGCTGGTTGTGATAAGCTATTCTCATTTGATTTGAATTGTTGCATTCCCAGTAAGGTTTAATTATCACTAAGTCATTCTGAGAGAAATAATGTCTGTTCAAAGAGAGCACTAACTGGGAAGTTTCTTTCTATATGCAACCCCATGCTGAATGAATGAAATCAAACTACATGTCGATAAGGGTCCTAGAGTGACTTCATATTTATACATTGGTTGTTTGACTCCTCATATTTTTATATTACATGTAATATCATGAGAAGGAAAGTAAAAGAAATACAAAAATTCCAGAGATATTTCAATCCACATATACTACTATCTTATTTTCATTTGTCATTTCTTTTGTTTCATCTTGTAAGTGATGAGCTGCCTGGAAAAGTTCAGTTCTTTAGCTGATTTTTTTTTTTTTTTTTTGCTATAAAAATGTTTTTGAAAAGCTCATAAATTTCAGGATTGAAAAGATAATTAAAAGTTAAAAGCAAACAAACAAAAACCACTAGAGCTTGTTGAAGCAATAACCAAGTAATTTTCTGCCTTGATCTTATGAATTTTATGTATAAAAAGTTTTGAGTCAAGAATTTTCTTGATTAATTGGATGTATTTTATAGAATTTCCAACTGTTCACATTGGTTTTCTTTTAGAGTTGATCTGTCTAATGTATTAGATCTTCATGCTTTTGACAGTCTCTCTGGAATAAGGTATGTCTTTTATATTTTTGTCACTTTTACTGTAATGTACCTTTTATTCCACAGTTATAGGAATGAGTTTCACAATTGCACCTTTGATTTAAGCTTACTATTCATTCCTTTGGCATACAAGAGCATTCTTAGTGAGTTATGTTCTTGAAAGTTTGTTAATTGGTTGTTTGGAAATCATAATGCATTTTCCTATAGAAATTATAGTATAAATGATAGTTAACTTTAGAGACTAATTACTAAGATTTCTGTACCAACCACTATGTATAATATTCTTTCTGTGGAAAAATGCATGAAATATGTAGAAAATTTTAGCTTAGGGTGTTCACACAAGTAACTCTCTTCCCATTAATGATAGATCAATTTTCTCTCTCTGGGGGGATCTTTTAATTGTGATAAGAATATTGAACATGAGATCTACTCTCTTAAATTTTTAAGTGTACAATACAGTGTTTTTGACTATAGGCATTATGTGTACAGACAGCAGATCTCTAGAACTTACTAATCTTACGTAACTGAAACTTTATACTTGTTGAATAGCAACTCCCCATTTCTCCCTTCCCCCACCCCCTGGCAACCACTGTTCTACTCTCTGCTTCTATGAGTTTGACTATTTAATTACCTGATGTAAGTGGAATTATGCATTATTCATCCTTTTGTGACTGGCTTATTTCACTTAGCATGTCCTCAAGGTTCCTCCACATTGTCACATTTAACAAGGTTTCCTTCTTTTTTAAGGCTGGATAATATTCCATGTCGTGTATATACCACGTTTACTTTATCTATTTATCTGTCGGTGGACATTTAGTTTGTTTCCACATCTTGGCTGTTATAAATAATGCTGCAATGAGTATCTTTTCAAGTTTGCTGTATGTCCATACAAACTCATGAAAATGTACACCTCTCTGGGTATTTTGAACTGGCGAAGCAGTTTTGCTTAAGAGTTGTCATGCTGAGTGGTTCTATACTTGAGACTTCTAATTCCCATTCATATATATAATTCTAATTTTGCCTTGGCCATGCCTTTAAAAACTAATTCTATTTTCAACTGGTTTTTTCCTCCTCAGTCTTTAGTATTCACATTTGAAAAATAGCATCTAAAGTAACTTGCGAGAATAGGGCATGATAGTGTTTTATTTGACCTCTTTTACGTTGTAAATTGGAGAGTTTAAATTCGCATTTAGTTTATAAAAAAAATCGTTTGAGATTATTTCAGCACCTAGAGGTATGAGATAGGCAGGGCAGTTATCTCCTCCTTCACAGTTTGGAAACTTAGAGTGATTTTGTAAGTGACAGAGTCATTCTATAATAGAAGCCAAGTCTTGAGGTGACAACTATTTATTTCACCTGTAGCCTCTGGGGCTGGAGCAGTACCTTTTTAGAGTAAATGAATAACAAGTTGAAATTACAAAGATATTTCCAGGGTACCTGGAAAAAAGTTAACATTTGCCTTTCTAGTCCCAGTTAGTGGGAAGGCAGCAAAGTTTAGTATACCTGAATTACATGTGAACGCTTTGTTTTTTAAAAAATCCTTATATGAGGTCAAAGTGACTACTTGTCCCTTTGTGGTAGAAATAGTTATATCTTTTCAGGCCACTCTTGTACACAGTTGTGAAATCTCCTTTCAGCACCCTGAACCATTTTCCCTCATGTCAACTTCAGGTACCCAGTATCACTTAGGCTTGATAGTGATTGATTGTGCAGTATGAAAATCATTCAGAATTATACTAGGTTTTTTCATACAAAGCCTTTGTGCTTCTAATTCTGAAATGAAAGGCTTTCACCCCATTAAAGGAATATGGCCGTAAGCATACACTTGGTTTGGTTATTTTAAAATGTTCTTTTTTCCCTTTTTAGTGCTGGCTTTACTAGGGAGATAGATTGACTGAGGCTGTCACTTAAGTCTAGGCGTGTAAGAGCCTTTGTCTTTTGCTACCCATTTCTGAAATGATGAGAAGTCTAGCCCATCCTAACCTTTATCTTGCTGATCCTTTTCTTCTTTTTACTCCAAGGCTCCAGTACATTTCATCTGAGTATTTAATGCTGTTTCAGCAGTTAGCCATGCTCCCTTTCTCTCATCCTCCACATCTGGCTTGAAACTATATTAATGTATTTGAGGCTGTGGACGGTTTTGATGGTTATAGATCCTGTGATACGTTTAAATATGTTTATAAGGGGGAAGCAATGAAACAATGCTTTGTGAAATTTGCTTTAATTTATCTTGGTTAGCTCTAAGAGCTTGCAAGTTGGTTGCCACTTAATGTGTGAAACACTAAAATATTTCTTAGTTGAAATCTTTGTTTTTTTCCTTCATGTATTGTATCCTTTAGTATTTTATTCGTGAAATAAGAATTATAGTATGAAAAAATTTCCCGCTTTGATATTTAGTGTCTCAATTTTTGTTTTTCTTTTCTACTTAAGTCTTTTGCTATAATTTGCTGTAATAAAGGCACTGTCATCAAAGCTTCCAGTTCTTTATATCATTCTGTATTTTTTCTTGAGAGAAATAGAAATGTTTTTAGATTTATACACTATTTTAGATTTATACACTTTATTAGTGTAGAGAAAAAAATTGTTTCAAGATTACAAGTTAATGTGTAAAATAGGGATTCCGATTCATGAATTTCAGGTTTTGGTAGCTTATGCTTATGCTTGTCCACTAAACTAGATTACACCTTTTTTATTTGTATGATAGCAAATTTAAGGGCATAAAATCCTGAGACTTAGTAGGAACTAAACTTAAATGTTCATTCTTAGATTTTTGACTTTTGCTTGCATATGAAATTTTGGGCAGTCATTGTCCAACAACATTAAATATTGAACATATGGAAAAAGCATATGATTTTTCAAAGATTTACTTAAGTATTCTCATTCTACACTTGATTAAGAGCAGTTATAATGCTTTAGTGACACTTAAAAATGTTGCTATTTAATGTGATCCCAACACTATAGATAAGGCCTTTGCATAACTTTTTTTGGTGCTTAGCTGCTAAAGGGGAGACTCCTGTTCCTCAGCAACCAGCTGGGAAGGATTTAATTTGACACTCTCCCTACTATGACCCCCCAATGAGACTCATTCCCTCCAGCAGTTCCTACAAGCCCTTTCTCTTTCCCAAACTCGCTGTTACTAATTTACCCCTCACTGTTCTTCAAGGCAAAACATCTGCAAGGTTTTAAGTCCCTTTCCCCCTCCCATCTTCTCTCCATCAGTGTCTAAATGTATGCTACAGTTGTTATGGTTGTAATTTGTTATGCCATATTGATCTTGCTCTTTCTGTATCAGAACAATGCATTTTTAAGATTCTGACTTTTTGTTTTTTCTCAGCCAGTAACTGACTACATAAAAGATTAATATTTATGGATACTATTTTTTTTTAATAAGTACATATGTTCAAGAGAAAACATTGATAAAGGAAAATTTACTCTTCTCACTTTCGTTAGGTGCCAATGTTTTTATATTAGGAAGTATGGGGAGAGTTAAGAAACTGAACAATGCTGGAATGGTTATATATATTTTTCTACTCCTGTGTAAGACCTATTGGAATTATAAAGAAATCTGTTGACATATTGAACCACACAAAATAGTGTTGCTAAAAGATTAGTTTTTCTCTTTATTGTATGCATATGTATGTATATGAATGTGTGTGCATTTGCAAGAAATTTTTAAACTTAGTCTTCTAGGTTTTCTCCATTAGAATATGTGAACAAAATGTAAAATTGGAATTGTGGAATAGATTCAATTATGGAAAAAATCTTTCTTATTTAGCTTTGTGTTGCTAAGTAATGTATAAAGTTAAATCAGAAGTGTATGGGTCTGTGAATTGATAATCAGTTGTTCTTAGTTTGCAGAAAAAACTTCAGCATGTGCCAGCAACACAACCTCACCTTGATCAGGTAAAAAAAAATATTTTAAAATGTTTCTAAAGTATAACTTGGCTATGTTTAGGATTGTTTTATTGGAGCTATTTCTAAAATGGCATTTTTGAACTGTGTTGATAGTTTTCAGAATTTTGAATGCTTTTGAGATCATCTGATCCAGCTTCTTAACATATAATAGAAATTCATCAAACCAGAGTTGTTTAGACTCTTAGGAGATCATGATTTCCAGCTTCTTCATTCTGTAGGTCACTCACCATATTTTGATCAGTTCTTCTGATGGGAATTACTACTTGAAAGCAGCCTGGCAGTCTGTTTTTAACTATGTTTAACTAACTGATTAAGGAAAAGTCTGATATAAGCATGGCTTATTTAAATAAAGATTGACTTTGAGTTTCACCTTTGGGTAGCACTGTAAATTTGAACTCCTTAAGGTGTCTTTCAGGTTCTAAAATTCTAATCTTTGAGGTAAATATTTAAGATGCTAAGAACAAACTAGAAATATTTTCATTGTGCCCATGTTTCTGTTAAGTAGGTCATAGATGATAGAGCTTTAGGAACTTCTTTGTTCTCTTTAAAACCTAGGGCTAGGGGATGTGTGAGTGAGCAGTGTGCATAGTCTTCCCTCCTCTGGAAGCACTCACTTAGTTCTTGAATCAATATTAGTCGTGTTAGGTCCAAGATAACAGCCACTTGTTCATTTGTCTTCATTTGGGCTCATATTTATGGGGAGCTATCCTACCATGTTTTTGGCACCTTTCTCTGAGAAACTTATATTAATAGGATATTCACCTTCACTTATCTTTAAAATGAGTGAATGAGAGAAATACAAGCCCTCGGAGGTAGAATTTTTTGGGAAAACCATCTGTTTATGATAATATCAGTCATAAAGATGAACTTGAAACACATTCTTAATCTTCTGAGTGAAGGACATCATAGTAGAAATCATAGGGGTTAAAAGATGAAGAAAATGTAGTACTCACAAGAACATTTATCTATACCCCTAATATCTTGAATGTACCCCTATCATGGCATTCATAATGCCTTATAGTTTGGGTTGAAATGCTTATCCCTTGCATTAGTTTATAAATTCCTTAAGTATAAATTCTTTATTGCTTAGCACAGGGCTGGGTATATGGTAGGTGCTCAGTGAATATTTGTTAAAAGAATGAAAAGCTGTGATTCTCAAAGGGGAATGTAAATCAGAATCACTTGTGGAGCTTTTTGTAAAAAAATTGGATACTCAATAGTTCCTACTCTTCAGTCTCCAGGATTGGGACTTGGGTATGTGCATATTGATGTGTATGTATTTTTACCATTTTATTATGGAAATTTTCAAAGATATACAAAAGTGAAGAGAATAGTAAAATGAGCTCCTCGTATGCATCATCTGGTTTAAATGATAGTGACATTTTGCCAATTTTGTTTCATCAATCCTCCCAATATTTCTTTTGCTGGAGTATTAAAAAATCTTTTAATAGAAAATTTCAGATGTACATAAAACTAGAAGAGTAAAACAAGCCTCTATGTGACTGTCACTCTTGCTGAAGTATATTAAAGCAAATCCCAGACATTATGCCATTTCACCAGTAAATAGGGTATGTTTATATTTTTTTAAGCTCTGGGAGACTCTGATGCACTTTCCTGCTTTAGTTTATAAACTTAGGGCAAAATATATCATAGACAAAGGGCTGTGGGATTCAGAGACATGAACTGTCTCATTTGGTTTAGTGGATCTGAGGTGTAGAGGAGGAAATATATCTTTTTCTTACCCATCAGTAGTTTCATGGCTAAGGTCCCTATAATGGCAGATTAACAAGAGAAAAGCATACAAACTTAATAAGTTTTTACATGACACAACAACCTTCATAAGGAAGTGAAGACCTGACGAAATGGGTAAACCTGTGTATTTTTACGCTAGCTATGATATAGAAGTGGAGAGTTGTGGAGAAGTATAATTGGATAAAAAAGTATGATCTAATGATAATGAACTGGGAGGAACTTAGCAAGACCTGTTTGTTCAGATTCTTCTCTGTGACCCTTTGTCTTCAGAGATAAGGATTTTCCTTTCTTCTGGGTGTAGGGAAGGCACCTTTTGAATGAAGGTCTTATGACTTGCATCAGGGGAAGGTCAGAAAATCCTTCCTAGGTTTTATGACTTGTTTCAGGGGAGGGGAGAGTGACCTTTCTGCTTCTGCCATTTTCTCAAATACTGAGGTGCCATATTTTGGGATATCATGTCCTGATCCCCGTCAGAGGCTTCATGAAAGATAGTATTTTTTTTTTTTTTTTTACACACAGTAAAGCATGCAAGTTTTTAGTATACAATGCAATGTATCTTTACATATACTTGTACCTATATATCTATCCGTGTGCACATACAAACACATATCCTTATAATTCCCACTCAGATAAAGGTAAAAAAGACTTTCAAATTGTAGACAGTTCCCTTGTGCCCCTTCCCAGTCAAAGAAGGGGTAACTGCTATTCTAACTTATATACCAAAATGTAGCCTTGAACTGGTAGGGTTTTCCTGATAGGAAGAAGTAAGGGAAAGAACAATTCAGGTGTGTAGAATTGAGAATCTTCCAGAAGAGCAGGTCTTTAATGCAGAAGTGTTAGTGGATTGTTGGTATTGGAATCCTGGTCTAAGGTATTGGATTTTAATTTGCTGCTCAAAGAGAACTCATGCTATGCTATCTGGCAGTGTTTCATAAGCTGGATTGGACATCGGAGTCAGGAGACCAAGCAAGAAGCTACCAGGTGATGAGGGCCTAAACTGTGTTAGTTACAGTGAAGCTAGAAATGGAATAAAGAAAGAGCTGTTTCACAGGTAAACTTACCTGAATCTCCTGTCTTGAGTATGGGTCAGTAAGAAGAGGGAGGATTGATGGGAAACAAGCCTAGACTGACTAGAGGAAACAAGAATTAGAGAAATTTGGAAGGTGAAGTGCTTTGAATGAAAATTCCATATATTCAGCTTTGTTCCTGGTGACAGGATATCATAGTAGAGATTTTACACAGGCAAAAAGGAACAGAGAGCTAGAGTGTGGAGAAACAGACTTTAAACATATTAGTTGGCTTTGTGTTTCAGATGCAGAAAACATGTAGAGGTTATTGCATGTTAGGTATTTTTTGCAAAAGAATAGAAAACTGAGAAATAACCTGGTGGGTTTAAAAAACAAACAAACAAAAAAAAAAACAGCCCAAATAAACAAACTTGAGTTTTATTGAATTTTATTTTAGAGACATTTCCTTATTTTGCTTTAGTTTTCTGAATTACTGCCTCACTTTGTTTTTTCTTTCTCTGTCTGCACACGTGGGAACAAGAGAATTAATTTTAGATTCAAAGCAAAAATAAACTGGAGAAAGTCTGAAATGGGTAATACTTAGGGCATGATATGTATGTGTCATTGAAGTTGTATCCCTGAATATTTAATGCAGTTCTCTACTTTTCATGGATTCCTTGTTCACTCCCCATAAGGAAGACCTGGAGCTGGAGAGTGGGAAGGAAGAAGAGAAAACCCAAGTGGCAGTCTACATTTAGTTTATTATTAGAGCCCATTATGAATTAGGAGTTATGACACTCATCTTCTGCTCTGGGAATTTACAAATTTCCTCTTTTTCAGGGTTTTTCTAATATGAGAAAGAGTTCATTGGTTTAGAAATAAATTTGATTTCAAAATATAGATTCTGTCCTTGAGCGCCATGATGCATTATTTTAATTTTTAAAGCCTTTTCTGTCTCATGCTGGAGTTAATTGTACTCTTTAACAATATTAAATTATATCTCTAACCTGCCGAAAGCAAAAATCATTATAAAAATCTTTAAGAGTAAAGTAATAGGACTATATTGAATCCTATATTGAGACATTCTCAGTATTGAAAGCCAAGTTATCCAACTTGAATAAAATATATTTTAAGCATTTTTGAAGGCTGAATTACCACCCTTTGAAACTGACAAATTGTGTTTCATTTGGCAACCTTTTGCTGTATATTTTGATATGGATTTTTAGGTATTTGTAATGGTTTCTTAATGAGGAAAGAAAATAATTATTTTTTTAAAAATGCATGCTATTATTACCTTAAACTATAAAAAAAAATAGTTTAAAAGCAGAGTATGTTTATTAAGATTTCAAAATAAGTACAGTCACGTGTTGCATAATGACATTTTGGTCAACAATGAACCACATATGGATGGTCCCATAAGATTTTAACGGAGTTGAAAAATTTCTGTCACATGGATACTTAACCATTGTGTTATTATTTCCTTACACTATTCAGTATAGTAGCATGCTGTATAAGTTTGTAGCCTAGGAGCAATAGTCCATACACCATGTAGCCCAGGTGTGTAGTAGGTTATACCATCTAGGTTTGTGTATGTATACTCTATGATGTTCATACAACTAATGACACATTTTTTCAGTACTTATCCCTGTACAGCAACACATGATTATACTTTTTTTCTTGTGGTAAAAAACACTTAACATGAGATCTACCTTCTTAGCAAATTTTTAAGTGTATAATACAGTATTATTAACTGTATATAGACTGTAGTACAGCAGATTTCTACAACTTTTTCATCTTGTGTGACTAAAACTATATCCACTGACCAGCAACTCCCCATTTCTGCCTCCTTCTAGCCCCTGGTAACCACCATTCTACTTTCTGATTCTATGAGTTTGACTGTTTTAGTACTCGATATAAGTGAAGCATTTGTCCTTCTGTGACTGTCTCATTTCACTTAGCGTAATGTCCTCAAGATTCATCTGCATTGTAGCATATGACAGGATTTTTTAAAAGCTAAATAATATTCTGTTATATGTATATACCACATCTACTTAATCTGTTGATGGTTGTTTCCACCTTTGACTATTGTGACAAAGTAATTGCTTTTAACTGTCTCACGTTTTAAAGTCCAACTTGAAACTTTAGTTGACTTGTTTCTCTTATCAAGCAAGAAAGCACTTTCTGCTTTTCCTATTACTAGCAATAACAGAGACTAAGAATATATTTGTGCTTAAATTGGTTTTTAATACTTAGTTTTAGCTATTCTCTAAGTTTGGATTATAAAACAGTTTTGGTCTTTTCATATTTTCTACTATAAGCCTATATGATTTTCTAATGGTGAATAAAATTTCTAGGCCAAATAAGCAGTTCTAGGAAGTTATGCAAAGCTGTGCTTTAGTATGTTCTTTCTATCTGCTTGAAGCCATTTTGAACTTGGCTTTTGATCATCTTATTATCCAAGGTACGTTTTCTGTTTTTATCATGTTATGCTTAGTCTTTGTGTATTTTTATTACTAAGTTTGTAATTTTGGGTTATATTGGCAAAGGGAGGTTTGGATTTTAATTATGTGACCTGTTAGATGAAATCTTAACTTTCTGGTTCTTTCGAATGGGCAGAGATTTATCAAGATCAGGAAGAAAAATAAATTCCAAAGTTAATATTCTATAAATGGTGTCAACTGTACTAAAGCCAAATATGGCACTATATTATTAATATCATTCTCATCCCTAAGAACTCTTCTTGGCACATGCTTGTTCAGTTAGAGATAAACCAAGCCTTTCTTTTTTTTTTTTATTTTTTTATTTTTATTTATTTTTCCAAGAGAACAGATTGATACTTTTGCTTTTGAGTTTTACTCCTGGCTTTGGGTAGTTTATTTTTTTGAGCCTCATTTTCCCCAATTTACAAAATGGAAATAGTTATCCCTACTCCGAAGGACTGTTGGGAAGAGTAAATGAAAAGATGAAATGAGGTGACTCGGGCAAAAGTGCCTGGCTCAGTCTGTATTCAGGACACTATATGCTACATTCCTCCTTATTGCGGAGACTCTGGGGAAGAATGAAGTAAATAGTGAGGAAACCTTTTATGAGAGTTTTTGTGTAATTTTTTTTTTTTTACAAAAATAGTTTTTTGTGTAAATACTAAACCATTGATCAACTCTGCAGAATATAAAAATGGAGTTGCTAACTCCAAAAATCAGCACATACAGTGAGAAAAATGTAATAGTATTTATTGTTAGGCAACATAAAATTCTATGAATATTTTCCTTTTCATGTTAAAACTTGTGATTTTAAAAAATATATTGACATTACTATAAAAATGTTATTATTGATTATTTCTCTTCATTTACAGAGTATTGTTACAATCACATTTGAAGTACCAGGAAATGCAAAGGAAGAAAGTCTAAATGTATTTATTCAGGTGAAAGCAATTTTTAACTGATTAATGATTTATCAACTGTTTTGTTACATACTTGTTGCTATTAGCAATGGTTGGTCTTATTAAAATATGTCACTTGACGCAGAATCTCCTGTGGGAAAAGAATGTGAGAAACAAGGACGATCACTGCATGGAGGTCATACGGCTAAAGGTGCAGTATGCAGTTTACTTTTGTAGACTTTTGGACAAAATCCTTGTCTTGGCTATTATATTGAATATAAAAACTGTATTTGGCTTTAAACAGGAACACAAGTTTTAACACACATAACCTTTATCAACGTCCATTTTTCTTTATCATTTCCATTGCTGAAAAGGAAGTTTGGAAATGCATAAAGTATGATTTATGTACGCAGCTTCATTTAGTGTTGCAGCTAAAACAACCTGTGCGCTCTGAAATGGTTCCCCCTGCTCTCTACTCCTCTGGCTGATGAGCTTGACTCCACTGAAACTCTTCTCCTCTTGGCACACAGATTGGTCACTTAGGGAGAATTATTTTTCCAAGAGCGCTTCATTAACAGAAAAATAATGTTGAAAATCCTGCTGCTGAACATTATGCTTCCTGATGCATTTAATAGACACTAAACATTTGTTATACACTAAATAAAGTTACAAAGGACTAGAAGAGTTCTTGATCTGTATTTGGAAACCCATTCATATTATTTGACCTGTGTAGTGAAAGGTGTTTTCTCCAGGAGGCAGTGTTTCTGGGTATGTGCTTAACCAATCAGCAGTCATTTGAGTGTCTACTCTTGTGTGTCCAAAGTGCACATAAAGTTCTTGTTATTACTGTTTATCATTACCGTTAGTAGATTCTCTCTCCAATTAGCAACTGACTTCCTAGGGTCACTAGAATGACAGAGGTTGAGACTGTCAAGAAACTATTAATATTCAGATTTAAGTTTCTTCACTCCGTGTCCTGGCTATACCTGGAATCAGCTCTGCAGAGCAAAACAGGTGAATCTAAGTCTACTCCCAAATCCCTCCCACTCAGAGGAACTAAGCCAGATCCTGCTGCTTCCTTAAGACTGTAACACCATCTTCATTCCATGACTCACAGTGGCAGAGCATATTCTGTAACTGTTTTTATCCCCTAGTACTGAATGGAAGCTGATTATGTAGAAAAGGAGCACTCTGGGCATTTACACAAATGCGGCCACAACACCTCTCATAGAGTTCAGTGGCTTGCCTTGTACCATTGCCATTTGGATCATCATCTACTCCATTGGTTACAATAGATGTTTAAAACAAATTATTTCAATATCACTAAAATATTTTACCTTCTTGAATTTTCCCACTAAAACTGTGAAACAAGTATAAAGTCCCTAAAAGTAAAATAATCAGTGGGATATGATACATAATGTTTTATCATTTTGTTTCAGGTTTTGGTTGTGATAAAACACTGAAAAAACATCCTAATATATGTATTAATTTAATTATTACAAAAAGGGATTGTTTAAAAAAATCAATGCACAGAAACTTTATTTTTAAAATTGGAGGTTTTAAACTATTTTTTATGCACAAATATTAATAATTGGAATTAAGCAATTTCCAGCATCTTTGAGTTTTATTTTGAAAATGAATAGCAATAATCAGTTAACAGTGATGCTCTATTTCTGCTCTTAAATTCGAGTTGAGGCTGATTAATGATCAATCACTTCTCCTTTGAGCAGGGGCTGGTGTCAATCAAAGACAAACCACAGCAAGTGATTGTTCAAGGTGTCCATGAGCTCTATGATTTGGAGGAGGCTCCAGTGAGCTGGAAAGATGACACTGAGAGAACAAATCGATTGGTCTTTATTGGTAAGTGACAAAGGACTAAATTTCTAAAAAAAAAAGTAAAAAATAGATTTGAAAGTGATATAATGTGCTTCTTAACAGTATTAACCAATCATCTCCCATTTTGTAACTAAATAAACTTGTGGTTAATGTATTTGTCATTATCATGTGATGACATTCATAAGAACTTGTTAGGCTTTTTATTCTTTTTCAAACAATTTCAGAAAAATGATTCATCCATGCACCAATTTGGTTTTGAGGAAATTAACTAGAAAATTAAAGAAGGAATTACTCAATTACTGTTGTTTTTGTAAATTTCTGAAGATGAAGCATTTAACGATCTGGAATTGATGGGTGAACTGTTACATTTTAATAAGCATTATATAATCACACCATATTTTGTTTTGTTTGCAGGCAGAAATTTAGATAAGGATATCCTTAAACAGCTATTTATAGCTACTGTGACAGAAACAGAAAAGCAGTGGACAACACATTTCAAAGAAGATCAAGTTTGTCCATAATACTAGAAACATTTCTTACCAAAAGGATGAATGATAAAAATGAGGATAAGTTTCCTACTGGGAGTATTTCAAGCATCTATTCTTTTCATTACTTCTGTTGTGAATTCCAACAGAAGTATGCTTTAAAAACAGTATTTATTTTACAGAATACATAAAATTTAGTAAATTAGTACTGTAAAAGATTTTACATTCATGCAATAAAACGTTAATATAATAGCCTCTGAAGTTTTTTTTTGGAGACAGATGTTTCACAAAAATATCTTTCAAAATTGGCTTTGGAGTGTATATATGCTGAATTTCTCACCCATGAAAGTTATTTATAATAATAATGATGGTAAAACTTTCTTCAACGTTGTCATTTTCTCTTATAACTTAAGCCGACTGCAGAGATATGATTATATTGTTAACAAAAATTTTTTAAAATAAGTAAATATCACCATTTTTATTAAATGAAATAAAAGGTTTGTTGTGGCTAGAGACATAAAAGTGGAAGAAATCTGAGTCAAAGAAATTAAACTCTCTCTCTCTATTCTTAATCAATGCTAAGCCTTATTGGAAGTCAGTGTAATGAAACTTTAGCCATTTATTTTGTAATATATTTAAAAGATTCCAATTGTAGAGCTTTTAGTTTTAAGTATATTTTACTAGTGGTATTAAATTCATCTTGTTTTTTCCTGAAGTTTTTAGTTTTCAAATATAAGCTAAAAAGCGATGAGGTATAAGACTTCAGCTATAACTAGAGATAACTTTTGATAGTTTAACAATCTTTACATAAATGACTGGTGTGTAAGTATATAATGACTCACTTTTTTCCCTATTCCAACTAAAGGGCAGGTCAGCATAACTACACTCAAATTATAAGAGAAAAGCATAAATGGAATTTTAAAAAGAGCTTTTCCAAACTAATGGTTGTTAAATGTCAGAGAAGATTATCAAAATGGCTTTTGGAATTTTTTCCTTAGAATATGGAATAAAAGAATTACATCTGTGTATTTTGAATGGTTTCAGTGGTTGGAGTCTAATTCGTGAAATTATCTTGGTTAAATTATCTCAAGTTGGTTATTGCTGTTGTATTCTTTTGGGTCTACCAATGAGTTTGATAATTCTGATCTTCTTTCCCCTCTATTCTATACCTTTTTAATATAACTTCTCTGTATTCATCCAGTTGCCTCTGGAATCTATTCTTTTAGTTCATGGTTGAGAGAATACAGTTATTTTGTGGCAGCAAATTGCTCAGTAGAAAGTCAGCTGATTTTCAAGTCATATGTGGGCTTTAATTCCAGCTTTTCTGCTTCTTGGCTGTGTGATCTTGGGCAAAGTATTTATATTTACTGAGATTGGTTTCCTTATTTATAAAGTGGACAGTGGTAATATCAACCAGGATTAATTGGGTTTTTAATACACCCAACTCGGCTCCTAGCACATAGCAGAGCCTGAGTAAACGTTTTCTTCTTCATAATAATTTAAATTTGTTTTATAATTAATGTGGTCACAATAATACTTAATAATGTTCTTTGGCAAATTAAGTGTCTAGATCTATCTGTTCTAGACCATGAAAAAGGGCTTATAATTAATTGTCCTATTGTGGGAGAAATGTTTGAAATGATATTAATATATATTAATCTACATTATTTATAAAATCTGTATTTGCAAATATAGATTAATATTATTTCAAACATTTTATAATATAAAATCTGTATTTATACAACTCAAATTTTTCCCTCTAAAATGTATTTGTCTTTAAATATTTTTTACTATTCAAATATTGCATGAATACATTTTCGTTATAAAAATGCAACAGTACAGATGAAGTCAGTCTTCCCTGACCCTTCTCATTCAATTCCTGTCACTTCTTAGGGCTAAGCCAATGCTCTGTCTTTTTAGATATTTCTTTTCACTTACACGTTGTTTCCCAAAGTGAATTGTTTTCCAGTGATCAGAGCCATAGCTTAAGCTGCTTCTTCAGGAAACTTAGAAGCCTGCCATAGATATCTTTAAGAGAAGGTTTTATTTTTATAATGTGCATGTGTGTGTTAAAACTTCATTTTTTATGTATTATAATGCAGTTTGCTTAAAAAAGAAAACAAACTCAACTATTATTAGTCTTAGATCTTTCCATGACAGTATATATAAATCACTTTTATTCTTTGTTGCATAAAAAATCATAGTTTAGCATAGAATACATTGCTTTAACAAAAATATTTATTGAGAGCTTCCAATCTGCCTACATAGTAGTGCGGAGGCTGACATGGCACACAACAGACGAAGAACAGGTTCTCATATTGCTTACATTCTGGTGAAGGGACACAAATAAATGGAAAATAGGAGGCAACCCTAAGCAGGCTTATAAAAAGAAAGATCAACTTTAGACTTGAGTGGTCCTGGAAGGCCTTTCTGATGAGAACCAAATTAAAAGAAGGAGTCATTCATACAAAGTAGAGAAGAAGTCTGTACATAGATGGAGCAAATAGTGCAGAGGCCCCTTAGGTAGGCACCAGCATAGTGTGTTGGGAGACCAGGAAGAACGTAACAGTGGTGGACGGTTAGAAAGCAAGGGTATGAGATGAAATTGGAGTTGCGAGCCAGGCCAGGTTTGTTGCTCCTTGCAGGACAGAGTAAATATTTGGATTATTCTTAATACCCTGGAAAGTGACCCCTGAAGGGGATTTTAAGCTGGAGAAGGGATATGAGTGTAATGGCTGCAGTAGATGAACTAGTTTCTGACATTGCAAACAGTGCTGCAGTGAACATTGTTGTGTACACCTCTTTGTTCTTATGTGAGAATGTTTCTCTACAACAGATACATGAGTGGAATCACTAGCTTCTAGGATTTGCATATTGAAAATTTTTAGTAGATACTGATAAACTGCCCTTCCAAATGACTGTACCATTTGCCTTCATACAGTAGTGTATGAAAGTACCCATCTTCCCAAACCTAACTAACACATTTTAACTTGTGCCAATCTAGATCTCACTGTTTTATTTTGGATTTTAAACTGTATTTTTATATTGTTTATACATATTTTAAGGGTGCATTGTACTGGTCTTTATTCTTACTTTCCCAAAATGAAGTATTTTTCAATGATCAGTGCCATAGTTTATTTAAACTGTGCCTTCAGGAGACTTTGGAACTTGCTATAGATATCCTGAAGAGAAGGTTTTATTTTTACAATGTAATAATAATAATGTGGGCCATTATTCTGCTTGCTGTAGAAGACTTACAGGGTATTATGATGATAATGATGATCAAGGTTCATCTAAAACTTCTATAGTTTACTGAGGAACACAGGATAAATTACTCAATCTCTCTGAGCCTCTGCCTCCTTATTCATGAAATGGAGATAACAATGCAAATCTCTCTGAATTGTTCCAGGGATTAGATTTAAAGCACCCTGAATACAGAGTCTCAACATGTGTGAATTTCGCTTTTCCAGCAAGACTTGATATACAATTCAAGCTTCTGCACACCTTAAAACAAATGATTGTTTCTGAGACTTTCTCCAGCTGTGAGTGAGGGCTAGAAATTTGGTAGTGAGTTATAGACAGCCGTAGAAAGTGTTAGCACAAGTTGTGAGGGTAGACCAGGTAACTGAAAGGGTCAACTTGGTAAAAGAGCTTGATGCCTTTGGTTTTTCTCTTGGCAGCTATCAATAATATATGAATTAGAAAAGACTCCAAATAGCTTGTTTCTTCTTGTTAGGCTCCTAAGCAGATTTGCACTTTAGGGGACTTTAATTATCTTCCTTCCATGCTACCCAGAGTTCTTCTGATTGTTTGCTTCAAACAGATATACAATATCTTGATTTTTAAAAAGTCTTCTTCTAGACTTAAGTAGAGGTTGAGAATAAAAAATATCTTCCTAGAGGCTATAATTCTTAGGTTGTGAATTTTGTGAGGCAATAATCAATAAAATAAAGCTAAAGGCTTTTAAAACGATGATCAATACTTCAGAACATTATGGGCTTGGTTGCTTTTTATGAATTGATGAATTGTTTCCCTTGGATTACTGGTATAGGTGGGAAAACTTTATTTTTAGATTACTTTGAAATGACTTTCCCAGCTCTAAAATTAGTAGGGGTGATGTGGAAAGAACTGAATTCTGCCGTTGAATATCTGGCAACTCACTCTACCTTGATGAGAAAGAATGGTATGCTGGAGTTCTTGTCTCAGAATTAGTCATAATATTAGAATCAACCTTACCTTTAACTCTATTGATGGTCAATTGCCTTTAATTTTTAGGTTGAAATAAGGAAAAACCAGACATCACCATCCTTCCTGTAGATTAGTTTAGAAAGGTTTTTCAAACCAGTATACCATCTTATGATGCCAGCTGATAAGCCCCTGATACTTTCGTTCTGGGGGAAAAAATAAAAACAAAAAAACAAAAACAAACTAAAACAAAGAAAAACAAAAACTATTCAGCCTTAGGAAAGGAGTAATCACCACACATCGTTGAGGGCCCACTATGCACGAGGCCCCATGTTAAATGTTGCAGGAGCTACGAAGTAAGACTTGATTCTTAAGGCAACACTGTGGAGTAGATAGGATGGGACAGTAAGAGTTCCATTCTTTTTCTTTTTTCTCATTTAGAGTGATGTGCCATTATGGAGTCTTTGCAAAGCATTCAACTTAGTTTTCACTGCCACAGCTCTTTGTCTTTACACTGATATATTTGGTATAAAAACTTTATTTAGATATAATTCACATACCATAAAATTTACCCTTTTTAAAAGTGTACAATTCATGGTTTTTAGTATATCCATAGTAGTTAGACAACTATTATCAGTATTTAATTCCAGAACATTTTCATCACCTTAAAAAAGCCTATATCCATTAGCAGTTACTTCCCACTTCCCCCTGACCCCAGCCCTCTAATCTACATTCTATCTCTATAGATTTGCCTGTTTAGACTCTTTTCACATAGTGTAATATTTTCAAGGTTCATCCATGTATCAGTACTTCATTCCTTTTAATTGCTGAAGAGTATTTCATTGTATGGATATAATAAAATTGTATGGATACAATTTTGGTTACCTACTTACCAGGTGTTGGACATTTGAGTTTCCACTTTTTGGCTATTGGCCTTTTTTCCCCTATGTTTATTTTTTTTAATTAATAGAATGTATTTTTTAGAACCATTTTAGATTTACAGTGTTCCTTTATCTCCCACACTAACATCTTACAATAGTATAGTATAATTGTTACAATTAGTGAAACAATATTGATATATTATTTATTCAGATATTCTTAGTTTTTAACTAATATTCTTTTTCTGTTCCGGAATCCCATCCAGGGTACCACATTACATTTAGTATTCATTTTCCTTAGATTCCTCTTGGCTGTGACAGTTTCTTAGACTTCCCTTGTTTCGGTGACCTTGACAGTTTTGAAGAGTACTAGTCCGGTACAGAGATGTTCCTTTATTAGAATTTGTCTGAGGTTTTTCTCATGATTAGACTGGGATTTGGGGAGGACAGTCACAGAGTGTCATTCTCATCATATCATACTAAGGGTATATAATATCAACACGATTTATGACTATTGATGTTGACCTTGATCACCTGCTCACCTGTCTGAAGTAGAGTTTGGCAGGTTTCTCCACTGTAAAGTTACTCGTCTGTCCCCTTTTCATACTGTACTCTTGCAAGGAAATCACTGTGCACAGCCTGCACTAAGGGATTGGGGAGTTATTCTCTACCTCCTTGAGGGTGGAGTATCTACATAATTTATTTGGAATTCTTCAAAGGATTTTGTGTATTTCCTTCCATTTATTGACTCAATCAATTATGTTTATCTGTGTGGACACAGATATTTTATACCTTGGGGTATAATCCAATACTGCTTTGTTTTGCTCAAATTGCCCCAGCTTTGGCCACCGGGAACTCTTTCAGTTGTCTCCTGTGGCCCTCTTGACGTGTCTCCATCAATATGAGGATTTTTTGGCTTTGTTTTTGAGCACTTCTCTCCTTTCATTTTTAAATAACCCAAATCCCTATAGAAGTTGACTCTGGGAAAACTAACAATTCTCCCTTTCCCAGGTAATTGGATTCCTAAACTGATGGAAGATGTGCCTCACCTGCAGGGGGTTTGGGGGGAGGCATCTGGGATTATAAAGCTGAATAAGACACCTGTCCTGGCCCTCCTGGAGCTTCCTGTAGTAGATCACACAAGTAGTCATTGGTAAATTTGGAATTCAAACACAAATCTGTTAGGCTTAAAACCTGGTATTTGTCCTCCAAGCTACATATAAACTAGGGAGACTTAGAGAGTAAAAACCTCAGGAGTAGAGAGGATAAGGTTTAAAAAAAGATTTGCAAGAAAGCTGTTCTCCAAATTTTATCCTGAAGCCTCTAGCTACTTTAAACTACTTTTTTGTTTTATTTTGCCCATGGGGCTGGTTTCTGATTTCTCGCTGAAAATTCATTGTCGTTTTATAAACTCTATGTGACTAGCAATCAATGGCTTAATACAATATTCTTTTATGCTGCATTTTTATTAGATGCCATCTCAAATTTTTCCCAAGTAGGTGGGCTTTAATTTATGAATATATAGTGTGGTTTGGCTTAGTATTTAGTTATATAACATTAAATTATATTTCATTGTAATGTTTAGTCTCTGAGCTAATTTAAATGAAGCCAATCTAAAAAT
Organism: Eulemur rufifrons; assembly: GCF_041146395.1. NCBI lineage: Eukaryota > Metazoa > Chordata > Mammalia > Primates > Lemuridae > Eulemur > Eulemur rufifrons. Next base: position 224,235,307 of record NC_090989.1, on the reverse strand, counting down.
CTTGTTACTAAAAATAAAAATAAATAAAAATCTTGTTACATTCAAAATGCTTTCTCTGTCGCAGGAAGTGTTTCAAACACCACTCAGGTGAGTTAAACAGCTGTTGTCATACTGCTGCTCTCCAGTGTGGATACTGAATGATGACCCAGTGATTTAAAGCCATTGCCTCAAGGAAGTTCCAAGTCTTATTATTACAGTAAAAATGCTTAATGTTGGCATTTCTGAAAAGAAGGAAGGAAGGGGGGGAGAGAGAGAGCCCCCTCATAGACTGGGAGTATCACTCCTGTGTGGGGCCCCTTTGTGAAAACAGGATTTTTCAAACTGGGCCCATACTGATTATGGGCTTAGTTGGTTGTGGCCACTTACAAAAAGGAAAAGAAATACCAGTGATCCCTGTAGTGTAAGTATATTGTTTTGTGGAATCCATTAGAGTACATATGTGCAAGATCATGGTATAAAATGTATTTCTTATTGTGGTTAAATGTTCAAAGAAGTTGGAGAATCACAGCTGTAAGGACCTAGAGATTCCTCTAGCCCTCCTGCCTTCCCTCCACCCTGAACTTCCACAATTTAATGCTAGGACATTTCAGGCTTTTCTTAAAATTTGAGTCAGGGAGACCATTTTGGAGAGGAGGGTGGTACTGACGATGCAACACCCCCCTGACACCTGCCTTGAGCTCGGGGATATAGTCACAACATTAAAAACAATTCAGCTCACCATTCTCAAAGAAGGCAGAATTTACCAAATCAAAGTGGGTAGTTGACCAGCTATGAAACACGAAAACATACTTTTGTAATATTACGCATTCTTTTATAAACGCAGTATACATTTCAGTGCCCCCCTCCGTTTCTGTTCTCTAGAAGAGAGGGCTGCATATCTAGGTGGCCATAGATTATTGAGTATCATATTTTCCTACCTCATTTTAATTTCTGTGGTTTTAAAAGAGCATGAACAGAGCCCACTCAGAGACGGGGCAACTGGCTGGCTAAGCCCGAACAGCGGAGCATCTTCCTTGGTGGCGGGTGGGTGCGAGGAGGGGGCGCTGAGGGCTCTTCCCGGGTGGGGTGTTTGCGCAGCTGACCCTCATCATTGGATGCGCCTGGAGGAAGTGGCACCGCTCCGAGGTAGGGTAAGAAGAGGTATAAAGGGGGCAGTCCACCACACAGGGTCTCGAAGAAGCTTTAATAAAAGGCAAAGTACACCTTTGCCGGACGGTGTTGGAAAGGAGGAGGAAGAAGCGAAGAAAACATCTAAAAGGGTAACCACCAGCGTTCCTGCGTCTCATCCCGGGCTTCTGTCCCAGCCCACCCCACGCCAGGTGAGCGGCCGCCACCTCCCTCGCGTCTTCTGGACCTGCTCCTCCATGAACTTGCCAAGAGCTGAGCGTCCTCGTTCCAGAAGACAGCGCAGCCTCTGGAGCTGCGACGAAGACGGTAAGATCGATCTTCTGGGAGAGGAAGAAGATGAAGGGGAGGAGGAGGAGGAAGAGGAGGCAGAGGCGAGCCAGCAGTTCCTAGAGCAGCCGCACCAGCCCCGGCCGCAGGGCGCGGGCGCGCTTCCCGGAGAGCGCACCGGGGGCGGCGACGACCCGAGCGACCCCTCTGAGTTTGGCACCAATTTCAAGGCCCCGACGATGTCCGTGGCGTCCTCTGGGGACGCCCCTCAGCTGGCGAAGCCCCCGTACTCGTACATCGCGCTCATCACCATGGCCATCTTGCAGAGCCCGCACAAGCGCCTCACGCTCAGCGGCATCTGCGCCTTCATCAGCGGCCGCTTCCCCTACTACCGCCGCAAGTTCCCCGCCTGGCAGAACAGCATCCGCCACAACCTCTCGCTGAACGACTGCTTCGTCAAGATCCCCCGCGAGCCGGGCCACCCGGGCAAGGGCAACTACTGGAGCCTGGACCCCGCCTCCCAGGACATGTTCGACAACGGCAGCTTTCTCCGGCGCAGGAAGCGTTTCAAGCGGCACCACCCGCCCCCGGGAGCCCACCTGCACCACCCCTTCCCTGTGCCCGCTGCACCCGCCGTCCTGCACGGCCCCCAGCCGGGCCTCCTGCTCGGACCCCCGGCCCCGCGGGTACCGGGGGCTTACCCTACTGCCGCTCCGGGTGGCCGCACGTCCTCGCTGCTGCACCCGCATCCCCTTCGCTACCTGCTGCTCTCGGCCCCGGCCTACGCCGAGGGGCGGAGGAAATCGGAAGGGGCAGACCTGGCGACGCCTGGCGCCCTGCCGTCGCTGCAGCCCTCGCTGGGCTCCCAGCCTTGGGAGGAGGGCAAGGGTCTGGCTTCGCGACCGGGAGGAGGGTGCACCTCCTTCAGCATCGAGAGTATCATGCAAGGGGTCAGGGGAGGGGGTACAGGGACCGCACAGAGTCTGCCCCCGGCCCCATGGAGCTACTGCCACCTGCTGCAGCGTCCGTCATGCCTGTTGCATCCCCAGGCCACTGCCCCCTTGCTGCACGTGTCCGCTGCCGCCGCTCGAACGCTTTTGCAGCAGCAGCAGCAGCAGCAGCAGCAGCAGCAGCAGCACCAGCAGCAGGACTGTGCCAGCAGCTGCGCTCCCAGCAAGGGAGGGCTACTGGGTCGGCACTTGTCCGCCGCTGCGGCGCTGCTGAAGTACCAGACCGCGGCTGAGGACTCTAGGCTGACATCTCTGGCCGCCCCTTCGGGCGGAGAGGGAACCTCGCCAGCGTTTTGAGTAGCACCCACACGCAGTTACCGAGCCGACTCCGCAGGGTGCACCTGGAGCCTGGTGGGAGGGTGGAGCGACCGCCTTTGCTCACTGCATCTTGCATAGCGGGACTGGGCCTGTGCATCAGAATCCCACTGCGGAGCAAACACTAATTTTTGTTCGCTGCAAAATAGTTGCAAAGGAACAGCTGCATCCCGTTCCTTTAAGGCAGCCTCAACGCAAACTTCGGAGGGCGTCTAGTCGCCTTGTCTTTGCTTGCCTTCAGTTGTGGCCTCCATGGCTTTTCCCATTTGCACATTTCCCAAGGAACTATGAACGTGAGTGGAGTATTTTTTTCTCGTATAAAAAGAAAAATAAAGAAAACAGTCTCCAATGCAAAACATGTTCCCCCTTCTTCCACTCCCTAGGAACTGCAAGTATTACTCAAAAGTCGAGTGCAAAATGCTTACGCCCTCTGTGTCTTCCTGATAGCGATATGTAATATAAGTAGAATTTTAATTTCAGAACATTTATATTTCTTATCTGTGTCTAACGTGCCATTTTAAATGGAGAGGTGTTAAAGTTAAGCCTAGCTATCTAGACGAAATAAAATGCTAAGTCATTGCACTACATCGTTTATTTTCTGTTATGCTTTATAAATGGAACTTCTTTTAAAACTTTTCTCCCAATTAAACAATTTATTTTTACAATTCGTATTTGTTATAGATATCAGAAACATTCCATTTTTAACATGGCTTTTAAAAATTCTGAATATTTGGGGTTGAAAAAGTTCTTTAAAATAGGAGATTTAGTATTTATGTGTAGAAGAAAAAGAATCAGAGAAAATGTAAAACTATTCTCCATTTATTTTCCATCTTTCTAAAGACGTTGATTCCTCCTCCCCCAATAAATGGAGGACCATTCGAGATCAATTTGGAATGAAGTGGCCAACATATTCAGGGAAAATAAAAGGCAATATATGTTTTTGTAAAGCACTAGAATTTTCAAAACTTTTTTTTTCTTAAAAAATGTCTGAAAGCACTTTGCAACCAGGAAGGGCTTCAGGTGACCGAGTGAGGCGGGGCGGGGGGAAACAAGGCGAGAACAGCCATCACGAACTATTCCCCCTAAGGAAAATAAATGTGTAGAGACCCAGCCATTTTCCCAGTTCTGAACAGGGTTCATGTCTCAAAAGAATTACAGTCTGTGTAGCTTTGAGGCACGCTGTAAATGTGGGAATGTTTCCCCAGATTTAGTCCCACTCCTAGCTATGCCCGTCTCACTTCGGGAGGTAGGGAAAACACGGAGACACCAGTTTTTACAGTATTTTAATGTGGCGGTGTTTTACTCCAGCTTCTCTTCTCCAAGCCATCACTTGGAACTTCTTTGGCACGCCCTAGCTGAGATCCCCTATCAGAGATCTCCTTGGGCTCGTGCAGTTCCAAGGATGTTTTGGAAAGTTCCCAAGCCCCACCCTTGATAGCTGCGGGTCTCAAGCTCCCAATTCTTCTCTTTGCACTACAGCCTTTGCCCGCATAGCACCAGCGGGGTCCTAAATAGACCGCTTTTAGCAAATTTGGCAGGTCTGGGGTGCAGTCGAACAGTTTGGAAACTAAGAATAGAGGGGTCCTATTTAATGCCAGGTTCTCGGCCTGTTCATGTTCCAACGCCCTTTGCCCCTAGCGTGAAAACATCTCCAGGCCTACTTTCGTTTAGTTACTCAGTCAACAAACGTTTGGAGAGGGCCGGCTATAGCCGGCCACTGAGCACAGAACGGATTTCTGACTCTCTGCGAATTTTCTTCCTTCCCTTGCCCGAGGCCAGACCAGCATAGCCACGAATATGGGCAATTGAGGGTCAGAGCCCGATCCAGGCCGGCCCCAAGCTCCTAAATTTTATCTAATGAAACCATGTCGAATGGTGAATTTTTTTTTTTAAATTATCTATTCAGTGGTGGAGTAACTTAGACGTTGTTCTCCAATCGAACATGGCTCTTCGAGTCCACTTGGCCTGAAGCACAACGACCGCGCGGAGAGGTCGGGCCTTTGGGTGGGACCCGCTTGGGGGGACCTCGGCGCAGCTCGCCCAAAGGACGGTCTCCTGGTGCTGCGAACACCAAACCTGCCACCGACGCCGAGCACTGGCCGGGGCCTCATGCTCGCCCGGCTGGCGCGGCCCAGGCGTTGTGGCGGCGCCGCAGCCCCCTACAAATATTCAGAGGGCGCGTCCCTGGAGCGCGTCGCGCTCGGTGCGGTGCCCAGGCCCGGCCGCCCTCTGGACCCCGCAGAGCAGGGGGCCACAGCTCCGGATTCCGGGCCGGGTCCCGTGGTTCTGCGCAGGTGAGTCCCGAGCGCCTCCCGGGTCCGGGGCTTCCGTCAACCTTGCGGCTGGGGTTAAAAACCATGTCGCTGCCGAGTTGCTCGAAGGATCAAGGGGCTCGTCGTCTTTAGAATAGGCTGACTGCATGAACCCAGAGCTTCCGGGGGCGCCGAGCCAAAGGCTGGGGCGGAGTGCGAGGCGCTGGGAGGCGCAGAGAGGCTGGGGCAAGGGCAGAAGGGAACCGGCGGTAGGTGACTCGCCCCTCGGTCTTGCCAGCGAATAATAACACAAATAATAGTACCAATAGCAGCTCCTTCTCTGCCAGGGACCGGATCCCCCTTATACATTCCCAGCACTCACGGAAGAACACACTAGAGCAGTCCCCATTTTACAGACAAGAAATTTGCAACTGGGAGAAATTAAGAAATTGGCCTGAGGACCCTCAGGCAGTATCACCGGACCCAGTCTGGTTTTTGAACAACTAACCCCATGCCCTCCTGCGACCTTTTCCTGCGTGGGCCTCTCGTGTGTCGCCGAGGCCGAGGCCCGACAAGGACCAGGGCCCTGGATTCTTCCTCTGGTCCTCTGTCCCACGGCTCCCTCCGCCAGGAAGCGCATTTCTCTCCCAGAGCCCCAGACGCGCCGGATGCTCCGAGGGACGCGCGCGCTGTCAGGTCCCCAGCCCTGCACCCGGGGCTCTGCGCTTCCTTAGGAGGCGCTCGGCGGAGCGGTGGGAAGGTCACCGCCAGACCCGACCCGGCCACGTGCCGGTCCACGCCTACCTAGAGCACTCCACTTAACAGAAGATAGCCAGTGAGGAGTCAGAGGAGAGCCCTGCGCGTTCTTCCTCCCCGGCCTGATTTTCATTCTCTGTCCCCTCGTGGTCCCCAAGAACCCAGGAACCCCTTGTCGCAGGTGCCCACGGTACTGCGAAGTCCTCTCCCGGGTCCCCGCCGCCTCCTCCCGGCCGCCCTCCCTAGGCGGTGGAACTGGACAGCTCCTTGCCCTGCGCTACCCCGCTTAGCTAGAATTCCTATCCTGAATCTTGATTTCACTCTCCAGTTCGCCCCCGCGCTGGATGCTGCCAGCGGGAAACGTGCCCGGGGAGCTGGGTGGCCCAGGCCTGGGGGCGGAGTTCTGAGAGGGATAGGGGGACGCAGCCCTCAGTTCACCCTCGAGTCAGAAGGCCCGGGTCTACACCAGTGGCGGTGGAGGCGGTGGCCCCTGCAGAGAAGAGCCCAGGTGCCCGTAGGTGGCCGGCACGTCCCACGCAGGCGGCTTCTGGCAGTAACATTCTATGCGCCCTGATACCGTGTGAGCTGAGTATTCGAAATGTCTAACACCTGCTTATACATTGGAATGGAGCTTATGGTTCGGGAACCTCTCATTTCCAGACCGCTTGAATCCGGCGTCCCTGCGCCTTTCATTTTGACTTGGCTTCAGTAACCGACGGTAGAAAATCTAGAGAAACGGCAGAAACTACGAGAAAAATAATAGAATAAAACGGAGGTAAGAACTGACAAGGCGTGGCAGTGAAACTTAGCAAAGGGTGTCTTCCAAGAGTTTGCACTCGTCCTCCACTATATTTTATTGGAAGTGCGGGGCACTTTTAGCTCTCATCCCCAGCACCCAGGAAAAATGTTCAGAGATTTCTTTCCACATTAACATCTGATTACAGCCTAAATAGTAACATTAGTCTGATTGCTAATGTCACCTTCCTGAAATTTCTACAAAAATAGTTTGGTCTTCATAGCTGGTTTTTTTTTTTTCATATCATCACTGAAATTATTTACATGGATTTTAAGCATTCATTTATTCCATATACACCACTAGCTGCAAAGAACTACACAGGTGACAGCCAACAGTATCAAAATTTGTTCCCCTAAAAGAAAAATTAAGAGTAGGGAAAAAAAGGATTTGAGGATCCCAGTATAAAATTCAGCTCAACATTAGTTCTCTGTTACTCAGCTACCTTAACATAGGTTTACCTGGATATAAACTTCATTTTTTAATTTATTCCTAAGATGCTGAAATATGTTTATTGAAATCAGTAATTAAGAATATTTTGGGGGGCCGGGCGCGGTGGCTCACGCCTGTAATCCTAGCACTCTGGGAGGCCGAGGCGGGTGGATCGCTCAAGGTCAGGAGTTCGAGACCAGCCTGAGCGAGACCCCGTCTCTACTAAAAATAGAAAGAAATTATCTGGACAACTAAAATATATATATATAAAAAAAAATAGCCGGGCATGGTAGCGCATGCCTGTAGTCCCAGCTACTCGGGAGGCTGAGGCGGTAGGATCGCTTAAGCCCAGGAGTCTGAGGTTGCTGTGAGCTAGGCTGACGCCACGGCAGTCACTCTAGCCCGGGCAACAAAGCGAGACTCTGTCTCAAAAAAAAAAAAAAAAGAATATTTTGGAACAGTTATGACTTAGTGAAGCAGTTTCTATTCCCAAATCCAGGCAAAGAGAACGATGAGATTAAATGAAACATAAGAGATTTCCTTTTCCTTAGATATTATGATTTTGCTATGTATAGAATGTCTATATTTAAAGCCATATTTATGACTAATAGTTCTTAAAATTAACTATTATTGTGCTATCCAAGACACCTATTGTATAATATATATTATGCCATATTTCAAGCATTGTTTATATTTTCTTTAATTTTTAAAACGTTTTAAAAAAGGGAAACTTCCAAACATATACAGAGATAGAGAGATTAGTATAATTAACCTCTATATACCCCTCAGTGTGGGCCAACCTTTTTTCGTCTTTGTCCTCCCCATTCGATTATTTTGTATCATTTCCTGATAGCCTATCATTTCATCCATAAATATTTTTCAATATTTCTCTAAAAGACAAGAATTCCATCAATGTAACCACAATACAATTATCACACCTAAATAATCCAATAATCACATCAATTTATGCAAGTAATATTTATATATCCTCAATTGTCTCAAAACGTTTTGTTGAATTGGTTGGTTTGAATTAGGATGCAAATAAGGGTCAGGCATTGCATTTGGTTGATGTGGTCTCTTGTGTCTCTTTAGGGTTTCCTCAAGCCTCTTTTTTTCCTTGTGTTTTTGTTGAAGAAACTGGCCTGTTTGTCCTGAAGAATTTGACATTCTGGACTTTGTAGCTACGGGCAATATTTTTATGGCAAGACATTCCCAGGGATAAAATTATTTATGCAGACTTTTGAATATTAACAAAGGATAATATTGTTTGTAGAGGGGAAGGGAGTAGTCAAAATACCTTGAAGACTCAACTATTGAGAAAACAAATTTTTATCAGAGCAAGCAGGGATCTGGGAAAGCCTATGTGAAATTTTCCTAAATGTAAATGCAACATTTTCTTACAGTTTTAAAAAATAGATTGTTGTTTTCCATATATTTATAGAAATATAAAATTATCAATCAAATATTTCACCAAAAAATTTAAATCTAATTTATTTTGTTGAGAATAAATCTCTTTATACCTTTAAAATTTTCTGTGAATATCCAAAGACATTTTATGTTAAAATTTTATGTTTTACATTGTTTTGTATTTTAGAGCATAAAAGCTAAAATGTAGTAACATTCAGCAAGGGTCAGAGGTAGGGGTAGCACAAATTCTGTGCTCATGAAAAGGTATTCATTTTAGGACAACTGAATTAAAGGGACTCAGAATATGAACAATATTAGATTGGACAGAAAAAAGTTCACTTGCATGTAAGAAGTAAGTAATGAAAATCAAAGGTAGCTAACTTACTTTGACTTCCTATTAGTTTAATGAGTATACATACTAAATAAAATTTCCATTTTCGTTTCCATTCTTCCATTGTACTTCTGTGGTTTCATTTGTCTCATTCTGCAGTTATTTGCACAGATTTCTGTGTCCACCACTATCTGGAATCTCTTGGAAGGCAAAAGCTAGATTTTACTTGTCTTTATATCTCAAACAATTCCCAGCACATTATCAAAAATACCTGGGCAAATTAAAATCTATTGTATCTATAATATTGGTAAGTGTGTAAAGGGGTAGTATATATATATTGGGCTCTAATTTAAGACTAGAGTGATCTAAATATTATTCATTATTCATTATAACATTATTGTTTAAAAAGTATTATTTGCCTAGAACAAACAGAGATTTTAGATTAAGACTGGATTTGTAATACTTTAATACACAGATCACACTCCTTAACCATTTAGTACCTATTTGGTAGGCAGTTGATGTTTTATAAAATGATGCTGGGTATTTTTTATTTGCTTGTATTTTCTGATTGACTGCATTCAGCACTTAATGTTATGACATATATCATATCTGCACATAATATATACAAATATATTTATGTATGTAATATGTTTGACATTCAGTAGCTTTGAAACTTTAACCCTGGAATAGATTTTAAATTTTTATTAAAACTATTTGAATACCTACCTATTTGAAACAGCTTTTGTTTGTTCAAATAAAACTTAAACTCGTATGTTTTCCCAGGAACAAGTCCAGGTTCCAAGGATAGATGGTGATGAGCAGTTGGGTCTCTGGATGAAATCAGTGTTGGTTTGCATTCCAGTTCTGCTTCTTACTAGCTCTGTGATCTTGACTAAATAACCTCTCCAAGCCTCAATTTCCCCATCTATATAATTAGGATAATTACAGGTTTCACTGTAGAGGGTCCTCGTGGGGATTACCTTGAAATAATGCATGTGAATTGCTTAGCACAGTGCCTGGCACATGCTCAATGCTCTATACATGTCAGCTATCACCTGATGATGATAATAGGCATGTTGTGTCCCTAAGTGTTGGTGGAATCTTGCTTGACATCCTTCTCTCTGTGTTGGGGTCAGTCTTCACATGGTGGCATCCTTTATTTCCTGCCACACATGGCTGGAGGACAGGGCACGCTGCTGCTTTGATTCCCAGCGCAGCTCTCCTGGTAGTTTAGTTCAGCCTTCTGGTGTGAGGAACAAGCCCTGTGATCAGCACTTCCTAGGACCAACAGGACTTTCAGGAGAGCTCTCCCTGCTAACACAGAGAATTGCCCTTGCCTGCCACTGAAGCCTGGCAGAATACATGAAAAAACTACAATGTCTTTAAATTAGAATTTGCATGCGTAGAATAACAGGCACGTCCTTCTCTTACACAAATGACCGGCATCATTTCTGCTCAGCTTAATTTTCACTTGATGTATAAATTTACCTGTCATTCATCCATTCGGAAAACATTCACTGAGCAGTTACTCCGTGTTCGTACTGTGCTAGGAGCAAGGGATGCAGTGATGACCAAGATAGATGCAGCCTCCACCTCTAGGGGTCAGAGTCCAGCCTCGGACACAGACAAGGAAGCAGGCAGCGGTGAGATTGAGTGATAAATGCTATGCTGGGTAGATGCCCAATAATGGGATTGCTGGATCGAATGGTAGGTCTACTTGAATCTGTTTAAGGTATCTCCATATTGCTTTCCACAGGGGTTGCACTAGTTTGCAGTCCCACCAGCAGCGTATGAGTGTTCCTGTCTTTCCGCATCCACGCCAACATGTATTGTTTTGGGACTTTTTGATAAAGGCCATTCTCACTGGAGTTAAGTGATATCTCATTGTGGTTTTGATTTGCATTTCCCTGATGATTAGAGATGTTGAGCATTTTTTCATATGTTTGTTAGCCATTCTTATATCTTCTTTTGAAAACTTTCTATTCATGTCCTTTGCCCACTTTTTGATAGGGTTGTTTGATTTTTTTCTTACTGATTTTCCTGAGTTCTGAATAGATTCTTGTTATCAGTCCTTTATTGAATGTGTAGCATGCGAAATTTTTTTCCCATTCTGTAGGTTGTCTGTTTACTCTCGTGACTGTTTCTTTGGCTGTGCAGAAGCTTTTAATTTAATCAGGTCCCATTTATTTATTTTTGTTGTTGCTGTGATTGCCTTAGGGGTCTTCTTCATAAATTCTTTGCCTAGGCCAATGTCTATAAGAGTCTTTCCTACATTTTCTTCTAGAATTCTAATAGTTTCACACCTACGGTTTAAGTCTGTTATCCACCGTGATTTGATTTTTGTGAGAGAACAAAAGTCATTCTATAAAAAAGACACCTGCACCCGAATGTTTATAGCAGCACAATTCACAATTGCAAAGATGTGGAAACAACCCAAATGCCCATCAATACATGAGTGGATTAGTAAAATGTGATATATGTATACCATGGAGCATTACTCAGCTGTAAGAAATAACGATGATATAGAATCTCTTTTGTTCTCCTGGAGAGAGTTGCAACCCATTCTGTTAAGTGAAGTATCCATTATAAGCACCACGCGTACTCACCAGCAAATTGGTTTCCCTGATCATCACCTAAGTGCATATTTGGGAATAACACCAGTTGGGTATCGGACAGAGGGGCGGGGAGGGAATGGGTATATACCTACATGATGAGTGCGATACACACTGTCTGGGGAATGGACACCCTTGAAGCTCTGACTCGGGGGGATGGGGGGGCATGGGCAATATACATAACCTGAACTTTTGTACCCCTATAAGAAGCTGAAATAAAATAAAATAAAAATAAATAAATAAATTAAAAATAAATTAAAAATAAAAAAAATGCTATGCTGGGTAGGCCCATGTTATTATGAGAGCATGTAAGCAGGGCAGGGATGGGGGTACATCCTGGGGGAAGAGGCACCAAAGCAGAGTCCTGAAGGCTTAGCAGGCATTAGCAGATAAAAGAGAGGAAGGGACTCACGACCAGCCCTAGGGCATGGCTAGCGGGCTGGCTTGTCTACTGTGACACTGGATTTTTGTAAGAATAGCTGAGTATTTCTTATGGAACACAAATAAACCTCAGCAAGACAGCCATGTGGTTACTTTCACTTCCTGCTCCAGACAGCACCTGGAGGAGAAAGGGTACCTTAGCAGAAAGAAGCTGGAGGTGGCCCACCAGATACCCAAGGGCTGTGGAAGGAGGGGCAAGCTACCAGCTGGAATAGAAATTCATTTGCCCATTCAGGGGAACTGCAGGTAAGACTTTCCCGACAAGCTAGAGGGTATTTATAAAGAACCCACAGCAGTATCCATGAGAGAGGGAACCCGCCAGATGTGGAAACTCCAATGCTAGTTAGAGCATGCAATAAAACCAGCAAAGTAAGAACTTTATGTTCTCCTTGCCTCATCTGGGGTTATCTGTGGCCCTGGGATGCCTGGGACTGGGGGGGTGTGCTGGGATATGGGACTTTCAGTACTAAAACTATGACAGTCCCAGGAAAACGGGGCAGTTGGTCATCCTAGGAGCCATCTCTTTCCCCCATCCTGACTTTTAAAGGGGTGAGAAACCTCCTTAGTAAGATGGGGGAGGAGACCTAGGTGAGCAGAGAGAAAGGCCCTCACACTCTTCATCCCCAAAGTCAGATTTTCAACTGCAACAGGCCCCAGTCCCCAAGGGAAAAGTCTAAACTCTAACGCAAAATTGAAGTCTTGGATATTGGGATTGACATCTTAATTTTATTAAATTGAGACTATGTTGTATGACATGAAGTAGCCAAAGAACTTTTTTTGTGTGTAGTAAAAAGCACATAACATAAAATTTACCATCTTAACCATTTTTAAGTGCACAGTTCGGTAGTAAGTACACTCACACTGTTTTGCAACAGCACTCCAGAACTTTTTCATCTTGCAAAACTGAAACTCTATACCCGTTAAATAACAACTCCCTCTGTTCTCCACCCTTCACCCTGCCCCCCAGTCCCTGGAAACCACCTACAGCCAAAGAACATTTTATATTTCCCAGCAGTGACCAGAAAGACATAGGTGGGGAGTGGTGGGGGTGTGTGTCCTGCTTGAGTTTCTGGGGATGGTAGAATAAGAGCCCCAGAGAGTTGATTTAAGGACACAGTGAGAGACAGTAGATTTGCCTATTCAATCTGATGGCTATACTTGTTTACAAGTCTGTTTTCTCCACTGGGGCCGGGTTTTGTCTTTGTTACTGTTATCTGCGGTGCCTAGCATGGAGCCTGCTAGTAGGTATTCAACAGAGATCTGTGATCTGTTACATGAATGAATGGATTTTATGTAACTGTACTTATTTTGCAAAAGTGTATGTTTGTAATATGTTTAAAAAATGTTCTAGAAGATAGAACATGAAATAGAATACTTGGGGTCAGTATAACTCGAATTCAATGGACCATGTCAGAAGTAACTTGGGAAAGAGTGAAAAAGATGAGAGAGAAAATAGAATAGGGTGACATCCTTGTCACTTGTTGCTGCCCTGTTTCTTTCCTTCATTTCCTTGCCCAATGTCTTTAACGAGGGGAGACTTATTTCCTGGGTGTTTTTACCTCAGTGCTCCTGTTTACATGTTTTTGCGACTCCCTGTTGCTAACCTGGCCTGCTGTGAATGCCCCTTCCAGGGTCGCTTCCCCAGTGCTGAAATAGGTGAACCTTCTGCAGACGCAAACCTTCCATGTGTGGCTGGCTGGCACTGTGCACAGCATCCCTGGCTGTTTAGGTGGCTCTGTGCCTCCTCTGCAGCCCTCCCCAGCTGTAGCATGGACATGCCTCGCCTTTGTTCTCTATGTTCATCCTGTCCCCTGAGCCTGTTGGGACCCAGGACTCAAAGGGGAAACTTCTTTCATTTCCTATATCCTCAAGAGATTTAGAAAACAAAAACACAAGCACAGCCTGCCTGATTCACCATGGACATTCAATACATACATTCATTTCTGCTTTCCCCTCTCCAGAAAACTGCCTCTGAGCTGCTCTCCTTCCAGCTGCCATGCGCTGCATTCGTCCTCTCCAAACATGCCTTTCACGATGCTGCCCAGAAATAACAGTGGCAAGAAATGACAGTGGCATAGCCTTTGAAATTCTGCCTCCAGCCCTGCTCTCTCCTCAAGCCAGTCTCCTCCCTGTCCCAGCACAAGCCATGCTGACCCCTAATTGTTTTGTCAGCCTCAGACACCCACCCTACTCCATCTCTGCCCAGATCCTAGCCCTTTCCCTAGCCTGGTTCACGCCCTGCCGGCCCTAAGACATCTTTCCCAGTCCTTGCCTTCTCACTGATCTCCCCATCCTGTACATTTCCTTAGCATTTAGATCCAGAATTCTCCCATATATCATTCAATTGTGTTTTATTTTGTATTATTCCCTGTTACAATTGTTAGCCTTTTCTCCCTGTAGTGGCTTTGCATTATCTCAATTTAGCTAAACCAGAACCAGGTCCCCAGAATCCCGGTTTCTGTGCGGCTCCAGGTTAAGGTTGGGCCCCAGAGACGTCTGCACAAGAATGGGAAGGCGGAGGCAAAGCAGCAGCTGTGTTGCTGGAAGGCTGCTGTCTGGCTCCGTTGCTGTGGTTCTGTGTTCTGCACTGGGGGTGTGGGTCAGCAGGTGCCGGTGGCTCCTGGAGCACCACCCACCCAGGGTGCAGCCTACTTACTCCGTCATTCCCATCAACCAAATTGGAGGTGATGAGAGACAGACATGGGTTCTACTTCATCTTTGTAGGCTCCAGCTGGTTCTCGTGGGCTCCAGTTTGTCCCTGCACTTCATGTGCAGCTTCTCTTCCTGACTGATGGTGGCCCTGAGACACAAAGTCATCAGTCTTCCATAGACTTCGTCATTGGCTCCCACGATGGCAGAGTCTAATGGGTATAATATCACTCATAATGGTTCTGCTTCTCTGAATCCTAAAAGATACATTCTCCATTGCGTTATAAACCCCTTGAAGAGATGAACCGTACGATGTCCTTTTTCCCCTGGAGTCCAGACCAGGGGTCAGCAAGATCTCATTTTAGGCTTTGTGGGTCACGTATAGTCTCTGTTGCTTCTCCTGCTCCCCTCCCCTCCCCCCTCCCCTCCGCCCTCCTCCTTCCATTACTATACCACCACTTCTACTTCTTCTCTCCTTCTTTGTCTCCTCCTCTTCCATTTTCTTCTTCTCCTTCTGTCTTTCTTCCCTTTCTTTCTCCTCCTTTACAACCGTTTAAAAATGTAAAGCCATATAAAAGCAGGCCACAGCTTGCTGACCCCTGGTCTATACTAGACTAATGGTTCTCAAAGCAGTGGCACTGTGCTCTAGGGAGTAATTTCTGTCTTGGGGGCACAATGGTCGGGAGGCATTATTGATGTTTATTGGATGAGGTCTAGGGGTAATGAACATCCCGGAGTAATGCCAGACAGTGCCCCGCACCCCATCTCCACCCCAGGAAGAAAAGATGATATTCACATTTGAATCAGCAGAATAACACCTGCTGCAGTGGTCTGCATGTGCAGGTGTTACTTTCATGGTGATTTACATGTAAGCATCGGATGACTTCATTGTCTTGTAGGTTCCTTTTGCCTGAGCACTTGGACAATTTTCAGCCCTTCTTTCTTTTTTTTTCTGTCCTTTCTCCTCCCAGGGACTCCAAATACACTTCTATTAGGTGGCTTAAAGTTGTCCCACAGCTTGATGATACTTTATTTTATTTTTTTCAGTATTTTTCTCTCTGTGTTTTTTGGATCATTTCTGTTGCTACGTTTTAAATTCACTTATCTTTTATTCTACAGTGTCTAATCTGCTCTTAGTCCATCCAATGTATTTTTCATCTCATATCTTGTAATGTTCATCTCTAGGAGTTCAATTTGGGTCTTTATCTTCCAAAGTTAAAATGCTCAACCTTTACTCTAGCTTCTGAAACATATGAAATACAGTTACATTAACTCTAAAAATGTACTTATCTACTAATTCTATCACTGATTTTTATCCTCATTGTGTTCCATATTTTCTCTTGCCACTTCACATCCCTGCTAATTTTTGATTGGATGGCAGATATTGTCAATTTTACCTTATTGGTTGCATGAGTATTTTTATATTCCTATAAATATTCTTGAGCTTTGTTCTCTCACACAGTTAAGTTACTTGGAAAAAGTTTGATCTTTTCAGATCTTGCTTATAAGCTTTGTTGGGAGCTAAGAACAGTATTTGGTCTAGGGTTGTTTTGATTACTACTGAGGCAAAACCCTTCTGAGTAGTCTATCTTCACAAATTACAAGGTTTTCCATCCTGGCTGATGGTGACATGGACTGTCCCTGGCCCCATGTGAGCTCTGGGTACCCTTTAATCCCTTTAATCTTTGTGGATGGTTCTTTCTCCAGTCTCAGGCGGTTTTTTCACTCATGTACTCTGATCACTACTCTCTGGAGTATGCCTTCCAGAGTTCCAGAGCTGTGTGTCTGTGCGGTGCTCTCCTGCCCAGTGCTCTGCCCTGTTCTGACTTCTCAACTCAGGGAGCTCTGTAGGCTCCACCCACATTCTTCCTTCCTGTGCTGTGGCCTGGAAACTCTCACAAGATGGTGAGGTAGGTCAATTGTGGGGTGAGCCTCCTTGGTTTCTCATCTCTTGGGCCCACTGCCCTTTGTTGCTTGATTCCAGTGTCTTCAAGACCACAGTTTCACATGTTTTCTCCAGCGTTTGTCCAGTTGTTTCAGGCGAGAGGATAATTTTGGTTTCTGTTACTCCATCTGGACCAGAAGTATAAGTCACTTAGCCAAATATTTATACATCAAAATACTGTCGATGTAATTCTATTTGAAGCTACTTTCAAATCTTCTTTATTTTCCATTTAGCATTCCATTTAGGAATAGAATTATTTGGAATGGAAGTATTAGGATTATTTGGAGATCCTATCATTGGCAGTTTCTATATCTATCAATTCCATTTAAGGATAGCGAGTAGGGTTTTCTAAAATAGTTGTTAAACAAGGGAAAATTGGCCTGATAGGGTGAGAATCACAGCTCTAATACCTAGAGTGGCCTTATAATTTATTATCCAAAGGATATACTTTTGACAGTGAAAGAGGATGCTGTTAATAATTATATCAGGACTGTGGCCTAAATCAGAGCTGTCCCAGGCAGCCTGGGACATATTTGTAGCCCATCTCTATTCTATATCCTTATACAATCGATTACTTAATTCTACCAGCCTTTATCGAGCCTGCTTTCCTTGTCCAGCTGAGTGCCAGGTGCTGACATTGCCAAGATCAATAAGGCAAAGCCCTTGCTGGAAGGATTGACAGAGAGACAGGAGACAGTTCATTACAATCCTGTGTGATCTGTGCTCTAATAGAGGTGAGCACAGGGAACTTACGAGGGCACAGTGACGAGCACGTCTGACTCCATTGGAGCAGTGCTTGGGTACACTCACAGAGAAGATGAGTCTTGAAGTGTGTCCATTGGGTGCTTGGGAAGAGAGAGGAGGGAAAAGGTATTCCACACAGTGTATGTCAAGGCCAAGAGCCAGGGGAACACAGAATGTGATTAGAGAGCATTCCGATTGGCTGCAAATCAATATACGTGTGAAGCTGGGAGGGAAGGAGGGGGACAGGTGGTACTTAAAACAGTAACAGTTAATATTTAGTGCCCACTTACCACATGCTGGACACTCTTCTGGATACTCTAAACATACTAGCTCATTTAAATACTACAACAACCCTGTGAGGGAGGTACTATTATTATCCCCATTTTACAGGTGAGGAATCTGAGGCACAGAGAGGTTAAGTACCTTGCCCAAGGCCACACAAGAATGTGGTAGAGACTGGAGTTGAATCCAGAGTTCCTTCACTCTAAACTTCTGAGAGTCAGATGCTAAGAGGCCTTATCATTCCAAGTGGAAGAGTGCTAAGGACATTGTCCTGCAGGCCACCGGGAGCCTCGGAAGCAGGGGAGTGACTTAAAACAAGGTGGTATAAGAAAGCCCCTGAGAGCAGAATTAAAGCAGGGTGTAGTGAAGGTGTCTCCCAGTTACAGAGGTGGTGAGAGGCTGCAGTAAGGCAATAGTGCAAGCTCCCAAGGGGCTGGGGGCTGGAGCAGAGACGGATGGATCAACTGTGGACAGAACTGGGAGTGGGAGGGGTCTGCACACGCAGATGTGTTTGAGGGTGGGGGGAACGAGAACCAGAATGGGGTGAAGCGTGACAGCGTGGCTCCGTGCATACTAGAGGTGTTCGGCAAGTAAATTGGGAGCAGATGTTGACACCAGCAGCTGAAATAACAGCTTGTGAAATCAGCCCTACTCTGTGGGTACAGAATTAGTTAAGGATTCTAGCCATGGGAACCAAGAAGAGGAGGATAATCTGCTCATGCCTGTTACGGGGCTTTGGGGGAGCAGTTTCTTTGTCAACCTGGAGAATGTTCTAGAAGGCCAGAGAGAGAAGCCCTGCAATAAAACTTTGAGATGAGGTGTTCACACAGCAGTAATATTGTCCTTTGTGGAATGGTCTCAGACTATGGTAGCCTGGAGGACTCATTATGGAAAAGGCCTGGGGGAAAGCGTGTAGCCCAGGATTGAGATATGAAGAGGATTCTCTGAGATGATGCGGGCAGGGTGGTGGCGGAGGTGCAGGGGGATGGAAGGAGCCCTCTGCTGCTTCAGGGCCGGCATGGAATTCAGTTCACCAAGGGCAGAGCCAATCACCATCTGGGCCCCCGTGTAAGTCTTAATTTATTCCTCGCGCTTGAAGAATACCCCTCACAGCACACCCTACCTCTTCTCCAGCAAGGGACTGCGGCAGGTTTGTGCTGGGTGGTCCCTCAGCTCTCCCCATTTTTTTGCTTCAACGCATTTTAAGTCTGGGCCCCTTAGCCTTACAGTCTGTGTGAGGAACCAGTAGGCTTCAGTGTCCCGGGCGGCGTCCCTACCAGCAAGTTCCCCAGGCTTCATTCCTACCAACGGGAGTCATTCCGTGGCTACCACGCTCTGCAGCTTCATGTCTTGCTGTTAAACCGGCCTCTGCCCTACTTCCAGATTTTGCCTTTTCTCCTCTTTGGAGCCTTAGTTTGCCTGCTTCCTTATGAGAAGAAGACGACCCAACTCTTCTTTTGGTCTTGATGTTGTCCCCTTCCTTTGGCCTCAATATGCTCAGGTAATCTGAGGCCACTATGCCTGGGCAACATGACTTCATGATTTTGGCTAAAGCCTCTGACATTAAACTGTTGGCCACTTGTCAGAAAGTGATTTAGCAGCAGCTATGCTGAGACTCAGGTGATTCTGTTTGAAAGAAACCAATTATCTAAACGACTAAATGCTTATATTCCATCCAATAAGTCATTGTAAAAAAAGATCCTGGTGGTTTTTCATTCTGGCTGTACACTAGGGTCACCAGAGAGCCCTTAATTATTCCTTACTTCAAGCGATTCTAAATTAATTGTTTGGGTTTTTTTTTTTTTTTTTTTTTTATGTGCAACCAGGGTTGAGAATCACCAGTTTATCCCTTCAGTCAGAGAACTCATCCTGGTTGCTCCCATGAAGATATTAATTTCCTTAGAGATCAGAGACTATGTGTAGAGAAAGCAGCTGATTGGTAACTCCTGCTCTTACGACTTTTTTCTTTCCTTTTCCAGTATAGAACCCACAACTGTGGGGCCTCCTCAATTAAATCAAAATTTTATTCAAACATATAAGATGATTTTAAGGTGTTTTTTGAGGAAAATTTTGACCCAACCATGGGTGCTCTTGAGACCCACTTCCAGCTGGAAGTGAAATGAGTGTTTGCCTCGGTGAAAATAAAAAGACTATCCATCACTTCCAGAGGGCTACTGTGTCATTAGCATTGCACTGAAAATTTTTATGTATCTTATTTAAAATTCTGGACACAGCCATGAAAGGTCAGTATTATTATTGCCTCAATTTTGCAGCCCAGGAAATTGAGGTCCAGAAAGATGAAGCAAGATCACACGGGTAATTTATAGATTCGGGCTTCAAACCCATATCCATACATTCAAAACTCTTGGCCTTTTTATTACCATGCACCATAAACTCGGGGCAATTCAGTACAAGCTGGAGTCAAGACTTTGCCTCCCAAATATAAGTTCTGATTTCTAGATATCTGGAGCAACATGTTCATGCTTCCTGTTTAGTCAGCAGTGGCCTTGGGCCCTCTGACAGGCAATCAAGCCTAAGCAAAGGCTCTCTTGAGGCTGTAGGTGTTTAAGAAAGGCTGTCTGATGGCCGCATTAACCACCTGGGCCTCTAGCTTCCCTAACCCTGTCTATGCTAAATTACAGCCCCACAGGCATATCTCTGGCCATGCTATATAACTTAACTCCAGAAAAGCCTCCGCAAAATTTAATATTACTGTTAAGCCCTCCACTTACAGTGAGAGCCAACCCCCTCCCCAGATGCAGTGATTGCTCAGAGCAGGCGTGGGGATGATTTTTACAGGGGGAGGGGAGCTAACCTGAGGCAGAACACCAAGAAGAACTAGTAGCTGAGACCCCAGTTGTCACTCCAGAATTTGTACAGAAGAGAGAGAGGCTTAGAGGACGGTGATTTGGTGTGAAGGGTTGGAGGGTTGGGGTTGTCTTGGAGCTGTGCTTACATACCAAGCACACCATTTTCACCTCCATTGTGTATTTATTTGGGGTGACTTTGGTGGTGGGCTGCTGGAATTTAAGGGGTTTAAAGCACTTCAGTTACTCCGAGGCACCACTGTTGTGAGACACAGACTCAGAGGAAGGTGGAGTCATTGGTGATGACGTCAAGATGTTTTGGTTGAATGGGTGAAAGGGAACTTGCTTGGATAACAGGTATCTGAACAAAGTTTCTCTAACTTTGAAAACATATGGTGTTTATAAGTCTCCTGTTACAGGGCCCATGTAATAAGGTTCTCTTTTAGCTCCTGTTTGCTGGTTGACTAGGACAGGTACTGCTTATCATTTTCAGCGTTGAAAATTTTGTTGACTTCTCTGCTAATTCTTCTCCAATTTTCTTTGTATTTATGTGTTTATGTCATTTATTTAAAAAAGCTCCCTTTAGTGGTTTGGGGACGAAGTTGAGACAATCCCACATTTCTTGGTAGGATTGGGGCATCTTTCATGGTCTTGCTCTGTGTCTGGATGTTTGTGTATTTCTCTTTCTCAGCAGAAATGCCGATCTCCTGGGCCTGCCCGTGGGGAGTGTTCCTGACTTCAGGATGGATTTAACTGGGCTTGTTACCTGGAGCGGCTGAAAGAGGACGTGTTCTGAGGGGTGAGTGCATGTTGTAGGAAGAGAGTGTCCAAATCAGATCAGGCATCGAGAGCAAGGAAGTGTGCAAGGGACACATGGAAACAGGTCAGGGACAGGTCAGGAATGGATGCCTGAGGAGGGATGAGGCCGAAGACCAGAACCGAGTCAGGGACCTCAGAAACACACTCTTAGGGGCCAGAAAATATAGCGTGATCTAAAGGCTTCAGGCTAGGCCAGGCCTGTACTGATGATGAATGGGACCCAAGCTTCCATGCAATGGGATTCCAGGAGAACCACAACATCCAGCTTTCTCCAAGGATCAGCCCTAGTAGCCTTTGAAAGACCCTGAAAATCTAGCACTGAATTCATTTTTTGGTGAAAAATATTTGTCGGAATTGAATCCAGTGTTGCCAGTTGACTGCCTCTGCTGTAGAAGCAGCTTGGTGGGCAGCCAGCAGGGGTCACCCGACTGTGACCAGTGTGATTTCCTGGAGTCGATTTTGCAGTAACATGTACCTCCACGTGGCCAAACAAGAAGACTTGCTTAGATTTAGTTATAGGACATTAAAGCTGAAAGGAATCTTAAAAATCTGCTAGTCAAGGAATGGCAAATTAGGTTCATCATGACGATCATCTCTGACCCATGGGTAGCAGCTGGTAAGAGCATTGGGCTGGGAAAGAAGCTGCAGTCTTGTCTAGAGAGAAAGAGAGCCACGGTCCATTAGAGAGTTTAAGGGACATGAAGGGGTGAGTAGTCATGCCTGCAGCAGGGTTTTACCAGCCCTACTTCTGATCCAGCGCTTTTATATCTGAGGCTCAGAGACATGAGTGGTTGATAGAGGTCACTCTCTTACTGCTTTTGTGTCACCACATCTAGAACTTAGGTCTCCTCCCTCCAACAGGCATCCGTTACCATGTAACACAGCTTGGTTTCCCAGGTCATCCATACAATGAGTATTCATCGAGAGCCTACTTGATTTTCCAGCACTGAAATAGGAGCTGAACCTAGAGCAGTGAGTAAATAGACCAAGTCCCTGTTCTCAACGGCCTTACATTTTAGGAAAGAGATGGATTAGTAATTATTAGGAGGAAGCAGGAAACTTCTGCTTTGAGGGGTAGCATACAGAAAGGTAAATCACAATAAAAGGAAATTTTGGGACAAATCCCTTGCATAGATGTATTTTAGGATGGCTGGGGCTGTGTGGTGGAGGGCATGGGATCTCTGGAGCAGTGAAAGGGCACAGGGAACCTCATCTCCCAAGACTTTTACCCACTCTAAGCCACCCTTGCTGCCCTCATGCAGGCCAAGCTCACTTCTTCATCAGGGTGTCTGTGCTTGCCGACCCTCTGCCTGGAATGCTCTTTCCCCAGATAGCCAATGGCTCCTGCCCTCACTTTCTTCAAATCTGTGTCAAAGATCACCTTAACAGAGAGGCCTTCCCTGGCCTCTGTAGTACAGAGTAGCATATTTCCCGCCCACTTACCCTACTTCATACTTCTATAGCACCGGTCACCACGTGTTGTATTATTTGTTTGTTTGTTTTTTGCTCTGTCTTCTGGGTTAGAGTGCAGTGGCATCATCGTAGCTCACTGCAACCTCAAATTCCTGGGCTCAAGCAATCCTCCTGCCTCAGCCTCCTGAGTAGCTGGGACTACAGGTATGTGACACCACACTTGGTTAATTTTTCTGTTTTTTTTTTTTGTTTGTTTTTTCAGAGATAAGATCTCGCTCTTGGTCAGGCTGGTCTTGAAATCCTGGCCTCAAGTGATCCTCCTTCCTTGGCCTCCCAAAGTGCTAGGATTATAGGCATGAGCCACCACACCCAGTCTATTTATTTGTTTATTGTTCATCGTTCTCTCTAGAATGTAATATCTATGAGAGCAAGAACCTGTCTGCTCATTAATGGGTTTCCAGATTCTAGAAAAATGGCCCATAGTAGGTGCTTAGTCAAACATATTTGAATGAAAGATGAGAAAAAATAAGATAGGAGGAAGCAAACCCATGAAGAAAAGTGTTGGGGTAGGGTGGGAAAGGAGAGAGCCACAGATCTGGGCCCTAAGGGGCTCACCGTCCAAGCAGGAAGTCCAAAGAGGACCTTGTGGCTTTCTTCAGTCAGGTGATGTGGAGCTGCCGACATCCCCGCAAGCTGGGAGCCAGTGCACATTCTGCTGCCGCTGGGTCTAAAGAAAGAAGGAGTCTCATGAATGTCCACCTTTTGAGGTCACTTCAGTCCTCCTTGTTTATTTCCAAGTCCCCTAGAGTGCCATGCACATTTCCTCTTCTCACCTGCCTCTTCTGCATCCCTAGCTGCTGCATCGACTTACAGCTTAATTAGAAGTGGGAAGGAGGGTTTTCTGAATATACATACACACATAATTAAATTGTTTTCCCCCATGTGAGAATCATCTCTTTATTGGAAGAAAACTCAAATATTAAGTCTCAATAAAGGCTGGTCATGGTGGTGGCTCACACCTGTATTCCCAGCACAGAGGCTGAGGTTGGAGGATTGCTTGAGGCCAGGAGTTTGAGACCAGCTTGGGCAACATAGAGACCTCATCTCTATAAAAAATAAAGAATAAAAAATTAGCTGAGAATGGTGGTGTACTCCTGTAGTTCTAGCTACTCAGGATGCTGAGGAGGGAGGGCTGCTTGAGCCCAGGAGTTTGAGGCTGCAGTGAGCTGTGACAGGCCACTGCACTCCAGTCTGGGCAGTAGAGCGATAACCTGTCTCTAAGAAAACAGAAAAGAAAAAAAAAAGAACTCAATAAATCATATTAAGAAAGTTTGCACCTTCCACCATTATAACTTTTTTCAAACGTTGAAGGATGAAATGTGTATTATTTCCTCGGGATGAACACTGTTACGGCATCATAGTCGTCTCAAATTTTACCAACTATACACATCTCTCTCTGGTTTTACTCCATCCAGTTCTTTTCTTAATGACTGGTTCTTCTCTAGAAGCTTGTGGAAGTAATATTTTCTCATCAGTTTCTTGTACTTTTTAAATTTCTGGTTGAGTTTTGGAAAAGTGACATACATTATGATTTTGAAAACTAGAGGCCACATTTGGCCATCAAAGTGTCTTCTGTGAAGTCAAGAGGAGTCCAACACGTTCATCAAAGAGCAAATCCAGTCAAAAGAGTGCCCTTCAAAAGGAACATGAGGTCTTGATTACCCATTGATATTCTAATCCACTGTGGCCCTGGAAGTTAATTTTCAAATAGACAGTCTGGAGCTGCCTTCACATTCTTTAAAAAAGGCGCTCGGGTCTGCACCCACTCCTTATCAGACTGTCATGGCACCGCTTGATATCAGTGTAGGTCTCCATGCTCCAGGGCTAGAAAAATAAATTTAATAATAATAACAGTATTAATGATTAATATTTTATTTATTTAACATGTGTCAGATACTATGCTAAGCCTTAAAATATAAGCATAATTTTTATTAAAATATGTATGTATTTGTATATATTATTTTATTGAATCCTTACAATAACCGTTTGAGGCCAGTGCTATTATGAGCTCTTTTTTACAGATGACTGTGAGACTTGGTCACATTAAGTAGTGTAAGGTCACTGAATTAGTAAGAGAGGGGTCCAAAGTTGAATCCAGCCGTCTGGCTCCAGAGCTGGAGACTAATCTGCCTCTGGTACTTCCAGGGCAATGGCCAGGACGTGCACATTCAGGGCCCCACGACTACACAGACGTCACAAGTGCTATCATGGAGCTCTTGAGAGCTATGGCGTGGGAGCGGTTTTTAACTGGGACAGTACTTGGAGGATCGAAGGATTTTTGAGCTGAAGCAGAGCCTCGGTAGGCAGATATTGGAGAAGGACCTTCCTGGCAGAGAGATCAGCTTTGCTAAGGCATAGAAGCTCCTCGGAGCCTGCTGCAGGGAAAGGCTGAGAGGCCCGAAGAGCGTTCCACCGGGTGAGGAGGCAGAGAGAAGCCCAAGGGCACAGGGGGGGTCTTTGAGTGCCAGACGGAAGAGTTCCGAGTTTGTTCTTTGTTGAGAGGACCTATGCAGGAATGATATACCTAGAAGGGACACTAGAGATAACTCTTGTTCCTGCCACTTGTTTTCTACAGGAGGACACTGAGGTCCAGGTTTCCACAACTAATAAATGGCCAACACAGGAAAATCCTGTCACAGGCAGAGTTCAAGGGATGGGGCAGGCACTCGTGAAAACCCCACAGGTGGGCAGGAGCTGAGGCTCCGTGGGTGGGGAAGGCACTCACCCCCGGACACAGGCCCCAGTGTGGGGCTGGAGGGGGTCAGGGGATGCCAGTTAGAACTAAGGGAAGAGGCCGAGGCAGGAGCTGTGCTTGGCCCCCATGAATGAATGTGGCAAAGGAAGAGGAGTTGGCGAGCAGCTCAGAGACGTGAAAAGAGACAGAGGAGATGGAAAGCACAGAGCTCCAGGGAAGTCAAATCAAGGCAGGGAATTTAAAGGCGGAGACGGCGGCCAAGGGTTGAAAGTGATTCAGAGTTTGAGTTGGTTATGGACCCCGGAAGTGGCCTTGTGTTCCACTGCTGTGACAGGCACTTGGGCTGCGCGGAGGTGAACAGAGAAGGGTGGAGATAACATGGGGAGTGAACACAGCCGGAGCCTTCTAGATGTTGGCTGAGGATGGAAAGGAGGGGAGGATGGATTCTTGGGGGGAAAACAAGTTAGAAAGCGTTTCTTTAAAAGGGAGATATGAGAGTGGGTTTTTTTTTTTTTTCTTTTTGGCTTGGGGAAATGAGCTAATCTTGCATAAAGGGATTAAAGTTTTCCTTTCATTTCATCTCTGAGTCTTTGGTCTTTCATCTTTAAACCAGGAATAAAAAAATCCATGTTATGGGCTTATGAGGATTAAATGGGAAAACATGGATAATATAATAATGCTTACCGCGGTGCCTGGCACATTATAACACAGGATAGATGGTAGTTATTTTAAATATTTTCTTATTATGAATTGCGTAGTGCTCATATTATTTATATTTTAAATCTTGGTATCTTATACTTATCAGTTTTTGGAGTATAGTTGATTAAAAAATACCATTTCACATATTTTGAAAGCTTGGGCTGGGAACATGCCCAGAGGAGCATTCTTTTTATCTCTCATGTCCATGTGGACGTTATACATTTTAATTGTTATTATATAAGCCAAATTCCCTCCCCAAGGGTGTTGGCAGGAGTTGACCTCTCAGGAGAGAGAATTTGGTTTTGGATTTATTACTTACATGTGCAAAAGGAGTGAGGACAAGTAAGAACAGGAAACTCTCTGATAAGCAATTCTACTTTTTCATTTTGATCTGAAACTTTCTGTAATCCAAGACTGAGGTAACTTTTCTTATTTTTAAAAAATACTTTTCCATAGGCTGGAATGATTTGGTTTAAGCAAGGATAAATCATAGATGATAGAGAGAATTTTGTCTTGGAGGAGCCCACCTCTGTGCTGTTTGGTGTGAACTCCATGTAAAAGAGTGAGAGAGAGAGAGAGAGAGAGAGAGAGTCAGGAAATCAAGGGACGAGATCTTTTTCTTTTTTAAGGAAGACACCTGTGATGTCAGCTAGTGAGCATGGGCAAATGGAGCGGAAAGGAATTCGTTACAGTCCTAAGAGGGATAAATGCATCTGGTGTCAGATTAACTCCAGTGAACAGCCTTGCTCGGTCCTAAACACTCTGACTCAAAAGCATGCAGATTTCAGCGTGAGAAACAGATGTGCAAAGGTGACTTCTCAATAAGCAAAATGTGGCGGGTGCATCTTACATACGTGTACATACAGCAACATGCCTAGGTCTTAAAACCATGGTGCTGAGTGCAACAATAAAAAGGGGTTAATAATATGATGCCATTATGTAATTTAAAGCCACATATGCACACAAGACAACCCTGCCTACTTCTACAGAGATGCATGCATATTTAAGGATACATATTGAACAAAGTATAGAGGTTGCGTATGGTGGAGGGAGGAAGAGTGTGGGGATCACAGATAAGAGGGGGAAAATCATAAAGAGAAGGGCTTTGCATAGGTGGAGATGATAATATGCTATCAGTTGAGGGGTATGATTTTTAAAAGGAGAAATCTTTTAGTTGTTGGTCTTTTCTTTGTTCTGGCATAATCTGATGCAAAGGCAAAGAACTTTCAGGCAAACATGCTGTCCTAGTGGTGACATCGGTTTCAAGGGACTCCTCAGAGCAGTTTGGGGTGGCTTCCTGGGGGTGAAACAGGGGAGCTGTGGCTTCTGCCAGATATCAGAAGCAGGGCCACTGCCTGCAGCCAACCCCCAGGTTACACCTGCCCACTGGGGCTGGAGCCCAGAGGATGGCTCCTTGGGGATTTTCCAGGGGCTGCTCCCAGTATATTTTTACAATTTATGTTTAGATTTTGTTCTAGTAGAAAAACTATTTTATGAGGACCCAAACAATTAAGTGGGGGGACTACCTTATGGCATTTGTACATTGAGAGTGAAAAACAAACAAAACCCTGACAAATAAAGCCAGGGAAGACCATGCTTGTATGCTTAATAACAAAAATCATCACAAAAGGCTACAAAAACCACAAACTTGTACAAACGTTACTCACAAAAATCTTAACACATTGCAACTTTCCACACAAAAATACTTCTGCAAGGATATCTGCCAAAAAACTGCCTGCCCAGCCTTTGACTAGTGTCACCCTTGTTATTGATCTTTGTAGCCAGAAGTAATTATTTCAAAGCAATGATGTAATCCTCCTCATTTTTTCGTTTAAAAACCTTTGTCTTCCTTTACCGTCCTGAATCTGCACATAGTTTACTGTAGCACGTGTATTCACATTGCAATACTCTATTCTCAAATATATCTTTTTCTTTTAGAAAGCCCCTTTCTGTTATTTAGGTTGATGAGAGAAATATAAATATATGAGAGCACAGATAAAGTATCTTAAATATTTCATAATTAAACTTCTTACACTCTTAAGATGCTTACTTCAACTACGGTTTGCAGGTGGGCCTAGAAAAGTTCCTGGATGGATTTGAGCTTTGATCTTCTGTGGTCCATCTAGCAGGGGTTCTCAAAGAGGGATACCTGGGCCAGCAGCAGGAGCATCACCTGGAAGCTGTTAGAAATGCAAATCATCAGGCCCCACCCCAGACCTCCTGAACCAGAAACCCTGGGGGTGGGCCAGGCCTTCAATGGTTTAACAAGCCATCCAGGTGGTTCTAATGCAGCTAATCTTCCAGAACCACTGATATAGATCCTTATTTCTTAAACTTGGCTGTACAGCCGTCCCTAGCTTGTAACCTGCCAGCTTTTTATAAGCTGAGGAGTTTTTAAAAAATATCTAGGCCCAAACCAAACCCCAGACACTTAAATCCAGCTCTTTAAGGGATGGAGCCCAGGCATCAGTAGTTTTGAAGTCTCTCCAGGTGATTCTAATGTGCTGCTAATTAGAGAACCATTGATCTAGACCAGGGCTTCTCAAACTGTGAAGTGCAGATGAATTAACTGGATCTTTTAAAAGATGGGGCAGGGCCTGAGCCTCTCTGCATTTTTAACAAGCCTCTAGGGCAGTGGTCTCCAACCCTTTTGGCACCTGGGACCTGTTTCAGGGAAGACAATGAGAATTTTCCACTGAAGGGGTGGAGAGTGGGGAAGGGTGAGGAATGGGGTTGGGAGGCAGAGCTTAGGCAATGATGCAGGCGGGGGATGGGGAGCAGCTGTAAATACAGATGAAGCTTAGCTAGCTTGTTAGCCCACTGCTCACCTCCACCTCCTACTGTGTGCCGTGGTTCCTAAGTTTCATGGAAGACAATTTCTCATGGGGGTGGGGGGAGGCGGAGCTTAGGCCGTGATGCGCTGCCGGGTTCTTAACAGGCCACAGACCGTGGCAGGTGCAGCCCAGGGGTTGGGGACAGCACCTTTAGGAGATGCTGCTTCTGGGCTACCAACCACACTTGGAGATACAAGGGTCTGGAGAGCAGCAGAAAGAGTGAAAGAGTGTTACCAGGGGATCAGTAGTACTGGCTTCCAGCCAAAGCTCACGTTTGCTGGGCTGACACCTTGCTTGGACTGCCACGTCAATTCTTTGAGCCCCAGGTTTGCCCAACCTCATAGGGATGTTGAGAGAATTGAGTGAGTAATGCAGTTTTGTTTCCCAAAGTATGAATTCAGAGAGTATGTGGATACGCACTTTAAAATTTTTATAGCTGTGAATTTATTGTTAGGAATACTTAGAACAAGTGAAATTGGTTTTCAACATAGAGTGGTGATAAAGCCTCCTTTCAAAAGACATGCATGTGAGTTTAGAAAGGGAGGCTATTTAAAGAAAAGTATTAAATAAATGATAGGAGAGGTATTTGACAGAAAAATGATGAAGGCAGGATGAGAATGACTCCACTTTGGGAAATGCTGCAAAAGCAGATACAAAAGGGCTATGAGAGCTTCAGAAATAAGTAGCCCTTGATTCCATTTGGCTGCATGAGACGCTATGTTAGATCATTTATGGGGTAGGCATCCTGCAACACTCACATACTGGGTAGCTAGAATCTTTATTTCTTCAAAAAATATTTACTGAGTACCTACTTAGTACTAAACTTGGGGGGGATGGAGGGAGACCAAAAAAGTCACTTATGCCCACAAGACAATTCCAGGAAGATAAGAAGTTATGAAATATTAATAACTCTGCACTTCTAATTTAATATTCTACTATAAAATGTGGGGGAAAAAAAGACTTGCTTACTATCAGCTAGGAAAGCTGTCCTAGCACAATTGTTGATTCATGCAAAAATAAAAGTCAAGAGGAACCAGAGGCTCAATTCTGACAACTTCGAATGGATGGGCTAAATTTACCAGACATGGGGGCAAGTTGCCGATCTCTCCTGCCCATGCTCACTCTTGAACCAGATAAATGTCTTTGTGTAGCATGATACCAGAATGCCTTGCCATAGCCCACGAGGACAGAACTCAATGCGCCTGAAAAAACAGTCACTGACTGCGACTCAATATAAGGATTTTCTGAGATTTGTAAATAAAGTTGTAGGAGTGTGGCACAATTCAACCATAGTTTGTGGTCCTCTGCCTCTGCCTTGAACATGGGTGAGATTTTCCAGCTGGCTATTTTCCTATTTATTTAAGACATTGGGAACACATTTCTTGACCTCCTCTGGGCTTCAATACTCCAACCATCAAATTACAGGGTTGGGCAGTTGCTAGGCTCTCCTTAGGCATATAATATTTTAGTTTCTGTGATTTTAAATTTGAGAAGGGAGTGGTGACATCACACTTCACAAGATTGGGGCTGTCCGGAACATCTCCAAGACAATCGCCACATCACAGAATTGTGTCTATTATTATCTCACTGCTGACAACATTGTGGTGAACCTACAGGATGAAGGTTTCACCTGGGGAAGCGACAGCCTCATCAAGGGTAAGAAATGAGCCTGGGAACCAAGAACTCCACACCCTGAGAGCAAGTGGATCTGCTTCTCCAGTTTTGGAGGAGCCAGCTGGGGGTCTAGCTGTCTTGTACCATGTGATGGCCACACCCACACTCAGCCTCCCAACCCATCTTGGATTAAGGAAGAGCGAAGACCAGCTGTTTTTCTGGGGGATGACTTTCTTTCTCCATGTTGGCCAGGGGTGTTGGACAGTGTGTGATTTCTCAGTGATTTCCTACAGTGTTGTTCCTTTTCTCAAGGTTGGGAGGAGGTAACTACCAACCCAGCAATTCTCCATAAAATTTTATTACTTAAGCTGAAAAAAATTAAATTTGGAAAGGGTATCTAATGGAGACTACATGGGGAAGGATGAGAGGCTTATTAAAATTGTATTTAGACACCAAACTTTAAGAATTGCATTTTATAATAACATCTTTGCCCAATCAGGGTTGATGATCTTACCTAATGATAGCACTTTGAGGAATGGCTGCACCGAAAATAAAAATGAAAGGAAACAAGATGTCATTTGGATTTTATTTGAATTTAGCAATAATGCTGATTCCTCCTTTTGGTTTGAGGAGGATAAAGCTGTTGCAAATGTGTCTTGAATTGGATCTACGTGGGCAAGATGAATATAGGGCCACGTCTGATGAATTTAAACAATGCAACCGATAAAAAAAGGTAATTTAAACTGCTCCTTTTCCACCAACACACATATACAAATAGACAAAAAATTTCTATTCTTAACTATGGGGTTTGGGGAGCGGAAACTCGGGCTGATTTGCTTGCATCCTTCCCCTCCGGCTTGCTTGAACATGTGGGGAGGACTTCTCGAGGCAAGCACCCCTCTCCTGTGACTGCCCTCTGGAGACAGATGGCCAAGATTTATCTTCCTTTAACCAAGAAGAAGGAGCCAAAGAGAGGATGGGGAGGTCTGATGGCTTTGTTGCTTTGTGGAAAAGAAACAGACGGAGTGAATCTGTGTATGATCCCCAAGGAGAAAGTGTCTTTGCGCTGTATTTCTTTTTGACCTGGGGAGCCTGAAAGCAAGCTAGTTGGAAGTTGGAAGAGGCAGTTATGAAATTTGGATTTGTTTGAGATTGGGGGCTGGGAGCTTGATTACAAAGGAAGAAGCATGTAGTTTACGTACACCAGATGTAGCACAGGCTCCCCGGGGCTATTTTTTCAGGTATCTAGAACCTCCAAGGAAAATCACTTGTCTCAATTGGGATCATTCCCTATTGTTTAGCAGAGCCTGATATTAACATTTCTTTCCCAATATTTGCTGGAATCTGTGTGTTCCTTGCACATGATGACACACTAATTGCACTGGCCTCCTGTCACTGTCACAATCTTTCTGCGGAGATGGTGTGTGTGTGTGTGTGTGTGTGTGTGTGTGTGAAAGAAGCCTATGAGCCAGTTCCCAGCTGGCTTTGTCTTTGCTGACACGGTCCAGCTCTGTTGCACTTTTCAGCTCTTGCTGTAAGTGGTGCTGTTTGACCATTTTCTTCATGTGAACTTCCAATCAGTAATACAAGTGCATTCAGAGGATGCTCTGTTCCTTTTGAATAGTAGAATCAACTTTTCTTCACAAGATTTTCTCTCTCTCCCCTGAGACACATGGGGGCAGCTCTGGTTCCTTTTAGTTTGCAATCCTGAGATTTCTGTAAGATGCAATAGAAAATCAAATAAAGCATTTTGGGAGGTGCAGTGGTGCCTACTGCATCATGTTTATCTTTTTGAACCTGAAAAAGAAGCTGGTGGCTTTGAGGATGCCCTGCAGCTGTGACAGCCGCTGGTGTAAATGGACAGTATAGGAGAGATGGGAGGGGGAGGCTACAGAGTACAGAATGTGAACTGGTCATTTAGATATAAAAGAAGCCAGAAAGGGATCCCAGAATGGTGCAAGAAAAAGGAGAAAGGAAGATTTGCCTTGAGGTTTTACCAGGAGAGGCCATTATGAGCTGATCACATGTGTGAAAGCCATAAGTTGTTTAAAAAAATTATATGCATGTATGTATGTGTAGCTCTGTGTATCTGTGTATGATTATTAATTTTTTGGGTAATCAGCAAATAGATTACTTCCTTTCTTTCATGGTTTCCTTCCCACTGGCCCCTGGCAGCCCTTTTTATTAATACTTTCTCCTTTGTCCCAGAGCACCAAAGGACAGCTGAGCTTCATAACCGTGGCTCCGGGAGGGTTATGCAATATAAACATTGCATCTCTAACGTAGCTCCCTGCTTGGAGAAAGTGTGTCACATTTTAAAACTGTGACTTCTTTGTATTTCGCAGTGCTTATTTCAATAAGGGACATTAGGCTTGTTATTATTTTTCATGGAGAAGTGAGCTTAATGGCTGATGTAATTGATGAGCTTGTTTTTCCTGCAGTGCCACCAGCCAAGGTCCTGTGGCAAGAGTATGAGGAAGACACTGGGCTGGCACCTCCTGCATAGCATATTGGGACCATTTTTTTCCAGAATGCAAATGCAATGGCTTTGGTATGGAACAATCTGACAAGAGAGGGCTGGTGTACTTGGTTTCCTTCTGTTACACTTTTGGTGAAATGAATTAGACTTTTAAATCAGGAAATTCATTGAGATGAGTTAGATTTTTACACAAGAGAAATGGAGGATTTCCAGCTGGTTGGGGGGATGATATGGAAATGTCTTGCCAAATCAGGTTCTGGTGGAATGTTGCTCTCGCAGTAGGCTCATTTCTCGGGGAGCAATCTGTGGGTTGTATATAGAATGGAGCAAGCAGGATACATAACAGTCTTGCTTGTGGGAAGACCTGGTGGTTCAGATGTTTGTCGTTAGGAACTGGGCATGGGCTTTTTCAAGTTAAACCAAAGTAGCAGTTCTAGTAGGAAGAGCCTCCCAGATCCATGTCTTCTGTTTCTGGGTCCTCTTTCTTTGGAAAGCTAGATTTCAGCAGAAAGCATTGTTAATGGTGAACTTGGCACAACTGAAACCCTGGAGGAGCAGTGAGAAAGATGGAGAAAGAAGAGGTTGTATCATGTACTTCAACACTTTATTTAGAGGCCGTTGACTTTAGAATAACAAGCCAAGACAAACAAAAATACTCTGGATGAAAATATTGTCTTCTCATGTTATTACAGATAGCTGAGCTCTAAGACTCACATAGAAACACCTTTTCCTAACCAATGACTGATTTTTCTGGTTGTACAAGTAATATCCAAATTATTAGACACATATTTGGCTCAGGAACAAATAATTTTATAGTATATTGAGCTAATCACCAGCCATTTCCAAGGTGAAGCCTGACCTCTACTCTCCCTTCGTCTTGTCATTTTTGTTTGTTGGGTATTGGTTCCCCAGATTGGCTCCGATGTAATGCGAATGAAGCTCTTAACATCCTTTCAGACACAAATCCAACTTAGCTTGGTGCTCTTCAGTCCACATACAGGTTTTCTTGCCTCTGGATACTTCTTGCCACTGAGACTTTTATGTCAGAAACCTGGATGTTGCTGTATTCCAGTTTTTACATGCTGATTTTGTATCCTGTAACTTTATTGAATTCATTTATTTGTTTTTTTGTGGGGTTTTTATGGTTTCTATACATAATAAGATCACGTCATCAGCAAAGACAATTTCCCTTATTCCTTTTCTATTAGGATGCCTTTTATTTCTTTCTCTTGCCTAATTACACTTGCCAGGACTTCTAGTACATGTTGAATAGAAGTGGTGAGAATAGGCATCCTTGTGTTGTTACTGATGTTAGAGGAAAAGCTTTCAATTTTTCACCATTGATTATGATGTTAGCTGTGGGTTTTGTCACATGTGGCCTTTAGATTATTGAAGTATGTTCCCACGATACGTAATTTGTTAAGAGTTTTTATCATGAAAGGGTGTTGAATTTTGTCAAGTGCTTTTTTTTATATTGATTGAAATGATCCTTTATTCTGTTAATGTGGTGTGTCATATGTATTGATTTGCATATGTTAAACCATCCTTGCCTCCCAGAAATAAATCTCACTTGATCATGGTGAATGATTCTTTTAATGTGCTGTTGATTTTGGTTTGCTAGTATTTTACTGAGGATTTTTGCATCTATGTTCACAGAGCTATTGGCCTGTAATTTTCTTTTCTTGTAGTGTTCTCATCTGGCTTTGGTGTGAGGATAATTCTGGCCTTGTAAAATGAGTTTGGAAGTATTCCCTCCACTTCAACTTTTGGAAGAGTTTGAAAAAGATTGGTATTAGTTCTTTAAATGTTTGGGAGAATTCTGTGAAGCAATCTGGTTCTGGACTTTTCTTTGATGGGAGACATTTTATTACTGATTCAATTGCCTGGCTTTGTATTGTTCTGTTCAGGTTTTTTTTTTTTTAACTTTCTTCATGATTCAGTCTTGGTAGGTTGTCTGTGTCTAGAAATGTATCCATTTTTTCTAGATTACCTAATAATCGTAATGTTTCCTCTTTCATTGCTGGGTTGATGCTATATTGAGAACTTGACGCATGGGGGGAGGGGTGCTGCTCAGGGCTCAGGATACAAACTGGAAGGTGGTGTTAAGGTAGATGATCCTGGTTAACTCAGAACCTTTGGAGTCCTCTGTGGGAGAATAACTGCCCACACTCTGCTTGGTAATGTGTGCCCTTGGTCAGAAAAAGAACCAGTTGAGAATGTTGGATGAAGGGACCAAACCAATATTCATTATAATGAAAACAAGTTGGATTGGCTGTGGTCTTCCGAAAGCAGGTCAGTGGCTGCAACTAGTAGAACTGAGCTAGGGCAGGTTCCAGGAAGAATTGTGACATAGGTATGCTTTGTCCCATCCTATCTTGCCTTTCAGTTTCTTCTCCCCTCTCCCCAAGGACACCCCTGCCCACCCCATATGACCCTTTCTCTCAGTGCCTTGCCTTAACGAGGGGAGCTGACAAATTCTCTAGTGTTAGCATATATTTAGCCTTCCAAGATTTTGATTTCTGTTTTAATTAGGGATGCTCTGGGGAAAGTGCAGATCATGCTAAACCTCTAAATGAACATCTGAATGGTGGAATTTCATGAGGCTAAGGAACATTTTGTTTAGCAAGTGGGCTTTCCAGATGAGCCTGGGCATGCAGGTGCCAGCTTCTTCTAAGCCTAAAATATGCTTTAAATTTAGTAGGTTAATTCCTCTTCTTCTTTTTTAAAATTCAGGACAATACATGTAGTGATTGAAAGATTGGAAGTTTCACTCTTTACTAGCTGTGTGACCTTGGGCAAGTCACTTAGTCTTGTCCAGCCTCAATTTCATCATGTAAAATGAAAATACAAACAGTCCCTGATTTAAGATGATTTGACTTATGATTTTTTGGCTTTAAGATGGTTCAAAAGTGATATACATTCAATAGAAATTGTACTTCAAGTACTCATACAACCATTCTGTTTCTCACTTTTAGTACAGTATGCAATATGTTACACGAGATATTCAACACTTTATTATAAAATAGGCTTTGTGTGAGATGATTTTGCCTGACTGTAGGGTAATGGGAGTATTCTTAGCGTGTTTAAGGTAGGCTAGGCTAAGCTGTGATGTTTGATAGGTTAGGTGTAGTAAATGAATTTTCAACTTATGATGGTTATCAGAATGTAACCCCATTGTAAAGTAAGGAGCATTTATAATAATGTTCTCTCTCTTCAAAGGATATTTGTGAGCTTCAAATGGGGTAATGCATACACACAGACCCACACACAAATATACAATCCTTTTTTTTCTTACATACAAAGGCTATTCTTTAAGGATATTCAAAAATCTGGAAATAGTTGCCTCTAGGGAGATGCATGGGGGCAGGGGGGGACTTTTCACTATACGCCCTTTTGTACCTTTTGAATTTTGAACCATGTGAATGCATAACCTATGTAAAATATTAAAATGAAAAAATTCCTGAATGAATCATTACAAGTTTGGTAAGTACAAAGAAATGGCACCTGACAGGTGACTTTTTTATTTCATGCAGGTCCTTGTAGAGCTCATCTTGTTTAATCTTCACAAGTGCGGTGTGAGGAAGGTGCTCCAGACGGACCATGGCTGGAAGAGCAAAGTAAGGAGCTGTTGGCACCTATTGTTCTGTATGTGCAATAACTTTAAAGATATTTTTGTTATAAAATATTTCAAACATACAAAAATACAGAGAAGTATTTTTTCCACACTTATTTAAAATGTTCTTAAAGGGTGGTCATAGAATTTATCATCCAAACTGGGATACTTTTGAGAGGGGGGGGGGGGCGCTAATAATAATTACGGGGGGATAACAAACAAACTGAACAGCTCCAGGCAAACTGGGTTGTGTGGTTGCCTAGAAATCAAGCATTACTATAACTGTTGGGTCCTCCATTGAGTCTCTTCCTGGCCCATCTTCCCTCCATGTCCCCTTCCCCCAAGGCAACTGTGATCTTGATACAGATATTCATTGTATCAAGGCAACCATGGCAACCATGACCTTGCTACATATAAGTTCAAGACTTATGCCCATAGTACATACATGGGTATCAGAAACTACCCAGAGTATTCCTTTGTATTCTTCTAAATTTTACATAAATGCTATCATACGTTGTCACTTTTTTAAACCAGAAAGGCATTTTTCCTGGAAAATTAAAGGAACTAGGGCCAGGAAATAATAACATATAAGCTAAGTTTCTTTTGATTGAAAGCAACAGAACCTAATTCTGGCTAGCTTAAACAATGGAGGGGTTTAATGAAGAACACTGGAGTATCTTAAGTATCTCATGATTGGGAAAGAGGAGGTTCAAGGCAGCTCTTGGGACATGAGCAACAAGTAGCTGTAGATTCAGTTCTTTGCCTCCATCATCAATATGGCCAAACCACAATGGCCCCCAGCTTCTGCATGTCTTGGTTCCAGTCTCCAAGTTCTAGAGACAGTGAGAGAGTCCAGTTGAGCCAGGCATCCTTCCCTGAGTCACCCTCCCTGTATACAGTCAGGAATGTAGGACTATATAGTAAGGATGCAGCTACTAGGACCCACCTCACAGCACTGGAGCCATTTGCAGAGGAGGGGAATTTGTGAGCTGGGCACCTAGGGAGGGGACAACCATAAGTGAGCAGAAAAAATCTGGAGTTGAGAAGGAAAACACCATGTTATAGTTTCTTCCAAAAAAGGAGAAAAGAAAAAGTATTTCCAACTTGAAATTCTTTCCTGGCATTTCAATTGTTATGGATTCCTGAATTCTGAATTCTGAGAAAAATCAGTTGAGAAAGCAGGAAAATGGGGAGAAGCATTCTAATTCTCCTGTGAGAATTACAGCTTAGTAGGCAATATATAGACCTTACTGGTTTGAAGAAACCCATTGACTTCAAGTTGAAAGCAAGATCAGGAAGCACTGACATGCAGAGTTGAATGTCAAGGTCGACATTCTTGGGAACCTTGACAGGAGCAGTAGAAGAGAAGCCTCAGTTAGACTTTCCTGCATCTGTTGCTCTGTTATAAGTGTGTGTTCATGGCCCTGTCCACTGCTAACAGTGAGTCATTCCTGCAAATAAACATTAATAAGTCTACAGGCAAAGTATAATTTTTACAAATTCTATGAGAGGTGTTATAAGACATGCCAAGTTTTTTTTTTTTTTTTTTGGGACAGAGTCTCACTCTGTTGCCTGGGTTAGAGTGAGTGCCGTGGCATCAGTCTAGTTCACAGCAACCTCAAACTCCTGGGCTTAAGAGATCCTTCTGCCTCAGCCTCCCGAGTAGCTGGGACTACAGGCATGCGCCACCATGCCCGGCTAATATTTTGCATATATATATTTTAGTTGTCCATATAATTTCTTTCTATTTTTAGTAGAGACAGGGTCTCACTCTTGCTCAGGCTGGTCTCGAACTCCTGACCTTGAGCGATCCACCCGCCTCGGCCTCCCAGAGTGCTAGGATTACAGGCGTGAGCCACTGCGCCCGGCCGACATGCCAAGTTTTGGAAACAAAATATGCCCTTAAATTGGCAATTTTGGCATTTGTTTCTGTGTAATGCTGTTTACCTTAGATCTGAATATTACATTATTTGAAACGATCAGAGGGGACAATTGATGCTTTATGGGTTTAAAAATTTCATGATTTTTAAATTTTAAACAATGATTACTTTTAAGTATTCAGTATTTGTGGTATAATTTTTCAATTTTAAAATGATTTTTCTTTAGCATTTATTTTGTGATAATGTTTATTTCTTGTTAAGTTTTATATTATCCTATGTCTGGATCAGGTTTTTTACATGTGATTGAATTTTATAATCTTGTCACATGTTGGTTCATAATAATAGAAAATCATATATTTGTTATTATATCATTTTTTAAACACAAGACCACTGAAACTTTTCATATAATCCTGTAACAGAAAAAAAGATTCTCTGCTTACTACTATGGCCACATATTATTTTTCAAAGCCATGTAAGTGAAGTGTTATGAAAATTACAGAATAACATATGAATTTGGGAATTCCCAAGAATTCTCAGAAATTCCACTTCCTCATTTCCAAATGCCAATGATTAGTATCTGTCAGAAGTGTGGAAACAGCAAAAGGGAATAACATCCCCTATTGGATACCTGGTGGGATTAATGAAGAAACACTATTGCTGAGCTCTGAGTGATTCTCACTAATGATGCCACTGAGGAACATGTGTTGGGAGGAACATTCATACACAAAGAATTTTGCTGCTGTCTGTAGGGTAAGAACCTCCTGGTCAATTTCAGCTTCTACTGAAAGTTGGAAAAATCAATCCCACGATAAATGAAAAGCGATCACTTTGCCGGGAAATGACTTTTACTTTCTGGCTTCAGAGGAAATTTAGTAACAGAGTAAAGCGAAATGTGAAAACAAGCAATGAAGATGCTGGTGAGCTTCCCTTTGAAGTTGACAGCCATATTTCAGCTGATGAAACCCCAACTATTGGCACAACTCTTGGGTTAAAAGAATGTGTCCAGAAAATCCTATGTTAAAATGCAATGTGATCAGTATATTGTCCCTCTATTAGCTTGATTTAATCTTTAAATTGGTGTATTCTCCCTGTGCTGTGATCAGAGGGAATGAAAAAAAGACTGGTAAAATCTGATGGATTTTACAGGGCACAGAGAATCTTTGGAGAGGGAGGTTCCCGAGAAATGGGTGAGTAAAACCTGAGCTAGGCTTGGGCTGGGATGGAGGAACTTGAGGATGGCATCTGCTCACAACCCTCAAAACTGACTGGTCCTGATAACACATTATTTCACTCTCAGTCATGCAAATGCACCAAGATTTCATGCTGAACAAAACCCATTCATAAGGCAATACTGGTTTGTATGTATATATCTGCTGTTCAGCTCCATGACAAAGATGGATGTAAAATAGCTTTTAAAAAACTACTTTACAGAGGAATGTTAAAATATTTATACAGAGATTAACTATATTGGGGGGTCCCCTCCTAAAACACAAACATAAAAACCACCAAAGAAATATTCTATGTGGGCTAAGATTGCAAATGACTAATGGAGTATAATTTAAGTTAAACATGGAAAATACATTTCCTTTTTAATAAAGACCTAAATTATGTTCTTTTTTGAAGGCTTTAGAAACAAATTTCAACTATTTAAAAAAGTATAGAAACTCCTTTGGAAAAGAAACTTTTTTTTGCCTCATTATAAAATCAAGAACCTTGGTGAGAATATTTCTAAAATTTTTAATAAGCTGTTACCTCTTATCATTGACGTTTCTAGGTACTAGGAAGACACCTGGAAATTGAATCTTCATCCTTGGAAGATCAGAGGCCTGTTAGTTTTAGGTAAAACTGAATTAACGTAAAATCTTCTGCTTTTTAAAAACATAATTTTTTGCAAGTTAGTCATTAATATTAAATGCTTTTCAAAGTTGGGCCCAGTGCATGCAGAAGTTAGGAAACCACACCTACAGGTGGGAAACTTATTAATAGCATTTAATATCCTAGGTAGGCTCTGGTTACCTCCAAAAATACGCCACAGAGGAGCTGGTATTTTTTTTTTCATGTGTTGGGCTGATGGCTTCTTTTGTACAATTACTAACAAAGCATTTAAGGGTCAGTAAAAATATTTTTTCTTCCTTGATAACACTAATTCATTAATTAGCATGTGAAGTCATGCTAGATACTGTGCCAAAAAGGTTAAACAAACATAATCCATGCCTACCCTCAAAGACAATACTGATACAGAGATTGTTATAATGATAAAAATAATTATATGAATAATTATTATTTTGGTAATACTTTGGCAATAATTATTATAGTAACAATAATTATTATTTTAGTAGTAGCAATCATCATCATCATCATAATCTCATCAAATACTTATTAAGCCCTTATTATGTGCAAGGCACTGCACAAGAAATTTCCACATTTGCTCTTTAAATATGACCCAATGAGGTAAGGTAGGATTATGTCCATTTTACAGATTCAGAAACTGAATTTCAGAGAGGGTAAGCAACCTGTGCAAGGCTACACAGGTAGCTATTGATGACGGTGGGAAACAAAGAGTTGAAGCCCGAGATGTAAGAACACAGAGACCTGCACAAACACTTACAAGATACACATGTGACTTCCGCATTTACATTACTTGAACATTCATTTAGAGGCCTTACCGTGAGGGAATTGGAGGAGCAGAAAATTCTGTTGGAATCACCACATGTTATTTCATTAGTTGGGAAACAGAATGCTTAGTGGAAGGTAGTATTTTAAGGGTTGCTTGAAATAGGTAATTGACTTTCCCCACCACCAGCAGGTATTTGGGCAGATTAAAAAGGGAACTAGCACTTCCTTAGAGGACTGTCCTGTGACATTTTCCCACCTACTTTTCTGCCTCTTGTCCTATACTTTTGGCGTTTCTTCTGTTTTTAGGTCAATGAGTCAAAAGAATGTTTTTAGCACCACCTCTGTTCACAGATGTGGACCCTGACTCAATAGGAGTATATAACTACCAGGGCCAAATAGATGTGTGCTTGACTGACTGCCACCAGGGGAAGGACATGCTTCTTTGAGTCCAATAGAACTTGCTGCCTCTCTAATCCCTTCACTGCAAGGCCACTAAATGAATGTTCCAGAAATGTAAAGGTGCATGTCATATGTGTATCTTACAAATGTTTGTGCATTTGTCTCTGTGTCCTTATCTCTCAGGCATCACCGCTTTGTTTCATCAATGACTCCCTGTGTGGCCTTGGACAAGTTACTCTCCCCCTCTAAAGCTCACTTTCTGCATCTGTAAAATGGGCCTAATATCACATATATATATATATATATATACACACACACACACACACATATATATGTAAAGTTATATATATTTCAAGTCTCAAAATCACTCAAGGGTATTTTTTTTTAAACTGGGCAATTTTACCTGCTGCCTTTGCACATTCTGGTAAGTTCCTAAACAGAAGCGTGGTAGAGATTAATCTTTCAATGCTCATAAGTAAAAAAGAGAACACAGAACGATGTAGCTGGAATCTCAGGGATCTAAAGTATTTCATGGAATATTAATGACCTTGATCTGTTTATAGGTATTTTGGAAAAGGACTCCATGGTCAAATAAAATTTGGAAATGCTGAGTTAAAGTTAAATAAGTTTCTTTCCTGCAGAACTTCACAGAGTCTTTAATATGCTAATGCACTTTGTGAATCTACAAGAAGTGGATGAGGAATAAAGTGTTTCAACCCTTATTTTACCCCAGATTCTCATTTTGGGAAATGCCAGTCTAGCTGAGCCAGCTAGTACATTCTCTGCATGAAGATGGCGGCTGATGCCTTTTTGAGAGCAAGGGAGTCCCCAGGGGAAGGAAGGATGTATCAGTTGCTCCTGTTTTATGCCAAGAATTCTCAGTATGATGCTTTTCTCTAGAGGCTCAGAGAAGGCTAAAAGCCACCTTCAGGCCAACAGGGCTACCATTCATTGTGACCCATGCTGCAGAGAAGCTCTGAGCTTGGTGCAAAGGAGTGACCAGCCCTTAGAATTACACAGCTAGTCTGATTCTCTTTTGCTAAGAAAACTAGTGGTCCTGTGAATTTAGGTTGGGAAGCACCAGGTTTAAAAATGTAATTGATGTGTTCTCTCCAAGACTTCTTAGAGCTTTTAATATGAAAATGTGCTTTCTTTCTGCAGCTCCAAGAATGGGGTAAGGTGTATAGGATTTAAAAAAATTACTTGGCCATGAAACTCTTTCTTTGTGCAGGATTTGGGAGGCACTAGTGTTCTGGGAAAAACACTCTGGGAAACACTAATCTAATTCAACCTTCTCAGCAAGCAACTGTGGGGCCCTCTCGGTTTCCCTTCTTCATCATTGTGACAAATTCATTGAAATTGACTTGATCAAATTTGGGGGCAGCTTTGAAGAATTTATTTCTTCAGCCAGGTACAGTGGCTCACGCCTGTAATCCTAGCACTCTGGGAGGCCGAGGCTGGTGGATCCTTTGAGCTCAGGAGTTTGAGACCAGCCTGAGCAAAAGCGAGACCCCATCTCTATTAAAAAAATAGAAATAAATTATACGGACAACTAAAAATATATATAGAAAAATTAGCCGGGCATGGTGGCACATGCCTGTAGTCCCAGCTACTCGGGAGGCTGAGGCGGAAGGATCACTTGAGCCCAGGAGTTTGAGGTTGCTGTGAGCTAGGCTGATGCCATGGCACTCTAGCCTGGGCAACAGAGTGAGACTCTGTCTCAAAAAAAAAACAAACAAAAAAACCCCCCCAAAAACCCAACAACTCCCCCCCAAAAAAAACCAACCAAAAAACCCCCCAAAAACCTACAGATTAATTCAATATACCTTTACAGAATATCACCTATATCCAAAGATACTTCAGGTATAATGGTGGTCTACAAAGATATAAACCATAATTCTTGCAATGTAGGAGAGTAATAATAATGGTAAATATGATGTATAAACAGGTAACATTTATTGAATGCCTATTTGTCAGGTACTTTACTAAATATTTTAATCCTCCTGACA
Source organism: Eulemur rufifrons (assembly GCF_041146395.1). Lineage (NCBI taxonomy): Eukaryota > Metazoa > Chordata > Mammalia > Primates > Lemuridae > Eulemur > Eulemur rufifrons. The sequence goes on along the minus strand of NC_090989.1, from coordinate 224,192,006 downwards.
ATTTATGAGATATGGATTATAATAATCCCCATTTCACTGTGAGGACAGAGGACACTGAGGTTAGGAAAGGTTAAGAAATTATTCCAAGGTCACCTACAGTTAGGGGAGAGAAGACACGTATAAACATGCACAGAAAGGTGTATCAGCTGTGAAACGTTACGAGTGATACAAAGTGCTCTATGAATTCAGAGAAAAGAAAAATAGTTTTCAAAAGACTTGATCAGCGAGTGTGATGTATGTGCTGGACAATTCTGTTTGGTTACCCATTTCTCCTCCCTTCAGAGGTAAGCACCCCCTTTCTTTGGAAGAATTGTTTTCCCTTCTACTGTGAGGTCCTGGCTATGTGGTTGGCAGTTGCCTCAAACTGGATTGATCAGAGCCTTTGGGAATTTTGGAATTAGAACCACGGGAAGAGAATCTCCTCTTGGATGGTAAAACTGCAATATCTTGTCTGAGATGCTGATGTCTTGTTCCTGGGTTGTGGAAGGAGTGAACTGAGAGGGAGAATGTTGGGGATGTCACGAGAAAGGTGGGTGCTGGAAGTGGAGTGATGGAGTCTTGGAGGGCTTCTGGTCATCTTGGCTTGGGGGTTGCATCCTTGTCTTTGTTACAGGGCAAAGGATTTACCACACTTGCTCTTCTGGGAATGACACTGTCCTGCTTTGCAAAATGAAATGTCATTAGAAAGAGATTAAAAAAAACCCTCACACCATACAGATGTGCACAGATCCTTAAATAGAGGAAAACAAACAAACAAACAAAAAGCCCCAAATTCCCCAACCGTTCTTTTTGAGACACGGTCTCTCTTTAAATTAGCCTGGTTAATTTAATACATATATATTTTTTAAATAGAGATGAGATCTCTATGTTGCTGGAGCTGGGCTAGAACTTGTGGGCTCAAGCAGTTCTCCCTCCTTTGTCCTCCCAAAATGCTAGGATTACAGGCCTGAGTTACTGCACTTTGCTCAACCATTCTGTTTTAAAATTGTTAATAGAGGCCGAAAAATTAGCTGGGCGTCGTGGTGGACACCTTGTTGTCCCAGCTACTCGGGAGGCTACTTGGGATTGCTTGAGCCGAAGAGTCTGAGGCTGCAGTGAGCTATGATGATGCCACTGCTCTTTACCCAGGGTGACAGAGTGAGACTCTGTCTCAGTAAAACAAACAAAAATTGTTAACTGACAAATTATAATTGCATATATTTATGGGTACAATGTGATGTCACAATACATGTATACAATGTGAAGTGATTAAATCAAGATAACATATTCATCAGCTCAAATATCTCTTTTTTGTGGTAGGTATTTTGTGTGAACATTTTAAATTTACTCTCTTAGTAATTTTGAAATTTACAATACATTATTATTAACTATAGGCGCCATGCTGTGAAGTGGATCTCAAAAAACATGTTCCTCCTATCTAACTGAAATTGTGTATACCTTGTCTAACGTGTCTCCGTCCCTCCCACCTCCTCAAAAGAGCCCCATTCTTTGCTGTTGAACAGAATAGCTAGCGAAAGTCCCAACAGCTCTTGGTCGATGGCTTCTGTGCTTTCCCCATCATACTTCAATGACATTAATAAAAAGAGAGGGCAATACAAGAATTTGGACAGGCTGCAAGTGCCATCTTGGCCACTTCTCTGACCTCACAAAAAAGACCTCTTTTTCTCATCTGTAAAATGGGGAAAATATGAATACTATTTTTTTTTTTTTGGCCTCTGGAGAAAAAACAGATGCAAAGCATTTTATCAATTGCAAAACAATATGTAGGTGTGAGCTTTGCTCACAGTTATCTTGCTATGATCAAACACTTTGTAACCCTGTGACAAGTCAGCCTTACTCCCAGGAAGTGGACAGTATTTGGGGAAGAAGCAGCAGTGGGAGATTTTAGGACAGCAGCTTTAGTGGGGGAAAAATGCCTTGGGGGTGAAAGGAAATAGAAGCAAACATAAGAATTATGTCTTCCTCCATTGGGTTTTATCCTGTTAGTCACTCTCTCTTCATTTCTAGTTTCTATGGAGAATTTCTTGGTTTTGGATTTTAAGCGGGGTTTATGGAGAGAAGGCAGAAAATCCCTAGCCCCTGCAGAATGAGAGGATGCATGCAAAGGGACCTGGTGCCCACTTCTTGTTTAATTTGGTTTTGTTCATTCATTTCTGGTAGGACATTAACAGGAGCTTTTAGCCTCCTCCCTATCAAAAGCGATTAATTGGGGAAGAGTTCGGCAGTGTGGACAAATACAGTGTGGAACAAGTCTGTTTCTAAGCAAGAGCTGGGTAGGGAGGGTGAAAAGAGTGAGAATAAGGGAATATGTGTCGTCTGTGTTGCTGCTGTCGCAATCACCACAACAAACAAACAAGCAAAAAAAAAAAAAAAAAAGTTTCCATATTGCAAAGTGTGCCGCCTTGGGAGAGGCTGGGGAGAGTGGGGAAAGTGTGGACGGCCGGGGTGGGTCCTTCTGGACTGAAGGGCCTGACAGTGTGTGATTCCCCGCAACAAATGGTCGCGGTGGGAGTGCGTACACACACAGACACACACGCAGCGCCCAGCCTCCAATTTCAGCGCTGGCAGAAGATAACAATTCTCAGCTCGCCTTTCCAGGGTTATTTTTGGCTGGGGCTGTTCGCTGATGGCAAAAGTTTTCAGCCCCCTCCCAACTCCCTCCTTGTCCTTGTTCAAAAGAGAAACTTGTGCGCGTAAGCCGCTCACTCCCAGGGAGACCGGGAGAGCGGGCTGAGGGTGCGAGGGGAGAGGGGCCGGGGTGCCGGAGAGGACCCCGAACTTGCTCCAATTCTCAGCACTCCCGGGCTACTTGCTGGCGGAGGGTGTGCCTGGGAGAGCGGCGATCGCCGGGGGAGGCTGGGGCCGGGCGCGGGGTCCGGGTAGCTGGTCCTGGTACCGGGCTCTTGGGACACCCCGAAAGTGAGCCCAACTGGGGGGAGAAACTGAGGGCGACCCGACAGCAGAGAAGTTGGGCGGGCGGACACTTGATAGGAAGGTGGAGGCCAGACTCTGCTGAGGCAGCGAGGGGACGCGCAGCGAGGAGGAGCGGGCGGTGCCGCGGGAGGGCGCAGGGCGCCGGCGGCTGCGGAGGGGGCCCGGGCGCGAGGCGGAGCCCCGGCGCGCCGCCAGGCTGGTGGGGGGCCCCGGCGGGCCGCACATTCCCTCCGGCTCCCGGAGCCGCGGCAGGACCGGCCAGCAGGCGCCATGGAGGGCAGCCCCATCCCGGTGCTGACGGTGCCCACGGCGCCCTACGAGGACCAGCGGCCGGCCGGCGGCGGCGGGCTGCGGCGCCCCACCGGCCTGTTCGAGGGCCAGCGCAACTACCTGCCCAACTTCATCCAGAGCGTGCTGTCGTCCATCGACCTGCGCGACCGCCAGGGCTGCACCATGGTGGTGGGCAGCGACGGCAGGTACTTCAGCAGGACCGCCACGGAAATTGTGGTGCAGATGGCCGCGGCCAACGGGGTGAGTGGCCTCTCACCGCCGCCCCATCCCCTCTCCTCGCCCTGGTCACCCCCGGCCCCCGCCATTTGAGAGTCTTCCCGCGTCCCACATCCTCTCCCTCCAGCGTCCCCCCGCCGCCCCCTGCGCTCGAAGCCTCCCCGGAGTATCCTGAACACCCGGGTTCTGTCAGCACCCACCGCCCGGAAAGACTTGAGGGGTCCCCGCTCTTCTTTGAGCCCCTCCGGAGGTCCTGAACTCTTCCTTGACTCTGCCCACGTCCCACACCTGCTTTTTCTTTTAGACATTCTCTTCCCCAGCCCTTTTCAGCAGCTCCCGGTTTTAAATATTGTTCCAACTGCGTTCGCTGCCCACCCTCCCCACACAGACTTCTTTCTTAGGCTCCCAACGTAGTTTTTCCCTCCTTCTCTGTCCTTTTTGCAATAATCCTCAAGCCCCCTAAATCTTAGCTCTGTCAAATTTAACGTAGTGTTGTTTCAAAACACACACACACACGCACACACACACACACCCCAGTTTTGATCCCTGACATATTTGGCAAGAGTGGACCCTGAAGGTTTTAAATATCACTGGTTCCTCAGTGGAATTACTGAATGATTTATTTGATTAGGGCAGGGATGGGGTAAATCAATTTGTTTGATGCTGAACAGCTTGAACTCTGTTCCCAGGAGGCATATCTCTAAATGGCCTGAAATGAGATTTGCAGTGGTTTTCTTAAAGCAATTCCCAACTTCTCTCCAAGATGCCTTTTGGCATTTGACAACATTTCATGTGTCTTCCCCTTTCAGTTTTCATCTTGATTTTCTCTTCCTTCTCCCACAACCTCTGTAATCTTCTTTTGCAATCTGAATTCTCAGACCTTGGGTTTTTCTCCTTCTGCCCTTTTCCTCCCTATCTTATAAAAGAAGCACCTTTTGGCATAGCCCCATATTCCAATTTCCTCTTTCCCAAGTCTGGCAGCATCTCAAGGACATTTACAAGAGGGATACCTAATTGCAGAGGTATCTGAATTATCTGTGGGAAACATTGTCTAAAAAAGCAATTTCCACCTTGTCAATGCAAGCAGACCCACACACATAGAACTTTTCATTAAGGGCAATCTCTTTTGCAGATGTATAAATGAGTGCGAACATCTTTAAAAGTAAAAACTAACAATTTGGATTCTCTTCCTCCTTCCCAACACTCTCCTTTTAATTTTCTCCTTTCTTATTTAAAAAAAAACTTTAGGATTCTCTATGCTTCACCTTTGCCTGCTATAATTCTTCCTTCTCAGTGTTTCAGGGATGAGGAAAGAGGATTTTACAAAAAATAACCAAAAGCAATTGGGAGAAATAGGGCCAGTGATATTGGGGTGGGTGGTGGAATTGCAATTTTCGACTCTAGCACAGTGATGCTGGAGATATGGGACTTGTATTTCTGTCCGGCTTCTCACTTGAGATTGATGAAAGTTGGCTAGAATCAGAGAGTTGGAGAGAGGTTGACAAATGGTCTTTCACTGTTGTCTGACAAAGCTGTTCTCGTGGAGTGATGGAGAATAACGAGCCTGGGGAGGGCTATGGCAGCTTTCATGCTCCTTCCTGGGCCAATTTTTTCAGGGAGTGAGAGAAACATAGCCTGTCTAATATTTATCGTGGGTCAGGATATTTTTGAAGCTACGGTTGTTTACTTGTATGGGCAAATGATTATTATGCATTATTATTTCTTGGTCCACTTTACCATAAATAAATACTCTTCAACCTCTTACTTCGATGGGTCTTCTATGACTAACACGTTTTAGTTAGTCTAAGAGTGAAGTTTATTTTAGGAGATAATTAGCATATGTTAATATGTATTTAAGATAGAGTCAAATTTAACCTAGCAGCTGTTATGAAGGACAGAATGGCAAATTAAAATTCACATAGAAGCATCAATCCTTAAATAATCTGAAAGTACTACTTCTAAAAGGGGTGGCTATGGGGAAAGGGAATGGTGGAAATTTTTCAAAATTTCAAACAGCCAACTTTAACCAATCTTTTCCTCATTTTGTTCACTTTCTTGGGGGCTTGTGCTAAAGCAAAGTGAATAGTCAGAAGGCTGCCTTCAGGAGAAAAGTGGTCTAAAGGGAGTGGATAATTGGTCTTGAATGATTGAAAATTGATGGGAATGCACCTGTCTCCCAGTTTGTCTTGCTGAGTTAGACTCCGGAATGGTGAACTTTGATTCCAAATACTTTGGCCTTTTGATTTCCTATTGCATAGTCATAAATGGGCTAGAAAAATTGTAGAAAACTAGAGTTTATTCTCTTTGGACTGACAAACCTGATGGATTGCATTCTCTCTATCTGAAAAATCTTGGTTTTGATTGAAAAAGTTAATTTTACAAAGCAATTTTCTGTGAAAAACTGTAGTTACTCTTTATGTAATTGCTGGAGGAGAACAGAAATATGAAATTTCTAGAATGATAAACTATATTACTTATGTTTTAATATCTCAAAGTTTGAAATAAATATTTCAAACATATATACCTGTATAACTTGGGATTTTAAAAATTTTATTATAAAATTATGAAATTTTCAAACATGAAGAAAAGTGGAGAGATGAGATTAATAACATCCATTGATAGACTAGATTGTAATAATTTTGCTATATTTGTGTCAGTTAATTTTTGCTTACGTGTTTTAAAGTCTATTAAAGAAAATCATATTTTACCCCTTAATTCTTCAGTATAGAGCTCTAAAAAAATAAGAACATTTTCTATATAGTGACAATATCATTTCAAACAAAATAAAAAATGTCTTCTTTATATCATGTATTACCCAGTCCACATTCAGATTTCCTTAATTGTTCTGAAATGTCTTTTATGGTTGGTTTGTTGAAGCTAGTTTCTTCCAATCAAGGAACACACATTGCACTTGGTTATTTATCTCAAGACTTTTATTTCTCACAGTTCTGAGAGGCTGGAAATTCCAAGATCAAGGTACTGGCAGTTTCCATGTCTGGTGAAAGCCAGCTTCTTGGTTCATAAAATTGGGCTTTCTTGCTGTGTCCTCACATAGTGGAAGAAACTAGCTCTCTCTCCAACGTCTCTTTTATAAGGGCACAAATTCCAATAAGGAAGCCTTCACCCTCATGACCTAATCACTCCCTAAAAACCCCACCTCCTAATACCATCACTTTGGGAGTTAGGATTTCAATATATGAATTTTGGGAGGTCATAAGCATTCATCCCGTTCCAAGGCTTAATTGGATTCAGGCTCAACTTTTTTCCCCAAGAATCTTTCATATATGATGGTGTGTATTCATATCCCATAATGAGTGATGCTGAGATGATTGCAGGGCTATGATGGTACCTTCCTTCCTATATCCTCCATTATTTTCTTCCTCGGGTCAAGCCAGCAGCCTGTGAGGTAAACTTTGTACCATGTGCATATTCGGTTTCATAACAACTTTACCCAGTTGTTTTAGCAATTATTAATAATCCTTACTTGAGTTGATTACTTCATTAGGGGTTTCAAAATGGTGATTTTTCTAATTCTCTAATTCTATTCACATGTTTTAGCTGCTGTTTTTCTATAAACTGGGCATTTTCCTCACAACTGGGCTAATTGGTTACCTTGAAACATAATTCCATTGCAGAATATATGTTTATTTTTCTCTTTTTTTAATTACCATTTTTCAGAGTAAGGATTTGGTGAATTAGTCAGCTCCACTGGACAAATGAATTTTGTTTTTTTCACTTTCACTTTTTTGGATATCACTATGGATGCTTGCATTTTTATATTTAATTTGAATGGATTAGTGATTAAATGAGAAGATACTTTCTACCTGTTTTTGTATTTTTTTATGTGGATATGGGAGCTTATATAAAAAAATCCCCAGAAGTATTTTAATTCCCCTTTAAAGATACAAACTCTGTCCTACATATAGAGCAAAAGACAAATAACTATGTACAAAGAATAAATATTATCATTTAAGTGAATTGTGATTAAGCTGAGTTTGTAAGCAATTGGTTTTTGGTCCTGTTTCTATTTCCATCTGCTTCAAAGCCTCTTCAGTGGTTTAGATCTTCTATATATCAACTTATTCTAAACTCTTAAAGAGTTTAAGAGCTAAATGCAACACAATGGCTACAGGAATGCCTTTGCCCTTTTCTGGGTGGGTATACCTAAGAGCCATCTCTCTATTTCTGCTCTTGGTTCTAATATTTTTTAGTCCTAAACTACCATCAATATTGGACAAGTGACAGCACTGTACCTGCCTCAAGATGTTTGTGACTTTTTCTAAAATTTTCTTTCTTTGGAAATGGTATTCTACATTAGCACTATCAAATGGAACTTTCTCTGATGATGGAAAAGTTCTATAATCTGCACTGCTCCAGCCACTAGCCACATGTGGATACTGAATACTTGAAATGTAGCTAGAGAAACTGAAGAACTGGATTTTGCATTTTCCTTAATTTTAATTAAAATAGAAATTTAAATATTAATGGCTACAAGTGGTTAGTAGCTACCATACTAGATACCACAGATCCATAAACTTAGTGTTTAAAATCTGTTTTCAAAAACGGAGTCAGCCTGTTACAACCAAAAAACAACCATAGGTTAAATTAAATAAGTCACCAAGTACTATAAATACACATTTGGCAGATACAAACCAGATTTTTTTCATGTGATAATCATGTCCTCTTTTAACTTTAGCCTTGGAGGTAGTGAAGTATGGTAGAAAAAACCTTGTATCAGCAGCCAGAAAGTGTGCCTTCTTTTCCTACCTCTGCCATACAAATTGGAGGTCAGATGTGTTAGCCTCTTGAAATGCCTAGAAACCACTTGTTTCCTCACCTAAAAATCAGGTATGACAGCATCACTAAATTATCCTGGGAATCTAATGAAGCACTGCATATGAAAGCACTTTGTGTAACATCTATAGTACTGAGAAATGTAAAGGAGTATTATTTCCTGAAATGTAAAGAAGTATGATCAACTGACTATATCTCAGATAATTATGATTTGACTGTATGCATTGAATCAAGCCCTTTGGCTAACAACTTACAGCTCTGTTGTAAGTTTTAGCCAAGAGAAAATCCATTTATTGATTAGCCATGCACTATACTGGTCACATGATGATTAGCAATAACATTAACATGCAGTGCCTCTTACAGAATTCAAGACTGTCTCAGTGCCTTGTGAAATCTTTCAGAGGGGGAAGCTGAAGTGCAGTGGTATGAGGAAGGCTAGGTCAGCAGGGGACTTGGAACGTTCTCCAGATAGATGCCTGCACAGGTTGTATTTGATTCCAATTGGCCGTGAAAAGCTGGTTGCTCTAAAGGATGGGAATACACTTGGTTTGGCATTTACTAGAACTGTCTGGGGAAAAAAATCTTGGTATGGCCCAAAACCAAGGAACATAAGTTTGGAAGTGAAGCAAAGTGGGATGAGATGGGTGGTAGGGGCAGTGTTTGTGTGTGTGTGTGTGTGTGTGTGTGCGTGTATGTTGGGGGTGGGTAGGTGGAGGGGGGAGTAAGGAGGGCAGAAAAAGGAAGCAAGAGAGGGAAACCTGTGCTTCAATACCCAGGGCTTCTTTCCTGGAATGGAGCTGAAAGCCTGGGGTTGGGTGGCTCAAGCTCCCATCTCTAGAAGGGAAAAAGAACTGGGTGGAGATTGGCTTTGTATTTTCTCCTAGTATTCACTACAGAGTAGGTGAACGGGAAGAGCAACGATAATCCAGACATTAGGGAGGGCAGGGAGGTTTGTGATGCATTAGAAAACTCTAACGAGCCTTTCATACCTCTCTCTTGCTTCCCTTTCTGAATCACCATCACCAAGTGCTGGAATTAGGAAATCTATTATGTGAGCAACAGCAAACTTGAGGGAGCCCTTGGTTTCATTGATCTCCCTGTTTGGGTCAGTTCATTCTTGACACTTTTAGTCTCTAGTCTTCATTCACTCTTTTTATGGGGAAGTAAAAGGAGTGGGAGAGGTTGTGAGAACAGCTGGGCCCTCCCAGTTGCTGGAGTGGTTATTTTAAGCTTTGTTTAATGTGTCCAGAGACCCAGATGGCATTTTTAACTAAGCTGCTTTATTAAATCTTGTGATAAAGCATAATGATGTTTATTGAAAAGGCAGACACACATCAGCAACATTATGTATGAAACTTGCCCTAAGAATTTTCTATAAAACATCTGTTCTCTTTGAGCTCTTTGTGAACTCTGGAAGTTTGCTATCTTCTATACAGACTTGAGGACTAGAAGTTGGAAGCCACTTTTGGAAAAGTCCAAGCATAGGTATTGAATTAATCAATCTAAACTCCCAGTTTTTGGGCCCTGGATACTCTTCTGTTGGACAGCAGTAACATAAACAAGCACTGTAATAGAATTTGAACAAGATTATTTGGGAGTAATAGGCAGGAAAAATAGGCGTGAATTGTCCAAGGATGTTTAAATTGAAGGTAAAAAGCTAGGGCTTCAATGTCCTGTGTCAGCCTATAGCCTTGAGAGTTAATTTGCAAACACTCAAAAGCACCAATATGCCTTTAATGCTTATACTTGCATAGCCAAAGAGAAATATTTAGGTTCTTTTATCTGATTTGACTGTCTTAGTTATGAATAAGAGTATATCTAGAATATATACAAGGCTTGTTAAAAATGAAAATCCACATTCTCTGAGTCTTTGAATATCTTTCATCTCTTATATTTTTAGTGACATCAACTTTTGGAGTAATGCCTTTATTTGCATGAAAAGGAAAATTTCAGGAACATTCAACTCTCAAAGAAGTTCTTTTTCTGAGCCTGAAGTCATGGACGTTTTTAACTTTTCCTTTCCCTTTCCAAGTCTATATTAATAGGTATTTTATATAAATATAATATGTAATTATTGCCTTTCTATTGTTTTTGCCCTAATAAGAATCCTGGTTTTTAGCTAGGGGTATCTAGTTTTGTATTTAGGAATTTCTAATGGAAAGAGAAAGGATCTGAAATCAGAGGGCAAGAGTTTATTCTATTTGAAAAGAGACCTACAAAATGCTGGGAGGAGAGTTTTATAACAAATGATTAAAACTACCATATATAAAAATTCTTCCAAATCAGTAAGAAAATTCAAACAATTCAATACAAACATTGTCAACAACAAACACATGAAAAGGTGATCAATCTTAATTCATAACCAGAGAAATGTAAATAAAAACAGTCCATCAATTTGTAAAAAAAAAAAAAAAGTTGAAAATACTCAGAGTTGGCGTAGGTGTTAAAAAATTATCATGTTTGTACATTATTGGTGGAAGTTAAACTGATATAACTTTTGGCCAGGCAATTTGACAGTACATATCTAAATTAATAGAGTAGTTGTCTAATAATCTAGGGATCCCTTAATCTGAGAATCTATCATGTAGATTTTCTAGAGCAAATGTGCAAACTTCTATGTACAAGAATATTCACTGCAGCATTTTGCTAAGGAAAACATTGGAAACAATCTATATATTCAATACTAGAAAACAGGTACATAATTCATGACACAACCACTTGATAGACACCATTAAAATCTATAAACAAAGGATATGGATTTATATGTAATATGAAATAGATATGAATGATAGCTTGTTAGGTGAAAAAAGCGATTACCAGAGTATTGTGTATAGCGTGATCCCACTTTTGTGCATATAACATAGGCATAAAAAATAGGGTTGGAAGAACATACTTCAAAGAGTCAATAGTGGAGACATCTGGAGGGTGTGTGTGTTTACGGTGCGGGGAAGAGAATCCTTTCCCTTTTTGCTTTGTATATGTCACGATTAAAAAATATCATATATTAATATGCATTGCTTTCATAATTAAAATGCATCTGTAAAGAATAATGAAGCAAGGCCGGGCGCGGTGGCTCACGCCTGTAATCCTAGCACTCTGGGAGGCCGAGGTGGGCGGATCGTTTGAGCTCAGGAGTTCGAGACCAGCCTGAGCAAGAGCGAGACCCCATCTCTACTAAAAATAGAAAGAAATTATATGGACAGCTAAAAAAATATATATATATATAGAAAAAATTAGCCGGGCATGGTGGTGCATGCCTGTAGTCCCAGCTACTCGGGAGGCTGAGACAGGAGGATTGCTTGAGCCCAGGCGTTTGAGGTTGCTGTGAGCTAGGCTGATGCCACGGCACTCACTCTAGCCTGGGCAACAGAGTGAGACTCTGTCTCAAAAAAAAAAAAAAAAAAAAAAGAATAATGAAGCAAAAAGGAGCCACTCTGGATTTGAATCAAGGTACTACCATTTGCAACTTGTATTACCCTGGGGAAGTCACCTGGCATCCTGAGGTTTGTTTCCTCATTTATAAAACTAGGGAAAATAATAATACCTGCCACAGGTCTTCCTGGGCATTGGAAGCATTGAATGTGGTATTGGATTACAGTATTATGAATTATTTTATTTGTTCATATAACAATTATTACCAAAATATTTTGCTCTGTTTAAAATAAAAGAAGGACGTGTGTGTGTGTGTGTGTGTGTGTGTGTTGTAGCACCAGTAGCTTTACTAATCAGAAGACACCTGCTGATGTGGTGGTCACAGTTGCTCTGGTACAGCTTCCTCTTGATTTTTGGCACTCCTCCAGGTCACTGACTAAGGCTGGGGTGGTGACTGGGGAAGGCCTGATCCCCTCTCTCCTCCCAGCATGCACGCGTGCGCGAGCACACACACACACACGCACACATGCACACAGATACACTACCACAGTACATGGAGTGGCAACAGCTGCTCCGGCACAGACTTCCACTCAACATAAAGGACTTTTTTGGTGTGATCTCTGTCTCCTTGCTAAGAATGAGCTGAGTCAATGCCATGCTTTTCCATCTTAAACCTTTCTGAAGCTCAGGCTGTGTTAAGAGCAAACTCCCACCCCCCTTGCCCACCCCGCTGCTCCCCACTGAGGCCAGATCTTAATCTGCTCATTTCATGAAGATTTTCAAACCTAATGGACTGGGCCATGTGAGAGATTACTGAAAGGAACAGACCAAGCAGAGGCTAAGAGACTCCACGCTAATCTGTTGAGTAGTCTGAAAATGCACAGCTGCGGGAGCTTGCCATGCTTTAAAGTATTTTGGCAGGATGTTTGTCAGGGGGCTTGTTCCTGCAGCTCTGCTGAATGTTTGGGTAGGAGGCATAATCTTTTCTTGGACAGGATCTCCCAAATGTAAAGTGATAGAAGCTAATGTGGAATATAATACAGAAGATCCAGCTTGGCTGTCATAAATAACAGTAAATTGTTTAATCTTGTTGAGTTGTAAATCTGTGATGGCCAGAGGTCTTTAGTTCACTGGAATAGAGCATAAGGGGTGGGGGCGCTTAGCAAATGGGCAGTTATTATTTTCTAGTCAGACAGAAACTGGTCTGAGGGAATTTATTTAAAAATCCATACAAATGTATTTTAATTGATTGTGACAATTATTCAGAGAAAGCCCATGGCTTTAAGAGAAGTGAGTTCTTTTCTTGTTTTGTTTTGTTCTATCTATAAAGAAAATGTGTATATATATATAAAAGTGTGGGTGTATATATATAAAAAATATGTATATATATGTTCTACCTATATATAAATGTGCCAGAGATACTGAGTTTTTTGTTCAGGGGAGATATATATATATATATATATATATATTTATTTAATTTCTGTCTACCTATGAAGGTGCCAGCTGTGAAGTGTTCTTAAGAATTCTGAAAGTTTATCACATAGCATATGATTGTGCATGTGTGCACAGACCTGTGCCCATAAAGCTATGTCTTCTTCCCTGGATATATTTAAGAAGAAGATAGAACAGAGTCTAAAATGTCAGAAATGTTTAAAGACTGCACAGAAATGAAGGAATTACCTAAATGTTCCCAAATGACCTACATTTGTTTCTATGACAATAAATAGAACTTGTGCTGGTGCATGATGGACCAAGAGTAAGAAATATAAGCAGTGTTCATCTGACTGTTCTAGGAAGAAATCTCTCTTGCAAGGGCAGCTTTGTGCAGTGAGCTCCATGACATCAATAAATTAGTAGGCCAGCCTGGTACATACAAGTGGGCAGGGCCAATCAGAGGCACAGATGGGGAAAATCAAAGAAGGTCCAGGTCAGGACCAGGACGCAGACCCAGGCCTGCCACTGCCTTCTGTGGATATCAGCAGCTTCTTAATGAGCAGGTTTATGTTTAAAGAAGAAAGACGTGGCAGTTGTGTTAGCATGTTACAAGTCATTTGTTGCTTAGTTATTGGCAAACTACATCCAGTTTAATTTATATCATAATGTGGGTTTAGTCCTCAAACATGTTTTTTTATATATAAAAATTTGAGGTAAGAGAACACTTTTACATTGGTCAATAAACAATAGTGCATTTAAATAATAGAAGACTATAGAACCATTAAAATCATATCAAGGAAGATTATTATTTATAAGTGACATGGAAAGAGAGACTCAAGGGAAGGGTTAGATATAGTAAGTGAATGACAGCAATCCCTTTTGTAAAAACACATAAGTGAAACAGAGAGAGAGAGGCCAAGACACATAGACAAAGTCTACATGCAAAATGTTAATGGTGGTCATTTTTAGGTGGTAAGACTACAGGTGATTTTTATTTTTATTTTCTTCTTGTTATGTGTACTTCATAAATGTTCAAAATAGAAATATTCCAGGTTAGTAAAATAACAACAACAGCACCAACAGCAAATTTATTCAATTGCTATTAAGAAATGACAGTAGCAAGGAGGGCAAGTGAAATGTATCAGGAGTCTATTGGGTGCCAGATGCTGTGAGCTGGAGCCTGGTTATGTCACTTCCTTTCACCCTCTGTCATGTGATCTTTTAGATCTTTTAGATAACAAAACTGAGATACAGAGGGGTTCAGGATCTTGCCCAAAGTCACATAGGCAGTAGGGCGCAAAGTCAGTTTTTACATCCTTTCTTGTTGGGCACCAAAATCTCAGCTTTTCTCAGGGCATTCAGGTCGGCTTTCTTGATCTGTGTAAACCCAGTGGACACTTACAGTTCTTAACCTGGTGTCCAGGTGGGGCGACCACCTGATAAAACAGCAGCAAGCAGAGCCCTTTCTTGTTTTAGCGAGTCAGACCCTTTATCTTTAAGGTAAAGATTTTGTAGTATTTGCCACATACTGAATTGCCTAATTATGGGGAGAAATATACTTCCTATTTTCACCACCCCATTATTCAGTTGAGGAAAATGAGGTTTCCTGATGTTTTCAACAAAATCTTGAGAATTGGGTGGGCTGACTGAGAAACAGAACTTGGGTTACACTTCTAGATGCCTATGACTTTTCTTGTTCAGATGTTAGGAATTGAAGGTGAAATCCATGTTGGTTTGGTTCTAATGAACTCTCAGCCTTCCCTCCAGCCCCCCAGTGTGTGTGTGAAGACTTCCAGGGTACAGGAAGCTGAGGAGGAGCTTTCTGGCTCCCATCTGGTCTCCATGTAACAAAGCCTATAACTGCACAATTATCCATGTGGAAATGAAGAAGTCCCTTGTTGTTTGGAAAACCACAACATCCGTGCCTTTGTTATTTCTTGAAATTCCACTTAGCCATCTCCTGCTTACCCATGCGCAGCACTACACAAGGGTTGGCACTCTGCAATCCATGGCAGCTTGGCTTTGGGCTTTGTTCATGTGGTTTTTTGTTTTTTGTAACCGAGAAGACAGGAAACAGGCATCTTTGTGTATATGGTTCTCCACAGCACGTGGCAGATGAAACTAGTGGTGGTTGTGTGGTCCTGTAGAGCACTTTCTCTGTGAAGCATCAAGGAAGTTTATGTTTTTTGTGCTCCTCTCTCTCTCTAGTTCACTTTGAGAATCTCAAGGATATGACACAGTGAGCAGAGGATATTCAGGACTGTCATAAACATTTTTTCTTTTCATTTTTTTCCTTAAGTGACTTATTTAAAGCAAGAAAGGAACCATAATGGGAAAGTCTAATTTAACAGAGTTCACACAGGAAAACAATTCTGCTTTCATTAGTGTTATGTTACAGGGGATAACGCATTTAGAATCAAAATTCTGCATCTACTCTAATATTTTAGCCAGAAGGTTTAAATTGTACAACCCTGCTCTCTAGGACTTTAATTTGAGCTAATTAGAAACTGCAGTCATACTAAATCTAATTTGGAAGAGTAGCTGTTAACATTCTGAAAAAAAAGTTGTCAGAAAGAAAATCATTAAAAAAATTTGTATATGGCACATGATGTAAAGGAATAGAAGTGTTGGCAGAGAGCTTTTATGTAATACATTTTTCTCTTTCCCAGAATAATAGTCTAAGGCATGTGGAGGGGCATATTTATTCCCTTGGTGCCTGTATGCCCATTTGTGGGTGGAGAAAACATGATAAAATCTAGGTGAGGTTTAAGGTTTGATGGGAGGCATTGGCATCAAGTTAGAAGAATACACTCAGAGAGATTCTAAGTAACTCCACTGTGGGAAATGGGACAATTGCACATCGCTGCCTATTGTGTCTCCCCTTCCCCAAGCATTTAGAAGTCATGACTGGGTAGGAACAAGTGCATCCTGCCTCTGTCCTGCATCTATCTGTGTGTCTGAGAAAATCTGTGCCTCACAGATGTGTCTGCAGGGTCCTGTGTGATAGTGTGCATATGTCTACTCATGGATCCTGGGAGTTGTGTCTATGTGCCTCCTATGTGTGTGTGTAAGTGACAGTGGAACCAGGATCCACCTTTGCCCCTTTCCACACGGGAGCTGAAGGAAGTATTCCTTAGTGGCAATAATGTCCCTCAGGTTGAGTGCACCTTCTGGAGGGTGGGGATGGGTTTCCTTTCCTCCAGCCAAAGCCAAACCCCATAGTACAGGAGCTTTAGTGAGGGGGCAGTGGGATGCCATGGCTTGGTCCTCTCTGGGCTGCAGCCTGGGTTTCACTAGGAATAAAAGTCAGATGTTGCCTGCATCAACGCTGTAAACAAAACCAAAGCCAACCATGCCGACCATCTTTTCCTTGCAAGCTAGCAGTCTGCTACATTGACAGAGGGTAGTATTTCTAGGACTTTTTCAGAGAGTGAAATGATAGTTTAATGGATAATCTCCTATTTAAAAATGAATTTTAAATGTTGGAGGGGGATGTGGGATTTGGGGAAGACAATAGCATGATCTGTGTCATGTTTAATTTTACAAAGTGTTTTTCTTTGTCGAATCTCATCTTTAATGGATTTTTCCTCTTGGCTTTGCAGATAAAGATACTGGGCCTCAGAGAAGTTAAATGATTCACCCTGTGACAGGGGTAGAGCCAAGACTCATATCTAGGTCTTTGAAGTTCAACTTGAGAGCTTTTTCTTTCAGAGACAATAGGGTCTCCAAAAATTATATTTCTTTTATCACTTACGAGATCTTGAAAGCCATACCTTTTCTGATAACATCTGTCTTGGCCTAATTGGGAAAAGGAGAGTAAATAGAAGAGGGAAAGGCATAGACATACTGAGGAGAAAGTGACATGAAGACAGAGGCAGAGATTGGAGAGATGCAGACTTAAGCCCAGGAATGTGCGCAGCCTCCAGAGAGTGGAAGAGGCAAGGAAAGACCCTCCCCTAGAGCCTCAGAGGAAGCATGGCCCTGCCTACGCCTTGCCTTTGGGCTTCTGGCCTCTAGGACTATGAGAGAATAAATTTCTATTTTTTTTTTTTTTTTAGCCACCAAGTTTATGGCAATTTGTTACAGCGACCTTAGAAAACTGATAAAATTTTGTACTAGTTTACAGATTTTATATTGATTGCCCAGGGCTCCCCAAACAAATTACCACAAATTTGATGGCTTAAAACAACTGAAATGTATTTTTTCACAGTCCTGGAGGCCAAAAGTTGAAATCAAGGTGTTGGCAGGGCCACACTCCCTAGATGCTCTAGGGGAGAATCTATTCCCTGCTTCTTCTAGCTTCTGGTAGCAGTTGGCATTCCTTGGACTCCTGGGCTTGTGGCTGCATCACTCCAATCTCTGCCTCTGTCTTCACATCCCCTTCTCCTGTGTGTGTGTGTGTGTTCTCTTCTGTGTGTCTATTCTAGTGAGTACAAAGTACTGCCCCTTCCATAATGGAAGTGGTCCAAATGAATCAACCTGCCATCAGGTGTCTGGCTGATCACCTCGGGGATGGTGCCATATGGGGACTCAGTGTGGTCTCTGCTGCTGGCAGATTGGGCAGTCAGCAGTGGCCATAGCCAGGTTGGCCTTGGTGAGTGGAAGTCCATGATGTTGAGCCCATGTAGAACCTCCCTGTCTGTCATGATGGCCACTTGTTCATAAGCCCGTTGGATAATGACAGAAGTGGCCGGAGAAAGAGGCTGACTGGTGTCCACAGAACTGGTCATCCTATCTGCTTGATTATCCAAATACTCCTCTGCTGAGGTCACCCTTTGGTTAGTGTTCACATGGGACACAAATATCTTCACGATTTTCCATGTTTTACCGTAGAAGCTCCATCACTTGCTCTCCTGCATCCCCTCAGTACCTATCACCCCCAGATGCCCCTTAGTACCTATCACCTCCAGATGCCCCTCAGTACCTATCATCCCCAGATGCCCCTCAGCTAGACTTATAGACAGTGGCCAGCACTTTCTCCTTTTCCTGGTATTGCTGGGTTAATGAGTGAGTCTCATGTCGTTAAAATTTCCGGTCATCTAGAATTTAATCTTCTGTTAATACTCTAATTATAACTAAAATATTTCAGGTTGAAATTTTACTCGTTTAATTACTCACTTTAACCTTCTTAGACAGAATGGATATTACCTTTTCAAAAAATTGAAATTGTATAAGATAAAAAATTTATCTGAAATCTCTCCTACTTAACAAATAAACTGCACACATTTATTTCTGTAGTTTTTACAAGTCCTTGCCCCCAAAGTATACATAATTTCACATTGTTGTAATTGCGTAAAAATAATTTTGTATTCTACATTTTCGATTTAGCATTAAAACATTGTCTATATTCCTTTTTCTGCCACTTAAGAAAATGCAGGTTGTTGTAAAAAAAAAAATAAACATGAAATGTAGGCAATTTTTATTGCCTTAAATACAATAGGAAGTTATTTCTCACTCATGGAATACTCTAATGTGGATGTTCCTGGTGGGCAAAGACTCTTATCTATCCAGTGGGACAAGGACCCAGGTTCCTTCCATCTTGTGGCTCTGGCATCTCCTAGAGCCACAGGGGCACCTGTACTGGGCCTGTAGACGAGGAAATAGGCAGTGTAGAGAAAACATATCTGCTTCCTAGGATCCTCAGCCCAGAAGAAACACACATTACATTTGTTCTCATTCTCATACTAGTTTATCACCCATTGTCCAAGTGCATCACATGACCACACTTAGATGCCAAGGTGGGCTGGAAATTGTAGTTCTGGCTGGACAGCTGTTGCTCCGCAACAGCTCTGTGCTATGGGAGGGGGGTCATACATTTTTGTGACTGCTCCCCAAGTCTATACACTTTTCATAATTTTCCTGTTAAATGTCTGAGCAATATTCCATAAGTTGATACATCACATTTTATTTAACAGGTTCTTCATTAGTAGACATTTATAAAGATTGTTTTTAAATTTTAATTTGTTAATAAATGGCACTGCAGGAAGCATCTACATGTATATACTTTTCTCCTTTTAAAAGGTTATGTCTTTGAGAATAATTCTGAAAAATGGGAGAGAGAGAAAATTATTAACAAAAGTTACAAATATTTTTCAGATTCTTGACTCTCCAGGCTTATTACTTGAGGGCAGTGACTAGATTGTGTTCATTTCTTTATCAGTAGGGTCTTCTATATTGCTATTGAGTATGGTAGGTACTCAATAAAATGAGTTGAATGACTACATACGTTTGATAATAAGAGCATGTGGAAAATAATTTGTTATGGCTCTGGATAATAATTTGAGTGTAATTATTGTCTTTTGTCTTTCCTGTCTTGATTAATGGCACCACTATCCATCACGCTATTCCAGGTATAAAGCTGAGAGTTAATCTTCAACCCTTCCTCACTGTTTCTATATTAGCTATTTATTGCTGTGTAGGAAATTACCACAGAACTTAGTGGCTTAAAGCAGCAACTCATATGTATTACCTCACAGATTCTGTGAGACAGGAGACGGGTTGTTCTGGCTTGGGAACTCTCATGAGGTCATAGTCACATATTGATAGGACTTTTGTCTTATGAAGGCTTGCAGGGGCTGGAGGAGTCACTGCAAGATGGCTCAGTCACATGGCTGGCAAGATGGTTCTGGCTGTTGGCAGGAGGTCTTGGTTTGTCTCCACAGGGTTCCTTGGATGTCTTCATGACATGGTGGCTGGCCTCTCCCAGAATGAGCAGTCTAAGAGAGCAAGGCAGAAGTGTCCATGTCATTTGTGACCTCACCTTGGAAGCCACACACTATCACTTCTGTGCTATCATACTGGTTGCTCAGATCTGTGCTATTCAGCGTGGGAGGGGACTGCACAAAGGCATAAATGCCAGAAGGCCATGGTTGGGGCCATGTTGGAAGCTGGACACCACAGCTCCTCTCTTTCATAGTCCAGTTCATCTCATGTTCAGCTCATTCTCCTTCCAAAAATCTATGTGAGATCGAGTAACTCCTCTTCGTTTCTACTGCCTCTAGCCTGGTCCAAGATACTATCAACGCTCCACTGGGATAGCCTCCCATCTGATCTTCCTCCTTCTCATCTTGCTACTCTTCTATATATTTTTCACAGAGCAGTCATTCATCATTCATTTATTTTTTTCTATTAACTTATCCAACAAATATTTATTGTACACTTACCACATGCCAGGTTTGTTGTAGGTTTTTGGGATATTTCAGTGAAACAGTCCTTGAGGCTTGTATACAGTGGGGAAATAAATAATATGGAAAATATTAGGTGGCAATATGTGTGTTACAGGAAATTATAGCAGATAAGGGAGATAGAGAACAATAGGGAAGTTATGGACTTAGGGGTACTGCATTATATAGGGCTATCAAGGGTGCTATTGTTGCTTAGGCAACACTGGAACAGAAACCTCTTGGACAGAACATGGGGAGCAAGTATGTGAATACCTGGGTAAGAGTGTGCTAAGCTGAGGGAAGAGAAAATGCAAAGTCCCTGAGGCAGGATCATGTTTGGTGTGTTTGAGGAAGAAACAGCAAGCTGTTACCATGGCTGGACAGAGGGAGGGTGGGAAGTGGAGAGTGGTAGGTGATGGGGGCAAGATCATGAGGGGTCTTGTAGACTCTGATGAGGACTTTGGTGTTTATTTGCTTATAATCTGTTTCCTCTACTTGGAAATACATACTCTGTGGATGTTGTGGTGTGTGGGTCTTTCCATACTAAATCATCCCAAGACTGCCCTGCTTTTGGAGTTTTCATGTTTGCTCTTTTTGTGTCTCCTGTATCTTTACCCCTCTGTGTGTCTTCCCTCATTGTTATATCTGGTCAGTGGCTGAGCTCTAGCAATGTTAGTGCCAGGGTAACTTTACTGTTGGACTGGATGCTAGAGCTTACTTTGGCTTGTGGGCTACATCAATATTCGTCAAATGAATTATCTTGGAAGATAGGAGGGGATCCTGTTAAAATGAAGATTCTTATTTGGTATGTCTTGGGTGGGCTTTGAATTTCTGCATTTCTATCAAGCTTTCAGATGATGCCCATGCTGCCGGTCCTTTGAGTAACAAGGGAGCTTGGTTGCCAAGGTTGGCTGAACACTGGAATCACCTATGAAGCTTTAAAAACTACTAATGTCTGGATCTTGCCCCCAGAGATTGTAATATAATTAGTCTGGAATGTAGTCTGAGTACTGGGATTTTTAAAAGCTTCATAAGTGATTCTAATTTGTAGAAACATTTGAAAACTACTGGATTGGATGATATTGAATGCTATTTTAAAACAAAGTGTAGTGAGTAATGTTCTTCAGGGCTGTGTTGCTAACTTGCTAAAGAGTCAGTTTTGTAGCTACAGGAGTCTGTCCACACCCATGGATGACCTCCAGATCTTGGCTTAGCATGACTGGATAGTTTCTCCAATGTACTAAGCACTTGCTGTCACTTAGCAGCAGAAATAGAATTTCTGCCTTCAGGAGAGTGGTAGTTCCTGAAAAGTACGGTTAAAGTGTGCCTGCTGACGATGAGTTGTAGTAAACCAGGTCCCCTGCTCTGTGAGCTTGTTCTCAGGTCAAGAGGGTGGGGGAAGCAGAGAAGCACTCCTTTCTTTATTCTTGTAATTTCTAGCATGTTCACGTGCATAGTTTCTGAGTCAGTACCCAACTAAGAACATTTTGTGTGGTTCAAGCTAACACCTTGGTCATCAAAAGCAGATGTTTCAAACTACTGAAGATCATTGAGGTATATCCTATTTATAGATTAATCATTGACTACTAGAGTGGGGTTCCCCAAATGGTCCTAGAGACATTGGGCAGGAGAGATAATGCAAGAGCTCTTCCTACCCCTCCTCCCCTAAACTAAAGCCCATTCATTTCATTTTGCCAAGGGATTGTGTGTTAACAGAGCCTGGGACACTTTCCTGTTGAAATGCTTTCAATCCCTTGCAACTGGATTTACTTTTTTTTTTTTTTTTTCCTGGATGGTCTAGATTGGACGACTGATTATTGGGCAGAATGGCATTTTGTCAACACCTGCAGTTTCCTGCATTATCAGGAAGATCAAGGCGGCTGGTGGAATCATCCTAACAGCCAGCCATTGCCCTGGAGGACCAGGGGGAGAGTTTGGAGTGAAGTTTAATGTTGCCAATGGAGGTATGTGGTTCAAAATATGCCTGAATAATCATGATCTCTTTTCTCTTATATTATCATAGTCTTACAATGACCCTCTGGTGATAGACAAGCAAGGTGCAGAGGAAATGGCTCAGAAAAATCCAATGAGGTGCCTTTGGTGATCTGATAAGAAAGTGGCATAACGGGCTCTTGAACTCATTTGGTTGGTCTCTTGTACTCCTGCACTCCTCAGCACAGTGAAATGGTTGAATAGTTGATACTTATCTGATATGACAGGACTCTGGGTTCTAAAGTTGAAACATACCCTGAAGGTCACTTAAACCATTCCCTTCATTTTACAGATGAACAAATTGAAGCTCTAAGAGGCCGAGTTACTGCTGAAGGCCACATGGTCATGCAGGGTCAGACAAATGATTTTTAGCTTAAGTTCAGGGCTCTTGCTTTCTCACAGTGTTAACTTTCTGTCACTGAAATGCATAGAATTATTTCACTTTTTCTTATATTTATAGCAGTTTACAATTTGGAGGTCCTCGTTGGGGGATGGGACATATGTATAGGAATGAATTTCTTAAAAAAAAAATTGAACATACATAAAAGGAAGGGTAATGATAGACACAATGTATCCATTCCCTGGTTTTTCCATTTTGCTTATCATTTTTTTCTGAAGAATTTTAAGGCAAATTATAGCGTGAGGACGTTTCACAGTTAATTACATTAACATACCTAACAAAAATAATAATTCTCTAATATGATGTGAAACCTAATCTATAGTCAAATTTTCCCAGTGATCCCCAAAATGTTATTTACAGCTGTTTTATTCAAATCAGGAGCCATCTCAGAACCGTGTATTTGGTTGTTAAGTCTCTTAAATCTTTTAAAATCTAGAACATTGAGTCTGTTTTTGTATGTGGGTGGGAGCTGAATTTTAACCAATAATTACCATTATGAATTATCTCTGGTTCCAGACAAAACAGTGCATTCTGAAGGGAAATTTTATTATCTGTCCTCCTTGAAGCCACTTTATATATTATCCAAAAAATAAACTTTATTTATGTTGAGTGTTTTAAAAAAAGAAATAAATTAAAAATAGAACTACCATACGACCCAGCAATCCCTCTTCTGGGTATACACGCAAAGGAATGAAATCACCACTTCGTAAAGATACCTGCACACCCATATTCACTGCAGCATTATTCACAATAGTCAAGATCAGGAAACAACTTTGGTGTCTGTTGATGGACAAATGGATAAAGAAACTGTGTATATATATTTTATTTATATATACATATACACACACACACACATATATACAATGGAATATTATATCAGCCTTAGAAAAGGAAGAACATCCTACCCTTTGCAGCATGGATGGACCTGGAGGACATTATGCCAAGTGAAATAAGCCAGGCACAAATAAAAATATTGTATGATCTCACTTATCTGTGGAATCTAAAAAAAAAAGTCAAATATACAGAGATAGAGAATAAAACAGTGGTTACCAAGGGTAGCAGGGTGGGAGAGGAAACGAGATGTAGGTCAAAGGACTCTAAATTTCTAAGCTGCAGGTAAAACACATAGAGAAGTATTTTTATTTTGATTTAAATAAACATTCTGACATATGCTTAGAAGGAAAAGCTTTTTTGAATCCTATGTAAGCTCCAGGGAAAAATAAACATATGAGATCAATTTATTTTTTTAAAATTTGTTATACCTCACTTTGAAATAAAAAAATAAACTATTCTGTTAAAAAAAATAGCAGATGTGTAGGATGAACAAGTCTACAGATCAATGTATAACATGAGGACTATGGTTAATATAATTGTATTATATTAGTGAGTTTTGTTAAATAAGTAGATTTTAGCTGCTTATCACAGAAAATAACTATGTGAGATGATAGATATGTTAATCTGCTTCACCATAGTAACCATTTTACTATCTACATGTATCCCATAACATCATGTTGTAAACCTCAAATATGCACATATTCACAATAGAATTTACTTTAAAAAACACCATATAAGTGCACTATCTTTGAAGGTACGATAAGAGATGTGCTGCTTCACTAAAAAAGTATATCTGGGATCTACATCTAATCTTGCAGCAGCTATTGAGGATTTCAGGAAAAAAATACACAATTTTCAGATATTCTATATGCTGATCACATGTGAAATTGGGCTTAGAAAATGGTAATTTGTAAAGAAATGTAATACAGCTGTATATATAAATTACCAAGCTAAATGGATTTCAAGTAAGCATTTAAAATTAATATCTGGTTTCATATCTTGCAACAGTATCTCAGTTATCTCTATAATAGCCTGTAAGACATAATGGAAGAAAAGTATAATTTGTAGACAAAATCACAGGAGGTTATGAGACCTACTCAGTCATAACCCTGAATGGGGGGTGGGAGTTGAACTCATCACTCAACCTATGACTATGTGGAAAATCCTTCCTCTAACATTTAATTCTTCATGTTTGCAATATCTTGGCACCTTTAATGAAATTAACATTCCTAATGGCACATAGAGAGATTCAACTGGTTTCTTCCTGCTAAAAGTAGAATACGTTTTACCATAACATCCTTCTGAAATTGCAGGCATTCATCTCTTCTGATTGTGTATCATACACCTGATTGTGTGTCCACAGATACATCTTATGGAATAAGTTAAAGGACTAAGTGTCCATGGAAGTGGCACATCCAGGGAAAAATGGGACACATTTGGAGCCATGTTGCTTTTTAAATATATTTACAGAACACGACCATTCTGAGCATGTTTTTAATCAGAAGGGAAGATGCTAGCGGCAAGGAGAAATGGAAACAAAGATAAATAAACTGATGTTTTGAATACTTGCAATGTGCTAGGAGCCCTACTCAGCACTTTTCATACATTACCCCACGTAATCTTCATAACAACTCGATGATGTAACTGAGGAATAAAATGGTTAAAAAAGCTTGACCAGTATCACACAATGAGTAAGTTGTGGAGCTAACTTAAACTCTAGATGGAAGGGGGCAGAACTTCTGAGTAAAAAGTCAAAGATGTGTAAAGAAGCAACTTTGAGGAATGTAGAATAGAAGTTTTGGGAAATAGCTGCCTGTATCTGTTAAAATATGAAGATAATGGGACAAGACGAGAGAAGGGACTTGGGATAAATGGAAATGGTTTGTAAAAGGTACTCTGGGAAATTTGTTGAGGATTCTTGAGAAGTTGTGAGGACCAAGGTGAAGTTGAGGACCCTCATTCTTAGGGGGAGCCAGTTTGTGTGATTTCATGACTGCCCCCGTCAATGAATGGCAGTCTGGGAATGGCAGCAGTAGGGGCAGATGATGGTGGTGTCCTGAGATTGGCGAATGGCAGTGTGGGCATGGCAGGGCGTCCAGAGGGATAGTGATTGTTAAGAGTGTTCAAGCTGACATCAAACTGTTAGGATTCACATCCAGCCTCTGTGATGTGACCTTGGTTAAGGTACTCCATCTCTTCCAGTTTCAGTTTCTCCATTTTGGAAATGAGGGTAATAATTCCATATAAAGTGTGCAATGTGGTATATGTAAGTTTCAATAAATATTGGCTTGCATTATTATGCTAACAAAGGCATAGCTCGAATGGTGGGGCACAGGGTCCTGTCTGGGATAAGAGACAAATGAAACTGAAATAGCCTGATGGCCTGGTATGAATTAAGTGAGGCAGACATCAGGATAGGAGTGAGAAGCAAGTTCAGAGTCAGCTTGATGGAAGGGAAGGAATTTGTGGACCGAGGAGGCTCACATTTGATACTTTTGAAAGTTGGATTTTAAAGGACAATAATATTTAAGGTATGACTGTGCCAGGTACTAGTTAAAGTGAAATAAAGAGGAACATCGTTGAAGTGGAAGATGTCAAGGAGCTTGGAAGTTGTCAAGTAATTCAGACGTTGTTGATGAACTCCAAGGTTATCAGCATGTATGGCTGAGTGGCACCATAGACAGTGATCTAGAGTGCTAGAACAGGCTTTACTTTTGGAAACCAGTGTGCACTGGTGTTGAACTTCTTGAAAATGATGGACACAGCCAAACAACATAGTGTGGTGCCTGGGGTGTAGGGGATGTAGGGGGATTTTCATCATTCTCCGATCTGGCAAGCATAAAAAACACAAAAACTAAACAAAATGACTTATTTTTAAGTTTTGTGAAGGGAAAAAAAAAGTAAGAAGTGAAGGAAAGCACTATGTTTATTTCTTTGAGGTCTTTACTTTTCCTATATGACAAGAGAATTGTTGGTAAGATCTACTGGGCTGTCTTCTCCCCCACCTACTGGAATGAGGCTATTGCTATTTCTTTTTATGAGCGTTTAGTGGGATACAGTGATGGTGCTGTATTCTAAGGCAGCATTGTCCAATAGAAATATATTGTGAGTCACATATATAATTTAAAATTTTTTAGTAGGCACATTACAAAAGTAAAAAAAGTGAAATTAATAATATTTTTTATTGAACCTACTGTATTCAAAATATTATCATTTTAAATGTTATCAGCATAAAAATAATTAATGCAATTTATTATGTTTTTCTTCTAACTCTCCAAAATTTGGTGTGCATTTTACAATTATAGCACATCTCAATTTGACTAGCTACATTTCAGGTACTCAACAGCCAAATGTAACTCGTGACTATTGAATTCAACAGTGCAGCTCTAAGGATTGGAATATAAAATAAATCAAGAAACAATTTTTTGTTCAGTAGAAAGTTACAATGTAGTTGGCAAGTAAGATTCATGCACAAAGCTATCTATCTATCCTTTATATTTTAGATCTTTCAATCTCCTTATTTATTTGATTCTCAACCTTGTTGCAAAAAAATATCTAAAGTGGCTTGCATTAAGATATACACATTAAAAAGAAAAAAAAAGGAGAATAAGTATTGCTTTCCTGTTCAATTCATGTTCAATTTTTAGTTGAGCCTCATTTTAAAAACTTGGGGGTAATGAGAGACTGTGAGTTGGGGAAAATAATTAATTTACCCTGTTAAGCTCACACATCAATGAGGCAGCAGAGCTGGGAGTAGAAATCATATTTTATTTCTCTAGGTGCACTTGGGAAGCTGCAGTGTAAATCTGGGATCCCTCACTTCTGTCAAATGCATATCCTGTTTGTGTCTCATATCCTGAATAAAGCTGATTACATAACCGGGTCTCCCTGGCAGGTGTGAAACTATTTTTAGGGAAGACGTATCATTGCTTAGAAGTGGATTAAAACAAACAAACATGTGGGTTACCAGTCTGCATAGAACAGGTGAGGCCGACCAAATTTCCTCCATACTGGATGACAGCATAAGAAATAGCAAGGCTAATTGAACTGTGAACCGTTGCTCATTGTTTAGAGAATAAATGAATCTCTCCTGCGTGGTGGGAGGGGATGGTAACATTTCTCTGATTGAACTCCTGAGACTTTTTTAAAAATGTATTTTTTTGGTGTTCAAATTTTAGGTCCTGCACCAGATGTTGTCTCAGACAAAATCTATCAGATCAGCAAAACAATTGAGGAATATGCCATATGTCCTGATCTTCGAATCGATTTATCTCGACTAGGAAGACAAGAATTTGATCTGGAGAACAAATTCAAACCATTCAGAGGTAATAGAGGAATTATATTTTGAAGAAGTCAGAATAACTCCATCGACAGGGGTGACTGTAGTTTCTGCAGGGAAGTGTATTCATGAAAATTATTGAATTATCAGTCTCGGGGTGACTCTTGATAAACATGTGGACACTGAAGGTAGTGCAGAGAGAAATGAGAGTAGCCAAGATATTCAGAACTAGAGACTTTCAAAAACCACTTGTCAAACTCTACATAATTTTCAACATAGGAAAAATTTCATGGTTGACTCCATTATAGCATTCCAAGAATAGGCTGTGAATTGCCAAAACTTGTCTTTGATTTTCTAAGCTTTGAAGGTGAAGATGCTGGAATACCTTAGACAGTTAAGAAGAGACCTAACAAGTCAATGGGGTTATTAAATTTCTCACAGAAGGTAGGAGTTTCTTTTCTAAGCCAGAACCATGTAGATCAGCTTAATTTAATGCACAATTTATTGATCACTTGCTCTGTACCAGCACTGTGTTAGGAGATTTTACAAAGAAATTCAGTAACTACCAAATGTATTTTACTCAGGTGATTAAAAAATTAAAGAACCAAAATGAGATTGCCAAAAATATTATATTGCAGAGTGAACACAACACAACTTCTAAAGTAGTCAGAACATAACTTTTTATGTTATAGATTAATTTCAAACCATATAGTATCAACATTAATACCATGTATGTACATTTCATTCCCCCCTCTATTTTATCCTGTTGCTTTTTCCTAGAAGGCATGCAAGTAGCAACAGAACTAACATGTTTTACTCTGTTAGTGCCCCTATAAGCTTGAATACAGTTTTGTGCTAAGATGGTATCATCATTTTACAAGAAATTTAACTTAGCTAAAAAGATAGCTGGTTCATGGACACATGGTATTTTAGGAACAGAGAAAAGTTTAAAATGGACTGTTCAGGAGTCACAGTGTCAGACCAATGCTACCAAATCTTTCTTGAAAAGCTTTGAGTCAATTGTTTGCTTAGCTAGTGTGCAGAAATTTGTTGAAAGTCATGTGATGCTCACTGGACGCAACAGTGACTGCTTTTATTAACCTAGCTGAAAGCATGCACATGCATATGCATGCACACATACGGAATGGCTAGACAACGGAAGGCAAGGGACATGTTGTATAAACAAAATGATTTGGCTATGCTTGATTACATATGTTTGGAAGGACTACACTCTAAAATGACAGAAAAATCAGGCATTGCCATCAGGAAGAAGTTTTCTTTCTTTCTCACTTGCTTGCTTCCTTGCTTTCATCTTCACAATTTTTATAGTTGCCCAAGAGACCCCAGTCTTTGGTGAGCTCAGATTCAGGCCCATTGCTGCAGCCACATTGCTAGTTGAATGAATTTTCTAAACTGCTACCGATACCAGGAAGTGGGTGGAGGGATTCCCTGGCTCCCAAGAAACAATCTGGAGATAATCATTTGGGATAATTTATGTGCTATATTCTTTCTGTTTCAAATGTTGAGCAATCTTGAGTTGATTGGAAACAAATCTGTCCTTGGCATTTCAACTTAAAGTGTCCGGAGCATGAACTATTTGATATGAACTTTCAATTTTCACTGACTTCTCCTTGCTTCCTTGTTTTTCCCATTTCTGTTTGGCACTACGTGTTATCTATTGTAAAGACCAATGTATTTAGGTAAATGGTCCAAGAATTGAAGAAACGGAATAAAATTGCCAGAAATATTATATCTTAACATAGAGTAAAACTTCTATTTAAGGAACAACCTTTTATTTTATTGTGGTAAAATATACATAAAATTTATATTGCACAAAATTGCCATTTTAACCATTTTTAGGTATACAGTTCATATGGATTAATTTTTAATTATTTTATAAGTTAATATACCTCTCATATCAAAAGATAATTTTAAACTCTCAATTTCCTTAAAAAGTAATTACATTATATTTGAATGGGCACAAATGCAACATTAATTTAAGTGCAAGAAAAATATTGTTAGATGTGTACTTGACCAGATGAAGGGATGATTTCATGTCACTTATTAAAATTTCATCCATTAAATGTTGCATCTGGATTTACAGAAAATTATTGAAGGTGGATTGGTAATATCTTCAGTAGATGTTTAAGTACTTCAAGGTTCCAAAGTAGTATGTATTTGAAAAATTTGCAGAACAGTGTTCATTAAGTTTGAAAATTTAACTATAAACTTAAAAATCAGAGCTCCTGGGCAAATCTTAGTGCCTAACGTGTCAAATATTTACTACTTCTACGAAAAATGCTTTCTGAGTATCGATTATGGTACTAATTGCTAAGTTTGAAAAATGTAATGTATTCTGGGTTGTCAAGGAAAAGACTTATTTTGGATTCCTGGTCATTGGGTGATGCCAGATGCTGGAGAGCATTTGTGTTTAATAGGGATTTCTAGATATTTGCCATTCATCTGGAAATTGGGTACTAGATTAGGCATGAAAGATTTCAGGCAAACTCAGGAGTATATTCTTCATTGTTAATTCTGAATCTGGTGCGCACAATGGCATTTGGAAAATAGGGGTCACTTCTTAGGTCACTCTTTGATTTGTTTCATACCAGCTGAGTCATTCTTTGGCTAACTCCCGCAGGAAAGGCAACTGGATATGCGAGGATGCCCCTTAGCTTTGAGAGGTGTACATTTTTTGGGAAGGAGGCGGTGGAAAGAAGATGGGGGCAGAGGTAACAGGGCTCATTTTTGTATTAATTTATTCTTGTGGTTGATTTTTCACTTGCAAAGAAGAATTTATAACTTGCTATTATTTACACCCATTCAGCATCTGAAAAGTTTGTAGTATCTTGATTGTGCCTTTATTTGTGGTTTTGTCTACAAATGGACGTTTTACTTCTCACATGATGTGTGGGGTAATGATGGAATTGTCAGGATTTCATGCTATTAGGGTAGTGATTCGTTTTTATGCTTCCAAGTATCTTTCCTGGGTATACAGCATTGACATTTCCTTTTGTTTTCCTATCTTTAGTGGAGATAGTGGACCCGGTGGATATCTATCTCAACCTCCTTCGAACCATCTTTGACTTTAATGCCATCAAGAGTCTGCTGACTGGGCCCAGCCAACTGAAGATCCGCGTTGATGCAATGCATGGAGGTGAGCCCTTGGTTTTCTATAAATCAATGGGCAAGAAATGTCGAGACCTCTACACATGTTGGGTTTTTGAGATTATGAGGAAGGTTGGATTCATAGATATTCACACATGTGTATGTTCAGATATTTAGAATGTTCTGGAAAACTTCAGGATTCTAATTTCTCTCTTATAATGCGAATGAAAACAAATGTTCAACAAATGAGTTTGAAGCTATTCCTGTTTGAGTGTGGAGGGGATAGAGTAACACTGTAGTTCTTTATTTATTTGATCATGCTACATGCCATAGTTTAAACAGCCAAATAGTTCAAGGTTTATTATGAAAAAAATCTATCCTGAACTGCTTTCTTCCCTCCAATTTCCTACTTTCCAAAGTCAACCTTCTTCAACTCCTTTAGCTGTTTCTTTTAGTATTTATATCCCTATGACTCAATACCGTGACTATACAGCTCCTTGTTGATTTTTCAGCTTTGTGCTTTATAGACTTCACACTGTGGAGGGTGAGTTTGTAGTTATTTTTCACCCTCTCCACCCGCCAAATTCAAGCAAACTTCCCTAATTTAATTATAGCATCAGTTTGGTAAGATCAGTATCCATCATTTACATTATCACAGCACTGCTGAGCTGTGCCACATTTTATATTTCCTTTATAGCACAACTGTTTGATTTCCTTGGAATTAGTAATTGCCTTATTTTCTCATTGCTTGCCTTTTATTAAATGTATTTACCATTATTAACCCCCAGACTCTTCCCAGTGTCTAAGTCTTCTCTCACTTCACTTTGCTGGAGACCTCTATCTGATCCACTCTGCCCTGGCTGCTCTCCAAGCCTGCGGGAATCTCCCCTATCATCACTGTAGTAATTTTCTTTACTTTTCTCCTATGTTGACTTTCCTGTTTTCTGGTTCTTTCGTCTTCCTCTTTCTTGATTTACACCTACATTTTGAAGGAACATGTTTTCCAGGAACTCTGTGAGAGAAAGCTCGTGTAGGTAATTGTTTGGAGTCATTGCATATCCAAAAATGTCTTTTTTTTTCTATGCTCACTCTTGATTGATATGTCTTGGTATAAAAATCTAAGTTCGATATATTATTTTCCTTCAGAAGTTTAAGGATATTGCTCCACTGCCTTATAGGTATTAGTATTGAACTTGAGATATCAAATACCATTCTGATTTTTAATCCATTGTATGAAGCCTTTCTTTTGTCTTCTCTGAAAGCTTTTAGGGCCTTTGACTTATCTCCAGTGTCCCTCCATTCTACAATAGTGAATCTTAGTGTCAGATTATTTCTTTCTATTTTGCTGGGCATTTGATGGGCCCTTTCGTTCTGGACACTGTGTCTTTTGATTCTGGAAAATTTCTTGAATTACTTCTTGGGCAATTTTCTCCCTTATTTTTTCTCTTTGCATTCTTTCCAGAATGGCTACTGTTTGGATAGTACCTTCCTGAACTGATCCTTTAATTATTCTCTTCCTCCCTTCCCTCCTCGATTTTCCATCTTTTTATTTTGTCCTACTTTCTGGGAGATTTCCTCCACTTTATCTTCCAGTCCTTCCATTAGGTTTTTCAGTTCTACTATAACATTTTTTAGTTGTGCTCCTATTTGTTTATTTTCCAACTATTTTCTCATTTAAAAATAGTATCCTAGTCATGTTCCATGGATGCCATATATTTTTAAAGTCAGGTTTACTGACGTATAAGTGACATATGGTAAAACTCACATAAAACTCACTCCTTGCAGATGTACAGTTTGATAAGATTTGACAAACATATAGTCATGTAACCACTGTCATAATCAAGATATAGAATATTTCCATCACTCCAAAAAGTTTCCTTGTGGCCCTTTGTAGTCAAGCCCTTATTCCTACCCCCCCAGCAACCACTCATCTGTTTTCTGTCTCCATAGTTTTGCCTTTTCCAGAAAGCCACATAAAAGGAAGGACATAGCATGTAGCCTTTTGCTTCAGGCTTCTTCCCTTCAGCATCGTGTTTTTGAAATGCTCTCATGGTGTTGCATGGATTAGTGGTTGTTCCTTGTTACTGCTGAGTAGTATTTCATTGTATTGAAGTACCACAGTTTTTTTTATCCATTCACTGATTGATGAAAACCCCTAGTTTTTGGGTATTGTAAACAAAACTTCTATAAACATTCACGAACAAGTCTTTATGGGAACATATGTTTTCATTTGTTTTGGGTAAATACCTAGGAGTGGGATTGCTGAATCATATGGTAAGTGTATGCTTAACTTTATAAGAAACTGCCAAACTGTTTTCCAAAATAGTTGTACCATTTATGCCACTAGCAGTGTATTAGGGCTCCTGGTTCTCTGTATCCTCACCAACACTTGGTATTGTTAGTCGTTTTAATTTTAGCCATTCTACTCTATCTTGTAAATATCTATTAAGATATTGTGGATATATTTGAAAAAGCTTTCTTCTCCCTATATCAGTTCTGGTTCCTCTATGTTTCTCTTTACTCTGTTTGTTTGTTTTTGGTCTCATCTTAAGTACATTCCTCAAAATTTTGGTGATCTTTGGCTGTCTGGCATGTTTAAGAGTGAGGCACTAAAAATCTGTTGGGCACTCTGAGCTGATTGTGGGTATTATACCCATGGGCTTTACTCTAAGGGCTTTTGGCTGGGATATTCTGTTTTTTCCTGTTGGGCTGATCAGATTTACCAGAAAAAGATCTTTCAGGTTCTTGCCTTAGCATTATATGGCCTGAAGGGAAGACAGCTTCTATTTCCAAATAGTTTGAGCAGTATTTCTGGGTTTGTAACTGAACAAGCCCAGTTTGTACTGTATCTGCATCTTTGAATCAATTACTCTGGCTGGGGCTGGAGCACCCTGGTTGAGCAGACCTAGGTTACTTTTTACCTTCTCTGCTTTGGGGGAAGTGGGATTTAGCCATACCCAGACCACATGAGCTGAGATGGGGAAGGCAGTGGTTCTTCCAAAGAAACCCCAAATGCTGCATCTAGAGGAAAGGGAATGGGTGCTGGGCAGGCAAAATCAAGAGATGGTCACTACTGGAGGATTGTGTTGTACTGGTGGGAAGTAAGTAGGAAGCAGTACTTCACATACATGTCAGCTAGCAAGATTACATGCTGGTCACCAAATGGGCCTTATGTTCTAACCTATTCTTTTGCTCATAATGTTCCTTCCATCTGGATGGCTTCCTACTCCCAACCCCTGTCAAATTTATATTCTTCTTTCAAGTTCCTTCAGAAATGCTGCTTTCTCCTTAAAGCCTTACCTGTGGTCATTGCTTTTCTTGAGCCACTGGATCTAATTATTTCGTAAATGTGCATTGACGGGCACATCTCTTTTAGTTTTAACACTGCTGTCACTAATCTGCAGCCTTGCCTCACCCCACTGCTAGAGTAAGAGCCCAGTAATGTAGGAACTGTGTCTTTGTATCCCTGCAATGTGATCCCTTCAGGTCATAACATAAGAGTTCCACGTTAGGCACCCCATAAATGGTCATTGAACTGGAGAATACTACTACTTAGCATTTATTTTGTAAAATGTGCTTAGTTTTATATGCTTCAGTGGTTTACAGTGTTTAATTATATACTTGGCAAGACCCAAATGATTGCAGAGACAAAAAGCATTGCTAGAGCCCTTTAGTGCTTTTGCATATATTCAGCTAAAGCTTTTAATACATGAAAAACAACAGACAATGAATCATTATTACATAGCTGATTTCTTTCTGGCAATGTTTTAGAAAAGTGTGGGGAGAAAAATTTCATGTAACTGTATTATTGAATATATCTTCTAATGCCTAATACAATAACTGGCACACAGTAGATGTGTAATAAATTCTGTGTTGTGTCTTGAAAAAAACCTGTAGAATTTATCTTTTCCTTATGAGTTATTAAATGGCCTTTCTTATTCTAACCATAACAAAATACCCTGGGGGAGGGTTCTGAAAATATTTGACATTTCTGTGCATCTTATTTTTAGTTATGGGACCCTATGTGAGAAAAGTTCTGTGTGATGAGCTGGGGGCCCCAGCCAACTCTGCAATAAACTGTGTTCCCCTGGAAGACTTTGGAGGGCAACATCCTGACCCAAACCTGACATATGCAACGACTCTTCTGGAAGCCATGAAAGGAGGGGAATATGGATTTGGAGCTGCATTTGATGCTGATGGGGTAAGTAGAAAAGTTTTTCTGCCTGCTGACCCTTTGACCATATAATGAGTCAAATCTTGGAAATCAGAGAATTAATACATACACACATCTGGAGCTAACACGTTTGGGGTACGTGTGCTCTAACTGGCTCTGCGTCTGCTCTTCTGTGTCATGGAAAAGTATTGCAATTAAATAGCCCTTACTTTTCTTAGTTATAGATTGGCATTATGTTATAAAGAGGTTGTTTCTTTTTTTTAAAAAAAGTTGTTCACACAACAAACCTTTATGCACAGCTGGTTTGCTTGAAAGAACCATGTTAATCAACCAGCTATTTCTGCAAGAACCCCGTTCTCCATTCCATTTGGGGAAAGAAGGAATTAAGCATCCGGAGCGTGAGGTAGTAGTCCACATTTCAATAGGTGAAACGTTCCCAGTTGTGTCAAGATTCTTGGCCTTTGATATTCAGGGCTTTAAAAGAAGCTTTCCCATGCTCTCTTTGGACTTGTTCAAGTTATTATATTATTAAATATAAGATGACAGTGAAGTGGCTCGTGATGATTATAGGAATGGGCTGTTAGTACCAGATGCTTCTGTCTGATCATTTTCACACATTCCTTCCCACAGGACCGTTATATGATCCTAGGCCAAAATGGTTTCTTTGTGAGCCCTTCTGACTCCCTGGCCATCATTGCTGCCAATCTCTCTTGCATTCCATACTTCCGTCAGATGGGGGTCCGCGGGTTTGGGAGGAGTATGCCAACCAGCATGGCCCTGGACAGGTAAGCAAGGATGTCACCATGAGAAACTTTATGGTAGACTTCTGATGTCAATTTCTCCTTCGTTGGTAGCTGGCACTCATTCTCCCCTACTCCATGTGGAACTTGTTGAAAGCACAGGAGCTTAGAGACATGGTATAGTGTACTGGGTAGGAAATGGAGAATCAGGTGGCCTGAGCTGAATTCTTGGTTCTGCCACTTATTAGCTGTGGGAACTTGAAACACATATTTGATTGCTGTGCCTCAGTTTTCTTATCTGTAAAATAGGAATAATAGTAGCATATGGATTGTTCTGCAGTATAAGTAAGGGGAATCATGTAAAACGTTTAACAGAGTGACTGGTACATAGTAAATACTACATAAATGTGTTTAGTAACAAAACTTACTAAATCTGAAAGTATATATAAGTGAGGTGGAAAGAGCATGGGTTTTGAGGTCAGATTATATTATGTTCAAATGCTAGCTTGTACCCTTATTAGCTCTGTAAAAATAGGGATGATACTTCATAGGTTTGTTGTAAGAATGAAATGAGATAGTACATGGAAAGTGCCCAACAGGAGATTCACTTAGTAGGGGCTTACACAGTGTTAGGTTTCTTTCTTCTTGCCCTATCCATCCTTACTATCTCTTATCTTATATTATAAAATAGTGAATTTCAGAGTCTAATATTTTCAAACAGTGTCTATTATTATGGAAGCAGTACATGTGCATGGTGGAAAGTTAGAAAGCACAAGCAAATAAGAAAATGTAAACCTCATACCCTCTTCCCTGAGTTACCTATGTTAATAGGTAAATGTATATTCCTTACTGGATCTCTTTCTATACATATATATTATACACATATAATTAAAATACTTAATGTAACATACATATACATATATATTTGTCTTTTATAATACCAAAAAGATATCAGAAAGTACATACTGCTTATAAACTGCTTTTTCTTATCCATCAGCAATTGCCAACTTCCTATTAACAAATTTCTAAGTCATCTGAAGTCAAGGTTGTATTTAAATTCCCCCTGAGTGTTCCCAGAATGCCTTTTATGGATGGTTTTCCCAAGTAGTGTCCCATCCAAGACCACGTGTCCCATCTGGTTATGTCCATTCAGTCTTTGTTCATCTAGCACACAATCCTTTTATTTTCTCTTTCACTTAATGCCAATGACTTTTGAAGAGATCTGACCAGTTGTCCTGCAGAATCCCACCTTTTGGGATTGCGTGTTTATTTTCTCCTAGTGTTATTTATTCATTCATTCATGAGATAAAGTGTTTGAGATACACTTGATACATTCATGAGATACAGTGAAATGCATAGCCTTAAAGGGTACAATTCAATGAGTTTTAAAAAATGTACATCTGTGTAACGACCAACTGAGATTAAGATATGGAACATTCCCATCACCTCAGAAAGTTTCCCTGTGTCTTCTCCCAATCCTCGGTGGGCAACCTTGTTATACCTTCTGTTGCCATATGTATGTTTGCCAATTGTTAAACTTCACAGAAATGGAATTGTATACTATGTACTCATTGTAACTGACCCTTTTCACTTAATATATATTTTCAACTCATTTACATCCATTACATATGTCAGTATTTCATTCCTTTTTGATGCATCATATACTAATGTTTAAATATATCACAATTTATTTTTGCAATCTCCTGTTGATGGACATTTGGTTGTTTCCTGTTATTAGCTATTATGATTCACGTTGCTATGAGAATTCTTACACAGGTCTTTTTGTGGATGCATCTTCATTACTCCTGCGTAAATATTTAGGGATAGAAGGCTGGTTGTAGGGTAGATGTATGTTTCAGTTTACAAGAAACTGCCAAACTGGTTTCCATTTTACACTCTTATTTGCAATGTATGAGAGTTTCAGTTACTTCCTATCCTAATCAACATACGATGTGGCCAGTCTTTTTTATTTTAGCCATTTTAGAGCATGCAAAATATTATTTCTCTGTGTCTTAGACTTGCATCATCCCAGTAATTAGTGATGTCGAGCTCCTTTTCATATGCTGGTTTGGCCATTTTTGTAACTTCTTTTGCTATATGTCTGTTCAAAGTGTATTTGCTCATTTTTAAAGGTGGGCTGATTATCTTTTTTGCTATTGATTTGTAGAAGTTCTTTATATATTCTGGATAATAAATTTTTTGTCATATATATGTATTGAAAATATTTTCTCTCTACCTGTTGCTTGCCTTTTCATTTTCTTAATAATGTCTTTTGATGAGATGACATTTTAAATTTTGATGAAGTCTAGTTTATTTTTTCTTATAATTAATAATATGGTTATTATATGTATTTGTGTCTTCTACAAGAAATATTTGCTTTCCCCAAAGTCAGAAAGATACTTTCCCTCTGTTTTCTTCTAGAATTCATTGTAGCTTTAACTTTTATATTTATATCTATGATAATTTTGAATTAATTTTGTGTAGTGTGAAGTAGGGGTCATGGTTTCACGTTTTCCCCATATGCAGTTGTTCTAATCCTATTTATTGAGAAGAATTTTCTTTTCCCTGAACAGCCTTGGTGACTTTATTATTATATGTGGTCAAAACAATTGACAATATATATGTGGACCTGCTTTAGGATTTTGTTCCATTGATCTATTTGTTGATCCTTATGCAAATATTACACTGGAATCAGGTGAACCCTCCATTACTTTTTTCTTCTTTCTCAAATTAAAAGAAAATTCTATATTCTAGGTCCTCTGCATTTTATTTACATTTTAGAATCAACATCTCAATTTCTATAAAAGCCTATTGTGATTTTGATTGGGATCATATTGAATCTATAGGGTGATTTGGGGAGGGTTGCATTTTAATAATATTGAGTCTTCCAATTTATGAATGTGATATGTCTCTGTTTTTTGGTTTTCTTTAATTTCTTTTACATATATTTGGTGCTTTTAGTGTAGACATCTGACACAATTTTTCTTAAATTTATTCCTGAGTATTTTTATGTATTTTGGTGCTATTGTAAATGGAATAATTTTATAAATTTAATTTTCTAATTGCTGTTTGATATTATTTCTAATTAATATTCTAATATTTCTAATTAATATTAGAAATACAGTTGATTTTTGTAAATTGGCCTTGTATTCTTCCACCAGAGGGGAGAAGAATCATATAGGTTTTGGATGCCTCCCACTTTACTTCTCTCCCTGAGGTGATATTGACATCAAGTCCATGATAGTGAACTAAATTCAGTTTAAAATTCTTGCCTGGCAGCACCAAAGAGTAGGGTGTGTGAGTCCATATTTTTTTTTTCATTTAGCTTTGCTTATATATTTCCTTACAAAAAAAAAAAAACCAACTCAGTAAAACTGTAGAGAAAAAAGCAAAAATGGGACCATCTCTAGAAATTGAGAAGTCAGAGTCATATAGGATCCTGAGTGCTATATAGGTTATTTGACAATATGGAAGTATATTTAACCCTTCCACTTATACAGAATTTTATAATTTAGAAAGAATTTTTATACATCATCTTACTTTATCTTTGCAATGATTTAATGAGATAATTGGAATGGGCATTACTCTCCTCATATTAAAGATGTTGAACCAATGATCAGAGAGGTTAAGTGACTTGTATAAGGTCCCACAGCTAATTAGAAATTGACCTAAGATTTGAAACTAGGTTTTCTGCTGTAGTGTACTACTGCATCTGCCTGGT
Source organism: Eulemur rufifrons (assembly GCF_041146395.1). Classification (NCBI taxonomy): domain Eukaryota; kingdom Metazoa; phylum Chordata; class Mammalia; order Primates; family Lemuridae; genus Eulemur; species Eulemur rufifrons. The sequence goes on along the minus strand of NC_090989.1, from coordinate 224,152,554 downwards.
AACTACAGTGAGATCAGGAGGATCCCTGAGAAACCAGTTGAGAATATTGCCCAACTCTCCTGTGGGGTAGCCAGCAACTTTCCAAATCATCGCCGGGAGAGGCTGGTTTCATTCTGACAACAAAAACCATTTGTCCTCTTTTCTTGTGGAAATTTCCCACTGGTTCTTGATTTCACTTTATTCCCCCTTTCCCAATAAATCTCTGTTTCAGTCAGAAACCAGAGGCCTTGCTTAGAAATTTCACAATGGACCTGTTCTGATATGTAAGTGACCATTTAAAAGGATTATTCATGCTTGCTGGTTGGGATTCAGAATTCCGTGGTGCTCTGACGTGGTAATTTGTCTTGGGTATTTGATCTGTTGTGTGGCTCCCAGGTGGATTCTCATGATGTACACTTTATAAGTTTTCTTCTTCCTAGGTAAAATAAATGTGGCTTCAAAATTTTGATCTCAATAGTGGTTTCCCATATAGCTTAATTTTTTTAAAAAAATTAATAAATTCACAGGAATGTGCCCATAAATGCCAGCCCTGGAAGAATGGCCACTGAGTATGTTGTTGAGACACATTAAACGGCACATTTGCCTAAACCCCTGGGATTCCAGAATAAGAGGGCGGGGGCTGTACACTTGAAACTGATGAATTATTCAGACAAACTTTTATTGTTCGCAGACAATTGTGGTTCCCCGAGGGAAGACTTTCGGTTATCTTTAATTTCTACTCTTACAGTGTCACTAAAACAAGGATTCCATTTACCCCAGAATGATACTGTCTCGGCCTTGAAAGTGGCATTCTTTTGGGGCTTTGTCATTCTGAATGTATCTGATTTGTGGCTGGAGATGAGTCTGTGTTGCTGAAAACATTTTGGTCCAAATGATTTGTGAAGTAAAGCAATTCAAAGTATATTTGTGGCCGAAAGTCCATCTCCACCCCACACAGAGGTATTAAATAATCCTTTGTGTCATCATCCTTCAATAATATTTATGGAGCACCCATCTGTGCTTGGGGCAGTGCCAAATGCTGTGCAAAATAAGGCAAACACACGCAGACTTGAGCCCTACTCACTAGAGATATTTACAGTCTCAAACAAGGGTACACCCATCTACACTCAGAGGAGCCAGATCTGAGAAGTATGTTTTGACTACAAGAAAGGCCATCTGGGGTCCACCACCCATAAACATGGTGCTGGGGGAATTAGTCCTCTATTTGCTCTTTGTGTCACCCCTGCTGTTCACCATTTATTCACTCCAGAAATATTTATTAAGGACCTTCTATGTCCTAGACATTGTCCCCATGGTGGAACTTACAATCTAATGGGGAAGACAGCAAATAACAAGTAAGGAAAAAATATGGAAACACAATTATAATACAGGTTAAGGGAAATGGACTTGGTGCATTACTAATTGGTTCATACAGAGTACCCAGGGAAGGACTTGCTGAGAAGGTTATGGGCAGGACCAAAGATAAGAAACATGCAGCTGGACCTGGCTGTGATGTTGAAATTAGAAATGACCCATAGTCCATATGAAAATACTTTCTCCTCAGAATGTAGTCTACAGCCATTTGTTGCCAATCTCCAATCTAAAACATGTACTATAGCTTTATCTTGAACATACTCAGTTGGTCTCTGGAATCCAGACAGTATTAATCCTGCAAGAATGCAGGTTTCTACTGATCTATAGTGATCTTGATTCTTACCATGTCCTTTAGATCGCTGCTAGTTCATCTCCCAGATCAGTCATGATGGATGACAGAAATGGGAGAGATAGCAAGTGGGCTAATATCTAATTACTCAGTCTCCTATACGTTGCTTCTGCCACAGAATGATGGGAATTATTTTCCCTCAGCAGATAAATATGTTCAAGAATCTCCTGTATTATTAAAAAAAAAGCCCTTATCATAGTAGTTATTGCCCTGAAACTCTTTATAGTTGATTCAGTTAGGATCAAGGAAGGAAAGAGATGGCAACCTGAAAAGGGATTTGCTAGGGAGAACTTAATAATAGTAACTTAATAACCTGGTCTATAGAGGTATGATTGAGGCTCAGGAAACAAAATAGGTCAAGAAGGAATGGGGAGGGGAACCTAGGACTAGAAATAGTAGGAAGCTGTTAACACCCCAGGACTGAGAAGGGGTGGGGGAAGGATTGGAGTAGCCATAGCCTGGTGAGGTCTGGAGCTGTGGAAGATGGGCTGTCAGACAGGAGCTGAACTGGGGAGGGAGGAAGAAACACCCTGGCTTCTCTCTTTTCTCATCCTCCAGTCTCCTGCTGGAGCCTCCTATGGGCCAAACCCAGCTGGAAGACAGAGGGCAGCCTGTGGAGTCCAGCCTGCCAGGGAAGGAAGCAGGAGACTGAATGAAGTGGGGACTCCAGGGTGGAAAGGGGCAAACGAAGAACAACCAGCACAGCCAGCACAATGGCCAGTCTTTCTGCTAATCTGTCCTTGCTCATCTCCTAGTCTCATCCTCTTCCCTCTGTGTTGGCCCTCAGGCACAGAGAGTTGAGTTAATCATACTCATCATTGAATAATCTTTTCATAATTGGTCCGATGGAAGGTCCATTTCTCATTACTTAAAAAAAATTAATGTGTATCTTTTTTTCTGAGATTGGCTGGACCACCATAGACAACCACAAGAATGTATTTTTTAGGTAGTCTTTTGTGTATATTGTTTTATTTGCATATGTTTTTATGTATTGTGACTAGTACTGTGTAACAGATTATATTTGATTTCTTACTTTTTTCCACTAAAACTATGTTTTAAGATCCTCTCCGTGGCTCTGCGTGCATGCAGGGCGTTGCTTCTGACTCTGCATCACAGTCCGTGTGCATCCTGGCATTCTGCCTCTCACGTCCCTCAGCAGTGACAGTCAGACTGCCTTGCGCCCTGCCGCGTAGGCCCCCTGTGCACGTGTGTGGGACTTCTGTAAGATGTGTATCCAGGAGCAGAATTGTCAGGTCAGAGGGGTGTCTGTACTTAATTTAGTCCATTTTGACCAAATACTGTTAGATTGGACTGCAGATTGCCTTCTCTCATATACTTCCACCAGTTCCTGAGTTTCTGTGTCTTCAAATACAGGCCAACACTTTATGTTATGTAGCTTTCTAATTTTTCTCTGGTAGAATAGATATAGAATAACATACCATTGCCATTTTAATTTTTCATTTCTCGTATTATTGAGTTAGATCATCTCTCCATGTGGTTGAGAAATTTGAGGGGGGGGGTTCCTTTTCTATTAATTGCCCATTCCTGTCCTTTGACCATTTTTCTATCTAGGATTCTTTTTTTTATTGTACAGGTTTGCAGAAGTTCCTTATATATTCTAGATATTAGACCCTTGTCCGTTTTAGGCACTTCTAATTTTCACCTTTTTCCTTTAGACAGAATTTTGCCCCTGAGTTCTGTATCAAAAGTGATATTAGTAGATAGATCTTTTTAGATAACTCAAATTTAACAGGTATAAATAGCAATGTTTCTAATTTGTCCTATAAATTATTCTTCTTGTGTTTACTCTCTGGGTGAATTACCTCTCACCCAAAAGTAAATCTTGGAATAATTGTAGACTTCTAATTCTCCCTCATTCCTGATGTACCGCTAGTCACTGGGTTTTGTTAGAAGAATCCCTTAATGTTTCTGAATTGTTCTTTTCCCCTCTCCAGCCCTACTTTTACTTTCCTACTTCAGGTTCTCATTATCTTTTGCTTGGACTATTGCAATGGTCAATAAACTGGTCTCCCTGCCTCTGGACCTCCTCTACTTCATTCCATATTCCAGACCATCCCAAGGGCAGTTATTTTAAAGAAAAAAGTCATGCATTTCCACTTTAAACTGTTTAAAATCAGTTGGTGGGCTTTGAATGTCTGCAGAAGGAGATCCCACCTCCTGATTATATAACGTGCATAACCTGATTATGAACATCTCACTCCTGCCTACATTCTTACTCTGCCCTCTGGACATGTACTGCTTACAGTTCCCCAGAGTTCATGGCCATTAACACTTCTATGCCTTTGCACATGCTTCTCTCCTTGAAATGTGTTTCTTTTGCCCCACCCCATTCTACTTTGTTCTTCCTTGACTTTTATGGCTTAAGTCAAACATCATTTTCTTGGTAAGTCCTCCCTTGATGTTGTCTTCCCTCCACCCCAATATAAATTCCTAAACGTTAACTACTGTGAACTAGCAACATGCTCGTTTTGACCTTTGTACATAGATAAATTCGGTGGTTTGGTTGCAAAGGAAAATATACTTGAATAAGAAGAAAATTAATGGTGCATAATTGTCCAATCTTCTTTGAATGTAATAAAACAATGACCAATTGTGTTTTTCATTTACACTTAGGTGAGTTTGTAATGAGTTGGATTTTTAGTAATGATATGTGGGTATTGAAGCTCTTAGCACATGTAACTCAATCAAAGTGAGAGAAAAGAAAGCAACCACAGAGCAGTTATTTCCTAGTTGACAATCAAAAACTCTCCACAGCCTGAACCTGAGCTCAGGGTTGTTTATTTCTTTCCCTCATGCTATTTGCATGAGGACTGGATTCATTACTAGAACATTTAAAGGATGCATAACATTGCCTTCCTCTATGGCTTTTGTGCTCACCTACTGGAAGGGCTGCTGGCAGTGGTTCCAGTCTGTTGTTTGGTGTTTCTAAGAGTTGGTGTCTAATGGGAAAGTGATCTCATGCCTACAGTTAGTAGAGAGCATTTATGTATTAACTGGGTGGCGTGAGAGGAATAGATTGTTAACATTTAAAACTATAAACTGCGGGAGATTTGGAGATGCTAGATAAACCATCTTTTATTCAATTTTTCAGAGCGATCTTGGAGTTCTGCTATCTGAGTTGGTCAGAACAACACTGTTGGATGAGCATTAAGTGTCCTGAATTCCAAAATATTTAGTTGTCATCACCTTCCCGTGTGAATTGAAAGATGAACCGTTTCTGAAAGTCAGCTCTCTTTTGTCTGCTATATTTGCAAGGACTCTCTGTCACTCTTTGATTCTGTCTTTGGAAGGGCATTGTCATTGTTTAGGGTGTTCAGCAGCCTATTCTCAGCCCTTCCACTGACTTGGCTCTTCTGGTCTTTGGTAAGTCACTTTGACACTTGGTGGATTGAGCCAGTACTGAAAGAAGCCCCTTAGCGTCACCTTGTGTGATTGGGGATTAAAGACCATTTGAAGCAGAGGTTTCCATGCCACCCAGTCTAGAACATATAAGTAAGTGGCATGCCATTGTTCTCCAGTGGGAACATTAACTTCATGGCCTGTCTTTATTTATAATCTCAACTTGGTTTTTGGAGGGTTCATTTGATTCAATAACCTCTCCCTTTTATTCCTTGTGCCTTAAAATATTTATTCAATTTAAAAATCAATCCCATTGGTTACTGCAAAGAGGCATGAAGTAATGTTTTGGGCTGATAAAAATGTTCCATATCTTGGTTATGGTGGTAGTTACACAACCATATATATATATATATATCTATATATCTATATATCTGTCAAGACTCATGCAACTGTACACTTTAAAGTAATGAATTTTACTTTATGTAAACTATAGGTAAAATATAATCACAAAGGTGATAAAATAATCAAAGTCTATTTATTTAAAAATAAAATGAAGCAGTTCTCTTGCGTCTCCTTTTAGACTGGGTTCAGGAATCATCACTCTCTTTGAATGGCTGTAGTTACAGGCACAGAGGTTTGCGTTTACTAGAACATCAATAAACACTGGGCAGGTTCAGGTGAGTTGAGTGACCTCTGGAATCACTGTCCACTGCTTCCCTTTTTGTGATAAACCAGAACATAAATATACTATCTGTGATTTTATCTTCTTTGGCAGAGACGTAACTTACCTATAAAGTCAGATGTTCTAAGATTTCAAGGTCATTAGTCAAATTTATTGATGGTACAAAAGATATAAGGAAGACAGACTAGCCCTGCCCAACTCTGAACCATATGCTGTGTTGAGCCACCAGAGAAGTCTGGCGCTTGGCAATGCTTTTACGTGAAAGAGGATGATGACAAGTCATCTTGGCCCTGAAGATACTTCTGGAGTGAAAGAACATTGTACTTTTTGTGTGTGCTTTGTATTTTGAAATGTAGTTTGTAACTCTCACCAAAAAAAAAAAAAAAAAAAAAAAGTTTTAAAATGGATTTTAAGCTCCAACCTCCAGGGGAGTGTTAGGCTGGGCCTGTTGGAATGCTGCTCAAACGCTTGCTAAATATAGTTGATTTCACTACTCATCAGGCTGAAAGAAGAATAGTATCTAAGAGAGACATGCAGGGTGAATCAAGAAGCTGCCCGAAAGCTTTGCTTGCTCAGCTAAGTGTAAGAGTGAGAGTGTGGATGCATTTGTATCAACATTTACAATGACTCTGATACAGCGTCTTATGTGATTGTCATGCAAACCCTCAGATATATTTGAGGCAGATGCTATACTGACATTGTATTTATAGAAAAATAGGATGTTGAGAGGTTAAGTAACTTGCCTAAGCTCACACAGCAAGAAAGAAGCAGTCAAACCTGGTCAGATTGTTTGATTCAAGCCTCATAATCTCTTTACTCTTCTGTATTGTTGAGAGCAGGAAAAGTTCTGATTGTACCTTGAGTGAAAATCCTTTGTGTGGGTTGAGGGGTGGGGTGGGGTGGGGTTGGAGAGAGGGACCTATATTACACAAAGGGTAGTTGATGACATAGGATAAGTAGAATTAATTTCAACCCAAGGTGTCTTGTAATTTTGACCTTGAACATCATCACTACTGTTTAGTAAAACTCTGGAAGAAGCAGTCCTGGATTTAACTTAAGACTTCCAGGAAAATGTTGACTGGAGTTCAAGGTAAGGTTGGAAGTTTTATACCCTTGCTTCAGGATCTGCTTGAAGTTGTAGGATCATCAGTAGCGGCTGTTCCCACAAGCATTTATCAGGTTTCAGCAGCTTTTCTCCCTTAGTTTCTGTGTAAAGTGGGTTAAGCAGATATAATTCCTTCTCTCAAAGAGTTTTAAATCTGAGACAAGACAACCTGATGACCAGAAACATAAAAGATACCGATTAAGTACAACAGGTTCCCTTAGTAAATAATGTATTAGCAGTTGGGTGTAAGATGTCTGTGCCTAGAAAAAAATGAAAACAGATCTTGTTAGCCCCAGTCAAGGTAAGGGGTGAAATCCAGGCCCCGGGATCTAGTCATCTCATCTTTGATCAGGTTTCTGCCTGAGGTTTAAAATTGTCTTTTGGAATTCCGAGCTCTTTTAGAGTTCTCGATTGCATCGGTGGCTTATATTACAGCATGAAGGAAAACTCTTTGGTGACTTGACGCCTGTATTTGAGAATGCAAGATCCATTCAGGACTCACAGAAAGAGTGTATCAGTCAGGATCTTTGTGCAGCAAATGAGAGAAGAGTAGCTGACATGGGGCCTAGATAGTACATGGAATTGGTTGGCCCACATAACTGAAGTAGGTTGGCCTCAGGTGAACCGGGATCCAGCAGCCCAGATGATACTACCATTTCACCTGGATACTCCCTCTCGCCTGCTCTGCCTTAGAAAGGTGCTTCTCTGATCCTCAGGCTCTCTGCTTCTGGCTGTCTAGGCCAGAGTCCAGGCAGCAAGCATCTGCAGGATGTCTAGACCTCACACCCTTATGTCACCGTCTATGAGGATGAGAGATGAAGCTTTTCTGTCCAAGAAGAAACTGAAAACATCACCCTGAGTCTTGCCTTTAGTTGGGGTTTGTGCCATCTCTGGCCTGTTGATTCGCTGGGGCCATGGGAGATGGGATAGGCTGACAGTCTTACGCCTCCCTCCTCTCATTAGGTAGAGCCAGGAGGAGGTTATTCCTTCCCAAACCAAATGACTGAGAATGGATGCATTTGTTCTCCAAAGCAAGATCTTTCTTTTTTCCTTCCAGAAGGAGTAGCTGCAGTAATTTGGGACCCAATAGATAAGCAAAGGGGTGTGAAGTAGGTGCGTGCATTGGGGTGCAGTTCTGGGGGGCATTCAAGACCCTCTTCTTACCTCCACACACCCCTGCAAATCCTCTGCTGCTCACCAATAGCTGACAATGGTATTGGAATTGGAATGGTGGTGCATATGCTTAAGTGGTCATCTGTCCTTTCCCCTCCTCTCCTCTCTCCTCCTTTCTCCCTCCCTCCCTTTCTTCCTCCATTTCTTTCTCCCTCCCTCCTTCCTTCCTCACCTTCTCCTTTCTTATCTTCCCTTCCTTCATTCTTTCCCTCCCACCCTTACCTCCTACCTCCTACATTTTCACTTTCCAAAAAACATTCTTAGCCCCTTCTGTGTGCCAGGCATACTTCTTGGTCCTGGATGTCACTGCTGGAGCTCATCTTCCCTACGACATCCGTTTTTCCGATGGAAAACTTCATTGTCAACAAAATTTATTAATATTCTCTGTGTAAGGCATTCTGCTAGATTCAGAGAAGTCCATGGCTTCAATCTGACTCTCAAGTAGAGACCTGGAGAGTATTTTCAAATTATGATGCCATTGCATTCCTCAGATTGTCTTACACAGATTCTACTACCTAAATTTAGGGGTGGGAGGGAGAGAGAGAATATGCTAGAGAGAGATAATATAGTTTAAGAAGAGCAAGCATTTATGCCTGCCAGTGTACTCACATGAGCTCATGCACGAGATGGGACAAGGTACTCTCTGACCTTCATTGGCCTCTGCATTTGGACTACCTGGGTTTGAACTCTGACTCCTCTGCTTTCTGGCTCTGTGACCTTGGGCTGATTCCCTAACCGCTTCTCTGGGTATCTTAGTCTGTTTTCTGTTGCTTTTAACAGAATATCTGAAACTGGGTAATTTATTTAAAAAAAAAAAAAGAATTTATTTCTTATATTTCTGGAGGCTGAGAAGTCCAAGATCCAGGGGCTGCATCTGGTGAGGGCCTTCTTACTAGTGGGGACTAATTGCAGAGTCCCAAGGTGGCACAGGGTATCACATGGTGAGGGGGCTGAGTGTGCTAGCTCAGGTCTCTCTTCCTCTTCTTATAAAGCCACCGGTTCCCCTCCCATGACAACTCATTAACCCATTTGCTCATGAATCCATTAATGAGCCCTCATGACCCAATCACCTCTTAAAGGCCCCACCTCTCCATACTGCCACATTGGGGATTAAGTTTCAACATGAGTGTTGGAGGGGACAAATATTCAAACCACAGCACAGGGTCTCTTACTGATGATTAAATGAGGTAATATATGGATAGTGCTTAGAGCAGTGCCAGTCCACAGGGCAAGCTCGGTGGGCGTCAGCTGTTATTGTCATGACCATGGAGCTTTATGACAACGGAAGCGCAGCCGGTGGATTCTTACTCTTCTCACGTTCTTCCACGTGAAGATCTAAACCTTTGCCAGTGGCTACACTCAGATCCCTTATCCCCCATGCACATAAGTGGTGACTGTGCAATGCTCCTGCTGTGGGATACCCCCCATTTCACAGCACAGCAAGCTCTTAGAAGACCGCTGTGTGAACCTCCAGCATCTGAATTTTGTAGTTTTTCAGATGACCTGGTAAGTCATGATTGTTAATTTTCTTTAGCTCTTTTTTGTACATATATTAAAGCTTTCAGTTAGTGGCCCTATTGCCTTTTGATCCATGCCTTTTTATTAACACCCTCTAAAGTTGTTGCAATTGAGACAACTTGGCTTTTTCTATTAGGTGCTTCCATAGAACACATATTGAATCTTAGAAGCCTCATCTCTTTTGAAAAATTGTCTTTCTGGGAAAATGCAGACCTACTTTTAAAACACATCTGTGTCTGTCTGTATGCTGGCCAAAATCCATTACCTCCATACAGACCTGAAACATTTATCCCTGCCACTAATTCTGATGATAGAGTTTTGACTTTGAATTGCATACACATCCCATTAAAACATACCATGTGATTTGTGTGCATATTGTAAGCATGTGTCCGTTTCACAATCTGTTTAGTAGTTCGGCCAAAAGCTACAAAAGTGAAATAAGAAAAACATCATGATTAAATGAATTGCTCTGTGATACACCTGTGTGTGGGGGAATGAGAGGACAGAGGAGAGATTTGCAAAAGCGGCTTTCTTGGTTACTAATGTAACACTGGCTACTTTTTTCAACAATTACTATCTCAACCCCAGTTTATTGTTAGAATGGTTGTTTTTTTGCTTTCATAATGACTTTAGAAAAAAATCGTGAGATCTTCTCGACTCCCTTTATACGTAAAGCTCTATTCACCAACTTCTCTGTCACACTAAGGAGAGATGTGGAAGGTGGAAGGTGGGCATTCCTCCCCAAATGGGATTTTTTTCCATGAATCTTATCAAATCAGGTGGATGCTAGGAGCATGAGAAATTGGAGAGTGAGGGCTGATTTGGACAAGGCTTTTGGATTTAAAGAGGAAACTTCCATCAAGGGCCAACTCCTTGAGTAAACTAGAGACCAGAGGCTGGGTTGTGGCTCCGGGTGGGCATGACATTGAGCTGGGGTGGGGCAGGCTAGAGGAAGATCTCATGGAGATGCAGCAGGAAAAACAAAAGGATGTGAGTGTGGTGGTATCTGACTCTCATCACTTCTCAGAGCCTCATCTTCCCCAGCTGGAAGGGAAATAGTCAGGGCTGGGATAGTGGCGGCTCTTCTCCACAGAGTCCCCAAGGACCCACGTTCCTGCTAGCCCCTATCCCTGCCTCCCTTGGATGTAGCCTTTGTCCTCAGGATCCCAGACAGTGGGAGCTCCAACCACCGTGTCTGCATTTTAGGCACTGGCTGGAGAAAAGGATAGAGAAGAAGAGCAGAGGATGTACCATCCACCATATTTTAAGGAGGTTCACAGAAGTGGACAGTTGACACTTTTGTTTATATCCTATTGGCCAGAACTTAACAATGTGGCCACACCTAGCTCCAAGGGAAGCTGGGAAATGGAGTCTTCATTCTGAATGGCCATGGGCACAGCTGAAAATCAGGGGTGTTCTTATTACAAAAGAAGGGGATGATGGTTATGGAGAGACAACTAGAAGTCTCTGCCATAGGTTTAGATGATGTCCTAAAAAAGCTATGTAGTATATTGTAGTCTGTGTAGATGTAAAATGTCTCTAATCTTTGACTGCTAAAAAAGTTTTTTCTTTTCTCTAGATTAAAGAATTTAAGATGGCATAAACTATGAGGATGATATTTTTGATGGTGATGATGAGGAGGAGGAGGAGGAAAAGGAGGAAGAGGAGGAGGATGAGGAGGAATGTCTACTAGAGAAAAGATTCCATGCTATAGGATATAGCAACTCATAGCTCAATGAGAAAAGCGTTATTTCCCCCATTTTACAAATAAGTAAATGGATGCTCAGAGTTTGAAAAACCCACTGAGGTCAAACCAGTCCTTACCTATGGAGTCATGTGATAGGGCAACAAAGACTGGGAACAAGATTTTTGGAAACAATGTGGCTTTCAGTTGCAAGTAACAAAAAACCCTGAATTTCAGATGGTGTAAACAATAAAAGTTGTATCTCACATTTTAAAATGTCTACACAGCCGTAGCTCCAGAGGTGGCTATTTTATTGCCACAGTGATGTCATGAAGGAACCAGGTTCTGTCATCCCCAGTGAGATGTCCTCATGGAAGGGCCCCAGCAGTGCCAGCTGTCACCCCCACATATGACATAGCCTTATGGAAGAAAAGAGACTGCCTTCTATTTATGTGTCTTTTTAAAGTAAAGGAAACTTTTCCAGAAGTCCTCCTGTACAGTATTTACCCTGTTCTATAGACACGTCACCTGAGGGGTGGATACCTGAATAAAGTTATGATTCTCTTCATAAGGGCAGTGGTGGGCATGACTTTGGGTGGGCAACTGTCAGTACCTGCTAATTCCTGTATGTGTTTGTTCTTTGCCCGTCCTTAAAGGGTAGTCTAGAATTATGGGTGTTTCCCTAAAAATGCCATTGCCCTTGATGTCACTTGCTTATTACAGCTTATTCACTTACTCATCAGCCAACATTTATTGAATACCTTCTCTGGGTCAGACGGTGTTATGAAGGAATGAAATTCAGTTTACCTTCAAAAAAAGTTGTGATTTAGTGAGAGAGTCAGATACCTTCAGCAACACTTAGTCCAATGTACAGAATGCCATAATAGAGCAATGGGGATACTGAGAGGAAACAGCTTATGTTGGCCTGAGGGATCAGAACTTGTGGCTGTAATAAAGCTTTCTTCTCTTAGATTTGAATGTTGCTCACGGGAAGCCTTTGAATGAGCTTCTAGAGAACTGGAATCATGTCTTCTTCTTCTTCTTCTTTTTTTTTTTTACTATGCTTTGGCCATAGTAGTTGATCATAGTAGTGGTGAGAAGGAATGAATGAGATTAGGCTTCTTGTACAGCCTGCAGGACCGTGAGCTAAGTAAACCTCTTTTCTTTAAACCATCCATTGTGAGTAACAAAGTGCTGTGATGTGGTGATTGAGAGCCTGGGCTTTGGATTCACAAACACCTGCTCAAATCTGACACCCACCATTAGTATCTGTAATGTAGGGAAGTTACCTAACCTCTCTATGCCTGTTTTATCACCTGATGGATGAAAATTAGAGTACTTAACCTTGTCAGGTTGTCACGCAACTCGAATGAGTTAATAAATGTAAAGTGATCAGTATAGAATAAGTACTCAATGAATATCAGCCGTTGTTATTACTTAATAATGTAGTCTGCCTTATGTTTTCTCTTTCATCTAAATTTTCGATTTCATTGAGTTGTTTATTGAAGAAAATGCTGCCTCTTGATCATAACGATTCTGACAACTGGAAGTGAAACTTAAAGCATTTTATGCTTCTTGGTATCTGAGTTGAGAGTTCTTGGAGTTTTCACAGACATTTCTAGTCTGTGTCTGATAAATATTACATGCCAATATTTCCTACATGCTCTCTACTCAGTGCTCCCCACTTCCTAAAAAAGAAAAAGGTATACTGTTGAAGAGTTGCCAAATTTTCTCCACAAGTAGCTGAATTTTCCTTAATTGATGAAATCACCCTTTGTTGATGGGCCCATTTCCATGGGGATTTCTAGATCCTCTTAGAGTTAACCCTCTGGGTCCCCGCTTCTCTCCCCCAATGGTTTAGGTATCTTTAAGCATAGGAGTCCAGTTGGTCATGGCAGGCACGTGTCACAGACAATATATCCTCTAATTGGTTGCAGGGACCATTTTCTTAATAGTGTTCTCCTTTTATAGAAACTTTGTGCTGTGTTTAATTTATAAGAAGAACACAGTATTCCAGAGCATACTATGTTGTTTGTTGTTATGTTATGTTGTTTAGGGATAACTGACCTAACAAATGAACAGTGAGGTTGAGGAGAAATCCAGTTGTGTGGATAGCCCTGGTCTTATGTGTGGCTCAGAGACTGGGGATGCAGATGTGTTCTTTGGGAATAGATTCACAGTTTGACAGGAAACATCTGCTTTAATCTGCTCCAACATCAACAGGATCGATGTGGTAGGAAACCTGCTGTTATTGTGTGGGTTCCCTTTCTCCAGCCAGAGCCTGGCCTGAGATTGGGGCTGTTTGGACAAGCAGCACAATGTGGTCCCATTTATCAAAATATGGACATAACAAGCAGCATTACTTGAGAGTATCCTTTGGCTGTTTCTCTATGTAAAGGGAACATTTTCCCTCTGAATCTGTCTGGCTATCTCCATTTCTTTCCACCTCTTTCCTTTTATTTTTTTCTCTCTCAGCCCATTTCCATTCTGGGCTTCAGTTGTAAGTGTGCACGTCTCAACCTTAATTCTGCCACTGCATCCTCTCCCATGGGTAAGAAAGGCTCCCGGTGGTGGTGACTCTCAGTGGAGGAGGATTCTCCCCAGGGGCATCAAAATATCTGGGAAACAACTGTGCAAACACACAGACTCACACACGCTCACACCCGCAAAACCTCGGAGATTATCCACCACACCTAAGGAGTATCTGCCTCTTCTCATTACCTTCAGAATCACTTACCTAGAATTAATTAAAGATGCTGTTACCTTAGGGAAAACTGCCTCAGTTTTTATTATGTGAAAAAGTAAAGTTGGTATCTGACACGTAAAATTTGCCCTTAGAGAACTCAAAGAATTCAAAGCATTTTGCACCAGTGCATCTGTGATACTAATCATTTAAAAAGTTATTATGCCGCTGATAAAATGTGAAGTGTCGATTCGTAGTACTGAGCTCATGTTACTACCTCCACTATCATTTATGAAATGCTAGTGTCCTAGGCACTGTGAACACTAATAAAGAGATTTGGGAGCTCATCTCCTAACAAAAACACAACCATATTCAGAAAAAAATAAAGGTCCTTTTTCACCTATTCTAGTATAAGGTAGATTGATCAATCAAAAGAAATTGCAAAGGCTATTTCGTATGGTTCCAAACCTTGTGTTGGAATTTGATCCCCAATGTTGGAGGTGGGACCCAGGGGAAGGTGTTTGGGTCATGGGGGTGTATCCTTCATGAATAGATTGATGCCCTCCCTTGGGAGTGAGTGAGTTCTCACTCAGTTAGTTCCTGGGAGAGCTGGTTGTTAAAAAGAGCCTGGCACCTCCCACCTCTTGCTCTCTCACCGTGTGACCTCTGCACACACCCACTCCCCTTCACCTTCCACTATGAGTGGAAGCAACCTAAGGCCCTCAGCAGAAGCTGAGCAGATCCTAACACCATGCTTCTTATAAAACCTGCAGGACCATGAGCTAAATAAACCTCTTTTCTTTATAAATTATCCAGCCTCAGGTATTCCTTTATAGCAACACAAAATGGACTAAGATACCATATCACAGGAGTCCACTCAGATCACCAGGTGAGATAAATCCAAGAGCTTCTATGTTCTTTGTCCTTGACCCCGGCAATGGGTCCAAATGAAAGACAATGAAAGGATCTGCTACTGGTTACTTTCTCTTCTTGTCCTCCCGCTTCCTACCTAATGACCTGAATGCACATGTGCTTCAGATGTCGGCCTCCCCCAGTGTGGACAAACTCATTTCCTTTCTCTTTACCACCCCCCTCTGTCTTGATCAGGCTGGTGTCCACATTGCTCTGGCCAGATATTGTGCTCAGTATGGAGAGGAGGTGCACAAGGAAATGATAAGGCACAGCTCTGCCTTGGAGAATCTCATAGCCCAGGAAGAGGTACAGACAAGTAAGCCAACAATTACAGAAATAATGGTAAAGGTACATTGGTGACACAAAGAAGTGAGGAGTCAGCTTTGGCTAAGATTGAAGCCATGATCCTGACCACAGGCAGAGAGCTTGCACTTAAGGACAAGAGGCAACCTTACTTAGATATAACTCAAATTCATTTCTCCATAAAATTTCCATCATTTTCACCAAGTTGGAATTTATTGCTACTTCCTTAATGGTGTAACACACTCTGTTTATGCTTTTAGGGTTATAACATGCCTTGTTGTATAGTATTTTTGTACATTTATTCCCCAACCCTTGATTATAAATTTTTTAAGGCAGAGAATGTGTGTATGTATGTGTGTGTGTGTATATATATACACACACACACACATATATATATATACACACACACACACACACACACACACACGGGCTGTCCAGAAAGTATCCAGCCATTTTTTCATATAACGAGAACATATTACATGGCTGGATACTTTCCAGATAGCCCTTGTATGTATAAATATTTAAGTGATATTTTAACTATAACATACATAAATACGTAGATACATTTTTGTTGAATTGCACTTAATTGAATTAATCCCATCTTCTTTCAAAATAGAAATTGTGTATTCTGAGATCTAGAAACTATTGTAGAAAAATTCAGTATTATTGTTGAGATTTTAGAATGACTGGCCAATCCCAGGTTTTCCATCTGCATGTGAGGAGCTACGGGACACTGGACAGTGCTAGACCTCACATGACCAGCAAGTAAGTGCGCAGGAAGCCAGATAAACTTTGCAGGGCATGGGGGAAGGTCCAGGGCAGTACTTCCTCCTTATTACTTGAAGGATGAGGTCCCAGCACATAACACAGTGCCCTCCTGTACCCAGTCCCCTGTTTACTCTTCCAGCACCTTGTTTGAAGTGTGTTGAATGATGTCCACATTCCAAATCAGTGGCATTGCTATCAGATCTGAAATAAATTAGCCATGCTTATACTAAGATGTAGGACTGGAGGAATTCCTTCCACAAATGCTCTGCTTATCTGATTATTGGTTAGCCAATGACTTCCTGCCATCCACAAAAAAACCAAAATCGTAAGTGAAAAGTAAATATTAGGTAAAGTGCTTTGAGTCAAAGGCAGTCCACATAAGTTCTGGATGGCTCTGCCGGGACTCCTGCAACAGCACATGATGAAAGCTGGTGTATAAATACCTCCCCTCCCCTGCCCCTTGGGGGATCCTAAGGCATCTGTTTTTCACAGGCTCCCAGAGTGCTCATGCAGGATTAAGTTTCACTCATCTACCGTGGTCATTGGCTTGAGAACCCAACCTTTATTACTTTTCTTCCCTTCCTTGTCTTACTTTTCTTCTCCCCTACCTGTGCTTCCTTTAGTCCCCCAAAATAAACGATGTACACTTAGATTTTTGTTTCAGGATTCAAGTCTCCTCCTGTGGTGCCCAGGCTAAAACTAAGATGTATTTATTCTCTTCTCATCTAGTGTTGAGATATTTTAAAGCCCCAATAATTTTCCCTCCCTATGCAGTTCTAATTATTTGTACCTGGCTTATAAAAGTAGGTAATGAGAAAATTAAGGCCCCCAGACAATTACAGCAGGATAACTCAGAAATGTGCCCAGCTCTAGGGCTTTGTGTTGGGCCCCTTTCAGCAGGCATTCTCAAAGGGGTATTTCTAGCTTTCTGGATTATGTGTGATTTTGTTATTTTATAGAGTCTACTGCTGTGGGACTCTGTGGAAAGAGACTTGATAAAGCTAACAAAATATACATCTGCTACAAGGGAAATTTTATCTCCAAAATGCTATTTCCTCTTCAGTTCTGAATGTTGACAGCTTCTTTCTTTCCTAACGGGGTTCCACAAGTTGGCAGGAAAGCCAAGGTCAAATACCAGTGAGAGGTGTGCTCCGATCCCTGAGTACACCATCCTGCTGCTAAGTTCTCCAAGCTGATAAGATAAGCCCCCTCTGAATCAGATACAGGCCCGCTGGTATCTTTAGGACTGTCTACGACAGAGCCAGAGGAAGCAGGGACAATTTTAAAGTTAGGTTTAGCAGGAGGTCCCATGAAACAGGGTTTTCTTGTCAAAATATGGTGAGACATAGTGATGGAACTGAATTTGGAGGTGCCTTCATTGATAGGGGGTGATGCTTTGAGCTTTCAGGCTAATCCTGCTGGGAAGCACATGTGATCAGCCCCGTGAAGCCCTTCACTCCACCCTCAGACCCCTGCCAAACCCTGGAGACCTAGGGGAAGAAACAGTGAGAATCAGAGAACAAGGGAGTGTGTGCTCCTGGGCCCTGGGTGCGTGTGCAATGCTTGCGTTGTAGCTCCGTTAGTGGAAAATTTTGATCCATCACTTGGATTATCCATATCATGGAACAATGAACTGCATATTCTCTCATTTCCTTCATTCTGGGCAACATCTAATATAATGTAGGGTAGGCATTTTTAGCCACAAAGATATACTGAGAAGTGAAATTAATGCTGGAAAATAGTACATTACACAGCTCATCAGGCAGGAAGAGGCAAGAAGGCATATAAATGCTGCTATATTGTGGGGGCAACAGTATTTTCAAAATCTGTTTACTTCAGCCATAGCCACTGAGGCCTTACTCCTTTTCCTGGCTGTCATGAAAGATCATCCTTCTATGTTGGCACTCACGGTTCTCAAGATTTGGTGGCAGGCATATGCCAGACTGTGGAGGAGGCCAGGGAAAACTTTCTAGCATTGCCTCAGTTGGACTGTGTCTCTCCCCTGCCACTGGTTTCTTGGGCTACTTTAATTTCATTTTCTGTTATGGAAACCTCTCGCTGTAGCTGTTCCCTGCTTGGCTTACGCTTCACTTGAGACACACAATTACCTTTCTGATACCACCACGGAGCACAGGACTTAATTCTGCCTTGGATCTCTCCTTTTTCCTCTCTGTTCTGACAAGAGGCAGAGCTGTTCTTCTTGGGGCCACGAGGGCCTTTCCCTCCACTTTGTCCTTCTGTCTGCCACATCCCGGTGTTACAGACTTCATATAATCACCTGCTTGCATGATTCCATTGTTGTCTGCTGAATTTGACCAAAGGCATCTCAAACTTATTTGAACTACAGGGTTCATAGCTACCTGCCAACCACGGTGCCCCATTTCACTGGCAAATCAACTAGAATGCTGTTGTATTTACCTTTGTGGACGCAGAGGAAGGCGTCCCCTGAGAATCTGCCCCGTGGGGTTTCTGTCACCTGCTGCTCAGCTTTGGCTTAGACAGAGGTATCCTGCACTGGGAGCGGGACTCTGCCCCTGTGCTTAGCTCTACAGACAAGTGCTGTTATTTTTAGCTCGCAGACCTTTTAGTCAACATCCTGCAGCGTTGAGGGTGTGAGAGAGAGGCGCTTTGGAAATCAGACCCTGTCGCTGATAGCTTGTCCTGGGCTGAAAAGGTGATGGGAGAAAGGATGCTTTGTGTTCTGAACAGAAGAAAACCGGGCTCTGCAGTTGCCACGGCAGCCATCCCGTTTCCTCACCTAGCTGCTGCCCACTGCGTGACAGGATGGCTCTCCCGACTGGCCCGACTGGCGAGGCCCTGGCGGCTGTGCCTGTGGTGGCCCCTCGCTTACTCCCATCTGAGCCCAAGGAGTCGGTCTTATCAGCTGGCTGCAGTGACAGTGGGAGGGGACCGGCACCCTTGTCAGCCCCCTCTTCCCTTGTGATTCCCCTTCCAGGTCGCAGCCTAAGCCCCTTCCATCGCCCCACAGCCTCTCGGAGTCAGCGGCAGTAAGGAGGTGTTGGAAGACGAAGTTCAGAGGGTAAAATGACACCGTGTGAGGAAGCAGGCTTATGTGAGCTTTGTAGCTGATTGAAAAAAGAGAATGTGGTGAGGATCCGGTGGCCTGCTTTACAATGGCTGTAACTTTTACTTAACACCCCACCTAAAGCCTCTGCCACCACCCCAACATATATGTAGAAATAAACTCTGCTTTAGAATTTTGATGGAAAAATCAGATCCGAGAAATCTGATGAAATACATTTGATTAAATAGAACACACAGTTGATCGCAATTTCATAGTTTATTAATTTTTCATCAGGAGTGAGATACAGGCACTATGACCTGTACATTTAGTTGTCCGAGAAAGATGAATAGAAGATTTAAAAAAATGAAGACATTATGTTTTAAAGCTCCAAGATTGCTGGCAATTTCTAATGAATATACAGAATCCCCATCACTGGATATTTTATGGGCAAAGCAGCAAAACAAACAAATTTAAATTTTAAAATTTAATGCTTAGCTCCCAGCCCTTATAAGGCTTTGTTCCTCTTCCTCTGTTTCTACCACCTGCCAGGCATCTAGAACAAGGAGGGTGTCCAGGTGGGCAAGAGCAGGTTGTGGGGAGCCTGTGGCTGTGATCAGAGCAGGTACTACATCAGGCCAAGCTGGGCATTTTGAAGCTGAGGTGGAAGAAGCCATACTCGAGGGGTGCTGGGAGGGCTCCCACACCCGCCCTGCAGATTCTCGCAGACTTAGCTCTGCTTAGAAGCATTCCCTGGGAACCAGCACCCATTGCTGTTTCCTTAGCCTTCAAATGCTCCCAGTCTGGCAAAGCCAGTCATCCACGCAGAACCTGGCCCTCTGTATTCCCAGAGCCAAACAAGAATACTTTCATGGTAGAAATGAAAGAATTTTAGGTGTGACATCTAGGGTAGGATTTGTGTCTCTTTTGCAGTGGATGGCCCTTTTCCCTCTTATGGGAATTCTGGTAAGGCCTAACATTGTTGAGAAATCCTCCTCCTCTCCATTCTGCAGAGTGCTAATGCTGCTGGAAGACTGTCTCTTAAAATCAGGTTCCAGTCAGTCTGCAAATGTTCTGTTCTGAATGGTGCTGCTGGCTTTGATCTTTAGTCCTGTTTAAGGACGCTTTCCAAGTGCATGGAAAATGCCTTGACCCCAGTGTTTGGAGCTATCACTGCTTGCAAACCAAATCAAGTTACTATCAAGCACTTTCTGAAAATGTACACCAGGAGGAATCCCTGCTCTCTAATGGGATCAGCCATTCCTGCTGTACTGGTGGCAGTCTCAGCCCAGCCCTCGATCTGGGGCCCTAAAGACCCTGGAGTTATGTCACTCCCAGCAGCAAACCTCTGAAGTGTGATGTCTCAAGTACAGAAGCAGAGCTTCTTTGTTGTCTGAGATTTTGTGGGTTGGAGAAATAGTCAGAAATAGGTCATAGGTGAAGAAAAATCCTCTAATTGTGATCTTGAGTACAAATGAAGGAAACTGACCCCTTTGAATTCATGGTATAGGACTCAAGGTTTGTATTATCTATGAGAAATACAAAAATGGCCCCATTGACCTTGAGTTTATTCACTCACAATGCATATTGTATTTATCATGTTATATTTCAGGAATATTAGATCAAATGGGGAAGTAGGGAGATTAAGCTGTCATATACTATACAAATTATTGCTGTGATGAGTTTTTCTTAAAGTGGATAACTTAAAGCATAAAGTAATTAAGAAGCTATTGCCTGTAATTTAGTATAGCTTTGTGTATCAGTGGATGGCCAGGAGTAGTGCCGTAGAGCTGATAGATCTTACTGTGCACACGTGACCTTCAGGCGTTTATCAGGAGGCAGAACATAGAGTCTGGCCTTGGTGCTTGAAGAATTCAGGACTTCAGACCTGACTCTTTGATGAGTTAGTTGGATCACTTAATCCCTCCAAATTTCCTTGTTTGTAAAATGAGGATGTCAGTGCATGAATTGCCTCATTTGGTGGTTGTGAAAGTTAACATAAAAATGTACTGATGGCGTTGAATGTGCTTTGGGACAGTGAAGTATTATATTATATTATGTTACATTACAAGGGTAAGGTATTATGATGATCGTAGAAATAACACCAATTTAGAATTCATGCTTTGCTCCTGGATGGTTTCTTCTCTAAAAGGCAAAGCTGATGAAAGATAGATTAGTGAACAATGTGGTGAGTGTGTGTGTGCATGTGTCCGTGCCAGGTGTCTGTGCCGAGACACCATGTCCATAGTGTAACACATAGGAAATTGGATGTGTGCTGGTCATTTGCACATTTGCACTCTGATCCATTGACTGCTCTTCCCCTACTCTCTCCTGTGTCTCCCAGAGCTCCATGCCTTAGGCCTCTGCCTACAGCCAACTTCCTCGCTCAGCCCAGAGGTGGGGGCTAGTTCCCGCTGGGTGACTCCAGCACCTGGGCTCCTCCTGTTGTCCCTCCAGCCCTGGAGGTTGTGGCACTTTCTCGATGTTATTTATCTCTGAGTGATCTCATATTCTTCCATTTGGATTCTTAGCTCTTCCATCTCTGGGGTAACTGATTGTCCATATTAAATTCTTTCTGTTTGAAATACCTAGAGTCGGCCGGGCGCGGTGGCTCACGCCTGTAATCCTAGCTCTCTGGGAGGCCGAGGTGGGCGGATCGTTTGAGCTCAGGAGTTCGAGACCAGCCTGAGCAAGAGCGAGACCCCATCTCTACTAAAAATAGAAAGAAATTATATGGACAGCTAAAAATATATACAGAAAAAAAAAATTAGCCGGGCATGGTGGTGCATGCCTGTAGTCCCAGCTACTCGGGAGGCTGAGACAGGAGGATCGCTTGAGCTCAGGAGTTTGAGGTTGCTGTGAGCTAGGCTAACGCCACGGCACTCACTCTAGCCTGGGCAACAGAGTGAGACTCTGTCTCAAAAAAAAAAAAAAAAAAAAAAGAAATACCTAGAGTCGATTCTGCTTTTCTGACTGGACCCTGGACCCTGACTGATACAAGATGCTTACTTTAAAGATAGATATTAGATTAAGACATGGGTAGAACAATTTGCAGAGAAGAAAGATAATACAGAATTTAACTTTATATTCTTTATAAGAGATACATCTAAAACAATGTGATTCAAAATAGTTAAAAGTAAAAAGTTAGGCAAAGATATATAAAAAGTGATTAGCCAAAAAAAAAAAAAAAAAAAAAAGGAAAAGAAAAGCAAAAATCTCAAGGTAATAAAATGTTACATAAAGCAATGAAGATCACTTTTATTGATTTTAAATAACTCATGAATATTTATGTATCCAATAACAGTATCAAAATATATGAAGAAAGGATTCTTAAATGTAAAAAAAAATTTTTTGAGAAATTCTATAGTGAGAGATCATACTGAAATTTTCTTAACTTTAACAGATCAAGCAAGAGGAAAAATTTCCAACAACAATAAAATAATGATTTGTTGATCTAAAAAAATGTAATAGCATTTGATTGGCTTTCTACTTTTTATGAAGGGGGTTTTAGGCATCAATCTTTTTGGAAGGGGCGTGACTGAACTGTCTGGAAATCCACTTATATAGCAAGCACTCAGTTTTTATTCATGTTGAGTTATGTTACTGGGAGGGGCTGAAGGCAATTATGGGGGGGTCGCAAAGACCCCAGCCCCTAACTCTTGGTAGCAAAACAGACCCTCAAGATTTTCTCTTTGTGGGGTGCTCTTTTTTCCTCCACTCATTTCTCACCAGTAGTGCTATGGTCTGAATGTTTGTGTTGCCCCAAAATTCACATGTTGAAAACTAATTACCAATAAGATGATTTTAGGAGGTGGAGCCTTTGGAAGGTGATTAGATCATGAGAGAAGAGCCCTGATGAATGGGATTCGTGCCCTTATAAATAAGGCCCCAGACAGCTGTCTTGCCCTTTTCCACTATGTGAGGACACAGCAAAAAGGAGCCGTCTATGAACCAGGAAACAGCCCCTCATCAGACACCAAATCTGCCAGTTCCTTGATCTTGGACTTCCCAGCTTCTAGAACTGTGAGGAATAAATTTCTGTTGTTTATAAGCCACCCAGTCTATGGAATTTTGTTATAGCACACTAAGACAAGTAGTGCTTCAAGAAACACGGGTGGGAAATGCAAAGGTGAGTCTTGTCTTTTCTGCACTAAACATCTGAGGTTTTGTCAACAGTTTCTCATAGGAAAAATTTTCAGACACTTCACTATCCTTGTTCACCATGAGGTCTGAGATGTCTGAAGGGCAGACATGGGCAGGAAGGAGAGAGGAATGGAGTTCCGAAATAAAGGTAGATGAGAAATGGCCACAGACTCTCTACTTATTTTGTCAAGGGACAGCAGTAGTGACATCTGAGTGGGTTTGGAAGTAAAGCTCAGCTCTCTCAAATTCTCCCTCATCTAGGTAAATTCTGCCTATAAAATACCGTCCTGTTTCCCTGTCCACTTCCAGCTCCTTCCACTGCAAGGAGGGAAGAAAGAAAAGAAGGAAGTGGGGCCATGTATATGCACGCCATGCTTTTCCCACGCAGCATAACATGGTGTAGTATTTGAGGGGTGTCTCTTATTATTTATGGAATGGCAAAGGGTCTTCAGGGTCCTCAGCCCCTAAAGGAGAGTGAGAAAAAGAGGAAGGTAAGGGGGGGAAAGAGAGAGAGAAAGAGACTTTAGCTTTTTTGGTTCATTTCCCAAGGGTTGCCATTGCACGGGAAAAGAAATGACCTGACTCAATCTAATGTCACCTCCCCGTGTCATCTCTGATACAAAGCTCTTCAGTCCTGCTCCTCAGAGCAGTCTCCCTTCAAAGGAGTTTTCACCACCAGATTCAGATTCTTAAGTGCCCTTTTTTATTTTTGCCTTTGCATACTACTTTTATCCTTTCACTTATTTTCCTATTGGTGTGCTAATTTATTTCCTTTCATTACCACATCAGCATGTTTACCTTTTTACTGACCTTCTTTCTCCTTTCTCTGAAATTAATATAATTATATGATTAAACAGATTTCTACTAAGGCAAATTTGGTGTAACCCTCTAGCTAGTCATTTGCTATTCTTTAAAAGAGAAATTTCTTATTTGAAATAATTAGAGAATTATAATGGGAGATCTTTTTAAGGATTCTTCTGGATGCTTTTTCTAGTCTAGGTCACTTCTTTATTGTTTTCTGTATCTTGGCAAGGAAGAAAAACACAAATTTAGAAACAAGGCAGATTTATCAAAGAGAGCAAGAGGAAGGCAGGAGAGGGAGCTCCCTTGATGACAAAGTAGAAACATCCGAGCAGCTGAATTGTTTTCAAAAGATGGCAAGATGTCCCATGTTGACCAGTCCCAAGAAAGGGGGAGGGGAGGCAGGGTGGTGGAGATTCCCAAGGTGCTACTGCTGGTAATGCAGGGATGTGGAGGCTCTCTACTGCTTATGAACCTTCAGGAGGTAGACTTAAAATTCCACAAATATGCATCTTATATTATGTTCCTTATATATAAAACCCAAGAGAGTACTCTCAGAGGATGTTGGGTTTGGAACAAATCCTGTTCTAAACATTGTCCTATTTAGTAGTTAAGATACCTGAATTCCAGAACTATCTTTAATCCAGAATAGGTCAGATGCTGGATATTCTGGGTAAATGGTTTTTGTTTGTGTGTTTCTTGCTTTCTATGTGGGAGGGAAACCATCTTGAAACAACTGTGTTCATTGGCCAAACAGTATAAAAACACCTTACTCATTTTTATTGATTAACAAATTAATGCACTGTTTTGACTTTCATTGTAAGTAAAACCAGGACACAAAAGCAACAAGGGATGCTCAAAGTGGTTTTCTATAATTGGAATCAAAATGAATATGTATTGAAAGCAGACTAGGTTTCACATTTTCCTGACTTTCATTTATTTTTTTAAATTTTTATTTGTATATATTACTGAGGTCCAAGTGCAGTTTTGCTACATTGATATATTACATTGTGGTGAAGTCAGGGCTTTTAGTGTTTTCATCACTGGAGCGATGCACATGGTGCCCACCAAGAAATTTCCCATTATCTACTCCCCTTCCAACCCTCCCAAGTCTCCATTGTCCATTGTTTCACACTCTGCTCCCATGTGTCCACACTATCTAGCTCTCAATTACAAGTGAGAACATGTGGTATTTGCTTGCAGTTTTAGACAGAAAAGAGACACCTGGATTCATAGCTAAGTTTATTGTTGTAGTGGTGGTGGTGATGTTTGTTAGTTGGTGTGTGAAACTTCTTTGTTATACTCTAGCTATATATTTTTAAAATTAAATTTACCATTAAAATCACTTTTAATCAAAGATGTATGTGGATGATTAAAAACTTGCAGAAGTTGCCCAGCAACTGTTTTCATTCTCCCAGAGGCAGAGAAATAATGGAAAGAAGGAATTTGAGATCAGACGTTTTTCCTGTGTTTAAGTTTTCGACTCTGACTTTGGACAAATCATTTCTCCTCCTAAATCTCAATTCCTCATGCATTAAAATGAAAACAAAGATATCATGATCATACTGCCTATTTTCCAGGGTTCTTGTGAGTATCCAGTAAAAAATGTTTTAAAGAAACTTGTAACCTTCAGGTTCTTTACACATACATGTAATTGTTTCTAGCTCCTTTCTGATCTTTTTTCTCATATATACATGAGGGTTGTCCAGAAAGTATCCAGCCATTGTTAATATGATGAGAACAATTACGTGGCTGGATACTGTCTGGACAGCCCTCGTGTATGTTCGTGTGTGTGTGTGTGTGTGTGTGTGTGTATGTGTGTGTGTGTATAGAGAGGGGATGGGGAGAGAACAAATCACAGTATCCTATACAAACTTGTGTTCTAATTTTATACCTAGTGTTATGGTTGTGCTATAATTTATTAGTTTTTTTCTCTATTAATAGAGAAAGATTCAAAGGTTTACAGTTGTTCCCTATTATAGTAGTGCAGTGTTAAACATTTTTGTACATTTAGGCTTTTTTCTCTTTTTCCTTTTTTGATCGATTTCTCTAGGACTAGTTCCAGAAGAGAGATTATGCAGTCAAAGTGAACGAACATTTTTTATCTATACTGTCTTTTGAGCCTTTCACTTCATCCAAATGCCTCTCCCTTTGGTAACTTTCCTAGAATGTCACAGAGTGCTCAAATGCCTTTTTGAAGGCAGCCAGCAAGATTCATTATCTCCATTTGGTGGCCATATTTCCATCTTCAGACTCTATCCGAACCACTGTGAGGCCTCCCTCTAGACTGCAAGGTCCTTTAGGTCAAGGCTGTGCCTTAATCATCTTTGCATCCTAGCATGGCCTGGCTTGTCACAAGAACTCAATGAGGGATTGTTCAATGGAAATAAACTGAGCAGATGGCTAATACATGATAGATTCCTTGTACTCACCTGACTTGCCAA
This sequence comes from Eulemur rufifrons, assembly GCF_041146395.1. Taxonomy (NCBI): domain Eukaryota; kingdom Metazoa; phylum Chordata; class Mammalia; order Primates; family Lemuridae; genus Eulemur; species Eulemur rufifrons. Next base: position 224,126,254 of record NC_090989.1, on the reverse strand, counting down.
AGCATTCATTCATCAAAGAGTTATTAAAAATGCCAGGCACTGGTGCTAGAAACTGGAGACGGAGAGGCAGAAGGCAGAGGTGGCCTCATCGGCCTAGCACGCAGAGCCCCCACTGGCAGTGGGAGACTTTAATCTTGAACCTGAATTCCTTGAGAAGGGGTTCAAGGATGGAGTTGACCTTGTCCCATGTAATGTGATTTCAGGGAAGGCCCTTGCTCTGCTCAAATATTTTAATCATCCACCCACTAATATCTGTCATTCTGTAACACAGATCTTGTTACAGAGATGGAGATGACAGAAGGGGCCTCTGCTATGTTGTTTGATAACCATATCCTGTGTCAAAGAACCTCAAGCTCTGTTGCAAGAGGCAGGATGAGAGAGCAGAGTTCCTTGACACAGCAGGGCTGGGAGGGGTTTCCAAATCCCCTCTGGAGCAGAAAATCCCTGTTTGATCCTATCCAGCACCGTAAGGCCACTTGCTATGAGTTTGGATGCTGGGGGGGCTGGGGTGTCTTTGGGCAACTCAGGAAAAAATCGAGTTCTGGGCTTTTGACTTGTATGTGAACAAATGTGTCTAAACATGATATGTTTCCCACTTGTCTGTTGCTGTAAAATTTGATAAAGGGAGCAGAGCAGAAATTGAGTAAATAGTTCTGCAAAGGGGTGTAGAAAGTTTTCCTTGGCCTCAGACTCTGGGTTGTTTTGCAACCAGTTCCTTGGAAGTTTGTGTAATTTATTGAAAGCTGGCTAAAAACTAATCTTAGCTTTACCGTGAAGCCTCTTGTAGTGTTGGCTGTGGACAGAGATTGTCAAAGAAGGCAGCTCTACTCTATACTTCTAATCACTGTTTTCTGGGGAAACCCTCAGAGAACTCTGACAAATCTCTTAGACCCCAGATTGTTTTATGTTGAGCATTGCACTATTGAGCAAAGACTCAGACTTCTCTTTATGAGTTAGAATGCTGTGGTTTTCCTTTTACAATGCTCTGTTAAGGAATTCTCCAAATTCGGCTAAAAAATTACACACTTTTCAGGTGTGCATTATGGTACAATCATCTGTCCAGTTTAGTGAAAATAAATGCATTTGAACTTACAGATGAAACTCAATTTGATAATATTTACTATTTGTTTTAATTTGACCAGAAAAATATTATCTGCCCAAGATTGCCCTTAATCAATGATCATTTCTGTGACCGAGTACATTTTCTGTGTTTTAGATAGAGTATTCATGACATGTAAGTTTTAAATGTCACCTGGGAGATGGATCTAGCACAGATGTGTTGCATGGGTTATTGGTGCAATTTTACATGTGCACATACAATTAGACGTTTGGGAGGTATTTGATTTTTTTTGGCTACCTATAGATGATTTCATTACCCCAGGTTTATATTGATCAGCAAATTCAAACTTTTTCATTTCAGCTTCTATTTCAAAAGTGCCTGTATTTCTTTTCTTTGCTTCTGGTGACTGGCTTTTAGGCAGGCATGCCAATGCCTGTTTCCCCTGAGTCAAGATCACATCTTGTGTTTCAGCTGCAAGCTAATAGCCTGTCAGGAGTATGAAAATATATATCTGGGGTTTGTGATTCTGCACGGAATCAGGGTTTCCAGGAGTGCCTGTTGGAGAAAACTCTGCTCTGTGCTTCTCATGTCTTAATGATGGTTCTTAATGTTAATTCAAAGCAGCTGCCGGAGACCCGCTGTCCCTGGAAGTTGCTCTATCTTTCACATTCTGCAATTTCATGTGCACATACATCCAGTGAAACTTGGGGAATTTTTGTGAGTATTTGTGTGTTGAAGAAAGCTCCCCATAACTCAGATTTTATGCACAAAATTATTGCTACATAACTGGGGAGGTGGTATTGATGGTGCAGTGCTGGGTTCCAGCGTCAATGCTGTTGCTTACCAGTTGGGTGAGCTTGGACAAGTCTTTTAACCTTTCTGCCCTTTGCTTTCCTACTCTGCAAAATGGAGATGAAAATGATCTTGGTTTGGATTCTTCCAGTGTCCACGGTATACAGATGAAATACTTTTAGTGTCTACTTTAGGCATAGTACCAAGTTATAAGGATTATACCAATCTTGTTATAAGTATTATATGAAGTCAAATCCTAGAGCATTTAGAATAGGTCCTAGCACATAATATGCTTTTAGTATGCATTAGTCACCATTATTGTCATAAAAATCTCAGGAAAATATTAATTCTCTGCCTCTGATATGGGAAAGAGTTCTATTAATAATTAAATTAGATGCATGCCTCCTTTGGGAAGTTGACTTTTTTCCTGCATTGCTAGAGCAGTAAATACAATCAGATGTTAAAAATAATCAACCAACCAACCAACCAACAAAAAAATCAATGTAGATTCTAAAGCAGTGGAATGACACTACTTAATTGTATTTATCACTAACACAAAGTTTATAAAACAAAAACTTACAGTCAATCCAAATTTCCAATTAATACTCTCCCTTCAAGAAGTATTTATTGCTCTTATATCCTTCAAAAGACAAAAACTCAAGTTAAATGAAACAAGTTTATTTTGGAATGAAATATCAATAGTATAATATGTGGTGACAAGTTTCCCGCTTTGCAAGTTTTCATTTATTCCTACCAATTGCACTGTTTTGGATTAAGAATCACTCATTCTTTTTGTCCCAACATCTGGAGAAGAACAGGCCACAGATTTTCTCAGGCCTCCTTCCTGGAGTTTAACAATTATCACTGTATGGAAATCTTTCTTAGAGATTATTTCCATTGTTGCAATTTAAGACAGTTTCTTTTTATCCTATCTTCCATGCTCACACTTTGAACAACAGCCATGTAGGGACTTGAACCTCACTGTTCTCTGTTGCACAGGGAAGAATGCCAGTAATCCTGAATAAGACTCGGTTTTTATGTTGCTGGAAGAAAGAACAGTGTTTGAGTATCTGAGTGAGGTTGGTTATCGTTTGCTTTATTTTCTTAACACCTTGGGGCATTGTTTGAAATGCAAAACCTAGTTTAAAAAATTTTATTGCTGTCTTCAGATATATCATTTGAAACATAGAAACATCCTGAAAAACATATATTATTGAAATAGCTCTCAAAATTAATACCTTTGGAAAGACATAGTTTCCTTTTGTCTTCTCTGTGGTTTTAGAATTTAACCATGGGGTATTTGTCATCATTCTGCAGGTTGAGTTTTCCAGCCCAGCCCAGAGTGGCTGTTTTTGCTTTGTTTTATTTCCCAATTCTTGTGCTTGCAGTAGATGTATATGAGCTATGGCCTTGGGGCCTAACCAGCCTGTGTCTCCTGGGTAACTGAATGAATGCATGTCATGCTTTTGCTTTCCAGAATGTTTATTCTACTAAAATAAACTCAACTTACAGATGAATCGGCGGTTGTAATTATGTCATTAACATAAAAGGTAAATCATTTATAGCAAAATTAGAGGAACATTTATGTAAATCCTTGTACTTTTGTCACTGACCTTCACATTTTCTGATTTCCTAATTTAATCCTAACTTTCTCCAGGCCCAAGGATATTAAACTCATTCATCAACTTTTCTAGAATCAGGTTTCCCTGGATATTCTTTCGAATTTGGAGTCTTACAGCCCTTTTTTCCAGGTGTAAAATTGGCTTCAACTTTCTTTGATTAAGGGTTTCCTCTTCTATACCTCTAAGTATATATATGTACTTGAGTTCTCCAGACCTTGTTATTTTTATGATTAGAAACAAAGACCGACAGAGAGTTTAAAAATTTCAGGTGATTGTTCTCTTCCAATTAGAAGGTTTTTTTCTTAATTCTTTCTTTGAATCTAAGTTGTCTTTTGAAATTAGAGTAATCACCATAACATGCACTATTTACATTTTCCTAATAAATAGTCCTCAGCAACCAGTTTTACACCCTGGTGTCTTGTAAAGACAATTTTATGGGTATCATACCTGCCATTTTCCCTATGTGATATTATAACCTGAATAAATCCTGGTCCTTGTGTGGCCAAGTCTCAGGGCAATGTGACTTTCAAAGACACAACCAAAAACCAGTGAAAAGGATTCTAACTTTTGCTTGCAGTCCTCAGAACACATTAAAGGAGATCCAATTTACAGATCCTAGCCACATTGCCTAAGATTCTCCTTCCTCTACCCTCCCATGTCCCCGTTGCTGGAGCCCCTGTTCTCCGCTTTCTCCTTCCCACGACTCCCCTGCACTCTCAGTTTTTCCGACCTCTTGGATTCTGTCTTTCTAGTCCTACCTCTTTCTTCCCATTCTCCTACTTCTGTATCACAGGAACCCAGGAATCAAGTTAGCAAGACGAAGTCTCTTTAGAGGGTAGGCAAAGGGGAGACAACAACATTGTTTTATTGGGAAGCGGAGGCCGTGAGGGGTTCAGAATGAAGCTGGTAATACTCAAGTATTATTATAATAAATTCTGTCTCTGTCATGAAAGCATTTTTACAAAAAACACAAGGATTTAATTCAGCTATTAAAGTTCTTGCTTTACTTAGCTTACGTTACACTTTCCAAAGGAGGCAACCTATTCACGGTTTTCAGGCCCACGGCAATGGAGTGTGTGCTCAGAGAAACCTCAGATAATAAATTTACAGTCTTCTTCTAGAATTATAACAGCTAGAGGGACAAAACGCACCTTTGAGAGTCAGAGTCTATTTCATCTCATAAGGATGGTAGATTTGCCAGGACTCTATGTCGAGGTTTTCCAGAATTTCCCTCTAGGAACACCTGCAGGAGGCAGTGGGCTGGAAGGGGATTGCTGCAGAGAGTGAACTTGGGTTTGAATAGAACTTTATGTAAGATGGAAAGAACATCGTATTCCACAGCGTAGAATAGAGTGGGGGTGAGGCTCACAGCATGAAGATCAATGCAGTGCCGAAGCCTCCTCTACCCAATCTATCCATGGGACCTCCCACTCCTCATGTCAGTCGTTTGCAGACCATGAGACTTTCTTGCATGCAGTATGTTTTAGGAAGCGTGGGTTATTTTATTATTCTTATAGGACTCTTTTTATTGTGTTACTTTTTGTTTTTAAAAGTCTCTCTTCCTATACACAACACAGAGTACTAACCACTATATGATCACAGTGAGCTACTGGGGACCTTCTCTTCCTGTAACCACTATTAACCGGTGATGTGTAGCCTTCCAGACATGGTGTGTGCTTATGTGCATACACACACAGAGCTTTAATTTGTTTTTGTTTTTTAAACAAACAAAAAAAAATGAGGTCATATTTACTCGTTGATCTGAAATTCAATTTTTCCCCTATATAGTATGTTATGAATATCTATGTCAGAGCATTTAAATATACTGTATTCTTTTTAACAGCTGTTTTATTCTATCACATGATGATGGAATCTTGTACACAATAATTCCCCTATTGTTGGACATATAGGTTGCTTCCAATTTTTTACTCTTCATATAATAGTGCAGGGAATGTCCTGGCCTATATTATTTTTACACACTTGTCTTAGTATTTCTATACTATTGATTTCTAAAATTATAATTTCCAAGTCAAAGAGAGCATGCATTCAAAATTTTAATTGCTGCTGCTACACCCCTGCTCCTTAAAGAAAAAAGCTTTGCCCCAAAATACGTGGGCTCGAATCTGGATCCTGTTGCTGTTTAGTTGTGCACTTTGGGCAAGTTGCTTCTTCACTTCCATGTGAAATGAGAGAAGTGGAACAGAGGACCTCTGAGCTCCAATGTCCTATGAGTCTTAACATTTACAAATTGATGTTGCCCAAGTTCAGAGAATTATTTAAGGCTTTTATGAAAATCTGGTCTTGAAAAGATTATCAAGAGCAGAGTTAATGTAAATGCCTTATGATTTAGCTTTGATTAATAAACAAATCCATTAACCCCCTGGAAGATTTTTTTTTGAAACACTCAAACTGTGAATTTTTCTTTCACATCTTTTTGAAAGCTGAGAGCCACTACTGAGCAAACTCCCATTTGGGCCAGATTTTGAGTATTTTGTACGATTCAAGTCAGTTTGATGGCTGTGTGTTTATGCGTGCTCTTAAATGTTCCCCACTACTTGGACAGGGGACATTTGACCTGTTGGCCAGTGAACAGATTTGGTTTTAATCAAGTTCCAAGTCATATAGCACTCATGTGATAGTGATTTTTGGTTTAAAGGCCACATTTTGCTCACTGAACCTTGTAAAAATCAAATACATAAATAAAATGAAGAGGTTGGGAAAAATGTTGGTTTGGTTTCTTTCAACCTTGTGCTTATTGAGGGCTCAGGGCCAAAACAAGGGGAAGGTAGGACGATAGGGATTTTACTCTTTACTGTACTTAACCAAACCCGTCTGCAGATGTCTGGAACGATCCTCTATAAAATATACTATTCACCACTTCCTAAGAGACCCTCAAGGAAACAATCCTGGTTGAACACAGAAACATCATTGTGAAGATTTGAAATCTGTTCAAACCAATGTGGTTTAGAAGTTTTGCGTTGATAGGGTATTTTTAGATCTACCATGCAATAGATTATGTGTAAATCATTTTGTTCCCTAGTTAGCCAAAGGCATGAAAATTTTGATCTGGTCTTTCTGTGATGTGGGGTCCTAACTAGGGTGACTGCACATCACAAATTATTACTACTTATAGTTAAGGTACCATAGAGTGGTATTAATTTTATTTTTTATAATAAATTGGAATTAATTAAAAATTATCTTTATCTTAACATCAGTCTTAATCATGTGTATCCCAAGTGGGAGAGAAAGGGGTGGCCACTCTATTGCTAAGTCCTTTCCTGCCCCCAGGCCTTTGCACAAACTGTGTCATCTGCTGGAAATGCTCTTGCTCTACTGTTCTCACAGCTGGCTCCTGTTCCTCCTTAAATTCTCAGATTCCGTGTCACCTCCTTAGACACCTTCCTTGACCACCTTGCCTAAAGGAGAGCCTCTCTCTTTTAGTTTTTATCTCAGTCTCATGTTTCCTTTATAGCCCATGTACATTTATTTTATTAATTTTCTGCATATATGATATTTAGTTTTTAGAATGTTTAACAGCTTTATTGAGATATAATTCACACACCATGTAATCTACCCATTTAAAGTGTACAATTTAATGATTTCAGTATATTCACAGTTATATGAAACCATCACCATAATTATACGGAATTTTCATCATCTTGAAAAAAAAAATCCCTGTTCCGCTTATGTATCACCATCCTAAACCCCTATCACCTCCCCAGCCCTAAGCAACCACAAATCTATTTTCTGTATCTGAAGATTTCCCTATTCTAGACTTTCATGTAAATGAAATCATACAATATGAGGCCTTTTGTGTCTTGCTTTTTTAAGTTAGCCTAATGTTTTCAATGTTCATCCATATTGTAGCACGTATCAATACTTCATCCCTTTTTGTGGGTGAATAATATTCCACCATATGGTTATACCATATCCATTTGTCCATTGATGGACATTTGGGTTATTTCCACCTTTTGGCTATTATGAATAATGCTACTGTAAGAATTCATGTGTAAGTTTCTGTGTGGGTGTATGTTTTCCTTTCTCTCAATTATATACCTAAAATTGGGCTTGCTGGGTTGCTTATGTATTTTTGGATATCTCCTCTACTAGATTAGAAACTCTGTAAGAGCAGGGGCCACATCTGACTTGTCACTATTACAGCCTCAATACCTAGCATTGTGCCTCCTATATAGTAGGTGCTTAGTTAGTGCTTGGTGAATCTGTGACGCAGGTAACACACATTGTGCTTGCCAGGCATCGGGTACGGTGCTGGATGTCTATACTAGATACAACTTTAAAGAGGTGCTGTGCCAGAAATATCAACCGCAGGGCTGACATCCCCCCACTTCCTAAGGGAACTAGCCCTGTCAAATCCCTGCCCATTTTATACCGTACAACACGCCCCCACCCCCACACAGCAAAACTTCACCTTCGAGTCACAACAGATTACCCAAGGGTGAGCAACCAGCTCAGATGTAGCCTGTTTGCAGACTGGTCAGCGTCCTTTGAGACAGAGCAAAAAGCTCTGCCCCAAACGGGAATTACCAAGCCTATCATATTCTTGTTTTTAATAATCTTGAACTTAGCAATCTGAATGTATAAGAAGTAGTTGAGAATTAGCAGGAGTGGTTTAAATGTCACAAGGCAGAGGGAAGCATGGGGTCATGATGGTCATGGAAGTTGCAGGCAACCAGAATGATGAGAAAGCAGAGCCTAGAAGGTAAAGACAATATCCTTCCAGGATGGGAGATGACAGCAAGGAGTATCTGGGTACGGTGGTGACAAGCTAAATGATGAGCTGTGTACACTCCTTAGATTCTGAACCACATAAGCTTTTTTCTCTTCCTGAGGCCTGTTGTTTAGCATTTTCTGGATGTCTTTGAAGGCCTTGGCCTCATGATGGAAATTTCTGTGTCCTTGTTCTCAGGTGTATTCTTACAAGCCCCATCAGCCTGAAAAATCCTACCCGATTATTAGAGGTAACTTGAGTTGCGACTTTTTTCCTTGCAACCAGAAAAGCTGATTTGAAAACTTTCATTGTGAACCACATTTTACAAAAGATGAAACTAGAACTCAAGGTCATGTTCTAGTAAGTGAAGATGCTGGAATTCGGATCCAAACTTACCCAACTCAAAGGCCCAAGCTTTTTACCCTATACCACGCACTCAGATGTATTTCCCAACCCTATCAGGTGTTTACCTTTAGTTGTGATAGCAATATGCTCTCATCAGCTAAAGTGTATTCGTGAATTTCTTCACTAAAATTTAAAAATGCCCTCGTATTTATGCATAGCTAACTCCTGATTTTCCATTATTGACAGTAATTAAGAACTGGTTGTATATGAAAATGTGTTTGTAGCATACATTTGGCTTCATTATCCCCATCAGTTCATATCACTTTGAAATTAAAATCAAATGAGACATACCTGTCAGTGACTTGCAAATTAAAAATTCTTGGCAACATAGATTAATTATCATTTTTGAGGTTTTTCTCTCTTTTACTAATTTGCTCCTTGTTTCATTTCTTCTGGGTTCTTATTGAAGGGAGAGACTATGATAAAGGATATTGTTAGTAGAGAAAAGGAAGCGTGGCAACTTCCATGAAATTACGTGCCTTAAAGAGGAAGGAGTTCATTGGAATGCCTCAGAGAGCCCAGTGCATGGGCAATGGTCTACTAGTTGGTGCATATCTCTTTCTGAATGGTATTGTATTTTATACATGATACTGTACCACAAAGTTTCTAAACAATGGTTTTTCTACATATAGGGGATATCCAGGTAGCTCAAGGTTTTTCAAAGGGATACACACACACACATATTTTACACACACATACACAGACTGTATATGCACAACCCAAATCACTTTATGCTATCAGTTTCTCTCTGGACCCAAAATAGCAAACTGATGCCCTGCAGTTTTATTTTTCAATTATTTTGCTAACCATTGAAAATGAGGAGATTTCATATAAACATTTAGATTGTTGTGATGTTATTGAAAAATTGCAGTTCTGGCACTACTAGGCCTACATTTCCCTATGGCAATAATTTGTCTGGAGCTGAGTGGAGGCTGCTCCCAACAGACACAGGCTTTCTAGTTCACCATCATCTCCATCACTGTCTAGCATCTTATATACAACTGGATGCTTTACTCACACATCATGTGCTTGGCCCATGGAGCCATTTAATCTGTGATTAAGAGCCCAGAGTTCTTAAACTTTAGCTATTATTGGAATGAGCTGGGGTAGAATCTTAGCAGTTGTAGCTGCTTGACCATATTCTGAGGAGTGGCTCTCAACTATAGGTGTATATCAACGTTTCCTATGGAGCTTTCTAAAAATCGATCTTTTGTCCCACACTTCCCAGCTTCACTTTAAGATTAAGTCCAGAGTGGAGCCAGGGAACCTCAATGTTGAAAAAAACTTCCTCTTAGTACTGATTTTGAGTAAAATGGAATAAGCACACTTCAGCTATTGATCAATTGACCAGGTTTCATGAAGCTGTAGGTGATATTATCAGCACTAAGCCACTAAACAGACACCATTAGCTTTTTTTGATGAACACTGGGTTTTGGACTGTGTTTCAGCACTTCATCTTTAATCATTGTGCTAATATTTTCGATTGTCAAAAAGAATCCACTTTTCATCACATGTAACAATACGGTGTAGAAATGGTTTGCCTTTATGTTGTGACAGCAAAGAAAGACAAGCTTCAACATCTCACACTTATAACTTTGACTCAAACTGTACAAAAGTAATTCATGTAACCAAAACATTTGAAATTAAAAAAAAGAAAGGCAAGCTTCGAGATGATTTCTCTGCTGATGCTTGTTTAATTCATGCGGTCAGAGATATCAACTATCAAACTTAGTACCTAAGGAAATTGGACATTTCATACTTAATAACCCAATATGAACATTAAATACTTATATTAAAAAGAGACACAGAGGGAAGACCATATGAAGACACAGGGAGAAGACAGCCATCTGCAGGTCAAAGAGAGAGACCTCAGAGGAAACCACTTTTGCTGACACCCTGATCTCAGACTTCTGGCCTCTGGAACTGTGACAAAATAAATTTCTGTTGTTTAAAAACAGAGAGAGAGAAAAAAGGCTTCAAGTTAATAGCTATGCTTCCATTTTAATAAACTAGAAAAAAGAGAACAAGATAAGCTCAAGGAAAAAATGAATAAAAATAAAAGTAGAAATTAATGATATGGAAAACAATTTAAAAAACCTAATAAAAACAAAAGCTGGTTCTTTGGGGGAAAAAAATCAATAAAAATGATAAACCTGTAGCAAGACTGACAAAAAGAATAAGAGGGAAGATACAAATTATGAATATCAGGAAGGAAAATATCACTACAGACCCCTTAGACATTAAAAGGATAATAAAGGGCACCACAAACAACTCTCCATGAATAAATTCACTAGCTCACATAAAACGGGCCAGTTCCTTGAAAAACACAAATTATCAACACTTACCCAAGATGAAATAATTTGAATATTTCTATGACTATTAAATACATTGACTCCATACCTTAAAGCCTTCCAAAAAAAGAAACATCCAAGTGCAAATAGATGCACTGATGAATTATTCCAAACATTAAAAAAATTTCTACATAATCTCTTCCAGAAAAAAGAAAAAGATGGAAAATTTCCAGCACATTTGATGAAACTACCATTGCCTAACAGTAAAACCAAAGATACATGGAATTAAAAAAGGAAAATACAGACCAATATCCCTCATAAACATAGATGTAAAAATCCATAACAAAACATTAACATAATGCAGCTAACAATACATAAAAAAGAAAAATCACTGGGATTTATTCTGGAAAGATGAGCCTGATTTAATATTTAAAAATCAATCAATGTAATCCACCTTATTAGCAGTGTAAGAAGAAAAATCACATAATCATATTGAGACACAAAATCATTTGACAAAAATTCAACATCCATTCAATCTAGGAATAGAAGATAACTTCTTCAGCAAAATAAAGAGCATCTACAGAAAACCTACAATAAAATCATATTTAATAGTGAAAGACTGCACACTTTCCCCTTAATATCAGGAGCAAGGCAAGGATGTCCACTCTCTCTACTACTATTTAACATTGTTCTGGAAGTTCTAGCCAATGCAGCAAGTCAACAAAAGGAATTAAAAGGCATACAGAGTGGAAAAGAAGAAATAAAATGGTTCCTATTCACAAATGACATGATTGTCTGTGTAGAAAATTCCTAGTAATCCACAAAAAAAATCCTATAACTAATAAAGGAAGGCCAGAGGATATGAAGTCAATACTCAAAAGTCAATTGTATTTCTATATACTATTAATGTTCAATTGGAAACTGAAATGAAAAAGCAATACTATTTACAATTGCTCAAAAAAATGAAATACCTGTAAATTTAGTAAAACACATACACGATCTGTATGCTTAAAACTACAAAACATTAATAAAAATAAGCAAAGAATACTTATATGAATATTTCCAATACAATGTCCATGAATGGGAAGACTTAACATAGTAAAGATGTCATTTATCTTTTTTTTTTTGAGGCAGGGTCTTGCTCTGTCACCTGGGCTAGAGTGCAGTGGCATCATCATAGTTTACAGCAACCTCAAATTCCTGGGCTCAAGTGATCCTGCCACCTTGGTGTCCCAAAATGCTAGGATTACATGCATTGTTTATCTTTAAATTGATTTATATATTTCATGAAATTCCAATCAAAATTTTCACAGGATTTTGGTAGATATAGACAAACTGATTCTAAAATTTATATTCAAAGGCAAAGGAACCAGAAGAGGCAAAACAATTTTGAAAAGAAGAAGAAAGAGGAATCACACTTTCTGGTTAATATAAAGCAATGTGTTATTGATTGGCAAAGGGATAGACATATAGATCAATGAACAGAGCAAAAGGAGACCTAAATATATGTGGCCAATTGATTTTTGACAATGGTGCTAAAGTAATTCATAGGGAAAAGTATACTGTTTTCAATATATTCGAAGAGTTGATACAGTTAAGCCAATTAAAATTGTGCAAAAGATTTGAACAGACACATCACCAAAGAGGATATATGAATGCCAAATAAGCACATGAAAAGATGTTCAACACCATTAACCATTAGGAGATGCAAATTAAAACAGTGATGAGATACTACTACATAAGAATTAGAATTGCTAAAATAGAAATTACTTCTAATGCCAAGTGTTGATGAGGCTGCTTGTCATCAGGAGCTGGTAAGAATGCAAAATGGGACATAAGGCCACTGTGGAAAACAGTTTGTCAGTTGCGTATAAAGTTAAACAGACACTTATCGTATGACCCTGCAACCCCATTGCTATGTCTATTCCCTAGAGAATTAAAACCTTACGTAAATATTTATAGCAGCTCTATTCATAATAGCTTCCAAACCGGAAACAACCTAAAGTCCTTCCACAGGTGAATAATGACCAAGCTATGATATAACAATACAATGGAATACTGCTCAGCAATAGAGCAAGACTACTGATACATACAACTTGGATGAATCTCAAGGGATTTTGCTGAGTGAAAGGAGCCTGATTCAAAATGTCACATACGGTATGATTCCATTTATATTGTGCTCAAAAAGACAAAATTATAGGGATGAAAACAGAGCAGTGGTTGCCAGGGGATAGGGGCGGGGGGACAGGTGTGACTGCATGAGGGAGTTTCTGGTGGTGATGGAAATGTTCTGTATCCAGCCTGAGGTGCTTGTTACATGAATCTACATAGATGTCAAAATTCATAAAACAGAACACAGGAAAAAGTCAACTTCACTGTAGATTAATTAAAAAAATTAAAATATATTTTAAAGCTTCCCTCTTAATGCTAATGTGCTGTGCAGATTGTGCACGACTTCTCTGGAGCAAGGACCAGTGAGGGACCTCTTTAACAACTCCCTTCCAAAAAGTTAGAGCTTATTTTGGGGAATCACAGTAAATAGCAAGTAACCTGCAGGTCACTTGCTGCAAGTAACAGCGGGTCATTTCGAAGCAAGAGCAATAGAGAGTCCGAAAGTTTGCCATGCTGCCAAGTCAAACAGAAAACACAAATATTTGCGTAGCTTTGTAACAAAAGAGCAATATAGGTTTTGGCAGAAAGACATTTTAATGGCACTTGTGGCTTTAAAATAACTGAGCCTTGCTCCTATTATGTGGAAATTGCATGCAGATGTAGCATATGTCAGGGACATGGTGCTGTCCCAGGGAGAGAACGTTAAAGATAAAACCAAAACTGACAGGGAGGACAATCTTTGTACTTGTGCAGATGTGGTAGAGCCCAATCACTTCTTGGCATCGGATCTTGACATTACGTGCACTACTTAGGAGAGTAATTTGGATCACTTCGCCATTGTGGGTTCACGACTATTTTTATTTTCTGCGGCACGGATAGTATCTTAAGCTTTTTAGTTTGGGGATGGGGTGTTTGGGAATCTAAGACAGAAATACTGAGCTATTTGGAATGGGAAGAGTGGTGGCTATTGAGGGAGATTGGGGTTTCCAGTACCGCCTCACCCCCACCCACCAACTGCAAAGGCTCACATCCTCTATGCTTCCAAAAGGGAGAGATTTAACCCCAACTTCCCTTTGATAGGATTGGATCAAATGCTTGCACATTTATGGCTAAGGTATAAGGAAGCAGGGGTCAAGTAAGGTTCATGGGGTGCAAGTAATGAGACCAATTTTAGGTTACTTAAAAGGAATGCAATGGAAGGATGAGGACTAATTCAGAATGGCTGGAAAAGCTGGTCTCAAAAATAATAGGAACCTGGGTGGCAGGAACTATGTATGAGCAATCTCTTTAGAGAATTGCCTTCCAGAGCAAGGAAGAGATTTCATACATTTTCCCATTTTCTCTTCACTGAGATTCAGCATTTTCTCAGTTTAGGTTGAATCACGTGCCCACTCTCTGGCCAGGGAGTAGGGGATTACTTTGAGTGACATGCAGTGGGGAAGACAGAAGGTCTACAAAGATAAACTGAGGTTCTCCTTCCTTAGGCAGGGGTTGGGTATTGGACAGGTAGAAACAATGCTTCCACATCACCATGGTGGGTTTCTCTACATTTTAAATTAAACAGCCTTACAGGGTGTGCAGATAGGTATAGCTGAGGTGCAGGAGGGGGAAGGGAGGGTGGTGGATGTTATGGTAGAAAGAACAATGTCTAGAAACTAGACCTGGACCAGAACTCCCACAGGGCTCTGCCATAAGCTGGCACTAAGACCCCAGGGAAAGTCACTTATTCTGTCTGGAGTCCACTTTCCTCATCTAAAGATTGAAAAGGTTGAACTGGCTATTCTCTAAGACCCCCTTTTGTTACACAACTTAAGAAACATATACTTTGGGGCCAGAGCCATGACTGAATTCCTTCACTGGCCATAGGCTTGTATTAAACTCAACAGGATTTTTTTTTAGTGCTTATAGCAGTGGTTCTCAAATGTTAGAGTGCATAAGAATCTTATGAGGGGTTAGGTAGGTGAAGTCCTTATAAAATGCAGATTCCGGGGCCCCATTCTCAGAGATTCTGATCCACTCATTCTGAGTGGAGCCCAATAATCTGCATTTTAAACAACATCATCAGATAATTTTAATACAGGTGATAAAGGCTAAAGACCTGCACACCCATCCCTGGAAGGGAACCCCCTTCAGTTGGAGCTGCAGGCACTTAAAAATGTTTAAAGTTGAACAACTGGGCATAACCTTCCAAAGCTCCCTGCTGGGCCCCCTACATAATGTGAGGATGCCTGAAATGGAATACGGTGGACACCAGGGTAGCCAGGGGCTGCATTGCCTGCGTACTGGGACACGATGACCCAGGAATCCCACATTCTCTCCTCTTTCTGACTCAGATGTAGCTGATGAGTAGGGAGTCCACCACGAGTACCTTGAGAGCTTTCCTTATTGTATGAATTGTATGAGAGTCTTAAATAGAATCTTTTCAGACGAAGACATGTATCTGGGCTCAGCAGTGTCTGACTTAGTAAATTTCTACTTTTAAGAAGTTTTCCTTCCAGGCTAAACTTCCACACTAAACACATCTCCTTTGGGGAGTTACGTCGAAGGCAGCGCTGCACCTCGTTTTCCTGAGCGTTGCTGTTTGTGGCGTGCCATCTATCTGGGGATTTCTGAGTGTTTTTTAAAGTGTTCAGTTTCACATCAAGATGCTGCTTGATTGCGCACCGTTTGGGGAATGGTAACGCTTGAAGGTGCTGACTCGGGAAGGGGGGGTGGTGAAGGGAGGGATATATACCTACATGATGGGTGCAACGCGCACTATCTGGGGAACAGACACGCCTGGAGCTCTGACTTGGGGAGAAAGGCGGTACATGGGCAACGTATGTAACCTGCAATTCTGTATCCCCCATAACAATAAGATAAAAAAAAAAAAAAAACAAAAAAAAAATAACCTAATGTAATTCATAAAATTAAAAAAATAAAATAAAATAAAGTAAAATCATTTTTCTTATTTTTCTCCTTAAAAAAAAAAAAGATGCTGCTTGCACATGTGTAGTTTGAAATGGTGAAAGAATATGTCTGATGTACATAAAATACCTGATTTTCTTCTCTGTCCACTAGCTTGTGTGATGTGCCGTTGAAACGCAGAGTGGATGCCAAATGTTCCTTGGCTTTTTGAGGCAGGATAGAAGAGTTTGGTCATTTGGCCCAGTACGTACTCCAAATAAATTCACAGTCCTGACTAAACGAAAGTGAATTAGAGCAAGGATGAAAATAGTTTAAGTAATGGCATAACTTATACTTGGTTACATCCAAGAAACCCATTTGTGTATTAAATAAAATAATAAATAGTACTAAAAAAATAATTCTAGGAGGCCATTACCACAGTGTTTGAAATAACTGGATATTATATGATTTACAGTGTATAAAACACTTTCCCATATGGCCTCATTTGATAGACCCTGTTGTATTTGGTGGTTCCAGTCTTAGGGTAGAGATTGGATGGGAAACCTTGGTTTAGAGCCTCTTGCAACATGGCCAAGGCCCTGTAGGGATAAGAACTCTGAGTAGTGGTCCTCTGTCTTATTTCTGTGTTCTGTTCAAAATGAAGTCTTTTCAGTTGCCTAATCAGCTCTGTGTGTGTGTGTGTGTGTGTGTGTGTGTGTGAGAGAGAGAGAGAGATGGGGAAACAAAGGCTAGGGTGGGGGTAAATTTATGAAGGATAAAGTCTACAGGCTTTCATTCTTGCTTTATTTTTCACTTTCTCTAATACAGGGGCTGGGGAGCTCTGCATATTCTTTGGCTTCATGAAATGTTGATATTTGAGAGAGGAACAAAAGTGTTTATTCTTCAGAATTTAAAAAAAAATCAACTCAGCAAGTATGCATTCTGTTCCACTTGGTCTTGTAAGTCATTTGCCAGCCAGATGAGCTTTGTATCTGCTCTCTGGCGAAGCATTCCCCCCTCTCCTGATCGACATTCCTCCACTCTTTTGCTTCATAAATTAGAAGGGAGGATGCCATTGTAATACTTGACCATATAAGGGGGAAGAGAGGCTCAGCGTGATTTAGTTCTGCCCTCCTGTCAGAACTGTATAGACACTGGAGGCCTTTTAAGGGAAGGTGGAGCGTGCAGGGCAAACATCCCAGGGCAGTCCATCCATTTTCTTTGCTACTGCAGGGTTGGTGCCTGCAAGCTCTGTGTGACTCTGAAGCATAAATCACAGGGCGTTGCTGGTGCCAAGCTCCAGGGAGGAAAACCTCAGAGGACAACGCTCACGGCCGAACACAGTCAGCGTCTTAGTTTGCACCAAAAATCCATCTCACTACTTGGGCTTCAGACTATTAGTGAAAACTTCACAACTTGTATATCGTGACATTCCCTTAGATGCCCCCTCCCTCTTATGGATTGTAATGACGGCCCCAGAGAGGCGACCACTGCCTCCTTAAGGTGTCAGATGGTCTTGTCTGCACTGGAGCATTTGTTTCTGTTCAGTGAGGGGTCAAGTTTGGAGAGAGCTGGCTTTGAACCATGGGGCTTTTTCTTACAAGCTCTGAGGCCTTAGATAAGCACACAACCTCTCTGAGGCTCAGGGTCCTCAACTAAAAATGTTACAGTGTTTAGCACAGTACTTGGCACATAGTAAATGCTTAATAAATTTTAGCTGTTATTATGATTACTATTACTGCCAGGAGAGGACTATAGTTTTGGTCTTTGCAGCAAGTATTCCTATGGATGCATTGTTTCAATCCAGCACATGTTTTACAAACAAATTTCCTTATAGGCAAAACACATGCAGAAATATTTGAAGGGGCCCCGAAGAATGTCTTGGCATGATTCCGTGTACAGAGAATGGGTTCTGGAACCAGGCAGGACAGGGCCTGAATCCCCACCTGGCTACTTATCAGTACATGGCATCAGATAGACTGTATAATTTCTTGGTACCTCAGTTTTTTAGTTTGTAGTCTGGTGATAATGGTTGTTCAAATCCAGGCATTTTGGTTGCCAGGGGCAGCACAATTAAATTAGAGGAAGGACAAAGAGAGGGTTTGTTGCAAACCTATAGAGATTTTATTGAAATAAACTATGGCTTATTTCACAAGATGGGAAAGAGGGAAGAGAGAGGGGCTGGAGGGGAGGAGGCGCTTCTTGTAGGCACGTAGATTGTCTTCTCTAGTTGCTTCTAATCCGAGACTCACTTCCTTCTTTGAAATCCACCCTCTTGAGCTGTAATTCCAAGTAAACAAAAGTCCTGCAGGACAGGCCAAAATGACAAAAATGTGACAGTGCACGTCCTTCCTGTGCCTGCCCCTCTGTTCTGCAACAGGCCAGGCAGCAGCAACGCTGCTCCCAGGGCACCCAGGTAGCCCTACGGGGCCCTAAGGCTAAGGGATTGTTTGGGGAGACATTTGGGGTCTGCTGCATGTGGCCTCCCTCAAGACCCCTGCACCTTCCTGCAGAGGCCTGTTCCCACCCAGAGGCCCCACCCAGCAGCCAAGAGCCCTGTGCTAATTTCATGGACGAACCAGTGCTGGTCAGGACTTCCCTTCTCTTATCAGTTAGGTCAGGGGTCCTCAAACTCTTGTTCTGTTTGCAGGCGTAGCCCACGTCCATCAGGAGCACCACTTGCCACCTGCAGTGATGCTCAAAGCAGGTGTGGCTCTGTATATTAGAACCTCCTTGCCCCCGAGTTTTTGATTGTCCTTCCTGCCCTAATTGGAATGTGTCTCAAAGGTCATTGATCAATCAGTAGACATTCCTCAAGCCATATTCAGTGCCAGCTCCTGGGCTAGGAGTTGACAGTCAGAGAAAGACACATCCCTTGTCCTCCTGAAGTTGCCAGGGATTTACAAGGACAGTGCAGTGTGAAAGGCGTCATGGCAGAGGTGCTCCAGGTGCTATGGGAGAGCAGAAGAGGGCACCTGTAGTGGGGTGATCATGTCACTCTGGGAAACCTCAGGAGGAACCTTTCACTCTGGAAATCTTGGTCCACTCGGGCTGCTATAACCAAGTGCCATAGTCTAGGTTGCTTGTAAACAGCAGAAATTTATTTCTCACAGTTCTGGAGCCTGAGAAGTCCAAGATCAAGGTGCCAACAGGTTCAGTGTGTGGTGAAGGCCTGCTTTCTGGTTCATAGATGCCATCTTTTTGCTGTGTCTTTGTGGCAGAAGGGCTGAGGGACCTCTCTGGCATCTCTTTAATAAGGGCACTAATCCCGTGTATGAGGGCTCCACCCTCATGACCTCCTAATACCATCATCTTGGGGGTTAGTAGTTAACATATGAATTTTGGGGGGATGCAGACCTCAGTCTATACCACTGGGGCTCTAGAGGTGCTTTTCCAGGAGCTGAGACTTAAAGGAAAATTAAGAGTCAGCTAGCTGAAGTGAAAGAAGCAGGCGTCGCTGGGTCATGGAGGCAATCAGCGTGGGAAATGCAAGCCTTTGGATTCACTGGAAGGTAAAATTGGGGAGTATTTCTTCAAGGGAGGACAGACTCTTTTCCTCAATGCCAATCTCGGCTCTGGGTGCCCTCAGACAGGGACCCCGAGATCAGAGCCCTTTCAGCTCACACACAGCACCTTCCCTACCCAAGGTAAGGATTTCTGCCCATAAGTTGTAGCTGCATTTATGGAAGTTTGCTGTGTGTCACCCCCACCATCTGTGCCTACAAGGCCCCTGAGGCTCACAGCAAAGCAGCGACTCACCCAGGTCCTCAAAGCTACTGAATCGTGGAGTGAGGATTTGAACCTGGGTTTATCCACCCAGGAAGCCCAAGCTGGCTTCACTGTGCTGCACGGACTCCCAATCTTCTCAGGTGCAGAACTGAGGCTAAATGAGGACAAATGACTGGCTTGTGAGGGTCACAGGATTAACAGCAGAAGAGCTGAACTTCAAGCCTAGGCATGTCAGATTTCAAAGCCAGAGAGCTACTTACAGGTATGGGGGGCTGGGGCGGGGAAGGGCAGTTTTCCTGCCCACGTTTGAGAGAGATGCCACAACGAGGCAGGAGCTGGCCCTCACCTGTCGGGGTGTGACTGGCGTGGTCCATATTCTCACACGATCGACTCTCACACCAGCACCGGTGTTTGGTGTCAGTTCAAGTCTGGACTGCCAGTCAGATAATGTCGATTGCAGGCTTCTTAAACCTTGTGCAATATGTGCATCAAGATTCAGTTATT
This sequence comes from Eulemur rufifrons, assembly GCF_041146395.1. Taxonomy (NCBI): domain Eukaryota; kingdom Metazoa; phylum Chordata; class Mammalia; order Primates; family Lemuridae; genus Eulemur; species Eulemur rufifrons. The sequence goes on along the minus strand of NC_090989.1, from coordinate 224,106,124 downwards.
AAAATTGTGAATAGATATATCCTGTTGCATAGGTTACTGACCACTGTTATTTGCATATAGTTTGTTGTGAGTGTTTCATAAACTCTCCTAGAAATAAGAATCTCCAGAAATAAGAAACGCCACTTGTTCTAAGTATAGACACCTGGGCTTTAACCAAGACCTACTAACTCAGCATATTCTAGCGCTGCAGTCCCCAACCCCCAGGCTACGGACTGATACTGGTCCACGGGCTGTTAGGGACCAGGCCACAGAGCTCCACTCCCTCTGCCCCACTCGGTCTGTGGAAAAATTGTCCCTCATGAAACTTAGGAACCAGGGGGCCGCACAGCAGGAGGTGAGTGGTGGGCGAGTGAGTGTATTTATAGCTGCTTCCCATGGCTCACATCACCACCTGAGCTTGGCCTCCTCCCTTCACCCCCCCATGGAAAAATTGTCTTCCATGAAACATGTCGCTGGTGCCAAAAATGTTGGGGACCTCTGTCGGAGACCTAGGAATTTACATTTTTAATTCACACCCCAGATAATTCTTATTATCGAGAAAGGGTAAGAAACATCACCCTCTTCTGAGAAGCTGAATAATTAGACACCACTGTGTCCCCCATCTAAGAATGTTTTCCAGCTTGGCAAAGGGAGGGGGAGAGCTCGTGCAAGCTCGTTTGCTGGGTTGGGCTGTTACAATCACTATCTGAAGATTCCATACATGTGATCTTACTATAAGTTTAATAAAAGTTTACATCATATGAAGTCAATTTGCTACTTTTATTTGGATTGGATATGCATATTTGGTTTTATGAGGGGAAAAAACATTGTCATATTTCATCGAGCTAGAAAATCTGTTACAAGTGAACAATCATTTCTTTTTCTGAACCTTGCAACATTGTTTCAAGATTTGCAGAGAAACTCAATCAATAGCTTAATGCTTGGTTAGGGTGCTGGGATGGCACTTTTCTGTATCTAGTATTCCAAATGGGCATAATTAACTGCATTGGATATTGACAGAGAAAATATGAGTTGGCTGAGAGAATTCTGGGATGGAAGGTTCAGAAATAAATTTGTAGGACCTTCTGAAAATAAGTATAGGATATGCAGAACGTCGTGGGGATAGTGGAAGGCATGATGCAGCCTTCTCCCTGAAACCTTGTTGTGCAGGAGATAACCTAAGGTGCAGACAAGAGTTATACCACCCTCCCTTGCCCCCAAACTACACACCCACCCACTCACGCATACACACAAACACGTGCTCATGTGCACCGGGACCATTTTATCCCTCACTAGCTCTTCTAGCCTCTTGCCCTAGGGCCTTTAATATTCATGAACCCATAAAAATATCAGAAACCTAAAAACAATTATGGGCTCCAAAATGGAGAAATCTGCAGCAACAGCATGATTAACTGCTTAACTGAATATGTATAAAGTGCAACATGTTGTCGCTTTATTATTAAATTCAATATTCAAGAAATCACCATAACACTTGAAAATAATTTGCAGGATATATTTTCTCATTTTGAAAGGATTCCCGAGTGTGTATGAGCCATGAGAAATCATTGCCAATAGTTAATTAAATGAGTGACTTGTAGCCTCATCATTTTAAAAGCAAAATTATAAAAATTCTTTTGAGATTCTTTTGGAACAAAAAAGAGATTTTTTTATATGAGATATGGATGTATTTTAATATGTTTGGTATGATAGGGGGTGGGGCTTCACACACATACACAGAGTTCCTCACCACTGACTGGTATTGGGCAGGGCACATAGTTGGAGAAAAATGAAATGTGCTCTTGAAAGTCGTCTTCAACAGTTCAAAAACTGAAAGGCTTTAAGGTCCACCTTCAGCCATGTGACCATCTCAGAAGGGTGGAGTCCACTCTCTGCTATGCCAGTAATGTCTTTAAGGGACTTCTACTCTGCCTGAATTCAGTTGAGACCAATGAAGAGCTGCTGCATCCAGTTGCACAGGATGTGCACTGTGTAAGGGCAACACCTACTAAGGTAGAATTTTTCACGTTGAGGACACCCTACATTTGGATATTTATTATGACAGTATTTCAGCAGATGGCATTAAAGTGTTCTGTTGTAAGAACTCAGCGTGATATAATATCTTTTGATAGTCAAAAATTATTAGGTCTTGAAGAAGAGGTACCTTTGGCACAAAGGCATGGCTTGGGCTTCAGCTCTGGGCTGACATTGAGAGTGGTGCTTCTCTGGCTCCATTCAGCTTTATCATCTCTTCTCTGTAGGCTGTAGGATCTTGACCTAAAGAGACTACTCACCCCCGTACAAGACTGTATGACAACGCTGGCACTGGTTCTCAAAGCCAAGAAGGTGGTGTCCTTCTATTCACTTTTCTACCTGCCCTTTGTGCTTCTGCTGTCAGCAGGCTTGTTGGTCTTCCAGCAGTCAGTTATTGAAGGAAAAGCCCCCTGCCCTTCCCCTGTTATGAAGTTCTTTCCAAGCACCCAACAGCTTCTGCATGAAATGGAACCACACAGATCGACATTCTCAGTCTTCAGAGAAGCGGGCAGGGCAGTTGAGTGGCCTTGTTATTTTCCTGGGAAGTCTCTGCTTCTTCCAATTTGTCTCAGGAACTGTTGTTCTCATCAACCTATTTTGGTCACTGTCCCCCAGAGACAAGTAGGCCCACTGAGAGAGAATCTGTCTCAGCTGCAGGTGGCACTGCACAGGTAACCCTGAATGCAAACAGCTGCTGTTCCCACCTTCTTCCTCTTCCCCCACCACTTCCCTTGGGACTGAACCCCAGGGCCAGACTGTTCAGGGGAACACAGCACAGGCCACTCAGACACCAAAGAGCCTGGCCTACTCAGACACTTACTGGCTATGTCCCCCGCCCCCCCCGCCCCCGCCACTAGGTCAGTCCCAGGGTTGGCCCTAAGGCTGGGCTGCCCATCTCTGCTGAGCTCAGAGCTTCTTGCAATTCAGAACCTAGAGGAGGGGTATTTCTGCTTGGCTGGCCTTCCCTTCCCTTCCAATTTCTTCTTTCTCAAGGCTCTTTGGAAAAGGCATCTTGCTGAGAAGCCTTGATGTGACTTAAGAACTTTTGACATTCCTCCTTCTCCCTTGCTCTTCAAAAGTGTTCAATGGGAGTAAATTCCTTTGAGCCACACCCCTGCCATAGTCATATAAAGAATATATTGCGTGGTTCATCTTAACCATTGTTTTCCAATGTGTGCTAAATGAAACCCTCAACCCCAGCCCATGTAAATGTGAAAAATGTGTACTCTACCCTCTTTGCGAAGTTTTACAATGAAATGAGCGTTTGGTTCTAAGAAATCTCCCAAAGGTAAAGAGAGGCTACTTTTACAATAATCTCCTACCTTTTCGACATAAACTTACAGCACTTGACTTGGTAAATTAACATATACATAATTAGCAGTAAGGTTATCAACCTTTTCAGCCAACCCTTTGGATGTAATTCCATTTGGAAATTCACCCACCATCACTTAATTTTATCCTAAACGTCTAATTGTCCCATATTTTTGCTCCCACTATTAAGGACTTGGAATCTAAATCATGTTTTACACCCATGTGGGAGGAATCTGTGTTCTGAGGGACTCTATGATGTTTGCATAAAATGAGCAGATGTCTTTAAGCACTTACTCTGTGTCAGACAGAGCCCTCACCCTCGAGGAGCCCACAGATTAGAGGCGGAGGCAGATGTCCCAACGTCGAATGCAGTACCCTGTGCTGAGTGTCTAACTATGGGGTTTGCAGTGGCGGCACAAAGAAGAGACTAGCAAGATTAACTGGAAAGTAAGGAAGGAGCCTGAGTCCCGTGGGGTATGGAGGAAGAATGTGCTGGTATCTTCCATCTGTCCCCAGGATCCACACTGCATCCTTCTCCCACTCCCTGTCTTACAGGCTGACCTCTAGGGACTGTCAACAGGCTGCCCTTCCCTTCAGATTTTAGATGGGCTTGGACAGTTGTGAACACTGCAGATACCAGATAGAGGTGGGCTTGCTGGGTCATAGAGCATGATCCACTCCACTAGGAATTCTCAAATAATGTTGTAGAGTGAGTGTACCAATTTATAATCCTGCTGTTTGGGTTTGGGTTTCCCAAATATTCGGCTTTGGGTTTTCCCATGACATTCCCAGCAACAGTTGGTATTATTTGATTTTTTTCTTTTTTGGCTAATGTGATGGATGACATTATATCTGGCTCTTGTTTTAATTTTCATATCCCTGATTTACTATATAGTTTAATATTGGCCAATTAGTCTTTCTCCTCTGTGAATTGCTTAGGTTATTTGAGTTTTCTTATTAGCTTACAGGCCTTTTAATTTTGGTTGACTATTAACCCTTCAATTGTAGACATTGTAACTATCTTCTCTCAGTTTATGGCTTGCCTCCTTTTCAAGTGTCTTTGACAAATAGAAATTTTTAAATAATTTTTAATGTGATTATATTTGTCAATGTTTTCCTTAAGTTTAGACCCAACTTCTAGAATATTCTGCCCATTCTTCTTCCCCCTCCCCCTTGTAGAACACTGGGGACAGACAGTGAGGTCCGTGTGGTCCTGCTGAAACTGAATCCAATACGAAACAGCAGAGCAAGGAACAGGAGTTTGTTTTGGGAAAAATGATAATGCCATAATATTTCAGTGCATACTTCTGTCTCACAGAATTACTGTTACTCACAGAACAGCATTATAATGGTGAGGCAGCATTATACAAATACTAGTTTCCTCTGGTCTTCGTTCTTCTTTTAGAGTATCTATTTGTAGTTGCTGTATATTCATTTAATGCCCGATGCCTAGGTGTCCCTTCCCTTCTATCTCATGACATAGATTCCATAATATTTCTGTAATACTCTTTAGGAAAACATGCTGATTGAATTCATAAAAGAAAACAAGCAAAAATATTTTAAGAAACATAACAAGCTTTGTTTTGCTAAAATCTTTCATCTCCTGGGTTGGAGCCTTCATGTTAGCTCTTTCTTATCATTGTTAGTCTGTAGGAGTTAATGAACTGATGCTAAATCTTCCAAGGTATGATGTAGGCTTGTTTTTTTCTAAGCCTCAGTCAGAGGTCTGCTTGGGACTTAAAATTCCCCAGCCCTAGACCCTCAGCATTTCTTTTTTCTTTTAAAATAATCAGAACCAGGAATAGTTTACATCGAAGTGCTCAAGCATCAAGGTTGTAAACATAGACACTTGTTAAGTCCCCAGGCGTGGGGTTCCAGATTGTTTAATAGTTTAAGAGAGAGAACCTGTGGTTGTTTTAATTTTAAATATTTTTCTCTTGAATCTTTACTCAGTTTCCTAAAGTCAACTTTTTTCTTTCAAATAAAGTCAGGATCTTCAGAAATCTGCCTGCCTTATGTTGCCTAACAAAATTTAAAATCTAACTAGGAAGGGTCCTCTACTTTCCCCCATGGCACCTACCTAAAAATGGAAGTGCAGAAGTTTCTAGGTAAAGTGGCAAAGGCCTCTGGGTTTGGGGTCCACTTTTGTTTGTTTTAAAATTGGTCAAAATCTAGAAGTTTGGAGGGAGGATGAGACATGCAGTTCTTTTTACTTTTTCTTTTAGATATTTTTTAAATGATACATTTATTTCCCTTTGGGGAAATCCAATGCAAGATCCAATACTAAGAACAGAGATAGTGTAATTCTGTAGGCCATTGCACAGTTGTTACAGCACTTTATTTTCGTTATCTATCCCATTTGATCCTCGCAACCTCTTTGATAAGGCAGGCAAGGAAGGAGCTATATAATACATGAGTTTTGAGGTTTGGGCCAGGCCGGGACAACACATGCTCCAGAACCAAGCAGCACTCTGCTAAAACTTGTATGTATGGTTAAAAAAAATTTTGTAGTCATCTTAGTATGATAGCCTCATGTTTTATGTTCATTTTACCTGAAAAGTGTGAGTTGTTCCATCCAAAAACCTGGTTTAAGAGTAGACTTTAAGATTACCTTTAGAAAACCAGGCTTAGCTGAACTCTGCCCCTTTTGTATTTATGGACCGAGCAGGCTTTCTTAAAAAGGCTTTTAAAGTGAAAGCTCATATAAGCTTTTTACCATAGAGCAGCCCCAGCCACATCAAAGAAGGGATCCGGGAGTGAACTCATCGATGTGAAAATATTGAAGAACTGATAGGAGGGTTGTTTTGTTAAATGTCTGCTAGACATTAACCAGCATCTCCAAGATGCTGTTAAACTCCATCTTCAGCGGTTTGTTTCTTGGAATTACGTAAACGTGGCCAGTTCAAACATGCACTTAGTTATAAACACTGCAGAGGGCTTTTTCTTTTAAATAAACTTTTAATTGAAGTTATAATGTACATGCAGAAAAAGCACAACTCATAAGCTCGAGGAATTTTCACAAAACGAACACACCCATGGAACCAGATGGTAATCTGGTTCAAGAAACAGAATATTTACTGATTCAATCTCATTACTTGTTATTAAAATAAACAAATAAATAAATACATAAAAGAAGCAGAATATCACTCTTGAAGCTTCTTTGTTCCCCATTCTAATCACTTCTTTCTATTTTCTCCCCAGAGATAAGCACTATCCTGACTTCTACCATCAGTGACTACTTTTGTCTATTTTTGAATTATATATAAATGGAATAATACTGCATATATTCCTCTGTGTCTGGCTTCTTTCACTCAATGTTATGTTTATGAGATACAGTCACAGTGTAGTTTGTTTATTTTTGTTGTTCTGTGATATTCCTTTGTGTGAATGTACCACCTTGAATAAATACATCACAGTCGGTACTAATTTGCATCCTTTTAGCAGTCCATGAGAGTTCCACATCTTCACCAGCACTTGGCAACATCACTCTTTTCAACTAGTCTTGTGGATGTTTAGTGATATTTCACTGTGGTTTTAATTTGTGTTTCCCTGATTGCTAATGATGTTGAGCATCGTTTCATATGCCAATTTGTCATTTGCATACCCTCTTTTATAAAGTACCTATTCAAACTCTTGCTCATATCATTAGGGCCTTTAAAAAAAGTTATAGGAGTTTTAAAAATGTAAACTGCATATAAATCCTTTGTTTATATATGTAATGCAGGTATTTCTCCTAGTCTGCAGTGGAAGGCTTTTTAAAAAGGGGCTGAGAGTTCAATGTGTAGAAAATGTACCATGGGCCCTTCTTGGCTCTCAAGAAAGTAGACGTTTGAAAACAGAGGAAGAGAAGAGAGATCTGGATCGTCCCTTTAAATTTATCACAACTTTTTTGAAGCAGGAGAGCAGCTGAGTATGCCTCATGCACTTGATATGATCAGTCTGTGTTTATTTGGCTACCCTCTTGCAAACTAAAAGAGAGTCATCAATATGCTATTCCGGCAGATTATCATCACATGTAATAATACAGTGCTTTGTGTTAGTAAATACTTGAATACCTACTATGGACCTGCACTGTGCAGCATGTTGGAGGTGCAAAGACAGGTATGCCAACACCCCTACATTTAGTGAGCTTTCAGGGCACATTTAGGGTACTTTTGTATCTACTATTTTATTTTTATCACATGAGAGTAGGGTGACCATCAGACTGGTAAAATAAAAATAATGTGCGCTTCTGCTCCTCAACCTTTGATTCCCGTTTAGTCACTGCCCTAATTCTGTAAGATCTGTAGTTCTAAGGTATGCCTCTGTCTCATCCTAATAGCCCCACTAATTAATACCTGGAGAAATTCTCTTTTCTCAAAATGACTAATTAACATAAAACATGCAGAAATGACTTAATTATATTTTTAAGGAAGCTACAAGGAGAAAAGACCATAAAATAGATATACTTAGCCCCCTGCTATCTAGCAATCCTTTTAATAACCCCTTAAATGAAAGTTATTAGTCATTTGAAATCATATAGCATTTATTGAGGGCAAGTCTGTAAGCTGCTATATTATCTTAGACATTGAAGGAGCCATAAAGACATGTAAGATACAGTCCCTGCCCTCAAACATCTTTTAGCGCGTTGGTGGTGGCGATAGCATGTGTGTGTGGAGGGAAAGTGTTAAGGAGGTACACAGCATATAAAGTGACAATAGGAGCATAAAGACCCATACTAAGTGATAGGAAGCTCAGCTGCAGGAAGGATCATGTTGAATTGATTGCAGTGAAGAGGAAAGGATTGTGTTTATTAAGATAGTGTAGCTGCTACTATAAAACTACCCCCAAGATGTATTGTGGCTCAAACACAGAAAAAGGTTATGTCTCAATCATCAAAAGTTGAAAACAGGTGTTCCTGATTGGTAGTTGACTCTGCTTCAAATGGTGATTCAGAGAGCCAGATCCTTCCATTCTTCAACATATGGCTTTTAAGATTGCTGGGCTTATTCACATCAAGCTGGCAGAAGGAGAAAGAACATGGAAAATGGGAAGTTTTTATAGCCAGAACTGAAATAGGAGTCCCATTGGCCAGAACTCAGTCCCATGGCCACAGCTAATTGCAAGGGACTTTGAGAAGTGTAGTCTAGCTGTGTGTCTAAGAAAATGAAATGTGTTTGTGGACCACCTGTTGGTTCTTGCCACAGGCTTTGAATGCTTTTGTCCTCGCCAAAATTCATGTTGAAACTTAATTCCCTCCAAAATTCAGGTATTGCCAATGTGATAGTATTACAAGGTGGGGCCCTTAAGAGGTGATTAGGCCCTGAGAGCTCCTTTATCATTAATGATTAAGATCCTTATGAAAGAGGCTTTACACAGCATTTGGCCCTTCTGCCTTTGCCATGTGAGGATGCAGCAAGAAGGCCCCCACCAGACCAGATGCTGCTGCCTTGATCTTGGATTTCCCAGCCCCTAGAACTGTGAGAAATAAATTTCTCTTCTTTATAAATTCACCAGTCTCAGCTATCTCCTTATAGCAGCACAAAATGGACTAAGACAGGCTTTATGATAGCAGGGCATTTACGATAGATTTTCAGGCAATTTGAGGTATTTTGACAGAGATTGGAAAGAAGGATGAATCCAGTTAAAATGAATAGCATAAGGAAGGACTGAGCAATATATTAATACAACAACAGCAACAAAATGCAGGGGCATTTTGGACAATAGGGAATAGTTCAGTTTGTTAGGAGCATAGAATACATAGGGAGTAGTACGGGAGAACATGTTGGAAAGCTACGTTGAGACTATTTCCAACCTGAAGTCATATTTTTGGAGGTTTTAAAATCCAGACTGAGGAGCTTGTATCCAGCATGTTCTTTTGGCCACCAGGGCTCATTCCCACTTGCAGGACAATTGTAGCCCAGATTGGTTTTCTTTTTTTCCCTTCATACTCTGGCCTTTCCTAGGAAGTAAGGTCTCATGTTTGTCTCAAACACACACTATCAGCCAGTTAGGGAGATGGGTTCAGACCCTCAGCATGGGCAGTTTCATTTTGAGCCTTTGTACTAGAGGATTTCAGAGATTCCAGGGGCCTCCTGCCAAAAACCAGTCTAATGCATGGTATCTGCTGAATACTGTGTTTGGGATGAATCCCAAATTTAGGAGAGGGAGGAGGAGAGGGGGAATTCCTTTTGGACCCTAGGACACAATCAACTTGTGGTCAGGATCCTGGAATTTGATTACCCATTTTGTTATTTTGGCTTGCATAGCTGCAACTGTGGCTCACAGTTATAAAAGTATCTGGTCCTTTAAAATCCACCCACAGCCTTCAGCTTGATGACCTCCTGACAGTGATTAATTGGGAAGGGTGGGAGCTGGGGAAATCCTTTCTCCTCCCTTCAGACCTGCCAACTTGGCTTTGAACCTAGAGGAATGTTTTGGTCAGAGAATATATATCCCCACGCCCTCTACCCTCGCTCTCACCCTCACCTCTGCCCCACATTGCACATTCTATTTGCTATTCATATGCATTCATCTTTGCTAAATTAACTTTGACCCAGGCTGCACTATAATACGTGCTGCCCCTGGCAGGCTTCTGTGTGCTATATTCTTCCTCCCTTGAGCTTTTGACCATGAAATTAATGGCTCTGAAATTTTACCTTTGCTTTAGAGTTTGGTGAGGGTTTCTTCCATTGTCTCCACCAAGATGTAAGCATGATTGCATATCTTTCTTAAACGATTGAAAAAGAAAGAAGATAGCATCTTTGAAGTAACAACCAACCTCCTAAAAGGTGCTTCTTTTCTAAGCAAACTTGAAAGAGATAGCACACAATTTTTCAATCCTGAGCACATTCATTATTTTTTGAATGTGTGGAAAAGGAGATGTTCATTTTCACATGGCAAGGATTTCTAGATTTTTTTTTTCCTTTAGCTGGCCACAAAACCGACCTAAAGGAGCCATTACTACATTGTGTCTCTTATCCTGTGTGCATCTTTCTTCCTTGTCTTCCTCAAGATCCTTATTTATCCCTCTCTGTGACCATCCTCTGTACTCACAGCCTTCAAAGAACTCACCCTTGATGATGGTGGGCACTTAGTGTTTTTCTCTTTCAGTTGCTTGCATATGTGGAAGATGAAACTCTTCAGGCCAGTGTCTGTGGAAGCAGCTCATTCTCTAGCATGCTTTGAGATCTATGTCTCTCTTGAAGCACTGAGACATTTGGGAAGACAGCATGGTGTGATGGAATGGAACATGAGCAGAAATTAAGCAGACCTGCGTCCAAATTCTGGCACTGCCTCTTACCTCTGTGAGACCTTGAAACAAAATGTGTTTCCTGTCTGAGCCCCTGAGCTCATGTGATCTTTTTGCCTCAGCTTCCTGAGTAGCTGGGACTACAGGTATGGACCACCATGCCTGGCTAATCTTTAAAAAAATTTTTTTGTAGAGACAGGGTCTTGCTATGTTGCTCAGACTGATCTTGAACTCCTGGCCTCAAGACATCCTCCCATCTCATCCTCCCAAAGTGCTAGGATTACAGGTGTGAGCTACTGCACCCAGCCCCTTTCTGCCTTTAAGATCAAAAGTTGCATTCAAGGTTGACACCTATGGGGGAGTGAGGAAGGAGGACTGAACAGAGAGAAGTTGGACTGAAAGGTAGTCACAACAAAGACCTCAGCCAGCCTGTGGGGAGATCTGGAGCTGAAATGGCCCCACAGAGCTGTGCTAAATTAGTGCAGGGAGGGCAGAACTTGATACTTCAATCATTGGCCAGTTATTGCATGTGGATTGACCTGGGGATGGGAGCATAATTTTGAGTGAGACATCTCTCTTTAGCAGAGGTGGGGGGCCACATCTGTGAGGAGTCAGACAACAACATTACTAGCAGCTGGTAGAATGAATATTCTGTTCCTAAAATATCTAAAGTGTGTGTGTGTGTGTGTGTGTGCGTGCATGCGTGTGTGTGTGTGTGTGTGTGTGTGTGAGATGGGGGTGAATTTGAGCAGTGCACCACAGTGTTCACAACCTATCATTAGTAATTTCTAGGAGTTGAATTGCCGGTTCATATGATGTGGGTAAGTTCCTCTGTAGTAGATACAGTCAAACAATATTTCAAAGTGTTCATACCAAAATACCATTTACATTTAGATTCTGATATCCCCATGTGAACTCTTTCCAAAAAGATAAAGAAAAATTTATAAAAGAAAAACAACTGTAAAAATATTAATTTAATATTTTCTATATCATGGAGAAAGCAAAATTGAGAACCATTGGAATAGGCTATTATTTTCTAACTTACAACTTGATGTCCTAAAAACTGTCAACATTGTCCAAGTTGTTCTGAAACCTAGCTATGGAATAAGTAGATCCTAAAGAGTTCTTACTCTGTTGAACAAAGAAAGAAAATAAGGTATATGAATTGACTGTTGCCTCAAATTTCATTTTTCAGAGTGGCCAAGTCAATGAAGATTCCTGTATATGAGACCCCAGCTGGATGGAGATTCTTCTCAAATCTGATGGACTCAGGACGGTGCTCTCTGTGTGGAGAAGAGAGCTTTGGCACCGGTAGGCTTTGTTGAGCTGCCGTTCATGGGGATAGTAGCTGCAGCTCTCTGTGACTTCAGTTTGAAGACCTGTGATTCTGTGAATGAAAGGCTAGAGGAAGAGTTAATTAGAGGCCAAAAAAAAAAAAAAATTAGAGAAACCTAGTAGGATGTGTGCTATGACATGCTTACCTCTTTTGCCCATTTTGTTTCTTCTTTTAAATAATTTTTTTCTTTAAAAATTTTTCTATTACAGAAATTTTTAAAAATGTATAAGAGTAGGGAGAATATTGTATTGAATCCCCATGTGCCTATCACCCAGTTTCAACCATCATGAACTCGTGGCCAATCTCTCTTTACCTCTACCCTCATGCACAAGGGGAGCCCTCCTTACTTATTATGAAGCAATGCCCTGTAGCTTATTGATTTCGCCATAAATATTTCAATGTGCATTTTTAAATATAAGGGCTCTTTAGAAAAGACATATAACAATAGTACCATGATCACACCTAAAATGTTAGGAAACAGCTTCCTTTTTCAATACTTTAAATATGTTACTCCATTGTCTTCCAGCTTGCATAGTTTCCAAGAAATCTGATGTAATTCTTATCTTTATTCCTCTGTATATAAAGTACCACACTCCTCCCCCCTCAATCCCCTGCCTTTGGCTCCTTTTTTTTTTTTTTTTAATCTTTGGTTTTATTGTACGTCTAGGGGTGTGCGTGTGTGTGTGCGTGTGTGTGTGTGTTTAACCCTGCTTGGGGTTCTCTTGGATTCTTGCCTGTGTCATTTGTTGTTGTTCATTAATTTTAGAAAACATTCAGCCATTATCTTTTTGAATATTTTTCCTTCCCCATTCTCTGACTCTTCTTTTTCAGTTACACATGTTACATAATTTGTGACTGTAAGTGTTGCCTCAGAGCTCTCACGTTCATTGTTCTGATTTGTTTCATTCTTTTTTTTATTTGTGTTTCAGTTTAGATAGTAGCTATTGAAATATCTTTAAGTTCACCAAATTCTTTCCTTAGATGTGTCCAATCTGCTCATGAGCTTATTGAAGGAATTCTTCTTCTCTGACAGTGTGTTTTTTATTTCTAGCATTTATCTTTAACTCTTTTTTATAGTTTCCATCTCTCTGATGAAATTCTCCATCTGTTTATGTGTATGGTTTATCTTTTCTATTAGATAATTTAACATATTAAACATGGTTATTTTAAACTCTCTGAGAGTTCTAATATCTGGTTCACCTGTGACTCTGGTTCTGCTGACTGCTTCATCTCTTGACAATTGTTTTCTTTTCTTTTTTGTGGATCTCATAATCTTTTTGTTTAATGTTGGACAGTACAGGGATAAGAAAACTAGATATTCAAATAAATAGTATTTACACCCAGAAATGGGCACACCGCTTCTTTGGCGCAATTAGTGTAGACAGTTAAGTGAATCTAGTCAGGAGTTTAGCTGGGTTTGGGTTTTACTGTTTCTGTTATAACCTTCAGTGCACCACAGGCTTCACAATCCTCCAGCACTGGGATACTTTTACCATGGACTGAAACTGAGGATGGAGTGTTAGAGAGGTTTTTTTTTTTTAAGTGTTCTTGTTTCATCCTCAGCTTTTAGCAGTTACTGCATGTCTGTGACGCAAACTAGAGCTCTATCACCAGGCTCTAGAACCTCTGCAGTGACAGTGACCTCTGCTTAGTATTGGTGTAGGATTCTGAGCCCGAGAAGATTTCCTACCCTTTCCCCAAGGGCAGAGGGTTTTTTTACTTTTGCCCCTCCCTATGTGGCAGATCTTTGCCTGGGCCTGTGGGACAAGAAGGTTTTCAGCCTGTATACCTACGAGCTACAGCTTTTGTGTCATGTGAGAGAAGGATCTGGGGAAGTGGAAGGGCTTTGTGCCTGTCTCCCAGCAGCAGCTGACCGTCTCCAGCACCACGCCTGCACCACCAAGCCTCCCTGCCTGTTCCCGATTTCTTCTGAGCACCTAGTGGTAGTCTGTGCGAGAGAACGTGGGAGTGTGTCCGTTGTATTTGGGACTCCAAGTGATTTAAATGAACATGATAGACTACAGTTGGCCTTGAAGAATTTTTTTTTAACTCAAGTTATTTCTTATTATCTATTTGTACAGCAAGCCCCTCTTTCTCCTGCACTTTGCCAAAGGTGAGATAGTTTTTGTGTCCTGTCTCTCCTTAGTGGCTTGTCACTCTTTGGAATTTACTTTATTGCTTTGGCATCTCAGAATTATGAGTTCAAAACAAGTTATTATTTTGTAGGTTTCCTGGCCTTTTTTCATTGCTAGGAGAGGAATGATTTTCTCTTGCAGATTTTCATATCTTAAACTGAAGTATACAAGTGGAATTTCAAAGTAATTTCTTAATAATTTCCCTTATCCTCATTCCCTTCTCCTCATTAATGGTTTGTTCTAATTGCATCTAGAAGATCTTACATTGTAATTGGTTGATATGTCTCTTAACTCTCTTTTAATCTGCATTTCTTTCTTCTATGTTTTCCCCTTATTCATTCACTAAAGAAACTGGGTCATATGTCCTAGAAAGCTTTGAATAGCTTTGATTTTGATGCCGCTTCCCTTATTTTCCTTTCTAATTTGTTTAGTGTTATATGAAAAGAAACTATTGATTAATATGCTTTTCTCTAGGTTGCAACCCCCTTAGCACATTCTGTTATTAATTATAGTATTTACTTTTTTAAAAACTCGACATTCTCTTGGGCTTTTTTTTGGTTATACAGTCATACAATATATGACTAAAACATTTTTTTGTATGTTTTCTAATATTTACAGTCTTTATTTAATATTATTGTATTAGCTATTATCTTTAAAAATATTAGTAAATAACTATCAACTAGCTCATAATTATAATGGAAATGGGTTTAGTGTTTTACCATCTATTTTGATCATTGCTTTTTAATATTGGTAAAATCTTTATCGTGTTTGTATAGATTACTGTTTCTCTTCCCATTTTACTTAGAGTCAGATTAGAAAAGACTGCTGGATTTATCAGGTACCCTGTCAGAATCTAGTGATATACTTGTTCTTTATTTTTCTTATGTGAATATAATAAAATACCATGATTGATTTTTTGATATCAAATCATACTTGGATTTCTGAGAATAAGACCTATTTGGTCATACTTAAACAGATTGTAGCAAAATCACTGTAAACAATCATCATGTTTCAGGTCATGTTGGGTCATGAAGGAATTTCTTCCTGGGATATTTTCTCTTCTTACCCAAATCAGTTAGACCCTAGCAGCATTACCATTAATAGTTCCAGAAGAATGGCGTGCATCGTTGTTTCCTTGGACAAAAAAAGACCATATCAAACTCTCGCAAGTACTATTGTCTGAACTCAGCATGTATAGATGGCAGCTCTGCTTGGGACGGCCCAAACTGTCATACCCTTTTTCTGCTGAGGCCTTAACAAATAATATTTTCCTTCCTCTTTGGTGTTCTGTGTGCTTAAACCAGTGAGCATTATTCAAAAACCTAGAAATTATATATTGCATACAATAATTCTGCCCACTGGTTAGTAAAATAAAGCAAATCTAGCAACTGGAATGAAGACTGATAAGTCTAGGTTGGCCCTTCCTCTCTGTCTCCATAAGCATTTATTGAGTGCTAACAACATAATGTATCCTTCTAGTCTCTTTAGAGAAAGGGATAAATATTATGTGTGTAAACTCTGTTACACTCTCAGTAATAAATATTTGCCTACTTCAAATTAATAAACATTTATTCAGTGCTTACAGAATACAAGGCACTGTATTGGATGGTAGATTGAATACAACATGCTTAAGACCACACCTTTAAGAACCTCTGGGTTCTTTAGGGAATATAATAAGAAAGATGCACATAGGACTGTTCTACAAAGCCTTGAAGTGCCACAGTGGAGGAGTAGAAAATATGCCATGGGAGATGAGAAAAGGAGAAAGTACTTTTGGACTGGGGGTTTAAAGCCGACTTCATGAAAGAGATGGAAGGTAAGATAGTGCTTAGAGAATGTGGAGGATTTGAATACACAGAGAAGAAAGAGCAAGGACTTGCCAGATGGAGAGAACAATGTCAAGCAAGGAATGGAGGTGGGAGATCAGGGGATGTGTTGTAAGTAGCCAATAGTTCAGATTTTCTAGAGCAGTGTTTTTCTAAATGTGGATCAAGGCTCATTTGGGGTCATGAGATTAATATAATATCACAAGCAGCTTTAAAAATATATTAGTAATAGAATAGAAACTATCCGAGTACATTGCATTTAGTCAAGATATTATTTTGAAAATTTGATGTCTGCATATAAATGCACACATGCATGTATGTATATGGTAGGTCTCAAGACTAAATGTATTTATTGTAGGTCATCGTCAAAAAGGTCTTAAAAATACTGGTCTATAGCAGCGGTCAGCGAACTTTTTCCATAAAGGGCCAGATAGTGAATATTTTAGGCTTTTGGGGCCAAGAGGCCACATACGGTCTCTGTCACAATTACTCAACTATGCCACTGTAGCACAAAAGCAGCTACACACAATATGTAAACAAATGAGCGTGGCTGTGTTCCAATAAAGCGTTGAATACAAAAGATAGGCATAAGTCCAGATGTGGCCCATGAGCTGTAGTTGCTAACCTCTGATATACAAGGTAGGGTAGAGGAGGGAGTATCTAAGCAGTACCGGAAATACCAGTGAGGAGGGGCCCGTTTTTGCAGCCCTTTTCTGTGCAGCTTAGCCATTGGGACTTGACTCAACCGGAAATAGGATGTCACATTCTGCACAGAGGGGAGGTCAGCTTGCAGACACTTGTCAGCAAGCTTTGCTTTCAGACAGCTAGCTGATAGCGACATGTAGGCTGGACTGGAAGGGAATTTTAAAAGTCTCTCATGTTTATAGTTTCCATCATATTCGTTTCAAGAAGCACAAGAGATTTTTCAGTCTATAGGGCTTTAAAAGTATCGCCTCCTCTACCATTCTGCAGGTTAAAGTGACTTTAGTCTGGTTTGACAACTGAAGCTTCTGAGCCCTAGAAGTAGTTAAGTGACTTGCCCAGGTCCCCAGAGCCTGGAAGAGGTCTCCACTTGAATTAAATTACAGTGGAACTAAAAGACGAATCTCCTGCCCTACATTGTATGCTGCTTTCCACTCGGCTGATCAGTCTTTTCAATGAAAACGACGACTAGTTCAATCTCTCAAGCACTCAGCAGTAAATGACCACTAGAAAGCCTGAAGGAACCGGACTACTCAGGCTTGGAAGGAGAAAGTGGCTTCATTCTGTTCTTGCACTGGACTTCCTGACTGCCACTTCCTGGGGAAGCGCTGAGCTGGCTGTGTCAGAATCACGAGGGAAACTTGTTAAAAATGCAGATTTTCTATCCCATCCCCACTTTGAATCCTTAGTAAGGGATTTTAAGTAAGTATCCTCAAGTAATTCTGATGTGTAGCCAGGAATAGAAACATTGCTTAAGTGAAAACCAGTATTTTTGCTTTTCATGACCATTACTAGCAAGAATGTGCCTGAGATGCCACACTGCATTTTGTCCAGGCAGTGCAGACGCACAAGAATGAAAGGTTGATGACCCACATTCAAGACCCTTGCCTGCTACTTATGGACAAGCCACGTGGCCCCTCTGACCCTCATTTCCAACCTGTTAAAGTCACCTGATCATAGGAGATCTCTATCTTAGGATATGATTTTCAGAATTGAATGAGCTAATTATAGGGGGAGAAATGGAGAGATGGAAAGGTTCTAGCCCTGAGACTGGGGCGAAGCTTCCAAAATTTATCCAAGCTTTCTCAAGTAGAGGCCTTTTCCAGCATCCCCGGGGCATGAAGCTGTGTACCAACCAGGAATGCGTAGTCTAATGCCAAGAAAGCTTGGAGCTTGAAAATAGGGTTCTGCCTCAGGCTCAAGAATGACAAGCCTTTGCCCAGGGCTAGATCCAAAAGAAGCAAGAGACATCCCGAGTGAAAATTCCCCCCCGCTGGCATCTTGAGCTCCCAGAACTTGCCAAAGTGACAAGCCAGTGACAGGATCAGTGTTCAGGCTTCTCTCCTATGGAAAGCTTCAGGTCCTGGACAATAGGAAGCCTGTATTTATTGCTCTATTAAAAAGACCGTGGTCATTTAAGAAGCCAGATAAGTCATCTTTTGTGTTAGGACCAGGTAGTCACCCACTTCCTGGGAAGGGTATCGGAAAACTGCTTTACGTGGAGAAAGGAGAATGTTTTGTAAATCCTCAGATTTTCAATAGAAGATTTTTCATCTAAGTGGCACTCTGGCTACTTCTCTAAGGTTCCAAATTTAAAGGAATCTGGGCTTGTTCCCATACACACAGAAGATGTACTAAAATATTAAAACTAAGATATAAAAAGCCAAAAAGTTTAAAATCTGGGGAGAGGCATTTGTTGAAAATGTTTTACTGGTTTCCATCATTGTCATCAGCTTTCTAAGAAGTCATACCATTTTCAGAGTATACGAATTGTCACAGTCCAGAGCTTGTCCCTCTACAGGTAACACTGAAGAATTGTTCTCTTTGTGAATACCTGGAAGATCTCCAAGCTTGACTACCATCTTCAGCAGTACTATGACTTTTATTATGTATTTTTAAAAAACTAGTGTCAATAACCATACAAATTTGCCAACTAAAATCAGGCAATACAACATTTATTGTTTCCAACAAAGTACTCTGTATTGAGTTTTTCACAATAATAGTGTTTCTTTTTAATGAGGACTTAGTATGTGCCAGGGCTTTCATTCCTAAGCCTTTTGTATGTATCCATCTCTTTTTGGAAATTTGATACTGAATCCAGATTATCTAGCATTAACACGATTTGTCCATAATTGTCACACCAAGTTTTTCTACTGTGAACTCTGACGTACAGCCTGGTGCTCCTGAAGTTGGGTGTTATCAGTTTATAGCACAAGAAGAGGCCCAGAGTATGTACGAATTCCAAGTCACAGGAGGTCTTGAGTATCTTTCCAGTCTTTTGAGGTTTGTTGGATTTCTCTGCTTCCATGCATGGATTCCATGCAGGTGCTGTAAATGCCCTGAGAACAAGGGCCATGTCTATCTCCTCGGCTCCATTTCTGTGATCTATGGTAGGCCCCGAGTAACTGTTTGTAAGATGGTTGGAAGGGTAGGAGGGTGAATGGAAGAAAGGAAAGAAGGCTGGGAAGATGAATGGAAGTTAAGTTAATGGAGGGAAGGAAGGAAAGAAAGAAGGAACAAAGAATTTTCACTTTAGTATTTCTTCCTTGCCTTGTAAGTAGTTACATAAGGTCTGTCCAGAAAGTATCCAGCCATTGTTAATATAAGGAGAATGATTCGCCCAGCATCGATGTAACCAGGCAGCCAAGGAGAGTGGACTGGGATGCGCATGTGTAAACAATGATGACCGCACCATACTAGTCAGGGGGGCGCTAGAAGCCGTTGAATGAGCATGTGTACCGTATGGCCATCGCATTCAAAATGACTGAGTGAGTAGAGCAACGTATCTGCATCAAATTTTGTGTTAAGCTTGATCCTTCACGGAAACTATTTGGGTGATTCAGAAAGCTTTCAGGGACAATGCAATGAGGGTGGCACAAATAAAAGTGTGGCACAAACACTTCAAAGATGGTCGAGAATCTGTTGAAACTGATCCACGTTCTGGAAGGCCTGCAATAAGCAGAGCACCTGGGAATGTTGAACCTGTGTGGCTTAAGAGACGCTGGGAGAACTGTGTAAGGCCTCAAGGTGCCTACTCTGAAGGGGACTGAGGCATCATTGTCCTGTGGACAATGTTTCTTATATCTTGTATCTCCTTCAATAAATGTCTCTATTTTTCATATTACATGGCTGGATATTTTCCTATAGACCTCATATTTTTATCATTCTTAAGTGGATATACTTCTAAAGATCTAGGCATTTGGGTATCCCAAGATGTGGCAGATTCATAAAAACAAAACCACACAAATACAGCCCAGTTAGAAGGAGGTGGGAAGGAATATTTTGAATTATAGTGAAGTCAGAATTATATAAAATTGAAAAATAAAGTTGTGATATTTTTAGTTATCATATAGTTATTAGCAACAAATTAACAGTTGAAGTGCTTCTAGGAAGATCTCCCTTCCCAAAACCATTGTTAATGAACAGATTTTAAAGTATGTGTAATTTGCTTAACTTGTTTGTTTCGTATGTCTGTGGTTGTGGGAAATAACTTAGAAATAGCCATGTTGGACCGTGGGTGAGATTGCAGCTTTAGCTGATCTTTTGTATATACTAAAGCACCTAGAGTGGGAAGAATGTTTCCATCATGTAAGATCCTTTTCTTGGGGTCTCCATGGTCCCAGTTCCATTGACCTTTCAATTAATCCTCCAAGCCAATGAAAAGTGGCAAGAGGGCGTGTCGAGTGACACCTAAGTGTGGAGCAGAAACAAAGCAATGGAGCTTCTGAGACTGTGTCCACACTTACCAGTATATCCTGGAACTGGGAGTCCTGGGATGTCATGGCCCTTGGTCATAGATTGGAGACTTCCAAACAGAAGGGTTTCTTTTCACAGTGTCTATTAAGGGATTTTTAACAAGAAGACCTATCCCTTGGAATTTAGATGTAATCCCCCAAATTGTGTTTGGCAGCTTCCCAAACTCTGGGAGGTTACTAGTTGCTAGGTGTGCTAGGTGGCCCCATTAAGAACAGAGTACAATAACTATAGAGTGACAGGTCTTCAACCTTGAACCCACTGGAGAGATTTCTGGTTTAGCATATGACCTCTCAAGGACCAATCCATAGAGTTCTGTTGTTACTATCTGCCTTGGTAACAAAGAAATGGGATGAGATATATGAGTTATGAGGTCCCACTCTCCTTAACTTTTTGCGCTGGTATGCTCAGGTAAGAGCAGTGTGTCAGCTGGCTGGCCATGATTTTGTTAACACTCCCTCCTCTGGGATGGATGGCTTGGTTGTCTAGGGCATGTGCTGATAAAATGGTGCTAATACATATTATTTATTGAGCACCTTGTACGTGACAAACACAATGCTTAGTGCCTCCTATACTTTATTTCACTGAGTTGTCTCCACAATGAAATGGGTGAAATCATTGAGGTTTAGGGAGGAAGGTCAAATCACTGGCCAAGGTCTCATTGGCCGAGCTAGGATTCAAACCCTACCTTGCTGGCTTCACGGTATCTGCTATTGATGTTTATAAGCTAGTCATCCCCTCCGCCCCGTTTCTGGTTATTCTTTTGGATGTAGGTGGAGTGAATGCCAGGGGACTTGGGAGCATGGTGTCATGTAAATTGCACAGCACCAGGAGTCAAGAGACTTACCTCCAATCTTGACACTCTGTCTGTGTAGTTGAACTACCTTAGACAAATAGGTTAACTTCTCTGTGCCTCAGTTTCCTCACTGGTGAGATGAGTGTCTGATGGGATGATCTGTAGGTTTTTTCCATCACAATATTTCAGGTTTCTTCTAGCTAGCTACTTTTAGTGAGGAGTGAACCTGAATTAGATCAGACTACATATTAGCGATTCATTCACTCACTGACTTATTCATGCAATGAATGTTTCCTGCATACCTTCTACGAGCCAGGCCTGGAATAGAGTAAGAAGTAATTTCAGACATAGACCCTTCCCTCATGGAGCTTCTGAGGTGTTTCTGTGGTCAGGATAGAAGCCATGTGTGAAACACTGTTTATTATTATTATTTTCCTTATTAAATGTGCTGTTACATAGCACATTCACCGGGAGCCATGTTGCCTGCCGCACAGGATGAGCTGCGTGTGTCCGTTGCTGCTGTTTATCCTTTCTGAGCTCACACCTGACTCTGACCGACTTACATGCAGGAGAGCTTTGCTCTCCAATTGATCAACATTTGCTGCATTGAAGAACAATTATTTTTTAAGCATAGAAGGTGACATTTTGTCATTTAGCCTTGCTTTTTTTTTTTTTTTTTTTTTGCTGGATGTTAAAGAGCAGAACATAAGTGGTTTGAGAAATGAAAAAATATATATATGTATATCTTCATGTATATATCCATCACAATTCTACACGTATTCTCAAATCTCAGATTCACCTGAAAGGAATGACCTGAATTTTACCACATAACTCTACTATTTTTAAAAGACAAATCCTTGTCTTGAGTAGCTGAAAAGAAGATGGGAAGAATTCCACTGCAACTTAATGAGAACAAAAAAGGTAAACTGATAGGAGAGGGGAAGCAAAGGGAAATTTTGCATCTTCTCCGGAGATGTCCATACTGAGAATGACAAGTGCAAATTCACTACTCGGATCTTTGGAAGGTCTGCCTCAGCTCCCACCCCGTGGGACACTTGACCTGCTTTACTGCAGCTCCCGAGTGCCACTGTCATTACTGGGCAATGGCAGTAGCAGTTAGGGCCATGGGCTTTGGAACCCAACTGCCCAGGTTCCAATCCTCTTTTTACCGCTTAGCAGCTGGGGGACCTCACACAGATGCCCTGATCTCAATCTCTCATCTGTAAAATAGGGGATATCAAATTGTGAAAGATAATAGACATATAAAATACCCGAGGACAGTGCCTGCTGCCTTGCTCTTATTCTTCTTAGGGTGGAATTTATCCTGCTTGTAATTCTGCTTCAAAAGTATGTCAGTATATGCCACCTGTTCTGGTTCTAGGCCTTGTATGTGCTAAGGCTTGTACTGAATGTGCACATCTCCTGAAAGTTATCGGGAACCTCTTTGAGCGAGTGGCCTTTCTTATTGGATGACCAACCATCCTGGTTTGCCTGGGGCTGAGAAGTTTCCTAAGCAATGAGACTGTAAGTCATGAAACGGGAAAAGTCCCAGGCAAACCAGTGACTGGTTGGCCCAGCTGGTGCCTCTGCATTGGTGTTTTGTAAAAGTCCTTCAGGTGATTCTAACACACAGTCCAGGGTTGAAAATTGCTAACCTATGTTACAAGTTGGAATCAGCAACAGGTGAAAATTGACTTATATTTTCCTAATTTAGAATTTCCTGATTGGAGTTTCAGCTGTGATGACTTGACCTGTTAGTAACATGTGTGATGCTTTAATTGAGTGGATTTGTCCCCACTGGGATTTCCATTTGAAGAAAACTCGAGATGATTGAGTGTTCTCTTTGTTTTTCCCTTTTCTTTTGTGAGGGCAATATGTTTATGGGTGTCCTGCCTAGCTCAAGCAACATGGTTTTAAAGTGTGAGAAAATTCAAAGCTTAATTTGGGTAAAGAGGGAATAGTGATATTTCTGATGGGAAAAAAATAGACCCCCTTCTTTTGTACCAATTTTTGCTGGAGTCAAGGAAGAGCTGAGCCCTGCTCTGGTATCTGGGTGGGGAAGGCTGCTCCTCAGGCTGCTCAGAGGAAGGCTGAGTGGGCTCTGGCCTGGGCTGGGGTGGGTGGAGAAAGGCAAGGTGAGCGGTACTTGGGCTTTGGGAATATAGGCAAATGCTTCCTGCAGCATCGTGAACCAGGTGACAAGCTCTGGCTGAACCATCAGCCAGGAATCTCGAGGAAGCCAGCTTCAAAAATTGTGCTAATGTCATCTAGCACTAGGAAGACATGAGTTTGACTCAAGCCATGGAAAGCTGGGGAGGAACCGTAAATGCATATCACTAAGTGAAAGAAGCCAATCTGAAAAGGCTACACACTGTATGAGTCCAACTATATGACATTCTGGGAAAGGCATTTCTTCAAATGTAAATTTCTACCAACCATTGACAACTTAAAAAGTTTATTTTTTTCTTATGAAAATAATACATTTATTGTGGAAATACTGCAGAGAAAGGAGAGGGAAAAATATCTGCAATTCTACCATCTCAGAGATAAATAACCATGTTAATGGTTTGGTGTATATCCTTCTGTTGTTTACCTGTGCACACACATATATGTACATATATTTTTCTACAAAAATGTACTGAATATTCTTTTTTGGTAAAGTGATTTTTGCATTTATTAAAATTGAATGAATATCATTCTATGTTACTGAAGATTGTATTCAATACTTTGTATACACAACAAGCTTTTGTGTGGATTTTCCATGATTATCCTATTGTTCAACGATTAATATTTATTTTTTCCAATTCTTCTTTATTCCCTTAGCTACTTCACTGAATGTCCTTTGGACTAAAGGTTAAGAAATAGAATAGCTGTGTCCAAAGCTGATTGATATTTTATAGACTATTGATCATTATTGCCAAATAACTCCACCAAGCTGTGTTCATTTACACTGGCGCTTCGCTGATACTGGGACTTCTCCTTCCCCACCCAACTTTTGCTAACTGACAGGCCCCAAATGGTATCCCATGTTGTGGACTATTCTTTGGCCACAGTGAAATTGAGCATTTGTTCAAATGTTTATTGAAAATTAGTATTTTTCTCTGAAAATTGCTTGTCCCCTGTCACACAGTTTTCTCTTGTGGTTTCTCGTTTTCTTTTTGACGTATAAAAACGTTTTTTAAACATAAAGTCTATTAGCCCCGCCATATATAGTGTGTGAACATTTCTCCCCTCTGTGTTTTACTCTATTTATAGTGGGGTTTTAGAAAACCATTTGATGCCAGTGTTTTCTGGCATTTCTTGTTTAATATACCTGTCACTGGTAAAGCATTGTAGTTCAGTTGCTTTAAGGAGTTCTTCCAAAGCCCCCTCCAAAGCACACTGTGATCGTCCAGTGGAAACATCTGTGCAATTGAAACATCCCAATGTCTCTGTCCCAAACTCAAAGAACTATAAAGAGCACACTTAATTTTACTTGATCATTGGCCCCTTATTAATCTTGGCAAATTTTAACTTGTAGGCAAGCATATCCAAGCCAGCTCACAAGTTACTGTGCAATTGGTTCCAAATGATTGAGGTGGAGGGTTTTTTTTTTTTTTTCCTAGCTAGAACTTTTTCTCTCTACCACTAAATTATGACATGTTATCTCACAAACTTAACAGTATCCAATGGTTCTATCTCTAGGTAATGCAACCCAGCTGGGGATCCAAGGTATGCAAAGCCCATGCTTTAGAACAAAAGGGTATTTTTCTCTAGCCAGTAAATAAAAGTGCTTTTTTTCCCAGCTATAAAAGGACAAAAGGTTTTGAAATGATCCCGCTGGGCAGGGTTTCCTAGACTTGTTTTTTTGGCAGTTGGCCATGGAGCTAGCTTAGAGTCTTCCAAATTTCTTCCATTTTTGTAGCAGCGTGAGGATTTCAACTGGATGAGACTAGAGTCACTTGGTGGTACAACGACTAATGCCCAAGGTGCTCTGAATGCAGAGGCAACCGCAATGGGACATTTAACAGGGTCATCAGAAGACCATTGATCAGGGTGCACAAAGAACTAAAAACTTGAACCTTTTCTGTTTTTATTTAAGTAACTTCATTGTACCCTCTGAGCTATATGTTTTCCTCCTCTAGAAACATTTAATACTATAAATGTAACAAGAACAGTAAATGGTCTATAGCTTCAGTAGAAGTTGACAAAGATGTTTAACTTAACTACGGTATTGCTTTATCCTATTTTTAATGTTTTAATAGCTCTGTGACATCAGGTCTGCCTTATTGATTTTCTACATATGTTTCATAGTCCTAAAACCCAAGGTTACTGTTGTCCATTCTTATTGCCCTATTGCAAGAAGGATTGGTCCATGCCCTGGACTCACTCTTGTTTCTTAAGACATTACTATTACTAAAGTTAGAGGATAAAATTATATGCATAACTGAGAACAATTTATCAAAGGATGTATTGAGGAATTGGCACTGTGTAGGTACTTTATGTGAATTACCAACAACAAAATCAACAGCAACAACTTGTGATGTACCAGTCACTGTTCTAATACGTAGGCGTATTTAGTCATTTAATCCTGACGGTGACCCAAGGAGGTAGAGGCTATGATTGTTCCTGTGTTACTGATGGGTATAGAAAACAAAAGCAAGTGGCTAAGCCAGGATTTGAACATGATAAATCTGACTCTAGAACCTGCCCTCCTTATTTGATTAAATTGATATAACAATATTGCAAAATTGGCGATGGTGTCCACATTTTACAAATGGGAAGCTGGACTCAGAGAGGTTAATAACTTTGTAGTAACTTTCCACACACCTGTGAAGTAGCAGAGTTTGGTTTAGACCCCAATTCTAAAGCCTTCTCCAGGGTTCTCACACTACACATGTTTCTTTGTATTCATTTCAGAAAGAGCTTACAACTGGCCAATAGATGCTTAAATGGGCCTGCACCACACTCTTCTGGATTCCCGTTGCACAGCAAGCTAGCCGTTTAGACAGCACTCTTCATGGCATGAATGACACAATGAGAACTGCCTCAACTCTTTCTGTATAAACAGCTGTAGGATTTAGCTGTGGGCTCATTCCTGCCTCAGGGACTTTGCACTTGCTGTCCCTTGGCTTGGAACACTTCATCCCCAGCTCTTGGCATAGCCAACTCCTTCTTCTCAGGTGTCGGCTCAGATGTCATCACCTCAGTGGGCTGACCCTAACTACTTGCATCAGTCTCCTGGGGCTGCCATGACAAATCACTACAAACTGGGTGGCTTAAAAGAAGTCTAAAACCAAGGTGTAGGCAGGGCCATGCTTCTACTAACAGCGCTAGGGGAGGATCCTTCCTTGTCTCATTTGGTTTCTGGTGGCTCCACGTGCCCCGTAGGTTGTCGCAGTGTAACTCCAATCTCTGCCTTGTCTGCACAGCTTGCTCCTCTTCCTATAAGAACACTTGTCATTGGATTTAGGGCCCACCTGGTTAATCTAGAAGAGATTGGCATAATCTCATCTCAAGATCTCTAGTTTAATTATACCTGCAAAGACTGTTCCCCAAATAAGGTCACATTCACAAGTTCTGAGTGGACATATCTTTTGGTGGTGGAAACCCAACATTCAACCTTAGGTAAAGCCACCTTTGTTGCTGTTAGGCTCTGTGACATCACCACCCACTGTATTTTCTTCAAAGCACTTGTCCTTGTATGATGCATCTTGTTCTATCTGTCTATTTTTCTTTTGCTTGTCTCCACCTACTTGAATTCCCGCTTTATGAGTAAGGAGCTGTCTTTTTCACTGCTGTGTCCCCAGGATATAGAACATTGCTTGGTATATTGTAGGGATTACTGAATATTTACCGAATAGAGGAATGAAATCACTGGACTAATGTGGTGTCAGCTTGGCTCTTTGATCCCTTCAACAATTTTCAGGATTTTATTTTTTGTTATTTTGTGTTATGTGGATTTCAGTTGCAGAAATGCAAATATATTATGGGACATATATTTGGTATAATGGGCAAATAAATGTATCCGACCATTTCAATATAACATTCAATCGCTAACTAGTCTTGTTAGCTCATTTAGCATTTACTTTGGGCCCAGAACTGAATCCTCAGCAGGGTGTTTCTTTCTCCCTTAGGCTCTGACCACCTCCGAGAGAAAGACGGTCTCTGGGCTGTCTTGGTCTGGCTCTCCATTATCGCTGCCCGGAAGCAGAGTGTGGAGGAAATTGTTCGAGATCACTGGGCCAAATTTGGCCGCCACTACTATTGCAGGTGAGGCGAAGGGGAAGGATCTCTGGATGGACCCTGGGGAACTACTCTTAGAGCAGGTTTCTGAGACTGATGGGCTAGAACCTTAAAAAGAAGGCATCTTTCAGGAAGACAGGTCACCCTTGATAGGTGGTTGGGGTGACGTCAAGGGCTACCAGGCAGGAAGGTACAAATGTCCTTGGTGACATTTCTCCATAATCTTTTCATCAATGCCTGTATGGTGAGTGGCCATCCCAAGAGGAAATCTGAACTACAGAGTTTTGAAAAGTGTTTTGGTAACCATGGTAGCTGTGAGAGTCGTGCAGTCAAACCAGAGGCATTTCTTGTTGGTTTTCCACCCATATTTATCAAGGAAATGGGGCAGATACAGAAGCTGTGACAGTCGGGGTGCTTTTATAATTCTGCTCCCTACTTTTGTTGTCCAAAATGCATGAGCTGGCATCCTTTGAATGGACCACATGGTTCATGAGCCCTAGATTTTGCTAAAGTTTTGGTCTGATGAAAGGAGGCACAGAAAAGGGAAACATTTGGGAAGGAGGAAGAGGAAAGGTCAGTGGGTAGGAGCTTAGGGTTGGGGGTCTCTATCCCTTTCCTGTTGCTGAAGTAAGTGAGAGAGAAGAGTGTTCTGGATGCATGGTTGCCTACTAGATGTGTGAACATACCTAGTACCAAGTCATGGTTTAGGGGTAGGGAGTAGGAAAGGTTGTTAACTGTCCAGAACTTGAGGGTAGGGGCAAGGGAATCCTCGGGTAGTCTCAGAGGCTCTCTGTTTTTTAAAAACAGAGATTGCATCTCATTTTGCTTTGCTTTTGAATAGTTAACTACTTTGGATGTTTGGTTGTATTTCAAAAGCTTAAGGGACAGAAGGAGCGCTTTAGAATTCCCTTATAAGGTGATTGTTTTTTCTCTCAAGAAGTCATTTACTTAGATAAATATCAGAGAATAAAGAAGCCCATGATAGTACTCATTAAAATCAAAGAGATGGCAACTTTCTGGGGAATGTAGACAACACCATAATTTCTGTTTGGTCAAGGCTGAGGATGTGATAGCCTGCAGACTACCACCAATTATTTATTGTATCATAAAAAAAGGATTGTCAATGCAGGCAGGTGGGAACTTGTTTTATTTATCATTATTTCTAACAAGTGCCAAAACCCCCCAATTTTTGTGTTTTTTTTTGGGGGGGGGAGGCATACCAAGGGTCAATTGGCACATGAAATCCTTCTATTGCATAAGGTTCATCCAAAAAGTCTAACTTGATCAAATATATTATGATTGCCACCCTCTAGCTTAGTGAGATTGCTTTGAGTCAGAGACGATGTGTTTCTCATAATTTGTAGAATGATCATCTAGGTTTCTGCTGGTGTTTGGAAGAATTGGTATTATGATAAGTGTATTTATAATATAGTTTATTTTTTGTGGCCAAGAGCTTACATGATAATTACTTTCTCATAACAAATGCCATATTAGAGAATAATATGCAATGGAGATTTAATTACTTATAGGACGGTGGATTATGTTTCAGATTTCTGTCCAAAAAGATCACAGAGATAAAAAGGGAGGCAGGAATCGGTAGAACGAAAGGTCAACATTTCCTTCCACTCCCAGCAAATGGCAAGTTGAAAGGTGCTTGTGAAGTGAAATTATTTCTAGCTTGACAATTCTCTTGGCAGGGAGAAGATAAAACAATTTCAGTTTAACTAATACTGAGCCTGAAGTTGTGTCTGAGAAAATCTCCCGGATGAATTTCCTTGTATGAGTAGACTCTAGAAGGAATTCTCCATTTAAAGGTTTCTTTCCTTGGAAGTGGTGGTGGTGGTCAGAAGGGGAATCGCTGTGGAAGGTGGCGCTAGATCCTGCTTGTGTGTGAAGGTGAACATTTGGGCAGGCTTGTCTGATGACCTCGGCCATAGACTGAACTGATCTATTGCATTTGTGTTTTCTCAACTTTTAAATCTCTTTCAGTGCCTCCATATCTCCTACCACAGCCCCTGTCCCGTCTTCCTGCCCCTTTGCTTGGTTAGGTCTTCACCTTATCCAAATGACTATCTGTAAGGAGAAGCTAGTTTCAGAACACATGCAGTGCTGAAAACGAATGTCCTGAGGGGGTTCCTTATTTTTATTTTATTTTATTATTTGATTTGATTTGATTTTTTTCCTGAGGCTGGGGAAGAAGCACCTTGTCTAGGAAGAATAGAATTATAAAAAGGGATACAGATGCAGGGAACCCATTGCTGGACACGGTATCATTCCATATTTTCTATCTTGCCGAATACCCTGATGTTTACTGGATGTCTTAAAAGATCTTGAGTGGAAAAAAAAATAGTTACAGCTATTCAGAGCTTCCTTCTTTCAGTTTGCTCTGAGAACTCTCATCCTTTCTGTGTGCTGCAGGAAGCCCAAATGTGAGATCCCACCACAGCCACGGGGGCACAGCTGCCCCTCCCAGGGCTTCCCTCCTAAACGGACCCTCCTGGGTTTGCCACTAGGTCTCTGACATGTCTGGCACTGTGCCAGCTGCTTGGTATGCATTATCATTTTAAACCCACAACAGCAAATGCAGTAAGTGTTATTTTTAGTTTTTCTTTTTTTTTTCTAATCACCTCCCGGCCTCTTTGTTATATTGGATGCTCTTGGCTAGGAGAACTTTCAAAATAGAACAATTGTGACATTTCTCCCAAGTTTCTAAGAGAGTTGTATAGCATGTTCTGTTCCCTTTCTCTCTCCCTCTTTGCCTTCCTTAATTTTTCTCTTTGCTTTCTTCTTTCTTTTCCTTCCTCCAACCTGTCATTTCCTACCTACTATATGGTACTTCTTATGAGCCAGAAGTAGCAGAGAACAAGGCAGCTAAGATCCCTGTCCTCCCAGAGCTCACATTCTGGTTGGCAAAGACAGACAATAAGTAAACAGGTATACAAACGAGATACAGGTTGGGATAACTACCAAAAGAAAATGTAAAGGAGGATGAGAGAAAGGGAGGGGGGGAGCTATCTTAGATGGATGGTCAGAGGTCACTTCCTGGAGGGGACAGCAAGTTTGAATATTGAAGGCAGAGAATCAGCCAGGAGGAAGAGCGTATGAGGTAGATGGAACACATGGCGCGGGCAGAGGCTGGGAGGCAGGAAAGGGTGAAGTGTCGTTGAGCACAGGAGAGGAGGCCAGCGTGGCTGGAACAAGTGAGCAAGGTCAAAGCAGGACAAAGTCACTAAGGTGGATGGGCCGGATCCCACGTGCCTGATAGACTGTGGTTAGGGCTTTGAGTTTTGTTTTCAACCTGATGGGTGTTTTTGGAGGGGTTTTAAGGAAAGGAGTGGCATGATTTGATTTTCACAAGATCACTCGGGCGGCTGCAGGGAGGGTGGATGATAAGGGCCAGGTGGGAGAGGGGAGGCTGGCTGAGGGCGCTTTTCTGGGCTGCCTTCCCTGAAAACAGAAACAGTGATTAGATGACCTTAAGGGGCCCACCCAATTGCTGCTTCTCTGATTAGGTTTTTAGGTTCTTGTTCATCCTGTGTCCTGCCCTCCCTCACCAGGTTTGACTATGTGGGGCTGGAGCCCAAGACGACGTATTACATCATGAGGGACCTGGAGGCCCTGGTCACAGGCAAGTCCTTCGTTGGCCAGCAGTTTGCCGTGGGAAGCCACGTCTACAGTGTGGCGAAGACAGATAGCTTTGAGTACGTGGACCCTGTGGATGGCACCGTGACCAAGAAACAGGTACTCGCTATGGAGCCACTAAAACAGGTTGTTAGACAGAACCAGTGACCAAAGTGTACTAGAATTGGAGAGATCTTTAGGGATGATCTACTCTGAGCCCTCATTCTACAGTTGAGATCTCTGCAGCCAGGAAAGAGGAAAGCCCTTGATGAAGGTCACTAACTAGTTAGTGGCAGAGAGTGAATTAGAACATGGGTCCTCTCTGTCCAGTATTCTTTCTACTTGGTAACAGATGGGCCAATATCTCAAATATATATAGACCCATCATTTCCTTCTAAAATACTTGTAGCCTGCAAGTGCTCTTGTGTGGTGGCCATTATTGGTGATGGATTCAGAAAAGTTTCCAAGAGCAAAAGATCCCTGCCCTTGGGACCGCCAGGTACAGGGATATTTCACATTCTATTACCTTATGTCATTAAGGAATCATAGGAGCTTAGCCAGATGGGTTTGGTACCCTG
The DNA here is from genome assembly GCF_041146395.1 of Eulemur rufifrons. Lineage (NCBI taxonomy): Eukaryota > Metazoa > Chordata > Mammalia > Primates > Lemuridae > Eulemur > Eulemur rufifrons. Next base: position 224,074,600 of record NC_090989.1, on the reverse strand, counting down.
GTAGGGAAGAATCAATTGAAAAATTTGCCCAGCCGGGCGCGGTGGCTCACGCCTGTAATCCTAGCACTCTGGGAGGCCGAGGCGGGTGGATCGCTCAAGGTCAGGAGTTCGAGAACAGCCTGAGCAAGAGCGAGACCCCGTCTCTACTAAAAAAAATAGAAAGAAATTATCTGGCCAACTAAAATATATATACAAAAAATTAGCCGGGCATGGTGGCGCATGCCTGTAGTCCCAGCTACTCGGGAGGCTGAGGCGGTAGGATTGCTTGAGCCCAGGAGTTTGAGGTTGCTGTGAGCTAGGCTGATGCCATGGCACTCACTCTAGCCCAGGCAACAAAGCGAGACTCTGTCTCAAAAAAAAAAAAAAAGAAAGAAAAGAAAAATTTGCCCAGAAAACCCAAAAGGAAGACATATGGATGAGAATGATTATCATAGATGAGTGGCAAAGTCAACCACACAGTCTATTATGGTCTCGTCTTCGTGAATCATGGAGAGGTTAATAGCTACTACAACCGTTTTATTTCTCAGTTTTGTTTATTTATTGGCAATGGCAAATATTGACCCCTCTGGGAGCATATGTTAGCATTTATAGTCTAAATAACACACTATGAGTAACATTAAGAGAAGTTCCATTCTAAAATTTCCAGATTCTTATGTTTTTATACATTCTTCATAAGTACAGACTATAAAATAAGTCAGAAGCTTCAGGTCTTTTGGGACTACACATGAGGGCTGTCCAGAAAGTATCCAGCCATGTACCCATTCTCATTACATTAACAATGGCTGCATACTTTCCGGACAGCCCTTGTATCATGGTAGTTACTGCTATTTTAATTTGACTAGTATATACTATATCCTCCTTTTCCTAGGGTCTCCTGAGGTACAGATATTCCAAATCCCAATGCTCTCTTGTTTCCCTCTTGATAATCTCTCTCTGGTTTGCTTAGTTTTATGATAATCTTTCATGTATATAAAAAAGTCATTCTTTCATTCTAGAAGCCCTTCAGTGGCCCAACAAATGGATTACAGCCTCACTTTGGAAAATGGTAGTAGAGAAAATAGTGGATAAGAAGTTAAAAGACTCAGAATCACATCCTAGCCCTCCCTGCCACTTAATAGTTGTGTGATTTTGGGAAAGTTGCTTGATTTCTTTGAACTACAATTACTTCCTCATCTGTAAAATACCTATCTCACAAAATTGTTTTAGAAATGGAATGAAACAAAATACACAAAAGCTCCTAGCTATCCTTTATATAGAGAGTGTACAATACATTTCCCTGGCTGTGTTTTGTTTCACTCAAGGAAGATTTCTTGTGGACTGGACTGAATTCACTCTGAAATAACAATGAATCAGTCCTGGCAGATACGAAGTCAGGAGCTCAGGAGGCATCTTTGAGCCCCTGTGCCCCAGATAAGACTGTTCCAGTTTTGTACCACATTCCCACTGCCACTTTACGTAGAGCCCTCAGGACAGACTTTTCCTAATTATGAGGCTTATTTTATTTTTGTTAGTATAGAATTCAAGCGACATAAAGTGCTTCCTAAAGTATCTTTGGGAGGTTTTTGTTCACTGATGAGGACGGCTTGGGCACCATTTGGTGGAGGCCCGTGCAGGGGTGGGGAACCCTTATTAAAAGGATCTGTTCTGTAAAATTTGGATGCAGTCAAAAGGCCACACTCAAGGATCCAGAAGGCCACGTGTGGCCCCAAGGCCACAGGTTCCCCACCCCTGTGAGGCTTGTCTGTGGAGCTAATTTGTTTTGCTGTTTATTCAATATTATTCTACCTCATATGTTCCTCAATGTACTCAGCATTTGGATACTTTTTTTTTTTTAATTTAACCATTCACATCAGGCTAATTCCTCCACTGGATCTCTAGTTCTGACATCTATTTATTCCATTTCCCTTTCCCCTCTACAACCCTGCATATTGGCTGCCATTTTTATCTGGAATTGATTCCCCCCACCTTCCATGTTCTCCCATCTGAGCTTAGATGTGGCTATAAGTAGGTAAGTGCTACCAGGACCTGCTCTTGAGAGTTTTTCTAGGGAAGAAGAAAAGAAGATTGTTGTTCATTTTCCCAGATTCCAGGGCCCAAGTGACATCTTCATTGGCTAGTGGCCCTGAGTCACACCAACGTTTTTCTGCAGGTCTGGGGTTTGGCTCAGTGAGTGTGATGAGAGAGCAGTTAACACCCAGTGACATCCTCGTTGTCAGCAAGTCACAGATGGTTCTTTTGCCACAGCTGGTCTTGTTCGGTAGAGAGGGAATCCCTGCATGGTGTGGTGTGCTGTGGCAGCACTCTTGGGGTGTCAACAGAGATCAGCATTCAGCTCCAGGATAGCTGAGTCTGGGGCACACTTCAGGTCACATTTTGCAAAATAAGCATAAATTTTCAAACTGTAGATACCAAAAAGACAGATTTGAATTTAAATGAACTAGTATTATTTTTAAAATAGTCAAAGTACATTGGTGCATTCATTCAATGGATATTTATGGAGAGCATACCAAATGCATAATTTGTTTTTTTATATAAATATATAACAGCATTATTGAGATATAATTCACATACCATACATTTCACCCATTTAAAATGTACACTTCAGTGGTTTCTAGTATATTTACAGAGTTGTGCAGTCATCACCACAATCAATTTCAGAATGTTTTCCATCACCTCTCAAAAGAAACCTTGTGCTCTTTGGTGGTCATCTTTCTTCTAAGATCTCTCCAACCCCCAGCCCCTGGCAAGCCCCTATCTACTTTCTGTCTCTATGGATTTGCCTACTCTGGACATTTTTCCTATAAATGGAATCACATAATATGTGGTCCATTGTGACTAGCTTCTTTCACTTAGTGTAATGTTTTCAGGGTTCATCTGTGTTATACCATGTATCAGTACTTCCTTCCTTTTATTGCCAAATAACATTCCATTGCGTGGATATACCACATTTTGTTTATCCATTCATCGGTTGATGAACATTTGGGTTGTTTCCACTTTTTGGTTATTATGAATAACACTTCCGTAGACATTCATGCACAAGATTTTGGGTGGACATAGGTTTTCAATTCTCTTGGGTACATACCTAGGAGTAGCATTGCTGGGTCAAGTGGTAACTCTCTTTAACCCTTAAAGGAACTGCCGTATAGTCTTCAGAAATAATTGCCTACCATTTTACATTCCTGCCAACAGTGTGTGAGGGTTCCAGTTTTTCCACATCTTCATTAACCCTTGTTATCATGTGATATATTTTGCATCCTTGGCCCTCCAAAGCTCATCTTGATGTTCCATCCCCATTGTTGGAGGTGAGGCCTGGTGGGATTTGTTTTGGTCAGGGCGGCAGATCCCTCATGAGTGGCTTAGTGCCCTTCTTGTGATAATGAGTGAATTCTTGCTCTGTTAGTTTTCGTGTGAGAGTGGTCGTTTAAAAGAGTGGGCTCTCTCTTGCTCCTTCTCTCACTGTGTGACGCGCCTGCTCCCCCTTCTCCTTTCACCACAATTGGAAGCTCCCTGAAGCCCTCACCAGAAGCACATGCTGGTGCCATGTTTCTTGTCCAGTCTGCAGAACTGTGGGCTGAATATACCTCTTTTCTTTATATAATAAGTTACCCAGCCTCTGGCATTCCTTTATAGGAATGCAAAACAAACTAATATGCTGTGTCTTTATTTTGACATACTATTATTTTAAAACAACCTACTATGATATGGGTTATTTTTAAATTAATATAGAAGGATATTTAATCTCCATAAGGAGAAACAGTATGTCTCTCTGTTAACAAAACCCAAGGAAACCATGATACTGTAAAATCTCTGCTTGCTATGGGAGGCAGGTCGCTATGGTCCTCCTCAGCATTCTATTTCGTTGGAGTCACAGACAAGGGTTTGAAGGCTGGTTTTGTCACTGCCTAGATTTGTTACTTAACTTCCCTGAACCTCAACTGGGAAGTGGGCTGGTGATATTTACCATGAATAGGGTAATGCAGAAGGTTTGAGGAGAAAGTCCTACAAAGCCCGGGTACAGTGGCTGGTACCTAACTGATGCTCAAGAAATACCAGTTCCCTCCCCAGCCCTTACCAGAATCCTTTATTTGACTGAGTATCAATTTGAGGAATGGATAAATCTCTTATTCTCCCTCTCTCTCATGTGTAATCCAAGTATATATTTTTACAAATAATCTTCAGTACACCCTTAGGGTTAGAAAATATTCTTCTATTTATTCTATTGTAAAAATACTTTGCAGTAAAATTTGAGGTTCAGATTAATGATCTCAAGATAGTGGGGAATTCCCAGCTATCTCTTGTTTGCTTTAAATTCTACTTACTAAGGGAAAAAAGTAGATAACAGAAATGATTTTCAACAACAAAATTTTTAACCCATTTTTTTTTTGCTATTCCTATTTTATCCAGAAATTATCCTTAAGCACAATGTTCTGCTCCAGAGCACCCCAGGCCTCCTGGTGCTACTGCAAAGCCAGTGAGCAATGTTTAAGTTGCACAGACTTGAAGTCAGAATCTTGAGTTTGCATCTCGACTCTGCCACCTCCTTGCTGAGTTATCTTAGGCAAATTATTCAACCTTTCTGTGCCTGCTTTTTCTTATCTGTGAAAATAGGAACAATAATTGTGGCTACCTCATATAGTCGTTGGGAGAATTAAGTAAGATAATACACGTTAAGTCCAGGCACATAATGAATGCTAGTAAATGGTTAACTAAAATCAGTTATGCTAAAAGAGCACCCTTGGGCAAGACAGATCGTGGCATTTAATGAGCCACATATGATAAGAAAAGCAGAAAAATAAATGCAACTTTGCAGGGTGTCCCGTGGAGATATGAAAAGACCTCTTCAGTTTCTGAGTCATCTGTAAGCTGATTCAAATTCACATTTCTCTGCCTCCTCCAAGTCACCCCCCCCCCCAAAAAAACACACACACACTCTGCTTCAGAAAGGAAAAGGTTTCTAAAGGCAGCGCAGTCTCCTTTCTGTCCTTGACTTGAGGTCAGAGTCAGGAAACAGACTATGGGGACGGAAAAAAAAAAAATCTGTTTTGTACATCCCTAGAGATAAAGTAGAAATGCTTCTCTATCCAAAATGAAATTAGAATCCTGTTCTGGTGATAACCACACCCTGACCCCTGTGAATTCCACTGCCGTGGAAATGTTCAGTGAAGCCTTTCCTGCCTGTGAGACCCCACGAGGTCATTCAAGGAGCAAGAAGGAAAGCCCCAAAGCTCTCAACCCCTGACATGAAATCCCAGAGACCTCTCTGGCCTCACCGTGGCTCGTTGGGTTTCATGGGACTTACTGTGACTGCCTCCAAGTGTCTGATATATCTGTGACCTTGGGTGCCAAGAGCAAAGTTGATGTGTGCCTTCCCTTAAACAGGGCCCAAGAGAGACTCTGTTTGGCTTAGAAATAGCAATTTAATGAGGCATGGTTCAACAACTGCAGTTCTTCCTTCTGTCTTCCCATGGGGAAATGGCACTGTTTATTTTCAAGTAAAATCTAGTCACATGAATGACTGATGCTGGTTTCCTTAAATGTAGGTGGGAAAAATTAGCCAGTAGCTACTAGGAGAGTAGGGGAGCAGTTTGATCAAATTGCTGACTAGTTTAAGTTCCCAGTTCATGCCTTGTAAAGAGGTGGGGAAGATGAGGGAAGGTTAGGAGACTCCACATGGTCTGAAGGGTGGCCTACTCTTTCTGCAAGGGTAAATTTATTGTGCAAACGTCGAGGGTTTCTGTTGTGCTAGGCATTCTCTCTCTTGCCTCCACCAATATCCCAAGGAACATTATCAATACCAAGATTGTCTCTGGCCGTCATCTCTTCCCCATCTCTTCCTTGTGATCTAAGTCCTGGAGTCTCCACATCAGTGCCCATAGTTATGCCCCAGCTCTGATAGAAGGACTAGTCCAATGCTGGTGTTGTGAGTGAAGGACAATATGACAGAAATGGGCCCACGCTGAGAGACAGCATATTGCCATGACGGTGGGCATCTATCCAGAACTATGACCTATATTTTGAAAATTAGTTTGGAAATGAAAAACTTGGACACTTCAGGAGCAAAATTTAAGCAACTGAGTCTCTTTATGACTCATTCAACTCCTCTTCTATTTCTATCTACCAAACTCAAAACTTGGGAAATTCTACCAATGCTAAAGTTGTTTGCAAGTAACAGTTCAGCTGACATTAAAAAACCCGATGTAAATAAATGCATACCAGTCAGCTGATGTGGAAAACCAAATCCAATTTATGTCAGGCTAGCTCTGACCTTATTAATACCTCTTCAAGTGATGCAGTGGTGTGGAAACATTTTGATGTTGTCCTCAACCTGGAAACAAAAAAAGAACCATTTGAAATTAGTTCAGAGGAAAAGCACACTTTGAAGACTGATTCTGAAGTCAGTTGGCTTTTAGAGTTGTTATTTGAATGTGCAGGATGGTGTGTGCATTTTTGATTTCTGTATTTAGAAATAATAAAGTAAGTTAGCAATCTTGAAATCACATTTTAGTTCCAGCATGCAGTGCTTTACAATGGACCTGCTACCAACCCTTGGTCAGCAGATGTAGAGAAGCTTACCCAGGCATCACCACAGACAGCCCTGTATAAAGGCAATGGAATGGTGTCAGCTAAAGAGTCTGGAGCTTGAAGACTGAGGGCTTCTGTCTTCAGAGCTAACTGGTCAACCTTCAACTTCAACTTTGGTCACATTTTAATCAATGAACCAATTAAGAGACTATAATAATAACAATTTACCATTGTACCTTTTGCTAGAGTGTGGTTTGCTCATCTAGAAATAGAACTTTAGAAATCATTTCAGTTGCACTGATTAGCCCACCTATAATATTTAGTTAAATCTGAAAGTTAGCATATAGTCCTTCTATGTTGAGTAGAAGCAATGTTTGGAGAGTGGGGTGTATTACATATAGTATATTGTGATTAAATGTGAATACAAAAATTCCTTTACTATTGCAAATTGTGATGTTGAACAAAAAAATCCCTCTAATAAATATACATTCCTTTCCTAACTTAGTACAAGATGGTGAAGGTATTTGAAATTTGATTCATTCATGTTTTTATCTATTCAGTGAGCATTTACCAAACACCACAATATGCCAGCCAGCTCGCCAGTGTTGAGAACACCATAGCATGCAGGACATTTGAGATTCTTGCCCTCTGCTTACAGTCTAGCAGGGAAGGCAAATTGACATTAAACTTCTAATTACTGTACAGATTATTGAACAGTATTACAGAGAAAGAATTTATTTGGACATACATAGTGGGGAGGAACTAATCTAGACTAAGGCTCTGGAAAGCTCTCCATGAAGAGGTAATATTTACTCTGTGCCCTGAAGAAAGAGTAGGAGCCGGCCCAGGCGGAGCTATCTTACCAGATGACATGCTTTTCTTCAATCAGATGTGGTTACATGGTTGTCTAGCTTTCCAGATAAAGAGCTAAGATTCTCTATAGGCATTCTCAATGGATGTTACAATAGCTATGATTATGATCCTGAACTTCAGTGCTCATTCTACAACACTATAGTTGTAGTAAATAAAGACAATTGGGCTATATGTGGCACTAAATATGCCTCTTGGTAAGACATCTTAAAAACCATGGATTAAAAAAATTATTTCTAATAGCCACTTTTCCTGTGATTTTCCTATGTGTCCTCCAAGGACCAAACACATATTGAGTGCTTTATAATGACCTGTTAGCTGATTTGAAAATAGAGTGAGAAAGACACTGTTTCTGGTTAGTTGGGAAGTTCTCATTCTCCTGCATCTGATTAATTGAAGTTTTATTAGAATGAATTACCTTCCCCTGGCATAAGTTGATTGCTTTAGAACTATCTTCTAAAATGTCAGTAGTAAAATTGCCCTAAGATGTATAGTAAGAATCTAAGCATTCTAGAATAGCATCGCAATTACTTGCTACTGAAATACTAATGTTTCTGTGTAGTTAGGAGGGTGACCATCACCAGGAAGCATAATTATGAAAGGGAAAAGCTGCCGACTATCACTGGAACTAAGGGAGGAAGTTATGCTATTGTCTGGGCAAAGTATGTCTGAATCCAAAATATCCTAGAACTTGGGCGGGTGTTGTGTGAACAGGGATCAGCAGTCATTTTAGCCAGAGAAATGGGGAAACAGAACGTGTGTGACCTAGTTCCATTGTTCCAATTTTGATAGTTGGAACCTGGATGAGGAGTAGCTTTCAAGTCTTTACTCTCCAAGCAACTCTCTCATCCTCTAATGTGGTTTTGGCCAAAGTGGGTGCTTTCAAAGTGCATTCAAGGAATCATTTGACCTTGATGTCCCCAGGCAGTTCTTTGTAATTGTTGGCCTCCAAGAGGGCTGGTTGGTTGTTTAAAAAAAAAAAAAAAGAGAATTTTTCCCAAGAGTAGGGGAGGGGAGCTAGGTATGACTGTGCAGTCAGTGCACTGCACAAAGGCACCCGGCCTAATGGGGGAGGAGAAGCCGAAGTCCAAGGCAGACAAAGGAAGGATGCTTTTCCGTGATTTGTCCACGTGGAGGGGGAAGCTTTTTGTAACTCATACAAAGGCACCCCATGGACTAGCTGCTGCCTTGTTCAACCACTTTTGAACTCATGCTCACAGCTAACTCTGTGACTTGAAGAAAAATGGATAATTCTAGGTAATTTTATTTCTGTAGAGAGATATATCTGTTCAATCCAAGTCTGCTTTATAGGCTGCATGCTTGCTTCTACAAAATGTGGGTCAGATGCTGCAAATCTACATTTTCAACTTGAAGTTTCCAGATAAATCACTGGGATTTCCTGTGGGAGATAATATCTGAGTTAGGCTCACAGAGTCTCTCTCTTCCAAGACTGTCTTGTCTCCAGGTTCGCATGCCTAGTGTGGCCAACTTACTGTATGTGTGACATTGTACCAGATTTCAGAGCCATATGCTGTTTTCCCCTGGAAATCATCCGAAATCGGTATTTGACTAGGTTAGATGCTGCCAAATAACTGTTGGTAATGTACAATTCATCCTTCTCCGCCTGGCTGCAACATGCTCTATAGTCTCCAAACTAACATCTGGCAACTCTGCGTGGATTTAGCAACTGAAGACTTCCCTGTATTGATTTACACATGGGTTTAAAAAAAAAATCAACAGAATCCCCAACATTCATTTATCGAACATTTATCAGATACCTACCCTACATAAGGCTCTGTGCCATATTTGGGAACCATATAAAACATATAAGATATTGTTCAAACATCTCCCATGAGAAACAGTGTATGAATATCAATAGATTCCTGTGGTTCAACCTCAAATATAAGCCTGCAGTAGTCAGAAGACCTAGACTGAAGTCCTAGCTCCTCTATTTACTAAATATGTTACCTGGAGCAAGTTTTTAACTTCTAGCGAGTGGCCTGGATGACTCTAAGGGCCTTCTTTCAGGACCTTAAGGATCTAAATAGACCAATCATGAAAGAGTTTTTTATTGCTAAAGAAGCCAGTTCAATAATAGGCACAGAGAAGATAAATGGTAAGAGATCCATGATTTTGGCGGTGATTTGAGAGGGCATAGCAAAGTTCTTAACATTAATCTTCATTCTGCCTAATTTAAAAATATATAAGTATGCATTTTTACATCACAGACCATCAGCATGGAGGCTTTATTTAGTAATCATTTGTAAAATCTGGAAGGTTGGAAAACTTGGAGCATAGCACCATTTTCATTAAAAGTTTAGCATAAGAATAATATATAGTGATTGATAATTTTCAAAGCACTTTTCACATATATTTTATGATATGATGCTTTCAACAACCCAATAAGCCAGGCTGTATTATTTTTCATCTGCTTTTTAGGAAACTAAGGCTTAGAGAGCTTAAGTGGCTTACTCAAGACCACCAGCTAAAGAGTGGCCAAGCCAGAATTCTACCCTGAGTTTATCCAGTCGCTATTCCTGTATCATTTCCAAACTGACTCTCCATAAACAGTAAATCAAAGATAGGGCAAATCTGGGGGGGATAAGAGAAGCTACAGTGATAACTGGAAGCAGACTTGAGGATTTTTGTGTGGAAATAGCTGCATGTGGACAAGGGAGATGAAATCTTTTAACAATCGTTCTTCACTGGGACAAAGCTAAGGTGGGCAAAACTCCACTGTCGTCATTGAAGCATACATCCACAGGCCAAAGGCAGAAAACTGCTAGGCTGGAACTGAAGTGCTCTTTTGACACTCCATACCCTTCCTCATAATTAACATTGTCTTCTAATGGAGGAGGGCATCTTTTTCCATTTTTTGAGCTTGTGGCTGTTGTGTCATCCTGGATACGCCAGCTACTATAGCTGCTGCTGGTGGGGAGATAAAGTGGATTCCTTCACAGTTGCTCCAGGAATATCTTAGAAGATTGTGCTAAAAACAGTTAGTGTCAGATGGCTCAAGAAGAGGTACTTCTAATGGTTCTGCCACTGACAAGGCCCTAAGAGGAAGATTTCAGGACTCAGTGGCATGATGTTGTTTTACAAGCCCTGCTATGTGATGGTCCTCCTAAGATCCCAGTCCTATGGTAGCATCTGCATGAAACTTTAAAGCCTAAAGGGACCTTCCTACCACTGATATGTAGCACAGCCAAGTCACTTGATAGATGACGCAGATGACCCAGAGAAAAGAGGTTACTGCAGTGGTTCCCACATTTAACTGCACATTAGAATCACCTGGAAAGCTTTTACAATCTCAATGCCCAAGTGATATCCCATAACAATTAAATCACAATGTCTCGGGTGAGAGCCTGAGACCACCATTTTTTAAAGACTTCCCACTGATTCCGATGTGCTGCAGTTTGCAATTAATGGGGTAATCATGATTTGTCTAAGATCACACAACTTGGGGCAGGAACCCACCATGGTTCAACTCCTTTGTTTTCAGACACAGTAGAGGAACTGCCATAATGATATGCCGGGTGATTTCTACTTATTAATTTATCTTTTGGAACTACTCTTCAAGGTGGACACATTAGCCCTAGTTCAGCATGAAGAACGTGAGTGTATTTTCGTTTGGCCTGTGAGTCCTCACCAACTGTGGAGGGAGGCCTTCGGAGACTGCCTCAGTGGGGACTCCAGTGGTGCTCACTTTAGTTGTTGAACATGCAGTGACATTCATTCAACAAATGTTTATGGAGGGTCTACTGTGTGCCAGGCGTGTCCTAGGGGCTATGAGGATAAAATGGTGAACAAGGTATAAGGCTCTGCTTTCCCAGAGCTTTTTACCTAATGAAGGACCCACAGACGTAACTCAGCAGTTCCAAAATTTTAGGGTTAACATTGTGACGGGAACTTGTTTTACTCATTTTCACTGGGCCTTGTTTCTCAAGAGGATTTGTGGCAGCAGAGGCACATAATGAAGTTGTTAGAGTATAAATAAGAAACAGAAATCAAGCCTAGGGAATACATAAATAAGAGCAGAGAGTCAAGAACAGAAGAAGAAAAATTTATAGTTATGCAAGTCATAAGGATCCACTTGGGCTGAACCTCAAATTTGGCATCAAGTATCCTGGCAGCCATATTGAAAAGGGAAATATGGTTAGTTGCAAAGTTCGTATTGTCCGAAAGAAAAAGAATACCAGTTCCTCAGGGAAGGAAAGGCTTTCCTAATACTTGGCTCTTGAGGGAATGTCTCATGTGGAGCATCGTACAGTCTCTAACAATATTCCTGTAGTGACTGCAAAAGCGGATGTTATAAGACTGTGACTTGTAGCACCCTGCAATAAAAGCGAGACTGTAAAACTAAAATGCAGTTCAGTAAATCCATTTCTGTCAGGAGTAGGTGGTCAGAAGTAAGTTGATTTGGGCCAAATATAGTCCAGATGAATCTATGGCGAGAAGCTGCTGGGACAGCTGGGGAATGGAGGAATCGTACAACCTTTTAACAGTCATAATAAACGTAGTTTCTCTCTACTGAGCTTTTGATAAGGCAGATGGTTATATTTTCTATTTTCTGGTGTAGTGCTGAAGGATAAGCATTCTAGGCTGTAGATAATGTAATGGTTTATACCAGGGGTCAGCAAACATCTTCTGTAAAGGGCTAGATATTAAATATTTTAGGTCTGTGGGATAGATGACATCTGTCACAACTATTCGTCTCTGCCACTGTAGCACAAAAGCAGCCATAGACAATATATAAGTGAATGGGTATGGCTGTGTCCCCAAAAAGCTTGATTTATAAACACAGGTAGCAGGTCAGATTTCACCTACAGGCTGTATGTTGCCAATCCCTGGTATATCCTAAAAAATGAAAACAAAGTATATTACGGGTACTCTCTTGTTGAAATTCAGGAATGATTAGAAACTTGGCAAGTCTTCGTCAGTGGTAACTTTGGCCTCATGGTTTAATTGATAGTAGGTGACAACACGTGATGGAAAGAACACGGCTCATGTTTGAGTTGCAAATTCATTAAGTTCATTTTGGGATGCAGATCCCAAAGCAGACAGGACAACTATTCACACATCAAAGTGGCACTCAGCAGACGCGGGCCTGGGAATGTCTCAGCACAGAACTAGGCTGGCTCTAAAATGACCTTTCATTCCATGTGGAGAAGGAGAATGGTGGTGTTCCTCACCTGGAAAAGCAACACGGATTCTCAGTGAGGATCTCATGGTTGGCCTCCTAGGAAAGAGAGAAGATGTTGGGTCTCTGTCAGTAGGCTGATGCGTGCTATTCACATCTTTATCATCTTTTCAAGTGCAAAATTTATTCCAGGCTACCAGATGTAGAGTCTAACAATTTTCTATGAGTGCAGCATGTAGTACAGCCAAAGTTATTTTAGCTACCCTCAGGGAAAAAAGTAACGTAATTTCATTGTAAAAAGGCTTAGTTATGAGCAGATAACACATGTCGACGGTTTGTTATGACCTGATTAGTAGATACCTCCCACCGGCCATCAACTAATCTGAGAGGTTAATTGTGTAATGGGAGTTACTTTAAAGGGTTCAGTCTGGGAGATGGTCAGAAGAGTTGGCTCCAAGTGTCTTGGAATCTGCAACGACAGGTGGGTTAGGACCTCAGCCTTGGATATTGCTTTAACCAATTTGTGGATAAGCCATAGTCCTGAGAAAAAGTTACTCATGTGACCCACGCACATTGACGATGGGAATGTGGGCTTAAACATAAGTAAGAGCTTCGAAAGAGTTTGTAAAAGCACGCCTGAGAACACAACTGTGAAACCTTCGGGGCTTTATTGTCAGTTTGAATGTAATTGGGTATACAGTGCTTTCTGGATAGCAGCTGATTTGTTCATTTGCTCCATTTGGAATTCTGTAACTATTGACCTCTTCAGGGGTATCAGGTGGTTAAGAAAATGGCTTCTGTTCATTGTAATAAACTACTCCAGGCAAGTACTGTGATTTTATCTTCGTATACCCAGGATTCAGCCCAGTACCTAAGCCACAACGGCCACTCTAAAATGTTTGCCCAGTGAATGAGTCCTGAATGATATCATCCTGTTTGCACAGCCAGCGTTGTGGAGTGAGTGAGAGGTTGCCGGTAAGGAAGATGGCTCCCTTTCATTACACAAATTGTGGCAGACTTTGAACTACTCCAGAAAGAAACTAAATCTTCTAGTTTGGGAATGGGGACAAGTTATGCCTACAAAACTTAAAAAGCAGAAAGCCACTCAGATGGAATCACAGTGCCTCCAGCAGATGTCACCAGATTGGGGTAGGGGTAAAGAACTGGCAATCAGATGTATGCAGCAGGTATATATATGTTTAATAATAACGGCTTATTCTTAACAAGCAAGGTTTGAGGCCAGAGAAGCTTCAAGGATAAATTGCTTAGGGAAAATGTCTGATATGGATGTCGCCTGAATCATCAACTTTTTCAGAAGTAACAAGTTCACCAAACATATTATTTTATTCCCTCCTCTTCCTTCCCCTGGCCCCTGCCAATATGCTTATTTACAACAATTGCTTTATCAGTTGTCTTAGGAGAACAAATTTCCTTCAACAGAAGTCACAGTCTGATCTTACGGTCGTAATTTAAAAATATCTCTGCCTCTACTGAGAAGAGATGCATAGAGAGTGGGGATGTTCTGAGCCAAAACCCAATCAATACGAGGCAGCACTAGTGGGTATGGAGAGAGCCAAGAGGATGGCAATGTGCCCAGCAACCCTCAGGACCCCGCTGAGGCTGCAGCCCCGAGCACTTCGTTATAGGGTTCCACTGTGAACAGAGGACCCTGCGAAGTCTAGCATCATGTGAAGGTGTGGCTAACTTTAACATGGGTAATTTGTCTGACTGTAATTGATGAATCGTCTACTCTGATTGCATCCAGCAGATTTACGAGGGACCAACTTTGGCCCCAGGGATATTTATTAAATATCCTTTCATCCTTGTTACCCCACTTCTTTCTGATTTCCATACCACCAGACCAAGAGAACTTGAGCATCTGTTCACAGTTTTGTTCCTAACTCTCCCCCCAGCATTAACCACAAAGCATCAGGAATAGAATAAGAGACAAATGGCCAGCCATGGTTGGTTCATGCACTGCCCTACCTGGGTGATTGTCCAGCGCCAATTATCAACTGTCATGACTCCGCGTTTAGGTCATAGAAACATGCTGATTTCTGTAGTAGGTATTAATTATTCTTACCTGTGTGTTCATTTGTTCACTGATCTATTCTGCATGTTCTTGGTCTCAGGGCCTGAGGATCATCTTCTCAGACGCATCACGTCTCATCTTCCGGCTTAGCTCCTCCAGTGGCGTGCGGGCCACCATCAGACTGTATGCAGAGAGCTATGAGAAGGATCCCAGCGGCCACGACCAGGAGCCACAGGTACAAAAACAGAACTGTTGTGTGCCTCATGGCTTTGGCAAATTTAAAGAGTGTCCCTGTGCCTTTAGCGGGGGTGGTTTTACTTTCTGGAAAGGCGTGTTGATTGCTTCAGCTGAAGGGCAAGCTTAGTGCAACTCCAAGCAAGTTTAACTCATGCAGTACAGTGTTTCAAACAGAAAAATTGCTCTCTAGCATCTTTAAGAAGTTTGGACTAGCATTTCTCAAACAACTTATCTGTCTTGACTGTCCGGCAGTTTGTTAATTGGGGTGAAGTTAAGCAAAGGTACCTCTATAAGGTAAGGAAATTGTGAGTTAGAGTCAAACTGGTTAAACCACTGAGAGCCTCGATTATGCTTATATAAAATTTGAATCTCCAAGTTTTTGGATAACTCTGGGTTGGACCATGACCTTGAGGTGTCAATACAGATGTCACCCTGGGTGTCGTCTCTGAGATGGCTGTGTAGTCTGCCCTGAGAGGAGGGGCTGTGGCTGACCTTTAAAGTTAAGGGAAGACATCCATGAGGCCAGGCCAGCCTGTGTTTGGCAAAGCCCGCTCATGTTTTCAACAATAGAGCTAATTAAGAACTCGGGAAAATCACAAATAGACAGCCATAAGCCTCCCCAGTCCCACATTCATTAACGCTCCGGGCAACACTAATTAATACCAGAAAGGCCCCACTCCAGTGTTGGGTACTCGGAGCTGCACTGCTGGCTGCTCCTGTCTTCTTGATCTTCACTTCATCCTGGGCTCTGAAGCAGAGTCCTTGATGAGATGATTTTTTGAGATGAAAACATTGGTTCTACCTGCAACACTTTTGTGGAAAAGTAGAGAAACAGAGACATATTCACTGCTATTCATTTTTGAGTTGCTCAGAATTTCCAGCTATAATTTGCCCTGATGGAATAAGAAATCAAGAAGGGTTTTCTTTTTTTGTCAGTAGTTCAGTATTGTTTTCATGGGATCTTTCTTTGGAGAGTCTCAAAGAACTTGGTGACAATGGTGCCACAGATCCTTATTCCTGACCCTGTAATCAGAAGATCTGTCTGGAGTAAAATCATGCTAGAAGGGGAAGTAGAGGCCGGGGAGGCTGAGAGCTGTTCTCAGGGTCACCAGGAGGGTGAGTGGGCAGAGCACGTGGCCAGCAGAAAGCCCTTGGCTCTTCCTCTCAGGATCGCAGCCTTTCCATGCAGGGGATGGGCCACGCGCTGCCAAAATAATTTGCTAGTGAGTACATTTCACCCAAGATAGTACCAAATCATGCAGGAATGGGAGGCTTACCCTCTCTTTCCGAATAAAACCCTCTTCTACGTCTCATGTTAGGAAGGGAGATTAAAGCAGGGGCCTGAAAGTCCAGAGCTACGTACAGGGTGAGGAATGATATTCCTGGCCTCACCGACTCTGACTCACTCTGACTCTAGGCTATTTTTTCTCAACATTCTTTTCCCTAATTTGCACAGGCTAAGTGGTTATGGTTTTTCCTTGTTTTTATTTACCTTCCACATGGGACTTAGTCCACACCATTAGACAAGTAGGAAAACAATCCTATACACACATGAGCCTGTCTCCTAGGTGGTCCACAAAAGCCAAGTGGTGCTTTTTCTAAACATTTCTTTGGAAGCCAGAAAACCTCCATAGGCTTGCTCTTAGAAGACTGTGTGGGTACAGAAAAAATAAATACTATTTGTTCTGGTCCCCAGGACTGCACGTTTTCCATCCTGTTGGTTTAAAGAGTTTGTCAGGGTGAAAGGCTGGGGAATCCCTTCACTGACATTGCTCTTCTGATTGCAGATCCTCCCTCCCTTCCTGACCATCAGCAAGGGTCTTCCCGGACCGGGCTAGGTGGGCCTCAGAGTATTTAGCACACGATCTAGCTAAACATTTTATATTAAAATAGAACTTCTTATTAAAATATCCTACATCATTGACTCATCAACTTAAACCCTCATACATTTAAGTCAAGAGATAATATAGAGTAAGATTTTAAAAGAAATTTAAATACCTAAACAAAGGGACCACGCTCAGTGGCTCATGCCTGTAATCCTAGCACTCTGGGCAGCCGAGGTCGGAGGATCTCTTGAGGCCAGGAATTTGAGACCAGCCTGAGCAAAAGTGAGACCCTGTTTCTACAAAAAATAGAAAAATTAGCCAGGCTTGGTGGTGCGTGCCTGTAGCCTGAGCTACTCAGGAGGCTGAGGCAGGGGAGGATCACTTGAGCCCAGGAGTTTGAGGTTGCAGTGAGCTATGATGAGGCCATGGCACTCTAGCTGGGGAAACAGAATAATACCCTGTCTCAAAAAAAACAAAAAACAAAAAAACCCTAAAGAAAGGAGGAAGCTTCTCTCAGCAGACCTACCTGCCTTAATTACTGCTCAGCTTCACCCAGGCCTTTAAGTTGGAGCATTTTGGGGGCTCCTTAGAGTGTTGCTCTCCAGCACCACTGGCTTCTGCCTTCAAGGAGCTCTGGAAGGAAAAGCATTTGTTTAACCATTAACCAAAGATCAAAGGTAAGACAGGCTCCTCAAAATGCCAGCGTTATTACTGATCCAGAGCCTGGCAGGGAAAGACCAGCTTGTATTGCCTTCTTAGCTGCAGAGAGAACTTCTCCCACCCTTTTAGCTTGTTCTTATTTGCAGCCCAAAGAGCAGAAAACAAATATCCACCCTCACCTCACCTACACCCACACACCCAGACGCCCATTAAAGTGCCTCTCTAATCTGCAGAGATTTCATTGGTAATCTTATTCCAATTCAACAGGTAGTTTTTAACGTTTTACACCCTAACTCAATAGCCATCTACATTCAAGTTATTTTGCAAAAGGACAGAGAGTTCCCTTCAACTTGGCAGCATCTGGCTATTTGACTTTGCACATGGGTAGTTTCTTTTCCAGACATTTTAAACACATGTGAATAGAGAATGTTTTAAACATTTACACTGGTTGCCTCGCAGGAGTACTCATAACTACCCTAGTGATGCAATTAGGAAAACTTGCGATATAATCTATATGCAATGAATGTCTACTCCCGCATGTAGGGTTTTCCATTTGCATCCTTTCGTATAAAAGCGATTATGCTATTGGTTTTAAATTGATGTCAAATAATTTCTTGCCAACATAAAAAAATACCTGTAAACAATTCTATCCATATTTGCCTGTGACTTGGTGCTAAGAGGGGGAAGGACATGGGAAGGGCCCTGACGGGAGGAGAAGGCGCTTGTCCTGCCCCACTCTGTGTCCTTGGTAAATCAGGAAGGCAGGCTTCCCAAGGCCTATTGTTGGAAGATCACATGGTTTTAAAAATACAAGATTACTTTAATTTTACCGGCAATCAGTAGGCCTTCAAGGCGCCCTCAAACCAGCTGGTAATAATTTGGAAAAAGGAATGATCCAAAAGCATTTAAATTCACAGGTGACCAGAAACAGTGCGATTGTTTTTATCTTCTTTCCCACTCAATTTATTAGCAGGGCTGCTAAATGAGCTTTTTTTTTTTTTTCTTTTACCTTCTTCCCTTGACCCTGTTAGCCCATGGGTGGGGTAGCTTAATGAACAATAGAAGATCCAAAACGAAAAGCAAAAGGAAAAGGAAGGAGAAGTTTTGTTAAGGGCTAGGATAATCACAGACTGATAATCAGCTTGTGGCTAATCAACCCTTGGCTTTGGCACTTTCATTGCAGAATATAGCCACTCCTCCTCATGCCATCCCACCCCAATTCTTGGGAGGAGCCTGATTTTCTCCAGCCTTCCGGAAATTGAGGAATTTATGTATGTGTTTTAGATAAGCTGTCCCTAGAAGACTTTAAGGACTAATAGCTAAGCACCAGGAGGCCCTCTATATTTGATTCATCTGTCAACCCAAAGGACATCTGTCATTTTGTTCTACCTGTTCTTAATATGGCTTTATAATCCAGAAATAAAATATAGAGCAATTTTGTTTTACCTAGGGAGAACATATGATTTATCATCTAAACCAGGATACAGATGCTCCTAGACTTATGGCAGTGTTGTATCTGGATAAACTCATCATAATTTGAAATATTAATATCATTAAGTCAAAAATGCATATAATACACCTAACCTGCCAAATATCATAGCTTAGCCAAGCCTACCTTAAACATGCTGAGAACACTTACATTAGCCTGCAGTTGGGCAAAATCATCTAACACAAAGCCTATTTTATAATAAAGTGTTGAATATCTCATGAAATGTATTGAATACTGTACTGACAGTGAAAAAAATGGTTATATGGGTACCAGAAGTGTGGTTTCTGCTGAATGTATATCTTTTCCACACCATTGTAAACTTGAAAAATCATTAAGACAAACCGTCATAAGTCAGGGACCATATGTACTTTGAGAGTGAAAGATAATAATTATAATTATGTTGAGACTGACCCTCATCAACCAGGAGATATGATTGCTCTAGTTAGAGGCCTTCATCCCACCTTAGAACTGCACGTCTCCTTAGAGATGCCTTTCCAGGAGCTCTGGCGATGTAAACCAGGTAGCAAAGGGGAAACATACCAGGATGAAAAGTCAGATCAGTGGTTCTCTGCCCAGCTGCACAGGGAAACCACTTGGGGATCTGGGTAAAAATACCCATGCCTGGGCCCCCGTCCTAGAGATTCTAAGTGTTCTAGGGAGGAACTTGTACTTTTTAAAAAAGCTCCTCAGATGATGCTAATTAGATGAGTGCTTCTCAAACTTTGATTACATGCTAATCAACTGCAGATCTTGGTGAAATGCTAATTCTGACACAGGTGTGAGGAAGGCCAGAGAGTCTGCATTTCTAACAAGCCACCAGGCAGTGCTGTGCTGCTGGTCCCTGAGCCACACTTTGAATAGCAAAGCTAGATGCACTGGGAAGCCCTAACAGCAAGACCTTCAATTCTTTACACCTGTAGAATGAATGACACCTGCTTTCAGTGCCCTTCTGCCCTTACACACATTGGTCCGTCTTCTAGACTTCTATTTCCATTGCCTGTTGGTCTCTACTTGAATGTCTTTCTAGGCATCACCAACTTGACACCTGCGAAATTTAATTGTCTGCCTTCTGTCCTCCCCACCCAAACAAACCCCAACATCCTGCTTCTTTTAATGTCTTCTTCATTTCATAAATGGCAGTTCCATTGTTCCAAATGGTTCAGCAAGAGAAACTTAGGATTCATCGTTGACTCCTTTTTCTCTCTCTGTCACATCCTACTTCCTATTCAAGAGCACATCCTACCAATGTGACCTTCAAATCACATGGAGACTCTGACCCCATCTCACCTCCACCATTTCCACCCAGGGCCAAGCCCCGGTTCTCTCCTCTAGAGTATTGCAGTACTCAGTCTCTTAACTGGCCTCCTTCCCTCCACACTTGGCCATTTCCTCCCCCAACCCTATTCTAGCACAGCAACCAGAGTGATTCTTTTAAAACATGTTAGACTGTCTCATTGCTCTGCTAGAAGCCTCCCTGCTACTTCACTCAGAGAAGAGCCAAAACCCTTACCATGGCCTGGAAGGCCCTGCTGGAATTGGCTCCTCCTTGCCTCCTACCTCTCTTCCTGTTTCTCCACTCCAGCTGCTGTTCGGTGAACATGCCAAGAACACTCTGCCTCATGGCATTTACAATGGCTGTTCCCTCTGTCTGGAATGCTTTTCCCTCTGACTGCGTGGCTTACCTCCCCACTTCTCAGTGAGGGTGTCCCTGGCCACCTGCTATAAAATAGCCTCAGACGCAGGCACTTCTTATCTCCCCACACTGCTCTACTTTTCTCCACGACATTTATCCCTATCTCATGTACATATTTACTTGTTTATGTATTAATTTATTTTATGGTCTTTCTCCACCCAGTAAAATGAAAGCACCAGGAGGCTAGAACTGTGTCAGTTTAGTTCCTTGAATCCCCAAAGCACAGAATAGCACCTGGTATATGGTAAATGTCCAAAACAATTTGGCCAAATTAATGCAATAATGAGCATTAATTTCTTTGGAATATTTCAGACCAATTATATCACATAGGAAACTGAAATATTCTGTATTCAGTGTGAGCCTTGATACTACCATCGGATCTTATCATTGAAGGTTTGAATAAAATAAGTTCCCATTTTTAAGGTCCCTACAATGTGCTAGGCTCCATTCTAGATATATCCATTATCTTATTCATCATTCCAATGGGGCCCAGGGCAGAATTATCATCCTGCTTTTGCAGGTGAGGAAACTGAGTCGGGGAGTAATTCAGACCCATGGAGCAGGTAAATTCTGGATTCAAGATTCAAACTAGGTTTTTCATGTAACAAAACCCATGTTGTCCATGCTGACACTTGAGGTCCAGAGGAGACAGAATTTCTTCTTACCTATGCTCAAGTCCAAAGCTACAACTGGAGCCTCAGTTCAGCATTATTGAGAAGTATTTTTTCCACACACCAACCAAATCTTTGATTCTCAGACACCAAGTAGGTGCCCAACAATTCAATTCAATTCAATTCTGACACTTTCTGGAGTCGGCTCAGATCCCACAGGTTGAGGGCTCAGTCCCTCAAGACTGCCCCTGCTTCCGATGCCAGCCTCACATGGGGTGCCCAGGGTACCCACCGTTCAGCCTGGACAACTACAAATTCAGGCTTTCCCATGACCCTCCTTCGGGTTCAGTGATTCACTAGAATGAGTCACAGACCTCAGGAGAGCGCTTTATTTTCTATTACTGGTTTATTGTAAAGGATACAACTCAGGAACAGTCAAATAGAGGAAGTGCATAGGGCAAGAGTTTCCACACCCTCTCTGGGCAAGCCACCCTCTAGCACCTCTGTGTGTGCACCTGCCCAGAAGCTCTCCACGCCCTGTTGTTTAGGGGGTCTTTGGAGGGTTCGTTATGTAAGCATGATTGATTCAACCATTGGCCTGGAGGTCAGGGGGTGGGGCGAAAGTTCCAATCCTTTAACCACAGGTTGGCTCCTCTGGCAGCCAGCCCCTAACCTGAAACTGCTTTGGGGCCCAACAAGAGTCACCTCATTAGCATCAAGTCTGATGTGGTTGAAATATGAATAACAATAGACACTCCCATCACTCAGGAAATGCCAAGGGTTTTAAGGCTCTGTGCCAGAAAACTGGGGACAAAGACCAAATACATTTTTTAGTATTTCACACTGTTAAGTTTAGCCTAAAGCGTCCTCCTTACATATTTTAAGTTCGGCCTACAGGTTTCAACATACGTAGTGAACTGTAACCTAACTGGATGCAGAAACAGACTGGAACCTTGTCCTGTAACAAGGAGCTGAGTCTCAGCCAATCACAGCAGCCAAGTGTCTGCCAGTCCCCGGCGGCCAACGGTTCAAACCGTTCTTCAAATAAGGCCAAAGCTGAACCGTCACCAATCCAGCTGTTTCTGTACCTCACTTCCGTTTTCTGTGTGTCACTTTCATTTTTCTGTCCATAAATGTTATCTGTCCGTGTGGCAGCCCAGAGTCTTTCTGAACCTCTGCTGGCTGCCTGATTCAAGAATCGTTCTTTGCTCAGTTAAGCTCTGTTCAATTTAATTTGCCTAAAGTTTTTCTTTTAGTGACACTTATAAAAGTGAATAAATTAGTGCTTTAAAAATAACCAGTTTTCTCTCCCTTAACTTGAATTAGCAATGAAGAGATTTTAAAAACATTATTAAAAGAATAATGTTCTAAATACATACTGGTTGGGGATCTGGAGTGAGTGGTCAGAAACTTGGAGAACGAAATTAGAAATTGAAATAATATATGTGATGTGAAAGAGTTGGAAACAGAATGGAGCCCTGAAGTGACACATAAATGGGCATTCACTTGGCCACTCAATTTTCATGACAAGATGAAAATTTTGATATATATGTATATTTATGTATATGTGTGGCAGCATGATTTTGGAATCATACTAGATAAATATATATCAAAAAGATTATATTGTTATTTTAAAAGAAACCTTCACAGGGATATATTAATAGTCATATATGCAAGGAAAAACATGAGGAAATACTTCATTTTATTTTTTTCCCCCAGAATTGGGTCTGTATTGCTGCAATTTGGAACCATGGGGGAAGGGTGGAGTGATGTGGAGAGAGTTTAGAAAAGAAACACGTGGTGAAAGGGTTGTGATAGAAACTCTAGCACCAAGTTAAAGAGCTGGCTTGGTTTGCTTAGAAGAGAGGCGTGACTTGGAGGTCTTCAGGAATTTAAAGCATAATAAGAGGCAGGAAAGATGACCAGCTGTTCTCCATAACTAATGAATATGTAATTTGAGGAAATAAACTCAAGCTGAACTGGAAGGGATTCAGATTGACTGTTAGAACAATTTCTCAATTGTGAAGGCCCAATTAGGATGGCTGGTTTGGGCTTTTCTAGAAGTCTCTCTGACCACATAGATTCAGATAATTTTAAAATATGGGGAAGAGTGGAAAGGACTGAGCAAAGTAATGTCTCCAGGTATTTTTCAGCCTTAAAATTGTGTTTCTGTGATTATAATTTTTTTTTTTTTTTGTAAAGAAAGAAAAGAAATAAGAAAGAAACAAGTTCTGGTCAGGTGGGTTAGATTTCCCTCTAGTGGTGCAGAAAGGAATTTAGTACAGCTGTGTTTTCCTAGATGTCACTAGGAATGGAATGACACTTGGAAGGAAGCAAAGATGTATAGGTTTTCTAGGAAAAAAAAAAATCCGAGGCAAACAGACCTCATTTCTCTCCCTTAGATATTGAAATGGACTCACTCTGCTATTACTATGCACTGTTTTCCTGGGAGCTGAGAGCACTCCTGGGATGGTGGGTCATCTGATGGCATGCGAGAAACTCCCGTGGGTTTGGAATTTGGCACGTGACTCCCAGGGAGCTAGTGTCTATCGCAGACCAGGGCTGTTCAGAGTTTTGACGACAAGCCTTTTTCTCAGCTGACCATTGTGATCCGATCTCCCTTCGAGATACTGAGTGTGTGACGGCCCTGTTCACCCACACTATGCCTGGTCTAGGACTTGTGGGAAAGTATGTGACTGTCACTGCGGACCATTCATGTCCATCCCACGGACAGCCCATCTCAAATCTCCCTTTCTGGTAATAGATACAAAAGAGATACTTAGTACAAATCTTGTGAGAATATCTTGGCATTGCCAACTTATCCCAAGAAACTAGTGGCCTAAAGAACAGAACACTGTTGTGCTAAAAGTTGTGCCTTGATCCTGGTTCTGGGTCAAGTTCGGGTTATAGTTTAGAAATCATAAACCCTGAAAATATTATATTTCCCTTCCCCACTTCCTCTTATGTAATTAAAAAAAAACAAAAAAACAAAATTATTATACCTTTAAAAATAAATGAAGAAAATCTAACAAAATTTTAATTTTTTCCTTAAGATGCTATTCAAATGTTCCCTGAAATATTAAATATCAACTTGTTACCAAATTATTTCCCATTTTGTTGCCTTTGCTTTGCTGTGTCTGAAGCACATGCTTAACCAGCTATTGGTTAACCCGGTGCTGTTTATGTCCACAAATCACCGAGTCTTGCTGGATCTTGTTTACTCAGCCTGAAAAGGCAGCATGAATGAATTTGCACTGGTCACACAAGTACAGAGGGTCACCGGCTATAACTCCTCTTGCCAGATGAATGGGTTTGACAAGCTGTGCCCAGCACAATCTGACTTTCCCAGCGTCAGCCACATTTCTGTGCCTTTCAGCAGAAAGCCACCCAAGTCTCATGGACCGGTGGCAATTCAGGCTTTCTTTGAAGTGGTGCATAGTAAATCATTTGCTTTACTCATAAATGAGAGTGTATCTTAACAAATGAATACTGACGATGAACCTGGAGGTTGGTTGTAGCCCTCAGAAGAAAGCTCTGGACCAGTATGTGCAATCAGCCAGCATCTGGAGGAGACATTGCCTGGCCTTCCACCACGGTTGTGCTTCATTTACATGGGGAAGACAAGATCTGGGTTGTCAAGGGGAGAATGTAGCTGTTTTAGCTCTCCTGTCTACTCTTGGCTGATTTTAGGTTTGATGTCCTAATCCCAGAATCAGAACTCCTGTTCAAGATGCAGGTGAGGGAGCTCCCCGTCCCTGGATCTTGCCTGCCAGGATGCTGGGAGGCCTGAAAAACTCCAGGGGAGAAGCATTTCAGCACTGGAATGCATAGGTCTTGGCAGGAGGGAAAACGATGAAAGACTGGCAAAATTCTGATTGTATGTTCCTTTTCTGAGTTTTATTTCTGAGCATTTTTATTGGTAGAAACCATCACGTGAGGCATTGTTTGCTAGGCTGGGCCTGTGTACTCCATACTTCATGAGATGAGATGGAAGGTAGATGAGGAAGAGTGGCTTAAAATGTAGGCTTCATTATTATTCATTTAGGAAGAGGCCCACAGACCAGGAGATGCCTGGCATTGAAAGATGGTTTGTTACTCACAGTTCCCAAGAGGAAGGGACAGTGTCATATGGGGAGGCACTGGGCTGGGTCAGGAGGCAGAAGGGGCAAGGGGAAAACATGGGCAAAAGCCTTTATTGGGGTTCTGTGGGCAAGGCAAGGCAGGTTTAGGATTGGCTAGTTTGAATAATTTCAGCAGGCTCTGGGGCATAGGAACTCTCCCCAATTGCCTGGTACCTGGCCTTGGGGGTGGTTAGGGCAGGGAAGTGGTGGCCAAGTGTGAGAGTCCTGCTAGAGCCTGATAAAAGAAGTGCTGGTTTGCATATGCAAGGCAGGCTCCAGGGTGGGCGGTTTGTTATCTCTAAGAATTAGCCAACCCCAGGAGGGGAGTCCCTTCCAGTGTCAGCAAGGTCTCAAGATGACAAAGCCTTGGAATCAAAAGACATGTTTAATCCAGAGAGGAAAAGATAAAACCACTGTCACTTTTTTGCTGCCCTCTTGGCTTGGAGTAAGAGATACTGAGTTGGGGGTTGTTCAACAATCCTGTTGTATCCAAATAATGTGCAATCTGTTGGTTGTTCCAAGCTCACTTGCCAGGGAGAAAGGGTTTAAAACACTAGAATGGGTGTGAGATGAAAGGCAGGTTCACGGAAGAAAGGATTCTTGGTGTCTATGGCTAACCATGGGGCATACGCTTGCTGGCTTCAAGGTATTAAATACAAAAATCGGTCAGTAAGCTTTTCTCTGTAAAAGCCCAGATAGTAAATTGTCTAGGGTTTGCTAGCTGTGTTACTTTACTGGGGCTGATGTAACAAAGTGCCACAGACTGGGCTGGTTAAATAACAGAAAGTTATTGTCTCACAGTTCTGGAGGCTAAAAGTCTGAGATCAAGGTGCCAGCAGGGTTTGTTCCCTCTGGGGGCTGCGAGGGAAGGATGTGTTCCAAAGCCTCTCTCCTGGGTTTGTACATGGCCATCTTCTCCCCATGTCTTTTCACCCCATCTCCCTCTGTGTACATCTTCCCTGTGTCCAAATTTTTCCTTTTTATAAGAACACCTGTCTTACTGAATTAGAGCCCACTCTAATGACCTCATTTTGACTTGATTACCTCTGTAAAGATCCTATGTTTACGTAAGGTACATTCTGAGGTACTGGCAGTTAGGACTTCAACATATGAATTTGAAGGGACACAATTCAATCCATAATACAAGTTGTATGATCTGTGTTGCAACTTCTCAACTGCCATTGTAGCACAAAAGCAGCCACAGATAATACGTAAATGAATTAGTGAGACTATATTTCAATAAAACTATATTTATAGGTACTGAAATTTAAATTTTATATGATTTTAACATGTCACAAAATGTTCTTTTGATTTTTTTCCAACCATTTAAAAACATAAAAACCATTCTTAGCTCATGGGCTGTACCAAAACCAGGTGGCAGCTTGGGTTTGGCCCAAGGACTGTAATTGGTTGACCCCTGCCTTACAGGTTTTTGAACATGATACATTATGCACAATTTCTGATTACATTCAGTGAAGCTTGCATCAAAAAGAGTTTGGCTAAACAATACATTTTGTAAAAGGCAAAATTACATTTGTATTCATGTGTGTATATATGGAGGAATTTTAAAGTTTTAGAAAAAAACACCAAATAGCTCCGGAAATCTCCAACGTTGGCCTTCTGAGATTGAACTCCATTGCTTTTGATCGCAACCAAACATGAAAGGAAAATGTTTTACAATATGTTTGTATTCATGAAGTTAAACTCCTTTTCCAGGTCTTTGGTTTCTTGTTGGAGGGTTTCTCCTTTTTTTTATTTAAAGCAGTTGCTTATAAATGATTTTCAGATGAGCAGCACTATAAGTATGTCAGAAGAAAAGGGGAAAAGTGAGGGATAAGTGAGATGAAAAAAGAAATGATAAAAGTGAGCTCTGGTGAATACTTACAACACATGGGAAGCCAACATGTGCCATTTTGGCAGTTGCCCCAAGCTGGGGAGTGCTGTGACATTGTATGCTGGTGTGAATAGGGCTTCCAGGAACTGGTAACAAGGCACTATTGCATTTTATCTCTTTAACACAGTGATCCTCAAATCCACTCTCCTAGGAACCCCCCTACCCTCTAGGAAGCAACAAGTCTGTTGCTTTG
Organism: Eulemur rufifrons; assembly: GCF_041146395.1. Classification (NCBI taxonomy): domain Eukaryota; kingdom Metazoa; phylum Chordata; class Mammalia; order Primates; family Lemuridae; genus Eulemur; species Eulemur rufifrons. The sequence continues at coordinate 224,047,312 of NC_090989.1, read as the reverse complement.
TGTTCTTTGTTTGCTTTAGTTACATCCTTGGGAACAAGATGGTCAGTGTGGTATTCAAAAAAGCTAAGATTCCTTGATGATATATTAAGATTTCCTAGCTGTACATTTTACAGCATCTTTGACTATGTATTTCTATATTGGTGAATTAAGCCACTGATTCAGCATTATCTGTTTCATACTAACATTGTTCAGATTGCAATCATATGAATTCACTTTCCTCTTAATGGATAAGATTCAATAAAAAATTTAAAAGCAGTCCAGGCACAGTGGCTCATGCCTATAATCCCAGCACTTTGGGAGGCCGAAGTAGGAGGATCGCTTGAGGCCAGGAGTTCGAGACCAGCCTGAGCAACATAGCGAGATCCTCCTCTCCACCATCTCTACAAAAAAAAAAAAAAAAAAAAATGTTTAAAAGCAGGTATATTTTATATTGTTGCTAACAACACTTTATACCTTTGCTACCCAAAGGGCAGTTCTTGGACCAGCAGCATCTGCATCACACAGTTGCTACTTAGAAATGCAGACTCTCAGGCCCCAACCCAGACCAACTAAATTAGATTCTGCATTTTAACAAGCTCCTCAGGCGATCTTCATGCACGTTAAAGTTTGAGAAGTATCACCACAGATGACCTTTGGGATCCTCGTGTCCACCTTTGCTTAACAGGATTGATTTTTCCTCCAGACCTGATAACACCCTTTAATGCCAAACCAACTAGGATGCATTTATAGGGTAACTGGCCTCTGCTATTCCCCTTCCTTTTTGAAAATTACAAAACATGCAGAAAATAACCCAGAAAAAATGTTCCATTCTTAAAGACCTGTCCCTGCTTCTCAGGTCAATTAACAAAAAAAGAAACAAACAAATCAGTTTCATTTTGCGTCTCTATAGAAATCCTCCCTCCATGTCAACTCAATCGTGTTAGACTGTTTTCTTCACACAGTTATAATAGTTGAGCTCAGAGATTCAAAATAAGCCATGGATGAAGTAAAGAAAGTTCTAATTTGATTTTGCCAAGACACGAAGCTTTGTTAAAATTGTGGGTAGACGGTCTAGTGAAACCTCAATTACTAGGAAAAGGTCAATTATTTAAAGCACTTAAGGGTTAGGTTATGTGGCAGCTGAGTCAAAGACCATAAAAGAACATGTTCCTTTCTCAAAACTGCACTCATAAAATGTGTATTAACTGTCCATAAATTCCACTAATAGTCTTCATAGTGTGGGGATGAATCTGTGTTTGGGTAGAGGGCTCATTTCCATCTTTTTAGTACCTGGTGTTAATGACTCTCCTACTGTACTGCTTCCTCCATAAGACTCAGGTGGTTTCACGGCAGAAGTTCTCTTATATTTGCTTCTGCTACTCAAGGCTGCTATTCAGCTTGCTCAATGTAGCCATCCTTGCTAACTGTACTCACTGTGGCAGTCCTTGCTAACTGCTTTAGAAACTGATATACCCTTAAGGAATGTGTTCCAAATGCAGTGACATCTATTCCTTCTGTTTTTAGCATTGTCTTATCCAACTGCAATCTGATTGTATCCCCTCTGGCTGGATATATGGGGCCGCAGTGCACACAAACACAAAGGAAGGCTGGCTTTCCTGAGCTGACAGTGTCTGATTGACACACAGAGATGTTGCCTCTAATGTGAGTGGCTTTGGGTGTCTTTCTTCTAAAGAGCAGAGAACACTGGGTCTGACATTCTTAATCTCTTTTTATGTTCTCTTTCTTCAGAAAAAATAATGTGAACTTTGTTTTATGGGCAAAGAAGCTGAAGCCAGAGGGGTTGTTGTCTATCTAGCAAAGGTCAGCCTGTTGGGACTGGAATGCTGGTCCACTCACTTCTGCCCTACTGTGTGAGCAAGCCAGGATTCCTGCTTCAAATAACAATAATGACGATAGTGTTCATTAGCACGTATCAGGTGCTTGCCTGCATATGGGCTAGGTGGAATGCTACATGTTTTGTGTGTGCTATATCTCATTCTCTCCACAATCTAATGCTATAGGTACTTGTGCTATCCATCTATGTTTTACAAATGAGAAAACTTTGGTCCTGAGAATTTTAATAACCTATTGTTTCTAAGTAGTATAGCTGATATTTGTACCTAGACTCTCACTCCAGAGCCCATGGTCTTAACTAGGGTACTATTCTGTGTGCCATAAAAAAATATATAGGGATGCTCACTCACTTATGGAAAATAAATTGGAATAACCAGGGTGCCCATCTTCAATCTGGCACAGAATTAGTGGACCCCAGTCCATCTTCCAAGAGTGGTCTCAGAGGCAATCCTCAAGCCCCACAATTCCAGACCAGTAGGAAGTCTGGTCTTTCAGATCTCCTACTCCCTTTCATGTCCTCAAATCCTTTCTAAAGGGTCAGCTCTCTCTTAGAAGGCTATACTCCCTGGAAGCTGGAGAATGCCACCGTGCTATTTGTAACTGGTTACATCAAGTGGGCTGTGGGGTGGTGGTTGTGAGAAGTATAGAGAGACTGTTAACTGTTTTTCCAGAGAAGCAGTATCAGCACCTGGGGTGGGCCTGAAAGGAGATTGTAGGGCTGGGCCTCCACCATCCGGTCACTGAAGGCCCCTGCCTAGGCCTTGGCAGTTCCTTAAGGTAGGAGGGGAAAAGAGCCTATACTTTCTTGGCTCCACTCTGCCAGCAGTTCCCCTCCCAAAATGGGCATGGGGTCTCAGTCTCTGTGCTTTGCAGCTTTTCTCGCACAGCTTCTTTGCTCTGGTGTGCTCCCTCAAGGGCTGGATTGAGTGGAAACAGTTCCTGGATTATATGTAGTTCTTTGCCTTGGTCATGGCCAGTTCAGTCCATGCTGAGAGTTTGCATCTCAGGGAATAGAGGTTGGGGAGGATCTTAGTCCCCTTACTCCCCAAAAGATTTCTGGGCTCCTTATACAAATCTGCCAGCATGCCCCAGCAGTCTTCAAGCCCTCATAGTGAGAATCCATATTTCAGAAAAAGAAAATTTAAATTAGAATGCCCTAGATTCCTGGATATGTAACTATCCAGGTAAAAGTCATATTCATTAATATTGAGATAATTGCACCTCTTTCTCCATTATTGCTTGTTCAGTGGTAGCAAAGTCAGATGCCCACCAAGACAGGCAGTGAATCCTAGATTGGGGCTAGTTTAAGGCAACAGAGCATGGTGGGAACTCTGATGTCACTCTGCTCTTGTGATATGTGAGCCGGAGGTTGCCAGATTTTTGGTTTTAAAAGAAGCAAGATATCTAGATTTTCATATGAAATTTGATTTTTAAATATTGGCAGGAAAATGATTACAAAACAAAACAAACCCTGTTTGTTTTGGTTCTGGGAAATCCTTAGCCACTATCTTTTCAAGTTTTGCCTACATCCAAGTTTGCCTCTCCTCTTCTTTTGAGACTCCCATTAAATTAGCTTCTAGTAATGGTGAACCGGGTGATTCAAACTAACCCTCTCTCTGAACAGAAAAAGGCTGAAAGAAATATATAAAAGCATCTTATTAAAATCATCAATGACCAATGACCTAATAAGATAGTAACACGAATAGAAAAAAGGTTGGAGCTCAGGGAAGTGAGCCAGAGTTCTTTCTGTCCTGGGGCATTTGCCTATCTAGGAGAGGAGCTAAAGAACAAGTGCTTTGGGTGAACTGCACAGGTCCAGGTGGAGAACCTGATCTATTACAATCTGCCTCTGCTACCCAGGGGACTAACCTAAGAGACAGCTGAGAGGCAGACCTGTGTGGCAGATTCACATGCCTGAAGGAAGAAGGTTAAGTACTTACCAAAGGCAGAGATCATGGCATAACAACCCCGGTTCTAGATTTTAAACTCAAAGGGAACCACTTCAAAGTAGTATACAGACTGTAATCCAGAGGGTTATAAATCCATGGCTCTGACCTACTAGCTCCCTCACAAGTTTCATACAATGAAATGAAGGAAACTAACAACATCCTTGGTCTCAGGTTGTTTCTATAAGCAATTTTTCAAACAAAATGGCAAACAAAGATTCTGAGCCATTTGGATAGACAAAACAACATGTACCAGAATCAAGAGAAACAATATATACCAGAAAAAGACCCACAGATACTGGAATTTATTCAATACAAACTGTAAAACAGTTATTCTCACTATGTTCATGGAAATAAAACACTGAATATAATAACATCATCAAATAACTGGAAACTATAAAAAGATATCAAGATGTTGAAATTAAAGAACTAAAAAGATAACTAGAATTAATAACATAATAAATGGGTTTAACAGCAGCTGAAGAGTGTTAGTGAACTTAAAATATGTCAGAAGAAACTATGTAGCTGGAGAAATAAAAAGTGAGAAATATATAACAGAGGGTAAGAGACATAAAGGATACAGTGAAAAGCTCTAACATAATTTAATGGGAGTCTCAAAAGAAGAGGAGAGGCAGACTTGTGTATAGGCAAAAACTGAAGAGATAGTGGCTGAGGATTTCCCAGAACCGATGAAGGAGATCAATTCACTGGTTCTAGAAATCCAAGCAGGATATATAAAAATAAATTCATGTCTAGACACATTAGACTAAAATTGCAGAAAATCAAAGACAAATAAATAATTAGTTGATTGACAACTAATTTTTCAACAACACTGAAAAATCAGGAAACTGGATAACAGCCTAGAATTCTCAATCTAGTGTACCTTTCCTTCTAAAACACAAGCAAAATAAAGGCATCTTCAGACAAACAAAAGCTGAGAGAATAGTCTACCCACACAAAAAGAAATTCTCAAGGATATTCTTTAGGCAGGAGGAAAATTATTCCAGTGTATATCTGGTAGAAAATGTGGCAATGAATAAAAATAAAGAAATGTTAAAAATAGGAGTTGGTATAAATGAACATTGGCTGTATAAGACAACAATAATGTCTTGTGGTGCTGAAAATAATGTATACTAGTTAATATTGTGGAAAATTAAAATATACAACCACAATAAGTGTAAGTACCATGACAATAATTATAATTAAGATCTTTGAATATTGGAGGAAAGTAAAGGTATGAATCTTAGATAGGTCAAGGATTCCTGTTATAATTTCTAGGTAACCATAAAAAAAGTAGAAAAAAATGACATAACTTCCTATCTTCAAGGAAGGCATAGAAACTTTAAAAAAAATCAATCTAAGAAGAGAAAGAAAAACAGGTGGAACAAGGAGAGAACATATAAGATGGAAGATTTAAATTCAGATTTATTAGTTATTACTTTAAATATAAGTGAACTAAATGCTCCAGGAAAGAGACGATGTCTAGATTTCAATAAAAGACAACGATAAGCTCACTATAAAGATATATCTTAAACATAAAAATACAGAAAGCTTGAAAGTTAAAAATTTAAAAAGATATCTAACAATAATAACCAAAAAAATAGCTCTATTATTTTCATATAGAGTAGACTTTAAGGTTGAAAATATTGCTAAAGATAAAGAGGAACTCTTCAAAATGATAAAAGAGTTAATTCCCCCCAGAAGACATAACAAGTTTAAATTTATGAAGCAAACAAATGACAAAAATATAAGAGGAAAATAGAGAAATCCACAATCATCCTGGAGTATTTTAATACCCCCTCTCAGTAATTATTAGAATAAGTAGACACAACAACTAGTAAGAATATAGACTATTTAAACAACATAGTTAACATACTGACTTAAGGGACATGTATAGATATTACACCAAACAACAATACATAACTTCTTTTCATGCTACAGGGAACATGTATAAAAATTAACTATATACTGAGGAATGAAATAAAACAGAGTATTATCACAAGGGCAACTAAGTTAGAGAGTAAAAACAAAATGGACACAAAAAAAGCATTTGATAAAATGCAATATTTATTCATGATAATAACTCTGCACTTAAGACTCAAAGCAACGCCCTTTAATCTTATAAAGAGCATGTTAAAGGAAAATCTTGTACGTAAGCTATATGGGATGACTTTATTTTTTGTTCACAAGGGGGGGGCAACTGATGGATTCATTTAGAAATCAAATGAAGTACAAGCAGCAGTCTTACGTATAACTTGAGTGTTCACTGTGATTGTTATATTTGACAATTTTTAAAAAGGTAGTAAAGTTAGTTTTCAAATAGTGCACTTAGTAAAGAGAAACCTTTGGCATTAAAACAAAATTTTTTTAAACTTACAGAAAATGCAAACTTTTCCCCCAGTGTAAGAGCAATCTAGGGTGGTGTGATCCAGCCCAGCTTTGCAGTTAAAATCAGTGACCACTGGGTTCAGAGCTCAGCCTTGCTACTTATTTGCCACGTGACTTGGAGGAAGTTATGTAATGCCTCTGAGCCTCAGTTTCCGATTCTGTCAAATGGGGATAATACCACCTACTTTATAGACTACTATAAGGATTAAGTCAATACATGAATTTGGAATAGTGCTTGACACATAGTGGGTACTCAGTGTCAGCTACTAAAAATCACTAAAGAATAATCGAAACTTCAGAACCAAAGGCACAAATTATAGATGAGGGCAAGAGAAAGTGTTTCCTCACTTTAAATCCATTCTCTGTCTTGCTGTGGAGCCAAGTGTGTTGCCTGTGACCTAAACCCAGCCAGGAAACATAGCATTTTTTGGCTCCCTAGTCTGCTTAGGCAAGAGTGGGATGTATTTGACGTTCGTATGTACTTGCTGCATATTCACCAGGATGGGGCCTCCTGACAGCCTTCAGTGACGGACCGGTGAACGCAGGGCTCGGGGTGACGCTAAGGGCCGTGCCATTCAGACATCTGCCTGCCTCGTAACGACTGTGGGAGCCTGTTTCCGAAAGCTTCTGTCAGCTGTGAAATGCGTGGAGAAAGAGGAGCCCCTGCCATGTGATGATATGAAAAAGATCTCTTCTTCTATGCTCATTAACACTAATTTGTAAGAACAGCCCTGAAATATGGCTTAGTGGCAATTTAAGGGTAGACAGGGTATGGCCTTCAGATCTGGATTCTAATTGCTGGTGCACAGGGGGAAAAAGCCAGCTAAACAGATTATCTGTGTCTGAGAATTGCTTTGATGCCTGTAAACCATCAGGCAATGAAAGATCATGTTTTAAAACTGACTGGGAACATTTAATAACAATACTGTTAATTCCACACATTGATCATTTGCTATGGGACAGGCACTTTGCTTAGTGCCTCACATGTATTATCTCATTTCATGTTTACAACAACTCTGGGAGGTAGAAACTAACATTAGCATCCCAGTTTCAAACATGAAGTACAGAGAGATAATGAACCTTGACTAGTTAGTGCTGGAGATGGAATTAAACCCAGGCCTAACTGATTCATGCATTCAACCAACATACTACATGCTCTCCCATGTTACTCAGCCCCTGATTTCTTGCCCCACCTAAATCTTTGTAACTCATGTTTCAGAAGTGTGCAAAGGTGAGCTAGTTGAGATGAATGTGAACTAGCCTGTGAAGGTGTTCAGATTCTATTACACAAACCAAATTCAAAAGTCCAGTAGACAGAACAACTTGAGGAAATATGGGGGAGGCTGACTGGCACCCCAGTTATGGTTTTATGATCCTTGAATGTGCCTTGAGGAGCAAGCTATGACTACCTACGTCTAAGAATCACTGGTCCTCAGGGATACTCCATAGGCCTGGGATAGGTTCTGTATGGGGTCTAGGGCTGTGTAGCCATAAAACCCAGGTGCTCTTCCAGGGCGAGGAGGTGTAAGATTTGGCTTGAGGATACCTAGAAGCTCAGCCAGGAGCCTTCTGATACATATCCCGCTGTGACACCCTCTCAGGAGCGCCCGTGGGTGTTCACCACCCCCACACACAGCGCCTCCACTACCACAGCACAACAGAGGCCAGCCTCCAAAGAGGCAGGGTGACTGTGGGGCATGTGCCCCCCGGCAAACTCTGGGGGTCAGAAATTGAAACGACAGGCTGGTCACTCGCTGAAGTAAATAGGGTGGCAGGACTTCAAGAGAAGGCTGTTGATTTGAACTGGAGTGCTATGGAAAGGCATTCAACTTGACATTTAAAAATACATATATTAATTGTGTGCCAGCCAAAATAAAAGATCATAGAGTGGATCCAGTGGCCTTCGTACCGCCAGTTTGCATGCCCTGAGTGAACCTTGTGGGTTGCACTGAAGATGTTCAAGTGTTAGCTGAATTCAACCACTGGTTTCTATGATAATAGCAAAATGCTTATACGCCCACCCCTGGGGCCAGGCACTGTTCTGTTTCCTATCCAATAGCTCATTTAATCTTCACATCTGCTCTGTGAGGTAAGTCTCCCTAGTCCATATAAGGAAAACTAATGCTTGGAGAGGTTAGGTAGCTTACCCAAGCTTGCACAACTCAAAAGGGGCAGAGCCAGGCTTTGATCCCATACAGTTTAGTGTCAGAGTCCACACATGTAGCCACTATCCTGTCCTGCCTGCCTGTGCCAGGGTAAGGAACACAACACTTTATGAGAGTGGTTCCCAAACCCGAGTTTGCATCAGAATCCGTTTGAGAGCTTGTCAGCTGCACATTCCCTGTTTGGTGGTTCTTCCTTGGCCTCTGGTCTGCTGAGCAATCTTTGGGAGACTTCTGTTGCTCCTTTAAATTCATCTCTAAGGAGCAGGGCTTCCCAGGATCCATAGACAGAAAGCCACGCTGAATCACATCATTGTTCTTACCGAAGGAACCCAGTTTTTAAAAAGAGACGATGAGGACTGATCACCTAGATCTTGGCTTCCAAAATCTTTTGGGGAACAAAGCAGGGGACAGGGAGGCAAATGGAGAGAGAGAGAGAGAGTCCTTTGAATAACACACACTGGAGAGGCAGTGCTGCTTTTGATTTTTTAACCTCTGGTTTCAATCTCGCAGTTACATTTCTGCTAGCAATTTTGTAAGAGCAGAGGATACCAGTTTCCCTTTAAAGTAGCAAGTGTATTCCACGTGAAAGAAACCTTTGAAGTCTGCTATGGCTATACCCAGTGAAGACAAATATGAAGACAGGAGAGGGACGTTTCCGGGGGGATGGGGATCTGAACCAGTTAGGAATTCCCCAACCTTTTGCAGTGTTTTTGTGGTAGAAGGTGGGGAGAGGGAAGGGGAGAGAAAGAGAGAAGAGAGGAAAAGGGAAACCATGACCAGGGAAGCAGTTCCATGCAGTTTAAACTGTCAGCTCTCGCAGGCTGGTTTGTAGCTTGGGACAGGACAGAGAAGGGGCTCAGAGATTCTGCCTAATGCCTTTCAGCTGCACAGATACCGGCCAGAGGGCCTGCTCTCCCCTTTCCATCCCCACACGGTGTGGAGCCAATTGGAGCTCCCAGTTGAATAAATAGGAAGATTGGCTTCATGACTGTTCTATTTTATTTTGGATTCCCAAACTAAATGCCACCCTCCAACTCCTAAAGTCCCAAATCAACTGCAAAAGTGGGGCTGGCAGTGGGGCAGGAGGCCGAGCCTGCCTGGCCGATCTGGTTTCTGTTAGGCAGGTCACTGCACTCCCAAATGCTAGCTTAGTTTTGCTTTGATGAACCTCTTTGGGAGTATTTCATCTATTTCTGTCTTTGAATAGCTTTTTTCCTTCTCAGAAGAGAGCTTTCGTGAAGGCTTATTTTTCTGATATTGACAAGACAGATGGATTCTCTCAGCGTTGGGCTCTAAGTCCAGATTTATCTATAGTCATTTTTCACGTTGTCTCTTTTGGTTCATTTTGGGTCCATTTGGGATCAAGAGAGATATGTAGATCTATGAAATGAAAAGGGGATTAAAGTTAGGACTGCAGTTGTATGTCCTGTGATGAAAATCAACACGTCTGCAGTGTTTAGCATTTTAATTTAATTTTTATTAGCAAAAACATATTCGATTTTGTTTTGAGTGATCTTTCTCTTCTATAAGTTTCCCAAATGGATTTAAAACAGCTAAGCCAGGCACCCATTGCCAATATGGACCTAGCTAGAATCTGGACTACTGTAAACTGGCAGCGTCTAGCCAATAGGGTACTTTCGTACAAATCAGGAAAAGGCACCCTCAGCAGGAAAGCAAGGGACAAGGAGGCTGGTGGACAGCGTCTTTGCAAGAGCGAAGGCACACGCCCTTCCTCTGGGAAGAGGCAGCCCCTTCCAGTCCTCCTGCTTGGCGAGAGGAGCTCGGGATGGGTTCCCATACTCCCTCACCCCATTGGGTGGGGGCCTTATAAAGTGGCCCCGTCGGTTACAGATCCTCGTACTTGGCTCTCTCTGTTACATTGCATGAGTGTTCAGGATCTGAAGGGCAGTGTAATCAGAAACTGTCTCCAACACTGAGATGTATTAGAAATGAAGCCAGAGGATGACTCCAGGTTTATAATTATAACAGGTCTGAATTACTCCATTACTTTTGGGATGTAAGAAACGTCACATTTCTGTATTGTATGAATCAAGCAGCCTCTAGCTCAGCCACCCCCATCTGAATTGGCAGGAGACTCAGTAGCGGTCATTTGGGGCTTTCTCTCTTCTTGCAGATCATCTAAGACAGTCCAGCGAGCGGGTAGGAGGCGAGGGGAGGGCTCACGCTGTGCCGGGGAAGAGTGGAGGTCTCTGTGGTTGCCATCGTGCTGCTGGTCCTTGCTGCTCTGCAATGCTGCCTCTGACCACCTGTCTGCTGTGCTGCTCTGGGCAGGAGCACAGGGGCTTTTCCGCAGTGGTCCTCGCCACTGCCCGCAGGCCATCCTTGGCGGCACTGTATCCAAGGGGTCTTGGGTTCCCACCATTCCCGGAACTCACGGTCCTTTCCCCTTTATTGCATTCCTGGATTGGACAGCTTTCTTCTTCCTTCAAGTCTGGAATTATGAAAGCATCACCCAGCCCCTTCTCTACGTTAGCACTTAGTGGCTCAACCAGAACCACCAAGTGCCTACTAAGCCTTCCCAGGCAGATAAAGAGGGTCCTGGCCTTAAGAGACACAAAGGCCTGAACTCTCACTTAGGTTGAGAGGGAGGCAAGTGGCGGAATAGATGGATAGCTTCACCTCCCCCTGATGAATCCAGATGAATCTTCTGGATGAAGGGGGTGCAAAGCGCAAGGTGGTTCCTCAGTAGATCACCCCACTGCCTTAAACACTTGATAATTCAGCCTGTAACATAATATTCCAGACCCACCAATGATTCCTTTGAGCATTTCCTATGGGCAAGACACAAATTATGAAGGAAACAAAGACTTTTAAGAAAACTTTTGCCTTCCAGTAGCTTAGAGTTTAGTTGAACTGTGGTGGGGAGAGAGAAGAGCTCCCCCACAAATTCCTGAAATTCAAGACAAAACATAGGAATTAACGGAGAAACAAGTGAGGGGTTCAGGGAAGGGAGAGATCCTACTTAGGTAGTGCAGGGGTAACAGAGAGATTTCATGATGGAGGCCTTGAGGGAGGGTGGGGTTTTAAAAGCGTTTTAAGCAGAAAACACGATGTATATAAATGTGCAGGAGGGAGAGAGTGTGGGGCTGCCTAGGCTGAGATATTACAGCTTAAGGGGTGCAGGGGGTGAGGGAGGGAGAGGCAGGGGAGTGGGGAGGAAGAGTGGAAAGGAAGGGTATATTCATTTCTTATGACTGTAACAAGTTACCACAACCTGGTGGCTTAAAACAACAGAAATGTATTGTCTGAGCTACATTCCCTTTGGTGGCCCTAGGACAGGATCCCTTCCTTGCCTCTTCTAGCTTCTTTCTGGTGGCTGCCGGCATTCCTTGGCTTGTGGCCACATCACCCCCAACTCTGCGTCCACCTTCACATGACCTTCTCCTCTCTCTGTGTGTATACGATCTGATCTCCCTCTTATTAGGATAATTGTGATGGCATTTAGGGCCCGCCAGAATAATCCAGCATAATTTCCTCCTTGCAAGATCCTTAATCACATCTACACCTCCCTCCCCACCACCTTTTTTTCCAAATAAGGTAACATTCACAGGTTCCAGGGATCAGGACCTGACCTCTTTTGGGAGACCATTATTCTGCCTACCATAGAGGGTAGAACCCAAATGTCTCAGCCTGACAGCCAGGCTGGCTAAGAGTGGCTGACCATAACCTTGGAGAAGCCACCCAAGACTTTTGTATCGGGGATCACGTAAACAAGTCTCTTTCAAAAAGAAGCCCACTCTGGTGAGGCTGAGGACAGATAGCAGAGTCCTGTGAGCCAGGGGCAGTGGGGGACTGTGTTAAGGAACAGTGGGGATGAGAAGGAGAGAGTGGGTGCAGAGCCACTGAGGGACTGACTGCAGTCAGAGGGTTTGGCAACCGCGGGGAAGTGCGGAAAAGGGAGACAGACTCACCAAAGCGTACTTCTGTCCCAGCTGAGGGCGAGCTTGGTGGGACCTGCTCTAGCAGGAAGGGGACGTTGGCACCGTGAACTGGCATGGTGAGAAAGTTCATTTTGGTTGGCAACAGGCTTAGTTTTAGAAGGAAAAAAAGTTTTTTTCATTTGTAGTAGAAAGCTGGACAATGATAGTTCCTTGAAATGATCCAAGAAAAACATACTTTGGGTGTTTATCTTATTAATGTGATTTAACTTTAATTTGTTTTAAAATTTTAATTTACTTTAATACCCAAAGAGACCAAGGTTAGTCCAAGAAATCCAAGAGTGGAGTCTGTCTTAGGGCCAAGCCTCAGAGATGGACCAGGAGCAGCAAAGTTACCAACTCAGGTCCTTGGGATTCATGCCATTCTTTTCTCTCTACCGACTGTTTTAGTATTTCCTTCTGCTCTCCTTAATTCTTCTCCTGGTTTCATTCTGCTTTTCTTATCTTTTTCAGAGTCTCTGCTTTCTCATAACCCTGGATTACTATGAGTATTATGCCTTCATAGTTAATTATACCTCATGGGTTAGTTCCCACTGCTAATGACCTGTTTTTTCTTTACTTACCAGTTCAAATCCCTGAGGGAAAAAATCCAAACAGTAGGCGAAGTTTTGTCCCCGGCTGTAGGGTAGGTTGCTAGCCAGGCTGCGGATTGGCTGCCTGTAGGTATGAGAGTCACTCCTGGTCCAGTCAGCTACAGCCAGGGGTGGGATCATGTGACACAAAGGAGGCCACCTAGCCTTTAGCTGGAGTGAAGCACAGCGTACCTTAGAGCAGTGGTCCTCAAAGTGTGGTCCTTGGAACAACAGCATCCTGGGAACTTATTAGAGATGCCAGTTCTTGGGCCCTTCCCCAGGCTTCTTGAATCAGAAACACAGGAGGAAGAGCCCAGCCATCTGCATTCTAACCACCCTCCTGGTGATCCTGGTGCATATTAAATTTGAGAACCACTGCCTTAGACTAAGAAAACTGTACATTGACCAAAAACAAATGTTTGAATGAAATCATGAGAGAGAGTCTGGCACTCCAGGTTCAGCAGGTTTTAAACAAAGTGGGAATGTGAATGTTAGTTGATCCTAGGGATGAGGAGAGGGTGGCATTTGTTATAAATCCCTATTTTATGGATGCAGAATTTCAGTGTTTTCTGTTGTTGGATGATCTGATTTCTCTGGGTTGTATTGGCTGCCCCAAAAGATGAGCTGTGGTAAGTAGCTGTTCACTCTCCAACCCCCACCCCCATCTCCCACCCTACTCCTTCCCTGACCCTGAGAATGCACATTCCTTATAGAGACCAGACTAGCGCTGGGTTCCCTCCGCAAATTTTGACAAATCTTGCTTAATAAGTGATTATATTTCCGGTTAGGGTTTGTTTTCTTCCAAAAAATTAGTTAACTATTTACTTTGAGTCTTGTGACATTCAGGTCATTTACACCTGTCTATTACCAGCCAGGGTAAGAAGTTCAGTTTGTTAGGTTTTTTTTTTTTTTTTTCTTAATGGACCTAATCTATATGAACGTGGATTACAACAACAAAAAGCAAGAGAGAAGATGGGAAGGAGAGTAAAAGGAGAAACCTTCTTTGTCTTTCCAGGGTGTATGAGCATGTTAAAACTTAATAGAGGACCAGGATTAGGGTGAGGTTAGCTGGGTTCAAAATTTAAGAGGGTACTAAAATAGTAATCAAGAAAAATGTTTTAATGCAATATTTTTAAAAATCAGAATCAATGCAAAAAATCCATGATAAACAAAGTTTCAAAATTTGAACTAGAGACAGGATTTGATTCCCTCTGTAGCCCATTCACATTGGTGGACAGCAAGCATCCACCAAGCCCTGAAAGGTGGAGGAAGACACTGGAGCCACATGGTGAGTGCTATTGAATGGATATGCTGTCCATTTGGTTTGGAGCAAGATAAGCATTCACTATTTCCTACTCTTGACTATGGAAAAACTATGCCAAGCCCTCTAAGAAGCACTGGAATTAGAAAAAAGATGCTATATTCCTAACATAAATGATTGAAGTCTCTATTATTTACTTGCTTTGTTCATAAGGAGTCATTTGGAGCTTCCAGTACAGCCACACAACCCACATAGCTAGGAACACCTCTTCTCCCCACCGTCCACCTGCTTTTGATCGATAAGGATGGCTGATCAGTCCTCCCCAACCCCTCATCTGATACAGGACTTGTCTGGTCTAGTGGGATGACCATCCCATGATTTCTCCCCTATCCCCAAGGCTCATTTGTCTTCTCTATTTGTCCTTGTCACTCACGGGTCTTATATTCAGAATCGTATGATGGGAAGAGCAGTAGAGGAGACAACCTTATGTTCTTATCCCAGCTCAGCCACTAAGCAGATGTGTGACCCTGGGGCAATCACGTCTCCCCTGGGCTTCAGTGTCCTTGACTGTGGCGTGAAACTAGATCATCCCACATTCCTCTCTGCTTTTCAAACTCTGTGCTTCCAGCTCAAGTTCAAGAAAAACATGACAGTAAAAATCCAGCACTGCTGCCCCTTCCACATGGCCAGGATGCCCTTCATGAATGTCCATAGAAGTCTCTGTCTCATCTTTCCATCAAACTGATATATTCATTTATTCCAGAAATATTTCTTGAATGTTTCCTATGCAGGAAGCACTTTTCTCAGCCCTGAATAGGACAAAGTTCCTGCCCTCATGGTGTGACCAGGCATGAACCACATAATGATATTTCAATCAACAATAGGACCACATATTCGATAGTGGTCCTATAAGATTATGATGGCGCATATATAGAAACCTGAAATATGGCACTTGATATTGGCATCACAAATCAAGTACCGGAAATGATTGATATTCAGTAATATTGCCAGATCATTTGCTTTTCCATATGAAAAAATATATATTAATAAAAATATATTGGCTGGTCATGGTGGCTTACACCTATAATCCCAGCACTTTGGGAGGCCAAGGCAAGAGGATCACTTGAGGCCAGGGGTTTGAGACCAGCCCAGAAAACAAAGAGAGATGCCCATCTTTATAAAAGAAAATAAGAAAAATTGGCCAAATGTGGTGGCATATGCCTGTAGTCCTAGCTACTTGGGAGGCTGAAGTGAGAGGATCAGTGAGCTATGATCTCACCACTACACTTGAGACTGGATGACAGAGTAAGACCCTGTCCTCCCTCCCCCCCACCAAAAAATAGATGTATGTCATCTAGGTTTGTGTAAGTACACTCTATGATGTTCTCACAATGATCAAATTGCCTAATGACACATTTCTCAGAAAGTATCCCCATCGCCAGGTGATGCATGACTGTATTTATACACTCAAGGAAGAAAAATTGCATTACTTTATTATCCATATAAATGGGAGCTTAACTTGAAGCACCATAGACATGAATCCAATAAAAACATGCAGTGACCTTACTTTCTAGCTAGATAACTTGACTGAGACATGTGCTGTCTTGGCTAAAGTGTGTTAAAGATTGGCAGCAAGCAGAATTTCTCCTTCATGAAATCAGAAGGCTTGAAGAATATGGGAAATAGAATGACTTTCTCACTGTCTTATAAGTAATACCATGTTCACACGCCATCGAAAATCACAGTGACTGGTGGGTGCTCCACACTTTAGAAAACAATGTTTTGCTCCTATGAAACAGTAAGCAAGAAGTGATTCTTCTTCTCTTCACATCCATCACGTTTCCAAGAATCTATGTCTTAGGCTTCTAAAGTACCCCCGCCTCCTTCTAGGGACCACTGAGGTGCCTCCTGGGCCCCAGTGTTATGTGGTGGGGAGAAATAATCTGTTATTGCTGCAGCACTAGCCAATGGATCGGCCTGTCATCTCGGGAGCATCAGGATTGGAGTTCTCTTTTTCTCTTTTATGGATACATAATAATTTACGTATTTATGGGCTACAAGTGACTGTTCGTTACATGCATAAAATGTGAAATGATTGAGTCAGGGTATTTGGGGTATCCATCATCTTGAGTGTTTATCATTTTTGTCTGTTGGCATCATTTCAAGGCCTCCCTTCTAGTTGCTTTGAGATATACATAATAATGTAGCTAAATATAGTCCGCTAGTCTGCTCTCAAACATTAGAACTATTTCTCTCTAGCTGTGTTTATATGTTCTTTAGACCGATGGTCTTAGGATGGTGAATGAGGTCTGATCCTCAAGTTGCATATGTGTGTGTGTTGGGGGGTGTAACTGGGGACAAGGGTACAGCAGAGGAAGACTAGGGGTTTTCTGAACTTCCTTAATTTACAGTGCTCTTTTCGTAAAATGCTTGAATGCTCTGGTAGTTGGATTGTGCATTTTCCTATTTTAGATAAATTTCTTTTGCAGCTGGTTAAGACTTTGGAGATCATCTTCTCTCCCCCTCCTCCCCTGCACTGCCTATTCCAATCTCCTTTGATAACGGAGGAAAGAGGTTGAGAGACGACAGATGTCCTGCCCATGATGACTCTGTCTGTAAGCAGCAAACTGGAATTTGAATTCAGATGCAGATAATAGACATCCATCACAAGGCCCCATCCTGTGACTCCATTGAGTTGTTCACACACTTTCTTTCTCTCCTTCCAGGCAGTGCTGAGCCCTCTCATAGCCATCGCACTGAAAATATCCCAGATTCATGAGAGAACTGGCCGGAGGGGACCTACTGTCATCACCTGAATGGAGGAAAGATCACTCACCAGGGCCAAAGAGCGCTCAGCGGGACATGCTTCACCAATGCCTTCTTGCTACCTGTTTGTGCCTCTTATGACTTTGGAAAAAAAAACAAAAGATATTTTGCTTTTGAGGGGCAGGGGGGTGGGTAGGAAAAAAAATCTGTTTTGTTTTGGTTTTGCCCAGTTCCTCCAAATGCAACAGGGACTTTAATGGTCTGTTAAAGCTGCACTTATCATTTGATAACTATATTTTATCACACAAAGGACCCTCCCCTTTTGAGAAAGAATAAGTGGGCTAGGAAACTGTTAATCACAGCATCTGTGCATCATTGGTGCCACGTGAGAAAAGCTTCTGAGATAATGAAAGAGAGAGCAGTGCCAGAATTAAACTGACCCTGAGCCACAGGTACCCCTGGGCGGGCAGAAGAAGACACTCCTCAGCATGGAGGAGGATTTAGCTCTTCTCCTAGGTCAGGTCTCCAATGAGGGAAGGTTTTAGAACTCTGATAGCCCACCTCACTCCCACCAACCACCTGACTGCCCACCTTCCCCCATCTCCTGCCCAACATCCCTGTATCACCTTCTCTCACATCTTCTAAAGCTTTCTACACATCACTATGGCATGCTTCCAACAAAACATATCAAAGGATGTTTTTCTCTCTTATTTTATAAATACTATTATTTTAGCTATTAAACTGGCTTCCTTCAAATCCAGCCATTCATTGTGCAGGCGGGAAGAAGTTTCTTGATAAGACTCTGCAAATGAATGATTTAAATTTTGGGGGCCCTTCCTTGATTATCTTGTAAGTTGAGACATGGGTTATACAAATTCCTCCTGAGTGGACAAAAATACTACCATGTCTGAGATCTCTCTGACTTTTTTAGTAAGGACCTATTTGAATGCACTTGTTTGGACATAGTTCTGATCTTACTTGTAATGGCTCTCAAAGGAGAAAATGAGTTGCTGTAACAGTAGGAAGTGAAGTGGGTGCTGGAAGAAAATATTGCTGGTGGTATATGCCTGATGAGATAGAGGGGAGGGTGGGGACCCCTGCTGGAAAGCAGAGGGTCACAGCTGGCTTTCTTCGCTTGGGAAAAGGATATTGCAGCTGTAGCAGCCTCATCTGTACTCAGCCAGGACACGTGGTGCGTGGGACCTGTTTGCATCTGTTTTGCTTCCTTGGGAACGGCACACTCACTTACCCTGCCATTTGTGGAGATGACCTGGTGCACTTTGACTGTTAAGCAATGCATTATTGCTGTAGTCAAGGGTAGTGCAAGCAAGGAAACATTCCCAGTAAGGTATTTGTTTCCATTTTCTGTCTATGCTTCTGTCACAAACTTGCTAGGACATTTAGTAGCCAATAAAAAAAAATTCCTTATTTCAACCTTATCCAAGGATTGTGGGTCTTTGCGTATTCACTTGTCTCACCATCTGAGAAACCTCAGTAGTGGTCACCTATCCTGATAAATCTGCCTTGCAGAGCGCTTGCGAGGACTATATTTCACTATTATGACCTAGTAAATTTATTCAGTAAATGGAACAGAACAGGTGGGTTGCTGAGAACTGCCTTTGGGAGTCAGCAGAAACTAAAATGGCACCTTGTCTTCCATTGTAACTGTCTTCATTTCAGAATAATAGCAAGGTGGCTTTCAGCCGAGTTTCTAAAGAACCACTTATGAAATTTTTCACCAGTGGAATAAAATTTGCCATATAGCTTTGGTACTCACCATCTCTTAAGTGAGGGGCCATGACGACCAGCCAGCCATTCATTAATCGTGGATGTATAGGTTAGGATAATCAGATGCATTCTTAGGCATGTCAGTTGTAGGTAAGAAAATGTTTTTTTTTTTCTGAAGTTTCTGAACTTTTAATCATGTCTAACTTTTAGGTTCAAATGTAAATTAGTCCTCACTTAAAAATTTTATTTATTTCAATATGGAGTCATGTGTGTTCAGTAGCTCAAATATTTACCCATTTATCCATCAATTCATTCATTCATTCATTCAGCAAACATTGGTTGAGCAACTAATCTAGGCAGAGTTCTGCATTAGATGTGGCAGGGAAATGGATAAAATGATATTGCTGCTCTTATGAGTTTATAATTTGGGAGCAGGAGACTATGACAAACATACACAAATATTCAGGTAGACATAAATGGTACAGTAGAGGCACAAACAATGCAATGGAACAATTAAATCAGAGATGGTGGGACACTAGGTACAAAAGGGATCTTCCCAAAAGTAGAGTTTCTTGGGATTTGTAACTATTTATACAGTTTCACCAGGGGTGAATGAAACATGAAGACTAGGAGTTGAGAGCTAGCACGGCTGGAGAGGAGGCTGGTTTAGGGTCTCATGTGGATGGGTGGGGTTGAAGCAGACACAGGGCTGTGACTATCTGGCAGAGCAAAGGCGTGGGCCCCGCCACAGAAAGCAGCAGGTGCACAGCTACCCATAGTCACACAGCTGCTTCTCAGCTACGTCGCAAAGGGAAACGTCCTCCCGTAGCTCTAGTGCACAGCCTCCCTCTGGAACCTGCTCTCACTCACATTGTCAAGGTATTATTTCTGCCGTACACGAAGTCCAAGCTTCTCTTGCTGAACTATATATGCATAGACTCTTGCCTGATTCTCAGGAGAGGTGAAAGGCAAGAAATCACTCTTTCCCACATGATGTTCTTTATGTTCTTAAGGATGGAGCTCCAGTCACTGGTTTTTAACAGTAAATGACATGAGAGGTCCAAGAATTTTGTGAAAACCATAGAGGAAACCATGGCTAGAGTGTGGTAGCTGGCGGGGCCACTCTGGGATCTGCTGTTCCCGACAGGTTCACTTACGACACCGTGAGCCTACAGAAAAATGGCGAGCAGCACTATACAGAATGTTGTGGTTCTTGCCAGGACAGTACTGCCACCTCCCCAAGGGGTGTTTGAAAATATGTGTGTGTATGTGCCAGGGAGAGGCATTTAGTGGGAGGGACCACGGATGATCCGTATCCTGCCAGGTGTCAGCCAGACTCCCAGAATAAAAAGTTGTTTTGCCTCAGCCAGGATCCTTGAATTGATTGAGTGTCCTGAAAATGGGTAGGCAGCCATTATTAAAATGAGATCATTTATCAAATCTTACTAATCCAAGTGCAGCACATGCCCACAGTGTTTGTGGACAAAGTGTTGCATGACATTATAGACTGAAGGGCTTGACGTGACAGCAAGGCTTTCTGAACAGGGAGCCTCAGACGGATGTGCAGTCCCATGGCGGCGCATCGGGCTGAGTTGGCTGCTCTAAGCATGACAGGGCTAATGATCTGGGGACTTTTGATGGGCCACCTGTGGGTCAGTGTAAGGCATGGAATTTACTTTGATGGCCAATCCATCAGCCACGGCAGGTGTGGGGAATTTAAAAAGCACCTGCAGGAACCGGTCGTGCCGTAACAGGGTGACTCCATTCCATTGCTGGATCACGCACTGGATGTTCTCAAAACATGTGGACACTGACATCTCAGACACCTGCCTTGAGGAGATTTCCATTCCTGAGAAACTGTGTGCCTTTGGAAATGATGTAACCACCCGTAAATCAGTCTTTGGCCCTCCAGCAGTTCCAAACAGCAAGAGACTATCTGAGGCAGCAGAGCTTAGCAGAATGCCTGTTCCACTCCAACCTGCCGCAGTCCTTATCAGTAGAAATAGCTCATGCAGTTGCCAGCACACTTGGTATGAGAGTCAGCCTAGGTTGTCATGGAACTTTATGGAACACAGTGAAGATGTGAATTATAAATCCTTGTCATTATCATCTTTCCACGTCTGTTAGCACCTAGTGTGTACCCTGTGATGTAGGTGAGCCGGAGCAATGCCTCAGCAAAGACGATACATTTAAGGAGAATCTTGAAGGATGGATAGGAGTGTCAGTAAAAGCGCTGGTGAGTTTTTTTTTATGGAAGGGTTGAAAATGAACACAGTACATCTCACATATGCAGAAGACGAAGCATTATTTATTCTATAATTGACCTTGTCATCCTCATCTTCTGGGATGGTGGTAGTGCTTATTTAAATTTGCTGCTCAAAGGGACATTATGAAATAACAATACTGGAGGGCCATCAACCCTGGGAATTCCCATCCCCATTGACACATGAACTTATTATTCACATGTGAGAGGAGGAAATGAGCAAAGGCTGTCTGTAGTGGGTATTTTCCTCTTTCCACTTTCCCATATTCTAAGAGCCCTCCCCACCATTTATGGAATTAGGAATTATGGTTCCCAATCCATCACCATTACTTTTATCATAAAGAGAAGAAAGAGAATATGTAATATCTATTTCCCCTGAGTGAATCCTCCAGGCATGACTAATGTATTATTATTATCAACCACAAAAGGACACTTTGACTTGCGCAGTGAATTTCACTGCTGAACATCTCAAATGGAGGGTTTGTTTTGGGTTACACCTATGTTCTTGATGCTTGATTCAGAGTACATATGTTAAAAAAAATCTTTAAGTGCCTTTTAGTATCTTTTTTTCAAAAAGACACACTTAGATTATCATCTGAATCAACATTTGGTGTTCAGTAATGTTTGGGTTTGCAGAAAGATGAGCTTATCTTGACACTCTGTTGGTTTCACATGATGAAGAATACATTGACTTAAGGTTTTCTATTGATTTTTTTTCTGATACAAAAAAATGGCAAAAGAGAAAGTTTAAGTACAAAATTTATTACAGTAAAGAGATTAAAACCATTTCTTATGTAAACCAAAATTAACATTTGTTTTACCTGACTACCATTAATAGTGGTTGGAAAAACTATCTATTACTAACACAAACTCTGGAAGAAAGCCTAATGATATCGCTTGTTCAGATCAGTGAATGTGCTCAGACCACCGGGGAAACTTTCAGGGTAACTGTCTTAGGAGAGGGATGGAAAGAGATGACAAGAAAGGGGTGATATACTGCATTAGTAATTAAATGATCACTTCCTACCTGGACAACTGAGTAACCTTCATATCCACTCACACCCTTGATGTCAAGGATTCAAATCACAGACCCCCAAATTCATGCTTTGTGGATCAGGATTTCCTTTTACATGGCTCCCTGTGTATTTGTCAGAATATACTTAATCTGCACACTCAGCAGTGATGGGGAAGAGGAGGCCAAGGAGGAGGCCCCATCCCATTTTTTTCACCCCCTTCCCCCTTGAAAGAGCCACATCCATCCCTGCGACTGTCCAAAGCCCTTCCTGTGTCCATTCATCAAGGGCCTGTCATCCGTTAGGAATCATACTTACCACCTGTATAATGATCAGTTGAAGAGAAACTACACCATGAAGCGAGGGCCCAGCTCCTAGCAGAAAACATGGAGGGCTTATTTACACTTTAAACAGTTAACCCTAAAGCAACCACCTCTGCTGCTCCAAGGGTTTTAAGATATTACAGCAACTTTGGGGCTCCATTTTCTGTTAGAGCTCATTTTCTGAAAAGAAAGAGAAATCCACATTGCTTCCTGGAAGGAAGGAAGCGAGGCAAGGCTAGCTTAGCACAAAAGTATCAAGTAAATAGGTCCTCCCAGGTCTCTCTAGGGACCCTTCTTCACCCTCCTGGGAGGCACTGCATGTTATTTTATTGGACAAGTTTTTTTAACTTCTCAAAGTCTCAGTTTTATGCATCTGTAAAATGGGAATAATCATAGCACCTCTCTTCTTAAATATTGAATGTGCACGAGGGCTAAATAACACGCATGAAAAGTTCACGGCACAGAGCCTCCATATATTAACAAAAGGCATTCCGTAACTGTAAGATACTAACCCCAGCACAAATGCCTCACTTGACAGGAGGAAACTGAGGCCCAGAGAGAGGATTCTTGTCCAAGTGCAGAAGCATCAGGCTGCATCTCTTTCCACCACCCTGCCACCTGACTTGTCTTCTTGTATTGAAAATATTAATGCAACAAAATATAACAAAGCTAAGGAGGAATCATGGGGTTTTAAAATAAATGTCCCAAGTCTAAAAGTCAAGATCTGTATCTTGAGACGTAAAGAATTTCCGGTTAATGAAGAAAGTACATCATTAGTGTCTTTTGTCTTTCAAATTTTAGAGATTTACAGGGACAGTTTTTGAATTACATATAAAATACTTTTAAAACTTTACAAGATTTATATCAAATTGTATATTAATGCCATCTATGGCTAGTACAAACTCTTTTCCCCTCTGAATTCTGTGTATTATGAATTATGTGTTCTGTCTATTCAATGTGCATCTGTAAGACATCATATCTGTTCCTATGAGAACCTCTCTTAAAAAATAGCTCATTTAACATTTTGTGTTTGAACCATTTTGAGAGTGAATATTATAATCACTTTGCTTTCACATAGAAAAAAGTACACATAATTAAAATAAAATAATACAAAAAATAACATTCATGAGTTCCAAGGGCATATCTTCCACGATGTGAAGTACTGTGTCACTCTGGCAGTGTGGTCAGTAGGGGCAACTATAAAACCAGCTAAAGCAATGCTGAGCAACCTCCATAGGAAACAAACTGTCTCTGTGACTATTGGTAACGCAGTACACGAAGGCACGTGGCTGTCCGGGCAAGCAGCATCTATTCCTCCCTGTCTGGGGCGATGGGAGGGGAGTTGAGCGAGAGCAGAAAGGCTCTCTGTGAGCGGAGCTCTCACTGCAGTCCTGATGCTTGCCTAGGTTGGGCTTAGCCAGTTGGGATTAGTCCCCTGAAATGTCTGCTTGGTGTGGCCACACCCTTCCCGGGCCCCCACCCTGGCCTTGCGTGGCTGAGCAAGTCTGTGGAATTGTGCGGCTGTCACACACAGCAGCCCCTCCACGAGCTCTTCTGCAGGGTCCCTGATGTGGCTTTTCCTCCCACAGTCCCTTGCCCGCCTTGTGATTAGCAGCCGGTTCCCACGGGGTGCGCCACGAGTGCTGGAGAGCTCGCCTGCCTTCGGCACTCTCGGCTTTGCCTCTCAGCATCCTCTGATGTCACTGCAGCTGCCAGGTTAGCTGTGGACTCTGCGTAGGACGGCGGGGCCTCAGGCTGGGCTTCATTTTCATCCTGAAATTCCAAGCCCGGCTCGGTATATGGAGGGGGAGGAACGTCAGAGGCCTCTTCCTCTGCAGGGCAGGTCTGTTTCTCCGCACCGAGGCTCTCTTCATAAGCTGGAGGGTAAAAGTCTGGCCTGGGGGACAAAACATCACACACACATGCATCATTTGGGCGTTAGTGCCAAAGAGGCATATGGCTGCCTCTCTCAACTCACATTGTGAGAAGTTAAACTGTTAAGAAACAGTGATTTTTGAAACAGATGTACTTCTCCCCTGGCATCATCAGTTTTTTTAAAAATGTGCTGATCTTCCAGAAGAACCTTTTTATCAACCATACGATGTGTGCCTCTAGCTCCATTTTTTCCAGCAGGTTATTCCAAGCTGTTCCTTCTCCCTTGCTCATTCATTCATGGAAATAGGGCCATTCAGTGTGAGATTCCCAGCAGAGGTAGCGGACTTCTCCCTCCCCGGTCTTTAGTCCACTCACATCCTCGTTCCCAGCCCCACACAGTGTCTTCTACTCTATCGCACTCACTAGCTTGGATCCTCACAGCCAATAAAATACTGAAGGAAAACCAGCTATGTGCAGATCCCTGAACTATACCAGATGCTTCTCTTTTTCCTAACACTCCTTCAAGCTTCAGCAGCTAGTTTTAAAGAAAACATATGAACGTACTCACTTCTCAAACTATTTCAACAGACAACTTTATGCAGATTTCAGCTGTAGCTCTTTCTGTGCCAATGGGCCAACGGTAAAGGGGCCATTCAGGCCAGGGCTGATGCGCTCATTGGTAATCTTGCCCAATGTTGCTAATTGCTAAACCCTCCTGGCTCCTCCATCATGAATGGGATGGGGGCTGGGATGGAAGGGGAGGAAGAGAGATGGGTGAGCTTGGTTGAGTTGTGTATTTATAGAGCAAGTCCTTCAGCGTGTTTATGGTGTGTAACCACAACAGAACAGGGACTGCCATTTGTAGCCACAGCTCCACTCCAAATGTTGCCAGGCCCAAAGCCAAATAGCTGCAGGAGCTATCTACTGTACGGCATAAATCTCAGCCTTCACCCAGAACAGCCAAGGCTGAGTCACGGGGCACGTGTGTAAAGGCATTTTACACAGATAGGTGAGCTGTTCCCTGGAGTGATTTGAGAGGCTCTGTGATGACTGCCGCCTGTCCCCAAATCCCAACACCTCTCCCACTGCCATGTACATTCCCAATGCCCTGAATTCCACCACTCCAGACTCATTCGCTTTGATACCTCACCCTGGGGACCCCTTTTGAATGCAAGGGCTCCTGAGAAATAGAACTTCTCAGTCTGACTTACTGGCCATTCCAAGTGGGCTGAACAATTAATTAGAGGCAGTAAAATTGGGGTGTTATGATGTCCGTAATTTACTTTCAAATATTTTAACCCAGACAATATAATATTATGCATGTGTTAGTAAATTTAAACTACTTCCTAAAGGCAATCAGTTATATTTATCAGGAATTCACACTCTAGAGCTAGTCATCTAACGACTATGCAAAACCCAAAAAGCATCTCTCTAGAAACATCCTCTACAATCACTTCATTTATCTTAATTTTCATGAAACTCAGAAAACTTGCTGGTTAGTATAATAAACATTGAAAATGAGTTTTAGTTGTTGTAATTAGTATCTTATTGATTAGCATAAAAAGATGTCAAAAATGAACCATCATGGGTAAGATTGCTTGTATTCAAGACACATGGAGTAGCTAAAATATTTTAGATACTCCCTTACCCTTGCATGAAGAGGGGAAAAGAATTTATAGACTCCTGCAGCCTGTGTCTTAAAAACATTACCTGAGGTTTTATCCCTAAATGGTCCTGTGTTTGGCCAAGAATTAGGAGGTTCCTGGTTGCCTGAATCAGACCCTAAGCTTAACTGAATCTTTTTTTTTTCTTGTGGTAAAATGTATATAACATAAAATTTACTGTTTTTAAGTACACAGTTAAGTGGCATTAAGTACACTCATATTGTTGTTCAACCATTGTCAGAACTTTCCATCATCCCAAACTGAAACTCTCTACTCATTACACAGTAACTCCCCAATCTCTCCTCCCCTAACCCCAGTACCCATGTTCCTATGTGCTGTGTCCATGAATTTGAATACTCTAGATACTCATATAAGTGGAATTATACAATATTTTCCCTTTATGACTGACTTATTTCACTTAGCATAATGTTTTCAAGGTTCATCCAAGTTGTAGCATGTGTCAGGATTTCTTTCCTTTTTAAGGCTGACTGATATTCCGTTGTATGTATACATCACATTTTGTTTATCCATGCATCCACTAATGGATATTTGGGTTGTTTCTACCTTTTAGCTATCATCAATAATATTGCTATGGACATTGGTGAATGAACATCTGTTTGAGTCCCTGAATTCAATTCTTTCATGTGTATACTCAGAATTAGATATAGACTATAGAATTGCTGGATCAAATGGTAATTCTGTATTTAATATTTCGATGAACCTCCATTCTGTTTTCCACAGAGGTTGCACCATTTTACATTCCCACCAGCAATGCACAGGGTTCCAACTTCTTGACATCCTCAAGAAAGCTTGCTGTCTTGTTTTGTTTTTTGATAATAGCTATCCTAATGCGTGAGGTGGTAAGGTTAACTGAATCTTAGCTTTAGAATGTTGTCACCTTGCCTTGAATGAATCTTTTTATCACAACACCTAAAAAGACAGTAAGCTAGGAGTTCCCTGAGCTCACAAAGTTTACAGATCTGATTTCATGCCTCCTTGCTCACTTGTATGGCAGAATTTGGTCTGGGATTTGCTTTCCTTATAACTGGGTAGCCAGATTATGGGGAGTAAATAACCATCACCTGCCTCTAACTAATGGCAGCTCCCATGCTATAACAAAAGAACCTAAGAGTTCTTAAATTGGCTTAAGTGGGTTTTCACTGGGGTAGGGGGAGTGGTGGCGTTGGTGGTAGTGTTTCTCTAAGCTAAATTCTCCCTACGTCATGGTTTTCCCCAAAGATGGCACCACTCTTCCTAATGACTAACCCCAGATAAATTCCCCAACAATAAAGCTTCATACAGCTCATGGGACATGTAAATTGCTGCACAGTAGGATTAGAAATTATTCCACTTTTACACCACTCAACCCATCTCAGCTCTTCTCAGTCCCCCTGGCTGTCATACATACCTGTCCACCGTGGCCAGGGACATGGCCCCCTGAGCAAGGTGTTGTCTGAGCGCATGGCTGAACACCCTTTTGCTTTCACTCGCCTGGCAGTAGGTGCTCCAGAAAATTCCACTCACAAGGATCACAAACCCCAGAGACAGAAGCACATAGGCCACGATGAGGCTGCCCCGACAGTTCGATATGGAGACAGAGGAAAGGAAGGCGGCCCCCAGGCAGACCATCAGGAAGCCCGTCAGGAGGGCGAGAACACAGAGAATTAGGCCAGTTCTGTTCTGCATCCTTGCTCCTTAGGAACCCAGCCCCCTGACCCTGCCACTCTGCTCCAGGAGAATGAGCTCATTAGCTAGCTTGCAGCTTTATACGCTCTGGGACCAACTGGCCTTTGGACAATTAAATGAACCAGGCACTTAGAAGCTATTCATTAACCATTGAAAGTAACTGTAATATCCTTGGCGGATTAACCTAAAAACATAGCCTTGTGTATTGCAGGAAGGAGTGGCACCTTGGAGCTGGGTATGACACTTGGCTGTTCGCAGTTGTTTGAGCGTATGTCCCTCATCCTTTGATTACCCCCCCTGGTCTCTTAATCCCCACAGAGGGTAATTCCACACTAAAAACTAGAGGAATTAGCATTCCTTGAAGAACTATCTTCTCTGTGGTTTGGCAAGGAATCCTTTCCTGAATCCTTCTTTCTTTCTTTGTACTAAAAAGGCATTTCTTCAACGTTCTTAACATGTTTGTCTTGACTCCCTCAACGAATCTCTCCTTAGTGTCCCTCACACTACGATATTGGAAAAATCCCAAGACAAAAGTTCAGAAGGGGAACTCCCTGATTCCTGCTCTGTTGACAAGATGATGAGCTTTAGCAGGAGGGGAAGGAGAGTGCTGGAGAGAAGGATGGTATCATAGGCAGAGCCCTGGGAGGCTGGGGGAATTTCTGGGCTCTGAAAATCCTATAATCTTTTGCCTCTTATAACATACATATTAACTGAAACTTGTTTAAGTAGAAGCTGCTACAAAATGTTCCCTGTGCTCGCCCCCACATCTTTGCTCTTTGTAGCATTGCCTCTGTTTTCTGTCTGGAATTTGCTTCCTTCATCTTGACTGTCTTTGGTTGGAGACACCTTATTCCAGATCTGGTTTATGCCCTCATCCCTCCCTTTTTTTATGGTTTGTCATGGTGCTGCCAAAAGTCTCCTTCCCAGAGGAACTCTTGGTGACGTTTGCCCAGAGGAGTGACCTTCAGTTCCTCTTTGCTACTTCTCTCCCCCACTACTTCATTACCAGCATTTTCCATTTACTTTCCCAACAGGAAGAGCAGTGCATTGCCCTAGTAGTTCCACGTAGCCCCTTTAGCCTCATACTAACATCTCTTTAGCTCTACCTTCGTGTTGGGGCTGGGAGAGAGAGGAAGACACTGTGGATCAAAAGTGATGTGAGGCACTTGCCCATTGCACCCCCTCACCCCTACCTTTATTAGCTTCAATCCCAGCCCTGAACTACTTCCATCTTCTAGTCTGGATACTATCCTTGTAATCTTAAAACAAGTCTTTCTCCCTCCTTCCCCAGTTGGCCTTGAGGTAGGCAGATTCCTAAGATGCTCCCCAACGACTCCTGCCTCCTGGTGTCCATGTCCTTGTGTAAGTAATCCCCTCCCCTTAAGTGTGGGTTGGACCTAGTTACTTGATTCTAACAAGTAAAATATGGTAAAGGTGATGGCAAGTCACTTCCATGATTAGGTTACAAAAGATTGTGACTTTCGTGTTGCTATCTGACTCTCTCTGTTGCCCTCCTGGCTGGTGCCCTTTGAAGAAGGAGGCTGCCATACTGGGGTGGGGGGTTGGGGGGCGTGTGTCAAGGAACTGGGGGCAGGTTCTAGTCAACAGTCAGGGAAGAACTGAAGCCCTTAGTCCATCAACCCATAAGGAAACTGCATCCCACCAGTGACTGTGACCTTGGAATCAAATCCTTGCCTAGTTGAGCCTTGAGCAACACCTTGAATGAGAGACCCTGAAGTAGAGGATCCAGTCAAGTCCTGCCCAGATTCCTGACCCACAGAAAGTGTGCTGTAAGAAATGTGCATTGTCTTCAGCTGCTAAATTTTGTGGCAATTTGTTAGGCAGCAATAGATAACTAAAACAGTTTTTCTAGGACTTGGAAATCAGAGGCGACCATCCATGTTAAGTGTTTATCACAGCACCTGGCACAGAGAGAGTGCCCTGTGAAAGCTAGCAGTAATCATCCTCTCCAATGTTGTTACCGTCATTCCTGCAGCAATTCCAGGCAGCTGTGAAAGGTCCAGGATTCCCGGCTGAAAGGTCAGTACTAGGAGTTGGGTCCCAAGAACAGGCAGATGATGGAGCCTCAGAGCCACCATTAAGAATCAGATTAAGGAGGGACAGCACCTTCAATGAGAACTGCCCATCCAGAGGGTTGGGCTTCTTTGTTTCAGACCAAACTGGAGGGATAAATTAGACTGGGGATTATGACAGATCAGGCCTCATTCCTGTGATCACATCGGCCTATGAACAAATAAGTGTCTCTATGCTTTCCGTCCTCCATACCAATAAAGGACACTATAACCATTGCCTTATGGTTTGCAGGGCAGGTTCTTCCCCTCCAAGACTCTTTGAGGAGACCCCTGTCATTCTGGAGTGGTGTTTCATTGTTGGCGTTGGTAGTGCTGGTATTTTTGGGGGGGAGAAATTGGATAGGAAAAAACAAAATCTAGGAAATTGCAGAAGGATGGAAGAACTCAATTCTTTTACATAAAATTTACATAAGGTAAAAAACAAGTTCTTGGGCTCAGGGTATTTGAGAGGCTTATTTGGGGTGAGATATGGCATCAAGGGTAAAGGTACAGGAGAATCTGCAATATATGAGGGAAGCAGATGGAAAAGGGAAAAAAAAGTGGAAATATGAAGTATCACTGGGAGCCATATGTCTCCTCCATAACAGTTAAGAAATACTAGTGAAATTGAGCTTGTTTTTGCAAGTTTGTGTTTATTGCTATTAAATCTATGTTATTAAATAATTGTAATTTTTTTTTAAACCGTGACTCTGCTTCAGTTCTAAACCACATGAATCACTGCTCTATAAGTATTATTCCCCTTTGACACCTCAAAAATGACCAAGGATCACTAAAATCAATGACTTGTAGTTTTAAAATTTTCTTATTACTTGTGATTTCTCTATTATTTGTGTTGTCATGTGTCCCCTTTTCCCACAATCACTAGCAGTAAAAACATTTTTGGAAAAAATAAAAAGAAAGTGGATGTATGCTCGTTTCAATGATAGCCAAATATCACAAACATTGAGAGAAAGCACCTTGTTCTTCAGCCATCTTGAAGGGGTAGAAGAAACCCAAGCAGAAGAGCAGTTGTAATGACAGAAGAGAAAAGCAGCCTGCATTTTCATGGCTAGAGAAAAATAAAAAGAACCCAATAAAGAAGCAAATACCAAGAAGTTGCCTTAAAGAGTCATTTCAGGAGGTCTTTGGCCCTCAGGCTGAGCTTTCCCTGTCTTCTGGATCTGCCTTCTCTCCCAGGCCAACTTTCCTGCTCTTGTCCACCCTGCACTATTCAGCACTGATTAGGAGAGTAAGGGGCCATTCAAAGGTAGGGAAACTGCGGGAGAGAGAGATTGATGATTCACCTAAGTTCAAACAGACATCATGGCACTGATGGGAAATTGACACCCAGAAAGGAGTACAGCTCACCCGTCTAAAAGAGAAAAACGCTAGGATCTAGGGGATGCCAAGCCAAAGTCCTCCTATCCCTGTTCCCATCCCCTTCACGAGAGATCCATTGAGGAAATGATGCCTTACTTTCAAACCAGTCTATTTGTTTATTCTTCTTCTTCCTAAGTATTTGCCAATTAGCAAAAGCGTCTGACTTGGCAGTAGGCAGTAACATATTATTTGGTTGACAGCCAACCTATCTTAAACCATAATCACTCTTTTAACACTCTGTTCCTTTGAGCCTGACAGACCCATGAGGATTGTTCTGAACACCAAGTGCGGCTGAGTTGCAGGTACTGTTTTGCCTTCCCATTCACGTCAGAGCCCCCTGGAGCCTCAGCCTTTTTTCATACTCTCCTGAGCAAGACGTGAATGCCTTGGAAACTCTCACAGTCCTATGTACTCCAGTTTCTGTTTACTGGGCACATGGGCCAGTACCTTTCTATTGAAAACAGGAAAAGCGTGTTGCTCTGAATGAGAAGTCGGTGGGACTTTGGAAAGAAGCTAATGGTGTGTGTAGAAGCTGTTGCATAGGAGGGGCATGGGGCCAAGACCCAAGGCAGAGTGGCCAGACTTCAGAAGGTCACTTTGGTTCAGGAAGTGGGGCTTTGTGGGAGGTAGAGAGGGTGAGCATATGCGTAGCAAGAGATGTAACCCCTGTCTGATTTCATGGTGGTGATTACTGAGTGATTTCTGGATTAGCCTTTCACACTTGAGGGTTCATTGAGCACTGGCCACTTCCTCCTCCTCCTCCTTGTTTTCTTTGCTTTTGAAACCTTCCCCTACCTCCTCTTTTCCCTCACTCAGAGGAAGATTTATATGAAGATATTTTTTAGGTTTGCAAAGGACAAATAGCTTCCCAGAAAACACACAGCACAGTCAGGTAAGTGGTGTTAGAACAGCATGTGAGGTTCCTACTCACCCTGGGCTGAACCCAGCAAATCCCCAAGACAGGGGACTCAGTGCAAGACCAGAACTGGGTGGCCCATGGGATACTCACCTGGCATGCAAAATTTGTTGGAGGGGAGGAAAAACTTAATAATCAAGACAAATCATAGTTTCTAACAATGTTTGAAAAAACCAAATTGGCAGGCTATGGCTCATAGGTCGGCTGTTTGTTTCTGTAAATAAAGTTTTGGTGAGAAAATTGGCTCTTGCTTGTGGGCCAAATAAGAAGACAAATTCTGTCCTAGAGAATGCTCATCTTCTAATTTAATCCACAATTAATACAGAACAAATTTAATTTCTTTGGGAATCCTTGGAAAACTGAAAGAAGACCACACTTCTGTGGCTGCTTTGGATCACAGCAGAAGTCTCCAGCGAGGCAGAATTTGACTACCTGAGTTTACACAAATTGACGTGGTAGACAGGGACTTGTTAATACGAAGCAGGTTCTGTACATCTCTTCATGAAATTCTCTTTAATATTTATCTTCCATTTCCCCCACCCCCACTCCTAGTTTTTAATACTCTCAAATAGCTTAAATAATAGCAAAACTATGTGTTCCTCAAAGATTTAGTAGAACTCACTCATAAAACCACTGGGTCCAAGACCTTTTTTCCCCTCACTTTTTTTTTTCTTGTAATTTTTTATTGAATGCCAAGTACAGCGTGCAGGACAGCAGTTACTGAGATAAAGAGTATGTATGCCACACCCAGAAATGGGCACAACTCTTCTACTGCTCACCTGTCAGTGTTGGGGTTTGAGGGAATCTAATCAAGATTTGAGCTGAGTTTGGGTTTCGTTGTCATGATGTTTTTTTTCAGTGCACAACTGCCTTCAAATTCCTCTTGTGTTAACTGGTGCTTCGGGTGAGGGTTGGATTGCTGGAGGGTTTTTCTCAATGTTCCTTTTCTATGCTCAACTTTAGACCTTCAGTAAACACACTTCACAAAAGGTCTTCACACTCTTGCCCATTCTGTCAGCAATAGACTGCTGTTGCTTGTTAATTGGTGCTTGCAAGCTAGGTGGGAGAAGCAGGGGGTTTCTCTGTTGTCTTGGTCCCCCTCAGCTTTAGGCAGGACGTCTGATCCTGGGTATTGAGGGTGGGGGCTTTCTCAGTGAGCCTACTCTTTTCCCTGCACTATTACCTCTAATGGTGATCTGACCTCAGGATGGTTTCCTAACCCTCCCCTAGGCACTTTCCCCAGCTATGTGGGTTTTCACTTGTGCCCTGGGAGAAAGGGGATTTACTGCCTCCCACCTCAGCAGCTTAACAGAGTCCTGGGGGGCTTTGACACTTTCCTGCAGCACTTTGGTGGAGATCCATGGAGAAAACCCTACAAGTTGGCATAAACTCCCCTTGTGTCTACAGCTCCCAAAGGATCTATACTTTCTCATTAGCTTATATTTGGCATCTAATAATTCAGTGAAAATTTCAACTGAGTTCTTCTTGCCAGCTTATATGACATTCATGTCTCTTCTTCCTGGGCCCTGCCATAGGTGAGCTGGAGTTTGTGTCCCGCTTCCCTTGAAGGCTCCTCTCTTTCCTTAGATTTCAGGCCATTCAGTTGCCCTCTAACCTCAGCTCTCTGATGGATTCAGGAAAAGTTATGATTTAGTAGATTACCAATAATCTTCTTGTTAGAATGAGAGCAGTGCTCTTTCTAGCTTTTTGTACCCAAGCCAGAAGCAGAACAGGCACTATTTCTTTATGGGTAAACTTTTATTAGTTTCTCAAATTCTTCTAGGAATTTTAAGATTATCTCTTCTTCTTGATTCAATTTTTATAATTTACAATTTTTTAAAAATTCCATGTATTTACCTATTAATTTTATTGATATATATGTGTAGCATTCACTTAATACTATATACAGTATTCACTTCTTTGTTTTTAAGTCTCCTCTGACTCTCTGGGTATAACACCTTTCCAATTCTTAACATTGCTATTGTGTCTTTATTCCGTTTTCCTTGATTAGACTAGCCAAAGCTATTTCATTAGTTTTTTCAAAGTTCCTTGTTTGAAAGAGTCAGCATTTAGTTTCATTATTAAGGTTTTTCTTTTTTTTTTTTAAAAAAAAGGACTTTATTTTGTAAGTTTACACTTTATAATTTTCAGCTTTTATCATTAATAATTCCGTTTATCTAATTTGAAAGATTTTTTTGTCATTGTTGGTAGTATTTCTAGTATATCAAGCCTTTGTTTTTTTCTGACTCTATTAGTCTTATATTTCATCAATCTTTGCTTCTATCTTTAGTAATCCTTTAGTCTATCTACTTTTAATGATTGTTTTTGTCATGCATTTTGTAGTATATTCTGCAGAATGTCTTCATTTCTCTTCAATCTTAGTTCCTGATAAATATAATTAGGACTACACATTTTCTTCTCTGTGTCAGTTTGACGCCAACCCCACAGTTTCTATACGCCATGCTCTCATTGTCATTGATTCCAAATAAGTAATTTTACCTAATGTAAAAATGAACAAATTATATAAACATACAAGTGATTAAAGAAGAAATGAAAAAATGAAAAGATGTTTAACCTCACTTATAATTAGGGAAACATTAAAATACAATTTCTCACCTATCAGATTGGCAATCTCAAAGTTTGACAACACACCCACTTGGCAAGGCTACAGGGAAAAGGCACTTTTATATATTGCAGGTAGGAACACAACAGCTAGCAAAATTACATTTGCATTTTCTTTCTGACCCAGAAATCACACTTCTGGAAATACATTTTAAAGATACACTGGCAAAAATACAAAATTATAACTGGGCAGTTCTACTTACTACAGTAGCACTGTTTATAGTTACACAAGACTGGAAACACTCAAATGGCCATGAATAAGGGACCAGTTGAATAAACTAAGGTACATTCACATAACAGAATGCTATGCACTTGTAAAACAGAATGAGTAATATCTCTATATTATTATAGGATGATCTCCAGGATATGTTGATAAGATAAAGGAGCAAAGTCAATAACAGAGTTACACTGTAAAAAAGGAGGCGATACAAATGTATATGCATGTATGCCTACATTTTCAAAAAGAAACAATTGAAGTGTCAAACAAAATTAATTTTTAAAATGATTACACTTAGGAGGAGGGTGGGAATGGGTTAGGAGCGGTAAGGTTGGAACATAGACTTGTCTGAGTGTGCCTTTTAAAGATAGTTTTGACATTAAAACTATATACATGTTTTACATAATTAAAAACAAAATAAAATCAAAATAAAAAACAAAGCTATCCTTAAAATGTTTCTTTAAAAAAGGAAACAAATGAACTTCACTTCTTATCAGGTTGAGTAAATAAAATAATTATTCTAAGTAAAATTAAAATGCAGTATTTTTACTTAGTGGGGAAGACGCTAGTGTTAAATGAAACAAAAAGAAAACCTACAAATAAGTCCTAATATGCATTCAGTAGTCTTATTGTTAGTAAGAATATAGGGTATTATTTTCAAATTTTGATATATATATTATAGTATAAACCAAGTAGTTTAACATCAGTATGAATCAAGGTTTTCAGCATGAGAAAAAGGAGATGCAAATAAAAATCAAAGAAGTTAAGTAAAACCTGCATAATCTTAAATTTGAGCTTTAAAAACACATTATGAATTCATGATTTATTTTGCTTTTCCTGAAAGATGCATATAATTTAGCACTAAAAAAGGCTTTTAGAAGCAATGGCAACCCCAGAGCAATGAGAACCATCACACTCAGATTGTGGTCTCTATGTGCCATTTCCCTCCAAAAGAAACCACGTACCTTTGCAGAAATGGCTGATTCTAAGTCTCAGGCAGGAGACCCAGGAGATATACTGTTGAACCAGAAATCAAGGAAGCTAACAAAACCTCCGGGGGTTATACCTAAGGGATATAGAAGCCAACCTGAAGAGGCCCCCTAGTTGCCCAGGATTTTGCAACCTCAGCACTATTGAAATTTTGAGTCATATAATCCTTTGTTTTGGGGGATTCTTCTGTGCCTTGCATGATGCTTAGTAGCAACCCTGGCCTCTACCCACTAGATGCCCAATCGTGGCAATCAAAAATTTTTGCAAACATTTTGCTAGGGATCAAAATTGATAGGGAACCAAAAATTCTCTGGTTGAGAACCACTGCACTAGCCCAACATGGGACATCTGAGCACTAAAGTTTCCAAGACTGAAATGAATTGAAACAAATAAAAATACATAAAAACTCAAGAGTTTATGTTTTTTCAGCACTGAAAAGCAGTCATCTCTGGCTTTTTAAAATGTCTGTCATCTATTTTCTTTGTCCCCTTCCTTACAAACTCCTTAGTTCAATGTAGGAGCTTCTGAAATCTCTTTGCACTGTGTTCTAGAAGAGTTCAGCCCAATGTTACAGCTCATTAATTTAATATTCATCTGTGTCCATTTGGATATTCAGCACAATTTTTAAGTGACAGTGATTGTATTTTCAATAATCCAGATGGCTGATTATTTCTTTACCATGGTTGCTTTCTTATTTTGTGGCTGTGATAGTCATCCCTCTGAAGGAATATTCTGGTGATGGAAGCCAGTTTCCAGAGTGTGTAGGGTACAAGCATGTAGGTGTGTGGGTAGAACTTCTTGGTGTGGGGGTTTCGTCTCCCTAACATAGGCAGTCTGGAACCTCTCATATCAGAAGTAGCCTATGATTTCTTTTTCTTCTAACCTCTTTTCACCCCAGAGCAATGAACATCCATAGCACTCAGATTGTGGTCTCTATATACCACTTCCCTCCAAAAGAAACTAAGTTGTTGTAGGTGTAGAGTTACTCACATTCTGCTCTGCTTCTCTGTCCAGAGTCAGCCCTTCTGATAGGAGACTCCCCAGGATCACTGTTGAAAGCAGTTTAACACAGGAGTAAAAATCACCGTTGCCAGAACTTCAGCATATGAGGGAGATGCAAGGATCATGACTGGGCCGGCAGTTCATAATGCAATCTTTTAATCTATTGATCAGATAATTACCGACAAAGCCCCTTCCTACATTGTACTGGTTAACCCTAAGCTTGAAATTCCTCTAGAAAATTAGTGCACAGAACAGCTCTTACTTTCACAGTAACCTCTTTCTGGCCTCTTTTTTCTCCCTGCTTTGATTGCTCTGTCAGTCCAATTCTATCTTTGGTCTGTATTCCAGGCAATCTTCAAAATGTCTTATCTTTGGTTGTCACTTTGCTTGTTTGGCATTTCAGTGGAATTTGAGGAGAGAGAAAAAGTAGACAGGTGTTCTCAGTCTGCCAATTAGATCCCCCATTTTTTTCTGAGGGTATGAGGATATGAGTGGGTGTTGTTGACAAAATTAAGATCATGTTGTTTATGTAATTCTGTATTTTGCTTTTTCACTAAAAGAACATGTTTTTTGAAAACATTCTTTTTAATGATTACATGTTTTGAATGAACCTTCATTGTTCATCATACTGGAGTATAATTACTAATTTCTTTTATTTCTTCCACATCAAATAATAAGGTCCTTCAGGACAGAGATGTCAGCTTTGTAGATCCTTAAGAAAAAATGAAATGTCTGCCATGTCGTAGCTCTGTAAGTCTTCCTGATTCAATCTGATTCTTTTTTTTTTTTTCAGTTGAACAAGTGAGAACCAAGGTAAAGACTTTGGGTGGGGGCAGAAAGGGGAAACAGGGAGCAAGGTTGATTTGGGAAGAGGAGAAGACTAAATGTGTTCAATTCTTGCTTGATTTGATTCCCCCTCTCCTAAATTGTTGCTGCTATTACAGAAGCAGAATGCCTAGTTGAATTGGAAATATGAATGTTGAGATTTTCCTTCCTCTTATTAGAGCGCTAGAAACAAGAACCTGTCTTTGGAACACAGTGTTTCTTTCAGCACATAGCACAATATGTATAAAATATTTCTGAGGGGATGTGCTTCTAAGTTAAAGGTGCATTAAGAAATATGAAGATGATGTTGATCTACCCCAGTTGCTATTTACTGCCTCAGAAGGATGAGTCATTCTCTGTTTATGTTGAGGGACTGAAGTTCCATCTCCTCACAGCCAGGAGGATAATTATGTTGTGAATACGCCATAACAGTAACTATAAACTACCCTGGGATTGTGACACTAGACTGTTAGAAACCTTTAAGTGTATTGGGATGAATAGCTCACTGCTCTTGAACAAGTGTTGGAAATGAAAATAAGAAGACAAAGCACAACATTACGCTCACATAGAAGATTTATCATCAAGCCCATGAATTTTTTTTAAAAAATTATAAATATAATTGAGAGCCTCAAAAACAGATGATTCTCATTTTCTATCCATAAAACCAGAAAAATAAATCCTGGGTCTTATTTTAATTTTCTCTCTCTGTCTCTCTCTTTTCAATGTGTCTATTTAAAGTGAGTCACTGATGTCTAGCACAGGAAGAAATTAAATAATTCATTAAAAACATTTCTTTCTCTGAATGGGAAAATGAGATTTAGACATAAATTATTATCTCTTCATTATATATGAGGAGATATTTCATAGATTTTTTTAAAAAAACTATATCAATAAAGGCCTAAATTTATTTTTTGAAAGATGAGTGAAAGAAGGAAGGAGGGGGAAACTGCTGCTGCTCTGGAGGAGAGAGTAGCAGTGAATACCTTGGTTTAAATCAAAACATGTGTGGTTTTTCATGTTTCTTACTTTTCATGAGGTCCTGTGTGAAAAATACATCTAAAACAATGGTAATAATAATTTATTGAGTATCACCGTGTGCCAGGCAATTTTCATCTGCTTTTTTACTTTTATTTATTTACTTTTTATTTCAGCATATTACGGGGGTACAAATGTTTAGGTTACATATATTGCCTTTGCCCTACCTGAGTCAGAGCTTCAAGCGGGTCCATCCCCCAGACGTTGCGCACCGCACCCATTAGGTGTGAATATACCCATCCCCTCCTTCCCCTATTTTATATCCTTACAGTATTGTAAGGTAGCTATTATAAGCTCCCATCAAGACTGGAGGATGCTGAGTCCTGAGAGGATCCTTAACCTCCCCAAGGCCATTTAGAGCCACTTTGCAAACCCACACCTAACTGGCTCTACGTCCTACACTCGTAATCTTATATCACAATGCCTCCCTGGACAGTTGAGTGTAAGGCTGGCAATTTTACTTAAGGAATTTACAATGGATGATAAAATTACTAATTGCTGCTTCCTGTGGGTTTGTAAAAAAAAAAATTATAGGCTCACAGTATTTATCTAACACCTATCATTTACAAATACATCAATTAGTATTGGCTAAGCTGGGCTTTGTAGTGAACAACCCCAGATTTCAGTGACTCTAAATAGACAAAAGTTTATTTTTTGTTCACTCACAGTGTCTGTCATAGGTCAGCTGAAGTTCTGCCGTAAGTTGGCATTATCCTCACTGTAGGCTCTAGCTGAGGGAGTAGCTAGTCTCCTGAACATCAGTAGTCACGATAGCCAAGAGAAAAGATGACACCAAAGGGTCTTGCACTGGCAATTACAATTTTGGCCCAAAGTCATGTCACTTTGTTATAACTCATTGGAAATAACTGGCCACATGGCCGGGCCCAGCTAACCATAAGGGGCCAAAAAGTATAAACCTACTATAGGCTCAGAAGACTCAAATAGTGAGTAATATTTGGTGAGCATCATGAACTCTACCTTAGCATGCCTGCAGCTAAGTGCTGGGGGGGAACACAAAGAATAAAACATGGTCTTTGTCCTCTGAAAACTTCCATGATTCATGCAAACAAGCAACCACAATGCAAAGCAGAATAAGTCTCAAATTGTGGTACAAGCAACATGCTAGAGGAACACAGAGGAAAGAAAGATTAATTTTACATGGTGAGATTACAGAAGCCTTTGCAGAGAATGTTACACATGAGCTTTAAAGCTTGAAGTGTTTCAAAGCACTGAAGGGTATTTTAGGGAGAAACATACTCAGACTAAGGGAACTGAGTGAAGGGGTTCGGTGTGTTCAAGGCAACAATGAGTAGACTGATGGGATAGGAGAGGCAGGTAAGTGAGACCAGAAATGAAATAAGAGACTGGAAAAGTCATCTGGGGACAGACCATGGAAGTAGGAATGCCACATAAGGAAATGGTGCCTTTTATATTGAGGTGGTGACATTTTTATCAGAATTATATCAGAGATATTGTCTCAAATGAATCAGTGTTTCCATCTTGACATGTTTATGTTTCTTAGAAGAATATGTTCTCATGCCAATTAGAGTAAAATAACAAGATTGTCAGAACAGAGTGCTTGACACATGACAGATAATCAATAAATACGAATGAATGAACAGGTAGGAAGAAAGTCAAGGAAGGCATTATATGTTAATCCTTTCATCATTTATCAAGTTCTCAGTATGCATACTAATTGTTTTTAAGAAATAAAGAACAAAAATTACTGAAGAGAACTGCTTGGGTGAGGCTTCAGTAAAATGTCACCTGCTTCTACTAATTACTTCCCATTCTTCCTTTCTTCAGCTTGAGGTATATGAATTCTTCTAACATTTCCTCTTAGGTTTGCCCCCTGCCCAATTTATTTAATCAAATTCATTCCTCTCTAAAATTTTTCTAAGCCCTTTGTATGTCTCTTAAAGTCTCAGAGCCTCAAACAGTGGACAGAACTCACTAGGTGAGAGCTGACCCCAATACTTAACACTTTCTGGGCCCCGGGGGAAAGGGTTGCCTCGAAGTCCCCAGTGTGGAAGTTCTGGCCTGGAGTCTGTGGTCCCGTGGACCGAGTAAAAGGGGCTATACTCAGAAAATTGTTCCTTCCTTAGAAAGGACCTCCTTGGCTCCTGAATAAGATTAGGTCCTTCCAGAATAATGCACAACGCAATTGCAATTATTCATTTTTTCTAAGATCTCTATTCCCTATGAGACTACAAGCTCCATGGAGGCAAGGACTGTGTGTCTATCTCATGTCTTCACCTTGTTACTCACCACTCCAAGCCCAGGAATGGCACAACCATTCTTTCTTTAAGGAAGCTGTGTTAAAGACATTTCTTTAAATAATTATGGTGGCCAATTATGATTTTGTATCTTTAAAAGGACACCTGATTGTTTGAAAGTAGACTATTGCTATTTAGAATATTCTGGGAGGTTTGGATCTATTCACCAGTCCAAATGACTATCTTCCAGCTGACCGATTCACGTGTCTAACAGAAGCATATATATTCACTGGGAGTGTGATT
Source organism: Eulemur rufifrons (assembly GCF_041146395.1). Classification (NCBI taxonomy): domain Eukaryota; kingdom Metazoa; phylum Chordata; class Mammalia; order Primates; family Lemuridae; genus Eulemur; species Eulemur rufifrons. The sequence goes on along the minus strand of NC_090989.1, from coordinate 224,006,292 downwards.
TTGCCACTTATCTGACAGTTAATATCTTGGCAAATCAGATCCCTATACTGGTTCATCCTTGGTCTGACTTCTCTGTATCTACATTAATCAAAATACTGAATAGGTGACTTAGTGACACCTAAATTAGCGTGATCCTTTCTTACACTTCTCTGTTATTTGTCTGTGTCTTCGGCTCCCGGGCAAATGCCAGGCCTACAAACCGACAGGGGACAGCAAGGCTGCTGGCTTCTCATAGCAGAGGCCTCACTCTTTTATTTTCCGTACCCTTTGGCACAGTATGCCTCAATATGTCCCCAGGGGATAGACACTACAGTGATCCCCTTGGCCTTGGCCTCTCTTTGAAGTTGAAAATTAAAATGAGTTTTCTCCAGTTGCTTTTAAGTAATATGGTTAAAGATTACAGTGTGGTTGACCCCTGCCTCCCCAGCCCCACCCTTTTGACGTGATTCTAACTTGTGCTGATCAGACAAACATGGGTGCGCTACAGGAAAAGGCACATGTTACACTTTAATAAGGAAGCAATATCACGTTCCCGAAAGAGTTGCCTTGGAACAGGCGATGGAGGTTCACGTACTGCATCCTGCAGAAACGACAGAGGCCAAAGTTCACCCCGTGCACCAACCGCTGCAGCGGGTCCTCTTTCCTAGCTAGGCTGGGTAGGTGTCAGAACGGGATGAAGTCGGGCCTCCCTGCCATGAGCTGGGACTCTGGCAGCATCTCTAGCCCTTGTCACCCTAGCACGGCTCAACAGCGAGAGAGCAAAGGCAATTGGCTACTATCACATGCCACTGACCAGATGCAGATGCAAAACACATTCCTTGCCCCCTTCAGCCATAGGAGGCCTCTGCTGGTGGAGAAAGTTCAAGTTGCATTCAAATGAAGTCCCTGGCAGTGCTTCCCCTGCTCTGTCCATTCAAGCCTTTGGCTGTCAGAAAAGGCTGAGATGACGGCTGTGTCTTCTTGGCTTTGGGGAACGACACATACGGAGGTTCATGGTAAAGCTCCAGAGCAGTCATTATGCTCTTAAATGACCACTTTGCTCCTGAGTACTCTTTGCTTCACCTACATTTAATATTTCACACAAATTCCCCTGGTTATTCTCCCTTTCTCTCTACTTTGCCCTTACTCTTTCACCCTGATTCCTTTCCTCCCTCTTTCCAGTTAAATGTGTTTTGGTGAACTTAACATTGTTTCTATTCTTTATGTACTTCATGTACGACAGCAACGCTCTATACATCAAAGTGAAGCAGGCTTGGCCTGGATCGGGTTCCTGGCAGCAGACTGCGGTGGAGGGCTGCGTGCGGGGTTTGTTGGGAGAGCGTAAGGAGCTGCACCTGCAAGGAAGTGACGATGGCATAAGGGGAGTAGCTGAGTCACCACGGGGCTGCAAGTAAGAGGCCTTAGCCAATCCTGCAGAGAGTTCTGGAGCTCGATGGTCCTCCAGCGGTGTTTCAGATGGAAGCTAGGGGCCAGGCCTTTGTTCCCCTGCAGTGGCTGTCCCTTGGGGAGGGGCTTATTCTTGGCCAAGGTCGTTGCCTTCAGTGGAGGGAAGTTCCCAGTGAAAATGTGGAGCTGGGACTCAGGTCTCTGGGGAGGAGGAGCCATCTGGCAGCTGCTGGTACTTTCAAAAGGACACAAAAAGGCTGGATCTGGAAATGGGAAGGAAAGCAGGAAACTGAGGCCGGCTGTTGCTGCCAGGGAGAAAGAAATTGCTGGGTCATGCTGATGGGTCCCGCAAGCAAACAGGAAGGAGCAAGTCCCATCTCCCCACCGCCTGCCATCCGGCCTCCTGCAGCGCCCACTCTTGGCAGAACCAAACAGGAAGGGCCCAGCACCGCAGAGCCGATGCAGTAGAGCCGGTAACAGCTTACAACTGGCCCATTGGCAGTTCCGCAGCCGTGTTCCTGCATGGTGACACTTGGCAGGAGCAGCACATGAGCCACCTATTGAAAAAGGGACACGTGCCCTCAAGTTCACTCAGTCCCCACACAGGTGCTCTCTCATTCACAGACCTTCCCAGCCGGGCCCTTGTGGGCGTTTGTTTGCTAGCCCTGAACAAAAAATAGTTTCCCCACAAAAGAATTCAAATTCTTTTTTGGAAAGGGCTCCAGGAGTGAGCATAAGCATAGGATTCCATGTTCAAAACTAATCACAGCTAACACAACTTCGTGGTGTTGTTTCTACTGGGACTAAATGACTCCTCGCCTGTGTTCTTGAGCAATCCACAGGCACCCCACCCAGCCACCTTGCTGAGGGGAGTCTGGGGCTTCCCATTCACGATCTGGCCCTGCAGGGGCTGTTAGCCTGTCACTCAAGCTCCTGTGTTGTTTTCACCCTCATTACCCTTCCCCTGAGAGGCTGAGCTACAAAGGCCAGGTCACTTTTCCACAGCATGCAGCTCGGCAAGTGCCTCTCTACTCCCTGGAGACAGACTAAAGCCCCAAGTACAACTATTTTCCTTTTGTATGGATTTGGTTTTTTGGCTTTTTTGTTGTTGTTGTTTGTTTGTTTGAGTATTGATGTAATCAGGGCTTGGCAAGAAAGTCACATCCTTCTGTGTTTCTAAGCAAGGCTACAAACATTTTAGCAAATTAGTAGATAACATTGACGCCAATACTCATTTTGTAAATTACCATCCCGGGGCCCAGACCATGGAAGAAAATAGGGATTACAGGTCTCTAATGCCTTCCAACATTCAGAGCCTGGAGCAGGCTGGTGCCGAAGGAGGCGATGGGAGGATCAGAGTGTGGCTAGAGGGGCCCAGGCCTGGAGGGAAGGCACGTGGGGCCTGGGGCTGGCTGCCCCTCACCGCTTATGGACCATGAGCAGGGTCCTGCCACACAAAGGCTCAGTGGCCTCCCTCATGCACTGAGAGGGACTGGATTCTGTGGTTTCCCTTGTGTTCCTACAGTTGTATGGTATTCAGATTTGAAGTCTCCCATGTCTCCTTGCCACCTATCCACTCAGGACTCCCAGAAGATGCACAGATTCTTTACTTCAACAGTCCTGCAAGTATCTTTACCTTATCACTGTTGTCACTCACTGCTGAATGTGACTTGTCACCATCACCCCCACCCCCACCACCTGTCCCTGCTCTGTCAGTCTTCTAGAATGAAAGAAGAACATGCGAGAGTCCAGATATAAAACACAGAGCTGAGGTATCTGGCATATCTTGTCTCTGCCCCCACAAGGTGATCCTTGATCATAACGACTTATTGAGTGCCATGCACCCAGCTCCATGTAGATGTTGCATCTAAACCTCTGAAGTTGTTCTCATTTTCAGATGGAAAACTAAAGTGAGGCTCAAGGCTGTGAGGTGACATAGGGCAAGGAGGGAACAAAACCAGATTTGCAAACCAGATCACATGATAAGGAAATTTTTGTTTAAAAATTCTTTCATTTGTTATGACTGTATTAAGGAGAAAGTCTCACTCTGGTGTTTATACATATTTTTGTTTTATTTCATTTTTGGATTCTTTGCTTTGTTCCACCTTTACATTTTGTCTTGATATATTTTTAACACCCCTACAACACTCGCCTCTCTCTACTGTTTCCCTTCCTCTCAACAAAGAGGGAACAAATCTCAGACTTTGGCAGGCAAGAGAATCAAGGTGGAATTTAATATCATTTTTTGCATTCATTGTATCTACTTTCATACTTACCCCCTACTTAGGACAAGTGATACTGATTTTTCACCTACAGTGGAGACATGACATTTCCTTTTAAAATAAATGTAAGTTTAAAAAAAAAACTAAGTCAAGTTCAAAAAAAAAAAAAGGTACTTAATATCTTAATATCCAAGGTGGCACTTGACAAATATCATGAAGGTATGACCTTGCATAAGATTTCTAAACATCTCTGTGCCTCAATTTCCCCAGGATAAGGGCGGTACTTACCTCACAAGGTTGTTGTGAGGATTAAACATGTTGACCTATGACAAGGGCACAGAGCAGTACCTGGGACCCAGTTCCCCCTGCATGAGTCCTGGACAGTGTTGTTATTATGCAAATGCATGTCATTCAGTTCCTGCGTGGCCCCTGCGGAAAGGCAGGCTGGTAGGGCAAAGACAGCCAGGGGCATTGAACTAATGAAGGTAGATTTATTAGTAAAGGCTATACCTAGTTTCATACTGTTCTGTAAAATTGCGGAGTTTGGGGGCAACTTTACTGTGATTTATAGTTATTAACATACAATTTTTCTTTTTAAATAATCAAACTGTGTTTATTACGGTAAGGAACTTAAGGTCTTTGAAACGTGCTATTTTAACATGCCTCCCTGCCACCGCCTCCCACACGCACACACAGGAAATTGAGAACAGTAGTCAAATTGCAGAGACGGCTTCAATCATCATTTACTAAGCACAAAGCTTAATTTTTAAAAGTCCAAGGACTTTTAGATCATACATTTTACTCATTGGAATTATTATTATGAGGAGATAAAAGTTTGACGGCATTTTATAAAACACTTAAATGTCTGGAAATACAAAATGGAACCCATGTGTCAAAGTAAACCCTGAAAAGAGCTTGCAGGGCCTATTTTAGTGTGATCGTGGGGTTTCCATGGGAATTAATTTTGAAACAGCCCACTGTGTCATTTTGGAGGGAAAAGCCTGGTACGGATGTTGGTCATCAGAGACTGAAATGTCACTTTCCTGGGGTCTCAGGTATGAGATATTTGGTGGTTAAAGCATCAGTTAAGTGCCCAGGATAGAAAGTAAAAGCGTGCACCCCCTGATGTGCACGGTCCAAAAGGGCGCAGAGAGAATAGTATACAAAGTCGGTTGGGTCAGTATGGTTTATTTAGGGAACAATGGAAGCAGTGGATGTATTAATATTTAGGACTCTGTAGTCCCCTGACCAGCAGCGTCAGCATCACCTGGGAACTTGTTAAAAAGGCAAATTCTCAGGCCCCATCCAGAACTACTGAGTCAGAAACTGTGGAAGGGGGGCCCAGCCCTCTGTGTTTTTAACAAGCCTCCAGGGCATTCCGTAACATTGCAGGACCACCAGTTCAGGGGAAAGGCAGTCACCACTTCATACTTTGCATCTCTCTAAAAATAATTCTGCCATATGATGATCACAGGCACGAGTAAATGAGAATGGTCATTAGCTCTTTTTCCCTTCTTCCCTTTGTATCCTGAAGAAAATAAATACAATAGCTTTCTAGGCCAAAGGAGGACAATTTCACCCTACTGACTCCAACCACAGTCTCCTGGTGCCCAGGACTTCACTCGCAGAGAGCAGACACTAAGAACATTCTGATTCTTCTTTTCGAAACTTAAGATGGAGGATCTGAGGCAGAGGGATGCCCCCTGACAAAACTGGTTATTTTATCATGGTCCATGATAAAATGAATTTGGGTGACTCAGAATGGGAAAGGGAAGGCACAGGCGGAAGACAGCAAGGGGAGAGCGGGCCCCTGGCTTTGGCAAGGCTGCTGCAAAGAAGCTGGGCCGGGCGCCTCATCAGCTTAGCCAGGGTTCTCGCTCTTCATGGCTCTACAACCTATTCATTGGGTGAAACTGGCTTCGTCTCTTCCCACCTGTGGGTCTTAATAAATTAAGAGAACAGATACCACCAGTGATTATAGCCCAATCCCACAAAGGCGAGGGAGCCTGCCTTTCCCCTTCACCATGTGTCTCAAGCGTTTAGCATATTGCCTGCTACATAGCTGATAAATATTTGAAAAAGTTGGTCAGGCTGACAGTAGAGTTTGTTCTCAAGGTGAGCGGTAGGGCAGGGTTTCCTCTCTTAAGCAACCGGGCAGGAAAGAACCAGAGGCTGACACTTATCACAGAGTGCCTCCGTCAATCCATGGAAATCAGGATTAATTTGAAAGTCCAAAATAAAGTAGCAGGACTAAAAATTGGAGACAATCAGAAGTCAGGACTTGGGCAGAACTAAACTTATATGGAATCAAGGAAAGGAAATGAGGTAAGGATAGCCCTGGTGTCCACAGATTGCCTGGTGCATGAGTAGATTAAGTTGGCTTAAAGTTATGTTAATTAATACTTCACAAGGCCCTATTATGTGACAGGTATTCTAAGAGTCACTTGTGATTTTGCAGTAAACAGAACAAACAAAAATCTCTACAACCATGGAGTAGAGAGCAACTGGCCCCAAGGGAATACTAATAAGAGCTATTTAACTACTTAACAGTAGTAACTAACAATTGCTTACCACGTGCCAGGCATTGTCATCATCTTACATAGACCTCACCACGGGTCAATGAAGAAGTTCCATGCTCCGTCAGCTCTCACTTTTCCAAGGGCCATTCTTCTTCAGACCACCCCTGTGGGGTGCACAAACCTTAGGAGTAAATAAGGTCAGAACTTATGGCCTGGGATGTTGGCATTTCAGTTTGGTTACTAACATGTAGGCCACTTAGCACTGGTAACTGAAAGATTGAATAACACTACTGCATTTAATAAAGTAATATGAGGCTTTCGGTGGTGTGTTTATATGAATACTAAGTAAAGAAAATGGTTTGAAAAGAATGAGCATCAAATGTCTTTATCTGAAATCCTTAGTGGCATGTTGTCAGAGGAACATTAATAATGAACTATTCCGTGAATCCTCTTGGTAATGACTTCACAAAAAATAATATCGTTCAGCTGACGTGAGTTTGGTTAAAAATTCCAGCCAGATGATGATGACTTAAGAAAGAAAATCTTTGTCAGTTTGACATGCATGCACACTCTTGAATGTGTATGAAAAATAGACACATACATAGAAACACTAGAGAGATATATAGAGATATATATTCCAGCCAGGAGTGCCTGTAGGATGACAGTATTCTTAAACATCAAATAAGTTCTTCAAAAATTTTCAACTTTAACAGCGAGTTTTCATTGTTTGTTCATATACCTTATACACATACAGCTTGCTGTGTCAAAAAACCCTACCTCACTAACTTCATTGATGTATTATTTAATACCTTTCCACGTATTTCTGGGCCGGTCCCTGGCGAATGCTTCTGTGTGAAAGAGAATAAAACATTTGGTTAAGATCCCAGCCCGGGGAGGCGAGCTGCCCGTGTTCAATTTCAGGCGCTGTCCCTTAACTGCTGTCTGACATTGAGCAATTTATTTAACTTCTCCATGCCCCATGTTTCCCATCTGTGAAAGAGAGTAATCATGGCGGGTCATAGGGTGGTTAGGAGGTCTGGTGCGCTCATAAGGTGCTTGGAATAGGCTCTGCCACATCCCAAGTGCTGCGTGAGCCACTGGTGTGACTCTGCGTCTGCACATCTGCCCTCCCTTTGCCGCCTCAGTGGCCTAGACTGCTGCTCTTCCCTCCTGAAGGCTGCCCGCGTCCAGCCCCGGGTCACCTTCCTTCCAGTGCTGCTCCTGTCTCTTCCCCCAATCTCACTTCCCATAACTCCCCGCAGCTCAGAAAAGCCGAGCTCTGCCGTGACGCTTGGAGAGGAGGAGCAAAGACAGCACCAAGGGCAACTCCTATCTCTGGCGTAGGACCACGCCCTTAGGGTTCATTCCTGAGCTGGCTCCTGGCCTGCTCCTGGCCTCTGCCACGTGACCAGAGACAGTTCTGCCCAACTCCAGGCCTCCCCCCACGTCAAAATCGAGCTCCAGACAAAGGGCTCTGTTTTCCCCTCACCCCAGCTGAGGCCCACACTGGAGGGATCATTTCCTGCCCCTGGACTGACCCCTTCCCAGGACGGCTGGGAATAAGAGCGTCCCCTCCCTTCAGTGGGACAGACCTAAGGCCCAACAAGACAATCCCATTAGGGTCTGACTTAGGGACTGCTGGGAAGTACAGTCATAACTGTGTGTGGGCCCTCAGCTCAGTTCCTACTCAACTCCCTTCTCCTTACCAAGGTTTCCAAAAATCTTAGGGTCCGGTCTCGCTCAGGGTCACCTTGAGCCAGCGGAGTTTGGGATTCTGAGAGTCCCAGGTGGTGTTCCAGAATTCAGAGTTCCCTGCTCTGTCAAGCACTGTTTTAGCTATATTAGCGTTTAGAAAGAATTTGAGGGTCCCTGTGGGAACTGAACTCTATTTATAACATCGTTTCTATGGGAAAGAGCGTTCCAAGTGACAATCAGTTTAAAATGGAGCGCTTAGCACACAGCCTTTTCATCGCTGGAGGATTGAGGATTGCTGGTAATCGTTTCTTCACATGTAGAGATTATATTGAGGTTTTTTTTTTGTTTTTTTTTTAAATCTAGTATAAACAAATAGAACAAGGAAAAAGTAGGTGTTGCTTCCTGTGTTCTTAGGGGTAATTTTAAAAGTTGAGAGTTTTTTTTTTTTTAAGAAAAGAGTTTCTCTTAAAGGGTAACATTTATCGAGCACTTACTGTTTACTAGCCACTAAATTAAAGGCTCTCTGTGTGTGATCTCATTTAAATCTCACAGCAACACTCTGAGGGGGTGTAATGAAGAATCTGCCTGCAGTTTTGCTGTTTAGCCACTGACAGCTTGCAAGCCCCACGACTGGGCAAGCTGATGAAAGAGCCCAGGTGCTCCCCAATTTGGTGCTGGTGGGAAGTTAAACCACGTAAACCCCAACTACAAGGGGGACACCCCCCAGCGCCATCCTGTCACTGCCATAAAACCCGAAAGCCAGTCTCCTCTCTCCACTCCCTTAAACAGTTCTTGGACTTCTTGGGAGCCCATCTGACTGCCCCCAGAAAGCCTCACCATGTGGGTTGTAAAGCTCTTCACACCGTCTTGGTGCCCGTGTGGCATCATCAGTCTCAGCACTCAAACCAAATTTTGGTGGGGGGGGGGGGCCTCATCTCATCTGCATGAGGTGACCATAGCGAATGGGTACAGTATCCTTTATTTTACAAATGAGGAAACTGAGGCTCAGAGAAATTAAGTTGCTTGTCAAAGGTCACAGAGCTAGATCAATAGTATCATCGTGACCACTCTGCTCTTTCTCTACTTCAGGCCAGGTGAGTCTTGCCTTTTGAAAATCAGTGAACGAAGTTACATTGAGGGCTTTTAGCTCGTGCTGATGCTTAGCGTGTATTGAACACCTACCTTGTTCCAAGCCCTTTCCAGGCATTGACTCATGTTACCCTCTTAGCAACTGTAGGAATCAAATACCATCGTTAGTCCCATTTTTATAGATGAGAAAACTGAGAAACAGCAGAGTTAAGTTTGTGCAGGGTCACCCTGCTAATAAAGCGCAGAACTGGGATTTGAAGATAGGCAGGCTGGCTCAGAGCCCGTACTCTTAGCCACGGGGCTATGATACTTCCTACATGGTATACAAATAAAAAAGCTATTAATTAACCCAGCTTATAAGGATTATATTTTTGCCACTACTTAACCGGACTGCAGTTAGATAAAGAAAAGCCCTATATTGATGGCATGTTTACTGGTTTCATTATATTATATGGTGTTCTTATGTTATTCATATAGATTTCACTCAATACAGTAAACTTTTATAAAGAGAAAGCAATGCTTTATTGTCTTTGACGTCTCTCCTCCCTCTGCCCAATAAGTAGGAGATTGCTTTTTAGGCCATACAGACTCAGCAAATGTCATCTGAGTAGTCTAAAATCAATAGGTGTTGCAGAATGAAACCCCACAATTTTACCTTGGCCCTAGCTGCTGCACTACGCATCACCACAAATAGGCCAAGGCTCTCCAGCAATTGCCATGGAAACTCTCTAGAATTCTTATTCCCCATCTTGTCCCATCTGTTTGACTGAAGGTATAACAAGGAAAATAATACTCTATAATTTCTCATAGGAAGTACCCCAAATTCACAAGGACAGAATATGTTTTTTAACCATCTGCTTTCCCTTCAGGCTTTCCAGCAACTTCTGTGTAGCTAACAAATAAAACTGTGTAAAATTTATGATGGCTGGTTCATGATCCATGGTTCCTGGCTCTAGAAACCCAGTTATGTGGACAGTTAGAATTAAGCAACATCAAAAACCCATGAATCAGATAAAATCTGCTTGAGTTACAGCACTAACAGTTGGAACAAATGCTAAAGCTAGTCTTTTGTTTCTGTCTGCGTACCAGAGGCAAAAGGCTTGCTGCTTTTAAATTTGGCCTTGACCTTGTCTATGTCAAAAGCCTTGGACAAACAGATTAAAATTTTGCCCATGAACGAAGTTAGCTTAATAATGGCTTCCATGCAGAGCTCTTTTATCTTTATCAGATGATAAAAGAGCCCATGAAGGATTTTGAAAAATAAAACTTTATGGAATTTCACGTCAAGTATGGCCATTCCTTTGAAGAAACAGATCAAAGCTAGAGGGTAAAGTGCTTGAACGGGAAAGCATTTCCTTCAGCCCAGTGGTTTTCAATCTGTATTCTATGGAGCCCTCGGAGTCCCTTGAATTTCCCTCTGCAGTGGCCAGAACTGAGTTTAGCATAGTGGCCCTCAGGACTCACCAACCCAACTTCCACAGAGCAACTCTGCATTTATTTACTTTTCATCTAAAGAGTCTCATAAAATTGATCTTAACAAAGAACTCTACAGTTTAAAATTCATCTGATAAGCTTCTGATATGATCCAGCTCTCTCATTTTATAGGTGACAACACAGAACATGGAGTTTAAGTGACTCACTAAGGCCTCAGAGATACTCAAAGGTGTAGCTGGGACTAGAAGGTTCTCCCACTCCCCGGTCTCCTATTCTCTCAGTGGTCTTTCAGTTGGAAATATAATGCTAGCACACACCTGCCACTCAAGATAGAATTCTAAACAACTTCTTCCCAAGCCTCTGAACTTCATTCTCTTGTTGATTACCTTCTTGCTTCTTTGATTTTATTTCCATCTAGCCAATGGGATTTGCTGCCTAGCATGGCTCTTCCAACAACAACCTGTTTGCTCCTCAGGTCAATAACTAGATAAATGTTTATTGCCTAAAAGTCCCCAGTGCAGTGTGCCCTGGCAGGAATAAAGACTGCAGCGGCATGGCCGCGAGGTGCTGGATTCTGATATCCCCAAGAAATGATACTACAAACGTGACTCACTTCAAAGAAAACAGGATTTTTATTTACAGAGTGGAAAAATCAGGAATGTATCTCTTTGACAAAAGTGAAATAACTAACAGTATTTAGTTATTAGTCATAACTTTTCATCATGGTCTCCCAGGAGAAAATAATAATACTAGTAATAGTAATATAAAGGAGAAAAGTTCACGTTGACTTTGTTAAATCAACAGGTTCCAGATCATAGCACTGGAACTGGAATGGACCATGGAAACCATTTCTCCTTCAAGAGAATTCATGGTTTCCAGTACTAGCCAGTACCATCATCCTCAACACTGCTACCATTTCTTTTTTCTTTCTTTCTTTCTTTTTTTTTTTTTTTTTTTGAGACAGAGTCTCATTCTGTTCCCCAGACTAGAGTGAGTGCCATGGCGTCAGCCCAACTCACAGCAACCTCAAACTGCTGGGCTCAAGCGAGGCTCCTGTCTCAGCCTCCTGAGAAGCTTGGGACTATAGGCATGTGCCACCATGTCCGGCTAATTTTTTCTATTTTTAGTAGAGACGGGATCTTGCTCTTGCTCAAGCTGGTCTTGAACTCTTAACCTCAAGTGATCCTCCTGCCTCGGCCTCCCAGTACTAGGATTACAGGCGTGAGCCACTGCACCTAGCAAATTTCTTGAGCACTTACTATGCACTGGTCAGCTGTGCTAAACTCTTTACAACCATTGCCATTTAATCTTCATAATCATTCTAGGCATTATTATTCTCCCCATTCTACAGACATGGAAACTAAGGTTCAGAAAGGTTAAATCAGCTCCATAACCTTGCACAATTAGAAGGAGAATAATTTACTTTGTTTTCTATGTAACTAGCACTTTATGGAGCACAATGCAGCAGCCCTGGGTTAAGTGACTCCCAGTTTCATAGAACTGGTAGATGGCAAATTTAGGAATCACATCCAGGACTGTCTAAAGCCAAAAGCCATTCTAATCAGTATATAAGCATCTGCTTCAGAAATCCACATGTGTGCTCAGACTCTGTGAGTCTTGTGTGGATAATGATGAATCAAGAAGGAATTAGGTTAGCTGTTAAGTACTGGCCATGACTCAAACTCAAGACAAGTGCTCAAGGAGACTTTATTCATACTGGTTTTCTATTTTTTCAGATAACAAGTGTTACTTTCATGGTATAATTTTTTAACTTTGGTTTTGAAATAATTTCAAACTTAGAGAAAAGTTGCACCAACAGTAAGTAACTGCCAAATACCTGTTACCCAGATTTGCCAATTATTAACATTTTGCTGCATTTGTGTGTGCTCTCTCTCTCTTTCTCTCTCTCTCTGCATGTGTGTATGTGTGTGTGTTCAGGAATCACATCCTGAATATGTACACACAGACACACAGACACACACACACACATATATGGAAGTTTTAGTGATCCTTGAAGTGTGGTCCCTGGGAACAAGCACCACCTTGATACTTGTTAGAAATGCAGATTCCTGGGCCCCACCCCAGACCTACGGAATCAGAAACTTTGTGGGGGGTTGTCACCAAGCAATCTGTGTTTTAACACTCCTCCAGACCATTGTGATGCTCACCCAAGTTTGAGAAATGTCCTTTGGAAGCACAGTTGCGGTAAAATTGTTCTAAGCACTTGCTATTTTTCTCATAAAAGGAGAGAAGTTGGGAAAAGTTGGGAAGTATAGCTTAGTTTTTCTAGGGTTGACCATGACATAAGAGAGTCATTGTCAGATTTTTCACCATCCCTGAATGAATTCATATGAAGGGACTCCATAGGTTAAGGTAAGTTTTAGGACTTAGTGTTCTAATTAAAGATTCAAATATGACTCTCTAAATTATTGCCTGGAATGAATTCATTTCTGTGAACTTAATCCCTCTGAAAGTGTTATAAAGCTTACTGCTCACATGCAAACAAAAACATGTCACAGAAATACAAATATAGTCATTATAGAGAAGCTTAATGATTATATAAATTACCATGTTTACCAAAGTGGCTTAATATACTTCCCAGAGTATGAGAGCATGAACTAAATCTACCCTCTCAGGAAAGCAGTTTAACAAGGTTGTCAAACATTGAGGTAACTGATGAAATCATCAACCATGTAAAATTTCATTAGTCTTTACAATTGCAAAATCAGATTTCTCCCTTTAAATAAATGATTCAGGATTTTACAACCTGCAAAGTGAAGACTCCCAGCTTCACAGTGTGCGTGTGTGTATTTGCAAGTGGAGCCTGTGTCCGACAATACATTGACATGGTTACCAATAATTGTTTATTTCTGTAGCCTGCGTCAGTTACCAGCCCTATAACACAGGCTGATCACAATTGTGTATAGAGAGCAGGGAATAAACTTCTAAAGACAGAACACTGGAAAATATTTCTTTGGGCTATTAAAGTCTGGGTACCTCTCTGTGAAGTAGTCCTTTTTGGGAGGTTTCTTCTTAGTTATCATGACAATTAAGGCAAATTACAATAAATAAATTTTCAAAGTCTAGATGATGCTCCATTTATTTCAGACACAAGTCAAGTTTTTGGAAAATAAGAAGAAAGCAATTGGGAAAAGGGCAGTCCCTTGTAGCTTTTTGAAATGAAACTGACCTGTATTTAGACCTTGTGTGTGGGGAGAAGAGAAGGAGGTTTAACATTCATTTCCTGGGACCTATAAGCTGTGGAATTTTGACAGTCTTAATGTTTATTCTAAAATGTCAAAGAGCCCCGTCTCATAACATCTCAGACAACAAAGATGGGAGAACAAATGAACCAAGGACACATGCTAATATAGTCTGGGATTTTTATTCTCCCTACAGGCAAATCTATCTTTCGAAAACTACCTTTGATAATATCCTTGGTAATTTTTATACTATGTTTCTTCCTTACATAGTCCTGGCCATCATTTATATTTATAAGTCTTCAATTTCCTTCTCAGACTACTCCCTGCCCCACTTGGCTTTCTCTCTTTAGGGTTTATTTTTATATTTGTCAACTCTTTCTCCTCTCTCGCAACTGCAAGCCCAAGATCCAGCCTATGAAGGAATGCTCCACATTGTATCACATTTCTGATAAATGAGCAATGAAAAATTTAACAATATAACTTTTATGACCATGTCACGGCAAGGGCCCTGAACTTGGGGTCCAGAAACCCAAATTTGAGGTTGAGTTTGCTACTATTTAGTTTATAACTGTGGGTTTATTATCCTCATCTGTAAAATGAACTAGTTAGACTAGAGGAAGTAGAAAATATCTTTGGCCACTCACCTTCTGTGATACTTTTTTCACTTGATAGTCAAAACCTGCAAATCTAAGTTTTAAAAAAGGCAATGAATAAGAGTTGAAAAGGAAACCAACATTTCTGAAGCACAGTATACCACAAATGGTGCTGAGCATATGTCTATAGATCATCTTATGTAATCTTTACAACTGTGCAAGATGATTGGTTTTATCTCCATGTTATAGAGAGAAAATCTAATTTCAGAAAGGGAACATAATTTCCCAAGATTACATGGTTAAAAAAATTCCAAATCTGCCATTTGAAGTAGCTAGGTTTTAGGTCAAAGAGCTCTGATTCTATAGTTATAATTTATTAACAGAAAAGGACTTCCACAAGTTACCTTGTGTGAATTTTTCTTTGCATATACTTGCCTGTACACATATATTAGTACCTAAGGACAGTTTGGAAAGCAGGATCAGGCATTTTTAGAGAGTGAGAAAGTTAACACAGAAAAAACAAGTAACTTGGTTAAGTATTAATTTTCTGCTAGTAGAATCGAAGAAAAGGATTTCTCATAGGCTAGTCTGGAGTTTCAGAAGAAGTCAAAGAATTCACAGTGGGTATTGCAGAAACTAGATAGCCATAACAGTCTTCTGAGAAAAATGGCAAAATGTATACTCTGAATTAAGCTTTTTAAAAATCAAGCAGTTATTTGATAAGCTGCAACTGTTTGGTGTCCTGTGAGCTACCCACCGAGAGACATATGGGTAGCATCCTTGCCTGAGAGCCTGTCAGCTGCAGGGGCCTTGCATATGCATTGGGATCATTTAAAAAAGGAGAAAATCTTTTTCCTACGACCAGCAGAAGAAGTTGTGCAGATTCCACACCTGCCGACAGAAGGAGTCATCAAGAAAAGACAGTGTAGATGAAGATGCTCCTAATGGAAAAATGCCAGCCAGGAAAACCCACCTCCCATTTCCCTTACACACTGGTCTTTGCTAGGAGGGGGAGGCCGCCAGTTGGTCAATCAAGTAAACAACTCCATGCAGCTGAATCAACCAGTCAGTGTTCTATGCCTGTAGGTGAGAAGCATCCTGGATGAAATGCCCAAATCTAACGACTCATAGGTATTTAATATCTGATTATTGAATTATCACTTTTTTTAGAAACTTAAAAAATAATAGCTGCTAATGCCAATAGCTTTAGGGCTCTGCAGCGAACCCATGCAGGAGATATTTGGGGCATTTGGGACTTTTCTTTTTCAACTGTTCTCATGAGGGCTGATTCTATGTTAGTTCTACCGCCAGCATTCTGGAGGCTATCTACGTTAAATCACCAAGAAGTACCAAATAAACATACTTTCAAATTTGATGTTCACTTTAGATTCTTTGAGTTCCTGTTTTTGGCATTAGCAGCAGGAAGAAACATCGTGTATTGAAAATGTTTCTTTTCTAATTGTGCTTTTATAGACACAGTTGGACAAAATGTCTGGTTTCCTTTGAGAAAGAACCATCAACATAAACAAAGATGTTAAAACAGTTTCTTTCATTTTTGTCATTATTTCTGCTCATTGAAGAGAAAGGATAGTCGACATCAGAGGTTATACTCTGGTGGCCTGTGGTTAGAATTTAGACTGTAGATATATTGTGTTTGGCCAGCACAATGTTAAAGCAAGCAAACAAACAAATGATGTTTAAAAACAAACAAACAAACTCTGATATTGAATGCCTTTTCAGGAGGCTTGACGCTCAGCAGGCTTTTGTAATTTTTCTTACTTGCATGACTCTTGTAGGTATTTGATTACACAGCTCCTGGTCTGCTGAGAACAATGTACACACAGCCAATTGTTTTCCTCACAATGAAGAATACTGGCTGTGTGATGGTAGTGGGTGGATAGGGGGGTAATCAGAAACCTGCAGATAATCTACCTGAAATCGTGACTCCTTCCTCTGCTGAGTTCCCACCCCCGACCATACTATTTTTGCAAAAGACTTTGGCTAGAGGGGGGCTCCAACCCCAACATCATGACAGGCTACCTCCAAGGAGGAGGAGCTCTCACAGGATGGGTCAATTGTAAGGACTTTAATTGGACCATGGTGCTAGGCGATGATGGATGGGGAGGAGCAAAGCTCTGAGCCCATACCAGGGACGTTTCTCTTTGGATTCCTTGGTTGGTGCAGCAAGTTGAGTCTGGGCAGGGCCTCCGAAAGGGTTGTTGCTGCAGGCTTCACCTAGCAGAGTTTGTTGGCAATGGGAAATATTTCCCAAGGTGTGGAAAATCAGTAGGGTAGGATGGACTCAAATGCTTGCAGCTTTCCTACCCACTTTGATATTTCTGAACATGTAGAAAATTTCTTTCCAGAAATCTACTAACGCTTTTATCTCAAACTTTCCACATAAAGAATGGTTCTAATTCACTACTGGCCCATTGTTTCTACCACAGATGTTCACTCTCATTGCCTTCGGACCAGAGATTCTGTCATACATTTTTTAATCCCCCACCCCAGCCCGCACACCACTCTCCCCAAAAGCAGAGCAAGGCACACCAATAAACGGTTAATGGATTGAGTTCATCCTCAGTTCATTATTTCAGACTTACAGGTTGGGTTACAGAATCTCAGACTTCCTTTGGCACATTACTACTAGTGGTGAAAGCTCAGAAGTAATAATAGTCTGGATTAACTGTACATTTTCAAACCGTAGAAACAAGCCCAAGTTTGTGGTCAGGGCTTCTATTTCTGCTTTCTTTAAAGGGTATGACAAGAGTCAGATTGGTTCTTGTTTTAATCCTTTAAATCAATGTGCACCTGTCCACAGTGAGGACACATGAACCATAGAGACTTTCTGGATTCAAATATGGTGGAGAGGAAATGACCTGGATTCCCTTCTCAAACACCAGGCACTGTGGCATCTCACCCTTCCAGAGTTCCTTTGTCCTGTGCCCTTAACATTGGGAACATTGTTAAAAATAAGGATACACTATTTTGTTTTGTTTTCTTATTTGTTTTTCAGACCCTAAAGCACACAAGATTTTGGTATTAATAACTTTACACCAAGATCTTATTTGGGGGTATAATTTTTATAGCAATGTCTGCCCAGTTGTCTAGACTGGACAATAGTGGAGTGATACACAATCATCCCTCAGATTCACATATATTTTTACTGCAATACCACCCATGTTGGGGGTCTTCTAACAGGTCTATAAGAAAACAAAGTATCATTATTTGAACATAATCACTTAACTATAGGCAAGCTTACATATTTGAACTAAAATAAACATCACAAATGGAGGTCATTCTGGTTTTAATCTTTACTCCTTCCCCTGGGGTAGTGGGTAGTGATGTATCTCTCTGTTCATGGGTGACTAGGACAAAGCCACCATCTTATTTTGAGTGTTAGGGTTTTCATTCATACGTCCATACCTTCTCTTCACCATCATGCAAGAGATTTACTGCCATTAAAATTATTTTGTAGAATTTTTGCTGCTGACGTTCCTGCTTCTCACAGGCACATTCATGCTGATCTCTTCTTCCTCCCTCCCCCATGTTGCATTCATGGTCACCTTCTCGAGTTGCCCTGTGTGTGGACTTCCAGGGCCCCATTTTCTCTTTGGTCATCTACTTATTGGTGCAGGCCTGGGGTCATCTTAGACCCCATCCTATCCATTTGTATGCTAGGTCCATAACCTTATTGGTGACGTCTTTCTCTCTCTCAGGTCACACCTGTCATGCACTGGTTATTCCATTTCTTTAGAAGGTCTGACTCCAGCAAGCCTCACTCCTGCTGTCTCAGCCATGAGAAGGTCTATTGCCTTAACCCCAGCGTGATGGTTAATTGTATGTGTCAGCATGACTGGGCTAAGGGATGCACAGATAGCTGGTAAAACATTATTTCTGAGTTTGTCTGTGAGGGTGTTTCTGGAAGAGATTAGCATTTGAATCAGCAGACTGAGCAGAAAAGATCTACTCTCACCAGTGTGGGCAGTGTCTTCCAACCTGTTGAGGGCCAGGATAGGACAAAAAGGTGCAGGAAGGGCAAATTTGCTCTCTCTTCTGAGGCTGGGACATCCATCTTCTCTTGTCCTTGGGCGTCAAACTCCAGGTTCTCGGGCCTAGACACTCTGAGCCTCATACCAGCAGTGCTTCAGGTTCCCGGGCCTCTGGACTCAGACTGAATTCCACCACCAGCTTGCCTGGTTCTCCGGTTTTTAGATGGAATACGATGGGGCTTCTTGGCTTCCATAGTCACATTAGCCAATTCCCACAATAAATCTCCCCTTACATCTCTCTCTCTATCCTACTGGATTTGCTTTTATGCAGGATCCTAACACGCCAGTATCCTGGATAAGGAAAATTTAGCTCAGCAATTTTTTTTTTTACCATAGAATACTAGGTAATTGGGATGTAAATAAACGTAATATAAAACAAAAAAAGGTGCCCTATGTGTTAGAATTAGATGTTTCTATATGGAAGACCTTTTGGGGACCTTTACTCATTCATGTATTCAGTTGTTGTTTTTTTTTTTTTTTTTTTTAACACATATTTGATGGGAGCTCTAGAAGAAACCATCGATTCCCTTCCCAGATCCTGCACATCCCCTTGGTCCTGTGTGCCCACACCCAGCTTCTGTGCGCTTTGCTACCTACTCACAGCTCTGCCCTCCTTCTGAGCTTTGCCTGTGGCCACTGAAGCTGCTTGGTCCACTTAGAGGGTTGAAGTGCAGGGAGAGTTTACGACCCACCATCCCCTCACTGGCCTCTGCTAGCAATGACAGACTGGTGTTGTAGAAGGGGACATTCAAAAGACCAGCTTCCTTGCCTCGAAAAGAAACAAACTGCAGTGCAATTTATGCTTCGACACACACACACAGGACCAGGCTGAGACTGCCACTGCACCGCTGCTCGGTTTCTTCCTCTTCCCCACACTGCCTCCCCTCTCCCTTAGCAGTTTCTCCTGGAAGCACTTCCTTAATAAATCACACACACCCACATTTTTGGCTAAGGGCCTGCTTCTAAGAAAACCTCATCTAAGACAAGCACCTTCCATGTGCCAGGCACTGTGACTGTGTTCTAGTGGAAGAGACCATGATGAACAAATTAACCAATATGATGACTACATGTTAAAATGCCATTAGGCATCATGGTTCTCTGATGAAATAGATGGTGTGTCAGTCAGGGTCCTGGAAGGAAATTGATGGAAATTGATGCGGATAAATTGAGTACAGTTTTGTAAAAGGATTGTTTAGAAAGGTGTGGGCAGGATGTAGGAAAATCACAAGGAATAGAGCAATATCCCAGCGTTAGTCCTAGTAGGTACCAGCATCCCTCCAGAGACAGAAGTCTGCAGACTGAAGTTGTGCTCTTTTGGTCAAGAGACAGAAACGGACTGACACGATCTCACAGGGGATCCAGGGAGAAGAGGGGCAGAGTGTGGGTCTGCAAGGGTTAGCAAGCTTTTTATCCTATTCAGTATGTAATTGTCCAAAATTACTTGAATATAGAAAACCATCTTTGTGGACCTGACAACTCATGGAGCACTGGTGTTTTGTGTGGGATTCGGTTTGGGAAACACTGTTGGAGAGCACTGTTTGAAGATAACCCCCTTAAGAAACACAACATCTCTTTATCTATGGACATTTTCTGTTACAAATATCCCCCAGCCCACTGTCTCTGCCCACGTCATTGAGGTCATAAGGCCTATTACCATGCAACAAAACTAGCAGCACATTAAAATATGACCACTCTTGAGCCCACTTGTATGTGGGATCTAAAGCCAAACTCATGGAAGCAGAGAGTAGAACGGTGGTGGGCAGAGGTGAAGGTGGGTGAGGAGGGGAGATGGAACGACGTTGGGGTACCAAGTTTCAGCCAGACACAAGGAATAAGTTGTGGAGCTCTACCATACAGCACAGCGACTATAATAACAGTACGTTGTATACTTGAAAAATCGCTAAGAGAGTAGATTTTAAATGTTCTCACCACAAAAATATAAGTGTGTGAGGTGATGTATATGTTAATTAGCTTGATTTAACCATGCCACAATAGACACGTATAACAAACATCGTGTCGTACACTCTAAATACAATTTTTTATTTGCCAAAAATAAATAAATAAAGAGCTTATCGGGGGGAAAAAAAACAGGGCCATTTTATCTAGCTACTAGCATCCCACCGCCCTTGTCCTGGATCATCTTGCTTTTCCTAGCTGCAGTCTTTGTTCCCACCTTGACTCTGGTTCCGGTTCTCCTCCGCTGCAGCTCCCTGGGCAAGATCTGCGTGGAGTCTTGTGCACCCCCGCCTGCAGAACTGTTCTCGGAAACCGCAGCCCGGTCCTGTGCGTCACACGGCTCTCCCCACCACTAGGGGGCAGCGCCTCCAATCCACGGAGCAGGACCCACGCACCTCCCCCCCAACCCAAGGAGACAAGGATTAAATCAGCGCAGCTTTCAAAGTTCCCAGCTCACAAGACCAGCTGCCCACCCTAGAGAAAATTCTTAAAACATCTTCATTCTTTTAGGTCTTTCCTGCTCACTGGGTGTGAGTTCCCTAAGGCACTAAAAGGCATTCGTGTAATTAGAGATTGCAAAGAGGAGCACAGTTGTTTACTGGGGTCTAGTGAATCTGTTGATGAAGCTGAATTGTAACAAGCTGTGTTACCTCACTTCTGATCCCACAGCCGGTTAGGAAGAAGGGAGGGGTCAGGAGACAGACAGCAAGATAGCCAGGGAACAGGTGAAAATGGGAAAAGAAATGAGAACTCAGAAAAAACATTGCAGGCTGCAGGCAGTTCATGTATGGCTGTCAGCTTTGTAGTGGAAAAAAGTAAGAGAACCATGCTCGGAGCTCAGCAGCTTCTCAGCACTTGGTTGTTCTTGTTTATGGGGCCAGAGTTGATTTTTAAAAGGAAAAATCTGAGTCTTCCAAGACAATGGTTAATGTCAGTCATTGTACTCTGTTTAAGAAGGCAGCAAAGAATGTGATGCATCTTTTTAAAATGTTCATCTTCATGGTTAAATAGTAATAGTTAGTATTTGCTGAACACAATGAGCTGAGCACTGTGCAAAACACACCTAATCGCCTTTAATCCTCACAATAACCTACGAGGCAGGAACTATGATGATCCTCATTCTATAGGACAAGAAGGCAAGGTTTGGGATGTTGAGTCAGGTGCCTGTCTGCGACACTTCTCGCATGTGACAGAACCAGCTTTGGAACCAGGTACGGGGGAGCAGAGCCCCAGCCTTGGTTCACTATCTTTATCTGTAAAACCCAACAAACGTTTTAGTGGTTCAAGGGTCACACCATCAGCTCTCTGGAGCTGTCCCTTCACCCACAGGCCATGTCTCCCAAGTGAGGTGATACTGTACTTCTTAAACTAGCTAACTCCGAGAGGATGTTCCCATGTAACCGGATAAATAGAACAATAAGGAAAGGTATTTCATTTAAAAAAAAAAAAAAGACAAACAGTTCAATCATCCTAAAAGAATGAATGAGAATTGATTCGATTCTGCTTTTAGGAATTATTTGAGGGTGAAAAAATAATCCACACGTCCTGGTGGAGGTAATTCATGTTTAGCAACCCTTCAGGAAGGTCTCTCGTCTTTGCCAGTCTCCTGGCTTCCCTGCAGCATGTCTGCCATCTCAGGAATGTAGAGGCCTCCACTCGCCCTCTGCAAGAAGGCACTGAGATTCCCATGACAGGACCTAACCAGCGGTTGAGAGACCCGATTAAACATATCATGGCCACTAGAGGGAGGCAGTGAGGTCCTTATGCTTCATTCTGTAGGATTCAAATTTGTTTGCTTACCATCATTTTAAGGATGCTTTCATCTAAGAGACCTGCTTTATATTGCTTGGATGGCGCCAGTGAACAGCGTGCTCTGCAAACCGCAGGAGCACACTTCAGCTCAGCACTTCCGTCTCATCAGGGCTGGTCTGACGTCAGCAGGTAACTTTGTGGGATGCCTCACGTGCAGCTTACCTGGTGAAAAAGGCATCTTCTGCTCAGTCTACTCATATGATTTTGGAGGATATATTAAACCCATTAAAGTTTGCCCTGATTCAAGAGTGCATCTTGATCACAAACAACTGCTAAAGATCTGATTCTTGTTATTGCTTTTTGAGGGAGTTGGAGTTAATATAGAATAAATAGACAGACAACAGGAGGACCAAGTCCTGGTGGAAGTAGCCCACACACTCCCCTAACAAGTCATCCCTTTCCTGAAGGGACCGTCTAACAGCACCACCTAAAGACTCTTCTGGAAGACTGAAGTACACTTCAGAGTGCACTCAAGAGAGCTCTGTAGTTATTAACATAATGACAAGAATGATTACTCTGGGATTTATTTTCCAAGTACCCTCTTTTTGTGACTAAGAACATATCCCTTGAAGAGATACACTTAATGTTTTTATGCAAGCAGTAGTGGGGGATTGAAGAAGGTTCAAGATGTTCTTCAACATGGAATAATAAGCAGTCATTTAAAATGATGCTGAGGAGTATATTTACTGATATGGAAGAATAGACACCATATATAAATTTTTTAAAAAATAGGTTCTACAGCAGTATGACCCCATTTATGTCTTATAATATGTACTTATATGCATACATTGAAAAGTCTGAAAGATGTATCCCAAAATGTTTATTTCTAGGTGGTAGAATTATAAGTGATGTCTCTTTTTTTCTCCTTTTTGCTTATCTGCATTTTCACATTTTTCTGCCCAACCACATATTGCATGTGTAATTTTTTAAAAGTTTACCAAAGTGTGCATTTTATATCTTTTGCATTTCAAGGATTTGTTTAGGTAGAGCCTTCTGATCCTTTGAAACAATATATTCCCCTAATGATACAATTTGTATCCATCTGTCCTTACTCTATTTTTTTTTTTTTTTTTTGAGACAGAGTCTCACTCTGTTGCCCAGGCTAGAGTGAGTGCCATGGCATCAGCCTAGCTCACAGCAACCTCAAACTCCTGAGCTCGAGCGATCCGCCTGTCTCAGCCTCCCGAGTAGCTGGGACTACAGGCATGCACCACCATGCCCGGCTAATTTTTTCTATATATATTTTTAGCTGTCCATATAATTTCTTTCTATTTTTAGTAGAGATGGGGTCTCGCTCTTGCTCAGGCTGGTCTCGAACTCCTGAGCTCAAACGATCCCGCCCACCTCGGCCTCCCAGAGTGCTAGGATTACAGGCGTGAGCCACCGTGCCCGGCCATCTGTCCTTACTCTATATCTACCAGGCTGAGTAAAGAACTGGCCAGATAGAATTGCTGCTTTCACATGATGTTGAACTTCTCTCCCTTGCTTTCAGCATGAAATTCCATGTCTCCAAACTGTCCCCATCTGGGCCCTGCCCTCAACACCACTCTCATCACCTGATCTGTCCTATGTTACTCTATTTCCTAGTCTTAACTCACCTAGATTTTCCCTTCTCCAATCATCCTCTGCACCTGGCAGGCCCCAGGCCTCGGCTCAGTTTGCCTCCCACCTGGCAAACCTTCTCCTTCTGGCCCACCTGCCAACACCTTCTCCGTCCTTTAAGGCCGTTTCCAACGCTGCTTCACTCAGAGGGAGTAATGAAGCCAGAGGCTCATGGTTCCCTGCTTTCCCCGTGATGCCACTTGAGTCCTCCCCAGGAACGGTGACCACCTCTGCAAACAACCAGCAACCTCCACCCCTGCCCCACGGGTACAGTGAGCATGTATAAGGCCAAGGGACATAGTTAAGGCACATATGTTCTCTAATATTCTCATATCTAAAATCATCGACGGTAGCTCACGGTGGCTGTCATGCCGTAGCCATGACAGCTGGACATTCTCCAACATCACAGGGACTGGGAACAAACTTGCAGAACGGGTGTCAGAAGTGTGGGGGGCAATTCTGGAGACAATGGTGGAGAATCTTCTTACCCTCAGGAACCAAATGGCTCTGAGGAAGGGGTGGGGGAGGTGGCAATGTTTAGCAACGTTCCAGAAGCAGGAACCTAGTTCAAGGGCCCAGGGCCAATGGCTTTTCGTTCTTTTATAGATTCTTTTTGGAAATGCTATATCACCAATACTCTAGTTGGATGGCAGATCGATTGTGTGGCAAAATATAGACATCAGAAAAGAGTTTCAAGAAGTCAGATTGTAAATATGAAAAAGTTTGAGGAATACCTTAACTGATTTATGGTACTTATAATGTCGTCTTTTATGAGAGTAATATGTGTTTTTAAAAAGCTCTGTCAAACAGGTATAAAGTATCAAATTATAAGTGACAAGAAAGCATTTTGTCAGAGTTTAATTCTCAGCATTTTTCTGTTGTAATGGTGCATAAAATACCAGTCTATATTATAAACTTAGGTAAATGGTGTCAAATTGTACCTGTATTTCTATAAACCATGCTTGTTTACTCCATATTTCACCTTTGAGGTTTTTCAGTGTGATACATCTAGGCCTGGTTTCCTTATCTTAACTACCATATACAATTCCATTGTATAAATAGACCATGTTTTATGTATCCATTTTATCCATTCTCCTATCAATGGGCATTTGGATTGCTGCCAATTTTTTTTTTATTTCAAAGAGTGCAGTTATGAGCATCTTGTATTTAGGTCCTTGTGAATAGAGTTTCTGGATCAAGAGCACACACACATTCTTGCCTTTCCCAAGTTGTTCTCCAAAGTGTTTGTCTAATTTGCACTCCCACTTCCTGTGTATGGGAGGTCCCCACTGCAAGGCCTCCTCACTGGCCTCCCTACCTCCTTTCTAATGCCCTCCAACTCGCTCTCTCATGTAGCCCAAGTGGCCACTAAAATGCACAGCAGTTAACTCACATCTCAGCTTAAAACCCTCCAGCAGATTTCCATTGTGCTTCCTAACAAGGCAGCATGGCTTACCCGGTCCTCGCTTAGTTCTAGAGCCTCAACTCTTGCTATCCCTATGTCCTAGCAGACTCACCCTCAACGTTACAATCCAACATTTCAAAATCTCCTTAGTTCCCTTAGTATGAGACATACTAAATCTGTATATGCCATATCCTCTCCTTGGAACGCTCTTTTCATTAAAACCACTCCTGCCCCACCCAATCCTAAATTTCCCCAACTAACTCTACTCATCATGTTTAAACTTAGTCATCCCTTCCCCCCGGGAGCCTTCTATGGCCCCCACTTTCCCCACCCCCACTGTCACCACTGGAGTAAGAACCTCTCCCATATGCTAAGTAGTATATTTGACAAGCACTGTCCCATCATAGGGGGGTGATTTCAGCATTGTCTGAAATCACCCCTTTGCTTATTTGCTCTGTCACTAGTCTTTAAACTCCCCCAAATCGGGGAGGAGTGGAGCAGTGTTTTTCTTCTTCACTGCCATATTCTCACCCAATATATAGTTTACATGGTGCTCAATAGATACTGTGTTTGTTGAATGAACAAGTGCATGAATTGAGTCAGCACTTGAACCCAGATCATTTGACTCCTGGTTCCTTGCATTTTCTACTACAGGTTCACTCCTCTTCCAAAATCATTTCTCTTCCTAATCTACAAATTACTAGCAGAAGGCCAGGTAGGGGAAATGCCACAGATGAAATTTGGAACTGAGGTGTCAAATTATATTAATAGAAATTCCTTTAGGTTTTATTGCAACTTCAAGCCTTTTAAGTGGGCTCTTGGGTCTACGCGTGTCATATATACAGCACAAAATCTGTACTGCGTGAGGGGGAGGGAAGGAAGGAGTCAGGAGGGACCATCTTGTTTGCAGCCACCTACAATGCCCAGCTTGGGTAATGGAAGGATGGAAGGCACATCTGGAGATGTTTGAGAAACAATTAGCTATCCATAAATAGGATAGAAACAAAATGGAAAAGAGTGAAGTTAACATGGTGAGATTAAAAATAGTTTGGAATTGTTTTGAAAGGATGTGTTATAGTTTTTTGACATATATATATATATTTTTTTCTAAGGTAAGAAATGAATTTTCCAGATCCTGACAGCCCTATCATACATCAAGAAAAAGGAAAACATATTTTGTTTTTAAAATACCTACATTAACTGTGGTCTTTTAGTTGAATGAGAAAATCCTGAATTTAGGAATCCAACAACTGTCTTCTGAGTTAAACAGTATAGACTGATATTCACTAAGTTAGTGGTTCTTAAACTCTAGCATGCATTGAATCTCCAAGAGGCTTATGAAAATACAAATTGCTGGGCTTCACCCACGGGGTTTCTTATTCAATAGGTTTGGGTGAGGAAGGAAATTTGCATTTCTGAAAAGTTTTTAGAACCATAAAGAAATGAAGTACTAATACATGCTACAGCATGCATGAACCTCCAAAACATTATGCTAAGTGAAAGAAGCCAGACACAAAAGGTCATACATTGTACAATTCCGTTTATATGAAATATCCAAAATACGCAACTCTATAGAGGCAAAACGCAGACTAGTGGTTGCCAGAGCCTGGACTGAGAGGAGAAGGGCGAGTGACTGCTTAAAGAGTAGAAGTTTTCCTTTTGAAGTGATGAAAATGTTTGGAACTAAATAAAGGGGATAGTTGCATAATTTTGAGAATGTACTAAGCGCAAGTGGATTGTTCACTTTAATTTTATGTTATGTGGGTTTTACCTCAACAACAAAAAAAAATTCTAGATGATGCTGATGTGTTCCAGAGACCACACATTGAGAGCCACTGACTTAAGTTACAGGCACAAAGAAGAGAAGAAAAAAGGAAGCTGACTTCCAGAATGGCTGGAAGCTTCCATATGTAATCCACCAAGCTGGTGCATAGCTGAGAACTCAGGAAGTCTGAAACAGGTGGCTACACTGGAAATCTCTGTCCTCAGTTTGGGCTGAGGCCAACAGCTGGCAGCCACTTCCATATACCAAATGGAAGTCCTGGACCACCCAAGCAAAGGAAATGCAAATTAAAACTCTTTGAGGATAACATTTTCCCTAACTGATGGGCCAAAATCCAAATGTTTAGCAAAATATGCTATGGCGAGCCTATGGGGATACTGGCACTCTCATATATTGCTGGAGGAAAGGCA
Source organism: Eulemur rufifrons (assembly GCF_041146395.1). Lineage (NCBI taxonomy): Eukaryota > Metazoa > Chordata > Mammalia > Primates > Lemuridae > Eulemur > Eulemur rufifrons. The sequence continues at coordinate 223,979,131 of NC_090989.1, read as the reverse complement.
AAACATTACAAACATTATAGGAGGGATCTTGTAACATCTTGTGCTTACCCCTTCACCCTTTGTCCTAGCAACCACACTTCTAGAAATCTATCCCCAAGTTGCCCTGCAAAAATACAAAGGCAAAAAACTGAGGCTTGTGTGTAAAAGACTATTCATTGCAGATCTATTTAACCTGCCAAATAACTGGAAAGACCCAAATTCCAGGTAGAAGGAACTGGTTGATTAAGCTATGACACATATACACAATACAGTGTCATGCGGTTGTGAAAAAGAATAACAAATACCTCTCTATAATCTATGGTATCATCTCCAGGATATATTTTAGGTAAAATAAGCATGCGAGAGTAAAGTGAGTATAATAGCACTTAGCTTAGATAGGGATGGATGAATATACATTTGCATATATGTATATAATATATAATTACTTATAGTTAATAAATATTAAAAGGATAAATAAAAAACTTTTCAGAAAAGGTTAACTATGAAGGCAGGAGAGAATAGAGTGGAAGAAACAGAGATAGAAGCTAGAATTCTCTCTCTATATATACTTTTATATATATTAAACTTTGGAGCTATGTAAATATTTTATATATTAAAATATACACTTAAATAAAAATAGGAAAAAAAGCACTATAAGTTTAAGGCAAAATAAAACAAATGAACCTAACTATATATCAAGTAGGAGGCATAAATATATAAAAAGGAATTATTTCAAGAGTTTTTAAACATGGTAGTTTGACTAAACATTCCTAGAATGAAAGACAAAAGAACCGGAAAAACAAACATTCTCAGTCATCATAGTTGCATTAATAATATAGATACTGTTATTCTGGATCCATCAGAATTAGATCCTCTTTTTAATCAAGGATAATTTCAGGTGTCTTAGGCTAATGGTTCGGGGAACTTCTTGAAAAGGCAAAGTTGTTCTCTGCTTGAGCTGGGACATCCATCCCGTCCTGCCTTTGGACGTCAGAGCTCCTGGCTCTCAGGCCTTCAGACCCAGACTGAATTTACACTCCCATCTTTGCTGGCTCTCCAGCTTGCAAATGGCAGATCATAAGTCTTTTTAGCCTTCATAATTGTGTGAATCAATTCCTGTCATAAATAAATACACACACACATACACACACTATTAGTTCTGTTTCTCTAGAGAATCCTAATATACCATTAAAGCATTAATATTAATTACCAGTGGAATGCTGTCATCTTAGAAATCCAAGTGGAATTTTATGAGAAATTGGATGTGGGAGGTCTACGTTTTGATGAATGAGTGCAAATAAGCAATGGGAGGCTGGCACATGGGGTGGCCGTATGAGTGTCACAGAGTCGGCTGTTACAAGGAGAGTCTGAGTTGACTGGGGGACACCTTAGGTCATGAGTCATTTGATAAGGCAGAGGAGGCTACTGATACAGGATAATGTAACGAAATTTGAAGGGGGAGGTAGGCAGCAAGAGAGGGAGCCTAATGTTTACCGTAATTGGACTGCTGTACAGTTTTACCTACCCCAGTGATTCTCAACCCTGGAGGTACGTTAGAATCAGCTGGGGAGCTTTTTAAACATATGTCTTTTAGCTGGGGACTCCGCGTCCAAACAAACTGTGGCATATCTACACAGTGGAATGTACACTCAATAATAAAAATAAAGGAACTATCGACATACTGTATCAGCAAATTGATAAATCTCAAATGCATTATGCTAAGTGAAAAAGTCCAAATTAAAAAAACTACATATTGCATGATTTCATTTATGTAACATTCTGGAAAGGCAAAACTGTGGGAAGAGAAAACAGATCAATGGTTGCCAGGAGCTAGGGGTAGGGGGACAGGTTGACTACAAAGGGACATGGATGAATTTAGAGGCATGGAGCTGTTCTATATTGATTGTAATAGTTACATGACTGTGTACATGTGACAAAATTCACAAAACTGCATAGTAAAAAGGATGACTTTTATTGCATATAAGTTATACACTTTAATAAAAAATAAAAATAAATATGATTCCCAAGGCCTTCTCCCAAGTATTATAATTCATTTGGCCTTGGGTGGAGCCCAGAGATTATTTTTTAAAAGCTCCCCAGGTGGAAGATACCTGCTTTGGTGCAAGATGGAGTATGAGGGAGTGGATTTTCCCCCCACCTGAGACAACCAAAAACAAACAAACAAACAAACAAAAAAACCCAAAATATATGAAACAATGGGTTTCAAGACACAGAACATCAGGCAACTAAGGACAGTGGGGCTTACAATTTGGAGGTGATGAATATGCTTATTATCTTAATTGCAGGGATGGTTTCATGGGTATATATATATGTTAAAACTTATCAAATTGTTCACTTTTGTATGTGCAGTTTATTGTACATCAATTATGTCTCATTAAAGATTTTTTTTTTTAAGTTCCTCAGGTGATTTCAAGTATATAACCAGAGTTGAGAACCATTAACCCAAACATACGACCTTACATGGCCCTGGGATGTAACATCGTAAGATTCTAATAATTTGAACTCAATGTAATCTAATTGAAGCACATAAAGTACTAAAGTTTATTACAAGACATAACTTTATGTAAATGGAACTCATTTTGCAAAATAAGTCCACACTTGCAGGAATAATACTTTTTAATGATGATTCTTCTAACAGCAATTGATAAATCACTGTTAAAAAAAAAGAGAGAGAGAGAGAGAGAGAGGCTAGACCTTACGTGAAGAATTTCTAAAGGTTAGTAAAAAACACATCAATAATGACTCCTAGGCAACTTGTAATGTGTATGAAAAGCCTTAAAATCGTTCACATTTAACCCAGAATTTAAACTAAGGAGATAAGAAACGAGTGCAAGTGTGTGCCACTTCCCCAATGCTGAAGAGCAAGAGCATGGGAATGAACTCAGTGTCCCAAAACAGGGAAGTGGTTGCACAAATTGTGGTATGAGTGTAAAAAAAAAAATAGTATAAGCCCATCTAGAATAATGTTGCAGAAGAATATCTAATGACAAGAGAAATTTTGCTAGATAGGATGCTTCTGGCGGCCAGTAACAGAAAATTTTAAGCAACAGAAACAATAAAGCTATTTATTTTGTCACCTATCACGATGCCCAGTTTTGGAATGGTGGCAAGATTGGTTTATTCAGAAGCTTAACAAAGGAACAACAGTCCTGGTTCTGACATTAGCTCATCCTCCCAAGCTGGCTCCTGCATCCCTCGAGTTTGCAAAATGGCTGCCATTGTTTCAGACACAGCCAGACAACCGTATCCAGACATTAAAAAGGGAACTTTCTTTTTGTAAGTCAGTTAGTTTTTTAAGAGCAAAGAAACTTTTCTCAGAAGCTCCCTACAGACTTTCTTCATGTCTCTTTGCTTATTCCCAAAATAATGTCACCTGCTTATTCCCAAGGTAATCACTGACAAGGCAAGAGGAATTATCAAGAATGGCCTAGACCAATTAAGTTTCATTCCCTCAGGCTGGAGAAGGTCCCAGCCTTCCTCACGGCACATGGCTGTCCTACATCTGAACAGAGTCAGGGTTGGCTGGCAACGCAGAAGGAAGAGAAATGAATGTTAGCTGGCCAGTGTCGGGAGACACAAACAGTAAATGCAATGTCATTCTATTTTTATAAATAAAAGTGAATATAGATACATCTAGAAAAAATAATGAGAGGCTATACATTTTTTAAAATGTTATTCAAGTTGGTGCGATTACAGGAAATATTTATTTTTCTTGTTTCTGCTTTTCTTTTTTTCTTAAATGTTCCGGAATGAACAGGTAATACATTTGAACTCCATCCTCCCACCCCAAATAACCAAGAAAGGTTGTTTTAAAATAAAGCGTTTATAGTCCTCACTAGGGATTTTTTTAAAGTAAATAACAGGGAGCAATTATATAAGAGCAAGCCCGGGGGACTCAGCGGAGGTTGGAATCTGTCTGATGCGGTCTCCAAAGACACGGAGCCTCCTGCACTTGCGTGAATCACAGGACCCAGCGGCCCCGCAGAGATTTCAGCGGCTCTCCCCGAGGGGCTACTGCTGCCGCTGGCAAGACTGCGCCCCATCCGTTCCTCCCCCAAACCAGCTTGGACGGTACAGACCAGCTGCTGAACCAGTCCTCACTGACCCGGGCTAGGAAGATCCCGCAGACCCGCTTGCGAAACAAGGTGATGCTGAGACCTTCGCCCCCACCCTCGGCCCCTCAAGGAGGAAGATGAAGATGAAGAATGAAAAAGAAGACAGTTTAAGCGCATTGAGGTCACTCTCTGCCCCTGGCCCACATGTCCAATAACCTGGCGCATAAGCACATACATTTGTTGCCAAGTCAGACTGGAATTCTCGCCTGCTGTATGCTAAGTGTCACCGACGGTCACTTCTCAGCCTGTACCTGGGATTCAAAAACATGAAGAAGAGCAAGAATGAAGGAAGATATTCCTACAGCCAAAGCAGGGACAGTCCACATTTGCTTACCAAAGAATCTCTGAGCTTCCTTCAAACCTAGCCAAACCTAGCCCTCTGCACCAAACTGCAACCTCCACCCCCACCCAGCCCAGTCTCGCTAGCACAGAGCAGACAGGGCCCTCCAGGAGAGGAGAGAAGCAGCCCAAGTGGAAAAGACTCAAGCTTTAGAGCAACACAGACCGTAGCTCCAATCTGATGTCCCCAACTCCTAGTTGTGCAAACTTGGGCAAGCCACTTCACCGCCCTGTGCCTCAGTTTCTTTACCTATAAAATGGGACTAAGGGTGTTAAGGTATTTATTACAAGAGCTAGCTTATGCAAAGTGTGACAAATCACAGCTCTGCATAACTGAGTGAAGAAGCTGCAAGAGTAGTCTCGGCCTGCAAATGCACCCCCGGCAGTTACCCAGGAACTCCCTTCCTCATCCCCACCTGGGGCTCTGAGCACAGAAATTATTAATAATCAAGAGCTCTGAGGCCAGGAGTCTGGGGCTGTCAGATTCACTTTTCTGAATGGAAGTTTTAATGGAGGTAGATCGCTGGGGCTTGCTCCTGCCAGAAAAATAAATGGCTCTTTGAAAATTACACCCAGCTAACTTCACCTGCTCACAGCCAGCCCACCTGGTGCTGGTGAAGTGAGCTCTGACTCCAGAGAAGAACAACTCATGCCTGAGGGGCCGAAGGGAAATAGTAAGGTTAAGTCACGGGACTGTGTGTCCCCCGGCAACAGACTGAGTGGGCGGGGAGAGTGGAAAGAACAGAGTAGAAGGAAGAAAGAAAGAGCTGCAGGAGGCAGACACTGTCTGCAACTTTGATCTCTTTTATTTTGGAAATGCTCTTTGCTGTTCCTTGTTTGGGGGTTTAGCACAGCTAGGGAAATGGCTCAGGGAGCTGGAGGTAAGGGGAGAATGAATTCTCTCCACTGAAAATCTCTGAACCATCAAAGTGCTTCATTAGTTCCACCCAAGACCTCTTATGCCTGCAGTGGTTACACAGGGGCCTCTTCAGTGGGAGGATCACTCCCTGGTGCTTACCTGGGTGCTGAATTCTGGTAATAATGATTGAAACTGTCCCTGGGGGGAAAATGGGACATGTGAAAAATGAACTCAAGGTCATATTTACCCACATTGCCTAGAATGACAAGTGTACCTCACACAAAGCTTGCCTGGCTATTGAAACTGCTCTATAAAAAAAAAAAAAAAATGTGACCAATATGTCCGAGGCTTGGTATGTACTTCCTTTTTTGTAACCTAAAATTTTTGGTTCATTTTAGTATTTTATCTAAGAAAAAGAATATGCTTGTGAAAGTAAGGAGTAGTCATTTTAAAGATATTTTATAAGTTTGCATTTTGATAATAGTGCATTACTGCAATATCGGATATAGTGCAATAGTGCAAATCGTGATAGCAGTGCAATAGCCAGTGAGTTCAAGCCTTCTGCTTGCAGACGGGGAACCTGAGACCCAGAGAGGTGAAAGAACTTACTCAGGGCCACAAATCTTGCCGCTGACTGACCCGGGACTGGAACCCAGGACTCTGTGTAAATATTTATGGATTCAGGTATGCATTTATTAATTTTTAAATAGTAACTAATCTTTATCTAATACATACTTTAAGTAATACAAATTCATCTTTTAAGGAGCCAAATAGCACTACATGTTTTATAACAAAAAATAATGGTCTCAAGCCCTGAATGCAAACTCCTCGGAAGCAACTACTTTCAAATCTGTCACATGCCTCCTCTGGCATGTGCCTCTATATTTGTGAATAATCTGCTGAAACTGGATTTCCTATCTTACCAATTTCAGGCATTATCTGTTGATTTCCTAATTTGAAAAATGAAGAGTTAGTACTTCCCTGACTTCACTTCCCCTGTTCTACCCATATTTGGCAGTTCTTTGTAAATTTCTGATTAAACCAATAATTAGTAAATAAATTATTACAACCTTGTAAATAATCTTCTCTGTTGAGTCAAGTAATATGTTATGATTGCATTTCCTGGAATTTTTTTTTTAATTTTTAAAAAATTTTTCTTGTTCCTGGAGTTGTGTAATTGCCTTATATACATATATATATATTTTTCTTTTAGTTACCTATGTACTATCATTAATTCTTCTCAAATTTTCCGACAGAGTGTACTCTCCCTCTCAGCACTATTTTCCGTACACATCAGGTTTCCTACCAGTTCCACATTGTCCCTGAGCATGTCACCCTTGGAGCCCTGTTCTCCTGCTCTAGACTGGCCAATTGTTCAGTAGGTTCCACCCAGACATCAAGTTAGGAAAACTCTACACAGGAATTCCCTCTATCTTGGATTGGATTCTCCTGTTTCCTAGGCCACTTGTATCCTTCTTGGACAAATCATTCATTCGGTGAAGAACTGCATGAGAAAAGGTGCACAGGATGAAAAATTGTCATGACAATGGCTACATTCTACCCTCATATTGAATCAGTTTGGCTTGTTATAGATGTTCCTACTGAATTGGTAGTTTAGCTGGTTAGGGACTTCTCCCTCAGCATTTTGAAGGCATTGCTCCTTGGACATCCAGCCTCTAATGTTGCCTTTGGGAAGTCTGATGTCACTCTGACTCCTGATTTTTAAAAATATGGTTTGTTTCTAGCATGTTCTCTTTACCCCTTTGGAGGCGAAGGTAGTATTGAACATCTACTATGTATTAGACATATTCAAATCTTTATGTGCACTTATCTTGATAGTCCTTACAAAAAAAACTGAAGTGGAAATTATTTTTTCTCCTTTCAAATGAGGGAATTGAAACTCAGGGAGGGTAAGAGATCCACCTGATATGTGGGGGCCTGTCGCTGTAGGCTATGCTGCAGTGACAGCCTCAGAAGCTCACAAGGTCTTCTCACGCCTATTGCACGTGTTACGGGAATCATCAGTGGGCTTGGCTTATCATAGTCACACGGGAACTCTAGCTCTGGAGGTTCCGACTCAACACGCGCTTCCGTGCTTAGTGCAGCAGGGGGAGGGGAATGTGGCAAATCTCATACTGCTTGTCAAAGTTTCTGCCTGGACAGGTCGCTCTTTCCATGTCCAGTTGGCCAAAGCCTGTCACATCATCACGCCTCACTTTAAAGGCAGTGGTGGTATTTCCATAAGGGAATTCCTTCCTGGTAGTTTTCTGGAAATGTATGTTTTTCCAAATCCCAAGTCCCAGTGAAATTTAGTCAACAAATTAGGAAAACAGGAAAAAGTATTATGATTCTTCCGTAAGAATTAAAGCCTAGGAATCAACATAGAGATACTGTTGGCTCAAAGGACTCACTCATGTTAAGTCAAAAGCAAGACCAAGCAGTGCTGGTTGCAGAATCAAAGGTTAAGGTCGACGTTTCTAAGAACAGGGATAGGGAGGATGTACTAAAGAAGCGAGAGCCATCTAATCAGTCAGTCTTTCCTGTGGCTGTTGCTGTATTGTGTGTGTTCACGGCCTTGTCTGCTGCGTGAGTCATTTAGTAAGTCTGTACATGTAGTGTACTTCACACGAATTCTGTAAGTGAGGTTCTAAGAAACAAGTTTTGGAAACAAAAGTTCTTACATTGGCAATTTCAACGCGTGATTCTATTTAGTGCTGTTAACTTTGCTAAGAGATCTGAATGTTATGTTATTTGAATACAACCCGGTAATGTTCACCGGTGTTTTCCAGTGTTTGAGTGTTCCTTCTACGCTACCGTTCTTTGTAAATATTTGAATAAAGAAATGCAAAGAGCAGATGACATGAATGTTGTGTAATATTCTGACAGGAAATCAGAGACTGATCAAAGATCTGAATTAGCAAAGGCAATATCAATTTCAATGGCAAAATCAACCAGATCTAGCAGCCAAGAAAAATAAATATTTTTATTTTCATTAAAAAAAGAAAGCACTTATATGAAGCAATAGGTACTCTAATGCTCAACTTGAAGATGCTTTTGAATGCCTTCCTAACAACTGAACAAATGTCAATGCAAAACACGAAATTGGCTAGGCAAATGATGCTTTGTGTGTTCTAAATTTTCATTTTAATAATGGTAACTTATAAAAGTAGTTGTGATATATTTCATTTTTATAATTTTTACTTGGTATTTATCTTGTGTTATTGTCTCTATCTTTTAATATTTTCTAGTATCAAATGTCTACATAAGGAAGAGATTATTTTTACATGTTATTGAAATATATAATCTTGTCACAAACCAATTCACAATAATATTAAACCACACATTTATTATGTCATTTTTTTACAGAAAACCTCAGATAGTATAACCCTATCATAGAAATATGATTCAGTGTTCGTTAGGGTTGCTCATTATCATATAAATATATATAAATAAAGTACCATGAAAAATAAAGAATAATTTATGATTTCAGGATTCCTGAAAATTCCTGGGAATTCTGATTTCTCATTCCCAAATCCTGAAGACTGACGCCTCTTGGAAATTTGAAGGCACTAAGTAGTGGGAAATATAGTACTACCAAATGCCTAAAATGACCACAGTCAGAAATATGTGGTGAATAGTGCTAAGTACAACCCAAATGATAGAGCCAGGATGCAAACCTAACTTCCTTATTCCAGAACGCATGTGCTGTCCTCTACCTCTATTGTCACTGATTGTGTATTAGTGTTTGTTTGTTCGTTCTGTCATTCATTGATTCATTCATTCATCCAACAAGGATCTAGCACACAGCACGCACGCAGGGATCACGTTAGTCCAGCACAATGATGTTCAGTAAGTATTGACTACCTGGCACTAAAGGGTACTCTAGCATGAAATCGTCTTCCTAAAGGAATAAGTCACAGGATAGGCCACTTTTGATTGGGAATTGAAGGTAAACTCTAGAAAACAGTGGGGGCAGTTTGGATCTAGACTGTGGTGGGTGGCTTCTGGAGTCGCACCTAGCAATGCAAATATATTCATGGAAGGAAAGGAAGGAAGAGAAAAAGTCCTAAAATGGAGGAGGTGGGCTTCTAATGGAAAGATGAGAGAGTGCCGAGACACACCCTACCCTGAGTAGGAACATGGGCTCTGACACCTGTTAGTCCTGCATTCAAATCCTAATTTTGTGGCCTTAGTGAAGTTGCTGAAGCGCTCTGGGCCTTAGTTTTCTCATTTGCAAAATGTGAACAAAAATACTTCACTTCAAAGCTTATTATGTGAGCCAAGGATATTTATATTTACATATAATACAAATACAACTCTCAGTATAGTGCCTGGAAACATGATAAATGCACAGTAAGAAGTAGCTATTAATCATACTTTATCATTTTGCCTAAACCTCAATATTCTTGAGAATTTTCTAATATTTATAACACTGTGCCTTGTAGATTCTTAAAAGTTTCTTCAATGAATCAAAAAATTCTGGCCTAAGGATAGACTATTTAAAATGTAATTTGACTTTCTGGAGAAAAAAAAAAAAATAGCCGAGATTTCGTATTTCCTTTTCCATTCAGGGATGGAAAAGGTTTTTCTTGGCAGGTTTGTCCTGAAACCATGAATATGAAATAAAAATAGATGAATTTGTTTTCTCTTGGATTTGGGATGCTTGTGGTAATCATAAAGAGTAAACAAATATATGCAATATCTTTTCTTTCAAGATACGGTATTATACATGTGGAAACCATTCTTCCCCCGCCTGTTGCAGGGTCATGGTACGCCCTCTGGTGGCCTGTCTTTTTATGGCTTCCCCTGCCCTGATAAGCAAACTGTTCGAGGTACTCACTTCTCTCTTCAACCAAGAAGAGGATCCACAGTTCAGGGGCAGCTTTCTACAGTTAGAGCCCTGGAAACGACCAAGTCAAGGTTGCTCCTATGGTTTCCTAAGGGGTGATTGCTTTGCATGTGCACATTGCCAAGATGCATGTGCTTTTTCAAGAGCACATTTCAGACATATGTCACCCTGTGCCTGTCTTGATCTCTCTGGCCAGAAACGAGGCCAGTAAGGAAGAGGTGGTGTCACGATGGAAAACACTTCTGGGGAACTGGGCCAACTCTATGTTGTGGGGACCTTGCGTACCACGTTAGAGAGTTTAGATTAATCACCTTAACCAAATGGCCTTTGGAACAATGGGGAACTACCAAAGGGTTTAGTGCAGGTGGGTTTGAGAGGACATGGTCAGATTTATACTTTGGAGAGGTCACTCTGGCTGATGTGAAAAGAATGGATTGCAAGACAGAAAATCTTAGCGGTGGGAGGAGAGGCAAAAGGCTATTGCAGACCAGGTGGGAGATGATGGTAGCCTGGACCAGGTGGTGGCGATAGAGACAGAGAGAAGGGGGCAAATACTTAGAGATGTTTGGAAGATCTCATCACACAGGACTTGATTGCTGATTAGATGTGGAGTGTAAGGAAGAAGAAGGAGTCGAGAATGCTGCTCAAATTTTTGGCTCGGAAAACTGCGTAGATGGTGATGAAATCATTGAAACAGGAACTCTGGAAGAGGCAAAGGTGTGAGGAGTTCGGCTTAGGACATGTTCATTTAGAGGAACCTGTGGAACCTCCGAGTGGAGGTGCCAGGTTATCAGCTCTCTGATGCTCAATCTGCGGCTCTCTCTGCTGCTCCACAGCTGCTCTGTCCCCCAGGCATATCTTACGCTTTGGGATGGTGGGGAGAAGGTGCTGTCAGGGACTTGGACTTGTAGCTGGTATACATGGGCCCAAGTGGCTTGGCTGGGGTATCCCTTTTGGTGTTAGGGGAGAAATAATGTAGTGGGGGGGGCATTGGTAGGGAGGAAACCTCAATATTACAATATTCCCATTTCCAAAAGCATTTATCCACTCTAGTGACGTTGTAATTGATTCAGGTAAGTGTCATCAATGGATGCTAAAGCCAGCCTGTTTGTAAATAAACTATTAACCCAGTCTAAAAGTGTCTCCCCAAAGATTTGTATAACAAAGGATAAAGGTTTTAGAGTGAAGAAATCAAGTGACAACACCAACATCTTCCCATAAATTATTTATTATGAAGTGAAAAAGATTCCCCTAAAGTGGAGGAATCGTGTGGATACCACTTTAACCACATGATCAAGGCTAACTTCACCACTAATGGGGCAAAATGACATCAGGTGCCCCCTAATGTGATCCACTGAGAAGGATTCCGAGTGTGCCTGATTTGTAGCTCATCTAAAGGAAACACCAGACGAGCCCAAATAAAGAGGCATGCTGGAAAATTACTTGCACTGTTCAAAAATATCAATGTCAGAAAAGACAAAGGTTGAGTAACCTTTGTGTTCTGAAATTAAAGAGACTCAAGAAACATGACAACTAAGTATAGATATGAAATCCTGGATTGGGAAAACATGTTATAAAAGATTGGCAAAATGATCATGTGCAGTAATAGGTTCGTATCAGTGTGACATTTCCTAAATTTGATCATTGCACTCTGTCTTTGTTTTTAGGAGGTACCTGCTGATGTGTTTTAGATGGGAAGGGTCATGATACCTGCAACTTACCTCAAATAGTTCCTAACGATAATAATATTAATGATGTATATATTAATATATAGAGAGATAAAGCAAATAAGGCAAAATGTTAATAATTGGTGAATGCAGGTAAGAGTATACACCTTACCTGTGTTCAGTGCACTCCTTTTGCAACTTTTCTGGGGGTTATTTTTTTTTTTTCAAAATAAAAAGAAAAGAAATATATCTGTCTGACCCATACACAAGCAGAGGGGTTCTGAACACTGACGTCTCTAATCAGTGTTTCTTTTTTAAGGTCAAATATTTCAATATTGTCTTTCCTAGCCACTAAAGTCCATCTTGATGAAATGTCAAAATAGGAAACAGGTGAAGGGATAATTTCCTGCCATGCGAGGCTCTTAAGAATGTGCAGTATTTGCTGTCAATTTAAAACCTGCAGTGTTTAGAGAGGAATTTGTTTTCTTTGAAATCCAGGTACCAAAGTGGAAAGCTCCCAATGTCTAAAGAGCAGCTGGAACAAGAACTGCTGCCTGCAGGGCCTCCTGTCCCCCCAGCCACGTGTCAGTGGGCGGCTCTGGAACTAGCCAGGCTGTGTGTGCACCGGCTGTTCCTGCTGTGGGGGTGGGAGCCACTTGGACGCTCCTGTTCACAGGGCACCACCTGTGATCTTTCTCCCTGCCTAGGTGCGCACACAAGGAGCCAGGGAAGCAGAGCACTGAAATGGATCTTTTGAGGCACCCAGTCCAACTCTCCCCGCCTTCCCATCTGTGGCTTTAGTCACCTCTACAGCCTCCTAACCAACTGCTCCACCAACCTCTCCTTGAGCACAGCCACTGGCTAAAACTCCTAGGCAGCCCATTTTTGAATCGCTTAAATCATCTGAATATCCTTTCTCTTAAGTGTCGGAACAAAATGCCCACTTCCATTTTTTGAGGTACCTGGTGATTTTTTTAATGCAAAAATATCAAATCAGGTTAACTAAAAATTGTGGAACACTTCAAATATTTCCAGTCAATAATTAAAAAGACATATATTTCAGACTCTTCAGCAGGGCATCTCTGTATAATGATATTCAGAAATCACAGAAATTTACATTTGAAGGGCCTTTCTTGTTCATTACCTACTGAGATATGTCCATTAAGTGGCTGTATTTTTGAAACTAAACAAATGTGGAGCAAAATTACACGCATAGTAGGCATATGTATATGTATGGATAATGTGTTTGAATGTGCATAGACAGGGCCATGGGAGGATAAATGTCAAGGGTATTTCTAGGGCATGGGACTGAGTAAGAGAAAACAGGAGGCATTTACTTTCCATCTATACATTTCATTATTGTTTGAATTTTCTTTTAAAAACAGTTTGTGCTATCTTTATCATTTAAAACGTTTTTTCTCAAAAATTAAAAAAAAAAAAAAAAAGCAGAAGAAAGAGAAATCATTTACATTGAGCCAAAATCTGATTGCCTGGAGTTTCCATTGTGTACTGCCCTCTGGACAACTTGAGCCTACTCCTTCTTGCATGTGGCACCGAGTCAGCTATCTGCTGCCAGCCCTTGAGGCCCCCATGTTTCTCTTCTCCAGGCTAAATGTCCTCGTTTCCTTCAGCTGTCTCTCTGTTGGCAGGGTTTCAAGTCTCCTCGACTTCCTGTCACCCTCCACTGAACTGCAGCATATGAAGTGGGCTCAGAGAAAAACCCATTCGGAAATTCAGGTGGCAGCTGGTCATCTGTTGAGAATTAGCAGGTCGGTGGTTCTTTGTGTCCTTGCACTAACTTGGCCTAAATTTGGGGGTCTCAGGTGCTCTATTAAAGGTGCTCTATTTCGTGCATCAGTGACGGATGGAAGCAGGTCTGCAGGACACACGTACAGTTCCTATCAGGATACCACAGTGAGCTTTCATAGCACTAATGAAAGCTGGCTGACTTACCGAAGCCAACCCAGGGCAAGAACAGCACGGCAAATGTATAAAGGAAACAGCAGGAACATTTATTCCCCCAGTAATCGGGAGCATTAACAGTGGTATAGCCAAGAGATGTTATATCAGCACATAACCAAGATGAAAGCACATGGCAAAGTGGTCAAGAGTATCAACTTCACATACTACCTGTGTGACTTGGGATGGTTTCTTAACAACTCTGTGCCTCAGTTTCTCCATCTGTAAAATGGGGACCATAGTGGACCCTACCTCATATGGCTAAGAGGAGGTTTACATGAGTTATTATTTTAAAACAGTGCCTGGCACATAAGATGTGCTACGTAAGTGTTTTATAAACAAAAAATAAATGAGGTAACTTGACCTTGATCCCATGGGTTCTGACTGCAGAGGCCAGAGGAAAGAATATAAACAAGAGGTGTGTGAGTGGATCTGCTTGGCAAATTTGAGGATTGAACTGGGCTCTGTTTAGGAAACATAACCAAAGAACAGAGTTCTATCAGCTGAAAGCATGGAAATTGTCCTTTCCTAGATTAGTGCTCTGGACCCCTGCCTGCCTTCCATTTCTTCCTTGTTAATAAAGGCTAAAACGAACCAGTCTCATTAGCACCAGGAAGACATGAATAAATTAAATGGTGGCTACACCATTTACATTATATGTTGTTCAAATTATGTTTGTACATTGTTCAAAAGTACAATGACTGAGAAGGAAATAATGACCATTCCTAGTTATTGATATTCTTTGTTTACATGAGGTCCCAGTTGTTTATTTGGGGCACACAATTGGAGGACATTTCTCTATAGTTTTCTCTCATAATGTATCACCAATTTTTGCGCATGAGGCAGATTGGATGTTTGGAGGAACCAAAGTTCTTACTATACTGAACATACCAACAAAATACAAGTTATCCTTGAGCTGAGTCTTTTCTAATTCCAAGTTCTTCCTCCATTTTCGTTAGCTTTCCCTCTGATCTAATGCAAATCTCTGAGATGGTAATGACTTTCACCCAAAACTGTGTGGATCACTCAGAATGCTCAGTGCAGGATTTTGATCTTGACACAGTGAAAAGGACACTGGCTCTGCTAATTACTTGGGGCGAGATTCTGAAAAAACATCTTTCGCTACTGAGCACGTTTCTTTATCAATCTTCATAGCATTGATTAAAATCTACCATTTCTCCTATACACAGTCATTATGAGTCTCAAATAATATTGGTAAAAGAACTTTCAAACACCAAACCTCGAGTTGCAAACTCAAATGCCTGCAGTGGCCAGGTAGGTAACATAAATGTGGGCTCGGAGGCAGGTGTACTACAATAGAGAGTGGTAGTGACTGTGACAAAGTGGGAAGTGTATATCCAGCCTAAAGACATTCAAATTCAAGGGTTTAAAAAAGTAGTACTGGGGTTTCGGGTCAGCTCCCAGTACTACTTTTTTAAATTCTCGAATTTGAATGTCTTTAGGCTGGATATGGACACACTTGTAGCTCTGACTCAGGCTGTGCAAAGGCAGTATATGTAACCTAAACGTTTGTACCCCTGTAATGTTCTGAAAATTAAAAAAAAAAAAAATAGAAAAAAAGTAGTACTGGTTAAACAATATTGGCTCCTCCATGGGCTGGCTTTGACCTACAAAACATCTATTGCAACCCTTGCAACTCGTAGAGATAAAAGGCAATATGGTATGTTAAAGTGGAAAAAAATAGATTTTGAAGTCAAACTGGCCATGTTTAAACTGGCTGTGTGACTTCAGGTAAATTTCTGAAGCTCTTTGAGGCTCAACTTCATTCACCTGTAAAAGGAAGATAATAGTACCTATCTCCAGGGCTGTTGTAAGGATTTTAGAACAATGAAAACCTATTACCAACAATTATTAATTAAGGAACATCAAACCTCTCTTTACAAACAGTCTGCCCACTTTATCCCAGAGAGCTCACAGAGGCACTTCTCCCCACCCCCCCACCGCCCAGTTTATTCTTTTCCAGAGTGTCGAGGTGTCCAAGTGTGTGCTGCAGTTATTACTAGAAAGATAGATGAACCTGGAGGGAGACTGCCAGGATTCTGTGCTGCATTGGCTTCGTCTTCATGTTATCCTGCACCCTGAGACCTGGCCCTCAGCCTTCCAGCCCAGCAGTGAACTTCATTACAACACTCAGGAATGAGAAGACACACAGTAATGAACTCACATGAAGTTCACGTGCAATTGATGCATGAAGCAGAATGTCTATGTATTTTTTTCTTAAGAGCGGGTGTCAATCTCTAGGTGGAACTATTTACACCCCTAAACCAAGGCAACCCACTCTCAATATTAGACCAAAACACCGAGGACATCTCACCTGGCCTCCCTTGTACTGCCTACGGTTGATTATAGTTTTTACTTGCTTTAAAATTTTTTTTTAAATGTGGTATGTTTATGAAGGCAAAAGTAACAATAAGAAAAAAATAACTACTTTTTCTCTGAGTTTAGAACCAGACTTTAATTCCTGTTTCAGACTGTCATGTCCACAAGGAAATGAGGAATATCCTCCCATAAACTGCTTCCCTCATGATTTCTTTCAGATGCTTCAAAATATTTAGAAGTTTTAGGTCTTTCTTTGGCCGAAGTCCGGTTTAGGTCAGATATTTTCTCTGTGCCTGAGTCCGTGGTGGTGCAGGGAGAACAAACAGTGGCAGGAATCTAGTCCAACTGAGGTTGCCAGATTTAGCAAACAAAATTTGAATTTTAGATAAAAATGAATAAATTTTTAGTATAAGTACATCCCATTCAAATCGGCAATATCTATAATTTATGGGACATACTTATACTACCAAATTATTTGTTGTTTACCTGAAATTCAAATTTCACTCTTTTTATTTGGCCATCTTAATTCCAACCCACAAGGTATAAGTCACTTGTCAGAGGCCTCACAAATGCATAGGGAGAGAGAACCCTCTCTCTCGTTCGCGTCTGGGTGCGTGCAGGTTGAGGAGGGATATTTGATTGGGGACTGATTTCTGATAGGTAAAGCCTGAGTCCTGGGCCTTCCCCAGGGCTGGAGAAACATCCACTAGACCTCTATGTCCTTCCAGCCAGCTATCCTACCAGCATCTGGGGTGGAGCTTTCAGAACAGGTACAAAGCGGTTGTAGAGATAAAATATAGTATTAATATATTGGGAAAATCAAAGAGACAGTGTCAAACAGGATATAGAAATAATTTATCTGGAAAATCAGAGTTATGTGTGCAATGATTATTCATGGATGGAAATAGTTTGAGGGACAATCTCCCCTCCTCCTATCATTTGACAAAGGGGGAGACAGAGACTCACAGAAGTTTCCTTTTTGGAATGAGATGGAAGGGTGTGTGTCTGTGTGCATGAGTGAGTGTGTGTGTACAGTAGTAGCAGTAGTAATAGTAGTAGTAGCAGTGGGAGGAGGAGGGGGAACAAGAGGAGGAGGGGAACTGAGGCAAAAATACCGGAAATACAACTACCTTTCCACTACACCTATCTCACCACAAGATTGTGGGGTTCTAGAAATTTCTTTTCTATAACTTTTTTCAAAATTACATAAATAATACAGATTCCTTGGTAAAATCTCAGAAATATATACAAACAAAAAGAAAAATCTCTTCCAGGAATCCAACTTGCAGATATTATTACTGTTAACATTTTAGCGTGTGGAGAAAGTACTTTGGTTTGGACGGCCAGCGTCTAGTCTGCCTTCTTCAAGGAGCCACGCCACAGTTTGCTCTGGGGACAGACCCTCAATTAATGGAAAATCCTTTCTGATGAGACTGTCAATCCAGATGATTTCACATCCTCTGCTGGCAAAGCTGCAGGTAAGTGACCACGGTATGATTTCAGTCTCTGGATAAGTGAGCCTCAGAGACCAAGCGTTCTGGCATTTCTTCATCCTGAGAGTGGAAAATCCTTCATTAGATCGGCCATGATCTCCCACCACCCAGCCACCTGGAGCAGCTCCAGGGCCTGGGCCTTCTGAGAACTAATTCTCCAGATTTTCCTTCAATTTTAACATGGCAAAGTGATTGCATTGATGGTCCCAGTTAGTGGCCTCCACTTCCATGCCCTGTGCAAGAGGTGGAGTTCCATCAGGACCTGAGTCTAGCTCCCCACCTGTTGAATCCGGGATGCGTTGTGACTCACTTTAACCAACAGAATGCAGGGGAAGTGACAGTGTGTTGGTTCAGAGTTTCAGCTTCCAGAGAGCTGTGTGCTTCCATTCTCTATCTTGCAACTTTGACTCTGCTGTAAGAACAAGACTAGCTTAGGCTGCTGGAGGAAGACAAACCATTTGGAGGACAGCCCAGGGACCTCAGCCAACTCTCAGAAGCAGAACCACCTGGTGGACACACAGCTGCCCTCAGACACATGAGGAAGACCAGCTTACATCATGGAGCTAAATAAAGTGATTTTTTTTAAGCCACTAAGTTTGGAGTGGTTTGTTACGCAGCAACAACTTACTCATACTTCTATGAACTTCCACAGCCTTCTAGTAAATTCCTTTTCTTGTGAATTTGTGTGGCTGCAAACAAAGAACTCTGATTGACACTTTCTAACTAGTCTCTCATTCTTTTAACAAAATGTGATCATAGCACTCATCCTCTTTTGTAATCTACTTTATTTCACTTTGCAACTAATTTTGAGCATCTTTTCCTAACAATAAATTGGGCATGGTAAAGAAGGGACAATCTCCCAAATGCCATTTCTGAGCCTCTGCCCAGATCAGGTTTCATCATGACGTTATGGTCATTGGCCAAAATACCTTTCTTAGGTAAGCCTCGCATAATCTGTTCTGTAAAGCAGGAAGTGCCGTTAGCCTGTTCCTCAAGAAGACTATTGGACAGAACAATACATTTTCACAGCTTGATGATCACAAGAAGGACACAGTCATGCTTTAAATGTGCTTGAGAATATTAACGTTTCCAGATATTTCTTTCTCTTTGGAGAGAGAAGGCAATAATTTCATTCTGAATGTTCTTCTATTCTTTTCAAATGTATAAACATGTGGATGGAGAGTACAGGAAAGAGATAGCTCTTCCCCATAATGATTTTATTTTCTGACCTAAAACTGAGTGACTGGAGTTCTCCAGTCTCTTTTTTCTGGTCATTGTATTTCTATCATCCTTTCCCCCCCCCCCCAAAATGGTGGCTTTAACTTGGAATATTGTTTTTTTGGCATAGTAGGGAAAGGGGAGAGTGCAACACTTGCCCAATAACCCTAGTTTTTATGCTAATGCAAATACATTAATATTTTCCAAGAAAAATGACTATTTGTCAAAGGATCCCCTGCAAAAATCTGCCCATGTTTCTTTTGGGAGGAATTTTCTGAACGCCTTATCTCCTTTGGTCCTTTCCAACAAGCTGCACAACTGGAAGTCTATTCTTACCTTGATTGCTTTTCCTTTGGATTTAATTTTTTGCTGATAATAATAATGTCTATGGCATTTATCGCATTTAATCCTCACAAAAACTCCACGAGGTTGGTATTGTTATTATTCCCCTTGGAATAAACTGAGGCTTAGAGAAGGCAATGGTGGAAGGTCCCATTTACTTTGCACAGAGCTGGTAAACTCTGTCAAACTCGCAAACCTCAAAATGCTTTACCTTGGTGTTATAAGGTCTCAATCTCTATGGAATATTAAATAAAACATAGACATCAAAAAAATTAAATCATGAAAGTATGGGTTAAATCGTTTTTTAAAGTGGGAAACAATAAGTGCTCTTAATGAGTTTCCTTCCTGTCCTCAGAGGGGATGATGTTGAAATCCCTGTCTCTTTCCGCCCTACGCAATTTCCCCAGGCTTCCACACAAGCCTGAAGGGGGCAGGAGAGCATGCAGTGTCTCCATGAATTAGCCCACAGGGGACTCTGGTACAGAACCTCATTCACAAAGTGGAGAAACGTTAGCAATAGTACTGCAAACAATTGCTTAGGTATTTGACAGTGAGCAAGAATATGAGACATTTAGAACACACTGGCTCTCATTTTTAAAAAAGGATTTCAGCTGAAGAGGGTAAATACTCAAGAAAAACACAAAAGTACCTATAAGAAAACCAGAACTAAGAATTATAGTACATTCTATAGATCAGCACTGTCCAACAGAACTTTCTGTAATTATGCAAATGTATTATATCTGTGCCATCCAATATATGGTATATCCAATATATTTTACAATACATGTGGCTGCCTGGCCACATATGGCTACGGAGTATTTGAAATGCGGCTAGTGCAATGGAGGAACTGATTTTTCAATTTTAATTAACCTTAATTAACTTAGTTTGCTTTAATTAACTGAAATTTAAATAGCCACATGTGGCCAGTGGTTACAGTACTGGACAGTACAACTCTAGATAACCACAGAAGTCTGGTGAAGCCGGTCAGGGAAGGTCTCATCAAAAAAATACATTTTGAGCAGCTTTTGAAATGGGGTAGGGAGGGGAGAAGATGAATTGGATTGACAAAGAAAGGAGGAAAGGAAAAAAAAAAGAGCTTTGTCCTAGTGCAAGGCCTGAGGTCATAGATTCAAATGCCTATGGCAGGGACCACGAGGTACTGCAAACAAGGGAAATATGGTGGGGACATGTGGTGGGGGCTTTGGAGAATTAGAGACCCTACCCCCATCTAAAGTGACAGTCACCAGTCAGCTTCCATTATTGCCATACAGAAATGCAGACCTAATGCTGACTATCTTCTTATTTTTTGAAAAAAGTCAGAAACTCAGATTGCTATGTTAATCAGTAGTCCCCACCTTTTTGGCACCAGGGACCAGTTTCACAGAAGACAATTTTTCCACACAGTGGGTGGGGGGAGGGGAGGCGGAGCTCAGGCGGTGATGTGAGCGATGGGGAGCGGCTGTAAATAGAGATGAAGCTTTTCCATCGCCCACCACTCACCTCCTGCTGTGCTGCCTGGTTCCTAACAGGCAGGCCCAGGATTTGGGGACCGCAGTGTTAAGTCACCTAATTTTAAATCTCGGCAACGGTATTGGTCAGTGTGGACTAAATGTTTTCAGCAGACACTGTGGGTGCCTCAGATCCACTGGGCATTCACTTCTGCGGGTGAAGCTGCCTACTGCGACTGCCTTCCGCTCTGCCGAAGACACTGCACACACGTGGCCGCACGCAGGGCAGGCCGGGAGTGCTGAAGAGTTAATGCCCTTGGAAGCAGCTCTCACCCAATGAGAGACATAGAGGTAGTAAATACACGCCCCAATCTCAGTCAGAGCGGCTCTGAGGTACACTCTGTGTTGCCTCCCAAGTGCCTTGCATGGCCTGGCTCCTGCTGCCCACAGCAGAAGTGGGTAGAAAATAGTGCCATCCATTGGCTTCCCTGCCTTCCCCACTCGCCTGCCTAGTGATATTTCCTGAGATCAGCTCCAATTCAGGTCTCAGAACCTGGTTCTGGAGAAACCTAAACCAAGACACCCGTTGTAGCAAACAATCTCAAAATCTCTGTGGTGAACACAATGACGTTTCAAGCTCACTCATGTCACAGTGCAACGAGGGTCATTGTGGAGACTTTGTCCCCTCACTGGGGGAGCCAGGCTCCTTTCATTGCCTGGCTCTGCATCCTCTAACACCTGTTCCTTCTCTGCACTCAGTTGTAGATGGAGAAAGAGAACATGGAGGATGGGAGAAGGATTTTTACTGGCAAGGCCTAGAGACAGTGACCAGCACCTCTGCCCAAACACCACTGGCAGAGCTCTGCCCTGCAGTCCCTCCTACCTGCTGGGGGAGCTGGGAAGGTAGCACACCTGTGCACCGGTTATAAAAGGAAACGTATTTGGTGAACACATCGCAGTTCCTGCTGCTGCAGCTTATTTAGATTTTGGAAAAACACTGTCCAGGCCAAAGAAGCGTGCCTGTGGACCGGAGTCAGTTTGTGGACCCCCAGTTTGGAACCTGTGGCCCAGATATTATTCCCCAGAACTTTGAAAAAAAAAATTGCTAGCAACTCAGCCAATGAGTTCTTAACTCATATAGAAACAAGTGTGCCACATTTTACCCAATTGTGGTAAAATAAATGTATGGAAATCGAATCAGTTTTCCACTGAGTTTATAATTTCAGGGAGAACATAATAATTTCATTTCTGATACGTTTTACATGAGCCATGGCTCCTTAACGAGATAGCCGTTACTCAATTCATTCTCTGTGAAGTGACTATCTATTGGCAAAAAAAGATTACGTAAATGTAGCCCCACTCCCACCTGTCTTCCACCTCTCTCCCCCACATTCCCTGCACTCCAGTCATGCTGTTTGTTTCTCAAACTTGCCAAACTTCTTCCCACCTCAAGGTCTTTGCAAATGCTGTTCCCTATTCCAGGAATGTGTTGCCTCTCTCCTCTCTCCTCCCTGCCTCATTCTTTACCCACCTGGCTCCTGGGTATCTGTCAAGTCTTGCTAAAATGTTCTTTCCTCACAGAAGCTTCCATTGACCACCCAAAACCAAAGTGGCTTTCCTCCGCACACCATGATTCTCGCTCCTTCCCTCTGTTACAATTTGGAACCAGGTTTCCCGTCTCCGCCAAAGACTGATCACTCAGCTCAGTGTCCGGGACGTTGCAGGTGCTCAAAAGGTATCTGTTGAGTAAATAAAGGAATACCAAGAAAAGTCCGTAGCTTTAAAGAAGTTTGTGGGGATACCTTTTATAATTAAAAGAATGTCTCCCAATCTGTTTTGAAAGTTTAGTTAAACTTCATCGGAATTTAAGAGAGAGGAGTATTTATATATTGAATGCTACCTGAGGCAAAGAAATAAAATAAAAATCCTCCCTTTATCCTAGAAATCCCTGAATTTATTCTCTTCCAAAACTAACCTAGGTAAAACTCAATGTGATCATTTATGTCAACAAGGGTGAAGGGATGAAAGGCTTTTGAAAAAGTGAAAGTGATATTACAACATAAAGTGTTCATTCCTAGAAGCATCATTGGCCTAAAAAAATCTAACACGTTGCTCAGTGGGAAAAAAAATAGGCATCAACCTTGATTCTTCCCTTTTTCTCCACCCAGCCCCTCCAATCCATCCTCCATCATTCTGAGTGGTACTCCCAGATAGCGCACGTTCACCTCTTACCTGTTCCACTTTTGCCCAAGATGGTATCACTGCAAGCTGCCGGTGCATAATGAAGCTGTCTATCTAAGAAGCACAGTTACTTGTTTAGTTAGGGAAGTGATTTTTGGTTTTGGGGTTTTGTTTGGAAGGGATTTGTTGCCAACTGGTAGAATTTGAAAGTGTTTTCCCTGTGGGAGGCAGATTCGGAAATCTGGCCTGCTAAGACTCTTTTGGAAGCTGAAACTAATTAAAATATTTATTTTAGCCCCTGTAGCTAAGACGCGGCAGGGGAGACAGCCCAGCATTCATTTTTATGAAGGTGTAATTATATCCACTAACCTCTTGTGTACCACGTTCAGCATCTGCCCCAGGGCTGCCACACCTGTTCGAGCACCTGCCCGGTATGTGAGTACTTGCTGGAACAGTATTTAATGCCTTACCTCAGAGCACCCAGGGTCACCCACCTTTACCTGAGGACAACAGAGCCTTGTTCCACCCTTCCTTACCTATAGACTCACCTCTGAGTGAAGTACTTTCCCAGTTTCACCTTTAATGAGATATGCAAAGCTGTGTAAAAGAGAAAAAAGAGGAGAGAGAAACGAAAAAGTAATTGAGAGTCATTTTTTTTAATCACAGAGGTTGACAAAGATACAAAAATATGTAAGAGTCCTAGGTACTTCCTGCGTGCTTACAAACTCCTTAAAGAAGTGCAAAGCCACAATACAAGACAAAGCCAATGTAAACATTTACTGTTTCGAATGGTGAAAACTAGTAATGATGCCCCTTCTGAATACCCACCACGACTAAGGATGGGCTAGGTGCCTTCCTCACATCGTCACGTGACTTCTTGCTGCTCTCCACCATAGAAGAGCGTATGAATATTTATGAATATTTTATTATATTTATTATTTAATATTTATTAAATACTTATGAATATTTTACAAATGAAAAAACTGGGGTTCCAAGAAGCTCAGTGACTTGGGAAGTAGAAATGGGCGGGCCAAGAGCAGACTTGGAGGTCACGAAGACATGGCATGAGTCCCGGCTGTGCTACTGACCAGCAGGGAGGTTTTGGGCACAGCACTTAATCTCACTAAGCCTTCGTGTTGTCACCTATAAAAGGGAGGTGGTGATAGCTAATGAGCTACCTTACATGTGAAGCTGCAATGAGCCAACACGCATAAAATGCCTGGCGCATCACCTAGCAAACGAGACGTGCTGAATCGCGGTTTGCCACCGTCCTCCTCAAAGACCACACACGGCTAGCAGGTGGTAGAGGCAGGCTGCCAACTCTGGCTGTTTTATTTTGCTCATAAAGCTTCTGTACATTCCATTTGCAAAAACTGAATTCAGAGGAAATAATTGGAAATAGAAAAGAATGGACAAGAGAGAACACAAGAACTGGAAAGAGACAGAGCCGCCCCTCTGTCTCCAGAACCTACCCTATGTGGGTCCTTTGCCTCCCACCTCTGGCCCTGGAAGAAAATCTGTTGGGTGAACTCTGAAGTATTAAACATTTGGTTGTTTATCAAGAGAAGAGACTTTGTAAGCCTTCTAGAATTCCCGGCCTTGATTGTGAAAGAAATTACAATGTGTATATTGTTGCAGGCCAACTCCCCATTTGCCTCCCCCAAGACTGCCTTTTCCCACACTGTCCCACCCTGACCCTCATTCTCGTCCTTCTCCACCTCTTGACATTGGCCTCGTTCTTCAACGGCCAGCTCAGACCCCACCACCTCCCCATGCTTCTGGTCTCCCCGTTCTCTGGATGCTGAAACATTTATTTTTAGTTAAACATTTAATTGATTTCTCTGTTTCATATGGACTCCTATCCCCCCAAATAGACTATGTACTTCCTTTGTCTCCTACATAGGGATTGATTCTAAGTTGCAAACCTAGGAGGTTCTAAATAGATATGTGCTTTGTAAAACTTCTTGTTGAGAATTGGACTGATTGTAGCATTTCTGAAACACCCACCTGGTAGTGAGGACCCAGCTGAGAACTTGGCACAGAAGTTTGATGCTGGTCCCCACCCTCAAGGTGCTTTCCTCTCTAAGGAGAACAAAGCTCACAGCATTTATACCTGGGAGGCACTGTAGCAAAAGTTAGCATCATGGGCTCTAAAGCTAATGTCTTTTTATTTTCTTTCCTTTTCTTTTTTTTTCCCCTAACTTTTCACTTTATAGATGATCCCTTGCTTTTCTTGACAGTATAATGATCTAACAGTGGTACCTACTTCATGGGGTCTTTGTCAGGTTTAAACGAGATAATGCAAGTAAATCTCAGTGCAGAGCCTGGCATATAAGAGCACAAAGTTAGCTACAGGTAGATTTAGAAATGAGAAAAGCAATTGTTCAAATGCCAGGGTGGAACAACAAACATATTAAACTTAAGAGGCTCACTTGGACACATACCAGGGACAGCTGAGCTGCTATCAAGCTATTTTTGACATTGGGCTCATTCTTATGAGGCATTTTATGCTAAATACATAGTTCACAGTAGAAAGAGACACTTCTGCGCATGCCAGGTTCCATGCAGTGGGGCAGGGGAGAGGGCCTAAGAAAAGGAAAGGCCCTCACTTCTGGGCCTGGGAAGTTCCAGGTGGAAGGTGACTCTGAAAGTCACGGCTGTCTATTGCCCTCTCCTACCTGAATCACAGTAAATTGGAGACACATAAATTGGTGGAGTTCTAAGCAGTGAACCTGGAGGAGTTTTGTTGCCGTGTGTCCTGGTGCAAGGAGAGTGTAGGGCTGAGTACGCTGGCCTGCAGTGGAACCTCCCACAGAGGTCCCATTCCAACACAGGCAACATTTCCTTTTTCTGGGGCTACTCTGAGGGCAACTAGCATGCAGATTGGATATTGCTAAGCCGAAATCCTTTGGCCTCAGAGGCATCTTGTGAGGCGGCAGACTGGCTTAATGAGCAGTTGTGTTCAAGTTTGGCAAGGGGGGAGCGGATTAGCTCTTTGGGAAATGGCTTTGGCCCACATAAACATGCTCTGCTAAAGAAGCTCAAGGAGTCCTTTGAACAGGTATTGACTTGGTTTCCAGCTGTTGCCGGTCCTGTGGGAAGTACCCATAACTCTAAAGGGCAGCTCCCCTGGCCACTGCGTTTAGAGGAAGGGCGCCACAAATAGCAACCAGGGGATCTGGTTCAAAGGCTCCTGTTCCAAATTTGCCCGGGCGCGGTGGCTCATGCCTGTAATCCTAGCACTCTGAGAGGCTGAGGTGGGAAGATCGCTTGAGCTCAGGAGTTCAAGACCAGCCTGAGCAAGAGCAAGACCCGGCCTCTGCTAAAAATAGAAAAATTAGCCAGGTGTGGTGTCATGTGTCTCTAGTCCCAGCTACTTGGGAGGCTGAGGCAGGAGGATCCATCACTTGAACCCAAGAGTTTGAGGTTGCAGTGAGCTATGATGATGACACTGCTCTCTACCCAGCATGATTGAGTGATACTCTGTCTCAAAAAAAAAAAAAAAGAGTTCCAAATTCAACTAGTGTTTTTGGTGAACTTGGTTAAGGGTGGGGTTGACACCTGCCAACAGGGTCCCAGGTTGATCCTATTAATATGCATCCCTGCAGCTGGGAAAGTTACAGCGCTAAGTTGCACTTGGTTGAACTATGCCTTTGAATGTGATCATCCTCCTCGCCTGAATGAACATAAAAGAGAAACACCTGCAATTACAGATTCAGCAGAAGGATGTGTTGAAATACATTGAGGAAGCTTTGCAGGCTCAACAATGACGAGCTGAAACTCTATGAGGAAGGTGATAAGGTAGACATCCTAATAATAATAACTAGACAGTGAGCACTTCCTGCATACATACGTACTCTGTGCCAGGCACTGTACCCAAGCCCATAGCTGTATCATGTCAGCATCTTTGCATCACTCTGTGAGGTAGGCACTGTGATCTTCCTTTACAGTTGAGGTGCCCGAGGCACTGAGAGGTCAGGTGCCTGCCTGGAGTCACACAACCAGAAAGTGCAGAGGCAGGACTTGAACGTAGATTGGCCTGGTTCCAACATTCTGGTTCTTTCTACCAAGCTGCCACTGTTAGTCATTAATGCAGGCTTCATTGACACAGGTAGAGCTGGGTGTAGGGAAATGTACAAAATCCCCAGGGGCACAGAAAGAAGTATAAAATGGACTGTGCTTGCAATATAGTTCCAAAAAAAATAAAAAACAATGAACCATTTGTGCAGTTACTAATTGGATTAGAATAAGGGCCACCTCCCAAAGAAAACAGTAATGCTTCTGAGGGTGGAGACCACATCTGCTTTCCTATACAGAGTGCTTTGCTCAAAGGCCTATACCTAGTCTCAAGTAATGGTCCCAGGGCCACTCCAAACTAGCTCAGTGCCTTTGGGAATTAACTCGCCTCTTTGGCATTCAATTTCCTAATATACAGAAAAGAAATAATAAACATTAAGTTTAGTATGGCCTGGCCTACTTCCCAAGATTCAATGGAGATCAAATGAAGTAATAGTATAATAGCGCTATAAAACACTGTAAAAAAATTTCTTTAATGAGCTTTATTCCTTGGAAGTGCTGCAGAAAATGGGGGAAGTGGATGTCCCTGAGGGCTGAGTGCTTGGGGATGACTTCATGGATGAAGGGAAAAAGGAAGCAATAGAATCTCCTGGATTCCAGAGCCTTAAACTGGTTAATTTTCATTCTATTATAGATCATGATTATGTTTGAAAACCTGGGGCAGGGCATGAAGGATGAGATAGAGAATTCTCCCTAGCTTTGGGTTCAAGGGTCTCCTTTTCCAGTGAAAGTGGCATCCACTTTTCCTTCCTGTGAGCTTTGCTGTCTTCCTTCTCTTCTTGGCAATGCATGCCTATGAAGTGATATTTCTTAGAAGCAAGGTAACATAGCAGTGAAGAACAGCATCTGGATTGGGACTCCTGTTATTGAGACAACTTTTTTTATTATTATTATTATTCTAAACCTCAATTTCCTCAGCAGAAAATAAGACAATCATAAGAGTACCAATCTTAGAGGGTTATTGTAATTTTTTACTTAAGATAATTCCCGTATGGAGCTTAGCCTAATGGCTGGAAAATATATGTAGGCCATTGTTAATATACATGTATAGTTATAATTACTGTGTTGTTCCTGTTTTTCTTCTACCAGTCTCATCCCTAGATACACTTCTTGTCAAAGTTCAATATCCTAGAAAGAGATTTTAAGGCCTTGGAACAGGTTAGTAAAATCAATAAACCAAAAGTTGCTAAAAAGTTATAAGACAAGAAGCCAGAAGCATCACCCTCCCTGGATCCAGGTTTTTCCCCAGTAGTCTAAATTGAAAAACATAAATTAGGGCAGAGATAATATGCTTCATAAGATTATGAATAAATAACATGTAAAGGATTTTTAATTCTATAGCCCTGCTGAGAGCATTGGAGAAAGCACACCTTTTGTGAGGCACTCACTATCATTTGCTCTTTGTTACCTTAAATTTCTAGCCTTGTGGAAGCTCAAAGTCAACCCCCAAGCATCCTCAGAACCGAAGCACACTTTGAACACTACAGTCTTCTAAACTTTCCTGATTCAAGCTGCAAAGGCCATGAATTTCTTCCAACAAAGAAGCTGAAGCGAAAGAAGAAGGAACTTCAACAAATGTGTCTATTTGTGTTATCTCTTTAAACACTTTCAGGGTTTATATTAATAGGTTCAGGGAAAGTTTTTCTTTTAGGGTAGAGTGGAAGGAAAGAAGACGGGGAAGCTAAAAAGCATTCTTAGGTTTCCAGAAGCAGTGACGGAAAATCCCCACGCGAGGGACTTCCTTTCCCTCTAGAAAAATAATGCTCCTGAAGTTCCCAGGGAGAGCCCCGGCAGACGAGTGTCAATCATTCCATCCTCCCTTTAGTTAGTCGAGTCACTGGAGCTTAAAGAAGGGGAAGTAAACTCAAGTACACATCCTGGTAACCTCTAGCCGCAGGTCAAGTTCCACTAAGGTCAGTTAAAAATGACCAAAGATCCACCCCTTTGAAGAACCTCGGGACAACAATTTTGTCCCAAGAAAACTGCCCAGATGCAATCTAAAGTAGTTCCAGACACCTCTTGATGTGTATGGCGTTTCCTCGAAACCAGCAACCCTCCGAAAAAGGTCACAGGACAGAAGAAAGTGGAGAATTCTGTGGTGAAGTTGAAGCAGACATCGCCTTTCTGTTCCACAAGAGACTCACCCTCGGGCTGCACAGGGAAAGGTCGGAAATCCCAGGGCAGCAACTTGGAAGTCCCACCTGCTACGTATTTGCCTGAGCATTCTAAGGTCGTGTAGGTACTTGTCCTTCTGGGTGTGTAGGTTAACCTTGTTCCCTTTTTGGGTGGCATTTCTTGTTTCATTTCTCTTGCTCATCTCCCTTTCTATTTCATAATTATTTTCATTCACCGTGCGACACTTTAAGAAGAGAAAACCTTTGACTAAGGGATGATGCTGGAAGAACCTTCAAGCCACAAACACAGGATTTAATCTCACGTGGCAGGACACCTGTCCCCCTTCTCAGACTGCTTATTCTGCATTGATTTGTCTACCAGCGTCTTTTCTGATGAGGCGTGTAGCCCAGCATGGCTTCAAAGAATCTCGCAGCAGGCAGATCAAGCTTTCTTTTAATTTTTTAATGTTATTTTTAATTGACAAGTAATAATTTTATCCACATATGTATGGGGTACACTGTGATGTTTCAATACGTATATACATTGTGGAATGATCAACTCAGGCTAATTAACATATCCATGACCTCGCATACTTCTTTGTGGTGAGAACTTTTAAAATCTACTCTTTTAGCTATTTTGAAATATGTAATACATTACTGTTAATTATAGTCACTATGGTGTGCAATAGGTTACCATATCTTACCCCTCAAATAAAGCTTGGAATCCTATTGTTGCCACAGAATAGTGAGTGACCTCGGGCCAGTCACTTAACCCCTCAAAACCTCAATTTCCACATCTCTAGAGTTGAGACTGTCATAGTATCCACCCCACAGGAATGCTGGGAGGGTCACGTGGTTTCATAAAGGCTCAGTAAGTCCTAACTCCTACTATAGTATTTTATTGAGGGCTCATGGAACCAGACGCCTGAGAGAGAGAAGATGAAATGGGAGAGCTTAGCATTTCATGACAACTTGAACGTGATCTGCATATTTCCTAAAAATTATAACACTTAAGTGGCTTCAGTGTCCCCAAGATAATATGTTTTGGGGAGGGTAAGATAAGAAATTATCATCCCGAACCACAATATCCTACCTTCTGGCCCCAAATTCTTAACTATCCTCCAGTTCTTACTTCAATCTCACTAGGGTGGCCCCACGGTCTCTGCTTTGGGTCCCATATTCTCCCACCTTCCGAGAAACGTGACATGTACCAGTTATCCCTTCTCTCCTCTCACCTAGGTCTATCCTATCAGTAACTAAGCCCTGAGCCACTCTAGGCCTTTCCATATTAAAAAATAATAAGAAAAGGGCCATCTCTCCTCTCCTGCTACTTCTCCATTTTTCTCTTTTCTTTCAGAGCCAGTCTCTTAACAAATTACGTACTCATTCATTGCTGCCATTTTTTCCCACCTGACTCACTCCTTAGCCCGTTATGATCTGGTTTCTAGTCCAGAGATACTACCAAGAGCCCTCACTGAGATCTCCAGTGGTCTCTGTGTTGTTAAACCCAAAAGCCTTTTTCAGTCCTCATCTCACTGACCCCTCATGGACATTGGACTTGGTCCCTCTTGCTTGAACTCCCTTGGCTCTGGGACATTACATCTTGGTTTTCCTGTCACCTCTCTGGCTTTTATTCTTTTGTATCCATTTCTGGCTCTTTCTCTTCCTCCTTTCATTAAATATTGAAGTTCCCCAAGTCTCAGTCGTAGACCCTCTTCTTACTCTGTGGACTCTCTCCAGGCAATCATTGTCTATCAGGATTTCAATTAGGTGATGCCAATTTACATCTCCAGCACAGACCGCTCCTCTGTGTTCCAGATCCAGGTGCCCAACTACTTGTTTACTACATCTCCATTTGGAGGGCATGGCTCTTCAACTTGTCCACGACCAACTTCATGATCCTCCCCAGCAACCTGCCCCCTTCCTTTATTCTCTGTCTCAATGAATGGCATCCGTATCATCCAGCCAGCAGGTATCATCCCTGATGCCTTCCTCTCCCTCATTCCCCATCCTAATGCATCGCCGAGGCATGCATATTTCTTTTACGTTTTAAACGTCTCTCAAAACAATCTTACTTCCAGTATTTCCATAGTCATCACCCTAATCTATGCTGCCATCACATCTTTTCTCTCTTCTTCTGGGCTGCCTAACCCCATTCCTTTCTCTGTATTGCAGCCAGTAATGTCCTGTCCTTCCCAAAACTTGCCAGTAGCTTCCTATTGATCACAGGAAAATGTCCAAAATCCTTAATATAGTGTGGCAAAGACTGCCTTTCCAAAATATCCATTTTCTCTTTCTTCCTCACAAAAAACTTTCATTATTGGGATGGCAATATCTCTCTCACACACACAAAAAGACATTTTCTAACCTCTCTTACAGAGAGGGATAATCTATGACATATAAGCAGAAGTTATTAAATGGAGTAACTGAGAAAGTCCTTTCACCCTTGCCCTTTTAGTTCTTCATGCCTGGAATATGGATGTGATGACTGGATCTCCAGCCTCCATCTTGAGACCTTGAGGGTGGAGTCTAGAACTAGAGATGGTAAGGCGGAAAGATGGAAGGATCCTGATGACTTGGGAGAACCACCATACACGACTTGACTTTCTACTTCTGGGCTTCTTCTATGTGAAAGAACAAAATCCTTATACATTTAACCTCAGGGCAGTTGGATTTCTGGCACTAGGAGTAGAACTCAGTTTCTAATTGACACACACAAGATTTGTAAGGCCCTACATCGTGTGGTCTCTGCTCTACTTCCCAAGCTGCTTCTTACCTGACTCTCACCTGTATGTTCTTCAATGCAGCAACATTGGCCTGCTTTTAGTTGTCCAAATGCACCAGGCTGCCTTCCTGCACAGGGCTTTTCTGTCTGTAGGATTTTCCTGCCCAACCCCTCATCCTCCAGCCCAACCTATCTGACCATTACTCATCCTTCCGATTTCAGGTAGAGCAGGACTTTCTTAGAGCAGTCCTCCTGGACTTCCTTCTTTTCCTCTTCACTCCTTCCTCCCTCCAATCTAGAATAGGTTCTTTTGTTATGTGCTGTCACGGAACGATATTCTTTTGCTTCAGAATACTTTTCTTAGGTTTAGTAATTTGACATTCATTTATGTAATTACTTTATAAATATCTGCCTCCCCTATTAGATTTAAACTTCATGAAAGCAAGGGACATGTGTGGTTTTTTTTTCAACATTTTATTCCCAGCACCTGGCTGGGAATGGCAACTTGGTATATATTCTGTGTCTAATAAATAACAGTCAAGTGAATGAATGGAGCCTTCCAGTCCCTTTTCTCATGATCTATATCAGGCCTTCTCATTCTCTCTTGCCAAAAGTCTCAACAACCTTGCACTAACAAATTATCTCATTTTCTGTCTCTCCAACAGCTCTATAAGATATGTAAATAGTGACAAATCTTTTTCAAACAAGAAGTTCAACATTAAATTAGTCCCTACTAATCTTTTCAAATGGTCACTGGAATTTTTGACCTTACTCTCTCTCATTTAAATCTTTGAGCCTCAGTAGTAAATTGCAATTTTGAGAATTATCCAACTGGTCTATGGCCATCCAAAATACACATTCAAACAAACAAACCAAAAAGACCAGCTGTTGAAGACACTCTTAATGTTACCATTGCCTTCCAACATTGCTTTCTGTATCCAATTCGATTCTCCTGATCTTAATCTCTTAGCAAAGTGGTTCTCACATTTAAGCATGCAGCAGAATCACCTGGAAGGCTTGCTAAAGCACAGATTGCTGGTTGCACGTTCAGGAGGTCTGGGGTAGGGCCCAAGGATTTGCATTTGTAACAAGATCCCAGGTTATGCAGATGTTGTTGGTTCAGACACATTTTGAAAACCACTGTTTTAGTGGCTACTCAAGGAAAAAGATCTATTTTTTTTTTAAAGGAACCCAGCAGTGGATAAATTTGCTTGTCTGCATTTTTAATAGCAGCCTGTAGAGCTTGTCAATTTAGGTATAATCCCCAGTTCACCAAAGGCAAAACAGTAGAGTTATGACTATCCTGAGAACCTCAGAGCCATTGCATGTCACCCTACGGGTAATGAGGAAGAGAAGCTGTCTAACCCCAGTGTAAAGCACTAGCTTGCTGCGAGGCTTGCCCAGACCTCTGAACCTGCCCTTCTCTTAAGGCACTGGCTAGAGCAGTAGCAGCTGTGTGTGTTGCTGGCAGCCCGCATTTCATTTTCCATTACAGCAGCTCAACTAGCCCAGGCCAGCAAGTGCTGGTCCTCAAAACACAAACAGCATGGAGAAAGCAGGATGGCATCTCTGACTTGACTTATTCCTGCCAATGACTCATAAAGCGGGATCATTTGTTCTGTGATCCTAGCCATCCACCTTGCTGTGGTACCCTTAGCAATCTTAATATCTGCACATCTTACAGTTTTCTCCCAAGATGCTTGTGTAGTTTTACCTTTTCATCATCCATTTCCCTCCTAAAATGGCCTAGGGAAATTGGTTTGTTCCTAAAGTTTGGTTGTGTCTGCTTTCATACTTGATATCAGAAATCTATTTTGGATGTAAGGTCCAGGGCCAAAATAACAACTGGTAAGATTTAATTATTCCTTTCATCCATTCAACAAATCTTTATTAAGTTCCAGGCGGTGGGAAGCATGAGGAAAGATGACAGAGACACAAAGAAAGAAAAAATGTCCTCATTGCTCTTAAGGAATCTTTCCGAAGCCTCAGTTTCCTCACCTCAAAAATGAGGATAACAATGATAAGCCCTGTCTTTCACAGTTGTTGCAGTAGTTAAATAAGGTGGTATGCGTTAAGTTTTTAGCAGAGTGTCTAGTGCATTGTAAACAATTAATACAAACAGGCTGTTATTAAATTAAGTAGAAAGATGATAATACTAGTGTTTCAACTGATAGGCAAAAAGCATATTGAAATTTTATCATGGTTTGAATAAAGAAGTTACAGAGGAAGATGTAAAATTTTATTACATCTTTCATTGCCAACACTACCATCCTAATACTTACTTACGTTATTGTCGTAGGCCTTTGCTTAGTGTGGATTGCATATTGCCTGTAAACCAGCGTAAGTCATGTCTTTGCAGCATTACTGTCCACCACATGGTGGGTGGCTACTACTATTCATACCAAGTAATGATAACTTTCGACACTTCTCCAGCCCTTACCACGTACCATGTGCTATTCCTAAATGCTTTGCAAGTATGATCTCATTTAACCTTCAAGACCACACTAAGAAATAAACACTATTTTTCATGGTCTTTCCACACATGAGGAAACTGATAGCCAGAGAGTTTTAAATAACACAGAAAACTTCCCATAGCTCTTATTATGAACATGAGTGTATACTTTTCAGTTACGTGCGCGTGTGTGTGTCAGGCATGTGAGTGTTGCCATGTCTTACGCTGAAGTGGATTCTGGCCCTACCTGCCCCATTTCTTCTCCTCTTCCCATCTAAGGAAGGTCCCAGCTTGCCAGATGATCCACCGTATTGAACTTTTGTGCTGCAAAATTGGTAAGAAAGATGGAGGGAGAAGAGAACAGAGAAACTTGACTCAGGGCGGTGGGAAGAGTTTGGAGAGTGTTGAGGAAAGAAGTGTGGGAGTTGCTGCTGTGTATGGCCAACGTGGATGAGGGATAAAAGAGGAAATTTTGAAAGGTATGTATTCTCAGGTGTTCTCAAAAGACAAGCAAATATCTTGATTTACTTTTAAATGACTTTTTTGGCTGCCAGATTGGGTTTCTTTGATTGTGAGACTGCTTCTAAAGTGAACCATATGGATGGACAACTTTTCAATATTACAGGTGCCTATTTAAACATTATAACTTTATCAAAATTCTTCTAATTTTATGTGTTTATTTGAAATATAATACACTCATGACAATAAATTTTGAAAAACTTTGCTCTGGTATGTTTCTTACATTTCTCATGGGTCAGAACCCCTAGAAATGATAGTGTCCTTTGCAGAATGTCATGGAATATTGATATGTCTAAATCCCTTATAGAATAATTGTAACAAAGTTATCAGTGAGGTTTGAAAAAGATTAATGAAGTCTGAGAACAGAAAAATATCTTAAAGGTATGGAAACACTCAGGTTTGTAGAAAAGTTTACTTCTGAAAACAAAGAGCTTATTACAAAAACTCTGCAGGTTTCTGCATGTTCACATAAAAGATTATATACAAAATCCTTAACAAATCAAGTTTATGAGTGTTTCTGTTACTACATGTTTCCTACTAATTCATCCATTTTAAATAGTAGACGACAAGCAATTGGGGGTACACAAATGTCAGAAAAACATTATGGGGAAATTTTTTTCTCAGAATATTAAGGGGGTCCAAACAATTTGGTTATATAAATTGCTTTTGTACCATGCCCATCCTCCAGACAGTGTGCATTGTACCCGTTAGGTATGAATTTACCCATCCCCACCTCCGAAATTTTTTAAATTGAGAAAATTGATATTCATTAGCTAAGAGTTTTCTAAAAATCGGAGATAAGCTGCCATTAGTTTATATGAGTGGTAGAACATTGTGATTCTGATCACTGAAACTAGTGTTCTGTGGTAGCAAAATCTGAGAACTGTACTAAAAACAAAGGTAGTTACAGACAGATCAGTTTGGGAGCTGTGTCTATTGCAGCATGGTATTGATGTGCCATTAACAGTACAAGTGTGTTGAGAGTGGACTTCTAATTGTGAAATATAGTTAACCAACATTTTCACTCTCAAGAATCCCTTTAATTATTTTCCCCACAGGAATCATAATGCCTTATGGTGCTATCAACTGTCAGAATGTCTGAGCCCCATGCTACGCCAATATTTTTCCAATCGAAAGCTTGATGTTTTGACTAGTCCATATAGACTACTATGGATTTAGATTAGGTTTATGGAAAAAATAAAAACAGAGACTGGACTTCTGCATTTGGCAGTATGCCAAATTACCTAGCCAGAAAACCCTTTTAATACAAGGAATATAGAAATTTCAGATTAACTACAAAAACATTTTTTTAATGGATATTGCTTGCAAAAAAGAAAAAGCAAATAAATATAAACAAGAAAATTATCAATGGCCAGAAATGAAGAGGGAATTGACAACTAGAGTGATAAGCAAATTGGATCACCTTGAGGAAGCTTGGTGAGGGAGAGTCTCAGTCATTTAAGGTCTTGTGTTTTGATGACTTTGAACCCCTGCGAAATAGAGAGTTGAAAATAAAATCCCTACACAAAGCTGAGACCCCTGAAATTTGCCCACCAGCACAAAGCAACAATCTAGACACTTCTTGGTTTCAATCTAGGTATTGGTTGGGGGAAAAATCTCTGCCAATAATTTGTAACCACAGGATTTCTGCTCACATAGGTTAGGGTTTCAAATTTACACAACTCACTTGACTTAGGAACTCCCAAGCTGGGAAATAAAAACCAAAGTGGCTTTGGTAGGTCATACCCTATACTGACTGGCAGATATATATTTGCAAAGCCTCTCTGGAGGGACACATTGCAGGATGAGACCCCCAGAGTTTCAGATAATTGAATTGTCTGTTATAGAGTACAAATGGGTTTTCAAAATAAGTAAAACTTAGTGATAAATTATGTTAGCATGTATGACCAAGAGCCAGAGCCAAACAGATCTACTGACACTCCCTGCCCACCCTCTATTTATAGAACTTTGAACTACACACTGGAGAGAAGCAGACACATATGCCCAGAATTGTTATCTTGCACTGGTCTAGGAGATGGAAAGAAATCCAGTTCCCCGTGCTTAGAATTTTTGATGGTTTACATCAACCCAATCAAGAAATGAGGACCAATGGCTGCCATCTAACAATAGATACTCAAGTTCACCTTCATGCAGAGGATTAAAGAAAGAAATCAGAATTATTTAGGGAAATTGAATCACAGGAGTGGGGAATAAGTTTTTCCTCCCTATTAAATACAATAGATATCAACAAAATCAAATATTTTGAGTTTAATAAAATAGAAACATTTTGGGAAAAATTGAAAAAAATTAAAGAGGAAAGAGATAGAGCACAAGTAAATACATTAAGATGAAACAGGGAATATAAACAAAGATAAAACAGATATTAAAATAATAAAACAATAATGTGAACTTTATACAAATAAATGTGAAAGTTTAAACAAAATGGACAATTTCTCAGGAGAATATAATTTTGCACAACTGAGTCAGGAAGAAATAGAAAACCAAATGGGCCTATAATCATTAAAGACATTTAATCTATAATTGTACAAAAAAAAAAATCTATCCTACCACCCCCAAAAAAAGAAAGAAGAAGAAAAAAAGAAGAAGTAGAAGGTAAAGAACTACCACTAGGTCAAATGATGTTAGTGGTGAGTTCTACCAAATACTGGTATAGGTAAATCTAATTTTATGCAAATGTTTCCAGACAATTCAGACCACCCAAATTTTCCTCAAGAATGATTTGAATTTCTTCTCTGAGGAGAAAAAATTCTGTTGTTCCTTAATTTCTTGAATCTGCTTAGATAACTTTTACTTTATTTTCATAAAACATTCAAAGGGAGGAGAACAGGCTGGAAAAATATTGTTCCTTTATTTAATAGAAGAATGACTAATATGAAATCTGAGTACACACAAACACACACACACACACCCTCCATATTAAAAGGAGTAGTCAATATTGATCTTAAAAAAAAAATAACTACTACACATCTGCTAGAATGGCTAAAATCTAGACAACACCAAGTGCTGGCAAGGATGTGAAGCAGCAGGAACTCTCATTCATTGCTTGTGGGAATGTAAAATGATGCAGCCACATTGGAAGACAGTTTGGCAGCTTCTTACTAAACTAAACATATGATCTAGCAATTACACTCCTTGGTACTTACCCAAAGGAGTTGAAGACTTACAGCCACACAAAATCCTGCACATGGATGTTTATAGTAGCTTTATTCATAATTGCTAAAACTTGAAACAATCAAGACGTCCTTCAGCAGGTGAATGGATAAATAAATAAACTATGGTATATCCAGACACAGGAATTATTATTCAGTGCTAAAAAGGAATGAGCCACCAAGCCATGAAAAAACATGGAGGAAACTTAAACACATATTACTAAGTGCAAGAAGCCAATCTGGAAGGCTACATACTGTGTGATTCTAACCATATGATGTTCTGGAAAAGGCAAAACTATGGAGTAATAAGATCAGTGGTTGCCAGGGGCTGAAGGGAGGGAGGGATGAATGAGTGGCACACAGAGAATTTTTAGGGCGGTGAAATTATTCTGTATGATACTATAAGGATGGATACATGACATTATACATTTGTCCAAACCCACAGAATGTACCACACCAAGAGTGACCCCCTAATGTAAACCATGGACTTTGGGTGATAATGATGTATGTGTCAATGTAGGTTCATTGATTATAACCAATGTGCCACTCTGGTGGGGATGTTGATAAAGGAGAGGCTATGCATGGTGGCAGGAAGGGAATATGAGGGACTTCTCTGTACTTTCTATTCAATTTTTCTGTGAACCTAAAAGTGCTCTTAAAAATAGACTATTAAATACTCTTTTTGAAAAAGGAGACAATGTACTGATAATTAAGGTCAATTTATTTGTGTACCTGCTTAAGGCAAGGTTCATGGGGGAAATGGGAAGAAAAGTTTTTTACCTTTTCAACTGAGAAAAGCCAGGGAGTCCTAGTCTAAGCTCACTGCCATAAATGATACATTTTTGAAAGGAGAGAAGACAACAATCTTTTACAGATGTTGTTCTCAATTGCCAGACTGTCTCCAGGTTTCTTTCTAGCCCCTACTATTGCCCATAAATTTGCTGCTCAGATGGCCCTAAAGATTCCTAAAACAATGTCCATGGGCTGCTCTTCCCAGATCCATTCTGTATACTATTGGCCTGATTATGGGTGTTGGAGTGTCATCATGAATTCTCATCAGTGTCCTCTTCCCTTTAATTTCCCAAAGTCACGAACTATTGGGATAAAGGGTGGGTTGCAAGAAGTCACTGATTAAGGACAATGATCATGATCCTGCTCTTGGCTACCTGTTTATTTACTTCCATGTAGCATGTGGCCCATTCACCTCTGTGAGGTTGGCCAGCTGTCTAGGTTGCCCACTCTGGGCACCATCAGAGATGGGCTTTCTATGTGACTCTAAAGACCTCTTATCTGTTCAATGGGATTTTTTACTGCTTTCTGCGTAGAATTCATCTTTGCAAAGAGTTCCATTTCTTTGGTTGAAGGTCTCCTCCCCCATTAAATGTCATCATTTCTGGGAAGAATAACACCAGAAGCCATATAACGAACAGGGATGACAGCCAAGAATGAGCTGAGGATGGTATAATATCTGCAAGGGGCAGAGGGCACTAAGTCTTGTCCTGGACCAATCACCTTCTCCTTCCCCTTCCCCACAAGGTCCTCAAAGAAGACACATGCAAAGCGCAGACAGAGCTAGACAAAGTGATGCTTTTGATGAACTTCCTCAATAAGGAAGTGCAAGGCTGGGCGTCAAGGAAGGCTTCATCTGATACCCACCCAATATGTCTAAATATAAACCTTAGAATGTATCATTCCAATTAACACTCAACATACCTTGAAGGCCAGAGGGAAGGGAATTTAGGAATGCTTAGAACTGTCTCCCTACTCCCCACCCCACCCTCTGCCCAACCCTCTCAGGCCTGGCTGCTGCAGTAGAAGAGAAAATATCTAAAGATAAGAAAAAAAGAAGTGGCTGATACTGTCCCAAGCAGCCCCGTGCGATTTTACCATTGCAGCCAGAAGGAAATCAGTGAAGAGAGACACACACCATTCCATGCACTGCCCTGAACCCCATCCAGGGCCCTGACCACCCCTTAAAATTTCACCCCATCATTACCACGGAAGCTGATCAAAGCAGATTAGCACATCCTCTCCTTGGAGTGGAAAACAAGGATGA
Source organism: Eulemur rufifrons (assembly GCF_041146395.1). NCBI lineage: Eukaryota > Metazoa > Chordata > Mammalia > Primates > Lemuridae > Eulemur > Eulemur rufifrons. The sequence goes on along the minus strand of NC_090989.1, from coordinate 223,939,208 downwards.
AGAGAAGAATAGAATGAGAAGACTTTTTTCCCTAAGGGTCAAAATTTGCCTACTATGTCATCTGCACATTAATATAAATTAATCTATCACAAAAAATTGGTAAAATAAGCATACACTGGATGAGAAGAAGGGGTCCACCCAGGGAGGGCTGGAGAAAGGTGTGGAGGTTTTGCTGTGCTCACTTGCTCAAAGTCCCAAAGCTGGCAGGTGCAGAGATTTCTATCAAGCCCCTCTAGATTTAAAGACAGTGCTCTTTATATCACCCTATGTAGTGGAAAAGGGTGTCTGAGGAAGATGTGAATGCGTCTCTACTACCTAAGACATTGTCACACTGAGAACTGCTTGAAAATAAATTTCTGTGTCTGGAGTTAGAGAATCAGCAGAAGAAAATGCATCGCTTTATTTGAAGTTAAAATAAATAGATTGGAAAATTTCTTGAGAGAGCTGTTTTCTAATCCTTCATGGATATTTTCTCTTAAAACACAGGACTAAAAGAGATGAAATGTATTATTACACATTACAATTTAGCACTGCGTATTTCAAATGCCTCTTTTTTTTTTTTTTTTTTGAGACAGAGTCTCACTCTGTTGCCCGGGCTAGAGTGAGTGCCGTGGCGTCAGCCTAGCTCACAGCAACCTCAAACTCCTGGGCTCAAGCGATCCTCCTGTCTCAGCCTCCCGAGTAGCTGGGACTATAGGCATGCACCACCATGCCCGGCTAATTTTTTCTGTATATATTTTTAGCTGTCCATATAATTTCTTTCTATTTTTAGTAGAGATGGGGTCTCGCTCTTGCTCAGGCTGGTCTCGAACTCCTGAGCTCAAACGATCCGCCCACCTCGGCCTCCCAGAGAGCTAGGATTACAGGCGTGAGCCACCGCGCCCGGCCCTCAAATGCCTCTTAATGACACAAGTTGCACTGTCGCCAGCTGAGAGACTTCCAATGGCTACACTGCCTTCTGAAGAAGTGGGTAACTGTTCTAGGTGTCTGTGAGTGTTTTTCTGAGCCTCTAAACAAGGAAGGCCACTACATTACCAAAAAAAAAGTTTTACTAGCTAGGATGTCATGTGATGCTGGCAGTGTGTAGGGAATACAATAAAATGGCATACTTTGTCACTTATTTGCAAGAGGAGGAAGGACTGGCATGGCGTTTATTGTGAGAAGAGGCTCACCATGCTCTCCTATCGTCAACTGAGGAATATGTTCCTCAGAATCTGAGTTAGAGTTGGCCAAGAGTGACATTGCCCAAGATTTGAGAGGTGACAGTCAAGTGGCTGCCATTTTTCTTTGAAGATCATTGCTGGCTAGAGGTGATGAGGGCCGCCCTGAGAAGACCATATTCTAATCCCCTTGGAGACAAGTTTGCACCTCCTATTCTGACAGGCACTCAGATTCCAAGAAGCCATTTCAAAGATAGGCATAGACTATTAGACATAATGCTGGTGTAAGACTCAAAAGCCTGTCCTACTACAATTAATAATAATAACACATTTATCGTTTTCTATGTGCCATTGTGCTCTGTGCTTTACATTAAGTATCTCATTTGGTCTTTGCAACAGCCCTATGAGGTAGGCACTGTAATTATCCTTATTTTACAGATGAGGAAACTGAGGCACTGAGAAGTTAAGCAACTTGTTCATGATTGTATAGTTTATAAAGGAAAGTACTAGGATATTAAGTTTTACTACAACTAAATTTCTACTTGTGTGTTGGTCCCTTCAACACAATGAATCTCATTTTTCCCATCTGTCAAATGAAAGACTTGTCTACATGGCCTCAAGTCCCCTCCAGGCCAGCTGTCCTATTATTCCACTTCCCTCGTATTAGGAAGTGATATTCTCCCCAGCAAGTATCTGATGCACCCATTTGAAAGTCCTTCATCAAAAATCCCTTCTTAACTGCCAGCCCAGGGAACTCATTCCAGCTAAGTTAATTTTGCCTTCCCATCTGGCCTATGAGTAACCCAGGAAAGGGACTCTGCATTTATCTTCATATCTTTACATAGAGTACCAAATGCAATGGAAGTCAATGAAAAAGTGTAATTCTATATAGAAGTGCTTGTTTATTTGTATTTACACAGATCTTCTTACCCAAAGTGAGTGTCTGAATTGTCTTATGACCTTGGCATGTTATATTCTTCCACATTCCAGCATGTAACAAAATTCATATATATCACCATTCTTTGTCACTTGGGACTTGTTGTGTAACTTTTTAGGAACCAAATGCTTCTAATATTTCTGATTTTCATTTTGATGCAAAGAAGGAGTTGTGGAGCTGTGCTAAGAACAAGGAGATCAGCAGACATTGCACATCACCCTCAGAAATACTAACAAGGCACACAACTTGGGAAATATTTGGAGTCTTTCAAATTCTGCAGGTTTCACAACCCACTGTTTAAATGGGCTCAAGGATGACAACTGCTGCAGTGAATGCTTTTCCACACCCTAATTGGTGAAGACCATCAGGAGCCATTTGCTTTCAGCTGGCAGGCTCAGCAATGCACCTTCACTGTCCACCTCCAGACTCTGTGAATGCTCCAGGCATCTGTCAACATCCAGTCTGGAATTTTTATTGCCTCTCCAATGCACAGAATATGGCACCGAGTTACTACATTTATGATATCATGCTCTTTGGACCTATGAAGTAGGAAGTAGCCATTACCCTACACAGCATGGCAAGACACCTTCATGCCAGAGAGCAGGATAAGGCTGGCCAAAGTTCAGAGCCTGCCACCTAGGTGAAATTCCCAGGAATCTAGTTGTCTGGTGCATGTCAAGATATTCTTTCCAAAGTGAAGGACAAGTTGCTGTATCTGGGTTCCCCTACCACTAAGAAATAGGCATAATGGCTAGCAGGACTCCTTGAATTTTGGAGGCTACATATACCTTATTTGGAAGTGCTACTTTAACCCATTTACCAAGTAATGCAAAGGCTGTCAGTTTTGACAGATGTCCAGGCTGCCATTCAAGCTGCTCTGCCCCTTGGGCCATATGGCCCAGCAAAGCCACTGGTATTTGAAAGGTCTGTGGCAGATATGGGTGCTGGATGGAGCCTTTGGAAAGGCCCTCTTGGGGAGTCACAGTGTGTATCTTCAGGATTTTGGAGCAAATCTATACCATCCTCTGTAAGCAGCTATTCTCCATTTGAGAAATAGTTGCTGGTTTGCAACTGAGCCCTAGTATAGACTGAACACTTGACCATGAGCCACCAAGATGACATGGGACATGAGTTACCCTCACTAATTGAGCACTGCTTGACCCATTATGTCATAAAATTGAGCATACAGATGGCACTTCATTGAGTGGAAGTGACCCAAGTACATCCTGAAGGCAGAAGTAAGTTGTCCAAATAAGTGGCTCAGAATAGCTCCTACCCTTGCTACTCCCTTCTTCTTTAGAAGCCTGCATCTGCATTCTGATGGGGTGTTCCCTATGACTAAATGACCAAGGAAGAATTATTTAGGCCTGGTTAAAGATCATCAGGCCCAATATGCTAGCATCACCTGAAAGTGGACCACTCGCTAAGCACTACACCCTTTCTCAAAGTCCATAAGAGAAATCCTCCCAGTGGCAGAACTTTGAGCAATGCATCTGGTTGTTTATTCTTTTCTGGAAAGGTTGATAATCAGTGATATGACTCATGATAGTCAGTGGTATGACCTACTGATTCATAGCCAGTGGGTAAATGGCCAGAGACTTGAAGGGACATGTTTGGAAAATTGGTGACAAAGAGGTCTAGAAAAGGGTTATATGAATAGACTTCTCTGAATGAACACAGAGTCTGAAAGTGATTAAGTCTCCTGTGAATATTCACCAAAGAGCAACCTCAGCAAAGGAAGACCTTAATAACCAGGTGAACAAGGCCACCTATTCTGTGTCATTTGGCCTTTTCCTCCAACTCCTGTCTGTTCAGTGGGGTCATAAACAATGTGACCTTGACAGCAGGGATGGACATTATTCACGTGCTCAGCAACATGGAGTTACACCCACCAAAGCCAATACAGCCACAGCCAGTGCTGAGCACTAAACCTGCCAACAGCAGAGACCAACACTGAGCCCTGATGTGGCACCATCCCCTGAGGGTCCAGCAATTCACCTGGTGCCAGGTTGATTACACTGGACACCTTCCATCACAGAAGGGGTAGCACTTTTTCCTGCCTATGGATTTGCCTTCCCTATCCACGATTCTTCTGCCTCATTCATTGTCATAGTGCCCTGCACAGGATTGTCTCTGACCAAAGAACTCATTGTGCAGCAAATCAGGTGTGGTGATGGGACTGTGCTCATTGAAGTCACTTGTCTTACCAGGTTTCTAAAGCAGCTGGCTGGATAGAATGGTGAGATGGCCTTTTAAGACCCCGTTATCATGTCAGCTACGTAACAACACCTTCCAGGACCAGGGTAACATCCACCAGGATGAGATACGTACTCTAAATTACCAACCAGAGTACGGTTGTCTTTCTCCCATGGCCAGATCTTGTGTGTCCTGGAATCAAGGGATAAAAGTAGAAATGGCTCCTCTCTCTATTATCCCTAATGATCCATTTACCAAATTTTTGCTTTTTGTGTCCACAACTCTGGGCTCTGTTGGTTAAGAGGTCTTAAATCCCAAGGGAGAAATTGTTTCCACTGGGAGATAGAACAGTGGTTTTTTAAACTGCAATCTGAGCTGACCTGGTCACTTTGGACTCCTCACACCAAAAAATAAACAAGCAACAACAAAAAGAAAGTCTCTGTACTTAACTGGCTGGGGAGACTGATCCCGGCAGTCAAGGAGAAGTGGGGGCAGGGAGGAGTATGCCTGGAATGTGGGAGATCCTTTAGGCTACCTCTCAGCCCTCCTGTGTCCTGCGATAAAAGTTAATGGAAAACTACAACAATCCAATACAACTAGGATAGCTAATGGCCCAGACCCTTCCGGAATGAAGGCTTGGGCCACCCCACCATGCAACATTATGACCAGCTGCACTACTTGCTGAGAGAAAAGGAAATATGGAATGGCTGGTGAAAGAGAGAAGCAAATACCAGCTGGGACCACATGACCAGTTATAGAAAGGAGGATGGCAGTATTAACGACTGTTTGCTTTGATATGGACATATTTTCAATATATATTAACCAGTGTATTTTTATTTTTCCATCTCCCATTCTTCTACTATCTAACAAAGGATGTGCTAACAGTGCTTAACCTTAAATCTCAGCACTTAGAGTGTAATTCAGCCGGAAGAGGGTTGAACATCACCCAGTGATAGACAAGGTGACACATGAGCCTGGGCGTCTCCTCTTTTGGAGAGAGGGTTTGCCTTTTTCCACTGTATGATGGACAGCTGCAGCATGTTATATAGAGGCATTATTTTACTGTTGTCTTGATTTGAAAATTAAATGTAGTCTTTAAAAAAAGAAAAAGACATGTATGGATGCTGGGGGAAGAATGATGGATTGTGGTGGTTTGTGTTACATCAACTTGGTTAAACTTGGAGCTATGTTTCCCAGAATTAGATTTCATGTATGGTTCCAGATTATAGTTGGCCAAAAGAGGGATTTTTATGAAATTTAGCAGGCGGAAGTGAGGCAGTGGCCATTCTTCTCTAATGGTCATTTTGTTCTGCAATATGGTGAAAGATGGACGTGGAGGTGTCCAGCGGGTTCCGGCTGGAACTCTCTCTCCTCCATGGGCTGTCCAGCTCTTTTTCCAACTGACCAGCAGCAGCCCCTGGGCCACCCTCTGACCCCTGGCTGATGACTCCAGAGGGAGCAGCAGCTTCCCACAGACCTCTTCATAAGCTCCCCCTTCCAGCCCCTCAGCCACAGCTGGGTGTGCTTCGTTTTTCAAAATCACCAGTTGGTGATGCCTGCTCTGACCCTCCAGTTTTCCTCAGCTCCTCCCACACAGTATGAGGTCTATTTTTCCATAACAAACACTTCATGCCTTAATACTCATAATGACTCTGACTTTGAACTCATACAACTTATGGAAAGTATCTATAAACAGAAGACCTTCTTTTCTTTACTTACTCCTTCTTCCTGCTACCTGGAATGCAGAGGTGATGGCTGGAGCTCTAGCAGCAGCTCTCGGACCATGAGGGAATAGCAAGAGGAGGAGCCTAAGTTGATGACTGTCGAGCCATCCTATCACCCTGCTTACCTCTGGCTTTTGTTTACATAAAAAGAAATAAATTTGTGTTCAGGCTACTCTAATTTCAGATTATGTATTAGTCACAGCCACTCTAATTTCAAATTTTCTATCACTCATACCCTAAACTAGTCTTAACTGAAACAAGCCATACTTTAACCCCACTTCACCATACATGGGTGCCAAGGTTTTCTCCAACTCTTTAATATTATAAATGATGATGCAGCAAACATCTTTGGGAATACATCCTTTGCCCTTGCTTGTTCACAAGTATTTGCCCCCACCAATCTGTAAAGCCCTTCAAGGAATTTTAGCCTCCTCATCTTTATATCCCTGGCACCTAGCTAAGTGCCTGGCACACTATGCACTCCAAGCATGCTTGTGCATGAATGGATGTGTGAAGGGGTGCTATATGGCTTTAGTCACAGTGTTGCACACTCAACCAGCCACAAGACCTTCCCAACTGCTGCTTCTCCTGCCCAGTATCTTACCTATGAAGACACATCTGACAATCACTTCTGCCCCAGGAATTACATCAATATCCCCAAGATTCAAGCTAATTTTTGTCTTAATATCAAGGCCATGCCTTTTACGCCTTCATTCATTCGTTTCTTCAACAAACATTCATTGAGCCCATTCATGGAGTGAATCCTTCTCTAATTGCCTGCCCTGGACTTAACTTTCTTGACTCTTGTCCTTGATCCCTGGTGACTCGGAGGCACCTACTGTGACGGTTCAGACTCCCAACATGACTTCTGCTGAGTTCTTCATGCTCCTCATCCTCACGGCCTCGTCCCTCTCCCCAAGCTTGAATTTCAGCTTGTTTACTTATTCAAAGCTCAAATTAGTTTCCCAGGGCTGCTGTAACAAAATTCCACAAATTGGGTGGCTTAAACAACAGAAATTTATTTTCACACAGATCTGGAGGTTAGAAGTCCAAGATTGAATTGTCAGGAAGATTTGTTCCTTCTGAGAGCTGTGAGGGGGAGTCTGTTCTCAGTCCTTCTCTCCCTGGTCTGTAGATGGCCGTCTTCTCTCCGTGTCTTCACGTTGTCTTCCTTCTGTGTGTGTCTGTCTCTGTGTCTAAGTGTCCTTTTTAGAAGGAAACAGGACACAGCCGTATTGGATTAAGGCCCATCCTAACAACCTTATCTTAACTTGATCATCTAAAGTTTTGCACCCGTGGATTCAACTAACTGCAGATGGAAAATAATCAGGAAAAAAAGGATGATTGTGTCTGTATTGAACATGTACAGACTTTTTTTCTTGTCATTATTTCCTAAACAATACAGCGTAACAATTATTTACGTAGCATTTACATTGTATTAGGCATTATAAGTAATCTAGAAATGATTTGAAGTATACAGGAGGATGCACGTAGGTAGGTTATATGCAAATACAGCCCCATTTTATATCAAGGACTTGAGCGTCCATGGGTTTTGGTATCTGCAAAGAGTCCTGGAATCAATCCCCCATGGACACCAAGAGATGATCATATTTACGAATGAAGTCATATTCAGAGGTCACAACATTTTGGAGGACACAATTCAACCCCTAATAGAACCCACGATCCCAGATCCTGTCTAATTATTCCTGCTCTGCTCCCACTTCCCCAATGTGACAATTAGGAAAGCCACCACCAAGAAGTCCTGATGTTCATGATTGGGATTTTTTAAAATTGCATTTTATGGTCAATGTCCCCATGTTGTTGCTGGCTTATTGCTTAATAGAATTGCCTCCTCTGTGTGCTTTAATTACAAAGCAGGGGAGTGAATAAAAGAGAATCCAATCTGAGGTGGGCAGCAAGGCCATTTCCATTTAACTTTTTGCAGATTCCCACCGTGTGCTTCATTCTCATAAACCGTGGAATTAAGCACATGAGCCCACCGGGCCAGGCTCTGCCACTCACTGCTGTCAGAATGAACATCTTGAGTAAATAATGACAGCTGGATCAAACCCACAGGTGGGGCTGTGTTGAGCTGTGCAGCTGGTACAATCTCAGCAAGGGTGTCTACTGCAGGCGGCTTGGGACAGGGCTCCCTTGAATATCTGCTCAGAGATTAGGCCTGAGAGTACAAGCAAGTTGTCCACTGCTTAAACAGCACAGGCTACCACAGCTGGAAAGATGTTAGTAAACCTATTCCAAAGGCTCTTAACCTGGGTGCAGGGATGAGCTTCCCGGGATCTATAGCAAATGGTGTTAATGCCCCAACAGCATCCCCTCAGCCCACCCAGAGGTTACCTTCAGCTCTGGTAAGCAATTCCATAAACCTGGAAGCCTTCTTCTCAAACACCTGTCTCCCTTCTGCCTAAAGGCTTTCTGTGGCTGCAGGGGCACATTTGCCGAGGGCAGAGCAGGCTGGGCCAGTCAGAGAGTTAACACCACAGCCCTCTACCAATAAACAGCAAGAGGTGGTGGGTAAACACCTAGCTTCCTCACCACTGGTGGGACAATCTGAGGTATGTTCTGCATGTTGTCTCGGAGGGTCCCCAGAGAAACTGAGCCTCTGTTGTCCACATTGGTACCCGTGGCCCAACACACCTTTCCTGGGTTTTCACCCTTCCCTGTCTTACTCCTCATCACGGTCCCTGGGACTGCCTTTCATATAAATAACTTGCACCCAGATCTCAGGGTCTGCTTTTGAAGGAACTCAAATTAAATCAGCGTGTATAAGCCCCTGAAACTATGTGCAAAGGTATGTGTGCTGTGCAGTTTCCTGAAAGAGGGCACAGGGCTTTCTTTAGCTCCTCAAAAGTTCTTAGTCAAAATCAGAATGGCATAAGAAAGAACCACTTCTCATTTTTTCACAGTGAGAGCAGTTGTTTTTGTTTTTGTTTTTTCCAGGTCTAATTTACTCACCCTCAGCCTGGAAAGCCAAAAGGAATGGAGTCCGCATTTCCACTTGGTGGCCAATGGGCATGATGTGAGCCACTGGCAAAGAGAACACACTTGTCTGAGGGCACACAGACCTGCACAGGCCTTACGTACAGCCCTCGGGCGCCGTGCTCAGGGCTGGCCGAGGCGAATGGCTAATCTGATGTGTGTGGGTATTTTCGTCAGAGTAGAAGGCCAATCACAAAAAGACAAATAATGTATGATTTCACTTATATAAGGCACCTACAGTAGACCAATTCATAGAGACAGAAAGCTGAGTGGTGGTTGTCAGGGACTGAGGGGAGAGGGACGGGAAGTTGTTGTTTCCTATCATGGGTTCAGAGTTTTGGTTTTCTAAGACGAAAGAGTCCTAGAGATGGGCAGTGGTGAGGGTTGCATAACAATGTCAGTGTACTTAATGCCAATGAACTGCATGCTTCAAAATGGTTAAAACGGTAAATTTTATGTTATGTTTACAATTGTAACACAAAGTGTTTAAAAGCCACCGATGTCAATAAACAACAACAAAAATAAGTAGAAGGAACTGTGACCCACCACACTGGCACTATCTTGTATCAAGGACTGGTGCTCACACAGTGTGTAACAACCACTTCAGGGACCTGCCTACGACAGGAGGTGAGAGGGTGGGCTTGATCCCCGGCCTGAGCAGTGAATTTAAGCAACTCCCTTGATGTCTTTGTGCCCACGTTTCTCTGGAGTTGAGGAAAACAGCTCCTGTTGTGAAGCCTTCCTCACCGCTCGTGAGGAAGAGGACTGCATTAGGCTGAGAAAGCTGCTCCCACAGAAACCGCAGGAAAGTGACGGAGAGAGAAGAGAAAAAGGTCAGTGTGTTTGTTGTGTGAAGAGTGAGAGTTAGAGGTCAGCTCCAAGAAGCAGAAAAGCAACAAAATCTGGAGGTGGGAAGTAGTTAGGAAGGAAATGAAAATATGTGAAGACCAGGCAGCAAATACCACTGGCAAAAACGTTTTTATAACCCGCAAAATATATTGTATATTCTGCATATGATGGCATTCACGTATGCATAATTGCTAAGCAATTTCCTCAAGTTAGAGATTTTGGCTTCTATTGACTTTTAATGTCTGGGCACTGTTAGATATACATGTCCTAATGTCCAGTTGTCAGTAATGGTGCTGTGTCTGCCACTGTCCTCATATCAAAGTCCCGTAGGGTGATAATTTGCCACTGAAAAACCTTTCTCTAGAGTCATATTTTAGTCTCTGATGTTACTTAATAAACTGAGTCACATTTGCCATGACGAAAATAACGGGAATTTGCGGGAACACACTGCTGTGACTGCTGCCAGTGGACGTGAAACCCGAATGAGGTGCCGGAGCCCACGAAGCTCCAAAGGACATGGAACTCCTCTGCATGAGCAAAGGTTTCACAGGAGTTTAAATATCCTGGGTTAAAGTCAAAGTAACTGTGATAGAAAGAAAACTTGACTGAAGATCAAATTGTTTTTAAAATTTTCTTTCTAACATGTATAGGATTGTGTCAACATTCTTAGCATTAACACTTTAATAAAACCAAAAATTTGTTTTTGACATCTGCAAGGGTGGGAAAAAACACCCAGATAGTATTTTCCTCTAATGATGCCACCGATAACTACATTAGAAAAACACATTTAGTACAGATTTGATAACTCAAACTAACAAAATTTAAGTGAATATCGTTTTTCAAGAGTTTAAAAAGCAATGCAACATTAAAATTGCTTTTTAATTTTGGTTAAATATAAGGTATAATAATAACCTTAAATTAGCAAGCAAAACCTTATTGTTATTAATACTGTTTTATACAAAATACTTTGTAAATAGAAGTTATTCACATAGACATTGAAATCAAAAAAAAGAGCAGGATAAATGTAGATACGAACTTTTCTTTTTAGTAATAAACCTCACATTAATAATTTAATTGCAGCCAAATACTTTCTATAACAATAACTTAATATTGTAAATATGAAATTGATGTTTTTGTTTGTTTTAGTTTGCATTTAACTTATACCCTCCTCGCCCCTTTTCCTACTGTGTAAGAGCTATGAGCACAAGCAGAGTATACCTAGGCTTGCTTGCATTTAAATAACATTACAGTAGAAGTGCTTAAATAAACCTTAGGGGATCTATGAGAATTTGTTTTTTCAGAAGGGCTTTGCACAACACTCAAGCTAAGGAAATATTGTCTTAGAAACTTGGAAAAAGACAATATCAACGTAGCATGGGTTATCAGTGTCGAGAGACCATTCTCCAGGGGACTCTCAAGTTTCTGCACATCTTGTGGGCAGAAGCACTGACTGCCTTTGCTCTGGGCTATTTTTTCAAGGATCTTTGTGTAGTGAACACCCTGGGAGGCAGAGATGATGTCTTTCTAGGAAGCAAAGCATAGGTTTGCCTATAGCATTGGAAGTTAGAGATAGTAAAAAGGGGGCATGGTTACTGTCCATTATAAAAGATTCAGGTTCCCTAAGCTCTGTGTTCCTCTCCTCTAATGCAGCCTACTGTGTGTGCTGGTATCCCTTGGTCCTTTCCACATTAACCTATGGGCATCAGAACTTGGAGAACCAGCACAAAAATGTGGATTCTCTGGCTACTGCTATTGCTCTGAGTTAAAAACTGTCCTTTGTCTCTGACCCAGGAGTTTCATGTCTTCTACGAGCATTCATGAAACTATGACTGGCTAAATCGTTAGCTTGTCAGTAGGGTGAAATCTCTGTGAAATCTGAGACCCCCTCATAGTTCTTCTTTGTTTATTGGTTTGTTTGTTTTTTTATTGATACATAATATTTGCATATATTTGTGGGATACATGTGGTATTTTGTTATGTGCATAGAATGTGTAATGATCAAATCAGGGTATTTAGGATATCCATTATCACAAGAGTTTTTCATTTCTACGTACTGAGAAGTGATAAGTCCTTGCTTCTAGCTGTTTTGAAATGTATAATACATTATTGTCAACTATATCACCCTACTCTGCTATCAAACATTAGAACTTATTCCTTCCATCTAAATGTATGTTTATACCCATTAACGAATCTCCCACCCACCCACACACTTACATCCTTCCTAGCCCCTGATAACTATCATTCTACACTCTACCCACATGGGATCAATATTTTTAGTTTTTACATTTAAATGAGTACATGAGATATTTGTTTCTGTGTCTGCCTTATTTCACTTACCATAATGTCCTTCAGTTCCATCCATGTTGCTGCAAATGACATGATTTCATTCTTTTTTATGGCCAAATGGTATTCTATTATGTAAATATACCACACTTTCTTTATTTATTCATCCACTGATAGACACTTAGGTTGATTCCATATCTTTGCTATTGTGAATAGTGCTGCAATAAATATGGGAGTGTGTGTAACCCTTTGATATACTGCTTTCCTTTCCTTTGAATAAATACCTAGCAGTAGGATTACTGGATCATATGGTAATTCTATTTTTAGTTTTTTGAGAAATCTCTATACTGTTTTCCTAATGGTTATACTAACTTACATTCCTACCAATGGTGTATGAGAGTTCCCTCTTCTCCACATCCTCACCAGCATCTGCTATTTTGGCCATGGAGTAAGTGATATTGGAGCTATGATCTGAGTATAATTTGGCTGGTCAGATGTGCAGCAGTGGCGAAGGGTATTCCAACTGAGTGAATGTCACAAAGACCTGGAGGTGGAAATGGGCCGTGGTCCATGGTGGAGTGGTGAGTACACTCGCCTGACTAGAATAGAGGGTTTGGGCTGAGAAGTACCAAAGATTTCATTAGAAAATTAATTTAGGGCTAAATTTTCATATGTTTAAATATTAGATTGAAAGAAATCCTATATGTAATAGAAAACTTTTGAAGGTTTCTAGCTCTTTTTCCCTGAAGTCATTGATTCATTTTCTTGTTTATTTACCTAAATTTCTAAGCAGGGAGATGATTTATTAAATACTGAAGTCCAATGTCATAGAAGAATGAAATATGGTGTAATAAAAGATCACCAAGTTTCTTATCTTGACTCTGGCACTTATTAGCCACATGACCTTGGATAAGTTACTTCTCTGAGGCCAGTGTCCTCATCTGTCTTGGGGAGGAGTAATAGTCATGTTAGCTGAGCAAGATGTTGCTAAAGTTATAGATTATATCTCTAAAATGCTTGGTGTAGTGCCCAGTACATAGGAGGTCAATAAATGGTGAGGGTTTTCTAGCCAGCTACATGCAGCATGGATTGGTATAGAAGAGAGGGCATAGATCTCCTCTGTTTTGAAGATTACAGTTACATGGGGATAAGGCCATTAGGACCTGAACTAAGATAGTGATGGTGGTAAGAAAAATGACCCTAAATAAAAGAAAAATTACTAGAACTTAGAGACCAGTTGAACATAATGATAGCTAATGTTTAAGTGCCTAGCGTGTACCAAGTGTTATTCTAAACACTTCAATACGTTAACCCAATTCTCCTAAAAGTGCTCTGAGGAGGTACTATTATTGTTGCTATCTCACAACTTAGAAAACTGAGGCTCAGTGAGGTGAAATAATTTGCCTGAAGTCAAATAACTAAGAAAAGACCAACAGGGACTCAAACCCAGGCAGCACAGTACCAGAGCCCGTGTGATAAGCTACCATGCAGCACTGTCCTGCACCATGGGAGGAGGCAAAGGAGCAATCATTGAGGATTCTTGGACCTGGAAACCTAGGAGGGTAGGAGGAGCAGGTGCTGGGAAAACGACACTTTGGGAAATGACTTGTGTCCTGACATGTTGAGCCTGAGTTGGAGAACATCAAAGTAGAGGCGGCCTATAGGGAGTTTGAAGGCGGGCTTAGAGCTTGCCCATGTGAGAGACGGGGTCTGAAGGCAGAGATGTGAGAGTCACCTGTTACTGCACAGGAGGTGGTGGAGCTGTTCCACCAGTATCATCCTTTTAAGGGGTCAAAGGTATGGTGACCCTGGGCAAAGACTGCCTGGTGTAGCTGACCAGGAATTGGAGAAGAGATAGACCCAGCACCTCTCAGACTGGGGTTTCAGGAACTGTTGCTGCGCCGGGGCATTCTGTCTTCTCTGAAGGGTACTCAGGGGCCTGCTGCCCCTGATAACTGTTTCCCAAGAATAAGAAGGCAAAGACCATGGCCTTTCCCTTTAACCCCGTCATTGCTTTGTCTGCTCTGGTTGACTCTTCATTTCTTTATGACAGGCATCACTGTATAATGGAAAAAGCTCCAGAGTTGGAGTTAGACAGACCTGGGTTGAAATCATAACTTCATATCTCATTAGCTCAGTACTTTATGTAAGTTAATTATAAACCATTTCATCTTAAATGCATCTTTAAGCTGTAAGATGGGGATAATAATACCTTTCTCACAAGGTTGTGGTGAAGTAACCATGAAAAGCCTTTCATAAATGTTCGTTACCTGCCTCCAACTATTTCATCTTCTTTCCGCTTGGCTGGTGTGAAGCATGATCACAAATTCTTTGATGCTTTCCCTTTGACAGGTGGAGTCTGTGTTCCCTCCTCTTGAATCTGAGCAGGCACATGACTACTTCAACCAATAGATTAGGGCGAAGTGTCATTATGTGATTTCTGTAGTTAGATCATAAAAAATGGCACAACTTTTACCTATTTGCTGAAACACTTACTCCTGGAGCCGTGAGGCTCCATGTAAGGAACTTGACCACCCTGAAGCGGGACCACTGCAGCTGAGCTGAGCCTTAGGGACGCTCCCACCAAGGCACCAGGCCTAGAGTGAGGCTGAATTGGACCTTAAGAACCAGCCCATCTGCCAGCTGAATACCATCAAGTGGTCTCCATTGACACTACATGGAACAGAAGTATCACCCAACCAAGCCCTATCCAAATGTCTAACCCACAAAATCATGAGATACAACACAATAGTTGTTTTACATCATTAAGTTTGGGGGTAGTTTATGACCCAGTAATGGTCAAGTAGAAAAACCCCTTTTATCCCAGTCCCTCCAACACCCCATCCACCTGTCTCTTTACCTGAAATAGCCAATCCTGAGTGTATTCTGATTCAAATCCTGTTCTTATTTATATTCCATCATGCACAACATGATTTGAGGGCAATTCACTTTATCTCCGTGTGCCTCCTTTCTTCCTTCTCTTTTTTCTTCTTTCCTCCTTTCCTTCCTTGCTTCCTTTCATTCTTCCATGCTTCCTTCAATAAGAATTTCCTGAGTGTCTTCACTGTGTCAGATGCAGATTGGGTATGATCCCTTTCTTCTCTGTCAAGGATCAGCAAACTTGTTTAAAAGACCAGAAAGTACATAATTTAGAGATGCAGACAAGTACCCAATCTGCTGCTGGAGCATGAAAGTAGTCATAGATGTAAACAAATAGGTGTGGTGATATTCCAGTAAATATTAATTCATCCAAATGAAGTTTGTATTCACTTACAAAAATAGGCAGCAGGTTAGATCTGGCCCATAAGTCATAGCTTGCTGATCCGTGTTCTAGGTGCTTAACACCTGGCTGGGAACATTATCTCTGCAGAAGTCTTCCCAGGCAATATGTGGTACATGGCAGTACCATCTAGTAACTAGAGAAAGAGCCTCTGGCCACCTCACCTCAAGGAGGCCCTGGAATTTAAGTTAAGTCTCAGCTGACAGAGGAATGGATTTTCCTGCTCAGAGACGGAGGCGCAAAGGCATGTAGTTGCAAAGCACAAACAAGGGTGTCAAAGAGGCTCATTGATCTGGAGACGAGGATGGGCCTCAGAGAAAAGTAAGAGATCAGGTGGAAATGCTAGGAGCCTCGTTTTCTAAAATTGAAAGAATGCTTCTTCTGCTCACTCATTTTTCTCTCCAAGGAGTGGTGAGAACAAATCAGATAAGGCAAAAATGACTGTGAGCTCTATAGATTCCTGCCAGGTATTATTGAAGCTATCATCTTTCCTTTTCAGAAAAATATCTCCTTAAAGTAAATGTCTTCAGAACATGGTGCAAAATCTCTTTCCCTCCCTCCAACATAGCAAGCATTCACAGGACAGCACCAGAAGAGTGGGTAACGTTCTAACAGCTCTTCCAGCAGTGAGACTAAATACACATAAACTAGTCTAAATTTGTATCTGCTGCGAACATGAACAATGACATGGTGTCATTCTGCTGTGAGGTTCATCTAGACAAATTATATGCAAAGGACACACTCCATCACTTTCCTGACGTGTCCAACTTCAACATCAGACCTTCATGACCCAAAAATAGCTCTGGCTTCCCTTTTATTCCCCTTTAATTGATAGCACTGTCATGAAGATAATGAATCCAGATTGAGAAAGAAATAGAAAATTTAGAGGAGATACAATGCAGGTTTTTCTGGCTATCTTAGCTTTGTATCTTCAAATCAGCTCAGTTTATCTCAGTGGAACGGATTTATTGGAAGGTTACACATGGAAAGATACCTCCTCGGAAGCTGTGAAACCAAGACTCTCATAAAGAACTAAGGAAGTGTCAGCGTATAGCAGTAGCTCTAACTCTGCATCCAAAGTCCTGAGAACCCAGGAGCAAGTGAGCTGTGTGGTTCTTCCATCCACCTGCCTCCTGTCCTGACTCTTCTCTCTGCTTCCTTTGCCTGGTGGGTTTATCTTATTGTATTCTTTCTTAGTGTCTTTTGGCTTCTGTCTCTACTGCCAACTGCTCACTCTCTCTTTCTAGGTCTCTCATTCGAACTTCATATGAGAAAGGATGTGAGTAGGATAGTCAGTCCTACTAAGAGTAGAACACACTTGTGAGAAGAACAGTGCAGAACTACTGGGTGGCCTGTCAGTGATAGCTTAGGATCAGCTACTCATCCTTGGTTCCATCAGCTAAGGCTGGGGTACAGGTCAAGACATATAAAGTCTGATGGTTTACACAGCTTCCTTCATAGACTCTTTGCCACCACACAGCTCAACACACTCAAGCCCCAGTGTCAAGCCATGGGCAACAAGAGGCAATGCTCCGGGTCCTGCCTCTCCTTCCCCCACTCTCATCCTGTGCCCATCAGTTCCCTGACTCAGAACCCTCTCTTCATCATGATTCCATTCCTGGCCACTTGAGCATCTGCCTCTCTGGCTTATGACTCCGCAATACTTGTCAAAAGCTTTGACTCAAGCTTACTCTGCCCACTCCGTCCATTTCACATTGCCTCTGAAGTAGATCCTGACCCAGTTACAGGCTGAGCAAAAGACCTCAAAAGTACAGAGGCTTAAATAAACTTGAGCTCGTATCTTTCCCAAGTAGCAGTCCAAAGGTAAATGGTTTATGATTACCTGCTATAATTAATATGGTTTCTCTCTCTGGGCCCAAGGTAGCTATCCTTTTTTCAGCCAAAATAAAAGGGGGAAAGAGAAAAATGGAGTGTACACTTTTAGAAAAGGGAAAACCCAGCAGTTGTGCATATTACCTCTATTCACATCCTACCAAAAAAAATGTCTCAGTCACATGCCCCACCTAGCTTCTAAAGAGCCTGAGAAATGTAACCTCTAGATGAGCAGACATGCCCACCTAAAACTTGGATTGGGGTAGGTGGTTAGATCATTCAATGAATGAAGGGGAATAGATCCAAATAGATCCTATGGAGCAATGATTGGGCTCTGCCACAAGACAAATTTTGGCCTAGGCCCAGGAGTCAATCAAGATTTGATGGGACCTAAAGTTTATGCAACTCTTGGGGGTCCTCCTTACGATACGGAATGCGAACTGACAACACAGAATTAGGAGTACAGGGCCTTTGAATGGGATTATGCCAGTGAGGGGCCAGAAAGCTTAAGCTTCATTAGCTTCGTGGTAAATCTACTCCTGCTTGGGGTTCACTAATCAACATCCCAATCAAGTTCTCCCCACTTCTACAAAGGGTAGTTTAGACCATTTCTACAGGATGGATTTTGTCAAGTTTCAAGGTCAGTGCCAAATGTGGCAGCAATATTTTGCTAAAGAATAATAAAACAAAACAAAATAGATCTTAAATTTCTTCTTCCTGATGTTTTCACTGTAGTTCCTAACTATGCAATGCAGTTTGCTGGCGGGCTGTCCCCAGCAAGGGCTGAAAAACACTCTGCCACTAATGGTGTCACTAGGTTATAGTCATAAAACCTGCTGCTGTGATTTCTCCCTGGGTGCAGCCTACTTCCCAGCCCCTGATTGGTGGTGAGACCTCCTTATTTATGGGCAATTGTTCTGCACAGACAAGATACCACAAGGAGCCAGTTTGGCAGCTGCTCATGGAAACTCTTACTGCCTTCATTTTCATATCAGTAAGCACGCTGTAGGAGATGAAGAGCAGACTGAGGACTGTGGCATTATCCTGCATACAGTCAATCAAGACCAGGCTAATTAGATTTTCCAGGTGCTTAGACCCTGTGGGACTGCATATTACATAAATACATAGATAAACATTCCTATCCACAAGGACCAAAGAATTGCTGCTGAAGGCTGCAAAATAAGTCTTTAAAAAAAGGCTTTAATTCTCAGGCTTGTGTGCTCACTCTCTCTCTTTTAGGAGACATAATGAACTTCAATACAATTGAAGTGCTTGGACTTGTGTATTATTATTGAGTCTCATGGGGTATAGTAGTGTTCCCCTAAAAATGAAAATCTGAAACTACACATGCCTGAGGTTAGATGAGATCAAATATATAAATACTAGCACAGTTGGGAAAATATTTAAGAATAGTTTGCTGTGAGGGATAATGATTGCTATTCATATCTGTGCTCATGCCATTCCTCAACTACATTTAATTTCCCTGACCTTATTCAGAGATTTAACAATAAAATTATGTTCTCCATTCATTAAAGACTTAGCCTGCTTGTGGCTACTGGGAACCCATTGGTCTATGGTGAGCATGTGGCTCCCATATAGGCAACTCTGCTTTCAATGGCCTTAGCATAGCCCCAACACCAATGGCCATGTATCTAGGAGCATTATGACTTCATGACTCTTTCTCTGTGAAGACGGGCACCTGGCACCTCACCAGCATTTCCCCTTATGCCTTGCATGGCTATAGCTCGGGGGTCCATCCTTAGTCCTTCCCCTTTTCTCTTTCATTTAATGTTCATATGTTGATAATTTCTCATACATTATCTCCAACTCAGAACTCTTATTTTTCCTCCTCTATGAATTTTAAATAGATTCTATGGAATATCTTCACTAGCACACTAGCACTGCCATCTCAATTATTTCCAAATGTGAACTCAATTCCTCCCCACCCCTCTGGCCCTCCTCTCGTATTCCATATCTCTGTGAATGGTTCTGTCATCCCACCAGTCTGGGAGCCATACTTAACTCTTCCTTCTTGTTTGTGCCACTTTGTATGTTCAATCAGTCACTAGGCTGTGTGGATTCTATGCTACTAATTTACCTCACATCCCCTAATTCTCATTCTCCACTGCAGATATCTTTGGCCAGAATTTTGTTATTTCTCACCTAGATTACCGAACAACTGTCTTATCTCTGCTTCTCACTGCCAGGGTGATTTCTAAAGACATATCAGTTATGTTAGTGCCTTGTCTAAAACCCTTCACAACTAGCCATAACTTTTAGGATGAACCCAAAGGTTCTTAGCATGGCAACAAAGACCTTCATCTTCTGTCTCTTGCTTACCTATTTGGCAAAATCAAGTTATATCAGAGTTCGGAAAAGTCAGTGGTTTCCTTGTTTTCTGGAATGGTAGGTGCCTTGCCCTCCTGCAGTTGGAGGTACCAGCATGGCCAAGACTTCCTCTCACCCTACAACATAATCCATGGGTCTTCCTGTCCCATGGTTCCTGTCACAATGCATGGGTACTGCCTATTCTGATTTGAGTCCCCCACACTTAGAGTAACCCCTAAACAGACTTGCTGTTATTAGAAATAGATGTATGCCTTGTTCTTTGTGTTGCCCACATCTCAGCATGGTACTAATTTGTAACAGGCACTCAAGAAATGTCTACTGAATGAGTGAATTTTGTAGAAGAGAATCATGTACAGATGCTCCTTGACTCATGATGGGGTTACAGCTCAGTGAACCCATCATAAATAGAAAATATCATGAGTTGAAAATGGGCACAATATATGATATTTTCAAATTATGATGAATTATCCAGACACAATCCCATCATTAGTTGAGGAACATACAGAATGCATATTGCTTTCCTACCATTGTAAAACCAAAAAAATTTTAAGTAAAGGCATCACAAGTTGGTGCCTGACTGTATTAGATGGATGCTTAAACTCGAAGACTGGAAATTTCTAGAAATTATGCCTGTAAAATTCACTGGGAAGACTCTAGTCTACTGTTTAAGCTATCACTTTCCATACCCTCAGGTCCTAGTTCTTAACCCATAAACAATGTGTTTGACGAGCACCCTACAACAAGTTAGGAACTAAACAGTATACCGAGAATGTCTAGGATGTAAAATTGTCTATAGCATTCTCTACACCCTCAAAAACCTCACAGTCCAGGTTAGAGACATGGATAATAACAAAGAATTATGTTACAATTAGACAATAGCTATTTATATAGTACAGGTGATATGGGAAACCAAAGAAGAAACATCTTATTTTTCAGAGAAGAAAATGAGGAGGAGGTGATATTTGAATATTGAAGACTAGTTTGGTGTTCACCAAGATGATAAGGGGTTGGGGACCCAGCTGGGGAGTGCATTAAAAAGAGAAAAATCAACTCTCAGATTTGGAATATGACTCAAGTCCAGGACATGGGGGTTGGAGAGCTCAGCTGGGGCAAAATTCTGAAGGGCAATGCCAGGTTGTGCCAAGTTACTCAGTTCCTCTGTGCCTCAATGTCCTCATCTGAAAACAAGGTTTATAATAATAACTGGTGAGAGCAGCTGTGCAGGATTAAATGACAATTTATACAAAGTGCTTAGAACAGTGCCACCTAAAAATAAAAGTATTTACTCTTTTTATTCTGTGAGGGGCTGAACCAAAGAAAAGGATGTAGCATGGTGGAGACATGTCCGAAAAATATTTAGCAAATAAAATTGAAAGTATTTGGAGTATGATAGAATTTGGGAGTAAACAAGATGGATAAGTCCCAGATGATTCTCAGCTTTCTGGATCAGGGTAAGTGATGGGACCTTTCTTGGGAAGAAGAGCAGGAATTTTCTTTGAAGATCAGGAGCTGTTAGTGAGTTTGATTTTGTAAGAGTTGAATCTGAGTTTTCTGTAGCACATTCAAAAGGACTTACTCAAAAGGCTTTGGGAGTAGAGATCTGTGGCTCTGAGGAGAGAATCTCAGACAGAAGAAGGAGCTTTGAGTTCCATCTGCATCCAGCTGCAGATGGAAGCCATGGAAGTGTGTGGCCAGATGGCTTAAGGAGACAATGTGGACTGAGAATGGGGCTGAGATCAGAGCTCTGAGGACACTGACACCAAAGCAGTAAGTGCAGGAAAAGGCCCCAGAGAAGCAGGCTGAGCAATATAAAACAGGAACAAGAAGAGAATCACAGAAGAATAAATTAAAGAATGGTAAACACCACCTGTTGCTTAGCAATGGCATGAACAGTAGGTGCCTGATAATACGCTATATCAGAGCAGTGGCTCTAAATTTCAAATTTTGTGAAAAATGCTTATTTGTCTGTAGCCTGTTTTGTTGAGTCCAGCCTCAACTCTTTCAGAGGGCAGATCTGTACAAATTTGCATGGATGGTTTGGATCCCAGAAGCAAAGCAAATCTATGATATTGTAGCTGCAATACTTTAATTTTCCATTTCAGAAAGCAGGCTGTAGATAATTCAGTTGTTAACAAATGCTCATTGTTTGTTAAATCAAGAGCTAAAACACCTACAAGGATTAAATCTTCGACAGTGCAATTGTACAAGCGATGGGGAAAGAGCCATGTGATCTTTGGTTTGACTTTTTGATAGTTCAGGAATTTAGAACAAATTCCCCAGTGTGATTCATTTGAACGAACACCTAGTCTAACATATATGAAAAAATTATTGGTAGGCAATACTTGGTCACAAGGAAATCAGTGATCTCTTAGAATTCTCATAATTAGAAATTACTCTACTTAGAGTCTAACAAAAGGCAGAATCAGAAATTCTCTGCATAGAAATGTATCTACCAAGAATTCTAAGATTTTCAGAAATCCCAATTCAATGTTGGAACATGCAGAGTGAACCTATGTAATTCTGGCTGTCATTTACTCACTATATATGTATTGAACTACTACTTTTGCCAGGCACTACTCAGAGTCCAGGGCAAAGGGCGGCATTCAAGACAGATAACCCCATGCCTCCATGGAGTGCATACTGATGCAAGGACAACTCAAAAGAAATAGAAAAATAAACAAAAATTCTTTTAATTTGTAATAAATGCTCTGATGGAAACAGGGGGATAAGCAAGGGGATTATAGAGAAATCCTACTTTAGTTATGGATGGAGCCTCTCTCAGGTGGTGACATTCAAACATAAAGATAAAAAGGAGTTAACACTGGAAAGAGTGAGGGGGAAAGATTCCAGGAAGTGGTAATAGCACATGCAAAAGCCTGCTTGGCAATTCAAGGAAGAGACCAATGTGGATGGAGTTTATCCAGTGGGGGTGTAATAGGACAAGAGGGGTTCAGGAGGGGCCTTCAAGAAAAATCCTGGTATGGATTTGAATGTTTCCCTAAATGCACTGAGGAGGGTTGACATGGGAAGGGATATGGCTCAATGCTTAAGAGGTTTATAATTACCTCTCAGAGGCAGGGCGGGAATGGAAGAAGGTAGGTCAATTAGGGGGTTACTGCAGGAGGCCAGGCAAGAGATCATGGTGGCCAAGAGTGAGGTGGTGACAGTGGGAATACAGAGAAGACCATGGCTTAAATAGGTATGTTGGAGGTGGAATTGACAGGACTTCCTGCTGGAATAGATGTGGGGGATGGTGAAAGGGGAGAATCAGGAATGGAGAGGGACTCCCAGACTTCTCTCTTGATTAATTAGGCAGATGGTGATGCCATTTACACAGACCACGTGCCAAGAGACCCTCGCAGCCAGCAGGTTGCTCAGGCTGTGTTTGTTGTACCACGAGACAGCCGAGGGGAGGTATGGAGAAGGCGGTTGGTGGGGCGAGTCTGTTCACAGGGAAAGTAAATCTAGGCATGAACATCCCCAACTTACGTTTTTGGAAAAAGTGAGTCTCTGATTAAAAAAATTATTTTTAAATGTATTCTTTATGTGCCACATTTGCAGAAGCAGTTTAGCTTTAAAAAGAACATTTCCCCTCAAAGTTTCAGAGCCACATGTAACCCCTTGGTTATGTTGACAATCCTGGGAAGGATGAGAGGTGTCACTCCATTACCAGAAACACGATGACAGCTGTACATGGCGTCCAGGTGACGGTAACATTCATTTCTCCCAACACGTCACCCTGTCCACCTGCCCAGTGTGCACCCAGAGTAGGTGTCAGGACACCCTCCTCTCTCATCTTAGTGCCACTTCCTTTCCCTCATCATCATCGCCTTTGCTTTTGTCTATCCCTCTCTGTGAACCTGGACCCATCCTAGAGGCCCAAAGTCGGCTTCTTTAGGTGTCACAGAGGAGGGTCCTATATGTATTTCTACACCAGTGCTTGTCAACCTTCACCTGGGGGTTCTGTTAAAACGCAGATTCCGAGTCAGTAGGTCTGGGCTGGGGCCCGAGAGTCTGCACTGCTAATAAACGCCCAGGTGGTGCTGAGGCTGCTGGTCCAGGGACTTCTACGAATAGCAGCCTCCTCCTAGAGCATACTTTACATGCCTTATGCTAACAAAGAGTTTGTCGCTTAGCTCTTGTGGAGGGTGAGTAGGCGGATTAGGCTAGGAAAGAAGGAATTGAGAGGAGGGAGGAAAATCCCATGCTGACACCTATATTTCAGCCCCCTTTCTTTACATTTGGTCCTCAAAAAGGCATTCGAATGAAAAATAATCTTTCGAATCTGAACTCCAAAAGATCACATGCCCACTTAATAAATGTTTTTCATAACTTTAAAGGTTATTTGAGGCCGGGCATGGTGGCTCACACATGTAATCCTAGCACTCTGGGAGGCCGAGACAGGAGGATAGCTGAGCTCAAGAGTTTGAGACCAACCTGAGCAACGGCGAGACCCTGTCTCTACTAAAAATAGAAAAATTACCTGGGTGTTGTGGCATATGCCTGTAGTCCCAGCTACTTGGGAGGCTGAGGCAGGAGGATCACTTGAGCCCAGGAGTTTGAGGTTCTGTGAGCTAGACTGATGCCACTGTACTCTACCTGGGATAACAGAGCAAGACCCTGTCTCAAAAAAAAAAAAAATAAAAAATAAAAAATAAAGGTTATCTGAATGTGTCCCTGTTGGCCAGGATCTGGGTGAAATGTTACAGCTGTCCATACCCTGCAATGCATCCTGAGCCATAACAGCATGGCTGCCTTTAGAAAGGGAAAGATTCCTTCCTGGCATTTCCCCCCGTTGGTGACAGGTGGTTACAAATCTAAATAGCAGCTAAGAGCACTAAGAGCTCCTTTGGAGCCCGGGAACATTTCATACCTTACATTGGTTAAACGTTTATGCCTGTTCTTGACTGGTTTGGGTGGCAGGTTTAACCGGCTGATGAGAACATCCCATACCCCTCTTGTGGACTGATACTTAAGTCAGGGACTCTCAGCCTCCACCGACCCAATTAAGAGAGGCTCACATTCAAAAGTAGCTTTCATGAACTGGAGTGGCTCTAGCAGTCTTATAAACAAAATTTTGAGAAAATAAATGGATTTTATAAGAATGTAGTTGGGGTTCTCTGCCATATGGTGACTAATATTGTTTTGTTTTCAGCATATAGCTTAATAGTAGGTGCTAGCTGGCTAGTTGGCTGAATGAGCGAGTAAACCTGGCAGGAGTATGGAGGCAGGCTGGTGTCACAGAAGGAGCTGGACTTTAGAGGCAGACAGACCTTGCCACAGTGGGACTCTGGGACCCTCTGCTTTTGCATCTGTAGTGCGGGAACAATGATACCTCCGGGAGGTAGCAATAAAGATTGGAGATAATGTATGGAAGCACCTGGCTTACTAATGAGCATGGATAATATGGTTGCTATTTTCATTATAATCATCTAGGGCTCCTTAGCTGGTTCCTTTGGCTCTCATCCATCCCCTAAATTACCCAGTTGGGGTTTCATCCTGCCCCCTCTTTTTGCCAGCTGATTATTCATGTGCTGGGCTGGGTAGTTTCACTCAACTCCACTAGTCCCTGCCCACCCTCCATCCCAGCCTGCAACCCCACTTCCATCCTTCAGATCCTCCGACTTCCCTGCCATTCTTCCAACTAAGCCAAATTGCCTGACAATTCCTTCCTGTCTAGAACCTTTTTTCTTTCTTTCTCTGCCTTTTCTTTCTTTCTTTTTTTTTTTTTTTTTTTTTCTGAGACAAAGTTTTACCCAGTTGCCTGGGGCTAGAGTGCTGTGGCATCAGCCTAGCTCACCGCAACCTCAAACTCCTAGGCTCAAGCGATCCTCCTGCCTCAGCCTGCTGAGTAGGTGGGACTACAGGCGCACACCATGACACCTGGCTAATTTTTTCTATTTTTAGTAGAGACGGGGTGTTGCTCTTGCTCAGGCTGGTCTCGAACTCCTGAGCTCAAACGATCTTACCACCTTGGCCTCCCAGAGTGCTAGGATTACAAGCGTGAGCCACCATGCCCAGCCTTTCTCTGCCTTCTCATCTTTCAAGTGGGAGTGATATTTGTAAGGTGGTATTTTGAGGCCCAACATCTGAGTCTTGGGCGAAAACAAGGAACAAAACCCCAGCCTCATTTCCCATTCTATTTACCAAAGGTGGTGACTGGAGGTCTGTGGTTACCTAAGGTATTTTCATGCTTAGTGCCTGCATAGAGTCTAACAGTTTGATTATTTTTCAGATCCTTCCTCATAAAGCCATGTTTCAGAGCCCAGAGTTACAGAGCAAAAATATTCTGGGAAATATGAGGGTTTCCTAGTTCCTATTGGGGAAATATGATTGTGTGAGTCACCGCCTGGGTGAATCTGATACATGCCAGGAGTATATCGGTTTGTTGCGTCGCACCTGATCACAGTAAGCTTTAAGAACCTAAGAAATGCACTGTAGTTAGTAAACAACTGGAAAAGAAGAGACTCTGCCTTCGTCCGACTGTGTTGCTCTAAAGGAATATTTGAGGCTGGGAATGTTGTAAAGAAAAGAGGTTTATTTGGCTCATAGTTTTGCAGACTGTATAAGAAGCGCAGCGCCGGCATCTGCTTCTGGCGCGGCCTTCAAGCTGGTTCCACTCACGGCGGAAGGCGAAGGGGAACCCACGACTGCAGAGATCACACGGTGACAGAGAGAGGGGACGGAGGAGGTGCCAGGCTCTTTTTAACAACCAGCTCTTGTGGGAACTGATAATAGCGTGAGAACTCACTCATCACCAC
This sequence comes from Eulemur rufifrons, assembly GCF_041146395.1. Classification (NCBI taxonomy): domain Eukaryota; kingdom Metazoa; phylum Chordata; class Mammalia; order Primates; family Lemuridae; genus Eulemur; species Eulemur rufifrons. The sequence goes on along the minus strand of NC_090989.1, from coordinate 223,912,839 downwards.
GAAGACAGCACCAAGCCATTTATGAGGGATCCGCCCCCATGACCCAAAGGCCTCTTACTAGGCCCCACCTCCAACACTGGAGATCAAGTTGTAACATGAGGTTTGGAGGATCAAATATTCCAACTACAGCAGTGTCCTTACATTGGATCATTACGCTTATGGATAAATCCAGAGAGAGGGATCCAGGAAAAGGGCCACGAGACAGCAGTGTGAACAGGGAGTCCTCTTTCTTCTCTAAACATCCCTAGAGTTCTACAAAAGTGGATCTATATGTTTTATCTCTTTTTGAAAAAGGATTTGTAACCCAATCAGTAAATAGTTTTTTAAAAATGGGAATGGGACCCACCCATGGCAATAGCAGGGAAATTAAGTGACTGTAAGCGTTTGGGATACTTAACAGAAACCTCGAGCCCTCTCCGCACAATGGTCTTGCAGAACATCAGTGTCCAGACACTCATCTGTAGGCAGGAGGCTGTGAGCCTCTCCTGCGGGGGAAGGGGGGAATCTGGCCAGCCCAGAAGGAATGGCTCTAAGGAACTAGCATCAAAAGCCCCCAAAATCTCACCCAAGTCCCCTAGAAGGGTGCTCAGAGAGAAGAAGTCCCACCTGAGCTCTCAGATTCCAATCCACATTTTTGTTCCTCTATTCTTCATCGTGAGCCGACAACGAAGATTATTTGACAACTTAGGAAAGCCTCCAAAAACCGAAACAAGCAAATCAAAACAGAACTAGGAAGAAACAGAGGCTACTCAGGGAGAAGAAAACGTCGGTATCTCCATGATAAACTATCAATATACACGAAGAGATTAGAAGATATTGCATGCAGGAAATCGCAATAGCATGTTATTAAGAAAAATTTAGAGAACAAAGAGAGCTTTGGGAAATTATATGTATAATAGCAGAAATGAAAATAATTCAAAAAAGAGAAGTTAGAAGAAAAAGCTGAGAAAATCTCCCATACAGTGGAGCAAAGTGACAAAGAGAGAAAAAGATACGAAAACAAAGGAGCAGTCCAGAAACTTCAACATTTAAAGGATAAGATTTTGCTGATGAGAGAAAAGAAAAAACAGAGGGATAAAAATCACTCATGAAATAATTCAATAGAAATGTCCGGAACTGAACGAGATGAGCTGCCAGACTCAAAGGACTCACAGCATAATGTGAGAATGGACTCACGCCAATGCACGTCGTAAGTTTCCCCAAACACTGGAGACTCATGAGATCCTAAAAGCATCCACAGAGGAGAAAAAAGGTGAGTCACCCACAGAGGAGCAGTAATCAGAATAGGTTTCGACTTCCCAAAAGCAAAACCGGAGTCAAGAAGACATGGAGCCCTACCTCCAAAATTCTGAAGAAAAATGATTCCACCCTGGAATTCTGTACTTAGCCAAACTGTCATTTGTGTATGAGGGTGGAATAAGGATGTTTTCTGGAATGGGGGGGTCTTAAGAAATGGATTTCCGGCCAGGTGCGGTGGCTCACGCCTGTAATCCTAGCACTCTGGGAGGCCGAGGCAGGAGAATTGCTCAAGGTCAGGAGTTCGAGACCAGCCTGAGCAAGAGCGAGACCCCTGTCTGTACTAAAAATAGAAAGAAATGATCTGGACAGCTAAAAATATATATAGAAAAAATTAGCCGGGCATGGTGGCACATGCCTGTAGTCCTAGCTACTCGGGAGGCTGAGGCAGAAGGATTGCTTGAGCCCAGGAGTTTGAGGTTGCTGTGAGCTAGGCTGACACCATGACACTCTAGCCTGGGCAACAGAGCGAGACTCTGTCTCAAAAAAAAGAAAGAAAGAAAGAAAGAAAGAAATGGATTTCCCAGTCACACCCCATCCAAAGGAGGGAGTACACCAAGAAAAAAGACGTAAGATACAGAAGACAGGAGGTCCAAGAGGGCACAGAGGGGAAAGTGTGGCAAAGGGGAGCTCAGGTGGCAGCTTGCCATCAGATGTTCAGAACAGCCAGTCCAGACAGAGCAACGTGACAGAGGAGCTGTCACCATGACGCTTGCTGCCTCTGCCTTCTTTGTAACTAAAAGCAGCATGTCTGGGTGAAACCAGTCTAGAATCTTATCTGTCCTCTGTCTGCCCCACCCCCCAAGCATGCCCTGCTCCCTGGTCAGCAGGAATACCATGTCTCCCCAACAGATGTGACCCACTTTGCCCTGTTTTTTAAAAATTTTCATAAAATGCACAAAACATGAGATTTACCACTGTAACTATTTTGAAATATACAGTTCATTTACAGAGACATGTGTGAATGTGTCAAGCACATTCACATTGTTGTGCAAGCTCTGGAACTTTCTTCGTCTTTCAAAACAGAAACTCTATACTTGTTAAAAAAAAACAACTTCCCATTTCCCCCTTTCCCCATCCCCTGGCAACTACCATTCTACTTTCTGTCTATACGAATTTGTCTACTTTAGGTACCTCATATAAATGGAATCATACAGTATTTGTCTTTTTGTAACTGTGGTATTTAATTTAGCATAGTGTCCTCAGAATTCATCCATGATGTAGCACATGTCCGAATTTCCTTCCTCTATAAAGCTGAATAATATTCCTTTCTCTCTCTCTCTCTCCCCCCCCACCCCCCGCGCACACACACACACACACACACACACACGCACACATTTTGTTTCTCCATTCATCCATTGATGGACACTTGGGTTGCTTCCACCTTTTGACAATTGTGAATAATTCTGTTATGAACATGGGTATACTAGTATCTCTTTGAGACCTAGTTTTCAATTCTTTTAAGTATATAGTGAGAAGTGGGATCGTTGAATCACATGATAATTCAATTTTAATTTTTTGAGGAACGCCACACTGTTTTTCCACAGCTCCTGCACCATTTTATCTTCCCACCAACAGTGCACGAGCGTTCCAATTGCTCCACAGCTTTGCCAACGCTTGTTATTTCCCGGGGTTTTTTTGATAGCAGCCATCCTAACAGGTGTGAGGTTGTATCTCATTGTGGTTCCCCCTGTTGTTGAGAGATGGGGAATCCATGGTGACCTTGGAAGACATCGAGTGGAGAACGCCACTCCCTTAACCGCATTTCTGTTAGACAGCCAGTCTCCAGGCCATTCCACAGACGCCCACCTGTGGGTATCTGTACTGAGTTCACGCGAAATGTCCATTTGTCAAGTGGGACTGTGTGAGTCCTAGATCCTACTCAGTACCAAGCTTTGCTAATGATTCAAAGGATGCAGGCAAGCACCGGGCACACACAGAACATTCCTTTCCTGGACAGTCCCAAACAATAATCTTCCAAAAAGTGTCTTTTTCTCCTGCATTAGGACACATTTTAGTGTCAGGTCAGTAGATGAGTTTTGAACCATGTATGCGATTGCTCTCAAAGGAAGCAATGTCTGTTTTGGAGCCTTTCGGTCATTAATTATGCAGGTAGGAAATGCTTTCCTCACTGCTCTGCCCCCCATCCTCCAGCCAGCTATGCTTTTTAATCCATAAATTTCAAGGTTATTTACAGGGACCAATCCAAGTAGAGCAGATTGAAAAGATTTTATAGGTAGACTCTCCCCGTATCTTTCTGCTCCTAGATACCATTGCCTGGTTTACAGGAAGGTCTGGCCAAGGCATCTCCCAGCAAGGAAGGGGTGGCTTCTAGGACTATGCCAGCCCTTTTTCTCTCATTTCATTCTGATGATTTATTTATTACCTTGCCCACTGAATTCCTTAGAAAAGTTTCTTACACACTCCCAGGGAATCTGAACGCATACTTGGCTTAGGGACTCTGTTCAGCTTATCTTTTCCTGAGATTCTTTGTTTACTAGAGAGAAGATTGCCCTTTTCTTACACAGCTAGATTTGTGCTTGCTATTCAGTGTTTTAAAACCAAACATTTTGTTGAGATACACATACACAGCCTTCTGTACCTGTGGATTCAACCAACCACACATAGAAAATATTTGGAAAAGACAACAAAAATAAAATACAACAATAGAAAATAATACAGGTGGGGTGCAGTGGCTCACACCTGTAACCCCAACATTTTGGGAGGCTGAGCGGGAGGATCACTTGGGGCCAGGAGTTGGAGACCAGCCTGAGCAACATAACCTGTCTCTACAAAAATAAAACATTTTAAAAATTAGCCAGGTGTGGTGGCGTGTGCCTGTCGTCCTAGCTACTTGGGAGGCTGAGCCAGGAAGATCATTTGAGCCCAGGAGTTCAAGGTTACAGTGAGCTAGGATAACACCATTGCATTCCAGCTTGGATGACAGAGTGAGACCCTGTCTCTAAAAATAAAAATACTAATAGTAATACAGACTTAAAAGCGTAGTATAACAACTATTTATATATTATTTACATTGTATTAGATATTAGAAGTAACCTATAGATGAGTTAAAGCATGCAGGAGGATGTGGGTAGGTTATATGTAAATACTATGCCATGTTATATCAGGGACTTGAGCATCCATGGACTTTGGTATCCTTGGGGGACCTGGAACCAATCCCCTGTGGATACTGAAGGATGACTTTATAAGTAGGAAATCTGTAAAGAACAACAGGGGACTGATTAACCCAAAAGTAAGGAAAATGCTTACTTCGAGGTGGGAAGGAAAGGATGTGATTAGGGAGGGATACACAGGAAGCTTCTAAAGCAGTAGTCATGACCTACTTCTTAACCCGGATATTGTGACTCTTCCGAATGTATGATACATTTTATATTTTAAAGTAATTGAATAAATTATAATATTCTGGTGATACTTTGTGGTTAGAAGACATACAGGTGGATTACTGGAGAAGTGAGAGCATCACCTTGACCTGCATATACTGTGGCATGTTCCCCCAAAGCAGCATGGGATAGGATAGCAAAGGACAAAACCTTAACCTAAAAAAAGGCAGGGCCCCTGGGATCATGAGGTCCTGCACTATCACTCCCAGCTGCGCTTCATTGGACAAGTCACTTAGTCTTTCTGGTCATTAGTTTACTCATCTGTGAAATAGGATGCTAATACCTGTCCTTCCCATCTCCCAGGATTGTGGTGAGAAGCAAGTGAGATCAAATATGTGTGCTTTTTAGTCTCTAAATCACTGCTCAGAGTCGTGTTACCTTACACTGAGCATTTAGTGAGCACAGAATGAATGTCCTGGGTTCTGGACCAGCATTGGGGATATAATGAGAAATAATGCTCAGCTGCTGCCTTTGTGAAACTTAGAGATTAGTGGAACAAAAAATCAAGTAAATATAGACTCTACCGGGGCCAGGATGGGATGACAGAAGCAGGGAGAAGGGCTCTCTAAGCCGGTACTGATGCATATACACTTACCTGCAGCCTCTCTCTGTCTCTCCAGCCTCTTCTTGCTCAGTGCACTCCCCGCACTCATGCCAAGTTCATCCTCACTCAGGGCCTTTGTACTTGCTCTTGACTCTTCCTGGAGTGCCCTTGCCTCAGTTGGCCCTTGTGACACAGGTCTCAGCTCAAATGTTCCCTCTGAGGAGAGGTCTTCCACAATCACTGTATCTAATGCCACTCTTTTTGTTGTCCATTCTCCTGTCTCCTCTGTCCTATCAACCTTGATTTATTTACTTATTTATTGTCTCTCTCTCTCTCTCTCTCACCAGAATGTAAGTTCCATAAGGGCAGGGACCTTGTGGTTTCCTCTCCCTTTCCCCAACCCCTTCCCTCTCCCTCTCACTCTGCTTCTCTTTCTCTGCTGTGTGTATCTCCAGTAGCTAGACTAGCGCCTGACACATAATAGATGCTCAATAAATTTATTGACTAAGTAAATCAGTGGACAGTTACTCTATAAGTATTTCTGTAATCAAAATGAATAACCACTTCCTGAAGAATTTTCCAATGAACAAAGTTGACTAAAGATTAGTATACAAATATAGAACCTGGAACACAGCAGTTACTCAAATATTCATCAAAGGAATGAATATATCGAATATATACAGAACTCTTGCAAACCAATAAGAAAATACCATAAAGCAATACACAAATCAGCAAAGGAAAAATTTCTAGAACTAATGAATTTAGCAAGGTTGCAGGATTCAAAGTCAATATACAAAAATCAATTGTATTTCTATTAATTCTATGAATGAACAACTGGAAAGCAATAAGTTTTAAAGTACCATTTAAATTTCATCCAAAAAAGAGAATACATATGTATAAATCTAACAAAATATATGCAGGATCTGTATGCTAAAACACTGGAAAACACTGATAAAAAAAAAACAACAAAGAACTAAATATGTGGAAAGACACACACTATGTGCATTCTTAAAATTTTTTTCCAGATTGACCTACAGATTCAACACAATCCTAATCAAAATCTCAGTGGGGTTTTTTGGGAAGATATCAACAAGCCAATTCTACTATTGATATGCAAATGCAAGTAAATTAGAATAGTCAGTCACATTTAAAACAGAGGGACAAATTTGAGGACTCATGCTATCTTACTAGAAGAATCACTATAAAGCTACAGTAATCAAGACAGTGTGATATTGGCAAAAAGATAACATATAGATCAATAAAACAGAACAGAGAGCCCTGAAATTGACCCACACATATATAGTCACTTGATTTCTGACAAAGATGCAAAGGCAGTAGAGAAAAATACTCTTTTCAACAAATAATGCTGGAACAGCTAAACATCCATCTGCAAAAAGTTAATTTTGATCTGTATCCTATATTATATACAAAAATTAACTAAAAATACATCATAGGCCTAAATGCAAGACTTAAAACTATAAAACTTTAAGAAGATAGCATAGGAAAAAATCTTTGCAAACATTTAAGCAAAGATTTCTTCGATATCTCACCAGAAACATGATTCATAAAAGAACAAACTGATAAATTTAGCTTTATAAAAATTAAAAACTTCTGCTCTGCAAAAGACACTTCAGAAAATGAAAAGACACACTGCAGACTGGAAGAAAATATTTGCAAATCACATATCCAACAAATGGCTTGTATCCATAATATATAAAGAACTCACAAAACTCAATGATAAGAGAATCCAATTTTTTAAATGATCAAAAGATTTAAAGAGACACTTTATCAAAGAGGACGTATGTGTGGAAAATAAGCATATAAAAAGATGCTTCCCATCATTATTCATTAGGGGAATGTAAATTAAAACTATAATGAGATGCAATTTTGCAGCTACCAGATTGTAAACATAAGTCTGGCAACTCTCCAAGTGTTATGGAAGATGTGGAGGAACTGGAACTCTCATGCACTACTGATAGAAGTGTAAATTGAAACGGTTCCCTTGTATGCAATTGGCACTATCTGGTTAGGATGAAGATTCACATACCCCATGACCCAGCAATTCCACTTATTCTTGCACATGTGCACAAAGAATGAATATAAGAATGTTAGGTACTGTATTTTGTGGCTATGGGGGAAAATGTAGAAAAATATCCATCAACAGTAGAATAGATAAATTGTGGTTCATTCATACAATAGCATACTATATAGCAGGGGTTAGCAAATCATAGCCCCTTGAGTCAAATCCATCCTGGTGCTTATTTGTATAAATAAACCTTGCCTGAAACCCAGCCACACTCATTCATTGACGTATTGTCTATAACTGCTTTCATACGACAACATTGTTGAATAGTAGCAACAAAGACCACGTGGCCCACAGAGCCTAAAATATTTACTGACTGTCCCTTTGTATGAAAAGTTTGCTGACCCCTGCTACAGAGCAATGCAAAAAAAGTGAATCAAAGACGTACACATTATATCAGTCAGAGTTCAACCAGAGAAACAGAACTAGTGAGAGATATATACCAAGAGGTTTATTGCAAGGAATTGGTTTGTAAAATTGGGGAGGCTGGCTGGGCATGTCTGAAATCCACAGGGCAGGCCCTCAGGAAGGGCAGCCTGGAACAGCCAGGCATAAACTGAAGCTCTTGTTCATAGGTGAAATTTCTTCTTCTCCAAGGAAGCCTTGGCTATTCCTTTCAACTGCCTTCCTAATGCCTTTGAACTGATTGAATCAGGTCCATTCAGATTATCTCAGATAATCCCCTTTATGTAAAACCAATTGATTACAGACTTTAATAATACCTACAAAATACCTTCACAGAAACACCTACATTAGTGTTTAAATAACTGGCATGGTCAAGTTGACACATAAAACTAACCATCGTACAAGATGTATGATGTATCTACAAAGATAAATCTCATAAATATAATGCTGAACAACAACAAGTTGCAAAGTGATATGTGAAATATGGTTACATTTATATAAAGGTTTAAAATGGGTAAAACAATTTAACATAAAGTTTCTGGAGACCTGGATATTTAAAACCATGTAAGGGAACGAAAAAGTTACTGTATGTCACTGGTTGCCACTGGGCAGGAAGGAAAGGAATGAAATTGGGAGTGGATGGACTGTATCTATACTATCTTGTTTGTTTGTTTTTTAAAAAGGCAGAAGACTCCAAAGCAAAAGGAGGCATTGTAAAATCTTATAAAGCCTGGCTTTGGTATTGCAATTTCTTACTGTATTATTGTTAATACTTCTATGCATTTTTGCAATCTTTCACAATCAGTATTTTTAAAAAATCATAATGATTGCCTCCTTTTGCACAAGGCTAAAAAAGGGTGTTTACGCTGAGCAGTCATCTTCGAATCAGAACCACGCTGGATAGGACCAGAGAGTTGAAGCTGCTGCTTCTTTTTTTTTCCGTGAATGCTAACGACCACTTTGGTAGAGCTTTGGGTTTTCTTTCATGGACCAATGTTTCAGGGAATGAATCTCACCTCCTGGGAGTTGAGCCTGGAAAATCACAGCGTTCACCATGCTCCAGCCTGTGCCCAGTGGAAAGCACGGAGCAGGGTGTGAGTCATTCTTACTGGAGCCCTGACCTTGGCTGACCTCCACAGTGCCAAGATCTGGAGCCAAACGGAACTCCTGACTTAAGGAGCTAGAGATAAAGAGGTGGGCGGCTGGTCATAGGGTAGTACACTGGCTACTGCTGATGGAATGTGACTTGTCAGACCCCCTGGGGGCTTTCACTAGAGCTTGCATTTGTGTTCACACACCAAGGAACACAATGCTGACAGTTCTTCCTGAACAATGTCAGATGACTTCTGATTTAAGAAGTAGAGGTAAACAGATCCAAAGATTGCAATCTGCAGCATGCCTGCAAAAATTGATCAATTGACATTTCGTACAGTCTGTTGACCTAAGTCTTTTTGTAAAAATTAAACTCTTCTATGATTAAAACGAACACATGATCTTTGTAAAAATTTGGAATATATAAAAAGCTAGAGAGAAGAAAAAAATTTTCCAAGAAGCCCACTACTCAGAGTTTCCAGTGGGTATCTTTTAGTCTTGTTTTTTTTCCTGTGTCATATTTTTTTTTTCTATAGTTAATTCATTCTTTCAACAATGGTTACTGAGCACCTACCAAGTGACAGGTTTTGTTCTAGGTGCTAGAGATATAAAAATATACAAAACACTCAAGGTCTCTGCACTTATGGAGCTAATAAGGAAGAAGGGGTGGACTAACGATTGAAAAGTCAATACATAAATATACAAGATAAATTTAGTAATAAATGATATAATGGAAAAATAATACCTAATAATACTGAAGACTTATGATGTGCTGTTCTAAGCCTTTCACCTCATATATATTAATAAAGTGAGCAAAATTGGTGTTGTGTGTATGTCTTAGAGGGAAGGTTTGAACCGTAAATCTTTCAATATAATGATCAGGAAAGACCTCTTGGAGGAGATGACATAAGCCAAGGTTTACCTGCAGGGGACGAAGACCACCATGGAAGACCCAAGTCAAGAGCCTCCTGGCAGAGGGAATAGCAAGTTTAAATGCCCTGAGCATAAAATGGTTCAGCATGTTCATTAAACAGAAAGAAAAAGAGAAGTATGGCCGGAAATTTAGGGAGTAAGGGGCAGAGTAGTCTGCAATGAAACTGAAGATTGTCATCCTTGGAGTCTCCAGGGAACTCTTGAGAGCAGCAAAAACAGACCCTTTTTTTCTAGTTGTTTCATTCTTTTCTTAGCTCATCCCCTATTTTCACACTCTCATTTCTGTATTTTTGTTGCAGCTGCTACTCATGGAACAATTGAGACCATGAACTGACACATCTCCTGTGCCAGACATGCCAACATCCTACAGACAGAATTGCAAGCTTAGGGCTCTCTTTGCTAAAATGCTGCCCACCCTTACGTCCATGCAAAGTTGAAGGCAGTTGCAGCTGACTTTCTTTTACCAACAGCTTTAGAGCTCACAGTATTGCTACAAAGCAGCTACTCTTCAGCACTTCCTCCTCACCTGAGAGCCTTCTCCCTACATAAAGGGTAATGATGCCAGATGTTTTTCTCCTCCCTTGCAGCCAGATCACCACTGTCAGAGGAGTGTGTTAGCCCTTAGATTTGCTCCCTAATGACCATGGGATGGTTGCCTCCGTTTCCTCACTAGAGTTTACTACACTCTGGATTTTACTGATTGAACCTTCATGGTATAATTTAACACGACCCTTTGTTCTCTGTATTTCCTGTAAAATGGTAGTCATGAGTATCAATACATATAATCTGTACAGCAACTCAATCAGGCATGGCCCTTCGTGTCCCCACTTTACAGAGTAATAAACTAAAGGCACAAAAAATTACATACTAGAAGTCATGTAGCTAGAAAGTTGAAGGGGCCAAGGTTTGAATCCACGTAGATGCTTCAAATCTCTATGCTGCACACAAAGAAATGTATTAGAAATACATTGTTAAAAATTATTTTTAATTGACACACAATAATTATACAAATTTATACAGTACAGTGTGATATTTTGATACCTGAATACAATGTAACGTAGAAAGATGTTTATACAACTCTCTTTGGTTGAACATTCTCCAGGAGCAGATGATTGGTTGGTTCCCAAGCCTAGAGATCAATGAACTCAATTAGCAAATATTGAGTATCTACAATGTGTGCTGAGCTAAGCTGTGAGACACAGAGAGGGGCTGAGAGCTCACTATGCACCAGGCCCTGTACCAGGTGCTATGAATATACGAGTGAGCATCATAGTCCAGGTAAATTTTATGATGGAGCACAGTCTTGCAAGCAAGAAACAACCGTGCACCAAGTGCAATAATGGCTCTGTTTAGAGCTGTGCAGTCCAATCCAGTAGTCACCAGCTACATGTGGCTATTTAAATTAGTTAAAATTAAATACAATTTAAAAATCAGTCCGTCAGTCACAGTAGCCACATTTCAAGTGCATATGTGGCTAGTGGCACTGGTTTAGAGTGTTTGGAAGCACAGAGGAGATATTGATAATTGTATACTAGATGAGATTACACCTCATCTAGACGTGGTGGTGAGGAAAGATACCAGGAGAGGGATCCTGAACAAAATAATATTTAAGGTGAGACCTGAAGAATGAGTAGTTTTAGTCCTGTATTTCTAGGAGATGTTTTATATCCCTATTGAATGCACAAGGAAGTGGACTCCAAGAAGTTGAGAAACTTGCCTAAAGTCACAAGAAGCTTGTGAGAGGGAATATTTGCTCCCATATCCATCCAGCTGTAGTACCATGCCGGAAACACTGCTACTGTAACTAAAGGAAGCTTGGGCAAAAGAGACTTCTTTTGAAAGAAACAGGTGGCAACGTCACAAATATTGCTTGAACACTTTGTGCTGTATTTTAAAGCACTCTGTTAAGCACTGATTTAATATGGATGGTTGACAAAATACCAGGGCCTCTTGCCACATGGAGTTTGCCATTTCACTGAGCGATAAAGGCAGGTGCCTGTGAAATGTTGGCAGAACAAGGGAGTGGATTCTAAGTGCTGTAGGAATTCCAAGAGGTGGCGATGTTTTCCTGAGAAGACTCCTTGGAAGGAGGAGGAGTTCGGGGGTCTTGAAAAATATGTAGGATGTGAGGAGCAGGAGCATTGCAGGCAGGACAGACTTGAAGGAAGGCTTAGGGTGGGTGCTGCGATGCTGATGCTGAGAACGGGAATACCTCAGTCTTAGGCTGGTGATTTATTAAAATGAGATGACTCAGTCCTTTCTGCAAGCATAGACTTTCAATGCAAATTCTTCTTGAACAATATTTACGGGTATGTCTATACACAGATTGCTTTAGGGGCTGGGCAAAGACATCACTGAATTTCCCCCTCATCTCAGGCAGTACCATCGATAGCATGTCAGAGTTTGTCTCTTTTCAACAGAAAAAAATCTTCAGGAACACACAGGAAATATTCTCAGGGCAATGCTTCTTTGTTTTCAGAGTGTGTCAGATGGTTCTTTCCCTTTCTCTCACACCTCCCTTCAAACCCTCAAATGGATCTCAGTGCCAAGGAGTGCAGAATTAGTTCTGGGAATTTTAAATCAGTATACTATTATGCACTCAACTTCATGGGAAAATAATCCAATTAACATACATATGTTGATTTGTGAACAATGTAAATATGACATGTCAGTACCGTACATGCTGTTTATATAGTTTGGTTCACTGTTTACATGTTATCTGTTGTGTTCCACTTTTTTCTCTTAACATTATCATACATACTTTTTTAGGCACATCATTATAATCCAAATAAGACTACTTTTGAGTAATAGTTTATGACAAAATCAGTCTTCAATTGTTGGCTGGTAGGTTATTTCCTGTTAATATTAAAAAAAATCAGTGCGATGAATAGTTTTGTACTATCAATTTATTAAATTATGTGTTTTTATTTTTAGAGCATACTCCCCAAAATGGGATGACTGGGACATAGGTATTGCTAATTGTATACTTTGTGTTTGTTGTTCTCAAGAAAGATCATAGTAATATTTATCTAGTGTATCTGTCTCCCCGAAGCCCTGCCAACATTGGGTTTTGAATTACTACTTTGCTTTTGGTAATTTAAGGTATTTGGAGCCAAGGAGAATCTCAGCTCTTTTGAGTTTTGGACCTTACGGAGCCTCTCTGCCTCAGTTGCTTCATCTGTGAATGTGGTAATGACATTGCTTTTCAGGATTGAATGAGACAGTGGAGGCAAAGCACCTGGCATGGGTCCATAGTATGCCGTGCACAGGCAGACAATGTCTGCTCTCTCCCCCTCTAGGAGTACTGCACAGAAGTACCCAGAGCTGTTTCTCTTTGGGTTTCTCCCTTATTGCCACTGAGGTTAAGCATTTGCTTCAAGTATTATTCCTGAAATGCCTGGAGTATGTTTTAAAGCCTTGGTCAACTGCCACTCTTCTTCATTTCCTCTGCTCCACAGGATACCCCAATCCTGAACTAGACTCTACCGTCTTCTATTCACCACCTGGTGTAAGATCATCGCCATGGGAGCTAGACTCAAGGTACAGTGCCCACAGGACACAGCAGAGCATCCGCCTTACGCAGAGTTCCAGGGTCACAGACCCTCCAAGAGGAAAGGAAGCCCCCATTGTTGTCTGTCCAACTTTCCAGTGGGTCCATGACAGTTTCCCATCAACAGAAGTGTTTTCTTCTTAAAATGTATTAATAATACCTATTGAATAAATAGTATGAAGAACTTACACTAGAGTCGGGCCTCTTTATTCTTGGCACCCAGGCAACACGGTCATCACTGACCCACTACAGTCCATGCTCAGATATCTGTACTATCACTCAGCCAAACTCTGGAACATCTTTGAGAAACACTGAATTAAGTGTCATAATTAAGGTCATAATTAAACAGAGTAGGCAGCAGTCTTTTGTCGACAGGACTCAGTATTTTATTTATTTGGACTTCTCCCATGTAGTTTATAGGTAGTTTATAGCCATGAAACATCTAAAGTCTATTTTCTTCTAGATAATGTCTAAAATTGGCAAACCAAGAAATAAATCAAGAAACTTGAGGATGTTATTTAAAATGACAAAAGTGAAAACTATTACAAAAATAAGAAAATGTGCACTATTCTGGTGATGGGCACACTAAAAGCCCTGTACATAGGTTTTTGTGTGGATGTGTGTTTTTATTTCTCTTGAGTGTATATCTAGAAGTGAAATTGCTGATTCTAATGGTAACTCTATATTTAACCTTTTAAAGAACTATCAGACTGTTTTCAAAAGCGGTTGCACCCAGCACTTTGGGAGGCTGAGGCCAGAGGATCGCTTGAGGGTAGAAGTTTGAAACCAGCCTGAGCAACATAGCAAGACCCTCATCTCTACAAAAAAAATAATTTTTAAAAAATTAGCCAGGTGCGGTGGCTCCTACCTGTAGTCCTAGCTACTTTGCTTACCTCATCCTATTTTTCTTTTCTGCATTATAATTCTTGTTCCTGAAATCACCTGTGCCATCAGGACAGGTTGACTGCAGGTAGAGCTACAGCTTACGTTTCTTTTCATTTTTTCCCCCCTTATCCTAAAGGCTTCAGAGTCTCCAGGGGCAGCAACTTCAAAAGCTGATTGCAGAGATTCCATTTTCTCCCATGGTAATGGAATTAATAGACTCTTCTCATGGCAAGCACTCCAGAAGACACTTCCTTTTACACTTGCTTTAAGTGTTCAATTTTCCATAACAATATAGGCTGTTGCGTCTTTAAGTTCCCATGAACATCCACAAACACTCCAAGACAGCCGTGCCATCCAAAACCACACACATACGATAGGCTGCTTCCTATCTAAAGATCCAGGGGAAAAACCAGGGTACCTGCACAGGAGAATAACTGACTACTGAAGACCTTCCTTCCTAAGTTGCCAATCATAGCTGTGCAAGAATAAATTTAAGATAAATTGTTTGTCTTTAATTCAGTGCATGGGGCTGAGAATACAATGCCCTCCCATGCCCCGACTCTGCTCTTCTCCCAGGCACAGGGCTTAGACATAGTTTTCCAGACTCCTTGCAGGCAGGTGGGGCCGTGGGATTGAACTCTCACCAGTGGAATCTGAGTGGACATGATGTTTGCCACGTCCCCATCCCACATTCTAAATCTTTTGCTCTCTCTTCCATTCAGCAGGGATTTCAGAAGCCACTTGTTGAAGGTAACGGTGCCACAAGACAGAAGGAAGCAGGGTCTCTGGTGGACTGCGTGAAGCCAGCCCCACCACCAAATCACCCTGAACAGTGACATGAATGAAAAACGAATCTTTTTTGTATGAACCCACTGAGGCTTGAGTGTTGTATGTTACAGTAGTTTGTGTACTCTGATTAACACAGTTCCTTTTGCTATCCACCCCCTCACAACCCCAGCTGAGAATTTTAGTTTGCTATGATGGCTTGTTGACAACATCCTTAACGGGGTGTCAGAATACGAAGCTCCATTTCTCTAGCAAAGCATTCAAATTCAAATATTGCCAAGAGGAGAGAGGATTGCTAGTAGGGCTCCACCTAAGTGATTCCAAGTCAGGACAGTCACTACATTTTTTGAGAAATAAAAGCAAAATTCCATGTTGACTTTTCAGTGTATTCATGTGGCACAGTGTCAACAGAGGGCTCGAGAAATCTGAATGGGGGCTTCCCTAGTTGGCTAACGTTAACAATCACTTCTGTTCAGCAAGCATTTGTCTCATCAGCATCATGCATACCTCCCTTCGGAAACAAAGCTGAGAAAGTCCATGTCTTGGCCCTGGAAGCTGCTCCCCCATCCAGGGTGGCATGTGGCTTGCTCACCGTGAGCACCTGAGTCCTTCCTGAATTGGCTACGGGAAGCCATCAGCTACGTTTTGGATGGGCAGCTATTGCCTCTACTTAGGAAGCTCGAGTGTCTTTGTTGAATTCATTACCCAGTTCCTTCTTTTTCAGCCACCCCGGTAGACTCCATTATTTCTTGGTATTCTTTCGAGACCCATCACTCTTTTATTTTGAGCCGCTTGTTGTCAGATGTGTTCACAATGGATAAGACTTTTAAAAAAATGTTTTAAGGAGATAGGAAACAAATTATTTCACATGTTAGAACAGAGGAGGTTTGAGCATGAAAAGCTGTGCTTATTCATGAAGACTCTAGGGCACATTCTGCTGATCACCTCCTGCTCTGGGGAGAAAATGGCAGCCTGGGCTTTGATTCCTGGTCCACAGCAGATTTTTATGACTTTAGGAAAATTGCTTCAACTCACTGCTCCTCAGGGTATAATGATGGCAATAGATTTTTTTTAAGTGTCTTGAGGAACATTGCTGACTCATTCCTGCCTTCCTCTTCTACCTTAAGCTTTTCAACCAGCCTTTCCAACCAAAAAGGGGTTGCTTCTCCCTTAGCAAGGCCTTGAGTTTCAGGTTCCTGAAAAGTTCAGACTTGATACAGAAAATTCGCGTATAAATTTTAAGCGCCTCTAAGATGTTCTGTAATGCAGCTTGACTCTCTGTGCTATCCTAGCAATTCCCTATTGCTGTCCTTCTTTCTCTCCTCCATTCTAATATTTTCATGCTTGTTCATTCTTCAACCACCATTTGGTTTATGTTGTTTTTGTAACTTGTGGGCAAAGTGAAAATTCACCAAAAAAGGTATACATGTGAATCTGTAACAAGAAAAACATGTTGAAAGGGAGTCACTGAATTCAATAGAAAATAGATTGTACAGACTAGTGGAAGTTAGCCTTGGAGTTTTAGTGACACACATGTTTTCTAAAATGTAAAAACAACATAACATCAATTTTTGTAAGCAATCTTAGAAGTCCCCACCCTAACATGAGAACTTTTTAGATTGTTCTCTTCCAGGTATTGTTCGTGTGAGTATTTCTTCACATAATCATAATCCCCATGCATATAATTTTGTATTTTGGTATAAATTTGTTAGGGAAATCTTTCTGAGCTCTTGGTCATATTTCTTAGCTGAATTACTCGGTATTTTGGAGATCATTTTTAGTGGCAGACCTGTGTGCCTGCTAGCACTGGGCCTCTGGTTTTCTTATTGTCCCTGGCTAAAGAATGTAAACATCGGCGAGTTTTAAAGAGACTGGATAATACCAATCTCTGGGCACAGAACAGTAAGTTAAATAGGGCATAGAGCTAGTTGAGTTGCATGTTTACTAGTTTAAAAAAAAAACTTAGGAAAATAAGTACTGAGAGTTATTGGAAATCACTCAAACAGCATTAGGTACAGGTGCACCTCTTCTAAAGGATTGAGGCCTTAATATTCAAACCCCTCCAAACCTTGGCACTGAATAGACTACAGAAAGTGTCTAAGGACCACAGAATGTTAGGCATGCGAGGGACCTTTCAGAGCATCTCGTCTAACACCCTCATGAGACAGACCAGGAGCGTGAAGCCAAGAGAGAATGCAGATTTCACTGTTGCAAGGACAGAGCTGGGGTGACAAAACAGGCCTTCTGGCTCTCAATTCAATGCTCTTTTCAATCCCGAGTATTGGAAAGTAGGCACAAACGGACAGCTATGATTAAAAAAGAGAAAACGGAGCAAAAAGAAAGAAAGAAAGCAAAGCTAGAAAAAAGGGAAGATGGTATGAGGTGAGAAAGAAGGGAAGGGAAGTGGGCATGAGGGTTTTAAGTCTTTACTCACCTTAAGAGAAAACTTGAAATTAGGTAATACAGGGTCCCCAGGGTAAACTGGCCCTCTGAAGTTAGCACCCCAAGTTATGTAAAGGCATCAGCTAGGCATTGAGCTTTTCTTGTCTGCTTAGAAATGAAATTTCTAGAAAGAGAAGGCAGTGTGGTAGAAGGATGGTCTCTCAGGAGTTGTGAAGGATGCAGGCTCTACTTTTCTATCTTTGACATCAATGGATGCCATGCATGCCTTTTGTATGGATTTTTTTTTTTTAATCTTTGGAGAATAAATGACAAATGAACAAGTGGAAATACCTGTAACTAACCAATGTTCCTCAAATTCCCTCTGGTAGCTCCTTTCTGAATATTTATTGGACTTCAGTTGCTCTTGAGACATCACCAAAGAAAATGCTAAATATACATTAAGAACTTAGAGAAATGCAACCTCCTACATTTCACGGAAAGTCCCAGAAAGGATGTGTAACTAGCTAAGAAGAATGTATAGGTTATCTAATACGTAACAAAGCACTCGACCACTTAGTGGATGAAGTAGTCTCCCCCAAATGGCTGCCATCAAGCTCTTTTATTCCGATACATACAGGGCACCCCTAAAATCAGAAGGTAGAGTCTATTTCCCCTTCTCTTAAATCTGGTTGGTCTTGTGACTTGCTTTGACCAATAGAATGAAGCAAGCAGAAATAACATTCTAGAACTTCCAGGCTCAGGCCTTAAGATGACTGGAAGTTTCCATTCCTCCGTCTTAGAAACCAGATGCCATAGAAGAATTCTGACCACCCTGCTGGAAGAAAGCCAGCCACATGGAAGGAGAGAGGTTATGTGGAGGAGGACTGAGGTGCCTCAGTCCTGGTGTGTGAATGAAGGCTTCTTGGACCTTCCAGCTCAGCCCATCTGCCAGTGGCCAGCTGAATGCAGTCAAATAAGTGACATTAGCCAATGCTCAGCTGAGCTTAGTTGACCCACAGAGTCATGAGATACAGTGAATACTTGATGTTTTTGGCCACTAAGTTTTGGGATGGTTTGTTATGCAGCAATTGATAAGCAAAGCAGTGGCTTAAAACAGCAACCATTTATATTTCTCATGAATCTGTGGGTTGAGTGGGTGGTTTTGGTGATCTAGACCAAGCTTGGCCAATCTGCTTTGGACGTGCTTACGCCTCTGCCGCCAACTAAGGGCTGGCTGGCCATGGATGGGCCCAGCTGTGATGTCTCAGCTCTGCCTCACAGGGTCTTCGATCTTCCAGCAGGCTCGTTCTCCTAGTGATGTCAGAATCCTAAGAGTGAAAGCAGAAATGCATAAACCTTTTACAAGCCTTCATTTACATCAAGTCTGCTATTGTCCCATTGGCCAAAGTAAATCATATGGTTGAGCTCAGAGTGGAACAGGACTACAAAGTTAGAGGCAAAGACCCTGGGTAAAGGAAGGTCATTTATTAGGGGCCATTAATACTATTAAATCTACTATAAGGAACCTATCTATGCATATTTCTCATAGGGAGAGGAGTATTAAATAGCATTGTTAAGATTTTGGACTGAGATCTGGAATCAATTGGAAAAATTACATTCACAGTTAAGTAAAATAATTAGATAAGCATTTTCTGATTTTTAAATAGGTTTCCAGATTTTCTGGCCAAGTCACTCTTGCTAGAGTTATTGACGTTGCTGTTTTATTTCCAATAGAGGATGACTTTCTTAAATTCCTGTTAATAGGGTTAGAGATAAAATTAGGAAGAAATATCAGGTCTCACACTACATGGCCTCTCATTCAATTAATTAATTCACAGTAATGATGCAATCTTAAGGCTCTCAGTGGAGTTCCTTAGAATCCTGTTTCATAGAGTTAGCTCTCTAAACAGCTAGTGGGCAATCTGCTTGAGACTGCTCTCTGGAAACCTAATTCTGTTTGCATTTTTGATTTATGGAAGGGAGTTAATACTAGGCCTTTTAACGGGAAAAAAGGGCTGTGTGTACATATGTATTTGGGCATTTATATGTAAAGTGTATGACCACTTCTGATCCACTGTTATTTCACTGAAGTTTGGTTTTACCTATCTTCACCTCCCCTGCATCACTGGGAACTGACTTTGCATTTTCACTTACCACCACCTCCTTGCTGGGAAGCAAATTTATTTTCTGTTCTGGATTTCACAGCTGAAGTCTGAGGAGCAGGAGAGACTGGGATACCATTCCCAGGTCCCACACTTACAGTGGTGTGATGCTGCCCCCTGTACAGTATACACCAGTCAGATGAACGGTTCTTTGACTTGTTCCTCTGTCCTCCACCGCCCCCTCTATCGACCCCATCTAGAACTTTGTTAATACAGTGTTTCTTTTATTGTTCAGGAATCGGGAGTCAAGGAAACTGTGTTCTGGTCCTTGGGTCAATGTCTTGTGCCCTTAGTTTTCTCATTTGTGAAGTGAGCAAGCTGGACTAGACGTATGTTCCTGCTCCCAGCTTTGAAGAATCTAGGATGCCAGGATAAAACCAGACATAGGTCACAAGGTCCTAAACACATGATGCCCTAAATCTCCCAGGAATGGCCAGACACATCTAGAGGAAGTAAGTTCGGAAAATAGCTGAAGAAGAATAATTTGCCAATTATACCTCAGTAAAGTTGAAAAACAAGAATAATAGATATTTGCATTATAAAGGAATGATTGTACTTGATTCCAGGCTGATATTAAACCATAACAAACTCACCCAAAGGGGGGGGTGGGGGTGGGGGTGGCGAGAGATACAAAGGGATTACAAAACTGAAAAGAGGTGTCACTTGCAGAGAACTAAGGGAGTATCCTTTCAAACAGCAATTCACTTTGGCTCACCAAGCCAGGGATGTCTGAGGATAAGGATCATGAATTGTTGGTCTTCCCCAGACACAGCGTATCCCACGTTTCCATCAGTGTTTGTTTTGTTAAAGAGGGGTAAGGTGGACGGAAATGATGAGGCTGAGAAATATCACTTGCTTGGATTCAGCTGGGAGGGACCCGATACATTTCGGTTCCCATTAAGTGAATTTAGCTTTAGCTTCCATGACAGCATTTCCCCAAAGGAGTCCTTTAGGTCTGGTCCCTACCCTCTTTGCAGCTAGACTGACATCCCAAGTCCCCCAGCCCACCCAGCGCTATCAGTAGGATTTGGCCCCCACCCCGATCACACTCCAGCCTTCTCTCTCCTAGGACCCCCTCATCAGCCTACCCCTACCTGTTGGGTAGGTGTTACTTCCAGGGAACACCTGCTGACCTTAGAAGGGGCAACCGTCGCCTTGGAATCCTGGCCTGTCCCTTCCCGGTTAACCCGAGGCGCTTAAGTGTGGGCTACGCCGCAAGCAGAGTCCAGCGGGCAGGGGATCAGCGTAGCCGAGTTCAGTGGCCTGAGCAAGGGGGACGCCCTATCCCAAACGCAGCCCTGTTTCGCGGGGCTTCAAGACGCTGACAACAGCCGGGAACCCCCAGACTAGCCCTACAGGAACCGGCCAATTCTAGGGGCCCGTCCCAACCCCGCCCTCTGTCCTGGGCGAGCGGCAGCGGGACTGGGCGCCCCGTCCCCACGCACCGACCGCAGGCTCTAGCCGCAGCTGCCGGTGCTGCAAGCCAGTTTGGCTTCCCTGCAGGGCGTGCGGGGATGGAGCAAGGGGGTGGAGAGAAAAGGGGAAGAGCCTGGCGGCCGGCGGGCGGGGCCTGCAGCCTCCCCGAGCCGCGGCCGCCGCCGCGCAGCCCGCTCTCTCTGCGCCTCGCTCGGACTCCGAGGCGCACTGCCGAGCCCGGGGGGCGCCGCTGCTCCTCGGCCTCCGGTCCCCGGACGCGCCGCGGCCAGGCTGCGCCCGGCTGTGGAGCCGTTCCGAGTTGCGGGGGCTTGGGCTGCCGCTCGCCGCTCCGTCTGGCCGGAGGACTGGCGGGGAAGGAAGGGGAAAGCGGGGACACGCACACTCGCCGCGGCGCGCGCGCATTGCACACTCGCAGCCGCGCGCCCCCGCCGAGGCGCGTCCGGGGCGAGTTTGGCCCCGCGGCGCGGGCCCCGGCACCTGCCCGCCCCGGGGGCTGCCCCCCAGCCCCGGCCCCGCCCCGCCGCCCCTCCCGCCCCTCGCCTGCACTGCTCTCCCATCGCCGGGGGGAAGCAACAACGTCCCGATAACTTGCAGACTGTGGCGCAACTGGTCTCGACAGCGGTGGCACCCGAATGCTGCCCGGGTGAGGTAAGTTTCCTGCGCGTCCCCGGCCCCTCCCCCCAGACCCTCCTTAGGGGCTCGCGCTTGGGGGCTCTGTGCCTCTGATGAATCCTGGCGGTCTCTCTACCCTTTTACTTTGCCTGTCCGCGTTGTGCTAGGGGTGACGTGCAGGGGACTCTCGTGGCTACCGAAGCGGGACCCTTCGTAGCGCTGTGCCACTGCTGCGCGCTCCCAGCGGGCACCCACCCGCTCATCACCCTGATTCCTCGGGCCGCAGTGACACTCGGAGATCACTCTGGATTCACTTAAACGGGAGCCCCCTCCCCTTGTCAGGGGAACCTGCAGAGTTTGGCAGCAGAAGGGGAGGTCTCCCCACCACCCTCCCCCTGGTACTAAACAGCGGCGAACTTGTTAGGCGCCTCTGGGATCTCAAGAGGGGCTTGCGAGACGGTGTTCTGCTCCTTTCTGGCGCTGGAGCCGGGTTGAACAGGTGCGGTACGGTTTCACCCTAAATGCAGCAACAGACTTCGGCGTTTCCCAGGCTCTCTCCCCCAGCCCAGTCAACGTGACGCTTCAACATCTGGGGCGGGGGGTGGGAGTGTGGGGGCATTGGGGAAGCCGAATGCCCAGGTTTGATTTGCCGTGCAGGTGCCAGCAGTGGCCTGAACAGAAAACAACAAATGTCTGCTCTTTCATCTATGCAGATGAGCATGTTGTCGTTGCTTATCAGCCCCCGTACCGCCCCCCCCCCCCCAGCTCGCTCGTCTCTGGTGCCCCGCATGGCTGGGTAGAAACCTGTTCCAGAGGAGTTGGTTTGGGTAGGTTGATGAATTCTGTCATCTGATCTCCTGAAATCAGGACTCCGAACAAGGAAATGCTAGTTACTTTGATGCTTTTTAAAGGGAGTGTGTAGCAGACCAAAATGACACCCACCACCACTACTACTACCTCTCTGTGACACTGTCAGACTGCTGGAGGCCCTAGCTCCAAGGTGGATAAAGCTTACAGGACCGGTGGTAGGTCAGAATGTGTTAATCTGGTGCAAGGAAGAAGTGGTCTGTGCATCAGTACTTCTGAGTGTGGAACCCCTTTTGTCCCTCTGATGAAGCATCTACCCAGAGACTTCTCCCTTGTTCTGTGCAGAGGCTGAAGTGTTCTGCAGTTGTTGGAGTGGAGAAAAGCCAAAGGGTTGGTTTCATTAGGACTCTAATGTGATGAAGTAGAATAGTGTTCGTGGAAGCTTTTGCTAGAGTATTCCCAGTTGAAAGGAGACCCTGGAAAAAACCTTTCCCAGCCAAGTCCAAGCCAGCAGGAGGTGAAGTAAGCCTATGTATGATCTCTTAGGAGAGGGAGATGGTGGGTTCTACTACAGTACTGAGTGCAGAGACCTATGAGGGCTGATGGGAAAGGTGGTATGTCTGAGAATGTTGTATGGTGACCTCTTGAGAAGGAAAACTGTAAAGCACCGAATGATACAATCACGTTACCTTTTTGTCCAAATTAAGATGACCAGAGAAATTTAATAATAATACCTTACATTTGCATCACTGTCTTGCAATCCGTAAATGTTTTTCAATATTCTCACTTAATTCCAACCATTTCTAAGGGAGGCAGGGAAAAATTATTTACCACATCTTCACAGAAGGAACATGAGGCTCACAGATTCAGGGATTTAACAAGTGGCTGGCATTAGAGTCAAAGCCAGGTTTTCTGTCATAACCCAGTGCCTGTTCTGTACTTGTATAATGTTTTTAAAAAACTGCCAGAGTTCTTCTGCATTTATTGTGGTCGTCACGGTCTCACCATGAATTACTGTTCACATTTTATGGATGAGGAAACTGAGGTTTAGACAAGTGACAGTTTTCCATGGTATCACTTCTAATTTAATGGTGTTTACAATACTAGAACTCAGATCTCCTGATGTCTAGTCCATTACTTTGCGTGTTCTATCATTGTTCCACTTCTGAGGGCATCGAGGACACATCAGGGATACTGCAATACTCTAGGGACCGTTAAGCATGTGAACTGGTGATCTGGGTTCTAGTTCTGGCACTCTATTTGGCTAACTGACCTAGGCCAAATCATATCACCTCCAAGTCTCAAGTCTCTTACACATCAAACAAAAAGTTCAAATTGAATTATGTTTCTTCTTTCCAGCTTTAGCATTCTGTAATTCTTACCAATGTATTTGTAATCCAATGTTACCATTTCCTTTAGGGGAAGGAAAGCTTTTTACCTGATATCAACTAAGAGATTTAGCTAATTCCCCACACCAACTGTAATTTACTCCTTCCCACTTTCACCACCTATCACTTAATCAAGGGAAAGAAAATTACAAGCGCGCTTTAGCTTAGCATCTATAGTATATTGTTTAGTATTACTATTTGACTCGAAGATCTTGTGAGGGGTGAAGTACTCTAAGGTATAATACATGTCAGGGTTTATTTGAATATTCTGAAAGTAAACTTGTAACATTTTTGTTTTAGCTTTGTGGTTTGCATATAGTAAGTACTCAATAAATAGCTGTTGAATTAATGAAGGAGGTGAATGAAATCATTCATAAGGAAAACAGATGCTGTCAAACATAGAAAGTGTCTCACCATGTAAATTCCCAACACATAAGATAATTTACCTACAGGGTGTACCTCGTGAAGCTGGCAGGTACAGGAGCCCGTTGTCGCTCTCTTTCCTGAATGTGTCATATAAAGAAGAGTTTTTCTTTCTCCCTGTGGACAATAGACTCATGTATGTTGTGCTCTTTTGCTCCCCACCCACTTAGTTGTTAGTAAGTGTAGCTGGCTAAGAGATACATTCCTAGAAATTGACTTGTCCCATTTTATGAAAGGGTATGTCTCACAATGGAGAAACCAACCATTCTTTTTTTTTTTTTTAAATAGGTATTGAGTAAATTTCAGCAGATGCTAATACTGGCTCGTGGTTTCAGAGGGGGAACCTAATTAACAAAACCAACCTAGTTTCTGTTCCCTTTAACAATATTCTTCTCTTTTCACCCCTCCTTCCTGTATACAGACAAGTAATGTTCTTATGTTTGAAAGAATGAAGACAAAGAATACAATGGATCTTAACTATTATTAACAGATCTCCAATTTATATTGAGAATTGAGGTCTATTTCCTTCTGATAAACAATTCAAATATTAACTAGTTTAGAGACTCACACCTTTTAAGAATAAGAAAACTGAAACTTAGGTGAGTTGACTTGCTTGTCGTCACACAGATCACAGCAGAAGGACCAGGGTGAATGTGGAATTCTTAAGAAGGTTCATATTCAAGGAAGTACCAGGAGTTCTATGGTGAGAGTGCAGTTTTGACTTTTAGAAATGATAGAGGATTAATAGAAAACTTATGTTTACTATAATTATTATAGAGTCAGGACATTTTCAAATGGTTTAGTATTTATATTTTAAGATTTTCTTGTCCAAGCAGATACCATTAATGAGAAAATGTTTGACTGTTTTTATCTATTGACCATGATTGTCTTGGCTTATATACATCAGTAGACTCAGAATTAATACTTTGCTCCAACCAGTGCTTGGAGAGAGAAAACTATTTGAATAGAAACACAAATGTATGCTGGTTTTCTAAGCTTCTCTTCCTGGTAAATAAAGCCAGAAGCCAAAGGTGGCCCTGCATACAGCTGGTAAATTCATAAACATGTATGCATTTAATTTGCATTTGTATTTTGCCTGTACTTCTGTTAAATAATGAGTCAGAACATTTAATATCCTGGAAAAATAATTTTTTTTCCTATGGCCAGAGGGCCTTCATTAGAGTTATTCTGTAAAACATCAAGTCCTAAATGTATTTGTTGTTGAAACATGTTCTCTTTGTATCAAGTGCATTAACTGAAGTTGGAAGGAGTCCTTTTATTTTTTTAGAAGCTGCCCAGTTAGAACTGTACATTATGTAGCTCCGTTGTTCATTTGTAGTCTTATCTATGGAGCAGGATGTGTTACTTTCTTCTAGATGCCAGGGAAATCAGGGAGGGAGGAAACCTAGACTTTTATTTAGTTTTTTTTTTTTTTTTTCATTTTTAAAATTAATTTTAATCTATTGTTGAAATTTTTGAGGTACATTGTTGTAAACAATCAGCTACCATTGACAAAGAATTTGATTCAGTCAGGTTTCTTTCCGTATCAAAGATTAGGCCAGGGAAAACAGGCTTGGTTTAGTACATTGTATTCTCAATTGTATCTACTCCCGTATAGCTTCATCAAAGGTGTATAAGGAAATGATCACACAGGAAAGCATAGGAATACTGTCTAAATTAGATTACTCGTGGGAAGATTTGAAACAGATAGTGATTGGGACAAGGCTGCACGGTCAGTCAGCTGACAGTACCTTGGTATTATCATTTTAAGTTAAAACAAACCTGCACTTGAATGAACTGAATCAAGTGGGTGTTCTTGTAGCAAGTCTTCTGTGTGTATTCTTTAGGGACTGAATGAACAATGGGTACGTATTTAATACTATGTTTTGAGTACTTTACATAATGAGTGAACAATAAGTTCTTGAGACTCTCTAATACTTTTAGAAAATCAGTTGTAATTGATTTAGATACAATGAAAGTGCAATGAAATATAAAACATTGATTGGGTGTTCAGTATTGCTCCCAGTTTAAAACATGCACGTATATGTCTTTCAGTGAAGGTTCAGGCAAGAGTTGGCGTTTTGCAGTGCTAAGGGCCTAGGGAGTATAATTACCTTGAATTGGAACTAAAGTTCAGAGACAGGACTGTAGAAAGTCCATTTATTTTGTAAGAAGGAAAGTGATATTTAAAGTCTTCACCATCCGGTAATGCTGAGCACGAGGTTTGGGGAGGAGGATAAAGTTATAACTAGCCATAAAAATGTGTTTATTTGCTTCATAGACAGACTGGCATAAGAAATGCAATGGATTCAACATGTTGTATAGTGGGTTTTTAACATACACAGTACACAATTCTTTTTCTTTTTCTTTTTATAACCACGCCCACCATCATGCTCTGTGGATCCCTTGGTCATACATTTGATAATAAAATAAGGAAACAACAATAGCAGCAGCAACTGAAAAGCAATACTATGACCTCCTTGAGGAAACAGTGAGCACATCATAGGTGTTCAGCAAATATTTGTCAATGGAAAAGGTTAGACATCACATTTTATTTATATTTGTATTCTTGGAACTTAGCACTGTGTCTGGCAAATGGTGAGGATTTAATAAATGTGTACTGAACAATTTATGCATCCAAATGAATATTACTCTTCAAACTCTTGGGATGTTCCATAATTATTCAAACGATACTGTTATTTTCCAAACCATTTGTCTTTCAGGCAGGCTGGTAGACACTAATTTCAATAGTTCATAATGGTCCTTTTTTCTTAAATCATAAATGGTATTTGTTCACTAGATGCCAACCTTTTTTTTAACCAACATGCCTAGGAATAATTTTTTATTATTTCTCTTCTTTAGGAGAAAAATAAATTTAATTGTGTTCTATTTTTCTTTAAAAGTATACAATAAACATTTTTAAAGCACCCATAGTGGCTTAATCGTTTGTTTGGTTCAGGGTACAGAGATAAGAATGGACTTTAAGCTTCCCTAAGTTAATCAGCTTAAATATCACCTCCTCCTGGGGCCTTGTGAGATCATCTAACTTCTAAAGGGGACCTTCCCATATGCTTTGTTCACTTATCACAATAGATACGTACACATTTATGTATTTCACTCTTCTGTCATCTATGCCCAAACTCTCACTCAACCCAAGATTGTAAACTCCTTGAGGGCAGAAGTCAGGTTTCTTTAAAAGTGTTTTTGTAGCGTTTGGCGCAAAGTAGGTGCCAGGCTTGATTTTGTACATTCTGTATTTAAATGAATGTAAATATAGAAATGAATGAGTGAATCAGTAAGTCCTGTCCATCCTGCCAAGATGAAATGGGCTACCATTGAGGTCACTCAAGCTAAATCAGTCCAGCTATGAAGATAGTGCTTACATGTTAGCTGTGACATCTCCATTAAAATGATGAAAAGCCCTTCAAGATGAGGAAACACTTGTTTAGCTGAGTAAATTCTGCCATGATTATGAATGAAGCATTACCTTTATTTAAAGAGTGATTCCTTTTATTTAACTCAAAAATCAATGGTAGCAAACAAATTAGCGGAAATTATCAAGCACAAAACAAAATATTCCAAAATTGTTAAAATGGCCTCCCAAAGTACCTAAATCATAAACATGTTAAGACCCTTTAGTGTTAATAGACAAGGCAAATCCTATGATGCCTCACATAAAGTTTTCCAACCTCAGCTTGTTTTTCCTTAAACATTTGATATATCAGTAGTCCAATACCATGGAAGAAGCCAGGGCAGTGGTTCTCAAAGTGTGATCTTTGGACCAATAGCATTACATGAGAACTTGTTAAAAATGCAAATTCTCATACTCCACCCTAGGCCAACGGAATTGAAAAAACTGTGGGGATGGAGTTTAGCAATCCGAGTGTCAATAGGCCTCCAGGTGATTCTAATCCACACTCAACACTGAGAGTAAATGTTCCACCTGTTGATTGAAGTATAGGCCTCCTGAAGTGTTCAGTATTCCCAGGTGACTCCAGGGGTGCATAGAGAAGGTGCCATCTGCCTGCTCCATCAGAAATATAAGGGGAGAAATGAAAAATTCTCCCTTGGCCAGTCTTGGCTTTTCTTAGAAACTGTGTGGATCACAAGAAAACGGATTCTTGTGACTGGATTGGGTATCTAGGATGTTACATAGAATATAAAAAAGCTTTTAATAGTTACTGCCAAGTGATGGGGACTCCCAGGACTGGGAGATGGTTTGGGGTTTGTGGGCAATGAGGGGTATGATGGTAGCTCCACGCATGACTTCTGTTGGGTTTTGCTTCGACACCAGGTGGAGGAAAGATTCCAAGAACTAGTGGTTGTCTAGGAAGGAGAACCAGTGGTTTTCTGACAGTTCTCAGACTATTTCAAGTCAGTTCAGCGCACTAGATATCGATGGACCCCTTGGCCAAGGACAGTACCACGTACTATGATGTATTAAAAAAAAGTATAAACATGGTCCTGGCTGTCGAGGAGGCTGACTGTGCCAAGAACTTAGTCTATTCTAGTCCCTTCTCAAGTTCTGTTTCTTTTTATCACCATGTGTCTACAAGGTGGGCTGCAGCATCCTCGCTGTGAAAAAAGGAAGTGGAGACCTAGTCAAGTTAGTCGTAACTTGCCCACGGGCACAGAACCAGTAAGCAATGGTGCTAAGGTTCCAGCCCTGGCTTTTCTGATTTTAAAGCCCATATTCTGTCTCTGTTTCATGCTGTAGCACCTCAAACTGTAATTTTGCAACAGGAGGTTTAGAAAGGAGAATCTAAAATTTATATTTCCAACCCAAGTCTCTCTCTGAACTCTAGATTGTATAATTGACATTGCACTTGGATATCGCAGAGCCATCTCAAATTCTACATGTCCAAAAACAGAATCATGATCTTTTCTTTCTCCATACCTGATACTCTAGCAGGGTCCCCAGCTCTGTGGTGGACACTGCTAACCATCAACTAGCACGAGCAGAAACTTGGGAGCCATCCTTGGCTCCATCCTTTCCACATACCATATCTAATCCATCACCAGTGTCTATGGATTTTGCTCTCTGAATATGTCCCCCTTCCATCTTGTCCTCATCACTTCTGCTGTTTCTATCCTAGCCCAGCTTCTTATCTGGCTGTGGGACTGGTCTCCAGAGTCCACTCTGGCCCTCCTCTGATCCACTGCCCATACTGCAGCCAGAGTGCTTAAGAGGGCTGAGAGGATCGGAAACCCTCCTTGCTGGGTCTTTCCTTTCTGCAACCCAGCCAAGCCCTCATGGAAGCAGACAAATTCTGGGCCCAGGGCTCTCCCTCTCGGTGGTCCTTTGAGCTCCTGCAAACCTCTGAGGACTTGTTCTTCCAAATAGCATTCTACTCTGATGCTTTTGGCTCTCCTGGAGTACAGTCAGATCCAGATCAGAACTATAGTTGGCTGCTCTTAAAGGTACAAGATGAAATCCCCAGGGTGGCCCTAGGGACTTGCTCAACCCCACCCCAAATACCAAGTTTTTACAGTGCTCCGGGAATCCCCAAGGTGCGCCCACTCATTCTAACACGGAACTCAAAACTGTTCCACCACCACAATTACTTATACCCTGGGCCCGAGTATCCTCCCAACGTCACATCTGTAGCCACCGTAGTAGAGAAATGTTCCACCTGTGGGCTGGGGGTAAAATCGAACCCTCTTTCGAAAGGTGCCTGTCTCTGACCCGTGACTGTGGCTTATCCCCGCAGCTTTGGGGCAAAACCCAGGGGTTGCTTTGCATAACTGGTGTTATGAAGAAGCATGGCTGGAAATCATTCTCTCTGTAGTTTCTTGTAACAGAAACCAGTTGAAATAGGTGGAGGAAAACTTCCTGACCTAGGAGTGAGAGTGGAGGGGTGCTGGAGAGAGAGAAACACAGGAATTGGCCTCAGTCTCTGCAGTGGCCTCCCTTTGTGTCTGGGTCACTGATGTGGCCCTGCACAGGCTGGGTGCTGCCTGCCCCTCCAGCCGCAGGCCAGCCACTCTGCCCAGCCACTCTAAGCACTGCCAGCCACAGACCCTCCATGCAGCACGTGTGTTGCTCCCTCTGGAGTGTTCTTCTCATCGGCTGACCATGCTTCGGGTCAGCTCTAAGGTTACTTTTGAAAGGAGACCTTCAGCACCTACCCCCAGTCTAGGACAGGGCCAGCACTTTGCTCTCCAGGGAGGGTTCAATGCTGTGATTACTTGATTCATTCCCTCTCCCCCACCAGGCCCCAAGTATCAGGGCCCCCTGCATCCCCAGCAGTTAAATAGTGCTGGCACATGCATTATTTTCTTAAATAAATAAGTATATGGATGTCAGTACCTTCACCTTTAAAAAAAAAAATCCTTTTTGTAAATTTCCAGTGAAGAAAGGAAATGCACAGTGATGGTGAAGGAACCACGTTCTGTGGCTGATCCTGTCCGTGGACTTTCAGTGTTCTTTACCACCGCTTCATCCCGCAGCCGACACGATCAGCACTTCTGTAATGGGAGCTGCAGTTATTGCCCAAGGAAGGTTACCCCAAAATCATCATCTAAAATATTTCTGGAAGGATACCTGAGATACTGGTATCCTTGTTTGCTTCTGGGAAGGCAAATTGACTAGCTGGGAGGTGGGGGTGGGAGGATTTTCATCACATGCCTTTTGTACTTCTGAATTTTGAACCAGATGTGTGAATTACTTATTTAAAAAATAAAAATGGTAAAAGTAAAAGGAAGGAAGGTACAAAAAGGGATGTGAAGGGATGGGAATGATTGTTTTTTAGAGAAAAGAAGATGGAGGTGCAATTGAAGGGAGTTTGTCCTAAAAAAAATTCTTGTCTTCAGGGATACAGGCAGTTATCCTGAACTGCTGTGTACATCGACAGAGGACTATGTGGCTTCTACTTAAAAGGGATTCCACACAGTGTAACTTGACTTAAAGAAGTTTGCCTGACCTCTCTCATCACAAATTATTACATTTAATCCAAATATAAGGGCTAATAAAGCCTAATTATTTAAGAGCAGAGGCCAGGCACAGTGGCTCACACCTGAAATCCTAGTGCTTTGGGAGGCTGAGGCAGGAGGATCACTTTAGGCCAGGAGTTTGAGATCAGCCTGGGCAATACAGCGAGACTCTGTCTCTACAAAAAATAAAAAATTAGCTGAGCATATTGGTGTGTGCCTGTAGTCCCAGCTACTTGGGAGGCTGAGGCAGGAGGATTGCTTGAGCCTAGGAGTTCAAGGTTATAGTGAGCTGTGATTGCATCCCTGCATTCCAGCCTGGTCAACAGAGTGAGAGCAAGACCCTGTCTCTAAAGAATAATAACAATAATAATAATAAAAGAGCCAAGCAGTTGTTAAGGAAGGAGTTAGAGGCTAAAGCATTCTCTTTGACAATCTAGCTGTCTTTAGGATAGAATAGGAGGCAGGATGGTAGCATACAGAAACTGGTTAATGTAAGTTGAACTAACTTAAGCTTGTATTTGATCTTTGCACATGGTTTTTTCAGTTAGTCACACCTGAACTATAAATAAAAGAGAAATATCAACTTATCATATTCAATTTAGGCTGCTATAACAAAATACCAAAGACTCGGTGGCTCATAAACAACAGAAATTTATTTCTCATAGTTCTGGGGGCTGGAAGTCTGAGATCAGGATGCCAGCATGGCCAGGTTCTGGTGGGACCCTGGTGAGGTTTCAATGACCAGCTTCTCATTGTATCCTCATTACAGCTGAAAGAAGGAGAAAGAGCCATCTGGGGTCCCTTTTATAAGGGCACTAATCCCATTCATGAGATCTCCAGCCCATGACCTAATCACCTCCCAAAGACCCCCACCTCCTAATACCATCACCTTGGGAGTTAGAATTTCAACATGAATTTTGGGGGGAAAAACATGCAGACCATTGCATAATACTTTATGGCCCAGTCGATCCCTGTATGAAACACATTCTACACTGAAACCCAATATATGCATAGACATATAAATAATAAACATAATGGAAACAAAGGTTTCATGAAGCAATACTTAACCATACTACATGAAATGTGCTCTGTTATTTTCTATGTTCCTTCCCACCTCCAATCTCCACCACACATTGGTCATGAGCCGCAGACTTGATTTTCCTCCCCGTTAAAGGGCAGAAACCTGCAACTTAGAAAGCATGGATCTAATCCTGCATCCCCTCCAGTGTTGCCTGTGGTCTGTGCTCAACCCACAGGCCGAGGAGTTGCATGACTACACATCCAGTGCTCTTTCCACTCCTATGGAACCACAGCAGGTTGTGAGTTAACAATGCCCTAAAGTCACCCTCTGCAAAGTTTTAATTTCTGTCAAGAAGACTGGGTGAAACTTGGAGGGTAGGCATGTGATAGAACTTGGAGTTGGAGAAAAGTGACTCATGCAGCCTCCTTGTCTATCATACAGGATAGATAAGCTTTAATAATGAAACATGGCCTTTAAACTGGGACATTTCTATATTTTTTCATATAGTGCTTACCCTAAAGTTCATACTGATTTATTTTAGCAAGAATCTAAATACTGTAAGGAAAAAAACCCTGACTTCACTGATCATCGCCTAAGAGCACATTTGGGAATAACACTAATCGGGTGTCGGGCAGATATGGGCGGGGAGGGGATGGGTGTATACCTACATAATGAGTGCGATGCGCACTGTCTGGGGGATGGACATGCTTGAAGCTCTGACTTGAGGATGTGGGAAGGCAAGGGCAATATAAGTAACCTAAACTTTCGTACCCCCATAATATGCTGGAAGAAAAAATATGTCAAGAACAACTTGGCAGTGTATTTTTTTTTTTTCTTCCTGAAATTCATTCAGATCTCAAGCCTGCTCATTTTAATTGGCTGTTCAAGCACAAAATGAAAGGGGCTCAAAGCAGGGAACTCTTGGCTACTCAGAACCTTTGGACAGAATATTTTACTTCTAGAATAAATTTCCCGGCCGGGGGCGGTGGCTCACGCCTGTAATCCTAGCACTCTGGGAGGCCGAGGTGGGCGGATCGTTTGAGCTCAGGAGTTCGAGACCAGCCTGAGCAAGAGCGAGACCCCACCTCTACTAAAAATAGAAAGAAATTATATGGACAGCTAAAAATATATATAGAAAAAAATTAGCCGGGCATAGTGGCGCATGCCTGTAGTCCCAGCTACTCGGGAGGCTGAGACAGGAGGATCGCTCGAGCTCAGGAGTTTGAGGTTGCTGTGAGCTAGGCTAACGCCACGGCACTCACTCTAGCCTGGGCAACAGAGTGAGACTCTGTCTCAAAAAAAAAAAAATAAATAAATAAATAAATAAATTTCCCGATTGCTTGCTCCTTTAAGTCCCAACATTTCTTATGGCCAAGTTTTATATAGAAAATTTTCCCAAAGTTGTCAGATCTTTCCTTGATCCTATAAAAAATTATACAGAACAGAATGTATCTTTTATGCTGTAATAAAGTGATAGATTTAGGACTCATTCAAGGATGCAAGGCTCTTTGCCCTTGCACCAACTAGACCTGCTTTGCTATTTTCAAAAATCTTGTCTGCTTTTTCTTGATTTTCTATTTTTTTAGGCCCTGTTTCTGTGGCTTTCAGCAGTGAGGCCTTTCACTCATTGTTTGCTATTGGCAATCTGCTGTGATCTTGGGAACCAGATAACCATATTGTCTGAATTGTATTTTCCAAATAGACTCATGTTATCCATGGAAATTAAATTTTTTTAAAAGAAAAAAAAGTAATTTTTGAGAGAGAGCTTCAAGAGTTCTGTTTGTAAAGCAAGCAAGCTTTACTTCTTTCTTGTTCATTTAGTTCATAGGCCAATAAAGAGCATGTTTTTCTTCCATCCTGTTTTGGGTTGTTCAAATAAAGTGCTATCTTTTTCAGACAGATAGGCATGGTTTCTTTTTCTTTATTTTTATAAAATATTTATAATGTGTTTACATTATGATCTACAGAAAGATATCATAGACTTTTTCATTTAACTTAAACATAGTGGTAATTTATGGGCATTTTGGTGACAGTTTCATTTGCAATGTTTTGTGCCTTTAGAGGTTATAGATTACCAAAAGTATTTCTCTTTCCCTTGGAAATATTGCATAGAAAATTTCCCAAATTTTCCCATCTTCATCTTCCATTGGAAAACAAACTTTAACACTTGCAATGAAACACATAAGGTGAATAATGAAAAATTAACTGATTTTTAAAGAGTGATGTGAACACGGACTGTTCTTAGGGCTTGTGCATTCATTATATGGAAACAAAAAAAACAATGGTGTCTTTGCTTTGACAAGCTATATTTAAATGATGCCCTTTTGTTGTTTTTTCCCAAGACATATAGTTTAGACAGAGCACTGAAGATTATGGAAACTGGAACAAATGGGAAATCAGTCTCTCGTTGCTAAAGGTTAAGAAAGAGACATGACTCTTGTTTATGTTTGTTTATAGAAGAAAGAATGGAAATTCAGCTTTTAAGATTTTGTGTACAGTTGGGCTTCATTATTTAGTTTAGCAGTTTCGCAGAAACTCCCTCTCCTACGTGACAATTTATAACGTAAACATGATGCATCATTTCATTTTGTGCAAACTTTATACAACGAATAGTCATTTCCACATATGTCAAAAGACTTCTGGAAGCATTTTAGAACTGAATCTTAAGTATCCTACACGTGCGCCTGGAAGTTTTCGAGATAGATGATCAACCCAGCTTGACATTACATTTTTGTTTCTTCGTTTGTCTACTTCCTCCCTGAAATGTAAAGTTTCACAAGAGCAAGAACTTTGTTCTGTTTATTCCCACATCCACAGCACCTAGAACAGTGCCCAGCACGAAGACAGCCTGCGATGACCATTTGTTGAATGGATGAATGAGTTCATTCTTAAGCTATATAAATGAATGTTTAAGCTGTGACTGTTTTTTCTTCAACTTCCTAGCTCCTCCTTCCTTTAAAAAATTTCTACAGTCTAGCTTCTAGCCTTACCACTGCTTCAAGTTCCTTTCCCAAGGAGGAGCCTTGGGAGCCTTTGTTGTCAAATTTTAGTCTTCTTTCATTCTCTTGCTTTTTTGGCCTGTTCCATTTAGGACAATTTAATAACATCATGCCCCTCTATCTATCGGCCACTCATCTGCTCTTGTGACACCAAACCCTTCCCTCTGTGAAAAATACCTCTAGTACAAAATCTACACTTGCAGCTGTGCTATCACCTATTTAAAAGTGCAATCTACCTCCCTTTCCAAATTCTAACTTTTCATCAAAGATACCCTCATTCTTTTTACCTACCTTTGAAATTTTAGCAATCTTTTTACTTTGCTCATCTCTATGTCTGTGCAGCTCCCAGTTTTAAAAAAAAATGTTCTCTTATGTTCTCATCTCTGTTTTCTATATTGATGCCTCTTACCTGTTGTAGCAGTTTCCCAAACGGCTTCCATACTTCCCTTTTTGCCCCCTTTCATCAATTATAATAGCTGCTTTCAGACATTATAATTTTGTCACTGCCATGCTCAGACATCGTTAGAAGCTTCAGTGTGTCTGAAATCTAAATGCTTTGGTTTGGTCCACAGGACCATTCACAGTCTGGTCCTAGTTGCCATTGATCATCGTCATCATCATCGTCATCATTGTCATCGTCATAGTTTTAGTAGTATAGCAGTGACAGCAGCTACCTTTTCTTAAACTCTTACTGTTTCAGGCACAGCACGTGAGAAGGAATGAGCTCATAAAGCTTCCTAGTGTGTTTTGGAGCTGTATGATGTGATAATGGGCAGGGTGGGTGTGGGTGGAAGGTGATGGGGCTGGAGACATGTGTTGGGGCCGGACCATGGACATCTTGTCAGCTGTGCTAAGGAGTTTGAACTTTTCTTCTATAGGCAATGAGGAAACAACTAGAAGAGTTTCATGGACAAATGATGAGCTCATATTTTATTTCATATCAGCAACATGAGCTGTAGTTTGGGAGATGCATTCGAAGGGTAAGAGACTGGAGACAGGGAGACTAATTACCGGAGAGATTATGAGGGTCTGAATTGAGGTAGGGAGGATAGGGAAGAGTGAGCAGATTTGACATTTAGGAGGGAGAGTTTTTAGAACTTGGTGACCACCTGGATATGAATTTTGGGGAACAGTAGAAGATGATTTTCTAGCTTTTGGCTTGAGTGGCTAGAGAGATTGGGGAGTAGTGCTCAACAGAAGAAATACCAAGAATAGGCAGCATCTATGTGGTGGCAGAAACAGGGGACTGTGATGACGAGTCCTGTTTTGGACATGCATTTGAGATATCTGTGGGATATCTAGGCAGAATGTGGCTATAAGTAGAGCAGTCCGCGATGGAGACACTGGCTGTGTTATGGTCATATGCTCTGGGCAGTGGTTCAAGCCATGGGAGTGGATGAGATTGAGATACCTGCAGGACACCCAGGTGGAGAGCCTAGAAGGAAGCTGTGTATGAGTGTGGATGTAAGAAGAGAGGCTACATTGCAGACACAGTACGATGAGCACTTACTAGTGACTAGCGCCATGGGATCAAATGACGCTTCCCTGAAAGGGTTTGTATAAGAAGAGAGAACATCATCCCCAGATCTTCATTTGCAATTTTGTTTTTCCACACCTTGGCTTCTTCCCTTGTTTTCTTACTGAATCTTCATCTCTTTTTTTTCTCTGTTTAAGGAAATGGCACATACATCCCACTGTTCTGGAAGGCCTCTCTGACCCCACTGATCCCCACAGCTGCTTCCTCAGAAATGATTTCTCAAGCACACGTTCTCTTTGGTGCCCTTGCTCTTGTGACTCTTTGGGAGTGCTCCCTCGAGGCTCATGTTTCGTTTGTTCTCAGCTTATCTCTCCAAGCAGACTCAGTCCCACCAGCAGGGACCACGGCTTGGTCTGCCTCGTCTTCCCCACCAGCCTAATGGCTCCTTCTACGCACCAGCTGCTCCTATGACAGTGTTTTTTCCTTTGTCCTCTTTGGAGGTTCATTTGCTGACCATATTATGGTTATTTTTATTTCATTCATTTATTTATTTTACGTTATATAAAAGTTTTACATATGTTTGGGGTACATGTGGTATTTTGATGCCTGTATACAATGTGTAATGATCAAATCAGGGTAATTGGGTTATCCATCACCTCAGACATTTTTCTTTGTGTTGGGAACATTACAATTCTTCTCTTCTAGCTATTCTGAAACATACAATAAATTATTAAACAAATAATTTCCCTACTGTACTATCAAATACTATTAATAGAACATATTCCTTCTAACTGTATTTTTGTACCCCTTAACTAACTTCTATTCATCCCCTCCCACCTTGTTCCTTTCCCAGCCTCTGCTGACCACCATTCCACTCTCTACCTCCATGAAATCCACTTTTTAAGTTTCCATATATGAGTGAGAACATGCAATATTTGTCTTTCTGTACCTGACTTATTTCACTTAACATAACGACCTCCAGTTCCGTCTATGTTGCTGCAAATGACAAGATTTCATTCTTTTTTATGGCTGAATAGTATTCTATTGTACATATGTGCCACATTTTCTTTCTCCATTTATCTGTTGATGGACACTTAGGTTGCTTCCCTATCTTGGCTGTTGTGAATAGTGCTGCAGTAAACATGGAGCACAAATATCTCTTTGATATACTGATTTCCTTTCTTTTGGATATACGTCCAGCAATGGGATTGCTGGATCAAATGGTAGTTCTATGTTTAGTTTTGTTAGTAACTTCCATACTGTTTTCCATAATGGCTCTACTACTTTACATTCCCAACAGCAGTGTACAGGGGTTCCCCTTTCTCTGCATTCTTGCCAGCATTTGTTATTTTTTTTTTATAGTAGTCATTCTAACTGGGGTGAGATAATACCTCATTGTGGTTTTGATTTGCATTTTCTTGGTTAATAATGTTGACCATTTTTTCATGTACCTATTGGCCATCTGTATGTCTTCATTTGAGAAATGGCTATTCAGGTCTTTTGCCCATTTTTTAATCAAATTATTTGGTTTTTTACTGTTGAGTTCCTTGAATATTCTGATTGTCACTCCCTTGTCAAATGGAGAGTTTGCAAATATTTTCTCCCATTCTGTAGGTTGTCTTTTCACTTTCTTGGTTGTTTCCGTTGCTGTGCAGAAGCTTTTTAGCTTGGTGCAATCCCATTTGTCTGTTTTTACTTTTGTTCGCTATGCTTTTGGGTCTTACTCAAAAAGTCTTACCCAGACCAATGTCCTATAGCATTTTCCCAATGTTTTCTTTTTATGTAGTTTCACAGTTTCGGGTCTTACATTAAGTCTTTAGTGAATTTTGAGTTGGTTTTTATATATGGTGAAAGATGGGGATCTAGTTTCATTCTGCACGTGATTACTGATTTTTCCCAGCACCATTTATTAAAGAGACTGTCCTTTCCCCAATGTATATTGTTGGCACCTTTGCCAAAAATGAGTTGGCTGCAAGGGCATGGATTTCTTTCTGGGTCCTCTGTTCTGTTCCATTTGATTATATGTCTGTTTTTATGCCAATACCATATGCTGTTTTGATTACTATGGCTTTCTGGTATAATTTGAGGTCAGGTAGTGTGATGTCTCCAGCTTTGTTCTTTTTGCTCAAGATTGCTTTAGCTATTCAAGGTCTTTTGTGGTTTCATACAAATTTTGGGTTTTTTATTTGTTTTGTTTTTTTCTATTTCTGTGAAGAATGTCATTGAGATTGTGATAGCGATTGCATTTAATCAATAGATTTCTTTGGGTAGTAAAGACATTCTGACAATAATAATTTTTCCAGTCCATGAGCATGGGATATCTTTCCATTTTTTGTGTGTCCTCTTCAATCTTTTTCATCAGTGTTGTATAGCTTTCCTTATAGATATATTTCACTTTGTTGTTTAAATTTATTCCTAGGTATTTATTTTTTGTAGCTATTGTAAATGGAATTGCTTTCTTGATTTCTTTTTCAGATTCATTGCTGTTGGCTTATAGAAAAACTATGGATTTTTGTATGTTGATTTTGTATACTGCAACTTTATTGAATTTGTTTATTAGTTCTAAGAGTTTTTTAGTGGATTCTAAGTTTTTCTAAATATAGGATTGTGTCATATGCAAACAAAGATAATTTGACTTCTTCCTTTCCAATTTGGATACTCGTTATTTCTTTCCATTGCCTAATTGCTGTGGCGAGGACTTCCAGTAATATGTTGAATAGAAGTGGTGAAAGTGGACCTTCTATCTTATTCCAGATCTGAGTGGAAAGGCTTTTGACTTTTCCTCTACTACTTTTTATTGATTAGTTTTATTTTCCTTTGGAAGTATGAAGAAACAAGGTGAACAACTCAAAGTTCTATAAAGGCTTATATCAATTGATGTACCTCAAATTAAATTGAAAATGCTTATTTAAAATGTGTTTGTAGCTGGATGTTCTATTTCTCGCTTAAAAAAAATTAAATTAGCAAAAAAGCACATGAAACCCAGTGCAGAATTTTGGTCATTTGTCATTCTCACTATTTTTAAACTCTAAAGCAAGAAAATATATCTTTTGGCAGTTCCCCTATACCTACTATAGTTTCTGCGAGCAGTTTATCTCCTGGTTTCATTGGGTCAAACTTCCTGTGTTTTTAAATAACATTTTGCATACATTTGTTCAAGTTGAATTTGGGTGCAGTGAGAGCGCTGGTCCGAGAAGCAGGGATTCTGACTCGTCCGGCCTCTCTGATAACACTTTGGTGACCTCTGGTCAAATGGCTTGACCCCTTTTGTGCCTTTTTCTTTCCCTCATCTGTGAAATGAGAATCTATGCATTGGCTCCAGACCTAGTTCAAAGGCACATTGTGAGGCCAAATGGAATGATGGCCTTTCAGGTCCTTAGAACAAAAACTCACGCACATTAGAGAATTTATTTCATAGGAATTGCAGAAAGGGGTCAGGCTCAGGGCAGCTACCTTTATAGCCCATGAGTAAGCAGATCTGAGTCAAGGGTTCCCCATAAAGAATAATTCCCTTCTCCTGTCCCTGAGGCCAAAGACATGGGTGGGACACTTTGCTAAAGTCTAATGAGAGTTACAGAATTTAAAGACACCCTCAACATGGATGAGGAGAGGAGCATGCTTTTATCTTTAAAAAGAGATGAATCCTGGATGTGGATGTTTATGGAAGAAAGCAAAACTCATGCTTACTTGTCAGAGAAAAAGAACGCTGGTGAACAGCAAATAATTCATATGATAGGGTCCAAACTAGGACGTGATGCTACAGGTGTTAAATAAGTTCATTGCTTATTCCATCTAGTCTGTATGGTATGTGGTTGTCAACGTATTACATCCTCCTGAGTGCCTAATGCTCTATCTTGCATACAAAGATGAT
Source organism: Eulemur rufifrons (assembly GCF_041146395.1). Lineage (NCBI taxonomy): Eukaryota > Metazoa > Chordata > Mammalia > Primates > Lemuridae > Eulemur > Eulemur rufifrons. Next base: position 223,872,352 of record NC_090989.1, on the reverse strand, counting down.
TAGTGTTTTATTTAGTGCTGCCTATTTAGATATGAACAGCTCCTAGAAGTCACCTAGAAAGTGCTTTTAACACCTGTGGAATCTTCAATTTGTTTGACCTTAATTGGACATTCCTCAAATGCTAATGAAAACTTCAGTTACTAATAGAAATATTTTTAGTCTGATGACCTATACCAAGTGGCAGAGGGATCTGACTGGAGTTACTGACATGGGTAATACCTGATCAAAAATGAGGGAAACTCATAGACCTTAACAGCACTGTCATAGGTGTCACAGCGTTAGATCTGCAGTCATGACGTTGGATTCATAATAAGACACTGAAATCTTAATTCTTCACTTAGCCTGGCAGTGAGCATAGTAGCATATCATAACCATATACATGCTGTTTTTGTTTTATTCTCTTAGAATCAGACTGTGGACTAATCACAGTCTTGGCAGACTTGGTTATGATTGCAGGCTATATTGCAAATGTTGGCAGCTTCACCAAAGTAAAAGTGTAGTCGGCAGGAGCTGGGACATGGAATCAGAGAGGAGAGGGTGAAGTGCTAATACTCTCATCTCCTAAAATGGGGAAGTAAAATATAATCGTTAAAAGCTGGTGACATTACAGAATTGTTGTGCCATCTTGCATTCTCATCAGTGGCATATGAGAGTTCTAGTTGCTCCACGTCTTTGTGAACAGTTGGTATGATCAGTCTTCTTTAATTTACACATTCTAATAGGTGGTCATGGCGACTCCCTGTAGTCTTAAATTGCATTTCTCAGATGGCTAATCATGTTGAGCATCCTTTCATGTGCTAATTTGCTAGCCTTATATGTTTTTGGTAAGGTGCTAAACTCTTGTGTTAATTCTAATAAGTTTTTTGTAGCATGTATAGAATTTTTTTTACATAGACAATTGTATTATCTGTGAATAAAGACAGTTTTACTTCAAAACAGAAGTTGGCAAAAAGACAAATGAAGGCTTGAGTAACTTAAAATTACAAAGGTGTTGAACAGAATGATTTATCAAACTTTGGAAGGAGGCCAGAGCAGTGTGAGAAGAGTCCCAGATGTGAATCAAGACCTAGAGATTTAAGCATGTTATCAAGAGTTATGAAGATAACCATCAAGAGACTAAAATCGAAAATTTGAAGAACAGTCGTCATGGAAGTGGTGGTGGGGATAGGAACAGCAAGAGTTGGTTGCTCTTGTGAAGTCTTCTGTATCATTTGATATATTGCCTTGTACATGCGTTTCCTTGATAAAAATAAATTATTGGTATATTGGTAATTAGAACATAAAGATAAAAGTGACATGAAGTAACTAAAATGAGTAGAGGATAAGAAGTGAATATTATAAAATAAGAAATATTGGGGAAATAGTCAATGATTGGAGAGTTGTATAAAGGAAGGAGGGCACTAAAATGACAGTGCTGATGAGTACCTAGCCCTGAGTGGGCTCTTATTACATTCTGGATACTTTCTAAACAATAAACATGAATAACGTTTTTAATAATCACATCAACCCATGGGATAGGTATTATCATCACCATTTTATAAATGAGGAAATCAAGGAGCTGAGATATTCGTGTTACTTGAGGTCACACAGTTGGTTATTATAGCCAGCTGGCCCGGCTCCAGAGCCATCTCTCTACCTTTGACACTATGTTGTGTCTCATGGAAGGACAATGGGTGTGACACTCCACAGTGCAAACAGTGGGTGCTTCTTGATCCCAGGATGACTTGGCTTGTTCTCTGAGGCCATCTCCTAAAGAGGTACTTAACCTCAGTTCACTCATGATTCAACAGGTATTTGAGTGCCTGTTAGCACAGTTCTAGGTACTAGGATTATTCCTGTCTAGTGGGGGAGGCTAATGATAGAGGAAAATATTAACAAATATTTGCCACAAGATGCGATGGGGACAGATAAAGCAGGATAAGGACTACAGTGACCATAGCGGTGGTGGTGAGGTGTTATTTTAGAAAGGGAGGTGAGGGAAGTCCTCTCTGAAGAGGTGGCACATGAACATTGTCTTCCTATGACAAAATACCATAGAGTGTGTGGCTTAAACAACAAACATTTATTTCTCACAGTTCTGAAGACTGGGAAGTGCAAGGTCAAGGTGCTGAAAGATCCAGTGTTGAGTAAGGGCCCTCTTTATGGTTTGCAGAGAGTCATGGTCTCGTATCCTCACATGGCAGAGAGCAGAGAGAAAGGAAGCAAACTCTGTATGTCTCTTGTATGAGGGCACTAATCTTATTCATGAGGGCTCCACCCTCATAACCTAATGACCTCCCCAAAATCCCACCTCTTAATACCATCACATTGGGGTAAGGATTCCAACGTATGTATTTTGGGGAGGACACGAACATTCAGTTCTTAACAAAAAAAGACCTACATAAAGTAGAGCAGCAAACTGTGAAGATACAAGGAAAAGTATTTCTGGAAGAAGGAATAGTAGGTGCAAAGTCCTGAGGCAGAGCTCGTGTGGCCTATTTGAGGTACTGGAAGGAAGCCAGCTTGGCCAAAGCTGGGGAAGGTGAGGGAGGGGGAGTTCTTGGCACCAAGGCAGGTAGAGCTTTATAAACCAGACAGTGACTGGATTTTATTCTTAGTGTGATGAGAAGCCATTAGAGGGTTGAGTGAAGGGTAAGGATATCCAGTAAGAACTTCCTGCCCTGTATCTCATGAAGAAGACACAGTATTTCAAGAAGAGTCTTAAAGCTGTCAGCTATTTTGCTAATCAGTGAGGGTTTGAATAAATGAACTGCTAGGGAAATCAAGTCGTCTATGAACAAGTGAAAGTGTTTGCATCCATTGTACTAATATGTACTTTCCCAAAATGTGACTTATTGGCTGGGAATAAGTAGTTGAATTGTAGCTACACAGAAATGGTAATTCATAGCATGGTTACTGATTGCTTCCTATGTTTAATGATGTGATTATAGTCAACCATCATTTAAAAGTTGCCTTTCTCAGTTATAAGATAATAATCACAAGAATACATTAGGGTACTGGTATATGGGGGGTGCATAAGGAGAGAGAAGGAATTTTGAAGAACGGGTTAACTTGAATTTAAAATATTTGGATAAATGGAGATACTAAATATCCAAATGTATTCATGTTCTTAGAATATTTTTCTTATAAGAACTTTTTTGTTTCACATATTTGAAGCATATATTTTTTAAATCAATGATTATTGAAGAGTAAGAGTAAATTCTTAATTTTTGTTATCTAGGACAAAACATATCTTGGTTTATTTCTAGGAGATATAAAAAAATTTCTAGTCTAATTTACTTATCCAAAATATAAAAGGAAAATGATTTCTTAACATGTAAAACTGTATTAAAATTTATATTAAAATAAATATAAATGTAATGAAATAGAGAACATATCTATATCTATACACACATAAAAGGTAGTATCAAGGCACATACATACTTATGTAACAACTAATCTTTATGTGGAGAAATGGCCAAAGATTGGGTGCTATCATTTTTTTATACATAAAACGGGGCCAACACGTGCAAAAGTAATCATCCTTAGTAATGGTAAAAGAAATGCAACCTGAAGTAGCTGAGGTTAAAGAAATAAATGAAAATGATGAATTACAATGTTGGTATCGCTGTGTAGAGCTGGATATTTGCAAATGATTGTTAGCATTTGAATTTGTGTATACTTCCTACCAACAATATTTGACAAAAGCCATTTCACTGAACATACCCTTTGATCCAGTAGTTTTCTTAGGGGAAAAAAATCAAAGGAGAAAAAAAATCTTGTTGGAACAATGTTAATTATAATAATGAAAGGCTAAAAATAACTCCAATATCTAACATTTGAAGAAATGATTAAGCAAACTATAATAGCTCATAGCAATAGAATATTATTTGCAGATAAAATGCCATGGAGTAGTCTATTTAAAATTAAATGAAAAAAAAAAAAACATAGACACAATATTGTGAAAGACTGTTTCCAATCAAGATAAGGATGAGAAAGCATAGAGTGCCTCTGTATAATTTCCTTTGATGATTTTATTTACCTTTTTATTATATATTTGGTTATATATGAATATGATATGAACAATATAAGAGAATATAATTAATTCGCTTAAAGAAAGGATATCAAAAATAATACACAAGGTCAACAAGATTTGGATCACTTGATACCAACAGCCAGGAACTAGAGTGCCAGTGAGGCTCCATTCTGTGTTTCCAGTAAAGGTGAGAATAAGGCAGTTGAAGAAATATTCCTCAAAACTAATGGAAACTAACATAGATTCCCCAAAAGTAAGCCATAGCAGCTGATGAGATTTATTTTTGGATTGAAAAAAATTACTTTAAAGAAAGTTTTAGATCTGTTATCACAGCCTCCTATCCGATGACATTTTAAAAAATTTTCTATATAGAAACAAATTTCTGAATTCTTAACAGATATCACACTTTAATGTTGTATACAACTAAATTCCAGAGAAGCAGAGAATTTCAGTAAGCCCACAGGAGTGATTGTGATGGAATTTGACCTGGACTATGTTAAGAAGTAAAGCCCTTGAGCTTGTCATGCCAGGTTGTATTGTATCAGGACAATAAATTCTAAAGAATTCATTCAGTCTTTGAAATGGGTGGGTAGCCTTTAGGTAAATGCTAAGTACAAATACAAATCAACTGGTATGGAAACAGGGAAAGGATTCATGGATTTCACGATCATTTTGAACTTAGAATTTTGAATATAGTAGTCCAATATATCTCCTCTTTTCATGAGAAAGAATTACTCTGAAATGGGGCCAGACAGATCACTGGTTTTCTCGAAGTCTTAGTTGAAATCTCCTCCTCCTTACGAATCTGTCAATCATTAACAAGTAAACAGATAGGACTTCCATAATCACCACTGTCCAGGACAGTTATGGATCCTTTTCAATACGTGTGATAATTTGGTTTCGAAGGACATGTGTCATGTTTGAGTGCTACTTTAAAATCTTAGAGGTTGTTCTAGAACTCTTGATGTCTAAAAGTTGCCGTATTTCACTTTAACATGGGTTTATGCATATCTCTTGCACAGTATGATTTCTGATCTCCCTGATGACTGGATAGGATGTGTATGTTTTGCGGTGAAAAATGAGAAGAGGTGAAGCTGACATTGCGTTGTGTACACTGGAGAGGATCAAAGATGATCCAATCCCTTTGTCTTCCCAGCAAAGAGCAGCCTCCAAAACGAGGCTAATGTTGACCACTTCAGTGGATTATTGAGAGGGTTAACTGAGGAAAAGGAATGTGGGAGAAGGAGCTAAGTAAATGCTACTTCCTTTCATTTTTTATGTGCAAAGCATTTTGTAAGGTGGCAAGGGCAAAAGGGATAACATTTAGAGTAAGGGGGTGGGTGGGGAAACAATTGCAAAAACAAATGCCTGGTTTTTGCCCTCAAGGAATTTGCAATAGACTGGAAAAGTTAGGCAAACACATTTAATTAGGGGAAGATAATGCAATTAAAAGAAAGATGGCTAAAGTGCTGAATGTGGCTGGAGTTAAGAGTAAAAGACAGCCTTAGGGTTCCAAATTAAGCCTCTGAGGTTGGAGAATGTGATGGTATCCAAATTTGAAGGCAGGTTAATGCACAGGGCAATTGCATGCTATGAAATTACTCTGAGACAGAGAGTTATACTTTAAAAGGTGATAAAATGTTAGAATTATGCTCTTTGTTTTTGAAAATTGCCTCTCGTTCACTGTATTTCAGGAAGTATTTCGTAACAAGCACACTGCAACCCTTTTTACGATGTGGGTGGAAGGAGGCGTAGGAAGGGATGGAGATGCTTCCAGCTCCTTCCGGCTGGTTTCTGTCTTCCAGGGAATCTCGGGCTCCTCGGCAATGCCTTTGGTGGGGCCTCTGTGAAGTAGTCCCAAGCTAGACTTGCTTGCTAGCAGCTCCTGAAGTCCTTTCCTGCGATGCTGGAATAAATAGGGACATGGAGGAGATAAGCATTTTATTTATACCTCTTCTACTGGACTTATTACCTTTCAATGTGTATTTTCAGTTAATTGCAGGCGTGTCTTATCTTCCCTGTTGGATTGTAAATTCTTTGAGGGAGGAAGGGCCTCCTGTTTATTTTTAGTAAATAAAACTTTGTCAGAAGAAATTCCCTTTACTCCAAAGTCTTGCTGACTTTGAATTACATGGATAGATTTTTTTGTTTCATTGTGCTGTTTGAGAGTATCTGAAACTATATACAGTATTCATTTGGATTTTGGCATAGTTGGGATTCAAAGGAAATTCATTCCCTTACCATTCCTAACTTATACTCTGCCAGCATTAGGGATCAGCCACGGTGTACTTTAGAGTCTTCATCCATATCTCTTTGGAAACTCAGAACTATGACTACCTACTCCTTGTGAAAAGGGGGAGGCTCTGGTTTCACGTCTGATAGCTAAACCAGACACCTGGGTCTGGTAAATGGAAGATAGTGGGATGGGAAAGAAAACGAATTGATACATCTAACAGGAGTAGGAAGACCAGTGTTTGTCTTGGGCACGGCTTTCTGGGAAAGCTCAGAGTTAAGTAGCAGTTGGCGTGAGAGAAATGGCAAGAACACAGCAGAGTGGAAAGGTCTACCTGCTTCTTAGGCAAAGCTGGGTAATTCTTGGCTGGATAGAATGGGCATTACAAGTGATTACTGGCACCGTAACCATGGTAGGCGTTGTTTAACACATTAACTACCACACTCGAAAAAAAAAAATTTTTTTCCTTGGGACCATGTGTGTTTTATTATGAAAATAGAATAAAAACTTCGAAAACAAAACAATCCTTTCTAATTTAATGAAAATTGTGTTATTTTTTATTGTTTTCTGTGCGTGAGTTATATGCAACTTGAAAAATAGTTCTCATGGCTTCCAAGGTGAAGAGACGTGCGAGTTACATATGCTTCATGAGGCCCTGGGCTCAAAATTAGTGCGAGTTAAACACAACTCACATGGCAGTTATTGTGTTAAAAGCTCAAAGTGTGGTAGTGGTGGCATGTGTGGGGGGGTGGTGATGATGATGATGATGATGACCACGTGGTGGGTGGATGGAACCTGTGCCAATTTTGACGCTTCTCACCTTCTTCCTCATAATAGAAGAGAAAGTTATTTAGGTGTGGGCCACAGGGTGATTGTAAATACTTATGTACTTGTATAATCAAATCGGTGGTAACTTATTTTTAGAAATTCTCTAAGAAGGAGACCATCCAACTACAAAATTTCCAGTGGGAGTTGAGGGCTGGAGGAAAGCGTGCTGCTTGCATGTACATATGCAGCATGGCGCCGGGTGCTGGTTACTCCTCCAGTGTGTTGGCTTATCTCTGCCCAGCTATTAATACATCAAAGCGTGTGAGCCAGCCTGGTGTTGTGATCCAAGCTGTACCATCTTGCATATTCTGTTTTTCTCTGTTTGTTCATTCTGTGTCCACCAGTCCTCCTAACTGGTTGATGTGTGAAGCAGTGTGAAGAAAAATGGCTAACCACAGTGCTTCCTGCAGATTTTTTCAAATTGCTGTCTCCCTTGAGCCCTATTGTGTATAACTATATACAAACTCTGTGTGACTTTTAGGTTTGGGGGGGGACAATTGAATAAAATCTTTCTCATTCAGTTTGGGGTGACAGACCTAGGGTTTTTCACTTTCCTTCTGAGATCACCATTTATTGAAATACTTATACTCTTTAAGAGATCATTTAACTCATAAGTAGTTATGAGGAAGCAGTGGAATGTACTGTTGTAATTAAGAGCTTGAATTTGGGTTCAGATTCTGGCTCTGCAACTTCCATGTGACCCCAGGAAAGTCACTTTATTCTTCAGAATTTTTGGCTGTAAAACAGGGGTAATTACGTTCCTACTTCATTGAGTTGTTGTAAAATAAATACTCCATAGCAAGCACTCAAATATTTGCTAATGTTTATTGGACAGCTTGATTGACCAAGTCACAAAGTGTATACAGAAAAGTAGATGAAGTTCACTCTATCAAGGAGTTTACAGTGTAGTTGAGGAGATACGCTCATGAGACACAACCAGCTTGGGTGCTGGGAATGCAAAGTGAGCGAGATGGGGTTTATTAGAGTTCAGAGAAGGGAAAGTTCACGCCTATGTAGGAGGCACACAGAATTAATGCAGCTGGGAGAAACAACATAAAGGGAAAGATGTATTTCAGTGGGAGGGAAGAACATAAAAACAAAGACTCAAAGCTACATCCAACCTATCTTGACTGTTTGGTTAAGTACTTGGCTACTGAGGACTGCTGGTAACAGGCAGATGAGTCCAGAATATGTAAAATGGACTAGACATAGAAGGTCTTGGTCCTTTTTCTCTATGCTTTTTTCCTCTTTGATGTGGTGACTGATACCTGCTCCCATGGCTTCCTGCTCAAATGGTCCTGAGACTCACAGATAAGGATGTCCCTCCAGTCTATGGAAGAGAAGGAGAGAACAGGATTGACAAAAAGGGAAGAACATGCCTATCTGTAAATCCACAGTCTAAAAAAGAACTCTTCTGCAGAACATTTGGTGAGGTTAAAAGGAAAAAAAAAAAAACAACAGTCCATCAGTTTGATTGTTGTGGGAACCTTCTGTCAGCCAGATGGAAGCAAAGGCTGATGCCTTGTTGATACTGTACAGACTGCAGAACTGAAAAAGACAATAGGAGGTGACCGTCTCCACTTCTGCTGGCTGGGTAATCTGGCCAAAAATACCAATACCTTTTGACCTATTTTTGTCGCTTCTCAGAATACAACAAAGACGTTGCTGTATTGCATTTAACACTGACCATTAAGGAAGAATGACCCCATGATGCGGAAGATGGAGGAGCCTTTGAAGGCAGTGGTCATGATCTCTTGGAATTTTTTTTAACAAAATTTTTATTTGAGAACATCTTTAGATGTAAAGAACTATTGAAGATGTCATACCGAGAGAACTCTTGTACACCTTATACCCCATTTCCCCTATCTTGATCTTACATCGCTATGGTGCATTTGACCCAATTCATGAACTGATATTGATACCCCATTGTTAATTAAAGTCCATACTTTGTTCAGATTTACTATTTTCCCCTAATGTCCCTTTGTTTTTGTTGTAGGATCCTATCTGGAATACCACAGAAACTGGTTGTGACACTTTCTCAGATACTCCTTGGTTTTGATGACCTTGACAATTTGGGTAGTTACTGGTAGGTGTTTTGTGGAAGGTCCATCACTTGGGATTTGTCTGATATTTTTCTCATGATTAGGCTAGATTAATGTAGACTGGAGTGTTTGGGGGAGGTAAATGTCATCCTCATCACATCATAAAAAGGATAATAGTATTAATTTGACTTATCCCGGTTGATGCTGATCTTGATTGTGTGGCTGCAGTAATGTTTGTCAGGTTCCTCTACTGTAAAGTTATTCTTTTTGTTTCCTTCCCTTTGCATACTGTAGTCTTTGGAAGGAAGTCACTATTTGCAGCCCACAGTTAAGGAGTGGGGAGTTAGTTCTCCTTCAGGGTGGAGTATCTATAAAAATTATGTGGAATCCTTCTGCAAGAAATTTGTGTGGTGTTTTTTTTGTTTGGTTGGTTTTGGTTTTTTTTTTTTTTTTTGAGACAAAGTCTTGCTCTGTCGTCCTGGCTAGGTGCAGTGGCATCATCATAGTTCACTGCAACCTCAGACTCCTGGGCTCAAGGATCCTCCTGCCTCAGCTTCCTGAGTAGCTGGGACTACAGGCACATGCCACCACACCCAGCTAATTTTTTCTGTTTTTGGTAGAGACAGGGTCTTGCTCTTGCTCAGGCTGGTCTCAAACTCCTGACCTCAAGCGATCCTCCTGCCTTGGTTTCCCAGAGTGCTAGGATTACAGGCATGAGCCATCATACCCGGCCATAAATTTGTCCAGTCTCCCCAATTCATTTATTTATGCAATCGCTTGTTTATATTACTACGGACTCATTTATTTTATACTTTAGTTATAATCCAATATTGCTTTATTTTCTTGCTCAGATTGTTCCAGTTTTATTAATAGCTCCTTTTTAGCCTCTTCGGTTGGCTCCTGTAGCCCTTGACATACCCTCATCATTTTGGGAGTTGGTTTGTTTGCTTATTTTATAGCAACTTCTTCCTTTCTGGCACTACAAGGTACTCTTGGCTTATTTGGTATAGTTCCTGTCTCAGATTTATTGAAATTTGTAACTATGAAAAAAAAATTCTGGTCCTAAGACATGTTACCAGAGCTTTAAGAGTGCAGTTTTAAAACATTTCAGTGAAAATAAATCAGATCTCATAGCTTTTAAGGGATATGTGACCCAGAAGGGATGAGAGTTTCTGAAAAATGAATCCTGATTACACAAATGTGATGAAACTTCTCAAGAGAGATGGAGAGACAGAATCTAAAGGAACCCATGTGGCTTCAGATGACACTTTATGATTAATTTGGATTTTAAAAAGGCATGCACAGAAGACGAAGAAAGGACTTACAATCAAACTAAAAATATCATCTTCCAAAGTTACTTAGCTACTGGTTTGTTAAAACAATTTCATTATTCTGCTAAATGATGTTATTTGGTTCACCTATAAACCAGATGTATTAAAATGGGCGTTCTTTTCGTTTCTCTAAAATCATCTCTGATCTTCATTCGTTTACTCAACAAATTTTTGTTTGCCCACTATGTGAATTTTAATTCCCACTATGTGAATTCATTTAGGCTCTGAGGATGCGTCAATGAACAAAGCTGCCAAGAATCTGTGCTCTGATGGAGTTTATATTCTAATTGAGGGAGATGGATAAAAAATAGATATTTTGAATACAGCAGATACATGCTATCGAGAGAAGTCAAGCAGGGTAAGGGAGATGGGGAATTCTGGGGCAGGGTGATGGAATTGTTATTTATATAAGGTGATTGAGGGAAGCTCCAATGATAAGATGACATTTGAGCAGAGACCAGAAGGAAGCAAGGGAATGAGCCGTGCACGTACCTCTAGAAAGAGTAGTATTTCAAGCAGAGGGAACCGAGGATACTAAAAACCAGAAGCAGGAGTGTGCTTGGAACATTCCAGGGATAGCAAGTTGGTCGGTGGGGCTGGAGGGGGGTCAGCAAGGCAGAGAGGTGGGGTGAGTGAGGACAAGCATGCACGTGTGGGCAGGTGGTATACTGCACACTTACAGGATGCCATTCATTTGAAGCACATGTGTGTGGCTGTCCCTGGAGCTGTGCACCATGTGGACCTGGGCTATGTAGAGCTTGTTGGAACTTGGGCTTTTTCTTTGAGGAGAAAGGAGCCGTTGGAGACTTTTGAGCAGAGGAATAAGGTAATCTGAGTTTACATTTGAAAAGGACCACTCTGCCCGCAATGGATGTTGCAGAAACAGAGGGACCAGTTAAGGTCTTTTAATCTATTAGTATATTTAAATCTTAATCTATTAATCTTGATTTACTTGTATGTTACATGGTAGTAATTGTATACATACAATTTTTTCATTTGTATATTTTAATATTTTTTCTTCTGTTGCTCTGTAATCCTCAGGTTGATAATGTTTAGTGTCTGCATAAATTGTGCATGAGTTTCCTATGCTGCTGTAAAAACACACCACAAATTTAGTGGCTTATAAGTATATAAATTTATTGTCCTATACTTCTGGAGGTCAGAAATCCTCAAATCAAGATGTTGGCAGGGCTGTATTTCTTCTGGAACCTCTAGGAGAGAATCCATATTCTTGCTGTTTCCAGGTCCTAGAGGCCACCCTCCTTCCGGGACTCATGGCCCCTTTCTCCATCTTTAAAGCCCGCAGGATCTTCAAATCTCAGCCGCCTCCCCAGCTTGGCTTCTGTCATCATCTCTCCTCCTCTGACTCTGACTCTCCTGTCTCCTTACACAGATCCCTGTGATTACATTGGGGCTACTTGGGCCCTGGGATAACTCAGGATAATCTCCCCATCTTGAGATCCTTAATTTAATCACATCTACAAGATTCCTTTTACCATGTAAAGTAGTATATTGACAGGTTCTGGGGATTAGGATGGTGGACGTCTTTGGGGGGAACCATTAATCAGCCTACCATAGTTGGAGTTTTACAGTTTATTTAGCCATTTCCATTGTGGGATATTTAGACTGCATCCAGTCTGGGGCCATTATGATATTCCTGTGCTTCCTATATTTGTATACTTTGACCTCCTTTTCTTTTAGAATGTGTCTCTTAAGATATATATTCAGGTGTAAGGCTCCTGGAACAGAAAAAATGAACATCTTAAATGTATTTGTTTTCCAAATACATATTAATAGTTACATTATGGGCATTATATGAGTATGTCCATTTTCCTACGACCTCCCCAACATCGCTTACTATCACTTAAAGGTGTGTTTCCGCAGTTTGTTATAAAATGGTATTTCCTTTTTGTGTTCATTTCATTTCTTTACTGGATAGGTTGAACTTTTTGGAGTGTAATCTTTGTATTTTAAGAATATTTGTGTTTATTTTGCTTTTTACTGGTATCTGGAGCTAGAAGAATGGAGGCAGACTGTTGCTTAAGAAAGGGAGTAAGGCTGGCATGAATAGATGACGTATACAGAACTATATTGCTTTTAATTCTCCATCAAAGAGAATGATCTTCAGAATGAAAAGGGTATTATTAAAAGGCATTCAGATAACAGTGAAAGAGCATGCAGGTAATTTGAATGAGTTCACATCTCTAGGGCACATTAGATCGTATCTCAGGGTGTTGACGGAGTTAGCAGATACCATCTCTGAGCCACTGCCAGTGATGGTTGAGTGAACGTGGAGAGCAGCAGAGGTTCCAGAAGACCAGAGACATACAAATGTTGTTCTGTATAGATGTTGAAAAAGTGGAATTCCTAAAACTTTCAATGTATGAAATATACCCTTGCAGTATTTCTAAATTATCATCATAGAAGTGACTAAGCAGTTCAGAGAAGAGATCGCATTGATCCCTAGGCATCAGCATACATTTACTAATGTGTAGGGACCAATTTGCCACATTTCCTTTTCACTAGGGGTTTCTGTATTGGAAGAGACTATCGTAGACATCTAAGCATTTGACAAAAATCTCTCACAGGTCTCCTTATGCACACAACAGAGAGACATTGGAGGATGACAGAATAATTAAATAAATTCATAGCTGATTCTATTCGTATGCCATGGCAGGGGTCATGACTGAGTGCCAGCCTGGAAAGAAGTTTCCAGGGGCGGGTATGTAGGTTTTTCTCTTGGCCACAGCTTAAGAAATATCCTTAGGACTTGGACAGAAGTATTTAAAAATTTCATATTTATGTGGCTGATGGCACAAAGTTCAATAGGTTACCTAAACCTGTGGAATAAATCCCACAATATGAACTATGAAAATTGTTCTATGAAAATAGGTCCACACCAACTACATAAATTTGATGGAATGAGAATTTTTTAAATTGTGGTTGTATGGAGAATTGAAATAGCAGTTGATTTTCCTTCTTTTGGGGGACTTTCTTGAATTTCACCAATAAAAAAGAAAAGCAATAGTACTTATATAGTGAAAACAATTATCTTAAGGTTCATTCATGCATGAGTCCACCTACATATGGTTCATTCCAGAACATGATATATTATAAAAATTACTGGACTGAGAGGAGAAGATCTGACTTAGCTCTGCCATAAGCTAGTTGTCCTCTTGAGCCAGCAGCTGGTGTCACCTTTCTGGCTATGAGTATTCTTATCTGCAAGCTGGGGATGGCGCGGGTGGGGTACATTAATCACCTTGCTCCATTCCCGCTCTCAATGTGCTATCAGTCAGTACAAGTTCATTCTCCTGTTCCTCAATGAGTTCCACCAAATTTCTAGACTAAATGGACCCTTCCAGATATTTCTAGATTAAACAAACCCTTTCAGGCCCTCTCTGAGAAGGGGTCCCTTTTCTTTTAATCCTTCAGATCACCCTTCTTCAGGGTCATATTAAACCATCTGTATTTTCTACCCTTCAATCCAATCCAAGGCATAAGCACTGCACTTGAGTGCCCTTCCATCTCAGGAAGACCAACATTTTTTTCTTATTTAGGGCTCACATCTACCCCTTGGGAGTTCTGGATGAGGCTAGAGCCTCTCCTTCACCAGCCCACAACGTTCTCCAAGGTTTTACCCAAGGGGACTGCCCTTCAGCGTCCCCAGGGGCCATCAGCCCACCCTGGCCCACCCTGGCTACCCTTGGCCATCACTGACTGCTCCCCTGGCTTTCTCCCTAGCACCTCTGTTTTGATTTAGTTGTAATCACTGTGAACATTTAATTTGGAATTTTCAAACTTCATATTTTATTTTCCCACTTTGTATCTTCATGTTGTTATTTCTAAAGGAGTTAAAAATATTTCGTATGCCTTGATTTACTCTTGCTTAGTCTGACTTTTCCCCTGATGTTGGTCATCAAATAGGATCTCAAGTGTTTTTATTTTTGCTCTTATGGAACACACCTTTTGTACGTCTTCATAGAATCCAGCCTTTTGCACCTTTTATCTTACGTATTTAGATTAAGTTCTCATACTGCGAGGTCTCTGATTGAGGGGAACATTGGTATGGTTCCTGTTCTATTTTAGGTGCCTTTGTTTTGACTAACAAAATAAAGACAAGAGGTCACTTTAGCACGTTATATTCTTTCCTGAAAACATTAAAATATGTAAGAATTCAGCATTTATATTTCAATGTATAAATTCCAGCCTCCTTCTGAGGACTTCCCTTAATACCAGCATAATTTTAGCTGGGGGAATATTTTGCAACCTGTGATATCTCAGATGGCAATGCTTTTCAGCCCGCTCTTTCCTAAATTCCTCCTTTTTAGCTTCTTCTACTGTGAATTCTTCCCAGTCAGCATTTTCACACTTTCAATGTTCATTTTAGGACTGTCTGCTCTGCTGTGCCTATGCATGCTCTAGGCTTTGCCCTAAGTTCATGTGACGTGTGCAACTAATTTCAGGTTCTCAGTCTAGGTTTATTACTGTTGAACCCAGAAGACTGACGTATCGCTCAGACTTGTGCATGCTCTCTGCCTGCCACAAGTATATCTTGGGGTCATGTATTATGTTTCTGATTAGCACGTTGGTCAGGAAACAAGCTACCCATTGTGGCTGTGACCAGGCATAAAGTCTCTTTGCTTATCTGAAAAACAGTTCTTTGACTTTGCCACCTGTGGCCAATCCTTCTCTGCCACTGTGTCCTTGGAGGCCAGCTCCCCACTCCTTACCTAGAAAGCTTTCCTGACCCCAGCCATCAGGATAAGTTAGCAAATCAGGAAGCCACTTCTGTGTGGCCCACAGCTCCTCTGTCCATGTGTTTGCATCGAATGTCTGAATTTTCTCCCTAAAGAAATGGAAGATTGTGGAACTGATCTTTTTGTTAGATTTAGATGTTACGTGTCTCCTAACAAGGCTTTATATTTATAAATCGAAAGTACTCACAGCCTTTAGGACATAGATGCTTTCAGAAAGGGTTTTTAGTCTGTCTGATTTCTAGACATGTTTCAGACTGACTAAATGTTTAGTTCTAATACAGTGTGACACAATGGAATGGAAGTTAAGTGGCTGGTCTATGTATAGTTGACAACAGCAGGAGACAGAAATAACCCATTTCTTCCCTATAGTCACAGAAATGCCTAGTGTAAGGACAAAGGTGCCTTTCGATATATTTTCATCGTGAAGGTCTGTCAAAGTGGGTTTCTACACAATGCAGGAGTACAAACTTTTTAACTAGGACTCTGGTTCAGTAGCTCTGATGAAGTCACCAGAGCTCCTTTAGCAACCAGGTTGTTTGCATGTCATAAAACTATGATATGACTCTAGGCAAATATTTATTTAGTGAGAAATGTAGGTGTACGCAGGAAGGCTTGCTCCTTCCTTATGGAGTATTTCCTTATGAAGCTCATTAGTCCCATACTCTGGGACAGCGTGGTATT
Organism: Eulemur rufifrons; assembly: GCF_041146395.1. Classification (NCBI taxonomy): domain Eukaryota; kingdom Metazoa; phylum Chordata; class Mammalia; order Primates; family Lemuridae; genus Eulemur; species Eulemur rufifrons. The sequence continues at coordinate 223,856,462 of NC_090989.1, read as the reverse complement.
CCGGGAGTGGCACAGACCATAAATGTCACAAGATGTGAGTTCAAGCCATGGTGTGGCTAGTTATCCACTTCAGGCTCAGAAGTCACTTGATGGGCCAGCCGTGTTTTATCTACAAAACTGAGAGGGGTTGGGGCAGTGTTCGATCAGGTCATTTCTAAGGACTCTTTTAGCTTTAAAACCCCTAATTAGTGTTTCTCAATGCTATTGTATTGAGCCTACTGACCTCCTGCCCACATCAGAAGTCCCGCGTCCTACACCCCTCCTCGGAGGGGAACTTGGTGATCAACGCCCTCTTTGACATTCCTCTCCCCCTCCCAGCCCACCCCCACCCCAGTTATCTCTTTCTTCTCCATGGGCCTGTTGCATTTTGCTCATGCTGCTGATAGACTTCTTATCGCATGTTATTAACTGGAAGATTTGGGTGGCAGTTGTTGGGGTGGAGGAGGGACAGGGGAGGATACTGTGGCCTGACCCATAACAAATTTATGTCTCCGCACCTCCACATCATTGAGTTTCAGAGTTGGAAGATAATCTTAGCTAAGGTTAGAAGAACATGTGAAGCTGAAATATTATTGAACATTTAAAAATTACTTTCTACTGCTATTTTTTGCTTGCTTGCCTGTGGTTTCAGTAACATTATGGGTTATATTGGTTTTGATGGGCTGGCTTGGAATTGAAACACCAGAGAGCCTACATTTAGTGGGAAGTTCTACTGCATCACTAGATGCATTATAAGGTCACTAATAATTCTAAAATTCTATACTTTTAGCATTGTTTCTATGGGAAAAGGCATTCCAAGTTCCAAATAGCTGAGGCTGACTTTTGGATCCCAACTCCTTTAAGAGTTGTAGACTACATACGTTAAATCATCTTGAAATATGCAGGTAGGTGTATGTAATTTACTTTATGTGTAGATAACAGTAATAAAACTGCTATTTGAGCACTTATAATGTGTCAGGTATTATAATGAAAGCTTTCATACATGCATGTGTTCTCCTCTTCACAATAATTCTTTGAGGTAGGCTTTATTATCTCCATTTTACAGATGAGGAAGCTGAGGCCCAGCAGAGCCAAGATGTGACTGTAGACCCGTCCAACCCCCAGTCTTATGACCTTCCTTCTTTGAAGCCTGATGCCTCCCAAGCTCGTGCAGGCGAGCCTTTTCTTTTTCTGCTTTGCCCCCAGAGGTCCTGCCACGAGAGAGGTGAAAGTTAATTCTTTTAAAAGTAGCTATTTTAAAGCAATAGTATTCCCTTCCAGGGACCTGAAATGACGATTCCCTTTGATGGGGTCATATACCAGTATGGATCTTTAGTGTTTCTCGGTGGCATGAACGGGGAGTTGACATGGCCTGTGGTAGAAAGAGTAGCCTTAGAAGAACCTTTTACATAAAATAACACTACGGTATTCAGTTATAAGATTCAAATAAACATGCTAAAAATGGTCTGGAGAGAATGGAGGAGCAGTAGTCAACAATGATGGAGAACAGGCCTTTTTTAAAAACATATTTAATTATAGTGTTACCATAAATCTAATTTAAAATGTGGGCCAGAATGTTTGTTTATTCACTCACTCATCAGCTATCAGATTTTTAATGAACCCTTTTAGGTACAGGTACTGTGCTGGGCCCCAGGGGATACAAAAGTAGATTAGACACAGTCCCTGCCTTCAAGGAGCTCAAAACCTAGTGGATGGCAGGCCCAGAAACCTTCAGATCCTCTACTTTGTATTTTTAAAACAGCCCAAATGCCAAAATGTCTTTTAAAATTATCTCACTGCTCTCATGGAGCAGTGCATATGTGTGAGGAGAAATCCCTTCCACATAGTATGGATTTGGTAAGCAAGATTTGCAATAGCACAAAGACCCAGCCAGTGTGTGTGGATTTGCTAAAACCCACCGGCATATGATGCTGCGGAGACTGTTGACTTTGGCACATTTGCTTGACCTCAGTGCCAGCTTACTGAAGATGAGTTCCATTTCACATTTCACTGCCCTGCACTTTAAGATTTGCTTTTCATGACGCGTAAGACAAGGGGAGAATGCATGAATGGCATTACAGAGACCCCCGTCCTGTGACTGATACTTCTTGGGTTTACTACAGAGTATGCATTGAGGCTCTGAGCTTCTCAGCTGGGTCCCAGATGAAGGTGCCAGGAATCCTGTTCTGGGTGACATCTAAGAAGAAGATTGACAAGGCTTGAAGTTGGGAGCTCAGTCGAGCCCCTTTCAGGAGGACCAGAGCTGAGCTTGGTGGTGGTTCCTGGTGACCAGGATCCATCCCTTCCTGAGCCATGTTTGTCTTCTGGAAGAGGAAGAGGGTGAGATAGGCAGGAGGTCAGTAGCCTCAGCTGCTTCTGCTGCAGAAGGCTCTGCATGGGCTGGCGAAGGATGGACAGTGTTACAAGTAAACCTGGAAACCATAGTGATCTTAGTGTTCAAGCTGGGACATGCTGGATCTCATTTTTGGAAAGTACATTTTCCCTGAGGTGTGCTGCCATAAAGAGGGCCTATGTGTAATCTGCCTCGGAAAAACAGATTTCCTGGGATGCCATCAAAAAACAACTTTAGTGGGAGAGTCTCCCACTCTGCCATTAAAATATATTCAGTGGAAAGCATTTCCCCTGTTTTTGGATGAAAACATATCACATGGCTATTCTGATTCCTCTTATGCAATAAAAAACCCAACTTTAATTTTCCAGATACTTAAAATGTCTAGTATCATAGAATAGTCAAAGCTTCCAACCTCATTCATATTTATAACTGCTCCCTTTCCTCTAGCTAGGGCCTGTTGCAAGGAGAAGGGCGGTGGTTGGAGGCTTTCTCTCTCGCTTACTCAGCAGCTGTTACTTCCGGGTTGGGGTTAGGGGATGAGGAAGGAACAGGAAGGGCCACAGGAAAGGCGGCAGTATCACAGGAGTGCTTTCTTTGTGTTGTGGATGTTTACAGTCAATTCTTTCTCTTGTGGGGCCCTTTTATGCATTCTTCAGAGATACCCCTCACTCTGTCTCTGGGGTTCTCTTACCTCCAGTTTCCTTGGTCTGGCTGCTGCACTCTCTTCAGCCTTGTTGCAAACTCCTTTGTGAGGCTCTTGAAAGTTAGCGGGTCCATGTGTACTCCTGTCTGCTGGGTTCCATTGCTGTCCAGGTGGACCTTGTTGGGAAGAGCCTAATACAGCCCTGTACATATGCTTGTGGCGTGGTCTATGGGCATACACATCCTTTGCTCCCATAAACTGGAAGAGTGCAGGCTGCTCCCAGTGCAGCTGTGGTTTCCTCTGGCTCGTCCTCCAGCATCCAGCCAGCCCACTCCTGGTCCTTCAGATTTCTCAGACAGAAGTCCCCAACAAGGGCACAGTGCCCTCCTACTGTAAGCCTCTCATGTTAATGTCCGGTTGCAAACCCCCGCCCCAGGCTGGAAGTGGGAGGGGCAGGCAGGGAAGGTTCTCTCCCCCTCTACCCTTAGCCTTTAGGTAGGACCAGACTGCAGCCTACTTGCTTCAAACAGTCTCTTCTCTTAGCCACCAACAGCCTGACTCATTTGCGAGCTCCCTGTGGGGTAAGAGGTTTAAGACTGGTGAAAAGGGTTTGGGGCTGTGTCCTTTGAAATAGTGCATCTAGGCTCCGCACCTCACCTTGGAATCTGGTATCTAGTCCATCTTAGTGGCTTGGTTGACATGTCCCATGTGAACATTCCGTGAGACTTTTTTGGGAAGCGAGTGGTGCTTAATCACATCCTTCACTGCTGGAGATCTGTGAGTCACGCAGCGCAGAAAAGGCTCCCCGGCCTCCTGCCCACTTTGCTCCAGCCTCTCCCCTTCCTGCCACCCTTCCCGCTCCAGGGCCTGTGCTCCCTCACGCTGGGTCTCTGGCCGAGGACACCCCCGTCTCTCTGCCAGTTCCCTCCTTGCCTTGTTGCCTCCTTCTATTCCTTCAGGATTCTTCAATGTTCCCTCCCCAGAAAAGACTTCTTTGCTTCCCTCACCCCAGTAGATCTCCCTCTAACTTTCTGTCACGGTATCCTCTTTATTTCCTTCACAGTACATCTTACAGGTGACAATGTTTCCAAATAAATGATACAGGCTATTTAGTATCTTTCCTTCCTATCAAATGGTAACCCTCAGGGAGGAAAAGTCCATGTCTGTTTTGTTCGGAATGTATATACCTAACCAGTGCTCACTACACATTTGTTGAATGAATGAATGAAAGCATGAGTAAAAAGGTTACCTTTCTTTAAGCCATTTCTTTCACAAATGTATCTCTTCTTTTGTGTTGACTTTTTTTTTTTTTTTTTTTTTTTTGAGACAGTCTCACTCTGTTGCCTGGGCTAGAGTGCCGTGGCATCAGCCTAGCTCACAGCAACCTCAAACTCCTGGGCTCAAGCAATACTTCTGCCTCAGCCTCCCGAGTAGCTGGGACTACAGGCATGTGCCACCATGCCCAGCTAATTTTTTCTATATATTTTTAGTTGTCCAGATAATTTCTATTTTTTTAGTAGAGACGGGGACTCGCTCTTGCTCAGGCTGGTCTCGAACTCCTGAGCTCAAACGATCCGCCCGCCTCGGCCTCCCAGAGTGCTAGGATTACAGGCATGAGCCACCGCACCTGGCCTTGTGTTGACTCTTAACACCTGGAGTCTTGGTGACGTGGGATATACAGAGGTTAGGAAGTGCTGATAGAAGACTTAGCTGTTGGTGTATTTTTCTATTTATCATCACGTCCCCACCTTCTCTTCTCTCTTGGTCTCACTATCCATCTCTCTGGCTCTGTCTCTATCTGTCTGTCTTTCTCACTCACTCGTTCTCAGTCTCTTCTAACAAGAAATTTGTTGGAGGCCAGTGGGGCAGAGCTGCCGCCCATTTTACAGATGACCACACCAAGGAGAAGTTAGGTGTGAGATCCCTTACAGGGCTACTGGCGCCATCTCTCTTTTGATCTTGTTCTCTCTCCAACTCCCTGTCCCTCTTGTCCAGCTGTCCTCTGGCTTTGCAGTAAGGCCATGGCCTGGCTTACCACTTTCAAATCACGCCGAGGTGGCAGCAGCTTGACCTGGTCTAGAATGGAAAGACTAGTTCCCAGCCCAGAATCTATCTTGCATGGTGCAGACAAGCAAGAGAATGTCTCTTCAAGATTCAGCCCCATAAAAGCAACACATTTACAGGTGGCAAATCCCATCAATTTTCATACTCCCTGCCCCCTGCATTATGTACACCTCCCCCCCCCCGCCCCCGCTCTCGGCCCACACAGTTGTGGGTTCATGGACCAAGGGAAGGTCTTCCTCCCCAGGGAAAAGCAAAAGCTGGATTCTGAAGGAAGGTGCTGGACTTGAGCTAGGCTTGGCGATTGCCTCACCTCTCACTTGCTCCCTCTTGCTCAGCAGACTGTCCTGAGCCCGGCCATAAGTCAGAGAACTTCACATTCTTTCTTGGACAAGTTTTACTCCACATAAGGCCCCTTGGGGCAGTCTAGATTCCCGGGGGTGACAACCTGGGCAACTCCTTGCTTCAGGAGGACAAGGCTTATCTTGTATGTGCACATTCTACTGGTGTGTCCTATCTGGTTATTATCAAATTGAAACTGTAGCAGTTGACGTTTCTTGCTTAATTACTGCCTGTTGATTGTAAAATAATAGACCACCAATGTCGCTGGTTAGCTATTACTGCCATTTCATCTTCAAGTGTGCACTGTAACATGGCAGTGTTTTACTTTGTGCTGTCTCTTTGATGAGTATTGTTATTTACACTAATAATAATGCCTTGCATTCAAAAGGTGCCTCAGAGTTAACGTAACACTTTCGTTTTATTATCTCATCTGGTTCGGTTACAAGAAAGTGCAAGTAGGCAACTAATTTTAGGAGAGTGGGAGGTAAAGTTTTTATTCTAGTTATTACTCTACTACAAATTTTGGCATACTATAACTTTTTTTAGCAAGTATTTATTACCTTAGTTACAAAAATTAAAAGTGAATATTAAAATTTTATGGATTTTCTGCTCTTTAAGCCTTTTGTCAAAATCCAAAAAGTAGAGTACTTAGAAGACATATTCCATCCAGGGTCATATAAAATAAATCATAATATCTTGGCTAGGAGCCACTACTCTAGAACTTGATCCAGAATATGTTTTAATACTAGATTGTAAAGAAATGAGTTGTCTACCCCAGAGTTTGCTTAGCATAGCGGCCTCATTTATTTATTTACTTATGTGTATTGAGGTGAAATTCACAGATCATAAAATTAACCATTAAAATGAGTACAGTGAAAAATAGAGGTAACCACCACCTCTATCTTGTTCCAAGACATTTTCACCACTCCAGAATAAAACCCCACAGTCACTAAACAGTCAGTCCCTACTCCCTACTCTCTGTGGCCCTAGGCAACCACTATCTGCTTTTGGTTTATGTTCATTTAACCATTCTGGATATTTCATATAAATGGAATCACACAATATGGGTCCTTTTGTGTCTGATTTCTTTCATGTAGCATAATGTTTTTGAGGCTCATCCACACTGTAGCACATATCAGAACTTCATTCCTTTTTATGGCTGAAAACTCAGTATTTTTAATGTCAAAACATTTGTGGAGTTATGAAAAATCCATCATTCACCCACACATAGGCCCACTATACCCTTACCTCCACTGGCAATAACTTCCTGTCCACAGCAAGCATGGGATTTCCATCCATAGTAAAGTACAAACGCTAAATACAGGAGCATGTTCAGGCAAAGCTGCAATTTGTTGCATAGTACTTATGACTCAGGGAGAAGCCTGTAGGCAGTTCTATGCAAGGACTGCAGGTGATTCTTTGTATAATAATAGGCACCTTCTAGGAGACAAGGAATGTTCACTAAATGATGTAAAGAAAATAACAAATTCACAAAAATATTCTTGAGACCCTTGCATCATAGGAGTTTGTGTTGTTATGATTTTTACAGACAGTGCTTGGAACACATGCAGTTTTGTAATTCCCTTGCAGCAGGCCCTACTTGGTGGTTGGGTTTAATATCTTTTCTTCAGCCTTTGTAGGTGGCATCGTATTAAGAAAAAGACAATAAGCTTCAGAGATGGACAGAATGAGGTTCAAATCCTGCCTCCACCTCTTGTTAGCCTTTAAGTTCCCTCATGGGTAAAATGGGAATAATAATCTCGACTTGTGGTCTCCAAAAGATATCCATGTCCTAATTTCTAGAACCTGTAAATATTACTTTATTTGAAAAAAGGGTTTCTGTAGATGTGACTAAATTAAGGATTTTGAGATGAGGTGATTATCCTGGGTTATTCAGGTGGGCCCCAGATGGCATCATAAGCATCCTACTAAGACGAGGCTGAAGTGACGTGGCTACAAGCCAAGGAGTGCCAATGCTGGCAGCCACCAGAACCTGGGAGAGGTGAAGGACAGATTCTCCCCTAGAGCCCTGGAGACAGCACGGTCCTGCCAACACCTTGATTTCCATCCAGTGATACTGGTTTTGGACTCCTGGCCTCCAGAACTGTTAGAGAATAAATGTTTGCAGTTTTCAGCCACCAAATTTACTGTGATTTGTTACAGCAGCTTCAGGAAACTAATACACTTCTTTTATTAGGTAACATGACTACTTATAAGTGGCATGTTAGTTTGTTTTCTTCCTTTCTGTCCTTGTGTCAAAGGTGGTGTTTCTCAGACTTTGAGTATAGTGGTCAAGAGTTTTACTTCTAGAGCAGGGTTTCTCAACCTTGGCACTAGTGACATTTGGGGCCAGATAATTCTTTGCTATGGGATGTTCCCTGCATTATAGGATGTTTAGTGGCATTCCTACCCGCTAGATGCCAGTTGTACCTTCCCCCCAAGTTGGGACAACCAAAATGTCTTCAAACATTGCCAGTATCAACTGGGGGACAAAACTACTCCTCTTGAGAACCACTAACCTTGAGTACAACTCCTGGTCATGAGCCCAGCTCCATCATTAAGTAGCTCTGTGGTCATGGGCAGGTTAGACAACCAAGAGCCTCAGTTTCATTCTCTATAAAATAGTAATAGTACGTACGTCACAGAGTTGTTGTAAGGACATTCAAATGATGTAATATACATAAAGGCCTCAGAACAGTGCCTGGTCCCTAGTAAAGTGTTTAATAAATGAGCACTTATTAACCCATGCCCTGCCATATTAGTTTGTCACGCTATTTTTTATAGTTTTCATTATAGAGCATTTCATTAATGAGCATTTAAAACATTTTCCAAATAGTAACTCCTAGTATAAAGATCAACGTATGTTTTAAAGTTCAACATCCTTCCTCTGTTGCCCTGTCCTCCCCCCAACCCCACAGCTTCCTGATGCTGAGAGTCATTAGGATATCATGACTAGATTTGTATACGTGGATCACCAGTCAGTTATGGAAACTCACTGAACTCTTTATATAATTCCTGGATAAGCTATAACAACAAGAAAAACCCCTTCCATCTGTCAGGGATATTTCTATTATTCCATAATTACAGCTTTGTCCCCAGTGACGTAGCTGCTGAATTCACTTATAGACGCGGCAGTGTCTTCATCCAAATGTGCGAAATATTTAGCAGCATTTAGTGAAATGTTAGAAAGTGATTTGAATAGATACCATCGTGTACTTTTGTAAGGAAGAGGAATGTGATCCATCTGTGGTCCAGGCCATTGTATTTCTAAACACTGGGGACACAGCAGTGAATAAAACAAAGATCCTTGTTCTCAATAAGCTTGTATTCTAGCATATTATAATAATGATAGGCACAATAAATTAGTAAATGTTATAGTGTGTTAGTGATAAGACTATGGGAAAACAAGCAGTCTAGGGTAAGGGGGTGGGAGTGCTGAAGGTGGCACCAGGTGTGATATTAAATTGAGTGGGAAATTTTTGAGTATTTTCATAGGGATAAATGAAAATACCTTTGACGTGGATTGAAACCAGTGTTTGCTAATGCACCTCTGCTTATGACTAATGGTTGGAATCCCTGAGTCTTTCAAAGGTGGTAAACCTTTTTGCCCCTTCTCCACAGTGCTGCCTGGGAATGCCTTTCAGATTTAAGCCATGTGGCTTTGGCTCATTCCACCTGCCGTGGGAATTCTTTATAGAAGTGGTTCAGGGATCAGTATTGGCAATGTGGTCTCAGGGAAGGAGTATGCTTAGCAGATAGAAGAGAGTTTTTTGGACAAACAGACCTTATAATTCTGGTTCTCCACTTATAAAGTGGATGACTTTAGGCAAGTCACTTAACCTCTCCAAGCCTCAGTATTGCTATAACCATTAAAAGGATTAAATGAAATAACATATTGAAAGCACACAGACCTGTGTCAAGGGCATAATAAATCCTCAGAAAATGTTGGTAGTTGTAATTTTATGATTAGCATAAAAGAATATTTCTATGGTAATATGTGAGTATTCATCAATCACCATCTCTTTGTAAAGCATACCTGTAATTACTAGTTTCAAATATGCAAACATTTCTTGAATAAACCCTGCCTGCCAAAGAGGGGTCTACACAGAGAACCTATGAATTGATCTCTTGTGAGTTTGGGCCTTGGACACACTTTGAGTACTCTGTGCAAAGTTTCACAAAGGGAAATTGAGAGAATAGAGGCAGTGATTAATTCAGGTAATAAAAGTCTAGTGATGAAAAATGCAATTTTGTAGTTAGCTCTCGAGAATGATTCCATAGATTGACTTTTCTAGGTAATTATACAGCTCTTCACTTTGTTGATAGAGATTTGCAGAGATGATTGTTAAATGATTCTGGAATAGGATGAGTTTCCCAGTTCTGCTGAATGAATTGAGAAATTCCTCCAGGAGTCATAGGCTTCATTGGGAAGTAGTCAAGATCAAGGTTGGAGCGCACCTTGGAATGCACTGTTGCACTGCAAGGACAGCTTGGGAGCTAACAGAAGTGGTGGTTGCACAACTTTGTGAACATGCTAAATGTTCAATTTAAAATGTTTAGTTTTATGTTATGTGAATTTCACCTTCGTAATTTTTTTTTTTTACAGAAGAATTTCTGACAGTGCTGGAACTGAAACCCAAATCCCATATTTTCCTATCTAATCTTTAAAAGAGTTATTAAAGAATATGATAGTCCTTTACATATTATATATACGTAATAACTTTTTTAACTTTATAAATATATTTAAAGTTTAATATTTCAATATATCCAACACTCTCTGCCTATGTGCTCATTTATGAAATTTAATTCTTCCAGCTCTAAAATTGTATGGTACTACCTTGGTTACACAAATAGAGGCCATAGCTATATCCCCACAGCACCTGTCATGGTATCTTACCATAGCAGGTACCCAATTAAATGTTCATTGAATTGAATATATGTTGTTTTCTGAGTTGCCCATAACTTTATAATGTAATACATTAATGGAAGTGTAGTTGAACTGCACTGTTAGAGAGCTGTCAAGTTTGACTTGCTTTAAAATGAGCAACCAAGGCCCGGAGAGATTAGGTCACCTATATAATTAGTGCAAGGGCAGGATATTATTTTTTGACTTAACATTTATAAAAATGTACATAGGTAACTCATTCAGCCATAGCCATTCATTGGAATATTGTTTAGTTTCCGTTTTTCTTTTTCTTCCTTCCTTCCTTCCTTTTTCTTTCTTTCCTTCCCTCTCTCCCTCCTTCTCTTCCTTCTTTTTTTCGTTTCTTTTCTTTTCAGATGCAGGCAATGTGGTACTGCAGAAAAGTCATGTTTCTAGGAATCACAAGACCCAGATTTCATCTCCTCTTCTCCCACTAGTTACCAATGTGTGTTTCAGCCACTTCTTCTCTGGGTTTCTCTTGCCTCATCCATCAGATGGGAAGGATAGAGCTTTCCCTGCCAGGGCCCAGACCAGATGTTTTTTTGAGGCTCCTTTTGACTCCACATCCCAATTCAGTGATTAGTTGGAGAGTTTGTTTCGAGCTGACTTAAAGGTGAGGGTTTATTGCCGGTTCTGTTTATAAATCTTAACTATTCTTTATCTGTTTTCGTGACAGTGGTTAAGAAGGGATAGAGGAAGAATGGATATTGCTGTTTAAGGGTGGGAAAGAGTCATATTGGGAATGCAGACAAGGATTCTGTTGTATTGTAAATTGAGTATGATAGAGTGTAGTTGATCCTAGAAAGTTGGAAGGGGGATTTTAAGAGGTAGGATCATCAGCAGTGGAACATAAAAATGAGAGTGGCAGAAACAAACAAGGTAGGTTTTGTTTTTTGTTTTTTTTAAGTGAAAATAAAGGAGGAAACAGACATTTTAAAAAAGACAAATCATCCAGGGACAGCAGAAAGAAGGAGAAAATATAGAAAAGGAAAAGGACAATAAATATTCAGGAAAAATAAAGTACAATACCTGATCTTACTGGCTAATTCCGCATGAATTCTGAAATCTGCTAGTTCCATTTCATCTCTTCATAAATCTTCCCCAGGAAAATCTGCTGCAAATCTACTTTGCCTAAAAATTATGTATTTATCAGCATGACATGAATACATTGCTCACTGTAGAAAATTTAGGAAGTATGTGTGATAAAGATATTTTTTAAAATCTCTCATAACCCCCAAACTCACAATAATCAATTTTGATAATTTTGGTGTGTATCTTTCAATCTTTTCTATTTGCATTCACTTGCAGATTTTCCTAAAAACAGACTCATAGAGGACATACTCTTTTGAATCTGCTTTTTATTGGGAGGCCAAGGCTGGAGGAATGCTTGAGGCCAAGAGTTTGAGACTACCCTGGGCAATATAGTGAGACCCCATCTCTAAAAAAAAAAAATTAGCTGGGCATGGTGGCACATGCCTGTAGTCCTAGCTACTTGGGAGGCTGAGGTGGAAGGATTGGATCACTTGAGCCCAGGAGTTGGAGGTTACAGTAAGCTATGATCAGGCCACCGCATTCCATCCTGGGTAACAAAAATCTGGTTTTTAAAACCTAAGGTAGCATGAATTATTTTGTCACTAAATAGTCTTCTATAATATTTCCATGGTTGCATTTTTAAACAATTAGTATAATTTAAACAAATAATTAGTGTTAGAAATCTATTTTTTAATCATTAAATATTATAAAGTGGCTTTAAACATCATGGTCATTTTCTTAGAATAAATTTCTGAAAATATAATTATTATATAGATCAGCAGAGTTGTAAATGTTGGGGTATTTGATGTACATTGCCAAATTTCTCTCTAGAAAGAGAATATAGATAGATAGATAGATAGATGGATATAGATTTAGACCAGCTGTGGGACATTTATATGATTTCTTTTTGTAAACTGCCTCATGCCACTTCCCTGTATTTTCAATGGAGTGTTTTGTTCTTGAAGTTAATTCACAGAAACTTTTTATTGGTTAAAGTTATTAACTCCCTTTCTGTCGTATGTTGCAGATATTTCTTCAATTTGCCTGCCTTTCAGTTTTCTGTTGGGTAGTTTTGTTTTTCTTAGAGATTTACATTGTTATGCTGTTAAATCTAATATTTTTCTCTGTGATTTGGGCTATTGGCATGCTTGGACAGGTCTTTTCTGTCACATTATTATATATATTACATTAATTTTCCTCTAGTACTTGTGTGGTTTCATTTTTCACATTTAAATCTTACTGAATCTGAAATTTTTTGTGTAAGGTGAGAGATGGGGATCTAAATTCATCTTTTCTAAAATGAATAGCCAGTTAACCAAGCTTATTTAATAATCTATCCTTTATGTATTAATTTGAAATGCCATATTAACTGTATACTGAATTCTAGACTGTTCTTTAACATTTTCTGGTAACCACAGGATAGGTTTCTATTCTTATAGCTTTATAGCACATTTTGATACATTTTGATATTCAGTTGTGCAGGCCCTATCTACTTATCCATTTCCCCCCCAATTTTCTTGAGTATTCTTGACAATGATTCTTCTAGAGGAACTTGAGTAATTTTGTCAGGTTCTAAAGAAAACTTCTAATGGGATATTAATGGTAACTCCATTGCATTTCTGAATTTATTTGGGGGGAAATTATCATCTTTATAATTAAGCTTTAACATTCAGCACAATGGTATAGTGTTTTATGAATGTGAATTGTCTTTTATGTCCCATAGTAACTACATGGTTTTCTTTATATTGGTTCTGTGTGCCACTCTCTTAAATGTATTCCTACCTGTTTAGTATTTTTTCTTTCCTTTACAAATGTGAATTTTAACTGCATTGTGTTTTCTAGCTGGTTATTTCTAGAAATTAGGGAAGCTATTAATTTTTGTAATTTTTGTATATGAGCTCTGATTTTTTTTCAGGTGATTCTACTGAGTCTTGTCAGTGGATTATCATATCATTTCCAAATAATGTAAATTTTATTTTCCAGTGTACATTATTTGTAATCTTTTACTTCTTTGGCTAACATTGCTAGAAAGATATTAAAATGGCAGACATTATAGGAGGCATCTTTGTCTAGTTCTTCCCTTTAAAGGGAATGCCAATAGGGTTTCACTATCATATGTGATTTGTGGTTCTCTTCCTACAGTACTTTGGCAATGCCAGCTCTCTTTTCTGCAAATAATATATTTTTAATAACGTATTATTTATGTGTGAACTTCTTGACATATAGCACTTCAAGTCTGTGAAAATGGCAACTATATTTACCTGGAGCTCTATGGCTACAAGGTAACACATTGATCTAATAAATAATACCTTTTATTGTGGTTCTCTGTCTACCTGGCTGAACTGTGAAAGATCCATAAAAAGTAATTTGAAATATATCATACTCAAGTTAGAAAAGTAGATCAAAAATTTATATAATGCAAAACCTTAATTTTTCATGCAGAATTATCAAGACCTTAGATATACAGAGTAATTGAATGGTTAATGTTTACACTCGTATTTCAGAAAAGAGGTAAATTTTCCTTTTATTGTATTCTACTCTGGAGACTGCTTTCCTAGGGAATCCATTTTTGTTTTTAATACTGATCCAATTTATTGGAGCTGCACCGTGGCACTTTGAAAGCACATTTATGAATATACCTCTGCTTACTGATAATCACAAGTTGTTTACAAAATGTTTTACATGCCAATGTCAAAGGAGGATACTAATTCAAAATATATCCATGTATTTTCATAGATATGGACCTTTTTTGTTTCTTAATGCTCCCCCATACAAAAAAATATGTGTTGTTTTGTATAAGTAATAACGTGATTTTTTTCCCCCTTAAAATGTGGAAAATATTAAAAGTATAAGGAATATAATCCTCTCACTAGAGATAACAACTCTGGGCCTTTAAGCTGTATTTCCTGTGTCTGAGTAATTGCTATCACACTGCATACAGTTTTGCATACCCTGTCCTTTTATGTAAATGTTATAATTACATGTGTTTCTCCTAGATGGTGAAGCATTTATAATAAGAAAGAAAACTAGACTGTCAGGCTGTGGGAGCCTTAAGTAATAGGTGATCTCTGCAACCTTAGAAGTGGCTGGAGCCCAGAGGATGAATCCCAGGGTGAACTCAGCATAGTTCACCCACAGTCCTCAAACAATCACTGACCCAGGAGGTGTCCTCAGAAAGCCTGAAAAGCAAAACTGAGATCATCCTGCCTGACCTCTTGGAGGCTTAAGGTCACCTGAACAAAATACTCCTTTTCTCTCAGCAACTGGGTGGCCTCTGAAAGCTGGCCTCACTCTCTGAGCTGCAGTATAGACTTCACTTTGACATCTTCGATCAGTCCTTTGACACTGATTACAGTCTATTAAAGTTTAGACTCATTCCTGTTGTGCACCAAGAATAGCGTGCATAAGGCGGTTGGGTAAATTGTTTTGCTTTTAAGACCAAATTCAAGGGATTTTTTTAGGGCCTTTGGCCATGTGGTATTTCACGTTAATATTATTTAAGACCCCATTTGACAGATCAGCATGTCTCCCTCCATCCTGTAATATTAGTTCTAGAAACTTATGGCTGATCCATTTCCATTTACCAAAGCCAAAAAAGGGAGAGCCTGAATTAGAATTTAATGCTAAGAGTTTGTAAATTGCTTATATTCTTATTTTGTCAGCTTGACACATTTGTGGAAAAAAATAGATGTCTAAAAATGTATGGTAGCTGCTATGCAGTCTGCAGTCTTTGTAGTCATTCTAAGTTTACCGTTTTTGTTTTACAAGGTCGTTTGTAAATTAAGAACTGACCAACAAACAAGCAAGGTATTGAAAAGAGTAATTTTTAACATCTTTTTGTCCTAATCATCTTTCCATTCCAAGTGATTAAAAATAAAGACAATTAGAAAATAATTTTTTCACCTAGTTACACAGTTTGAAGATTCTGGTAATGTGTACATATATTATTCTTCTGTCTACATGTTCCCTCTATAATTTCTTCTTTGCTACAACAAATAACGTATATTTTTGTCTGTGTTTTCACTTTCTAGAAATCCAGGTAGAAATACACATATGTATCTCAATTTATTCCTTTAGAACAGCGCTGTCTGATAGAAAGAAATATAATGAGAACCACATAGGTAATTTTAAATTTTGTGGTATCCGTACTTAAAAAGCAAAGAGAAATGGGTAAAACTAATCTTGACATATTTTATTTAACCTAATATATCAAAGATATTATCATTTCAACATTTAATCAAGAAAAATTATCAATAATATATTTCATA
Organism: Eulemur rufifrons; assembly: GCF_041146395.1. NCBI lineage: Eukaryota > Metazoa > Chordata > Mammalia > Primates > Lemuridae > Eulemur > Eulemur rufifrons. The sequence continues at coordinate 223,840,860 of NC_090989.1, read as the reverse complement.
TTTTGAATTCAGACTAAATCTTCCAAATGCAGTGTATATTTTATATGTATAGCACATATCAATTTAGGCACTAGATTTTCATCAGAGATACTTGATCTGCATTTAGATTTCATGACCTTTATGGTTGAAAAAATAGACACACATTCCCAAGTTGTTCCAACATACTTAAAAGTTTCCCAAGAACAGAAACAAGCATCCATTCCTTAAAACTTTTAATTATAATGAAAATTAATAATTCACCTTGTCAGTTGCAGACTTATTAAGTGCCAAATAGCCACATGTAGCTAGTAGCTAGTGGCTATGGTACTTGGCAGCACATCTCTAGAATTTTGACTTCCCATCTAAAAAGACAAGATTAGAATTTCAATAAAAACATCACATTTGTGACAAGGAAGGACAAGAGAAAGAGGTTGGCACTATTAGCCAAAGTAGCAAAACTCAGAAACGAGACACTTCAGAGCTTTACCTTCAGTAAATCCAGCTCTGGTTTATCCTGACTGAAGAGAACTAGGGAGCTTCATTATATAAAACAGGCCTCGAAACGTGAGTTTCTTCCCCTTTCTTTCTGAGAGAATCAGTAGTGGAGGATGGTTGTTCTAGACCTGGGGTTATACTCCTGCCCTCTCTTATATTAATAAATTCTTCAGTATGACCTTCTGCAACTGCTCTGTCCAGTGGAGTAACCTACATCCATGTGTGGCTCCTAAGCCCTGTAAAGGGTAGCTGAGTAAGTGATTATTAAATTCTTTTTAATTTAAATTTAAAAACTGATAGTTATTGAAAAACATATAAGTATGTTTGGAGCAACTGGGTACATGAGTCTACTTTTTCAACTGTGTATTTTATGAAATCTAAATATAGTAAAGAGATCTCAGTTCCACAGAAGATGAAGTATGCATACCTCACCTTGACTCTCCCTCTGAGTGCAGCTATAAAACCTGGACAGAATGCATGCAGCAGCTATTTGAGGACCTTGAAAAGTAAATAGTGGCAGGAAGATTAGGAGAAATGACCAGAATTTGAAGTTCCACCAAACTAGTAAAGGAAGGGTAAATTTGTTCCCTGTTACTTCATTATAGCTAGAAGTGGAAGTCTCTACAAAGACTTTGAAGACTGAACTGACACTGGAAACACAATCCACAGAAAGGAGTTTAGAACTCAAAGCCTGAATCTAACCAGGACAATTGCCTGCTAAAATAAAAATAGCAATCAGAATTTAAATAAGTCCTAGAGTCTTGTAATATAGTGTTCCAAATGTCTAGAATACAACCCCAAATTACTTGGCATATGAAGGACCATGAGAACTGTCAGTCTGTATGGGTAAAGACAGTCAACAGAGGCCCACACTGAGAAGGCACAGATGTTGGAATTATCTGACAGACTTTAAAGCAACTGTTATAAAAATGCTCAACAAGTAAAGGCAAACACTTCTGAAACAGATTGAAAAATAGAAGTCCTCAGCAAATGAATATAGGATATAAAGGAGAACCAGATTAAAATTTTAGAACTCAAAAATGCAATAACCACAGTTTTAAAACTCACTAAATAAGCTCAACTGCAGAATGAAGATGAAAGAGGGGGGAGTCGGTGAACTTGGAGGTAGATTAACAGAAATTGTACAATCTGAACAACAGAGAAAAGATTGGAAAATAAAAAGGAGCAGAGCTTCACAGACATGTAGCGTAATAGTGAAAGATCTTATGTTCATGGCATCAGAGTCCCAGCAGAAGAGAGAAAAGAGTATGGCACTGGAACAATATTTGAGTAAATAATAACTGAAAAATCCCCAAATTTGGCATAAACCTAAAAATTCAAGAAGTTCATAAAGCCCCAAACATAAACCCAAAGAAATCTGCATCCAGGCACATCATCATTATCAAATTACTGAAAACTAAAAACAAGAAAAAATCTTGAAAACAGAGGAAAATAATACATTACTTAGAGGAACAATGATTTGAATGACTGTGTTTTTCTCATCATAGAGGTCAAAAGCAAGTGACACAACATTTTAAAGTACTGAGAGAAACTAATTATCAACCCAGAGATATTCAGCAGAAATATCCTTTACGAATTTTCAGACTTTCTCAGATGAAGGAAAACTAAGAGAATTCATTGCCAATAGTAGATCTGGTTTAGGAAAATTGCTAAAGAAAATTCTTCAGATGAAAGGAAAATGGTGTTATAAAAGTACTTGGAACATCTGAAATAAAAGCAGAAAAATAGAAATGGTGAATATAATAGACTAATCTTCTTCCTCTTCAGAGGTAACTACGATAGACTAATCTTTAGTTCTTTATATATGCAGTGGTTGAAAGAAAACAATAAAATATTGTCCAATAAAGTTTTCAATGTATGCACATGTAATATATGACAACTATAGCATAAAGCACAGAGAATAAAAGGAACTATATTACGCTAAGATTTTTACATTCCAATTAAAGTGGTAAGATACTCTACGAAGACTGTTAAAAGTTCAGTATGTATATTGTAATCTCTAGAGGAAACACTTAGAAAACTATACAAAGAAATATATGATCAAAAAACCACAATAGGTAAAAATGGAATGCTAAAAAATGTACAGATAACCCAAAAGAGGGCAAGAAAGGGGAATCAGAGGAATGAAAAACAGAAGGAACAAACAGAAAAAAATAATAAAGTGGTATCCTTAAATCCAAACATGTCAACAATTACACTAGATATAAATGTTCTAAACACACCAATTAAAAAACAGAGATTGTCAGAATGGATAAATGCCATCAATATTTTTAATGAAAATTTAGCATCTAAAATGAGATGTACATTAAGTATAAGCTGTACACCAAATTTTAAAGACTTAATAGAAAAAATGTGAAATTTCTCATTAGTTTTTATGTTGACTACATTCTAAAATGATATTTTTAGATAATGAGTTTAAAATATATTATTAATGTTTCACCTATTTATTTTTACTTTTAAAAATGTGACCACCAGAAAATTTACAATTACTTCTGTGGCTTGCACTAAAATTTTTATCAGACAACAATATGTGATACAAGGTATGGCTTTTGTAAAAAATGAAAAGGAATATTTCAAGCAGCAAACAGCGTTGATCAGAAGCTGCATTTTGTATTGTCTTAGTTAAGACATTAGGAGATCTGGAAGTCCTTTAAGAATTTGACTCTTTGGACCAGGACTAACTGTAGAAATATATAAAATAATTTTGGTGTGCAAAATTTCTATGGCTAACTAAAATCTCAGCTCCATAGCACATGTACACAGTACTTTTTTGGGATGGGTCATCCATCTGTTACTTTACTTAATATTTCTCCCAAATCATTAAAAACTACTTCTAGTTAATCAGAGCTAAAAACGTTATTGCAAACTACTTTTTCTCTGAAAAGGCAACTTTTTTTTTTAATTTTTATTTTTTTTTTATTTCAGCTTATTATAGGGGTACAAAAGTTTAGGTTATGTATATTGCCCATGCCCCCCACCCCCTGAATCAGAGCTTCAAGCCTGTCCATCGCCTAGATGGTACCCATCGCACACATTATGTAGGTATACACCCATCCCTTCCCCCTCCCCCATTGAGGACCTCTGTTTACCTACTCCAAGCTAGAACGTATAGTTAAAGTTGCCTTTTCATTTCCATGCCTTTTCCATGAAAAGGCAACTTTAACCATACATTCTAGCTTGGAGTAGGTAAACAGAATTCCTCAATACAAAACAAAACAAAACAGCACCATCACAATGAAAGCAGTGGAGAAGACAGTGAAAGGTGAGAGCTAAGTTATCTATGACCAGCATCCAGTGGTGTTTCTCTTTAGCTGCTAAGGTTGGAGCTCTGTGAAAAGAATTCATACTCACATTTCTTGGAAAGGGTTGTTGGCTTATCTGGTTGGTAGGACTTTGGGATAATCCATGAGCCAGAGACAAATGGTAAAGGTCAGCTCACTCTGCTAGACTCTTCCTCTCAGTTGTAGTTTAACATTTAGCTAACAAAGACCCCATTTACTTATCTCTCTGCCCTTACCTTCAAACTTGTAAGCTCCTTGAGTCCAAAAAGCCATAACTATTTTGTTTAAAGCTTTCCCCCTAGTGTTAGCATAATGCTTAGCACTCAGGAGCTCATAAATATGCTAAAAATAAATGAACATATGCCAAAGTCTCATCTTAGCCAAGCCTTGCTGGCAGGAGGTGTAAAGGAATTTTTGGCTTCATCTAAACCATTCTAAAGCGTTTTATCCTAAAATTTTCCTACCTTTTACCTCATAGAAACACATACATATTTCTTAACTCCAAGGTTTAATCCAGCAGATAATGATCATTTTAGATTTAGTACAGCATTTAATCTTAGTTACTAGTAGTATAAGGAATTAGAAGGGAATTGGGGGGGAGTGGAGTGAGAGAGAGAGAGAGAGAGAGAGATGGCTCTGCAATGAGCTAGCTGTGAGAAGACCTAGAGTATGGCACTACCCAAGGCCTTCTGGTATAGACGTTTTCGTATGTAAATTAATTGCAGGGAGTGGACTAGATGTTCTTCTCTGAGGTCTCTCTGGCTCTCATAAAATGTTATGAATCTTGTATGCATGAAACCTCAAAATTCTACACCAATTTGAATGTATTTCAGACCATTTCTGTCAAATTGCTGTGAAGTGTCATGGTAGAGAAGGGAATAGCCGTATCAGATATGGTAGTTGGCAGGAGCTCTTGGCTGTCCTTTGGGGAAATAAATATGGATGTGCTTTAGAGATTATAGAAATAATTTATTTCTTCTGTTAGGTAAAATGGCCTGTATTCATTTCCTATTGCTGCTGTAACAAATTCCCACAGACTTAGTGGCTTAAAACAATACACATTTATTATCCTGTAGTTCTGGAAGTCAGAAGCCCAAAACTGGTCTTACTGGACTAAAATTAAGATGTCTATAAGGCTGCCTCCCTTCTGGAGGCTTTGGAGAAGAATCCTTCTTGCCTTTTCCAGGTTCTAGAGTCCTGCTACATTCCTTGGCTCATGGTCCCCTGCCATCTGCAAAGCCTCAATAGCTAGTTGAGGCCTTCCATATCATACCACTTGTACACCGATTCTTCTGCCCCCCTCTTTCATTTGAAGGACCCTTGTGATTACACTGGGCTCACCGCATAATCCAGGATAATCTTATTTTAAGGTGATCTGATTAGCAATTTTAATTCCACCTGAAACCTTAATTACCGCTTGCCATGTAATATCACATGTTCCAGGGATAAGAACGTGGTCATCTTTGGGGTCCATTATTCTGTCACATTGCCACATCTCTGAGTTTTAAAGTTTTAACCAACAATTTCAGGGTTAGCAATTTTTGTTCCTCTGCTACCTTTTCCCAGTCTGAGTTAATGGATGGCAGGAGTCAATCGAAGAAATTAGGACTAAGTGATGTCCTAGAATAAGTAAAGGATCTCTCTTCAGTGCAGCCTGCCTCAGTCTTTAGCTATTTCTTAAAGCTGGTTATGTGTAGGAACATGTTCCTATCCATGGAAAGACAGAAACTGTGTCCTTCTAAAGGAAATAGGAATGTATTGTCTGACCTTAATTTTTTTTTTATCTCTAATCAAATATATCACAAATGTTTGCCAGAGTTCAGTGTGTAATTTTTTTCTCCCTGCTGAGCAGGTGGTTGAAAGTAGTGGAATGTTATTTTTCTGAATACAGAATCATGATGTCCTTGGGAACAGGCTCCTTAAAATAGAAAAATTGGACTATATTAATTTGCATTTCAGTCCACTCTTGGGTAGATTTTTATATCTGGTTCTCACTATAATTATTTGCATCTCTGGTGGAAATGCCATATCCATTTGCAGATTAATTATGCCATTATCAAAGGCTTAGAGGGAAATCTTCAAAATTCATTGTTAACATTTAAAGAAAATACACAGGAAGCTGATGGAGAAGAGATAAAGCAGAGATTTTTCTGAGTGTACTCATGGGGGGCAACAAAACTAGCACTTATCTTTAGGTTAGCGGTATTATTTAGACTTTCCTTTATGGAGTGTTGGTTTGGAGGATAATAAATTGGTTTAGAGGGCTCAATGGTTAAGCTGCATTTCACATTTATTGTGATCTGTGTCTCGGCACTCAGTCAGTTAGAAATGTTTATGAGTGCATACTGTGTGCTACGTCTTTTGGAAGGCAATGAGGATACTGTCCTTAGAGCTGCCATTCTGTGCAACTCTAGGAGTTGCCATGTACCTCGCGCTGTAGTCTATATGAATGGTGCCCTTTGGAGTTGTGCAGTTAAAGAATACGAGGCCTTATGCAGGGACCCTGGAATTCCTATGAGAGGCTGCAGCCCAGCAGGGAACAGATTCACAAACAGACTCTTAATGATTCTCATGTTATGTGGGAGTGGGTACCTACAGTAACAGCACAGAAGAAGGAGCATCTCACTTTTCTTAGGATGAACTGGGATATCTTGCAAGGTCCTTCAGAGGAAGCCCTGCCTAAACTGAGTCTCGAAGGATCCGTAGGAAATGATCAGACAAGAAAAAGTTGGGTGGTTTTCTGGGCCAAGCCAATAGTCTGTGCAGAGGAATAGAGGCGTGTGAAAGCATGCTGCATTTGCAAGATTTGCAAATATTTCAGTATGACTGAAGTGTGAGATTCATGTGGGAATGAGATGAGGCAAAGCATTCGACTTTTCTGTGCCTAGTTCTCCACTTAGTAAAACAAAGAAAACTACACTATTGACCTGGGGCAGGGGGTGTGTGTGTTGCGGGGGTGAGTTTTAAATGAGATATCATAAATAAAATGCTTAGGATAGGGCCTGACATATAAAAGGCACTTAACAAATGTCAGCCACTATTGTTGACGATAACAGTCATATTACATGAGGTCGAAAAAGTAGGCAGAATCTGCATAGACTATGCTGAGGGGTTTTGATGTGATACTGTTAGCTGGGGAAACGGCTGAAGGATACATTTTTAAAAATATGAATTGCAGTTTTGTAGATTTATAAACTCTGTGTCATTATTTTGCAAGGCTGATTAGACCCCATGAATTGATGCATACTAGTCAACATCGTCAAAGAGACTGATGAAGAAAAATGCCATTTTATCAATTTACACTCAAAATAGAAACCACTCAACATGCTGTGATAATTATGGCAATGAGGTGGTGTATTTTCTTCCCATAAATTGGTAAACCTCTTTGAGCTCCTGTGTTAACATCAAATGGTTTCTTAAGTGAGGATGAGAGGGTCAGAGCAAATGCAGATGAATGCTTTGAAGGGCTAGTTTCATTGGGTGTTGCCAATGCAGTGGGTCAGCCTTGCTCACTTATTAAGTGTCTGCCAGACAGATGAGAATTCTCACAGCACCTGCTTCAAGGCACCATCTTCTCTGGAAATGCTAGTGACACTCTGATTTTCTCCTCTCTCTCCTTTCACAGATATCTATCTCTTTTTTGACCCACTCTCCCACCACTTAAAAAAAAAAAAATCATCCATGCTTTCAGGAGATGCCACGGTTTTCCAACTTATTTTGATTTTCTTTAAGTCTGGCTGCTCCTTGATGATATTTTGGGATTTATATTAATCTCAACAATAAATGGTCTCCATAGTATTAATTTATTCATTGCTTTCAGAATCTAAATAGTGGGTTATTTCTGGGAATATTTAGTCAGTTAAGCCCATCTACTGTGGGTGAATTGACAGTACTATTGATGATATAGAATGGTCTTTCCATTTCTAAATGTCATCTTATTTTCCTAACCTTTAATCATCTCTTCCACTGGATTTTGAAATCCATCATGTTTGGGAACCTGTAGTTCAATGAATCAGTTGGGAGGATAAGATTTGTCTCATAAAGTGCTATATTCGTATAATAATAAACATTCTTTTATCAAGGTAGTACTGTAGGCCTTTAGAATTAGGTATCTTTCTATTGAATGTTTTAGGAATATAAATATTTATTTCACTGGATTTCATGCTACTGTTTAATGCTATAATGTTACCTTGTACATTCTACCAAGCATTGCAAGGTCAGACACATGAGGCAATAATTTACCAAAGAAAAGTAATAATGCTAGCAAAAACAAAGAGTTTATTCTAGTTATAGGTGATAAAGTAAATCTTTTCTTGTCCTCACCTTTATTCTGTGATCTCTTAACCATAAATGTCAATGTAGCCAAAAAAATTGATTTTATGTTTGAAATCATTATTACCTTCATTTCTTTAAGGATAGTTGTTTAAAACACTGAAGCATTTTATGCATGTTTGATGCCTGTGTTTTTAAATAAAACTAGAGTTTAAAAAAAGTGGAGAAGGCTCATATGAATTCACTGCCTTTTGGAACATGCATTCTGAATATTGTTTTTAAGCATTTCAACAGAAATGCTTTGATGGAATACCACAATCACTACAATACTACAATCACTGCTCATTATCTTGAATTCACTTGCAGGTCATTTGTTCTTAACTGTTTTTTAAAAAAAGTGAGTGTTCACCATGTTTTTGCTCCAAAGGAAATCAGTTGCGATTGTTCATAATGGGTGCTTATTTAAAAATGAAAGCTCTGAGAAAAACTGCGCTTCTAATTTTTAATACTTGAAACATTACAGATGTTGGCGTGATAAAACAGAGCTTGCCTCTAGTATCATTTTAATGGCCTGTTCCATAGAATAGTTTCATAGAGCAGTTCCATAGAGCAGTTATAATGAAATATTTATTAAAATGCCTATGCTGTACTGAAAATTTGGGTGTGTACCTATGCTATACTGAATTCTGTGCTCTAGCAAGACATTTTATAATGATGCTTGGTACATATTTTTACTAATATAACATGAGAGAAAATAGTTATTCTCCCTTATCTGAGTTGGAGTAAACTTACAGCAAAATTCCAAGCAAGAGCACCAGAGCTATTTTTAAACGTACAAGGCATGTTTTTCTTTTTCTTAAAAAAAAAAAAAAAATTCTCTAGCAAAACTGGACCTAAGATTTTAAGAAACAAATAGAATTTATTGTGGCTATGTTATATATAGATAAATACTAATAGATTACATGAAGTGATTTGCTAACTTATTGGGAAAGGCTAAAAAGCACATAAAAATATCAAATTTGGTAATAACTTTTAAAAATGCAAATTTAAACAAAAAAGTGCCACTTTTTGTTATCTAAGTTTAAGGAGAATGATTATACCAAGGTTAAAGTAGAGGTGGAGAACAAGCACTCCTGGATCTGCTGGGAATGTCGATTGATGTAGACTTTCTAAAGGGTGATGTGTTTATAAGAAGCCTTGAAGTACACATCCTCTGATCTAGCAGTTCTACCACTGGGAATTTAGCCTAAGGAAACAATTGGATAAGGGGGCAAAAAAGAGAGGCAGTGATGTTCATTACAGCATTTATAATGTCAAATATTGGAAACAACCTTAAATTTCTATCAGTAGATAATCAAAGTATGGCTCTTTTATCCATTGAACACTGTAGCTATATAGAATGATACTGTACAGGAAAAGATGGCATAATATGGTAGGTAAGTCACAAACTAGTATCCATAATACGGTCTCATTTATGGTCAATACAAGAGTGTGCACTAAGACTTGATGGATATCCATAACATAACAGAGCCTATCACTGGATAATGGATTGCAAGAAATCTCTGCTTTTTTATATAAGAAATATGGACATTTCTTACAAGCAAAAAAAAAAAAAAAACTTTAAAATGTATCTATCTTTGAGCACTTCTTTCAGTAATCTGTCCTACAAGATGAACATTGAAAAGTGTTAAATAATGTTCAATGCAGCATTGTGAAAAATAGTTAAAAAAAAATTTAACCTACCTACCTATCCCCTGTTGTCAGGTCAGGAATATAAGTAGGAAGGTCATGGTATAGTCATGCCTCACAGCCATTGGAATTGAAGTTTGTATTTACTGATACGGAGAAAGTGCTCACAACATGTAATGTGGAAAGGGAAAGTTAATAAACCTTGTGTACATGTAGATAGGTAGGTATGTAGAGAGATAAAAATCTGGAATATTTTTCATAATAATGTCAGAAGTAATTATTTCTGGGTTATGGGATTATAGGTAATTTTCAACTTTTTCTATGTGTCTATGTTTTTAAAAATTTTGTAGAATGAATAAGCATCTCCTTTATTACCAAGAACAGAAGAATCAATAACAGATATCAATAAGGAGAAATAACCAAAAAATATTGTGAGGTATTTTTCCACGTGAAACACTATGGAGACAGATGAAGTGGGTGGTGGTATTTCCAGGAAAATTTCCTTTCTCAGTGTGGGCCCCCAGAAGAAACAGCCTAAGTCAGTAACCATGAAAGAAATAAAAAAGTTATCAAAAGATGCTCTCTAAATTCAAAGTGCAAGCTCCAGATGGCCTCAGTAAATTCTTTGAACATTCGGGAATACTGATACTGTTAAGTAGGGTAACCATATAACTTATTGAAAGGAGTTTTAATTGAGAGAATCGGCATAAACCAGAATTTTCCCATGTAAAGCTGACAAATGGGCACGTTACTATTTCAACTTTTTCTAAGTATAGGGCAAAAGACAGACTTCCAAGGTTTTTAAAGATGACAAAAAGATCTTAGTATGAAAACTTCACAAAGACAGTGTGCATGCATCCATATATACACACTGAAAATCAGTCTTGCTTATGAAGATTGATGTAAAACCTTTCAATAAAGTATCATCAAATAAAATTTAGCATTGCATTAAATAAATACCATGACCACATGGGGTATATTGCAAAAATGTAAGTTTGGTTTAATATTGGAGAACCTAGTTTGCCTGTTAGATCAAAAAAGAAAAAATCTATATGGTCATCTTAATAGGTAACAAAAAAGCTTTGCTAAAATTCAGCATTCAGTGATACATTGATTGTGGCAGTGATTACATGAATATGTAAATTTGTCAAAACTCACTGAACTGTATTCTTTAAAAGAGTGAATTTTATTGCATGTAAATTATATGTCAATAAAATTAGTTTATGATAACAGAAAAAAAATCTGACACATTCCTGAATAAAAAGAAAAAAATTAAAACTTAGTAAAATAAGAATATATAGAATTTGTTACTTTAGTTTAAATATATAGTCTCGTGCCAAACTAGCATATTTCATGAAACAGGAGAAGTATTCCCTATTTAAATCAAATACATGGTAAGAATGCAGACTTTCACTGAAATTATGTTCCACAGAAAATACACATCAAGAGATAAGAGGAAGAAATAATTGATAGAAATATTGGAGAGGAAGTTGCAAACATATTATTCACAGATATTTAATTGCATATCTAGAAAGTAGAGAATCAAGAGAAGTCAGTAAGATGGGTGGGTAGCTATAACTAGTGCTTATGGGGTTGGAGAAGAAAAGGAAAAAATAGATGCATACTTAATCCATTAGAAGTTTCAAAGGTATCACCCGCCAGCATGGGACATACTCCAGGCCCTATACCAGGCACTGCTGTAAGACATGGCTACTGCCCTCTCTTAGACAGCGCATGGGCAGAGACAGGTGTTGGGTATCAATAAAAATGACAGGCCAGGTGCAGTGGCTCACACCTGTAATCCCAGCACTTTGGGAGGTTGAGGTGGGAGGATCACTTGAGCCTAGGAGTTTGAGGTCGCAGTAAGCTATGATCGCGCCACTGCACTACAGCCTGGGCAACGGAGTGAGATCCTGTCTTAAAAAGAAAAAAGAAAAGAAAAAAAAAAAGAAGAAAAAATGGGTTTTCAGAGATCACAGCTTGTTTTGATTAGGTTATAATCATGTTAGCTTTTTAATTTATGTTTTAGTTTAACATATACAAGTTGTGAGAGTCCACATTTTTAAAAATCTGGATTACTAACCTCTATTAAAAAATTAGAAGCTTGAGCAAATATGACACCTTTTCTGCCAGGGCAACAGTTGGCTAGAATTAGGCAGTGGCTGTCAGCCACCGTTAGGTGCCCCAGGCCTCTCCAGTCTGCAAAGTGCAAATGCTCTTTCTCTCAGAGCTGTGGCCCCTTATCTGTCAGTCAGCCCTTGGAGGCATTTCAGTGGGGACCCCTGGTGTTGATAACAAAGTAGAGATACTGGGAAAACCTGCTGAGCTCTTAGTCGTAAAGCATTGCCTTTAGGAATTGATTAGTCACCCTGTTGGGAAAAGTCATGGGAGCATTTGAACAAATTAGGAAATATTTGCTTTACTGAATGTACAGCTTGTTCATGCCTAATAATACATCCCCCATGTTATTTTTTTAAATTGAAAAATTATCTTAAAAATTAAAAGAGAAAATTGAGGGGCCACCTTTTCTGGGAACTGGGCATTGTTTACATCTTCCTGAGTGCATTCTTCCTTCTGAATTCTGCAGCATGTGCAGAATGCTTTTTAGCCAAGAGAAATCTTTCTGTTTTTTGAGACATCATTAAGCCTAATTGAGCCTTTAGATTTTTTTATTTTCCAAAAGCAAATTAAGTAGGAAAAATGGGACAGGTTTTCACTATTGTGCTTTTTTCTAGCTTATATTTTATCTCTCACAGCCAGATCTGCTAGGTATTTTGGAAGTGATAGCATTATAATCACATTTTCTCTTCATTTTTGTTGAAGAAAGATGGAAGTTATGTTGTCAATGATAGAGCAGATTAAATATAAGCTGAAATATACTCTGAAAGTATAACTGTTATTCATAAAGAAAAGAACAATGTAATTTCCCCAGGTTTGGCTAATCTAAAGCTAGGGTTTATTTTACGGACTTTAAATAAATACATATAACCTATTCCTTGTGCCCTCAGTTCCTTCTCCTCAATCCACTCTAGGGCTTTTGGTCCCAATTGTCTTTTCTTTTGTACCACCGGTATTTCTCTCACCACTAGTTACTTTTCAGGAAAGAAAACAAGTTTAAGAAAATCCTGTACTGAGGAACCCTTCCAAGACCTATCATGGTGACATTGCATCGTTTGTTTTTCTTCTCAGAAACGCCTAGCAGAGTGCCTGGCACCCAGTTGGAACTTGAAAATTTTTTTCTCAGTTTGACTTAGCCAGATATTTGACAGCATAGCCTATGTCATTGCCTCCGGTTTCCTACCGTCTACTTGCGGTGGAGCTCCTCCCATCTGGTTTTTCCACACCTTTTCTTCTCTTCTTTTCCTCTATTAGAGTTCTCTCTCAAGATTACCAGTTTCCTGCCCACATCCCCCAAAATCGCAATTCTTATTTCTTCCACATTTCTGCCACATGTGACAAGTGTGACCTCTGTCCCATAATTAAGAAGAGCACTTACGGAATGCAATCAGAAATCGTCTTTATTTTTTCCTCTCCCAGTAAATTTATTCAGTGGGGAAAGGTCTTCCCCTGCTTCTGAAAACTCAGGAAGCTTTCTTTCTGCTCACTCTTAGGCAATGAAATGTCCTGTCATGTCAAATCACTGATTTAAGCCAGTACCTCTAGTGACCAGTGCCATGCAACTGGCAAAATCTCCAACTTCGTTACAGCTGCTCTTCGCCCTGGGGAAGGCCCTGTGCAGGCAGAAAGTCTCGGGCCCCAAGAAAAGGCGTGGGTCTCCCCCTATCTGTTCCTGCCTTTGCCACCAGTCCTCCTGAGCTTGCTGAGGTCTGACCTCTCAGGGACAAGATAAAGATGAAGGACAGAAAGGATCTAGACTAATTTGAGTTTTAACTTGGTTGTCTGGAGAGACTGTTGTGCATTTCATCCTCAAGAAGTACTCTACTAGGTTTGGGGTAGAGGGAACTGAGTTCATCTGTAGATAAATTTGGAGAATGTATGGAACATACAGTGGAAATGTCTGGTAGGTAACTACATGTGACAGTGTAGAGGTAATTCAGCCCTGCCTGGAGATATGCATTTGAGAGCTATCAGCATAGTAATCATAGTTAAAACCATGGAAATGGTTGCTGTTACATGGAGAAAGAGTTTAACGTGAAGAGGGCTCCAGGATGAGACATGGGGATGTAATCCTGGTGGCCTTCACAGAGCATCCTAGCTCTGTCCTGGATGTCCTTTTGACCTCGAAGCAATTATTGGCTCTCTCAGAACTTCAGTTTACCTGCTGATAAAGGTTAGTGCAGGGGATTTCTAAAGTCCTTTTCTAATACGACATTCTGTAGTTCTATTCGTGTTAGTTTTCACAACTGAGACAGATAGGGCATTTATTAATTGCTTAATTTTATAAACTCACTAGTACCTATGAGCCCATGTGATTACCTGGACCCCTCATCTGTCTTTTTGACAAGCAGAATGATTATCCTGTACAATCAACTCCATGAACATTCTTTGAAGAAAACCTGGAGCACCGTGACAATGGCAGGTTTGAAGAACACAAGTACATTTCACGAGATGCAATAGGGACTGGTGATTAAGCGCTCAGCCTCTGAAGCCAGAGCCCTGGACTCAAATTCCTCTTCTGCTCACTCGTTATGTCACCCCAGGAAACTTAGTTAACCTCTCTGTATCTCATTTCCCTCACCTATAAAATGAAGATAGTAATACTAGAGATGGTGTAGGGATTCAATGAGTTAATATACCCAAAATACTAAGAAGGGTGCCTGGCACATACCCCCTCACTAGATGTGAACTACCCTTATGTCATAATGATAGCAAGACAATATTCTGCTGAAAAATGTCTCAATTGTAAGAGCTGAAGAAATATACCATCTTAGACTTTTGGTTTTCGAAAGGGGAGTAAAGAAGAAAAATCTATACCACTTCCTAATAAGTGGGAACTTTCAGATGGCTAAACTCCATGGGTGATAAACACTCATTTCCGACTAACAAATTGAGCTGCAGGTTAAAAACACAAAAACAAAAAAGTCATGTGGATAGTGAAATACAGTTGTATTCTGTTTATAAATTAGTATGAAAGAGGAGGAATCAGAATGTCTCTGCCCTTAATATTTTTCTTTTTTTGGTGTATTTATTCATCATAGTTAGCTCAAAGTAAAGAAGAATTGTGAACTAACCTCTTTCTCAGTAATAGGCCTTGCTATCTTAAATTGTCTTAGAGGTTAGGTTGTACAGTTGTTACTCTCTAAAGCCAAAGAATTTCCCTAAGGCATGTTGCCTATGAATCTTTAGGTTTGAGGCAGCAGCTTCAAACTTCTTTGGAACATTTGCCCTGCTCCTCAAAACATACCTCCAGGTGTCAGCTACGTGGAGGGAAGGACACACCTTAAGCCACTAATGAGACTTCTTGAATCTTTTTCCACTTTCTTCCTCTGTACTCCTCTTGTTTTGTCTGAGAGAGGTTGGGTTGAACCTGTTTTTCAGACACAGCCAAATACGTGTCCCTGTGCAGTTTATTGTATGCCAAGAAGGACAGTGACATGACAGCAGGAATTCAAAACGGGGTTTTAAATGAATAAATAAGAATAAGCCTCTGGGATTAGTCCCAATTGAAAAGTTCAGCGCCACCAGGGAGGGGAGCTGCTGCTGTTGGGGATTAGCAGATGGCTTGCTGCGGGGAATGCATTCACTGACCCCACCGCATTGCGGTTATTGGTGGCCTCTAGCCCCGGTGGCGTCCGTCTCTTCTCAGACACACACGCTCAGATGGTAAAGATCTTAGAAATGTGGTTTCCCCCATTTACCCTTCTCAGAAACTCTCTACCCAATTGTGTATGAACTTTTCAGTTCTTATCTCTTAGGCCACAGAAAATGTGTGGCTCTAAAATTACTATAGTGTTAGGGAAAGGGATGAAGAATTTCCTTCCACAGAATCAAACTGAAAATAAGAAAACAGAGGAAACCCTCTGGGGAGGGTAGTGGAAAAGTGGGCAGGACCCTTTTGTGATTATGGCACTGAGTGAACGGAGAAACCTGTTTGTTTAGGGCCTTTGCTGTTTGCAAGGCCTACAGTTATGGACATCATATTATCTGGTCTTTACAACAAAGAAGTTATGTCTCCACTTCGTAATTGAGAAAAGTGAAGCCTAGAGAGGTTGACAGACTTGCCCAAAGGCACAATGCTGGAGGTAGGATAGTCTGACTCCGGCTTTGGTACTTTCTTTGCTATAGTCCTGCTGTGCACTAAGCTCTTATAGAGGCTTCCCAAACACCCATCCAGCTTGGGTATATAAATCCAACTAGATTTGCAGCCTTGGCATGTTTTAAAGTTAACTTTATTCATCATCCATACAGCTATCAGTTCTTTTATTTTCCTTCTTGGCAAATGGATTAATCCTTCAAGGGAAAGATAGCAAACAGGCAGAGAAAAGCATTTAGCCATAGAAGGGGATATCTATTGTAATCCTGGATTATGACCTAGGAGGATTTCAGTGTCAAAGAGAAGGCACCAAAAGATGGACACTGCCTAAAATGTTTAAAATCAGTGAGGAAGAAGGAGAGATATCAACCCCGTTTTCTATTCTATTAATAAGACTTAAGGGAGTAGAGACTGGGGCCTGGATGGCTATTTTGATATTTTAATTTAATATCTTCCTTGATATTCCCCCTTGAAGAAAATTGAACAAAGTAACTGCAATTCACATTTACTTGTTTCCTTGAATTCTGCTGAGGGCCTAGGCTGTAAACTTCTTCCATCGAGTCTTTGAGGCCCCTTTCTGCCCTTTCACTTCCTATGTATGAAGGATGTGTGTATGGCTTTTTACCGTTACCAAAAATGAAAGTTGAGAGGGATCAATAGCCC
The DNA here is from genome assembly GCF_041146395.1 of Eulemur rufifrons. Lineage (NCBI taxonomy): Eukaryota > Metazoa > Chordata > Mammalia > Primates > Lemuridae > Eulemur > Eulemur rufifrons. The sequence continues at coordinate 223,824,246 of NC_090989.1, read as the reverse complement.
CTTTGTAAAGTTCTCCCTTGATTTGCTAATACTTGCTGTGGCTTTAAAGTTTTAAGAATTAGCTTAAGCAACTTGAAGGTAAATACCATGGAGAATGTGTGTATTTCATGGGCCCTCAATAATTATTTGTAGAGTGGTTGATGAGTTTCTGAGATCATCTACTATTTTTCTTTCATCAGGATAGCAAAATAAGTTCTCAGTGGCCAGAATCGTGTTTTTAAACACAATTCTCATTCTTTACCTGTGTTCTAACAGCCCCTGCTGATTTCCTATGATGCTACTTTAATTCTGTTCCATTTCATGAGTTATGCTAGGAGGACACCACTGAGAAGGCAACAGAGCCAACTTTGCTTGAACAGAATACACGAAGACTGCAGTTGAGAAAATAAAAGGCAATAAAATGGACTTCATGTCGTCCTTCATGCGTTCTTAGAAGTAGCTAATTTTGAGGGCACTATGGGAACAGGGCCAAGAAAAGCTAATGATTTTCTTGGTGATCTGTAACTGGCCTCAGACAAGTCTTCATGGTTTAGGTCCCTGGAGTCTTTTGGTATTTAGGGCTACAATGAAATGCAACTTGAGGGATGTGTGTGTTTCCATTTCCTTTCTCTCCACTGTCAAGGCCAGCTAGCTGCTCTTCCACTGATACAGCTGTGTGTCAGAGATTTGGAAGCACAGTATTCCAGTTTAGAGTTAAACTCATGGGTAGAATTAGAACAAAATATCTTCCTTCCAGTTGAAGTGCATTCTTATTCTATGCTGTCTTTCTCCATTTATATTGCAAGTTCACATGCTGTTTTTCTCCATATCAATAACATTTTGAGGTCTAACCTTATATGTAGCAAAGTATATACATTTCAAATATTTAGTTCGATAATTTTTTTACATATGCATACACCCATGTAAATCAGGATACAGAACATTTTGTTGTGCCCCCTCCCAGTCAGTCCTAAGGATAACCACTAGAGTAGTCCCCCTTTATCTGAAGGGGATCTGTTCCAAGACACTCAGTGGATATCTGAAACCACAGAAACCAAACCCTATATAGGTAGTGCCACAAAGTACCAGGGTTGATCTGTCTGTCCTTCCATGTTTTATGTCCTGGTGCCTCCTTAGCACTTTTATGAATGTGGGTTCTACTGGACATCTTCTTCCAGAAGAGCCTGGTTTCATCACTAATGAAGACTTGCTTTGGGTGGTATCCTTTCTCCTTAATCAACTTTTTCAACTCTGATGGAAATGTGGTAGTAGCTTCTTCATCGACAGATGCAACCCCTTCAGTAATTTTTATATTTGTCAGTCCAGACCTATTTCTCAATCTGTGTAACCATCTTTTACTTGCAGTAAATGGCTTGGTGTCACTCATTTCAGGAGATCCCTTGCTGAAGTCTTCATGTAGGCTCAATCCTTTCTGATGCAACACATTGCTGTCAATAAGAACACGTTATCTGTCTTATTGTCTATTCTGTCATGTCTTCCACCCAATGTTTCTTCCATCTTAACTAAGCACTTATCATGCACTGTGGCCATAACTTTTGCAGTTTGAGATGTGATGGCATACCTAGCACTTATTTCTTTTTCCTTCTTCACCATTTCACTAGTAGAAGATTTGTTCTTACTGTAGATTTTAGCAACCTGGGCATACGATTTTTTTTTTTTTTTTCACCTTTTCACTTAAAGGAAGCCTTATGGCTTCTCTTTGGCATATCCAAATTGCCTGCAGCACTACTTTTGCACTTTGGGGCCATTATTAAGTAACATAAGGGTTATTCGAACACAGTGCTGCAGATACCGTGACAGTAAAATGGATAACCAAGATGGGTACTAGGTGACTAATGGGCAGGGAGCATCTGCAGTGTGGATACACTGGACAAAGGGGTGATCCGCATCCTGGGTGGGTCAGAGCCAGACAGCCCAAGATTTCATTATGCTACTCAGAATGGCGTGCAATTTAAAACTTATGAATTGTTTATTTTTGGAATTTAACTTTTAATGTTTTCAGACTGAGGTTGATCATGGGTAAGAGAAACTGAGGAAAGTGAAACGGTGGGTAACTATGTTTTGACTTCTACCTCCATAAATTGATTTTGGCTGTTCTTAAACTTCATAAAAATGAAGTCATAGTACATGTACTCTTTTGTGTTTGATTTCTTTCATTTAAAATTATATTGTAACTTATATATGTCATTCAGTAAAGAATTTCACCCATTCAACTGGTTTATGGACATTTGGGCTGTTTCCCACTGGAGGCTGTTATAAATAATAATGAAAGGAACAATCTTGTGCATGTCTTTTAGTAGACATAAATCCTCATTTCTCTTGGGTATGTACCCAGGCATGGGATTGCTTAGTCATAGGCTATTCTTTTAATAGATACTGCCAAACATTTTTCCCAAATGGTTGTACAAGTTAACACTCCTAAGTTCCTATGCTTTCAAGAGTACAATTTTCCTCCGTAATATTTTTATTTTAGGTTGGTGATGCTAGATAATGTGAAATGTTGAGATATATGCCAGCCCATCTCCGATTATACATACACACATTCATATTTTACATTCATTCAATATGGAGTCAGAGGTGGAAATTTGCCTTGTCATATGCTTGGAGGTTTATTACAGAAAAATTGCCCTTAGGAATTGAAAAGAAACTGCTTGTTTTTAAAAATATAATATTAAGCACACTAAAGTTTAACTGTTGAATAGATATCTGGTTTTATGGCTTAGGAGTGAGCATGAATCTCAACTAAGTATGGTATTTAATTCATAGAGTGAAATCAGAAGGGGGAATTGACTCAGAGAAGGTCCCTTGGATCCTGCCTCTGGCATCATTCATTTGCAACAAGCTGAATTGCATTTTATGGTTGCTATTTTCTCTTATTCCTCCTTGATTCCTTTGAAAGGAAGTAGTAAGTCAATATATTAAATATTAAACACTGCTTAGAATCCTGAGCACTGAGCATTTTAATTGCATCAAGTGTTGATCAGCATATGGTCAAAAAGAATGGAAACTTAGAGCTTCAGTTTCTTAGTTCACATAATGGTTAGTTCAAATAACCTATGCATGGGCTGGAGGGAAGCATAAGTATTAACAATAATAATATTCCTAATATAAGAAAAAGAACTATCAAAGTGTAAGGATCTCTTAGAATCAGTCTAGAAAAGCCTGTTAGTCTAGATTTTCAAATAATAGAGTTCTCCTCCCTTTTGGACAAAGCTATATTATCAATCCATTCATTCATTCTTTATCATTCATTTGCACAATGATTCAACAAGTACTTATTGAGTAGCATGTGCCAGACTCTATTCTAAATAACTAAGCATACAGCAGGGAACAAAGTAAAGGCCTTATTCTTATGGAGCTTACCTTCTCAGGAAGGAAAAAGGCAAGAAAATATATACATATGTCATGTGGTACTCTGGAGGAAAATAAAAACAGAGCAAGGGCCAAGGGAATGCAGGCTTGGTGTTGGGAACTGCTATTGCTTTTTGTAAGGGAAAGTTAGGGGAAGCCTCTCAGTCAGTAATATTTGTGCAGGGACCTGAAGGGACTGAGTAGTGTGGATATCCACTGGAAGAAGAGCAATCCCACGTGGAGGGAGGTGCATGCCTGGTGGGCTGAGGGGAAATAAGGAGGTCTCTGCAGTTGGAGGAGATGTAGCAAGTAGAAGAGTAGCTAGAGGTTAAGTCAGAGGGATGGCAGGGTCTCAGATCAGATAGGGCCCTGTAGGCCATTGTAATGACCTGGCCTTTTTCTCTGAGTGGGAATCTACTGAAGGATTTTGAACAGAGAATTGATGCAAATATTTTTTATGGATTATCTTAAATATTGGTTAGCTAATTTACTTGTATGGACAAGGGCAGAAACAAGGAAACCAGCTAAGATCTCTAATAGGTGTGTTCAGGCAAGAACCAAACAGCATAGACATTTTATTTTGTGGACTTATCACCATCACTGTGCTTTATTAGTAAGAGTAATAACTGTGTTTATTCAGATGTGGATAAACAATGTCTGGCACATTTGAGCCACATTATTAATAATTTAGCAATATGTAAATTAATATGTTATGGATGTTATAAAATAAGTTCTGTATTTAATGCTCTTTTCTATTTACCTAATATTAATGTTTTCTGGACACTCTTCCTCTTCTCTCCCCTGTTTTTATTTAGTAATTTGTGCCATTCTTTCAGCCAGTCACACTTGAACATTAGTCATTTGTGTCTCCTCTTCATCCTGTGCACATCCAGGCAGTCAGGTTCTGTTGTTGCCTTGCTGTCTCCCAAATTCATCTCCTACTTCTGCCATTCCCAGCTCCTGTTTTAGACCCTCCTTTCCTCCCAGAGGGAGCCATCAAATTCTCCTTCTCTAATCCATGTGAAAGTCAGCAAATAGAAATATAGGCTTTTGAAGTGAGACCTTAATTATGATTGGTTCAGGTTATTGTTCTTCTGTGTGCTGGCTATAGGGCCTTCTGCAATTTTTGAACCTCAATTGTCTCTCTATAAAATTAGCCATAACAATATCTAATTTATCAGATTTCAATGAGGATTACGTGGGACTATGGATTGTTTTAAGTGCCTGGCAGCAAGTTGGCACTTAGAAAATGTTGGTGCGTTCCACTTGCTGTTATTCTACTTCGGGCACTCTTAATTTCCATACTTCTAAATGTGCTCCTTCCCTATCTCAGTAAATGATACTTCCATCCACCCAGTTTAAATAAAAAATCTGAGTCCTCTTTGAATAATCTATTTCCCTCATCATCTAAATTTAATCTATCTGCAAATCCTAGTGGTTCCACTTCTAAAACGTATCCTGAATCCATCTACTTCTCTCCATTGCAACTGCTACAACCATAGTCCAAGAATCTCTTGTCTGTACTGTTGCCACAGGTTCCTAATCCATCCTTCTGCCTCCACGCTTGTCCTCTTTCTGCCTATTTTCCACAGAGCTTAAGTGGTATTTAAAATATAAACCAGATAATTTCAGTCCCCTGCTCAAACCCCCCCAGTGGCTTTTCATCATACTCAGAATGAGATCCAAACATTTTTGCCCCCTCAGAACACTCTCCCCCTTTTTTACTTCAGCTGCACTGCCTTTTTTTCTTTTCCTGCTAACTCATCAAATTCATAGCTACCTTGGGCCTTAGCACGTGCTATTCTTTCTGCTTGGAATACTCATTCCCCAGATGTCCCATGACTTGCTTCTTCTTGTCACTTAGATCTCAGCTGTAATTGCCTCCTGCCTTCTGTCAGTAGTGCTCCATCACACCATCCTATTTTATTTTTCTAAGGCTTACCACTATCTGAAAATAGCCCATTTATTTATTTCTTTTCCCCCAGTAAAAATTAAACACCCTCATGTAGGGTCCATTTCCTAGCACAGTGTCTGACACACAGTAGGTATGCAGAAAAAAAAAAATCTTGACTGACTAAATAAATGTAAACCACTTTTAATGAGCTATCAAAATTTTATATTAATTACATAAGCCAAGAATGGGGGTTTTATTTTTAAAATGTGAGGACTTTATTGGTTTTCCTTTAATCCCTCACACCTCACACATATGCTTGTGCTGGAAATATGACCGTAAATAAAACAATAGTAATACAGTCTCAGGTTTTGTTTTTTTCCCCTAACCTTCTAAATAGTTCTCAAATTTACTCTTCTCTCCATCTCCTCTCCCACACTACCACTTTAGTGCAAATTACTGTCCTCTCTGGCCTTTTTGCTGTAGGTTTTAATCTCCCAATGCTCTCTTCTCCAGACTGCAGGCCAGTGACTTTTTCAGTTGCTAATATACCCATGCTTGAAAACCTTTGTAGTTTTCATTGTTCTCAAGGTAAAGACCAGAATCTTCTCTGGTCCACCACCTCATGTCACGTCCTTCCCTGCTGGTTCCCGCCTGCCACTTGCTGGGTAGCCCTAGCTTCCCGCTTCCTGCAAGGTATTACACCGCACCCATTTCCCCTACTTCCTCGGATTTCAGAGTGTCTCTTCCTCGGGGAAGCCCTCCCTGATTAGCCCACACCCCACTGCCAATCATACAGCCCACCTCACCAAGGGGCTCTCTCTTGGGGCTTGTATTTGTTTTATAATTACATACTCCTCAATATGATAACCTCATTTAAATGCGTTGATGCGAACTTAGGCTGAAAAGCTATTTGGGGAAGGAATGTATTGACTAGCGGCCCAACCACTCCTCGCCCCTCCCCCTAAGGCTTCGGCGCAGCTATTACGCATTAAACAGGCGCCGCGAGCGCAGACATCGCAGGCGCCTGCGCGGAGGAGCACGCATGCGCAGAGAGGTGAGCTCGCTGACAGATTCTCGGTGGCGGCGGCGGCCCTGGACTGCGGGGAATGGGAGTCCTAGGGCCCTGACTGAGCACCGCCCCCGCCTCCCTGTCCCCGACATGGCTCAGGAGAAGATGGAGCTGGACCTGGAGCTGCCTCCGGGAACGGGCGGGAGCTCGGCGGAGGGCAGCGGCACTGGCGGCGGCGGGGGCCTTAGGAGGTCTAACAGCGCCCCCCTGATTCACGGCCTCAGTGACACTTCGCCGGTGTTCCAGGCCGAGGCGCCGAGCGCCAGGCGGAACAGCACAACGTTCCCGAGCCGCCACGGCCTGCTGCTACCGGCCTCCCCTGTCCGCATGCACAGCAGCCGCTTGCACCAAATCAAGCAGGAGGAGGGCATGGACTTGATCAACAGGGAGACGGTCCACGAGCGGGAGGTGCAGACCGCAATGCAGATAAGCCACTCCTGGGAGGAAAGTTTCAGCCTGAGTGACAATGATGTGGAGAAATCCGCCTCCCCGAAGCGCATCGATTTCATTCCTGTGTCACCAGCACCGTCACCCACTCGCGGAATTGGGAAGCAGTGTTTTTCACCATCCTTGCAAAGTTTTGTGAGTAGCAATGGATTGCCTCCAAGCCCTATTCCCAGCCCAACGACCCGATTTACTACCCGGAGAAGCCAGAGTCCCATCAATTGCATTAGACCAAGTGTTCTTGGACCATTAAAAAGAAAATGTGAAATGGAAACTGATTACCAGCCAAAGAGATTTTTCCAGGGCATCACCAACATGCTTTCTTCTGACGTTGCACAGCTGTCAGATCCCGGTGTGTGTGTATCTTCGGATACCCTTGATGGAAACAGCAGCAGTGCCGGATCTTGTAACTCACCAGCGAAAGTCAGCACTACCACCGACTCTCCTGTGTCACCTGCCCAAGCGGCCTCTCCATTTATTCCACTAGATGAACTTTCATCTAAGTGATACACCCATCCTGAGACTGTTTTTTTTTGCAATGGAGAGAGAGAATAATCAAGTTGGAGCAAGCACTGAACTTTGTCGATTAATTTGAGGCTATTTCCTATTTGACCCTTTTACTTTTTTGGAATTTCCTGATATGTTGTTATTCTAGAGAACTTATATGTCAGGTTCCTGCGGATACCCTTGAATTCAGTGTAGTAATATTTTCAGACGTTTTCCCAATAAGTGTGTTGAAGCATACATCTTTACGCTGCTAATATGTCTAAATACATATGTTATCCCTTGATTTTTTTAAATAATTGAGAGCTCTATTTATTTATGGGATTATTAAGTTCTGATGAAAATATAAATGTTGAATTAATCAGCATAGTAAACTGATGTTTTAAAATTCCATACTTCATGCCCACACTAATTTTTAATGTTATTTTCCAGTAATTGCTAATTTCCATTTGATGAAGAACAATAACTTACCTATTTACAGCTTTTTAAAAAAATATGTTAGTTATATCAATCCAGTGGTTGTCTGTTTTACCCAGGAATTCTTGAATATTTAATTTTCTGGGTACCGAAGTGTATGGAGGGGGAATGAAAAAAGAACAAATTATAAAAGTTTGCAACAAATCTTTTAAGTATATAAAAGTAAACGTATTTAAGAAAAACGTTTTTTAATGAAATTTTAATAGTAATTCTAGTAAATCATACAAATATAACCTATACAGGAAATGAATTTTTTCTTTTTTTCTTTTGTTTAACCAGAAAGTGCATTCTCTTGGGTGTAATCCTAAAGTGAAATGGGACAGTGCCTTGCAGTCTTAGCCCACTGTTCATAGGCTCAGGCTAGGCTCTTTGTACCATTGCAAACTTAAAAGTTTTTCAAATGCAGAAAATGTGTGGGAAGCCTGTTGAACTTCAGCAGAGCACCCAGGCAGACAATATTCTCAATCACTGATATACTTTAAAATATTCAGTCGTGCCTCCGTTCTGAAAATTGTTGCCAACCAGGAGCCAGAGCAATTTTTGGCTGCTTTTCTGCTCTGCCCATCTGTCACCTTCCTGGTTTTCCCTTGCTCAGGAAGGAAGCAGCTGTTTCCTTGCCAACAGGTCCTTCCTCTTCATCTCCTACCAAACTAGGGCACCATCTATTAGACAAAGGTACAGTGTGACTCGGATTTTTAACAGTGAGCGACAACAGGACTGTGAATTGTTTAACCTCTGTGGTTAAAGCTACAGCTTGAGTTGACTGCCTTGGTGATGTCAGTTAATTGAGGGTCGATGATTTGCAAGAGAAAATCAATGAGGAGTCACATAGGTAAATCATTATTTAACTTAGATTTTGTTAAAAGTAGAATTGTGGAATGTTCTTTTCTTTGCCTTTTACAATTAAGACAAAATAATAAGAATAGCAAATGTTTTTGATATTATACTTCCTTATACCTCATATATCTTCCTTAACTAGATAGATATGTAGATAGTTACATAGGCAGACAAAAAGGGAAGGGGAAAGAAAATAAAAGACTCAAAGAGAGACCAAGACAAAAGCCCTGACTGACTTTTTAAAGTTATTGTCTATAGAGACTTTTAACAATTATGTAAACTTTTTACAACTATGAGAATAAATGGAACTGGTCAACTCTTGACAGTTGCCTCAAGATTCAGTGAAATTTTATCAAGGGTAAGAATGTATCCACAGGTTTGAAATTCTGTATTCTGGGTAACAGTGTTCATGTGCTCCAGTTCTAACCTTGTTCCTCAAATTTAAACCTATCTATCCATCTTCCTGGTGGGTACTTTGACCTGCTTCCAGAGGTACTTTAACTTCAGCATCTTCAAAACAAACTGTATTATCTTCTCACTTAACCTGTTGTTGCGTTAACTACGTTAATGTCGTCACTATTTAATTTCCTAAACTGGAAACCATGGAAGCATCTTTGACTTTCCTTTTCTGTATCTGTCATCCCACTCAATCACCAAGTCCTGTCAACTTTACTTCTGAAGTGAATCTCACATCTCTCCCCTTCTCTATCTGTATTGCCCCTGATTTAGCTTAAGTTCTTGCCTAAGTGGTCTCCTAATCTTTTTACTGCCCTTTGGTCCAATCCTCACATCCCCTCTAGAGTGATCTTTCTAAAATATAAACTTGATTTTTTTCACTCTTCTGCCTGAAAACTTTATGTGCTTCCTTATTTCTTCCTGTTCAGGGAATGATTTCCTTAGCCTGATATAGAAGGTCCTTCATGATCTGGCCATATTCTAAAATAGCTTCAATCTTTCCTCATCTCCATCCAATGCACACCCTTCCTGCTTACTCTGCAAGCACTAGACCGCTTGATACTCTTTAAACATGCCATGTGCTTTCACGTGTCCATGCTTTTGGATAGGTTGTTCCTTCTCCCTAAAATGCCATTCTATCCTTTTCAAGCCAGGCAAATGCTTTTTCCTTTTTATTGTGTGTGAATTTAACTATGAAAGCAATGTATACCTGCTGATTTTAAAGTATTTAAGTAATCTAGATGTTTATATAGTAAAAAAAAAAAAAAAAAAAAAAATGAAAGTCTGCCTCTTTGTAAAATTCATCTTTCCTTACCATGGATAACTTCTGTTAACAGTTTGGTATATATTGTACAAGATGTGTTACTCCACATTTCCATGTATATATGTATATAAATGCAAGAAACCAACATATCATTGATACCGCTCTTCCATTTTTTTCCCCCACAGCTAATCATTCGTCAAGGCTTATTGATTTTATCTTTTAGAATTTATCTCCTCATTTCCACCTCTCCTGCCACCTTGATCTAAGCTACCATTTCCCTCTTAGGCTTCTGAAGCAGCCTCTTAACTCTCACTCGTGCCCTTTCACACTCATTCTGGTGATCTACCCATTCATTCTCCATACAGCGACTAGAGTTATCCTTTTAAAACTGTAGATCTGATCCTTCCATCTCCCAGCTTAAAGCTTTTCATTTGCTTCCTATTCTTATGAGTATACTAAAATGTATCAATTCTGGCCTAGGAGGCCCTGAGGGATCTGGCCTTTCCTTGCCTCTTCTGTTATTTTCTGTGCTTCACCCTCACTGCCTTGCTTTCTTCTACTTAAATATATCATGTTCTCTCCTTTTTAAGGTCCTTTTACCAGATCTTTTTCCCCTGTAGGTATGGAAACCTTTATTTTTGTAAGCTTATTCTTCTGTATAAATAAGTTTTAAATCAGATAGGGCTCTAAGAGTTTGTGTGGACAGTTTACATTATCATAGTATTGGTCATAACTTCAGTCATTACTCTGTAGAATGTAAAGGCTTAGCTCATGTAAGAATTATTCTTCAAAAAACATTTACAAGGTTATTAGCATTGCTAATCTATAAACTGTGCAAGAAGTCCTAAAGCAAATATCCACATTTATTTAAAGTACAGTTCGTCACATATAATAAACCTCTGTGCTGTATTTTCCTTTATTATATTTGTTAAAAACATAGTATAAATGGAAGAAATAATTAATAGTCACTAAGTCCAAGGCTGCTGACGGAGGAAACTTTAAGTAGACTTAAAAAGATTGTGATCAAGAATAACCTGTATCAGGCTGCCTTCCAGTGATTCACGTTTATTAGTTAAGCCGGTTACATACCCACAGCAAGAGACCACTTTATTTGGCAGTAAAATGGAGAAAGAGTCAGGACTGGCCGGGCGCGGTGGCTCACGCCTGTAATCCTAGCACTCTGGGAGGCCGAGGTGGGCGGATCGTTTGAGCTCAGGAGTTCGAGACCAGCCTGAGCAAGAGCGAGACCCCATCTCTACTAAAAATAGAAAGAAATTATATGGACAGCTAAAAATATAGAAAAAAAAAAATTAGCCGGGCATGGTGGCGCATGCCTGTAGTCCCAGCTACTCAGGAGGCTGAGACAGGAGGATCGCTTGAACTCAGGAGTTTGAGGTTGCTGTGAGCTAGGCTGACGCCACGGCACTCACTCTAGCCTGGGCAACAGAGTGAGACTCTGTCTCAAAAAAAAAAAAAAAAAAAAAGAAAGAGTCAGGACTTAGGGTGAAAACAAGTCTGAGAATTTTTATTTCTTCTAGGTATGTTTCTAGATTAGTAGAAAAAGTTTGAAGTTCCAAGAGAGGTGGGTGATGCGAATAGTTGCCAGACAATGAACCAAGAAGATGATGCACATTTCCTGGGTAGCATTAGAGGACAGAAGAAAGAGTTGGCCTTGGAAAGGAAGTCTGGAAACTATTTTTCTTCCGAAAAAAGGCGAAAAGGCTGGGCAAAAACATCAGTAAATATTGAACTGATTTGCTGTTGCAGGGATTTCGGGGTATGGAGGAATGTGTATGGAAAGCAGGAAGAATTTGTATCTGATTGCCTCTATTTTTCAATTATTGAGGAGTCTACAATATTTGAGAGTAGGGACAGGAGTAGATTTGGAAGCCTGAGTGAAATAAAGGTTCATTATTGCCTCTATGAGAATCTAAGGAGGGACATAGGGTAACTAGAAGATTTATTAGGCCACATTTGATGCCAGGTTGCAGTTTGATGGCAGGTACAAAAGAAGTGGGTTGGATTGGCTAGGTTTGGGGGTTGACTAAGTGGGTCCTAGGTAAAGTCCAGTTAAGGGTTCTGCTGAAAGTGTAGTTTGAATGATTGTCAGAAGCACTGAGAGTAGTAAGAGAAGTCAGCAGAGGGTAATGAGCTAGGCCACTCTACTTTTTTCCAGGTTTTACCTTACAATCAGCCATGACAAAGTGTACAGAGTGTGGTGTCACTGTAGGACTGACTCTCACTGTAGTAGTTTTGCTCATGGCTAATTTTGGTTTAGAGAATCAACCCTAAAGGCAAGCCTTGAGTTCCACGTATTTGATAAACATTTGTGTCAGATTGCTCACTGTAGCCAAGACAGAGTTCTTTGTGCCTTTCCTAACTTGCCATCCAAGTAAAAAATTTTCTTAAAAGTTGAAATGACCTTTTTATAAAAAGCTATTAAATACTTGCTATGTGTCAGACACTGTTCTAGGTGCCAAACAAATATTTAATCTATCATCTAAGGTAAGTGCTTTTGTGATTCTCATTTTATAAATCAGGAAATGGAGGCACAGAGAGGTTGAGTAACTTGCCCAGGATTTTAGAGCTGGGAGGTAGGCAGCGTACTGAAGTGGTTAAGAACACAGACTGCAGAGCCAGGTGGCTGTGGTGAGGATTGAATGGGTCAGTATATGTAAAGCGATTACAACAATGCTGGGTAATTTCTGTCTCTGTGTCAACTGTCATTATTATTGTGCTGGTGGTGGTGATTGTCATTGTTGTTGCCTAACTTGGACTTGTTAAGGAACCTTTTCCTTATCATCCTTTACTGACGAAACTTCTGCTTTCATACTCAGTACGCTCTCTACCCTTCAGGACAGCCTATCCTTTTATAAGGTGAGTGGTTTTGATGTTAGAGAGTCTTTCTTAAACTGAACAGACATTTCTCTCTGTAACTTCCACCATTTAATTCAAGTCCAGCTCTCTGGAAAATGCAAAATAAGGCTTATTCCTCTTTTTTTTAGGTGATACCCCTCTGTTCACAAATCAGAAATACTGATCCCTTTCTAATAACTGTTTCTTGCTTCCTTATTTTAGAAATCTTGAGGTATTTATTTCTTCAGTGTACTCTCTCTCTCTCTGAAATAAGGCTATCATTGCTTGGCAGCCAAGATTTTAACAAGATTGTGATTCCTTCAAGACTGTTTACCCTCCAAGTTGAGAAGTGAGACATGGCATAAAACATGAGTTTTTGCCAATAATAATGACAATAGTCAGTGCTAATGTTTGTTGAGCATTCCACATGAGCCTAGACACTAGTGCTTTACATGGATGAGTTTATTTAATCCTCATGACAACCTTGTGAAGCAGGTGCTATGAAGATTCCCATTGAAGAGATGAGAAGACCAAGTACATTTTCGCAAGTCCCTATTACTTTCTATTTTTTTCCTTTTCAGTGTAGGTCCTTTTATTTTTTTCTTATAAACAGAATTTTTTTATTTCAGAGAAAGCCTATTTTCCAGCTAACTTTGGCAACTTTATTTTGCTAGTGCTGCTACTTCTATTTTGAATCAAATGATATGTTTATTAAAAATGATGCCTTTAAACATTATTGCCATATTAGAGGAGATGTCTGGATTTTTTTTTAGTAATAGATATAAATTAAAGTGTATAGAAGAAAGTCATGTTTCCACAGCTTTATATATTTTTAAACTGATTTGCTATTTGAAATTATAAGGAATGCCAATCCCACAAATTTTAGATTTTTTTTATTGTTTTCTTTAGATATATGCATACGTATGCATGTATAAACTGTGTTATATTTGATTTATACAGTATCCTTGTTCTTAGATTATTATTCTTAGGAAAACAAAGCATGAACCAGTTTGACTCTTTCCTCCCTTCCCCTTCTCCCCCAAAAAACACTGTAAGTTAAAAATGTGTTATTTTTTTAAAGGAAGAAAGTAACAGCAGGATTCAAAGAATGATCAAGCTTAGCTATTCTTTCTCAATGGGAAACTTTCCCCAGAGGTAGAGATTTAAATTCACAAGAATGGAGCAATACTCGAGAAATTTTACTTTCTTAAAAAAATTTTACTTCATAGAAAATCACTTCACTGTTGAATAAAAGGACCCCCCACAAAAAGGAAACCTTCCCTTTGAATATTTTCTATTATACAAGTTGTGCTTAGACTTCATTTCACACTGTCACGTCCCTGCATTAGACATTTTGAAACAAACCATCAAAAGCCACAATTTGTTCCAAAAGGCTAGTATCATTTTTAGAAGTTCAATAAATATTTAAAAATCACTTCAAAAATGACTTTTAGTTCTATATATAGCTTGTTTGTGAAAATAATTTTAGAACAAGGTTAGGATGATAACATCAAATACTTGAGTCTTATGCATGTACACCCACATGTGTGCATCCACACACATGTGTGCGCGCGCACACACACACACACACACACACACGTTGACCTACCTTATGGACCTTTTCCTGTTGCTTGGAGCCATATTTAACTTTCTTCCCATTTTAGATTTCCTCCCATTTCCCCCTTAGTTTTCTTAAATAGGTAGGTTAGACTTTGTAAATTATGTCAAACTATGTATATATACCTATATAGGTACTATTGACTTAAATATAAAGCGTTTTGCGTTTTGATTTTGTATCAACTGTCCAAATTTCAAGTGCTGCCCTAAAAGAGAAATAAGTATTTGGTACTCAAACCTAGGACCCCATTGTGCCTGATTTCTGTTTCTCCTTTTGAACTTCTAGAAGAAATACTTGGGGAGATGTGAAAAAGCACTCATTTACGAATTCTAAGACAACCTGACTGAAACTAGAGAACAGAGTTTTATTTGCCTGCAAAAGTTCAGTTCTGTATCAATGCCAGGTATAATTTTGGTTCTTTTCCAATTGCCTATAGTGGTCCACAAAGCCAAACTAACCTCTAAGGCTTGGCTAGCAAGGCATATTGTGAAAGAAGACAATTGAGAAAGATAATTTGTGTCCTAGCAAAGTAAAATGGTTGTTTGAGATAATCACTCCTGGGATTCAGGCAATCTTTCCCCCCTGCTTTAAAGACAAAGAAAGATTTTAATGTTGCAGTGCCAAGAGGATTACCGGAACTCCAGAGTCACAAGTAGCTATTGAGTGCTGGTGTCTTTTGGAAAGAAAAACATGAGATGGGAGTGAGGGGATGATGGATGGATTGGGTATTTCTTTTGGCATCATCAGTGTTCTCTTGGACTATAATTGTGAGCTCCCTGCTGAGTAAAGAGTGACATTGAGAGTGGTTTTCTTCATTGTTTCACTTTGTTTCACTTCATTTAGGTTTTGGAAGTTGAATAAGGAAGCGTTTAAGAATTTCTTTGAGCCTCTTTCCCTAATGTTCTCTTCTTTTGAGTCCTTTGAAAAAAATGGTCAATAATAATAATGATAATAATAATTGTCAGGTTACTTTGAGTCAATAATTAAAATTATTGGAGCACTTTACCAATTTATACTGCATTTCTAAATCTGAATTAAAATTTCATACCTATTTATATAGTCTTTCTCAAGGACCCATGTACCATACTACTTGCTATCAGATATTTCTAAAATGCAAATTTGAGTATGTAAGTGTAATGACTACCCCTTCACTTCAAGATTAAATCAAATTATGCTGTGTGAGTGAAAGAAGACCTCTCTACCTCCACATGTCTTCCGAATTCCAAGATTTGAGCCACACGGAGCTGCCTACAGTTCGTGCTCCCCAATACTGTCTGTGCTTTCAGACAAGCTGTGTCCTCTGCTTAGAATGGCTCTTTGTCCCTACCAAATCTCTTCCCTTAACTAACTTCTTAAAAACTTAACTCAAGGGACATATCCTTCCTGATGGCTCCTGCCTCTCCAGCCCTGGTCAGGTGCTTTCTTCTGTAATCCTGTTGTGCCCAGGGCTTTCCTCTATAAAGGCAATTAACAAGCTTAGAGAGGTGGTCAAGGGTGAGGATTATATTTGTATGGTTTCTTATCTCTTTGCCCCATGTAAAAATAAGGACTAAGCCTTTTACTTCTGTCCCAGATACCTGTGCATAGCACGTTATAGTTACCCAAATTTATATTGAGTAGATGAATTAATTGATGGATAAATGGGTGAACAAATGGTACACACTGTTCTTGTTTTGTTGTTTTGATTTTGCAGTATTTGTGGTGAGATTTTTATTTCTTCCACTGACAATGACAGTGCCATTTAGAAAATCATTCAACAAACATTAAGCATTTGCTGTAGCACACGCTGTTTTTAAGAGAAAGGAATGTAGTAAGATTCTTAGTGGAACAAGTCCAGTCACATGGCTGAGCTCTTTATAGTTTGCTAAGAGACTAAAAATTCATTAAGCAATTTTGATTAAGCACTGATTATGTGCCTCACACTAGCTGGTCTCTTAGGATTCATCGGTTTACTGAACAAAGACTCCTGCCCTATAGAACATATATTTTGCATGCATTCTAACGGGCAGAAGGAGGGGCAATAATAAACATAACAAATAAGTAAATTACCATATGTATACATACATATATAGTGTGTGTATATATGTATATATACAGTGTGAGGAACAGTAAGGAAGTCTGAAACAGCTATTCAAGGGAAAAATAGTTGGAGGGGGCTTAGAGAGGTGGGCAGGGGTGAGGATTGCTGCAAACACAGATGGCATAGGATCTTGTGTAAAGTACATTGGCTTTGATTGTGAGTGAGATGAGACCCCATTGCAGAGGTCTGAACATGGGAGTGGCATGATCTGTCTTAGATGTTGAAAGGAATACTCTTGCTGTGTTCAGAATAGACTCTGAGGGCAGGGTTGAGGCAGGGGGACCAATTAGGAGGCCATCCAGCAATCCAGGTAAGAGATGACTCTGGCTTGGATGAGGCTGATAGCAGTAGAGGTGGGAGAAGTAGTTAAATTCTAGATATATTGAACATAGGGCCAGAAGGTTTTGGTGGTAGATTTAAGATAGATAAGAGAAAGAGAGACAGAGAAAGAGATTAAGGATAATTGCAAGGTTTGGGGCCTAAGCAACTGGAAGTATTGGAGTTGCCATCAACTGAGATATGGAAATCTGTGGGTGGAGTAGGATTTTTATTTTTTTGGCTGAGGCCATGGGGGTGAGGGCCATTAGTAGCTGAGTTTTGGGTACGTTAAGTAAGTAGTCTTAGACATTCAAGTGGAGATATCAAGTAAGCAGTTAGATATCTGAGTCTGGAGTTCAGGAAAGACATCTTCACTGAAATACACACCTGGAAGTCATCTGCCTGTGGATGGTAAAGTCTGGCAAGTAGAGGAGATCACTGAAGAGTAAGTGTCAGTAAAGAGAGAATAGGAACTGAAACTTGGGACACTCTACGACATTAAAAGGTCAGGAAAAGGAAACTGAGAATGAGCAACCAGAGAGGTAGGAAACCAAGACTGTGGTGCCCTTTAACCATGTGAAGAAAACGTGAAAGAGGATGGAGTGATCACGTGTGTCAACTGCAGCTGATCTGATAAATAAGAAGAGCACTAATCATTGAGCATTGGATTTAGTAACATGCAAGTTGCAGGTCACCATGATAAGAGTCATTTCAGGGGAGTGGTGGGCTTGGAAGCCTGATTAAAGTGAGGTGAGGAGAATAGGATGAGCAGAATTGCAGACAGCCAGATGGTGAAAAAAAGACTTGGGGTTCTTGAAGGTAAAGAGTAACGAAAACAAAAGGTTACTTTTTTACTGGTAAATTGTTATCACTTACAAGAATTATTCCTTTCTATATTATATATATGATTATAGTTTAAGGAAAAAAATCAAGAAAAAAATGACAGTTTTCTTTCCTTCCTTTTTTTGGGGGGGCATTAGTGTGAGGGGGAAAAATATATATAAGTAAGTGTTTTTACTCTAAACGTGAATAAACTGTTCAAGCTAAAGACTTACTGATTCACTTCCTTCATGGATTTGTCTGGTTCATTTTATTCCCTTGTCACTTATTTTTCTTGATGGCTTTTTTCCACTTATAAATTGGAATTTAGTTCTACACCTGTGACACAATTATTTCTGTAAGTTTGGCCCAGTTTCTTAACCCAGAGACATTTTCCTCTTCAGTGAGTGCTGTGATTTTTCTTTTAATAGTTCATTGTCCTCTTAGGTTTTATTTAGGAAGAGATTTTTTTTTCCCCCCTTACTGCTTTTCAAAATTATTGCTAAGCAGTGGGAGAGGAGAGGACCGGCAATGATAGGAAAGAAAGAATGTTTTCCTCACTTTGAATCGCTAAGATTTCATTCTAATCATAAAATATTGTCAGGTTCCTTCTTGTGGTTTGGGCAGTCGGTCCCGATCCTTTATAGAAGAGGACTCAGGGATATCCAAGCCATATTTGTAACCAGCAGGGAAAAATGTGGAACTACTTATCTTTCCTGATACTACATTTCTGTCTTTCAAGACGCCGATCCAGTACTGTTCACTCCATGGAGCGACCTCTGATTCTTCTGGCTCTAGGTAGAGTTGGTTTTCCTCTGAATCCCTGTACTACCTTCTGCCTGTACCCCTTTCTTTGTTGTTTTGTATATGTGCATGTGTGTATTGTAACGTAATGGTTAAAAGAGCTCAGCCTCTGCAGACTGGCAGAACTGCATTCCAGACCTAGCCTTCCCACTTCCAAGCTTCTTGATTTTAGGCAAATTGCTTAATCTTTGTGTGCCTTGGTCTTCTCACCTGTTAAAGACTAGTTCCTACCTCAAAATGTTGTAAGGGTTAGAAGAGAATTCTCTATAAAATCATAAAATTATTTATTCAGAAAACTGGTAACTTGAATAATGGAAACCTGAAGAATATATATTATATATGGAATCATTCCCTGTCTTTATGGCAGATTTCCTAAAGGAAAGGGACAATGATTTCTTTATCTTTCCTAGTACCAATTCTCATCTATAGGAAGAACTCGGTAAGGGTTTTTAATGGTGATACATAATGCTTGGGAAATGTGGAACGTTTGTTCACGGAAAACTGTGATATGCATGTCATAATGTATTTTGCACATTAGCAAATGTTTTAGGCTTTAGGAAATCTTCCAGACTAAAACTCCTGTGATGCTCTGTCTAGGGAAGTAATGCTGCAACTTTGATGATGTGTAAAGACAATGAGCTTTCCTTTTAGTTTTCATGAAAATTGCTGCCCTCCCCCCACTCTCATTCACGTTTACACAGCCCAAAATTCAAAAATCTGCTTTAATTTTAACACAATCTATCAACTTTTGTATAATTAGGAGGGGAGCTTAAATGACATTTACTTTTAAGCAAACTTCCATAAGCCAAGTATTTTAATAGTGTGGGAAAAAATTAGAAGGAAAGAACCAAATAGACTAACACAAATAGGCAAATTTACTTTCTTTCTTTTTTTTTTTTTTTTTTTTTTTTTGAGACAGAGCCTCACTCTGTTGCCCGGGCTAGAGTGAGTGCCGTGGCGTCAGTCTAGCTCACAGCAACCTCAAACTCCTGGGCTCAGGCGATCCTACTGCCTCAGCCTCCCGAGTAACTGGGACTACAGGCATGCGCCACCATGCCCGGCTAATTTTTTTGTATATATATATATTTTAGTTTTCCATATAATTTCTTTCTATTTTTAGTAGAGACGGGGGTCTCGCTCTTGCTCAGGCTGGTCTCGAACTCCTGACCTCGAGCGATCCACCCGCCTCGGCCTCCCAGAGTGCTAGGATTACAGGCGTGAGCCACCGCGCCCGGCCGTAACAAATAGGCAAATTATACTTTCTAATGATAAAATCAGTGCAGGTTCATTTTAGAAATTTTAGAAAACTCTGATAAGCAAAAAGAGGTACACTTTAATGAGATCCCACTGTTTGCATTCCCATGTCTACTGTTACAGGCTTTTTCTGTGATTAAATATGTGTATGTGAGTTTTTCACGCAAAGCATCCTACTGTAAGTTCAGCTCCATAAACTGCCTTTCTTCCCATGTAATCTACATTGAATGTTTTAAATATATTTCTGCATCATTTTAATAGTTGTATGATATTTTGTTCTGTGGCTATTCATACCATGGTTAACAAACTGTTACTCTTTAGGATAGTTTCAACTTTTTTCTCAATTACAAGCAATGTTCTGATGTGCATCTGAGCAAACTTTAAAAATTTAAAGACCACAAACATTTCTTGGACTTGCCAATACACAATAGCTGATATATTCATTTCAGTTCAACTTTGTCTATGCTTAAAACATTTCTTTCTAAGTCAGTTTTGAGTGATTTATTTAATGGCCATGTTTGGAGCTCTTGTGTGACTGAAAAAAAAAAAAGGTGTAGTTCTCTGAAAATAATCTGTATTTCAGATTTTTTTTCAGGAATCTAAGACAGCCCTTTTCTTATTTGATCCAAACTAGAGAGTTTTGATAACGTCATTGGGAAAATGTTGCTCTGAGGTCTTCATCTCCTCAACCTGAGCAATCCGTGATCCAGGGTTAATGAGGTTGCCAGGAGGTCAATGATCATTACCCTGTGTCATTTCAATGAAAGAAAGGCTGGTGCGTAGGGATGGGGTGGGGGACGGGGCTGGGATTAGAAGGAGGAGACCAGAGTTAGATATCTGTCCCACAGATTTAAGGTCACCACCATTTCCGTCTTTCAGAGTTATGACAACTTGAGATCCCACGTTTTCTATGTTAGTTAAGATTCCAAATATTGCTTCCAGCTGTACATCGAAATATCTCAGAAATTCTAGTATTTTGACATTAAAACTAGCATATTTCTGTTTTGTGCCCCTAAAATGATGCAAAAATCTTTTATGATATCATGTTTGTCAGTTTGGGTTTATAAAATATGGTCATCATATTTAAAGATCTTAGAAGGAATAAGGAAGGTGATTTAATCATTCATTTTTTTCAAGAAATATTTGGTGAATACTTAACAATATACCTGGCACTGTGCTAGGGTCTGGGGTTACAAAGAGAAGTAGACAAGTCCTAAAGTTGCTCTTTGTAGAGTACACACATACATAAATTTTAAAATCTACAATGTTTTGTAATACTTTATTGCCATTTTTAATAGATATATTTTCAAGATGCTGCAGGAAAGCAGAGGAAGGAAATGCAAAAGTGTTATAAAGGAAGCAACTCTTTAGCAGGTCAATAGGTGAATAGCAATCTCCAGGGAGACAGGGGTACATGAAGAGTTTTATGTAACATGTTCAAAGAACACAGTATATTCTAGGAATTTCCAGCAAACAAGAATTACAATGTTCACTTAAAACATAAGGATTAATTCTTGGGTTAAATTTGTTGTTGTTGTTTTTTACTAATTTAATGTTTTAATTTTTCTCTGTTTCTGATTTTTAAAAAAAACCAAATTGTTTATTCCTTTTTAGGAAATTATTAAGCCATTTGAACCTGAAAGATTAGATGAAACAGACATGGCTTAATAAGGTGTTCTTGTAACTGCTTTCTATCTCAATGACATAATTTTTTTTGCTGCCTTGGATTTAATTGCTTAGAAATTATGGCTACGGATTCACAAAGAGATTGAAAGATAGAAGAGACAAAGAATATGTAGTTCAAATTATCTACTGAATTTTTTGTGCTCTTAGTAAGACTCCAAAAAATGGTATGTAACCTGAAATTCTGTATCCCCCATAATGATAAGATGAAATAAAAAAAAAAAAGACTCCAAAGAATTATGAAGATCACTGTGCACATCTGTTTGTCTTGGAATTGGAAAAGCCTTGGGCTGTACGTTCTGAAATTTCAAAGTAGATTTATAGTGGAAAGGAAGCAGAGGTTTAGACTACATAGATATGCTGTAAGAGAGCCATAATGATCATATTTAAATATTTTCCACATTAAGGCATGTGGTACTGTTATGTTACTGCCGTGATTTTTTTTAAATAAATGAATTTGCATCCATGATAGTTTTTTAAATTCCTCGTGGAGTTCCACATAATAGCCAATGTGAATATGTGAACAAAACAATCTGTTGGAGCCCAGATTTAAATTAAACTTCCTCAAAGTATAATGATTCCTTTATTAATTTTGAGCTTGTCTTATAGGGAACAATTTTTAAGTTTAAGAAGCCTAATTAACAAAAGTCTGGAGAGTAATAATTGAGGTGAATTTCTAATATGGTTATAAGATTGTTCACTTGGTAAATATTTCTTGGGCCAGACATTGAGCTTAATTAACAACTTTAGTTCCTAGCAGACACATTAAGCCCCTGGCTTCATGGAGTTTACATTATAGTGAGGACAAACAGACAAAACCAAAAAGGCAGGTAATAAAATCATTGCCCATTACAGTAAATGTTAGGAAGGGAATGAACAAGGGGCTGAGAACCTGAAACACAGAGAAGCACCTGCTCTGGGTCGAGTGGTCAGGGAGCAGCATCACAGGCAAGGGGCGAGCACACCCGTGCATCTGAGGGGTTGAAACTAGCTGGTGACTAAGAGACTCGCGTGAGAGGCAAGTGGCAGGCCACACAAGGTCTTGGAGGCCAAGCTCGGGAGTTTGGGTCTTATTCTAAATGCAATGGGAAGATATTAACAGGTTTTTTTTACACCAGGCCTAACCTGAACTGATTTCCTAATTTTTAAGATCATTCTTGCCTTGAAGGGAATGCAAGCAGGGAGCCCAAGCAGGAGGCTGTTGTATTGGTCCAGGCAAGAGATGCTGGTGTCTGGGCTGAGGGGTAGTAGTAAGGATGGAGAGGAAAAGGTGGTTTTGAGAAATCAGCAGGACTTGGTGGAGGATATGCTAAGGGGGTGGGTTGTGGGGGAAATCAAGAATGACTTGATTCTGGTAAGAGAAGTTTACTGACTTGAGTGAAAAGGGGAATAAAGTGACATTGAATGAGACGGAAAAGTCAGCAGGGGCAGAGGTAGAGAGGGGTTTGAGTTTTGTTCAGGACATATGTGTAATACGCTCATGAGGACTCTAAAAGCAAATGTCAGTTGGACATGCAAGTCTAAAGCTAAGGAAAGGTCTGAATCTAGCTATAATTGTATTTGAGATAACCATACTGCCCATCAGTATGTTGGCTTTAATTTAAATAACATTTGGAGGATAACTGTTAATACCGAACCGCTCTCTCTCTCTGTAGTACAGCTCCTCCATTCATTAGTGACTCAATTTAAGGTACATGCTAGTTGTGCAAATGAATGAAGTCTTCCTCAATGCAATTCCTATCAAAATCCCAAGGGCATTTTTTATAGAAATAGAAAAAACAATCCTAAAAATTCATATGGAACCACAAAGGACCCCCAAATAGCCAAAGCAATCTTGAGAAAGAAAAACAAAGCTGAAGGCATCATTTCAAAATATTTTTATAAAGCGACAGTAATCAAATGCACGGCACTGGCATAAAAATAAACACATAGACCAATGGAATAGAACAGAGAGCCCAGAAGTAAGCCCATGCATATACAGTCAATGGATCTTGGATAAGGATGCCAAGAATACTCAATGGGGAAAGATAGTCTCTTCCACAGATGGTGCTGGGAAAACTGGATATCCACATGCAAAAGAATGAAACTGGACCCTTATCTTCTACCATGCACAAAATCAACTCAAAATGGATTAAAAACTTAAACATAATACCTGAAACTATAAAACTCTCAGAAGAAAAACTAGGGGAAAAGTTTCATGACATCGGTCTTAATGATTTATTAGATATGACACCAAAAGCACAGGCAACAAAAGCAAAGCTAGACAAGTAGGACAACATCAAACTATTAATAAGAAGCTTCTGTACACCAAAGTAAATGATCAACAGAATGAAAAGGCAACCTAAGGAA
Source organism: Eulemur rufifrons (assembly GCF_041146395.1). Lineage (NCBI taxonomy): Eukaryota > Metazoa > Chordata > Mammalia > Primates > Lemuridae > Eulemur > Eulemur rufifrons. The sequence goes on along the minus strand of NC_090989.1, from coordinate 223,800,670 downwards.
TGGGAGAAAATATTTGCAAAGTATATATCTGATACAAAAGGGTTAATACCAAAATGCATACAGAATTCCTACAACTCCATAGCAAAAGAAAAAAATAACCTGATTAAAAATGGGCAAAGGACTTAAACAGATACTTCTCCAAAAAGACATACGAAAGCCTGGCCTTCCCACATCAGGTTCCTTTGAGGAACTGAAAATAGCGATGCTGAAGGGGCTGGAGATATTTGTGAGCAGCAGGTGCCCCGTTTAGGGCAGTGAGTGAGGAAGAAACTCACAGTGTGTGGTATGTGGGCCTTCATTTGTTCTATTGCTGGGCCCTGCAAATGTTGGGGATAGGCCTTTCCTCTAGACTGCTAGTCCTTGAGGTTTGTACCACACCTTTCACCCAGCATCTAGCACAGGGCCGGCACATGTACAAATGTCTGTTAGATGCAGGAATAATCCAGTATTCCTCAGTTTTTATGGCCTGGGGATGAAGAAGGGATAGTTTGAACTGCCTTGAGTTCTATAGACCCCACCACTCGCTTCTTACTGATTTAACGCTGGCCTTGAAGACCCATCCCACTCGACCATCCACGGATAGAGTCCACGTCAAGAGGATGTAGGGCCGCTATGTACAGTTTTATAGTGTGTGCACTGCACAAAGGTGCCCTGCTGACTTCCAACCCACCCTCAGCTGCCAAGCTCTGCACCTGCTGGTAAAAGGGGACTTCTTGTTTGCAGGGTTAAATCTGCCCAGAGAAGGTATCTTTTTCTCATTTTTCTACAAGAGGATGAGCTTCTGCTGAGTCAGAAGAGGTGCTGTTTTGTCATTCACACAAGGGTGTCCTAGGCTTCCCAAGGTCATGTGAGGGTAGGATATTTGTGTACCCCCACTCCAAATTCTCCATGACTAGTTTTTGAGGAGTTGAGCTGTAAACATTCCAAGTATCAGAATATTTTAAACAGTTGTCTCCCAGTACTTGCATCTCCTTATTCCCCCACTACAAAAGTCCCAGATAGGAAAAGTGTTGATCCAAGTCACAGGTTCCTGTGCCCGTTGCTCCCAGGCATCTCTGAGTCAGCACCTGCTGCTACCACATAGGTATGTTGGCCCACAGATATTTTAAGTCCTTGCTCTGTCTCCAGACTCCTCTGCCTGCCTTCTGATAAAGTGAATTGAAATTCCATGTGTCGGGGGGGTGGGAGGTGCTGGGTGCTCTGCTTGAGCCAGGACATAGTCCTGTAAATTCTAATGAAAAATCTCAGAGTAAGGCTATCCAGGGAGAAACAGCAAGCCTCGGCTTAGAATTCCAATGGGACTTAGCAGTATTAACACTATGGAAAGGGCAGATATTTTTTCCTATTGGATTGCTAATAATCACAGCAATGCTAGATCCTTCTGGATTTCTTTCAGTTGGGCTGAATTCAAGAATTATAGGTTTATCCTGTTCCTTGATGTCAAGAAAAAAAGGGTGTGTGTAATACTGGGACATCAGTACAGTGGTGAGTGTGGCTGCAGCCTGCCAGGTGGGCGAGATTTCAAGCGTATTCTGAGACTGAAGATTTGGGATTTCTTTCCCTACTTTCAAAATCATAGGAATAAACATGATTTAATAATAAGATTACAGAGTTACTCCTGTGAATATAATAAGCCATTTGAAGAAGTGGATTTGGTCAGGGTGGACCGAATCTCATCAAACAGATAAGAAAAAATCCAGAATTAATATTTCAAGGAGGAATAAGTTTGCTTTGAAACTGCAAAACCATAGATACACCCGAGTATGGTTTGAAGCCAAAGAACAGCATTCTCCAAAGTAAGCCCGATCTCGGGCTGAAAAGTCTACACTATTTAGAGCGGCTACTATACCAGGTCTGCATATTTTGTTCTGTGACTAATGTTATATTGAATTCTGATGGAATGAATGATGTCGGTTTGCCCTAAGGTGTTAACAGCCCATTTCAGCCTCATGGTCCAGTGTGGAAACTGGAAATGGAGAGGAAAGTTGGTGTGTGAGCATCACAGAAAATAGATTAGAAGAAGATACCACACAGGATGAACTATGAGCATCTCTGGATGAGGAGATTGCTGGCCGCTTTTATTTTCTTTGTGATTTTCTGTGTTTTTCCAATATTTCTACAATAGACATGAGTTGCATTAATACTCAGATTTTTAAATTTATTGCAAGAGATAATCAATTCAAAGAAACTGCAACTTGTGTGAAATGAACCTGAAACAGCCAAAAAAAAAAAAAAAGAAAGAAAGAAAGAAAAGAAAAGAAAAATCTCTTGTGGAAGTATTTGGGATACTAAATTGATATAGCTATCATAGTTTTCCATCTTATTTTAACACTCTAAAAATCAAGTAGTCATTCATTTACCATTCAATGCTAAATAGAGGAAGGAAGAAAACATTAAGCATTGACTTAATGTATAAGGACTGGAAATAAGCCATGCTTCCTGTATTCTTAGCTCATCTAAGAACAACAGAAATACTCATATATGCATTCATTAAACTTTCACCTTTGGAGTGTGTCTGTGTGCCCGGCACTGTGATTGATACATAGATAGATAAGGGGGGAGGGGAACTGCCCTCAAGGGAATGACAGCGTAGTGGAAAGGAAACAAATTTAAACTGGTGATTATAATACAGTCAGTGAGTGTCACAATAGAGGTAGGCCTAGAGCACCCGGGAGCACAGAGGAGAGGCACTGAACCCGCCTTGGGAGAGGGCAGGAGGGGGTTCATAGAAGGAAGTAATGCCTGAGCTGCATCTTGAAGGACAAAGATCAGTTAGCCGGGGAGAGAGGGAGATGTGGCAGGTCAGGCATCGGAGTGTGTCCAAAGGCAGAGGGCCGAGAGCCTGATGCGTTCTGGGAGCCGCGAGTCATCCTGTCTGGCCACAACTGTGTTGGTGGCGGCCTGAGGAGAGAGGACAGTCAGAGAGGTCATATGCTATGCTGGAGACTCTGAGATCTGCCCTGAAGCCGTGAGAAGCCATTGCAGGATTCTGCAGGCGAGTGAAATAGACAGATTTGCATATAGAAGAGCCCCTTTGGCAATGTTGTGCCCCAGCGAGGCAGAATAATTAGGAAGCTGAGGCAGTAATGTGTGTAAGAAATGACGAAATCTCAATTAAGATAGTAGCAGAGAAAAATGCAGAAAAAGAATCACAGTCAAAGAATATCAGGAGATTGGTTGAAAAGAACTTGATTTGCTGGGGGTAAGGGGGCGGCTCTGAGAAGAAGCTGGGATGTCACCCTGATTTCCAGCTGGGGCAACAGGGTGGCGAATGGCAGCATTCTCTGAGCAAGGTGGGATACAGTAAGCTGCTGTTGGAGCACGCGACATTTGTAGTGCCTTAACACACAAGGGGAACCCTGCAAGCACCTGGGAACATAAATCTTGAGTTCAGGAGAGGGGTCTGGGCTCCAGAGTTATTTGGAAGTCATCACAAGTAGGTTGCACTCAAACACAGTGGTAATGGAAGAGATTATTCGGAGGTAGAAGAAAAGAATACAGAAGACCACACGGAACATGAGTATTTAAGAGACAGCCGAAGAAGGAGCTTGCCAAAGAGCCTAAGCAAGAGTGTTCAGAGAGGTGCGGGAAAGCCAGGCACATATGGAGTCCTTGCTCACATGCTCTCTCAAGCCTGCTGTCCCCGGGAGAAAGGGCAAAGAGCAAATGACAAGTGGCAGAAATGCCCATGCCAACCACTTGCCTCTCTAACAAGTCTCCCCGGACATAAACGTCTGCCAACACCTCATTGCCAGAATGTCTGGGAATACAACTTTCTTGTTTGTTTACCTGGGCACGTTGCCTCCCTAAACAAAACCAGAGTTCTATTAATAAAGAACATGAGGAAAAGGGATTTGGGGTAGGCAGTGACAGTGCCGGCCATGCCAGGTGGCCAAGGGAAGAGGGACTGTCAGTGAAGGAGGACTGGTCACTCATCAGTTCCACACAGGTTTGAGAGTTACCGTGTGCAGGGGTCTGTCGGTGTCAATGCTTCAGAGAAGTGGCGGAGGACAGCGAGTGCAGAGACTGCTCGGGTGAAGTCACAGGGAGCACGTTTGTGAACTGGGGGTGGTTTGGGGGAGGCAGGATTGCTGCGTCTCCGTAAGTGGCCGGGAGAGGGGAAAGTTAAGGTGGGAACGTGCACTAGTGTTCTGAGCAGTTTCACCGTGGGTGCAGAGGGAATGAGACAAGGCTACGGCCAGAAGCGAGTGTCAGGATGAAGAAGAGGTTTCCGGAGCCAGCGGGAAGCGTGGTCTCGGGAAAGAGTTCACATGCTCATATCGTCAGGGTGGAGAGCCAGATGCGAGAAGAGGGTGGAAGATCCAGGAGAGAGACCTGTTAATGGGGAGACGGCTCCAGACAGGTGTGTGCTGGGGGGACACAGATCATACCTTAGCAGTGTGTCAGGGAGGAAGTAAGGATGAGCATGGGTGCTCACGAGTTCACAGGTGGAGAAGGCAGGACGTGAAAGGACCGTCATTCCTCTGTGAGGCAGGGGGCAGGATGCAGAGATTGTCTTGGGAGAGGCGGTATTAGCAGAGTGGTTACAAGTGCCGCTTTGGAACAGGACAGCCTGTGCATTCCCATCCTGGTTCTAACTGTGCGACCTTGGGCAAGTTATTTAACCTCTCGATTGCCTCGGTTTTCTCTGCAACCAAGTGATGAGGATGATCACAGAAGCCTATCACTTGGAGCTGTTGGGAGAATTAAATGAGTTAATTCCAGTAGTCCTTCAAGAGTGCCTGGCACAAAGGAGTGCTTCATATGTAGTAGCCATAATAATAGGACTGAGGGCAAATGCAGCCCGTGTCACCTAAACACACAGCTGTGCCAAGATGTAGGTGTGGAGCTATGTTGACCGAGGGCTGTGGCGACACGGCAAAGGAAGCACTGCCCCACAGTCCTCAAGGAGTCCTCGGAGAGACATTTGAGATGGGCACGCAGGTTCACAGAGAGGCTGGTTCAAGCAGAACAAACACCGTGGGCACAGGCAAGAGGCCGCCCGACAACCTGCCATGTTTGCAGAGGAGCGAGCCCTGAAGGGGGAGCACGTGGGGCACAGGGAGCCGGGCACCTTTGTCCTCCTCACCCCGTCACCTCCAGGGGGGCAGGAATGCACAGGGAGCACCGGGGCAGAGTGGCGGGCACCACACTTTGCAGGGCTGTGAATGCCTGGAGTGTCTTCTGTAGCCACAAGAAGTGTGGAAGCAGGGCAGTGACAGGATCCGCTCTGTCCTGAAGTGTTCCTAAAAATAATAGTAACAGCAATGCGAAATGTATGGAGTGCGTACCGTGTGCCCTGCGAAAGAGGTGCTATTATGTTCCTTAGTTCCCAGATGAGGAAACTGAGGCACACAGAGATTAAGCTACTTGAGGAGACCATACAGCTGGAGGGCAGTGTGACTCCCGAGCCTCTTCCCGTGACCACACTGTCATCACCCGTCCCATTAGGATGCAGCTCAGCAAAGGGGTGACAGGTGAAAGTTGGGGCAATGACCTTAGCTGGGCTTATGGCGGCAAACTGATAGAGTATTTTCCATCTTAGCCTTGGCTGTAAGGATCAGAAGCTCCTGCAAAGACCTCAAGCGAATGGTGACTGTGTCATGCAGATACAGGGGCCCTCCCAGACCCAGCTGCTAGCTAGAGAGGATGGCTAGACATCACCCAGCTGGAACGTTGTCAGGCTATCATAGTATCTCTGTCTGGGAACACAGGGCCTTCTCTGTGCATCTCTCTACAGCCTGATTAAATTGCAACATTCTTATTCTCACTCTCCCATGACTTTGGCCCGCCTGGCTCGACCTGACCTGACTGGTTCCAGGGCCAACACTGCTTGACCCACTGAGTCCCTGTGGTGTAGAGAGACTTTTTGCTGTGGATGCTCTGCTGGTGTAGCCTGCATGGAGCACCCCTCCTCGGTTCATCCTGCAACTGGAATGGAGGTGACGCGGGTTAGCCCCAGGCAGGGAGAAGGCTTCTCTGAGAACTCCCATGGTCTTCGGTAGTTAGTGATGCTTGAAAACCTCGTCATCTTGGCTTCACCTGTGCTCCTCAGTCCCAGGCAGTGCCCGGGTTCTGACTCTGTTTTTGTTGTAATCACCACGTGGAGCTCCTTCTGTTCAGCCTCCAGCTCTGCCCTGGTCTTGTGGGTTTTCATCCCCATAACTACTGCAGCAGTTTCCAGAGTCACTCTTTAAATCTGCTCTTCCTTTCCCATTTTTTCTTGCCTGCTCTTAAGCAATGTTATTTTTAAAAATTTTATTAGCCTCCCCCTCAAAAGCCTTCAGCAGATGTTCCCTAATTTGTCATATTCGTGGCCAGCTCCCAAGGCCATGTAGCCTGCGACTGATCATTCTCTCCACCTTGATTTCCACTGTACTAGGGCAGGATAATCTTGCTGTGTCACCAGGCATGCCATGGCCATTCCTGTCTGCACTCCTGCACCTTCCCTCCCTCTGCTGGCCCTTCCGTCCTGCCCTGACATCTCACCCGGCCCTTAAGATGGCTGACTCTAGGGCTGCCTCTAGACGGCTGTCACCTCCCTCTCCTCTGGATTCCTCCTTTTCATCTTGATTCTCCAGTGAAATGGTTGGTTTGTTGAAAGTAGCAGCTTGCCAAGTATGTCTTAAACCTGCACATAGCCAAGCACATATCAAACACTTGGAAAATTTAATATTCAGTGATTAATAGCTGATTTATGCTCTCTTTTTTGGCCTTGGTATTTTTTTTCTTTTTAATTTTTTATTGCATTTTTCAGAACATTCCATATAAGCCCTCTGACTGTGACGATTGAATACTTGTTGGAGGCAAAGCCAAGTAAAGTATTAACTCCTAATCCTGTTAAAGACTCTCCCGCTATTACATGTACTTGAGTTTTGGCTTCTCTTTTATGTGCCTTGACAACGGGAACCATCTTATTCACTGCTGTATTCCCCAAAGTGCTTCACAGAAAGAAGTCCTGGAATGCATGTTTGAGTAATGAATACCCTTCTAGTCAAGGAATATGTCATAAGTGGCCATTTTATTACTGTTTTTCCTCTTTTAAACATTTATATTTGGGCCTGGTTTGAAATCACTTTTATTATTTATTGCTAATTAAGCTTATTTGCCCAAATTATAGAAAGCCTTTTTTAAAAAAATTTGGTTGGACATATTTTTTCCTCTGCTCAGTGTTTTCTTGCCCTTAGCAGCATCTTCCATCGCCTCCAACAATTGCATTTCTTTTTACAGCCCTTCCTACTCCCCTTCTATGGTCTTTCAGACTTACCCACAGGCACAGAGCCTCCAGACACCTGGCTCAGAGGAAGCTCTTTGGGGTAAACCACCAGCTGTTCTTTGTATTTGGGGCATATAGGAGATCTGTGTTGCTTTGGCTTTCTCAATAGAAGATGAAACCAACCCAGAAATACTTTGCAGATTGCTGCAGGAACAAAGCCAAATAGAGTCAGTTATTTATTTCTGAGACCAAACAGTTTTCCACCAGTCATAACTGGTTTTATTTGCATATAATGTGAAATAATTATAATCATGGAATAATTTCTGAGGCATCTACTCTTAGGAAACAAAAGGAAAACAGCTTAGAAATTAAGTGCGGACAGGAAGCATAATCTGGTGAATGAAAAATGAGAAACTTTGCCATGTAGTAAAGATACAGTATTGTGAAGTCTACCCCATATCAACTGTCTAGTAAAAACTGGGAAAGAAAAAATTTAAGTATTTACAGGCAAAAAGTCCAAATATGTGAGATTCTTCATGATTATCTCAGATGTGACTAGAAAGAGACAGAAAAGTAGCAATGTTAGTTAAAACTCCATGGATCCTTTTCCTGCATGCCAAATATCATGATTATATACGTACTTACTCTCCCGACTTCAGCTTTTCACCCCCACTCTCTGACACTGTCACCAAACACTCATGGACTCATACTATGTCTTTGTGTATATAATGAAAAATCAGTGCAGGAAAAGATCATGCATAATGGTGTTTTCATGAGAGGCTTTGAGTTAGATAGGTCCGAGAACAACATCTCCCTCATGGTGGTTTTCACTGGTGACTTTCTTCTGTCTAATGTTTGCAGTGAAGGCTTGGCTTAAAAAGGCTCATGAATTCTTTTAGCACAACCTTTGTTGGGAAAATGAATTACGAGTGGTTCATTTGATGCTGAGCCTTTTGTCATTGCCATTTATAGCTATTCTGTTTATTCACTTTGTGAGAGCCATTCTGAGAATTGATGAATGTGTTTTATGAGAGAATGTAAGAGCCCTGCAATTTGTTTTGATTGGTCTCCATTTGGATTCATAGCGAGCAGGTGCCATCATTCGGAGTTGGTTTTGGCAGTGGCTTGGTCATATAAATATTAGATACATGAAGTGAAACCTCATTTAAATTATTTTCATCAGTAAGAATAGGAGAGCTTTACATTGAATATGAGACACTGTGGTTCTATTTTTATAGCTTCTGAGCATACAAATGTGTAACATACCATATGTCTGAACATATGTATGTATATGTGGCCTCCATTGTGCAAATATTTAACATACAGATTTTCTGCATTTCTTTGAGAGTTTATGCAAATATTCTTTTAAAAAATCTGAGTCTATGATTTCTTAATATAAGAGAAATTTTTTTCTGGTCTGAAAAACATAGGTATTTCTACTTTGGAAACTATGTCAAGAATTATTTTCAGTTTGGTGTATTTTTGTTGTTTATATTAAACCTTGGAAAATAACCTAACACATTTTTAAGCCTTTGATTTTTCCTGCTTTTTTTTTTTTTTGTTATAGTTGTTGTTTTTTGCCAAACACATTGAAATAATACCATACCTCTAATTAAGAGCACTTGAAGAAGAGCTGTAATACTTCCTATATTCCCTGCAAAATTACTTACAAGGCTGGTATTCTCCTAAGAATAGCTCTCTAGGTTTTCATGAATCCATATATGTTTTCACATACTTGTTTTTATTCAGGCAAAAGATGTAACAGGGACTTATGGTCATAGGTAGAAGGAGAAAACAGGAAGTCTGTAACCCTTTAAGTAACCTTCTGGGTAAATTCTCAAAATTCAAGACTCATGATCTTAGGTACACTCATGAAAATTTAAATATTATCCTTCATGCTGCTCGGTCTTTCTCTACGCAAGCCAACGTGGTAGCTGGTGAGTTTCCCACCTTCTTCCTCTCAGTCTGTGTCCCCAGCAAACTGTTCTTCATCCAGTTTCAGTGTTCTTCGCTCATGAAGCTTTCCATGGTCCCCACAGGCTGACTTATGCAGTTCCTCCTCCAAAAACCCAGAGTAAAGTATATGTCATGTTGTTCTGTATCTATTCACATGTCTGTCTCTCCTGTTGATATTATTTCTTTGAGGACCAGGACCTGTCATTGTCATTATGGCCCCAGGGCCAAGCTCACTGCCTGACACGTAATGGTCCATAATTGCTTATTGAATGAATGAAGGGAGTGAGTTTATTTGGTGTCAGATAATGAAAATGAACTCAGAATAGCATAATTAAAACAAAAATGATTAACATGCAGTTATGACCAACACCCAAATTATCTTTTATTATAATTGCCTTCTCTTTGGGGAAATGTACTAGGAAATGCTGACAGACACAGCTTGAATGGCATGAAAACACTTGAATATGGCTATCTGTGGAAGCTCAACTCCCATTGCACTCATAATGATTAAATAATTAATGAGTCCTCTCCCCATTCCAAAGAGGATTTGAGGTGAGGCTTCACCTAAGAAAGTTGGCAATCGTGCCAAGCCAGAAACACTAATGGAGTCAGCACCATTCGTGGTGTAAGAGAACTGGACAGAAACAGAGATGGACATAAAACCCAAATCTTCAGAGGCCTATTCCAGTGTTCCTCCAATTAGTCCCTGTTGCTTTGCTTTATTGGTGTTTAATGAAGTGTTCGTTTTTATGGCAAGAGCATTAAGGACCAGTGGCTAGTGTCCTTCACATTCTGCATCTACAGGTTGGCCTACTTAGTTGTGTAATTAGGTATTAATAATTAGCCATTTCTCCCCTCATTCGGCCTTGCATGAGGAGCAAGATCATCTGTGGCGAATTAACAATACTGAATTGTCAGGCCCTAACTGGGGAATTAGAGGGAATTAGAAAGGACTGTGGCTGAGTAACTCAAATATGGCCCCAGGTGCAATATACCTGAAACTTTCGGTAACTGTAGAGTTTTAAAGAGCTCCTGACCACTTTGTAAATTAAGATGTGCCCTCTAGGTTGAGATTCACAGATGTAGAACAAGTTTTACGGGAAATAATTATGTAAATTAATATTGTTGGCTAACCTTTAGATTGCATTTACAAATTGAAAAATGCAGCACAATATTGATTAGACAATCTTGTTTTCAAGTAGGAGAGAGAGTGCAGTATGGTGGAAAGGGTGGAAAGAGCATTAGATTTGAAGTCACAAAGCTCCGGATCAAATCTCAGGCCTACCACTTGACTTGACCCCAGGCAAATGGTCCCAAGTCACAGTCTCACTCCTCCCTTCCCTCCTAGACTTAATGAAGGGGCTGCAGTAGACCCTAGCTACTTGGTAGTGATCTATTTAAGCTCTTAACAAATTCCCAGTCATAAAAATAGAAATGTTTGTATCAGCTCCTAGCCTACCTCCCCATCCACATTTCCATTGAGAATCATGTTTCTCAGGTATATCATCGCCCTGTACCTGCTCTCCCACATTCATTACAATTTCTGTTTTATTTTATAGCCCATTATTGACCTGTGTATCTTCAGAGCCATTTCTCACTCTTCTCCTGTTCTGTATTACAGGGCACTCATTCCATATAGGATGCACTTCTCAGGCTTCCAGTGGGGTCAGGTAGTTTTCAGCAGGTTGGCCCCTGGGAGCCATAGACAGGGATTGGCAGGTGCAAGATGGAAGTGAAAAGCCAGGTGTTCTCCCCCCAGCCCCTTGTGTTTGGGTTGTGTCTCTAATAGTGACTGTGTCTTCTCCCTGCCTCCAAACTTACCCTTCTTCCTGTGGTTCCAACTTCTGCCAGTCAACCCTCACCATTGTGTTCTGACCCCAACAGGCACCTATGGCTTTTGAGGTCTGTTACCACCTCCTCTTGTTGTGCCTGAAGCCCTAAAAGCTGCAGTGGCCTCCTGTTGATGTTAACCTGTGTTTTATCACTAGCTCTTGCTTAACTTTTCTGCTCACCCATTACTTTTATAACCAATTCCATGTATTAAATTCCCTCTCTTCAACATACCGAAAATAGTTTGTGTTTTCCCTACTAGACCCTGAAAACTCTCCTGAAGTGGTAAAATGTCTTTATTGCCTTTACTAGTTTGAGTACCTTAAATGATCCCAGGCTTGTGAAGCATACTGAAAATACTGCTTCCCTAGACCCATAATGCAGAGGTAATGATTCACTTGATTCTTGTGGCCCAAGAATCTGAATTTTCATAATGTTCCCCAGGTGTTCTGATGCCCAGGACTGGAGTAGAGAACACTAGAGCCAGGGTGACACAGAGGTGCTTAAGATAGGGGTGAATGATCACTAGGTCCATTCACCAACCAAGGGCTTCACTTTTACAAACCAGCCTCACAGCAAGAGAGCACACCTCAGCAAAATTAAAAATGACTACATGCCATGGGCTTTATAGGACAATTACAAGTGTCAAAATAGCATATGCTAAATTGGGGAATACCAAGGGATTATTTCCAAGATTCAATGAGAAGCATGTGTATGACAGCATTTCACATATCAATGTTGCTCAATAAATGATAGTGTCTTTCCTTCCCTTAAACTGAGTGAAAACAAAGAAATGTAGAAAGCTACAAAGCAGTATAAATTATGT